>NC_141685.1:483836197-485036197 GCF_964263255.1 Lissotriton vulgaris | reverse complement strand
GTGGCTGGTTTAAAGTATGATATATACATTCAAACATAAGACATGGGAATATTTTAGAAAACGATAAATGATTTAATTACCAATGACAATTGAGCAGTTTGATTTCTAGTGAAGACTAGATCCCTTCGCGTTTCCACATCTATACAGTGTACAGTATCCTAGTTTGTTTTGTATTCTACTTTACTATTGTGAATTCAGTATGGAAAATAATTAATGTTCATATTTGTGTTTTCATGTCGTCTTTCCTTAGAGCTCCTCACCTGGGCAGGGAACTGGTCTGCAAAGAAAGTAAAAAAACATTTAAAGCAACAATCGCCATGAGTCAAGAGTTTCCCCTAGGAATTGAATCGTAAGTCTGTCGCCCATATAAATGTTTTTTTTTTTAGGAAATTATTTTTTTATTTGTATGTTAGTATGATTGTTTGGTGCACTCATCAATAAAGGGAAATACAGCTTAAACGTAATGCCATCATATAGCATTAAAACATTTGTAATGCAGCTAATTTACTTGTCCTTATTAAGTTAATAAAGTTACAACAAACCCATAAAGCAATTTTACCATAGATCTCTTTTTTCAGTAATACTTTGAAGATAATTAAGAAATGTAAGACATTCTACTCTGACCATTTCTAGATTGTCATCTGCCTACTTGGTCACACTATTGTAGGTCTGGCTGTGGACCACTTTAGTTGCCTGCAGATGCTCATGTGTACAACAGCCAATAACAAGGAGTAGTTTTGAGTGAACTAGTGAATCAGTATTCCCACGATCTTCTCTGTCTGCCCACCCAGCTTAGTACTAATCCATAGAGCATCCAGAGAAGCCCAATACTAGTATGCACTTTCTCTTGTAACACCAATTGAATAGTTTGGCTAACTGAAAAATAGTTTTACAAAATTGGTGTATGAAAGCCCAACTGTATTCATGGAGAGGTAGATCGCCCAATACAGTGGGGTAACAATCTGCTTCTTGATCATCATCTAATGGTGGTGCATTTTAAAGCAGGTATGCTACCAAACTGGTTGCTCGGCAACCTGGTAGACATTTTATTTTCTTACCTGTTAATTTAAATAAATAGTATTGAAAGAAACTTGTTACAGTGGTAGACCTTGTACTAATACTAGCTGTATTTGTGTTGTCTTTTCTTTGTCCTCTATTCTGCTTTCCCCACCCCACTAGTATTGTTTACCTCTGTCCCCCTGTTTCTCTTGTATTGTGCCCCCTCTCCTTCGGCAAATCAGATTACTAGCTTGCGCAACTCCCAGCACAACTCCTCGGTCTCGGAACTTTACATTTGGTCCACCGCTTGGGTCTTTCCACCTAATTATTTTGATCTGTGTTGTGAGGCAAGACTAGCTAGCTTGGTTCTTTGTTAGAGGTGGGTGAAGAGAGGGGAGGATGAGAAGTGCTGCCAAAGAGCTGGGGCTCTTCTCGAAGTCAGACTCCTATTTCGCAGGTCCAGGTCTATGGGGGTGCAGGTGTGTGCTAGGGTTTCCTTGGATTCAGAGAAAGAATGCAGAAAGTACTGTAGATGTTTGTTGAATTGGGTGCTAGGTGACTAGATGCTTGCACCCTTCAACAGATTATTGCTGTCCCAGGAAATGCCTGATTCTCGAAGTATGCGAGAGAAGGGTTGTGTTCTAGGTGCCTACAGTTTACATTGTTTTCTATCATTCTATACTAGTCTGTTCCTTTGGCTAGGTGGGGAGTCTACCAGTCCCTTTGGCATAGACTGGACAAGGAGAGATCTGGGGATAGTCGTGGTCCTGGGCAGATGGTCAGTTTTCTGGCCTGGAGTGGACCGCTTGCTTCAGAAGGTGGGTTGGCATGGATGGTTGTGGTATGTGTATCTGGAAATAGTGGGAGGAGATTACAGCAGGGGGTTGGTGGTGGTCGTAGTGTTGGTGGCAGGGTGGGTTGTTCAGTGAAAGAATGATCTGCTGGCCCAACAGAGTACATTTGGGAGGCAGAGAAGGATGAGGATGGATGGATGATTGGTGGCTTCTCTGCATGTGATCCTTGTCAACAGTGTGCCTACAGAAAGCAGATTTGGAGGGGATGCTTTATCTTCAAGGCCCTAGTGGTGTGCAGTCTGTATTCAGCATAGAAGAATGAGCCTATCAGGGCAGGCATCACCGGATGGGGTCTGTCTTTTTGGCCAAGGAGGAAAGCCAGAGATGGCATAAACCATTGTGGATATTTGGCTTTTGGGACCGCATTCGACCAGTGATGGGTCAGCAATTTAGAATGCTGTGTTGGATAGTTAAGAAGTGTATCGTTATCTGGATGCATGTCCCTGAGTCCACCTGATTTAGACCTTGAGGAAGGGAGGAGTGCATGGTCATGGTAGCTTCTATGACCTTGGGAAACCTGTCAGAGTTGTTGTTGGAAAGGGTGATAGCCCTGTGGTTTGCAATGAGGAGCCCACCACTGCTGTTTCGGTTTCTGGAGCTGCTTGTTGATTTATCCCAGTAGAATGATTTCTGACTTTTAACCTCCTGGCCTGGACCCAATATGTCTTCACAGATTGCTACACTCCACTTGGGTGTCTACCTCACGGTGCCGCTGTAGAGCCAGATAACCAGGCTAGCAGAGCCGCTGTAGAGCCAGTGAACCTGGTCAGCAGAGCTGCTGTAGAGCCTTAGAACTAGGTCAGCAGAGCCGCTGTAGATCCAGAGAACAGGTCAGCAGAGCTGCTTTAAAGCCAGAGAAGCAGGGCAGCAGAGCTGGTGTAGAGCCTGAGAACGAGGTCAGAAGAGCTCCTCCATGGCTAGAGAACTGGGCAAGAGAACCAGGTAAGCAGATCTGCTCTAAAGCCAGAGAACCTGGTCAGCAGAGCTGCTCTACAGCAAGAGAGCCAGGTCAGGAGAGCTGCTCTAGAGCCCGAGAATCAAGTCAACAGAGCTGCTGTAGAGCCAGAGAACCAAGTCAGCAGAGCTGCTGTAGAGCCAGAGAACCAAGTCAGCAGAGCTGCTGTAGAGCCAAAGAACAAAGTCAGCAGAGCTGCTGTAGAGCCAGAGAACCAAGTCAGCAGAGCTGCTATAGAGCCAGAGAACCAGGTCCGCAGATCTGCTGTAGAGACAGAGAACCAGGCTAGCAGAGCTGCTCTAGAGCCATAGAACCAGGACAGCAGAGCTCCTGTAGAGCCAGAGAACCAGGCCAGCAAAGCTCCTGTAGAGCTAGAGAACCAGGTCAGCAGAGCTCCTGTAGAGCCAGAGAACCAGGTCAGCAAAGCTCCTGTAGAGCCAGAGCACCAGGTCAGCAGAGCTCCTGTAGAGCCAGAGCACCAGGTCAGCAGAGCTCCTGTAGAGCCAGAGCACCAGGTCAGCAGAGCTCCTGTAGAGCCAGAGCACCAGGTCAGCAGAGCTCCTGTAGAGCCAGAGCACCAGGTCAGCAGAGCTCCTGTAGAGCCAGAGAACCAAGTCAGCAGAGCTACTGTAGAGCCATAGAACCAGGTCAGCAGAGCTCCTGTAGAGCCATATAACCAGGTCAGCAGAGTTACTGTAGAGCCAGAGAACCAGGTCAGGAGAGCTGCTCTAGAGCCCGAGAATCAAGTCAACAGAGCTGCTGTAGAGCCAGAGAACCAAGTCAGCAGAGCTGCTGTAGAGCCAGAGAACCAAGTCAGCAGAGCTGCTGTAGAGCCAGAGAACCAAGTCAGCAGAGCTGCTGTAGAGCCAGAGAACCAAGTCAGCAAAGCTGCTGTAGAGCCAGAGAACCAAGTCAGCAGAGCTGCTATAGAGCCAGAGAACCAGGTCCGCATATCTGCTGTAGAGACAGAGAACCAGGCTAGCAGAGCTGCTCTAGAGCCATAGAACCAGGACAGCAGAGCTCCTGTAGAGCCAGAGAACCAGGTCAGCAAAGCTCCTGTAGAGCCAGAGAACCAGGTCAGCAGAGCTCCTGTAGAGCCAGAGAACCAGGTCAGCAGAGCTCCTGTAGAGCCAGAGAACCAGGTCAGCAAAGCTCCTGTAGAGCCAGAGCACCAGGTCAGCAGAGCTCCTGTAGAGCCAGAGCACCAGGTCAGCAGAGCTCCTGTAGAGCCAGAGAACCAGGTCAGCAGAGCTCCTGTAGAGCCAGAGAACCAGGTCAGCAGAGCTACTGTAGAGCCATAGAACCAGGTCAGCAGAGCTTTTGTAGAGCCATAGAACCAGGTCAGCAGAGCTCCTGTAGAGCCATAGAACCAGGTCAGCAGAGCTCCTGTAGAGCCATAGAACCAGGTCAGCAGAGTTACTGTAGAGCCAGAGAACCAGGTCAGCAGAGCTACTGTAGAGCCAGAGAACCAGGTCAGCAGAGCTGCTGTAGAGTCACAGAACCAGGTCAGCAGATCTGCTATAGAGCCTTAGAACCAGGTCAGCAGAGGTGTTGTCGAGCCACAATCCAGGTCAGCAGAACCGATTCAGAGCTTGGGAACCAGGTCAGCAGAGCTGCTGTATAGCCAGAGAAGGAGGTCAGCAGAGCTCCTCTGTGGCCAGAGAACTGGGCCAGAGAACCAGGCCAGAGAACCAGGCCAGGGAACCTGGTCAGCAGAGGTGTTGTAGACCCAGAGAACCAGGCCAGCAAGCTGCTGTAGAGCCACAGAACACCAGGTCAGCTGAGCTGCTGTAGAGCCAGAGAACCAGGCTAGCAGAGCTGCTGTAGAGCCAGAGAACCAGGCTAGCAGAGCCGCTGTAGAGCCAGAGAACCAGGCTAGCAGAGCCGCTGTAGAGCCAGAGAACCAGGCTAGTAGAGCCAGAGAACCAGGCTAGTAGAGCCAGAGAACCAGGCTAGCAGAGCCGCTGTAGAGCCAGGGAACCAGGCTAGCAGAGCCGCTGTAGAGCCAGAGAGCCAGGCTAGCAGAGCCGCTGTAGAGCCAGAGAACCAGGCTAGCAAGCTGCTGTACAGCCATAGATGCAGGTCTTCATAGCTGCTGTAGAGCCATATAACCAGGTCAGCAGAACCATTGTAGAGCCAGAAAATCAGGGCAGCAGATCCGTTGTAGAGCCAGAGAACCAGGGCAGCAGAGCCGCTGTAAAACCAGAGAACCAGGGCAGCAGAGCCGCTCTAGAGCCTCAGAACCAGGCTTGCAGAGCCGCTGTAGAGCCAGAGAACCAGGCTACCAGAGCTGCTGTAAAGCCTTAGAATCAGGTCAGCAGAGCTGCTGTAGAGACAGAGAACTAGGTCAGCAGAGCCTCTCTGGAGCCAGAGAACCAGGCTAGCAGAGCCGCTGTAGAGCCAGAGAACCAGGCTAGCAGAGCCGCTGTAGAGCCAGTGAACCTGGTCAGCAGAGCGGCTGTAGAGCCAGAGAACCAAGTCAACTGAGCTGCTGTAGAGCCAGAGAACCAAGTCAGCAGAGCTGCTGCAGAGTCAGAGAACCACTTCAGCAGAGCTGCTGTAGAGCCAGAGAACCAAGTCAGCAGAGCTGCTGTAGAGCCAGAGAACTAGGTCAGCAGAGCTCCTGTAGAGCCAGAGAACCAGGTTCGCAGATCTGCTGAAGAGACAGAGATCCAGGCTAGCAGAGCCGCTTTAGTGCCAATGAACCAGGTCAGCAGAGCTTCTGTAGAGCCTGAGAACCAGGTCAGCAGAGCTCCTGTAGAGCCTGAGAACCAGGTCAGCAGAGCTCCTATAGAGCCTGAGAACCAGGTCAGCAGAGCTCCAGTAGAGCCAGAGAACCAGGTCAGCTGAGCTCCCGTAGAGCCAAAGAACCCGGTCAGCAGAGCTACTGTAGAGACAGAGAACCAGGTCAGCAGAGCTCCTCTGTGGCCAGAGAACCAGGTCAGCAGAGATGCTGTAGAGTCACAGAACCAGGTCAGCAGAGCTGCTGTAGAGCCAGAGAACCAAGTCAGCAGAGCTGCTGTAGAGCCAGAGAACCTAGTTAGCAGAGCTGCTGTAGAGCCAGAGGACCAAGTCAGCAGAGCTGCTGTAGAGCCAGAGAACCAAGTCAGCAGAGCTGCTGTAGAGCCAGAGAACCAGGTCAGCAGAGCTGCTGTAGAGCCAGAGAACCAGGCAGCTGAGCCGCTGTAGAGCCAGAGAACAAGGTCAGCACAGTCTCTCCAGAGCTTGAGAACCAGGTCAGCAAAGCTGCTGTAAAGCCAGCGAAGGAGGTCAGCAGAGCTCCTCTGTGGCCAGAGAACCAGGTCAGATAACCAGGTCAGCAGAGCTGCTGTAGAACCAGAGAACCAAGTCAGCCGAGCCACTGTTGAGCCAGAGAACCAGGTCAGCAGAGCCGCTCTCGAGCCAGACAACCGAGTCAGCAGAGCCGCTCTCGAGCCAGACAACCGAGTCAGCAGAGCCGCTCTCGAGCCAGACAACCGAGTCAGCAGAGCCGCTCTCGAGCCAGACAACCGAGTCAGCAGAGCCGCTCTCGAGCCAGAAAATCATTTCAGCAGAGGTGCTCCATGGCCAGAGAACTGGGCCAGGGAACCATTGTCTCCCAGGAGGTGCTCTCTGGATGAGTGCAGCACACCATTATATTCTTTGGGAATGCCAATTGTGCTTTGTCTGCAAAGCGCCGACTGTCTTTACTAATCAACGTCAACCCCAAGCTTGGATACTTGGCGGTCTCTGAGGCTGGTGCAGTCGTTCGAGGTTGCCTATTCGGGGAGCCTTTATAAAGGAACTTGAACAATTTATGAACACTTTTACATCCCTAGACAAGACCCAATCCTCTATCAAAAAGACTTTACATCTTCGGTTTTCCAGGGGGCCGGGTGTGGCAGGGAATGCTCGTCCGGCCGTGGTGCTCCACAATATGCTCAAGGGCAAGGCTCCAAACGTGACGGTTACCAGGATAGTTCCCATTATGCCACTTTCCACCCTGTCCGTGGTCAACGTTTGAGAGGTAAAGGCAGAGGAGCCAACTCTACGCCCAATTCTGGTTTGTATCAATCCTTCTTAATCACTAAGGGTCGGCTGGCGGGTTTCGTTCCTGCTTGGCACTCTATTACTTCCAACGCCTGGGTCTTACAGACAATTCAATTGTTTTCAAATAGAGTTCTATAGTTCTCCTTCTCAGGGCGTACTTCCCAGACCCATTCAGTTCTTTGCACAAAAGGTAGCCCTGATAGATGCTGAGAATTCTAACCTTCTGTGTAAGGGCGTGATTTGTCCCTTGGTTCCCAATCCACGGGGATTCATCAACAATATCTTTTTGGTGGACAAGCCAAATTGTGGTCAGCAACCCATCATTAACCTCTACGAGTTCAGTGAGTGGCTCGTATACCGCTGCTTCAAGAAGGAGGGCATTCGTCTTCTCCGAGACCGTCCTGTTAAATGGTTTGGCTGGACTTAAAAGACGCCTACCTATCCATCCATTTTTCCTCCGCACAGGTTTATTCAGTTCTTCTGACGCAGCCAGACATACAAGTTTGCCACTCTACCTTTCAGTCTTTCTTCAGCACTCTGCTGTTTCATGAAGGTTCCCAAAACAGCAGTGAATTACCTTCAGGCTCAAGCGGTCCACCTTCTCTTATCTGGACAACATACTGCTCCATGCTCAGTGCCCGCAACAATTGTCTCTTCAATTGCAATCAGTGGTCAACCTGCTGCAGGATCTGGAGGTTTGACATCAACAAGATTCGCTGTTGATTCCCTCACAATCCATTAAGTTTCCGGGTTTTGTAAAGGACTCGACAAAGGTCACTTTGAATCTTCCCCCTCGCAAGGTTTCCAAAATACGACCAGAGTTGGGCAAGACCCTGGCAAGGATTCATGTTTCTTTGAGGCAAATCGCCAGTCTGAGTCTTCTTACCTCCTCTATCCAGGCGATCTTCCTGGGCCCTCTTCATTATCGCGCCCTTCAATGCTTAAAAGCATCACATCTGCGCAAGGGTCTCGCTCACTGACAGCACGTAACCCTCTTGTAGGAAATAAGCTGATGACTTGCTCACATGGAGGCTTGTAATGGTCATGCGATCTTCGATTCTTCCCTGATATAGTCATCGAATAATACGCTAGCAGATTGGAATGGGGCACCAGGTGCAGAGAATTCTCTACAGGAGGTGTTTGGTCTCCCCAAGAGCAGGAACTGCATATCAGTTGTATGAAGCTCCTAGCTGGCTAATTGGAGATCCGTTGCTGTACCAGGGCCAAGATTCAGTCGTGCGCCCTCCTCAAGATGAAAAATGTGTCGGCAGTGCGATATATCAACCACTTGGGAGGCACATGATCCAAGTGCTGTTGGATCTGGCTACCAGTGTTTAGCAGTACTTCCTCCAACACCAGATTTTGATCAGTCGAGTACCCACCAGGGCACCAGAATCAGGCGGCAAACTGCCATTATCACAATTTTCAGCATTCCAGCCTTTGGAAGCTGCACTCAGACATTTTTGTGTTACTCCAACGAACCTGGGCTCCCTTCTCGATCGATCTGTTTGCCTCCCGATTGGACTGTCAGTTACCTTGCTTTTTCAGCTGGATACTGAATCCAGTGGCAGTAGCCAAGTATTCATTCCTGCAGATTGGAGTCCAGAGAAGAGCTATGCATTTCCCCCTTCAGGATGATCACCCGGACATCAGATCAAATAAAGCATGGGGGAGGTGAGGTGGTCATGGTCACGGTCACCCCGACATGGAGTTCTCAAGTATGGTTTCCTGTGCTTCTGGAACTTTTTGGGATTTTTCAATCCGACTCCCCCTGTTTCCGTCGCTCCTTCTGAACCCGGATCGCATCCCGCACCCACTGGTTCTGGAGGAAACTCTCTCTCCTTGAAGACCTGGCAGATTTCAGGGGCTGATTGCCCTTTCGCGAGAGGCTGAGGGCCTACTCGCAAAGGCATGAGCCAGCACAATCAAATGCTACAGGTCAGCCTATATGAGATGGACCGGTTGGTGTGTACGATCTCGTGGGAGCTGACGTAGTCCAGGTGTTGAATTTCTTGGCTGCTCTGGCTTACCTCTCTATGAATACCTTTCATTCAGCCATCTGTGTGGGTCATGTCCCGATCAATGGCTCCCCAGTTGGTGAACATACTTTTGCGTGCAGTCTTGTCAGAGGTATTAGACTTTCTCTTCTGCCAGAACCTCGATATTCTGCCTTCTGAGATCTTGACCAGGTTCTCAATCTATTTGTCCTGGCAGCCGAACAAATTCTTATCCAGGAAGGGGTTTACAGCAAAACCAGTGATGCTTCTCTGTCTTGTCTCATGTAGACGGGTTTTCGATGTTTGAGCCTTGGACATTACAGGTAGAACCTTTGCTCTCTCTGAGAATTACCTCGCTGGCAGCAAATGTACGAAATGCCACACTAGAGTGATATCTTATCCGGCTTTCCCAGATTCTCCACATTGTGCATGGTGCCGTGCCTTAAGGCAAACGAAGATGTCGGAAGAGTTCCGACCTCTGGGTGAGCGCCAACTCCTCATAGCACTCTGCAAACCCCACAAGGCGATCTCCTCCCCTACTATAGCCCATTGGCTGAAGTGGGTGATTCAGGAGGCAGGCATTGATTTAAAGATGTTTGGGGCTCGTTCTGCCCATGGAGCAATGGCTTCTAAGGCCTTCAGTCTGCCACATTTATGATGTCCTCCAAACTTGCATCCACACTGGTCATCAGATTCTACCTTCAAAAGGTTCTATTTCCCGCCAGATCTTGATATGGCTCAGTTGGTGGTAGATAAGCTTTGAACATGCATAATCCTTGCCTCCGGTCCTGAAATAGAATGAAACATTTCCTTGCTTTCGTAACAGAAAGTTTCAATTCTGTTAAGGGCTCTGATGTGAGGATTATCCCACCTTGGGGTTTTGCAATCAGAATCCTTCCCCCCCGTAGCTGATAAGCACCTAGGTTTTCCTAATTTAGAAAAAACGAAAAACATGGAGGAAGATGAAAAGTTTTCTCATTGTATGATTGAACCTTGTTCCTGCCTGTTCTTTGTACCATGTACTGCATAAATGAGTTTGATGATATTCTTTCATCAAGGATGACCTTTAGATAACTACTCTGGTTTCATTTTTCCAGGCTCGGTTTCTGCCGAACAAGATGCTTAATTCTGGACGATCAGCTTGGCTTATGCTTCGAAAAAGAACTGTGGGACTATGTTAATGGTGTATGTGGAGTTCTGATTGGATCTGTGCTGGACTTTAACTATTGGTGCCCACTATTATGATTTTTTTCCTATTCACAACTGTTCATGAGAATACATTTTTCATTTTGGATAGTTATTATCCGTATTAAGCCAGCAGGCTTGTATTTTGTTACATGAACAAGAATTTTGGTATTGACTATCCTTCTTTCCCGCTCCTCCCTCCCCCCTCCCCCCCCCCCCACTTTTCCCCCACCCCACCCCAACCACGACAACCCTGGAGGAGTAAAAGCTTTGCACTCTATTATTATTCTTGCTACAAATCTCTTCGGAAGGTCTGACAGGAACTTGAAAAATAAAACCTAAATACATAATATGTATAGAATAACCTACATAATAAGTATATGGTGTGGGGGCAGAGCTTTACGGCGCCGAAGATGGCCGCCGAGAGTAGAGCTCCCCATTTCAAATACACTATCCTACATATCCTATGTTCACCTGAGACTGTGTTCCCGGAAATCGCTGCTGTGTGCTGCTGAGAGAACCCTCTATCCATTGCGGGGTCCCGGCTGAGAGGCGGACGAGAGACGGCTGTGTGCTGCAGGAGTCCGTGCGGCGTACTGCCAAGGCCGCGAATCCCCGAACTCGAGTTAGACGCCAGCCGACCAGAGTGCTGCAGTGCCGGTCGGCCGCGCCGCCTTGTCCTGATTGGTGCTCGGTGTGCCCCTCCGCCCCTGCCGCTATACACTGGGGACCGCTTGAGGTCAGCGACACCTGCTGCATGTGCACATGGACTGGGAGGATGCAGCTGAGTGCCATATCAGCATGTAGCTGTTACCCCACATAGCCCACACGACTGGCACACCATGGAAAGATAGGCTGGGCGCTATGATGCTTCCTGAGGACTTGACCGTGCCTGTGGGAGGACCTGGCCTGTGTTGCGTGGTACCGCTACTGCGATCGAGGGGAAGACTGTCCCTAGCTCCCCCCACATCGCCTGGCACATTGCGCACTGGAATGCTTGATGGGGCTTGCCTGCATGCACACTGTTTGATGTTTATCGTGGCTGATGGAAGCTGTTTGTTGTACCAGTGGCGGTGACCTGCGCCCCCCCCCCTTGCTCTCTCTGCCACAGAAGCCACTGTTTAAGGACAAATGGTGCTTTGTGCTTTGACTGCCTTCGTGGCTGAGCGCCGCATGCTGTGTGATTCGAATGTGATAAAGGTGTAAGGTTGGTGACACTTACGCTGCCGATATCAAATCACTGTGGGACTACTGCGCGGTTTCTGGTTCTGGGCTCCCACTCCTACAGGGACCTGGTGATTTGAGTATACTTGCTGTTCCCCTTTTTGACTAGGCTTTTGATTGACGTACAGTGCCCTGCCCTCGGTCGTTCGGTCTGTTGCCTCCAGTCCGGGTGGGTGTGACGCGCAGCTATGGGCAGGACGGATAGAACACAGCAAAAACTGTCCTTTGAGCAACACAAACCCAGAGACCGCTCTTGCGCTGCTGATGACACGGAGCAGGATGAGGATAGGGAGCAAACACTACAGGATGGTGATTTAAAATCCATCTTGGTCATCGTGGAAAAAGGCCTGCAGAACTACTAACGGCGTTAGGGACGAAGATAGACACCCTCTCCTATCACATGGACCGGATGTCTGAAGGGTTGGACAAGCAGGTGGAACGCCTTGATATGGCAGAACGGCGTACCTCGGAAATGGAGGAAACACAGTCTGATATGGACAATGGTCATCAGCTTATGGATGGGGCGCTACAGGTACTACTAAACAAGAGGACTTGGAAGCTAGGTCTCGGAGAAGTAACCTATGAATCACTGGCTTGCTAGAATCAACATTTATTGGTAACATGGAGCAGTTCATAGAGAACCTTCTAACTACACTTTTTGGCTCTGATATCTTTTTGCCCATGTTTGTGGTAGAACAGGTGCATCTCTCCTTGGGTCCACGTCCGGCTCCGGGTGCACTTCTGAGACCAATCATAGCAAAGCTACTTAATTATGTTGACAGAGATGCTGTGTTGAAGGCCGCGAGAGAGAAGCAGTCATTACGAAGGGTCTACACTTGCTATATTCCCGGATTCCAGGAGCAGGAGGCACGCCACCAGTTTGTGACACTCAAACAGTTTTGAGAGACCAAAACATTGACTATGCGATGTTCTATCCAGCTCTCCTTCGAGTTAACTGCCAGGTCGCATATTTACACGGACCCCAAGACTCTTCTAAAGGCCATGAAGGATTGGGCTAAGGAGCAGAGGCGCAGCCCAGATAGTGAAGCCCTGGGGGGTGCAGTTAGAGGCTCCCTGGAGTAACCGGACTGAACTGGTTGTTTATCTCACAGATAAGATTTGTACTCTGAGGGGGTCTACACTTCGCTCAGATACTGTACTGTGGATGATTGCTGCTGGGGGGGCCAAGGGAAAGTTTTTTCTTTTTGAATCTATTCTAATAATGTGCTGTCTTTGTCTTTGCCTACACATCAGGCAGGTCATACCCTAGACCTGATATTCTCCAACGTCCCGCTAGTCTCCTGTCCACCTGCAACACAGGTCAACTGGACTGACCACTTTATTGTAGAATTTATCACTCCCTACTTTGTAACCACCCCTTCACGCCCAATTTTACTACCAAGTGTCCGCAGACAGTGGCACAAAGTCACTGACACCACCTTTAAGGAAAAATTTAATTCCCCCCTCTTCTCACCTCAGGAAAATATTGCAACCACCCTCAATAAATTTGAAAGGGCAACTAAGGAAGCCATAGATAAAATTGCCCCTATGAAACAGTTCAAACCAAGACCGGCCAACAAACAAGAAATCTGGTTTTCTGACCACTTAAGGACACTTAAACTAAGTGCCAGGAAACTAGAAAAAAGGTGGAGAACTTCCCACCTACAAGAGGATAAGAAAAAGTATTGGGATGCACTTTCCTACTACCACAAAGCGATTCGCATAGCACGCAAAACCTATATTGCATCACAAATAAAAGATGCAAGGAACTCTCCAAGGGTCCTCTACCAAATCTTGCAAACATTTGTTAAGCCAGTTGCATGTGAATCCTCTCAGATGGCATCTCAACAGCTATGCGACGAAATCTCCTTCTTCACCAACAAAATTGATAAAATCTACGACAAAATAGTTTGAGCCAACAAGGCAATCACCACAGATTTGGCACTTCCCCAGGTGGATACGGAACTAAAGCTGGACACACACTCTTTAGATACCTTCCCTCCCATTTCCTTACAAGAAACCTCCTCATTAATACTACAGATTAAGAGTGGTAGTCCAGATGATACCATCCCTGCTAGGATAATGCCTGTCCTAGCAGAACAACTCTGCCCCACGATTGAAAAATTGGTGAATCTTTCACTCAGTTCAGTTACCGTCCCCAAAGAATGGAAACGAGCCCTTGTCAGACCCATTAGGAAAAATACTGCCACCCCATGGACTGACCTAGCTAACCTCAGACCCATCTCCTTACTACCATTCTTAGGGAAACTGATTGAAAAACATGTAAACCATCACCTGTCCGGATACATTGAACTTGCTGGCACCCTGGACTACTCTCAGTCAGGGTTCCGGCCAAAACACAGCACGGAGTCCACCCTCCTGTCTGTCACTGATGATCTACATATGTACCAGGACAAGGGCCTCTCAGTAATCCTGGTTCTATTAGATCTGTCGGCAGCGTTTGACACCGTATCTCACACCATCTTGACTGATCGGTTGTCGAACGCTGGCATTAAGAACAAAGCCCTTGACTGGTTGAAGAGCTTCCTAGCGGATCGCACCCAGAGAGTCACCATGGGTGCGTATCGTTCAGCGGAAGCAGAGATCTCAAAAGGGGTGCCACAGGGCTCCTGTTTAAGCCCAACCCTTTTTAACATCTATGTGGCACCCCTGGCAAGAGTGATGCGTAGGTATGGTTTCATCCCAGTATCATATGCGGATGATACGCAGCTCCTCTTCCCTTTTAAGACTCTCTCCGCTGATGTTACGAGCTCTTTTTCATCAGGCATGAAAGCATTGGCAAACTGGATGTCCTCCAATTTCCTTCAGTGTAACGTCAGCAAAACGGAGGTAATGTTGTTTGGGGAGGCTAAAATGCTATGGACTCCAGAGTGGTGGCCGCAAGACCTAGGAGCAGTTCCTGAACCCAAACAGGTTGTGAAGAATCTGGGGATTCGATTCGACCAAGATCTGTCACTCAAACAACACACTAACTATATTTCAGGAATATGCTTCCATACCATCAGCCTATTACGCAAAGTTTTCCCTTTGCTACCTGACTCCGCTAGGAAAACTCTTGTTCAGGCATTGATTCTAAGTCGGATCGACTATTGTAATGGCCTGTTGCTTTCTGTCAACAAAGGCGTGTTGGCCAAGCTTCAGGTCATTCAGAACACTGCAGCTCGCCTTGTTCTCAATGTCCCCCCGAGAACTGCCTCCAAACCCCTCCTTGAGCAGCTGCACTGGCTCTCAATCCGACAAAGAGCCAAATTTAAAATATGCTGTCTGATCCATAAATGTCTAAATGGACAAGGGCCCGCCTACCTTGAAAGAAAATTTGTTCCCTATATTCCAACCCGATCTCTCAGGTCCAGTAACAATCTTCTTTTAGTGGTCCCCCGTGCCAAAAAAAAACAGACACAGGTGTAAAGCTCTATCTATCACTGGACCCACTCTATGGAACATACTCCCTCTGTCTCTGAGACCATGTAAAGAACATCTTACATTCCGGAAACTCCTGAAAACTGCTCTGTTCAGAAATGAGATCTAGATTCCATTCACTCATAACCTCCGTTACTACCGGCTCCACAAGCGCAGAGATACTCCAGCTGGAGTTGATTCAAGCGCTATACAAACCAGCAAATAAATAAATAAATAAATGTATATTTATGCACAGGTTTGCTTATAAGTGCTTGGTTGGGGGTCTAGTTTGTAGTCTTTCATTGGACAGGTCGGATGGACCTGTAAGAAATATTTCTGCTGCCGCTAGACAGATTGAATGTGCCTTGATTAGGTTTGACTTGTCAGATGTGTGGCGTTTAAAAATATCCGAACACTGGTGGCTATACACACTATTCTGCCTACCATAACTTACACACACAAATTGATTACTGGCTGGCAGCTGGGCCACTTTGTAACAGGATTCGATCATGCCAGGTCTTGCCACGTACACTCTCAGACCATTCGCCAGTCCTATTGGTACTGGATACACCTTGCAGATGCATACCCCCATTCAGGAAGAGCTGGCTGAGGCTATTGAGACTTTCCTTGAGACGAATGTGGGCTATGTGGACGACTACCAGGTTGTTTGGGAAACCTTCAAAGTTTATATAAGAGGGATTACTATCTCTATGCACTCAGGAGTCCTCTGTTCTATACAAAAACGTCTTACGGACTTGGAGGGAGTTACCAAATCTCTTGAGCTACGGATGTTGACTGGCGGCAGCTCAGATGGGGAAAAACTCGCTGAGTTACTATGCAAATACAACGTAGTAGCCGACGACGAGATCAAGTATCTCGGTAAATATGCCACCGCTAGGGCTCATGGTGAGAGCGAGCAGCCGGGGTCAGTATTAGCTCAGCTACTTAAGAAACGCAGGGAGACGTTGAATACGGTGTGGGTTAGGTCCTCTGAGGGCGATTTGCTGACTGAAGCAGCGGAAGTGGCTGATAGATTTTGCCACTATTATTATGAGCTCTACGCTTCTAGGAATTCTGCGACGGATGATGAGATCATTGATTATCTGTCCCACATAAGACTCCCCTGGCTTACTAACACACGTAGGGAATTCCTCATGAGGCTCATAGAGAAAGATTAAATTCTTCTCGCGTTAACCAGCATGAGGCCGGGGAGCGCTCCTGGGTCACATGGGTTAACGGTTCAATCAATCAATCATATCATTTGTTAAGCGCACTACTCACCCGTGAGGGTCTCAAGGTGCTGGGGTGGGGAATGCTGCTACTGCTCGAAAAGCCAGGTCTTGAGGAGTTTTCAGAAGGTCAGCAGGTCTGCCGTACGTCGATGGGAAGGGTGTTCCAGGTCTTTGCAGCGAGGTGGGAGAACGATCTGCCGCCTGAGGCGGCTCTTTGGAAGCGGGGGACTGTAGCGAGGGCAAGGTCGGTGGAGCGGAGCTGGCGGGTGGGTGTGTAGAAGCTGAGTCGTCTGAGGTTCGTTGGTCCGGTGTTGTGCCTTTTGTGCGTGGGTGAGGAGCTTGAAGGTTATCCTCTTGTTGACCGGGAGCCAGTGCAGGTCTCTCAGGTGGGGTGTGATGTGGCTGCGGTGAGGGATGCCGAGGATTGGGCGTGCAGAGGCGTTCTGGATGCGTTGGAGCCGTCTCATGAGTTTGGCCGAGGCTCCTGCGTAGAGGGCGTTTCCATAGTCAACCTACTGCTGACAAGGGCCTGGGTGACTGTTCTTCTCGTTTCAGTGGGGATCCACTTGTAGATCCTACGGAGCATGCGGAGGGTGTTGAAGCAGGAGTAGATATCGTTGACCTGTTTAGTCATGGAGAGGGTGGAGTCGAGGATGACCCCTAGGTTGCGTGCATGATCGGTGGGTGTTGGAGCGGTTCCCAATGTGGTCGGCCACCAGAAGTCGTCCCAGACCGAAGGGTTGGATCCAAGGATGAGGACCTCTGTCTTGTCCGAGTTCAGCTTCAGTCAGCTGTTCCTCATCCATTCAGCAACGGCCTTCATTCCTTCGTGAAGGTTGGTTGTGGCGGTGTGGGGGTCCTTGGTGAGGGAGAGTATCAGCTGGGTGTCATCGGCGTAGGAGAAGATGTTGAGGTTGTGCCGATGGGGGACGTGGGCGAGCGGTGCCATGTAGATGTTAAACAGAGCTGGGATGAGCCCTGGGGTACGCCGCAGATCTCGGTGGCTTTGGAGCGGAAGGGGGGAAGGCGGACGCTCTGTGTTCTGCCGAAGAGGAAGGAGGTGGTCCAGTCCAGGGCCTTCTCTTGGATCCCAGCGTTGTGGAGGCGTGTTCGTAATGTGTGGTGACAGACCGTGTCGAAGGCGGCTGACAAGTCCAGGAGAATGAGGGCCGCCGTTTCTCCGTTGTCCAGCAGGGACTTGATGTCATCGGTGGCGGCGATGAGGGCAGTCTCGGTGCTGTGGTTGCTGGGAAAGGTCATCGAGAAGACCGTCAACGAACAACTGACCCGCTAACTCGAGGGGAACAACATCCTGGACTGGGAAGGGTCCAGGATGTTGTTCCCCTCGAGTTAGCGGGTCAGTTGTTCGTTGACGGTCTTCTCGATGACCTTTGCCGGGAGCAGGGAGATGGGCCGGAAGTTCTTGAGGTCCTTGGGGTCCGCCTTGGGTTTCTTGAGTAAGGCTTGCATTCCACAGGGCAATCATAGACTTATTGCTTCCACAGTTATCCACGCTCTTTGATGTGTGTGTGACGGGCAATATGCCTCCATCCATGTCCGAGGCAGTAATAGTAGCACTTCTTAAGCCCGGTAAGTCCTCTGAGCACTGCGCATCATATCAACCTTTGCCTCTATTTAATGTAGACACAAAGCTATTTCCAAAGATACTTGCAAATAGACTAGTCCCCCTGGTCCCACTCTTGGTGGCACTAGAACAGTCGGGGTTTGTTCCCGGCAGGAATTTAACTTACAACCTGCGTACTGTCTTCAGTGTCTTACAACCTATCAGGCCGGAAACGCCAGCAGTGTCTTTTTTTTTAGATAGAAAAAGCATTCGATTCTGTGGAGTGGTCGTTCCTGAAGCATGTTTTGTCTCGGATGGGAGTGAACCCAGTCTTTTTGCAACTAGTAGGCACACTTTACAGTAAACCCACTGCCCGCATCAAGATAGGCAATATAGTGATAGACCCTATACGTATAACTCGGGGGACGAGGCAGGGCTGCCCGTTATCACCGTTGCTTTACGCTCTGGTGGCGGGGGGTCAGGACTGCACAAATAAATCCCCTGTTAGGCTCTAAATTCCATTTTGCATTGACCAAAATCAGGCAAGATTGTAAATTGGGGCCAAAGAGACATGAGGTGCATCGTTGTTCAGCTTTGCTGAATAAGAAGATAGACATTTCTCGGGCGGAATTCCAAGATGGCCGCCGCTCTTTCCATTTAAATAGCAGTTCTAGTTGTTCAGCCTCGCGACGATCTTCGGTTGAGTTCCCGGTTCAAATTATGAGGAACTGCGCACTTCAACTGAAGATTTGGCAGGGACGGTCGCGTCTGGCTGTTTCTGCTCTCGTTTTGTCGGAGATATGGTTTAATGCTCCATTTGAGTTTGTGAGCTTTCCGAGAACACGGTGTGCTGCAAAATTACCGCGGCTGCGGTAAGTGCCGATTTTTTGTTTATTAGTTGCGAGTTTAAACCAACGAAGGTGGCTAGTGAGGAGAGAATTCTTCCCGTGTCATACTAAGACATTTTGTTCTGCAGCATAAAGAGTTCGAGCTTTACACAGACATTAAGACAAGTAGACCGCTGCAAATAGGGTTTGAGTACTATAGAGACATAAAGACAATTTTGACTCAAGAGAAAAGATTAAGATTTGAGCAAGAATCGTTTCCAGGATTATAGTAGTTATACAGTTCTGTAAAAGAAAAAAGAAGAAAGGGAATAAATAATTCAAGTCATCAAGTATGTGTTGTGATATATATATATATATATATATATATATATATATATATATATATATATATATATATATATATATATATATACTTACCATCTCTAAGGAAGATTTCCAGTTGTAATCAGCTTCAAGAATTCAAGACTAGTCAACCTATGAGAGAATAGTTACACAGGGTGTTTAAGGTAATCTGGGTTACTAAGAGAGACTTGGGAATTAGTCAGAGCATAAATAAAAGTGTTATTTGTATTTATAGAGCAAACATATTTGAAGATAACCAAGAGACTACATAATCCAACTGCATAAGAGAAAAGCTAGCCACACTGCAAGGACCGGTACCCAAATAGAAGTTTAAGGTATAATCACTTTAGAGTATAAGAAAAGGTTTTTAGTGCATTCTATATTTTAGGAAGAAAAGACAGAAATAGGAAGATGAAAAGAAGAACTGTCCAGAGCAGTAGAAGTAGATGTGGTGTGTTTCTCTTTACTCCCAATCCCCTTTCCCCCCTCTTGGTTGCTGAAGTCCATGCGACGTTGGTATCTAGGAGTGGGGTTGGAGGAATAAGCATCTGTTCCGGCGTAAATTGAAGATTCTGGATTTCAGGTACTTGACAGATTGAAGTGCCAAAAAATTCCTAATATTCCACTCGAGCAGGATGGCTGAGGGAGTAGATTTAAAAACTTTAGCTTCAGTATTAGATGGGATTCAGACTCAATTAGGGAATGCCTTGTCAGAAAATAAGACTCTTAGAGAAGAGGTCATGAGATAAAGTCAGGAGACAGTTTCTTAGAAAAAGGCTGGATGATTTATCTGCGGCTACTTTAGTGGGTTATAAGGATAATAAGCCACAAACTTTTGCCCCTTCCGCTTCAGAACTGACCACTCAGGTAATTCATGCTAATTCATGCTAATTCATGCTATGTCTCCCGCCATTTCTTTGGCTGCTCCAGAAAGATATAGTGGGGATCCGCAGAAAGCTCAGACATTCCTCACACATTGTTCTTTACATCTTTGCAAGCCTGTAATTTTTAAGGAGGATCAGGAGGAGATGCGGCTGCTTGGTCTTTACCAATTGTTAATAACAATGATTCAATTTTGTATGATTTTGAGGAGTTCAAGAAAGAATTTTTGCGAATTTTTGACAGGAGATCCATCTCTCAAATCACTGACAACGAACTTTTAGATTTAAACCAGGGTAATCGAGACCTGGTTGCATATCTAGCCCAATTTAATAAGCTTATTGTGGAAACTAACTGGCCTGAAGCTAAGCGTGCCTCCATTTTTTATCGAGGTCTAAAGGATGAACTCAAGGATGGTTTGACGCAAATACCCAGACGACCTACTGAGGTTTCTGAATTAATAGATTTAGTTTTACAGATTGATCAGCGTCCGAGTGAGAGAAGAGGCGAACGACGAAGAGAGTTTAAGTCTTATACTCCTCGATTTGATAGATTTAAATCCGAAAATCTCAAGACTTAGGAAACTCATCCTGAAGAAGAACCTATGCAAATTGGCTCTGTGAGAGGACCGCTGTCTAAGGAAGAGAGAGTGCGAAGGCGATTGGGCAAGTTGTGTATGTATTGTGGAGATTCTGGGCACTTTTTGAAGGATTGTTCCAAGAAACCAAAACATCAGTTGCCAGTAAAAGACAGGCTCCACCAGTAAAGGGAGTTGCCCTGGTGGGAGCTGAAGAAGAGTCAACTGCAGGTCCACAGTTGGTGGCTAATACTCTACAATCTGCTGCTCCGCATTTAATTGTTGCAAGTGTTATTGAATTTGGAAATGTCAGATTTGATGATATTTCCGTGATGATTGATTCCGGCGCCACTGGAAATTTTTGTGACATTGGATTTGCTTAAATGTTGGGGATAAAATTTGTCAAGAAGGAAAGACCAGAAGCTGTTCGCGCTGTCGATGGAACCAATTTGTCATCCGGACCCATAGTACACGATACGAGACTATAAGATTAACTGGTCCTGGTGAACATGTTAGCAAGTTGAGATTTAGTCTCATTGATGCTCCGCAATTTCAGCTCATTTTAGGTTTACCCTGGCTCACTGAGCATAATCCGTTTATTGATTGGTCAAGGAGAACTATTGAGATGAATTCCGAATATTATCTGAATCATTGTCGTCATGCAAAACCGGAATGTGTGCCAGTTTCTTCCTCACATCATTTAGCCAGTCAAGCAAAGTCAGTCTGCCTTTTGACTACACATAAGATTCCAGAAGAGTATATGGATTTGGCTGCCGTATTTGATGAGAGAGAGGCTAATAAATTGCCCCCTCATCGTGATTACGATTGTAAGATTGAATTGGAACCCGGGGCCTCCCTGCCTTGCAGTCGTATTTATGCCCTCTCTGAAAAGGAAAATCAATATCTCAAGGAGTATCTCGAGCAATATTTGGCTAATGGATTTATTCGTTCTTCCCAGTCGCCAGTTTCTTCCCCACTTTTCTTCATTCCGAAGAAGGATGGAAGTTTAAGAACGTGTATTGACTATCGAGCTCTGAACTCTGTCACTAAGAAGAATAGATACCCGTTGCCACTAATCCAGGAGTTGTTAGATCAAGTAAAAGGAGCCAGAGTGTATTCAAAACTGGATTTGAGAGGAGCTTATCATTTGGTTGGAAGGGCTGAAGGGGACGAATGGAAGACCGCATTTCAAACTAGGATGGGTCTGTTTGAATACCAAATAATGCCATTCGGGCTTTGCAATGCTCCTGCTGCTTTCCCGCATTTTATAAACGACATTCTGAGAGAGTGTTTAGATCGATTTGCCGTCGTTTATATAGATGATATTCTCATTTTTTCTGAAACTGTACAGGATCCTATTCAGCATGTGCGAACCATTCTGAAGAAACTTTTGGAACATCAATTGTATGTCAAGCTGGAAAAGTGTGTTTTCAATTCTGATCAGGTGGAATTTTTTTAGGATTTGTACTTTCCCCTGAGGGAGTTTCCATGGATGATTCAAAAGTAACAACGATCAGAGAGTGGTCTTCTCCAAAGAATGTTAAACAGGTGCAGAGTTTTATTGGATCTGCCAATTTTTACCGACGCTTCATTGAAAACTTTTCTGAGAAAGTTGCTCCTTTAACTCGACTATTAAAGAAGGGAGTTAAATTTGAGTGGACCGATCACACAGAAAGGGTTTTTGGTGAATTGAAGAACGCTTTTACCACAGCTCCAGTGTTGATTCATCCAGATCCAGGAGAGCCCTTCTTTGTTGAAGCGAATGCTTCAAATTTGGCCATTGGTGGAATTTTATCTCAGAGGAATAAGATAAACGGTCAACTTCATCCAGTTGCCTATCGTTCTCGTAAGTTGACTCCTGCTGAATTGAATTACTCCATTGCCGATAAGGAATTATTGGCAGTCAAGGATGCCTTTCGGGGATGGAGACATTACTTGTTGGGGGTGCGACATGAAGTGACAGTGTATATCAATCACTGGAATCTGCAATTTTTAAAGTCTGCCCGAATTTTGACCCCCTAGGCAATGGTGCTGGTCCTTATTTTTTGCAGACTGCAACTTTGTTTTGACTTATAAACCTGGTTCTATCAACGGCAAGGCTGATGCCTTATCACGATTGGTAACTGACGAAGATTCTCCTGTACAGAAAGAGGAGTTGATAATTCCAAGAGAGAGGATCATTGGAGTAATATTATTCCCTGCATTAGAAAGGCGTTTGGATCAGGAGCTGGTTTCATTCAATCTTGAAGAATGGGTTAAACTTGGTGATAACCGAGAAGTTAAAGATGGTCGACCGTATTTTCAAGGGAAACTTTTTATTCCCAACAAGGAGATTCAAACTATGATCATTCAACATTCTCATGATGATCTGTTGGCAGGTCATAAAGAAGACCTTGCTTGATTGCTCATTTGTGCATGTAATTATTGTTGCCTTGTTGTGCCGGTGCCACTGCCCACAGTGTGATACCACTTTGTGCCCCCAGCCTGTTTCGGTTTTGCTTTTGCTGCCATCCATTTTGTTTGTTGTGCCTCGGAGCCCGTCCTCTCCACCCCGCTCCCGCCTCCCAGCGGCTCCTCCCTCGCTCTGCCCCCCCCTATCCACTTATGTCAGAACAGCTGACGCGCAGCGGACGCGCCCCATGCGCGCTGAAGGTGCGCCAAAGGTAATCCAGTCTACGCCTGGACCGCGCCCAGCGCCAGACCCCCTGGCCCCCGCAAATTCCACTCCACCCGCATAGCGTACGACGCAGCATCCCTCTCAGCCCTTAACCCCGGCCGAACACCAAACTGCTACCAAGCCGCCCCAGGACACACCCATGGACCCTTCACCTGCCACTCCTGCAAGTTCGACTGCATCAGGACCCACACCAAATCCATAAACTCCAAACAGAGCTCCGACACTAACCACCTGAAGTGCATCCTACTCAACACCTGCTCGGCCCACAGTCACGCCATTGAACTTTGGAACCTACTCGACACCACATCGCCGGACATCGCCTTTCATACAGAAACCTGGATGAACGCCTCATCAACGCCCGACATCGCCATAGCCATCCCGGCCGGATACAAAATTATCCGAAAGGACCGCATCAACCAAACAGGAGGAGGCATCGCCATTGTCCATAAGAATACCATCTGCATCACGACCAGTTCCGACGATCACCTTGCAGCCGCCGAACACCTTCACTTCCAGATCCACACCGACCCCAAGACCGCACTCAGAGGCACCCTCATCTACAGGCCACCAGGACCCCGCACACAATTCAGCGAAGACATCACTGACTTCATCAGCCCACATGCCCTCCCCTCCGGTGACTACATTCTACTGGGAGACCTCAACTTCCACTTGGAAAACAACGACTGCAACACCACCACCCTTCTGGACAACCTCGCCAATCTCGGACTCAAACAACTAGTAAACACCCCCACACACTACGCCGGACACACACTCGACCCAATCTTCACATCCAGCAAGCACATCTCCTTCAATCACACCACAGCACTCCATTGGACAGACCACAGCTGCGTTCACTTCAACTACAAAAAGACTACGACCCACAACCAATTCCCCGCAGAAACTGGAACAAAATTACCACCGACCAACTCTTCACATTGCTTCACCAAAACCCTCCTATAAAATCATCGGACCCAAACCTTGCAGCCACCAACCTCACACAATGGATCGATCACCCATAGCGCTGACAAATTAGCACCCTTGAAAAAACATCAAATAAAGCAAGGTAGCAAAAAAGCCCCCAGGTTCAACGATGACCTTAAGAAATCCAAGAAGTTCTGTTGCACCCTCGAGAAAGCCTGGAGAAAAAACCCAACCACTGACAACCTGGCCACCTTCAAGAACGCCACCCGCAAACACCACCAACTAATCCGATCCACCAAGAAATCAGCATTCAAGGATCGACTCGACAACAACGCCCACAACAGCAAGGAACTATTCAACATCGTCAAAGAATTTACTAACCCCACCGCCGGCACCAACGACATCACTCCCTCCCAAGACCTCTGCGACTCCCTAGCCTCATTCTTCCACACCAAAATCGCTGACATACATAACAGCTTTGAAAACCAGTCCGGAGACCAGTCCACCCCACCCACCTCCGAACTAAAACCCCCCTCCAACAACCTTTACGCCTGGAGCCCAATCACCACTGAAGACACCATCCGCCTGATGAACACCATCCACTCAGGATCGCCAACCGACCCTTGTCCCCACAACATTTTCAACAAAGCGGACTCCATCATCGCTCCCCATCTCCGAGACGTCATCAACTGCTCCCTCAACTCTGCTACCTTCCCTGAAAGCTGGAAACATGCCTAACTCAGCGCCCTTTTGAAGAAACTCACAGCAGACCCCACTGAACTTAAAAACTACCGCCCCATCTCGCTCCTCCCATTCCCTGCCAAAGTCATTGAGAAAGCCGTCAACAGTCAGATCGCCGCCTTCCTCGAATCCAACAAATCCCTCGACCCTTCACAGTCCGGCTTCCGAACCAAACACAGCACTGAGACCGCCCTCATCGCAGCAACAGACGACATTCGAACACTACTGGACAACGGAGAAACAGCTGCCCTCATCCTACTTGACCTCTCCGCAGCCTTCGACACAGTCTGTCATAGCACCCTTATACAACGCCTCAGCAACGTTGGAATACAAGGAAAAGCATTGGACTGGATCATCTTGTTCCTCGACGGAAGAACCCAGAGAGTCCGCCTCCCTCCTTTTAGATCAGAGGCCACCGAAGTCATCTGCGGCGTACCACAAGGATCATCACTCAGTCCCACCCTCTTCAACGTATACATGAGTCCCCTCGCATCAATCGCGCGCCAACACAACCTCAATATCATCTCCTACGCAGACGACACCCAGCTGATCCTCTCCCTCACCAAAGACCCAAACACCGCAAAAACCAACCTACACGAAGGGATGAAAGAAGTAGCCGAGTGGATGAATAACAGCCGTTTAAAACTGAACTCGGACAAAATGGAAGTCCTCATCTTAGGTTCATCCCCCTCCGCCTGGGACGACTCATGGTGGCCACCGGCCCTAGGAAACGCATCAATACCTACGGACCACGCACGTAACCTGGGCTTCATCCTGGACTCCTCCCTCTCGATGACCAGACAAGTCAACGCCGTCTCATCATCATGCTTCAACATCCTACGCATGCTCAAAAAAATCTTCCGTTGGATCCCCACCGAAACCAGAAAGACGGTCACCCACGCACTGGTCACAAGCCGACTAGACTACAGAAACACCCTTTACGCCGGAACCACAGCCAAACTACAGAAAAAACTCCAACGCATCCAAAACGCTGCAGCCAAACTCATACTAGACATCCCCCGCCAAGCTCATATTTCCGGCCACCTGAAAGACCTCCACTTGCTCCCCGTCAACAAGAGAATAACGCTCCGTCTCCTCACCCACGCACACAAAGCCCTCTACGACCTAGGATCCGAATGCCTCAACAAGCGCCTGTCCTTTTACACCCCCACCCGCCAACTTCGATCTTCCAATCAAGCCCTCGCCGCAATCCCACGCATCCATAGACCCACCATGGGGGGAAGATCCTTCTCCTATCTAGCGGCCAAAACCTGGAATTCTCTCCCCACCCACCTCCGCCTTACACAGAACCACCTCTCCTTCAGAAAACAACTAAAAACTTGGATATTCGATAAGTAAAGTACCCTTCCCACTCAAGCGCCTTGAGACCCTCTGGGTGAGTAGTGCGCTATACAAATGTTAAACTTGAACTTGAACTTGAACCTTGGAATTAGTACAACGGGATTTTTGGTGGCCGTCCATGGATGCTCAGGCGGGACAATATGTGGCCTCATGTGAACAGTGTTTCAAGGGAAAGTCAGTTAGAATGGCCCCACAAGGTTTACTTCATCTGTTGCCTCCTGCTCCTAGCCCTTGGCACACGGTTTCCATGGATTTCATTGTGGAACTACCTTCCAGCCATGGTTTTTCGGTCATTTGGGTGGTAGTGGATCATTTTTCTAAGATGAGTCATTTTGTCCCATTGATGTACATTCCTAATGCTACTCAATTGGCTTCTCTGTTCACACAACATGTGGTTAGGTTGCATGGAATTCCGTAAGTGGTCATTTCTGATCGGGGTCCTCAATTTGTTTCACACTTTTGGAGGTCATTTTTAAAAAGATTGGATATTGACTCTCGTTTGTCCTCCAGTTTTCACCCTGAAATGTATGGTCAAACTGAGAGTTAATCAGGAATTGGAACAATACGTACGGTTATTCTTGATGGATCATGAAGGAGAGTGGCCAGATATCATTTGGGCAGCAGAATTTGCTTATAATAATGCTAAGCACTCTAGTACTGGTTACACCCCCTTTTTTTTTAATTCAGGCAGACACCCAAACACTTATGTAGGAAGGCAGTAGAGGAAGTAGTGCAGAATTTAAAAAGGATTATAAGCAGGCAACTGAGAATTTGATTAAGGCAAAGGCCTCTTATAAGAAACAAGCAGATAAGAAACAGTGTTTAAGTCCCATCTGTGATTCTGCAGAAAAGGTTTGGCTCTCCACACAAAATTTACGTATTAAGGGAAGTCGCAAGTTTCTGCCTCGATTCATTGGTCCTTTTGAGGTAGTGAAAATGATAAATCCAGTCAGTGTGCAGCTACTACTTCCCAAAAGGCTATAGGTACATTCAGTTTTTCATGTCTCTCTTATTAGGAAGAGTCCGCCAGACTTGAGAAAGAAAGGTCCTCCTCAGCCAATTCAATTGAGTCAGAAGAGGAATTCGAAGTGCAGAGAATAATTGATTCCAAATTCAAAGGAAAGAAGCTTCATTATCTAGTCGACTGGAAGGGTTTCGGTCCTGAAGAAAGAACTTGAGAAACTAAGTCCAATTTGTCTGCTCCTAGATTAATTCAGGAATTTCACAAGAGACACACAAATAAGCCAAAAGAGAGGTTGGGAGGAGTTTTTGTGGGGGGTACTGTAAAGGAGTGCACAAATAAATCCCCTGTTAGGATCTAAATTCCATTTTGCATTGGCCAAAATCAGGCGAGATTGTAAATTGGGGCCCAAAGAGACATAAGGTGCATCGTTGTTCAGCTTTGCTGAATAAGAAGGTACAGACATTTCTCGGGCGGAATTCCAAGATGGCAGCCGCTCTTTCCTTTTAAATAGCAGTTCTAGTTGTTCAGCCTCGCGACGATCTTCGGTTGAGTTCGCGGTTCCAATTATGAGGAACTGCGCACTTCAACTGAAGATTTGGCAGGGACGGTCGCGTCTGGCTGTTTTTGCTCTCGTTTTGTCAGAGGTATGGTTTAATCCTCCATTTGAGTTCGTGAGCTGCAAAATTGCTGCGGTAAGTGCCGATTTTTTGTTTATTAGTTGCGAATTTAAACCAACGAAGGTGGCTAGTGAGGAGAGACTTCTTCTCGTGTCATACTAAGACATTTTGTTCTGCAGCATAAAGAGTTCGAGCTTTACACAGACATTAAGACAAGTAGACAGCTGCAAATAGCTTTTGAGTATTATAGAGACATAAAGACAATTTTGACTCTCGAGAAAAGATTACGATTTGAGCAAGAATCGTTTCCAGGATTATAGTAGTTATCCAGTTCTGTAAAAGAAAAAAGAAGAAAGGGAATAAATACAAAAGAAGCTGAAAAAAGGAATAAATAATTCAAGTCCTCAAGTATGTGTGGTTATATATATAACTAGAAAAGGTGGCTGGTCAACTGGCGTTGACACAGACTTAATTGCGCACAGCCTAATATATTTGTTGATCTAAACACGGTTTATTCTTTTTACAAATTCAATTTATTCATATTTCGTTCACTATTGTTGCCAACATCAATATTATAACATTATTTAACATTTCACATTATTCATAATGATTCACATCAGTACAAAGTTCAATATATAAACAAAAAGCAAACAATCAATGCAAAGTAAGTTAGATTGGCATTCGCCCAATGCATTTCGGGACGTTAGAAGAGTCCCTTCGTCAGGGGAACCACTGTAAAATAAACATAATATACAGGCACATCAGTATATCGTAAAACATTTCAAATGTACAAGAAAAAGTCATAGAACATCATTACCATGCTACAAACAGAAATAGCACCTTCACCATCATCACCCATGTAGTGTTAGTGTAAAGAAAAACATCAAAAAAAATTTACTCACACCAAAGGACCTATGTCTCGATAGGTTGCTGATTAACTGAAGTCAGTCAACTCAAAAAAAAGCCTTTTTCTATGAGCAAAAATTAAAACCAATGATTTAAAACTCAAAATTATTCCCTGTTCGTCTCATAACATCAGTACATGGCATAAAGCCAAAAAATTGCATACCTATTAACTTGGTTCCACGGGTGGGTTTAGAAAGATTCACCATTCAGACTCCGTTTTATACTCTGTTACTCAAACCAATGCCAACCTGTAGCGTATTGACAAATAAACCATCACTATTTTATAGCCTCATTTTGCCATAAAACAATCACGACGTTGTTCTTTACATACCTCGTGTAGCTTCAAAAGGTTCTTGTAATTATACTTGTACTACGTCCACTCAACACCGCAAAGGTCGTCAGACCTGTTAAATAATTACAAGAGAGCCATCACTCTACTACTCGACATGTAATCCAAGCAAAACTGCCCTGAACGCTCATGATTCTCACCTTATAAGACAGTCCTACGGCTTTTGATAATTAAATCGGGCGCTTCCTACTTAACCTGTTCAACAACGCTTGCCACTGGCTACTCGACCGCTGCGTCCACCAATCCTGTTAACTCCTGCTGTTACTTCACGACGGGTCAACCAACTTTCAGCCAATCGCTCCCATAGTTTAACCACCCATCGGGTCTACCAATCATAAAAACTCTTATATCGGAGGCAACTTTTTTTTAAACCTACACGGCAGTGTCCTGTTTTTTTAAAGGAACACACAGTCCCATGCCAATGGCAAGCGTTGTTGAACGGGTTAAGTAGGAAGCGCCCAATTTAATTATCAAAAGCCGTAGGATTGTTTGAAGCGAGGAACGGAGAACGGGAATAGTGGTGTTTCGAGACTGACAGATTCCGAAAAGGTGAGAATCATGAGCGTTCAGGGCAGTTTTGCTTGGATTACATGTCGAGTAGTAGAGTGATGGCTCTCTTGTAATTATTTAACAGGTCTGACGACCTTTGCGGTGTTGAGTGGACGTAGTACAAGTATAATTACAAGAACCTTTTGAAGCTACACGAGGTATGTAAAGAACAACGTCGTGATTGTTTTATGGCAAAATGAGGCTATAAAATAGTGATGGTTTATTTGTCAATACGCTACAGGTTGGCATTGGTTTGAGTAACAGAGTATAAAACGGAGTCTGAATGGTGAATCTTTCTAAACCCACCCGTGGAACCAAGTTAATAGGTATGCAATTTTTTGGCTTTATGCCATGTACTGATGTTATGAGACGAACAGGGAATAATTTTGAGTTTTAAATCATTGGTTTTAATTTTTGCTCATAGAAAAAGGCGTTTTTTGAGTTGACTGACTTCAGTTAATCAGCAACCTATCGAGACATAGGTCCTTTGGTGTGAGTAAAAAAAATGTTGATGTTTTTTCTTTACACTAACACTACATGGGCGATGATGGTGAAGGTGCTATTTCTGTTTGTAGCATGGTAATGATATTCTATGACTTTTTCTTGTACATTTGAAATGTTTTACGATATACTGATGTGCCTGTATACTATGTTTATTTTACAGTGGTGCCCCTGACGAAGGGACTCTTCTAACGTCCCGAAATGCATTGGGCGAATGCCAATCTAACTTACTTTGCATTGATTGTTTGCTTTTTGTTTATATATTGAACTTTGTACTGATGTGAATCATTATGAATAATGTGAAATGTTAAATAATGTTATAATATTGATGTTGGCAACAATAGTGAACGAAATATGAATAAATTGAATTTGTAAAAAGAATAAACCGTGTTTAGATCAACAAATATATTAGACTGTGCGCAATTAAGTCTGTGTCAACTCCAGTTGACCAGCCACCTTTTCTAGTTTAAGACAGAGTATTGGGTATACTCTATTAGTTGCAGCACGCAGATCAAAAAAAAAACAACCAAATTGTGTTTTTTAAACAAAGAGGAAAATAGGTGTGCTCAGAACACATTCATTGGTTATATATATATACATATATACAAATACTTACCATCTCTAAGGAAGATTTCAAGTTGTAATCAGCTTCAAGAATTTAAGACTAGTCAACCTATGAGAGAATAGTTACACAAGGGTGTTTAAGGTAATCTGGGTTACTAAGGGAGACTTGGGAATTAGTCAGAGAGCATAAAAAAAAGTGTTATTTGTATTTATAGAGCAAACATATTTGAAGATAACCAAGAGACTACATAATCCAACTGCATAAGAGAAAAGCTAGCCACACTGCAAGGACAGGTATCCAAATAGAAGTTTAAGGTATAATCAGTTTAGAGTATAAGAAAAGGTTTTTAGTGCATTCTGTATTTTAGGAACAAAAGACAGAAATAAGAAGACGAAAAGAAGAACTGTCCAGAGCAGTAGAAGCAGACGTGATGTGTTTCGCTTTACTCCCAATCCCCTTTCACCCCTCTTAGATGCTGAAGTCCATGCGACGTTGGTATCTAGGAGTGAGGTTGGAGGAATAAGCATCTGTTACGGCGGAAATTGAAGATTCGGGATTTCAGGTACTTGACACGGAGCCTCTAGCTTGTGCATTGCGGGAATATCATCAACATCGCAGTATGTTTCCCACATTACAAAATTATATTATCCACGTACACCGATGAAACTCTTCTATACGTCCGACACCCTGCAACTAACCGATCGGCGGTGGTGCAATTTGGTGGGCTTTCAGGTCTAAACGTGAATTGGCCAAGCCGAATACCCCTTGTTTTAAACTTGATTATCCTTTGCAATGGACCATGGAAGCAGTCAGATATTTGGGTATCAGAATTCACAAGCTGGAAGACTAGGTTGAAAAGTGGATTAAGCTCCCGTTGTCACTTCTCGGGAGAATATCCATCGTGAAAATGGTGGTGCTACCGTGGCTTTTGTTCTTATTTATTAATATACCTATGGTTCTCCCTCGCTCCTTCTTTGATCGTCTCACCTCTTTGATGGTTCGATTGGCATGGGCGGGTAAGCAGCCGACCACGAAATGGCAAATCCTGGTGATTCCCTATTCTATGGGTGGACTTGACGCACCGGATTTCAACTTATATTACAGGGCAGCACAATGCTCTCATGCATATAATTGGATGCTTGGCCCTCCAGAGATACCTCACCTTCGTATAGAATCAGAGGTGGCTGCCCCATTCCCACTTCCTGCCCTGTTGTTTCAAACGGCGGATCACAGGACTGGCATATTGGATTCTATCAATGCCATAGCATACGTTTGGCACTATTTATTGCAATTACAGGCTGGTGCTAAATTGTATTCTCCATTAGCCTCAGTAGAATGGTTGCCATGGTTGCCCCCCCCTGTTAAGAGAAAGGGGTCACTCAAGCACTGAAAGCATTGGGGGTGAGTGTCATGGTAGAGTTGTTTGATGATGGGGTGGCTAAGGGGTGGGAGGAGTTCCCTACCAACGAAATAGAACCTACTTTACTGATGAAATTCCAATTTCATAGAACGCGACATGCATTGAAAAAACAACTTGGTGATGACTGTCTGGGTACACCTGAATTAGCTGCTTTAACACTCAATATAGGTGCGAAATCCCCCAAGCGTATAGTAGTTATATTTATAATTCATCAATGTCATATAGAGCTAATCATTATACCAAGGCACGCTTAGCTTGGTAAAGAGACTTGGACGTAGATATATCGGACACGGTATGTTCCTAATGCTGTACCAGCACTAAACGTATCTCACTAAACGGCAGGCACCGCCTAGTGCACTTTAATTCTCTAAATAGGATTTATTACACACCGGAGAGGCTTCACAGGTACGGTTTGAGGGATACTGGGAATTGTGAACTATGTCATGCTGAGTCGGCAGACTTCTTCCATCTGGCCTGGGCGTGCCCGGGAATTGTCGCCTTTTGGGTTATACTCTTCAGGGAAATAGGTCTGATCACTAACTTGCCCCTTGAGCCTGACCCTATGCTGGCACTGTTGTGTTACTCCAAGTCAATCCCCAAAGGGGGCAGGAGATTGGTCGACATGGGGATGCTGATGGCCAAGCGTAGGGTGGCTATCAACTGGTTTTGCGGTCCTCTTCCTACACATGCACAATGGAAAAATGACATGACATTTTCTGTACAGAGACTGAGATCTTTAGCGAGCTTTTCCCTCCACGTAACAGGCCAAAAGAATTCGGAGAACTTTGTAATACCTATAAGCTCACATCTGACAGAGGTGACACTCACTGACGTGGAGTTAGACTGTTTGTGTTGGGGTTTACCTCCTTACGTCTAGTAATCTAACTGGTATTGCTTCCTGAGGGTATGCCCACAATTGTTGCGACATTTGTAAACTGTTTATGATTATCAATGTGATTGGGGTTTTACAATATGTAATGTTGCTGGTGGGATTTGGTGCATTTGTCAAATTGATGTTATGGTACTCATGCCTGATTCTGCTGCTCTGAGGAATATGCTACTACATACGGAGTCTCGTATGCTTTCTGAAACTCAATAAAACAAAAAAAATAAGTATATGGTGTATATATATTCTATTTGTTGGAAATAAAAAGAGGAGAGAAATAAGTTCAGAAAAATACTGTCTCTCTTAGGCTTTCCAATGTGGCCAGCACATTGGTTTTAAACATGTCGGTCATGCATGAACTTCAAACCAAACAAGCTCCGTGTACAATGCCATTGCAAGCCACCATGTGCTGCTCTGTTTAATATTATTTGTTTTGCAAACATATGTCTGCTATGTTGAAGCAGCAGCATGTTTTATTTTTTTAATTTTTATTCTTTAAATTCATCCTGCTTATATTGTTGAGTTTGTGTGTGATTATTGTGGTTGTGTAGGTGGATGAATGCAAGAATGAGTCAGTGGATGGATGAATGGATGCATGAGTATCTTTACTTAGTGAAGGCCTAACCCCATCGCTGATTGAGGAGGCACATTCATTTAAAAGACAGACTATCTGAAAGAGACCATTTGTTATGGATTCCTCACCTTAGAATTACCCCCAGGCGTCACACTGGATCTGGAGAATTATTTAGTCAACGGTACCCCTGCACGTCGATAGGTGGCGTCAGTCAACTCTGCATTCGTCATTGGCGTCATGGTCGCCAGGGATGACGTTGCAGTATCTACTTAGACACTGCCCTCGCTCGCTGGCGTCAGTTCTTTGTTTCTCCACTCCAGCCATCGCAGATCCAGAGAGAGCGGTGCCTCGAGTCACTTTTTGACTCTCTTTTTGCGACTTTTGTCGATGTCTTTTCGGGTCCTTCGACTCCTGGTGCAGGCAGGGATCTCCCGTCCTCGAACCGGCTTCAAGACTTGTCACAAACCGATGCCGGTTACGGACCCGCACCTTGTGTGCCTTTGGTGCTTGGAGCACGACCACTACTCGAAGTCTTGCTCCGACTGCCGGGTCATGAACTCGAAGTCTTTGCGGGGATGGTCCCGAAAGCTTCTCGAGGCCCGGCAGTCAGCTCTGCACCTTTTGAAAGGGAGGTCGCAGGACTGGTCGCAGAGTCATTACCACCATTCTTCATCCAAGTCTTCGGGTAAGTCGAAGCACAAAGAAGCACAGTCGCTCTTTGCATTCTCCCAGTCTGTGCGCAGACGCTGAAATCGGAAGGTAGTCGTCCGGTTCTGCCCGCGGAGCCTGTTGGGTCGACTCTGGTCTTCCCTACCTTTCCGGGAGCCAGAGCTACCCCTACCCAGCTTGAAAACTTTTACGAAGCCTTGCATTCCATCTTTGGGCAGCCCTACTCCGCCTACAGACTTGGTTGAGGGCTCTAGGACTGGATCCCGATCGGCGCCGGTCGACCTCGCGACACCTCCGGTGCCGAATCCAGTGACGACACCTCCACTGCCTCCAGTGCCGATTGTGTCCCCAGCTGACTTCAACCCCGGCCTTCCTGTAGACTCAGAACTGGACCGATGTCGGGACCAGCGCCGACTGTTGCTTTTGTGCCATTATTCCCCCATGGTGTTCCCTATCGCCCTCAGTGGCTACTAGAAGAGGGTGAGGAGGACTGGGAGGGGTCTGTGGACCCTCTAGCAGTCCAGTTGGGAGAACCGAACTGGAGAGAGGAGTTGGGTGAGGCTAGTGGTCTGGATATGTCCCCAGACCGTGGCATGCTTTCTCCCCCTACCATGGCATAGGAAGAAGGTTGCATCTTACGCAGTGGTATTGCGTAGGGCGGCCGAGGCCCTAAACCCCGAGCTTCCTACAGTGGCAGTCAGGACTAACCTCCTGACTGAGGTGCTTCAGCCAGCAGCGGCCTCTTCGGAGCCCCTGCTGCTGTTTAATGTGGCCCTCACGGACATCCTTTTGGGCACCTGGTCCAAGCCCAACAGAGGGGATAGGATGATTGCCCTAAGCCACAACCCCCTTTCCTCTCCCAACACCCCACCATTGAGAGCTTGGTGGTCCAAGCCTCGGCTTCCAAGAGTGCATTCCCTAATGCACCACCTGATGGGGAACCCAAGAAGCTGAACGACCTTGGGAAGAAGATGTTTCCTTCCTCCAGCTTAGGATTGCGGTAGGTGAACACTGCATGTCTCTTGGGCTGATACTCCCACTCGGTGTGGGACACGGTTACGCAGGTGTTGCCACAGTGCCCGGAGGAGGCCCAGGCTGTGCTCTCCTATGCTGTTGCCGAATGGAGAGATGCAGCGAAGTTCGCCACCCGGTGTGGACTGGACAGCGCTGACTCACTAGGCAGGACAACTTCCACCTCAGTAGCACTGAGACGCTACACCTGGTTGAGATACACTGGTTTTTCGGATGATGTCCAAGCAACACTTTTGGACATGCCCTTTGGCCATCACCTTTTTGGCGACAAGGCAGACAACACGCTCGAGTTCTTTAAGGATTCTAGGGCTACGGCCAGATCCTTGATTTCGCTTCCACCTCCTGTCCAGCGCAGTCTGCTTTTCGCCCCTTTTGGGGCTACGGGGGGTGCCCCACCACGCGCCGCCCAGAGCCACAGGCCGGCACTAGCTGTCCAACTTCTGCAAGGACGGGGACGTGGATCCCACCGCTGTGCTTAGGGGCCAGCGGTTGGGCCAGTCCACCAGCGCCCCCACTGCAGCAGCCTCCAAACCCTCCTAGTTTGACCTTTCAGGCCCATCAATCGCCAGTGGGCGGCAGGATTCGCCATCACCTCCCCCACTGGCTCAACATTATGTCGGACAGGTGGATTTGCAGATAGCCTGAAGGGACTACTTCCTCCCCTTTGAGACTACTTCTCCATCCATGCCACCTCAATTCCATCGCATGTCTGAGGATCTCCTGGCTCTTCTCCAACAGGAAGTTACGGCTCTCTTGGCCAAGGGAGCCATCGAGCGCGTTCCTGCCCCAGAAGCAGGTCGTGGTTGTTATTCCCACTACTTTCTGGTGCCCAAGAAGGATAAGGATCTTTGTCCTATCTTGTATCTTAGGAATGTCAACCGCTTCCTCCAGAAGGAGAAGTTCAAGATGTTGACACTATCTCAGGTCCTCTCTGCTCTCGAGACTGGATGGTTGTGTTGGACTTGCAGGACGCTTATTTTCGCATTCCCGTCCTGCCGGCCCACCAGCGTTACCTGCGGCTCACGGTAGGCCAGGAGCACTTTTCAGTTTACCGTGCTCCCCTTTGGCCTTAACAGCGCCCCTCTAGTGTTAACAAAAGTGATGGCGGTGGTCGCAGCTCATGTGCGCAGATCTGGGGTTCTAGTCTTTCCCTAACTCGACAACTGGCTGTTAAAGGCGGGCTCACCCAAGGCTGTGTTCTCCAGACTATGGCCAACCTCCTGCATACGCTGGGGTTCACCATCAATGTGCCAAAGTCACACCTGATTTCCTCTCAGAAACTCCTTTTCTTCGGAGTGGTTCTGGACACATCGCAATTTGTGGCTTATGCTCCCGAGCAGTGAGTCTGGGATATTCGGCCTATGATTCTGATCTTTAAGCCTCTATCCCGGGTTTCTATCAGAATGACCCTGAGGCTACTGGGCCTCATGGCCTCCTGCATCCTGCTGGTGGACTATGCCAGGTGGCATATGCAGGCTCTTAAGTAGGACCTGAAGTTCCAGTGGGCACAGCATTAGGGGAATCTTTCTGATTGCATCCAGATCTCGGTGGGCAGTGCATGCTAATTGCAAGGGTGGTAACGAGCCAGGATTGGGTCAACGGCAGATTACTCTCCCTTCCCCAACCATAGTTCACAGTGGTGACGGATGCATCACTTCTGGGGTTGGGGCCACAGGGGAGAGGCGGGGATTAGAGGTCTCAGGCGGAGTCCGGGCTCCACATCAACCTTCTGGATTTGTCTAGCACTAAAGGCATTCCTTCCCTCTGTCCAGTGAAGAGTAGTGCAGGTGTTCCCGAACACCACCATCGCCATGTTGTACTGCAACAAACCGGGCTGGGTGGGGTCGTGGACCCTATCTCTGATGGTTCAACACCTGGCAGGTTCGCTGAATGCCAGGGCGGATGAACTCTGCCACAAGTTCATGATGGATCTCAAATGGCGTCTTCACTCGTGGTGGTGCAAGGTCTTTTTCAGCAGTGTGGAGAGCCTTGGTTAGATCTACTCGCCACCAAAGAGAACGCGCAATGTCAGCAGTTCTGAAAGTTGGACTTTACAAGGCGGCTCTCGCTCGGCGAAGCTTTTCGTCGCGATTGGTTTTGCGGTCCTCTGTACGCCTTTCTGCCTACACCACTTCTGCCCAGAGTGCTGAAGAAGATCAAGCGCGATCAGGCCCAATTCATTCTTGTGGCTCCAGATTGGGCACGAAGAGTCAGGTATTCCGAGCTATTACACATGGCGAGTGATCCTCTGATCAGATCTGCCTCCTCGGGAAGATCTTCTGTTGCAGCAGCAGGGAACAGTCCTCCACCTGAACCTATCCAGCCTCCACCTCCTTGCGTGGAGATTGAGCGGTGACAGTTGACCGCTTTTGACCTTCCTCCCGAAGTCTGGAATGTTACCTTGGCAGCCACGCGTCCCTCCACCAAAACGGTATACGAGTGTAGATGGAACAGATTTTTGCCATGGTGGACAGCAAAGGCTGTGGCTCCCCTTTCTGCACCCCTTTCAGAGGTTCTCCTCTTTATTCTTTCTTTGGCCTAGCAGGGCTCTGCTCTGGGCACTCTAAAAAGCTATCTTTTGGCCATTTCGTCCTTCCTTGGGCTGCCTGACCACCCTTCTCTTCTCAAGTCCCCTATTGTAAATCGCTTCTTTAAGGGCATTACTCTCTTGTTTCCTCCAACCCCTTTCGTGATGCCTCAGTGGGACTTGAACCTGGTTCTCACTTAATGTGCCGGTACATAAGTGTCCTCTCAGGCTTCTGACTGCTTTTCTAATTGCCATCACCTCTGCTCGCAAGTTTAGTGAGCTTCAAGCCCTTTCTTCAAAGCCTCCTTTCTGGGTGTTCATCGGGACAAAGTTGCCCTTCGCACTAGGCCTTCTTTCCATCCCAAAGTGGTTACCTCTTTCCACATAGGACAGACCATCACTTTGCCCACCTTCTTCCCGCCCCTGCATCCTTCTAAAGAGGAGGAGAGGCTCCACTGTCTGGATCCAAAACCTGCACTTTCTTTCTATCTCGATCGCACAAAACAATTCCAGGTGGATGAACACCTCTTTGTTAGCTATGTGGGCGCCAAGAAATGTTGGGCCATGCAAAAATGGCCATCTCCTGATGGGTTGTTCTCTGCATCAAAATCTGCTACTCCTTGGCAAAAAAGGAACCTCTAGTGAGACTGCGCGCCCATTCCACTAGGGCGACAGCAGCCACTACTGCTTTGGGATGTGGAGTTCCCCTTCATGACATCTCCCAGGCAGCCATGTGGGCTTCATTCCACACGTTTACCAAACACTACTGCCTGGAAAGCCAAGTCCGGAGAGAGGGCTTCTTTGGCTTTTCCGTCCAGGACTTTCTGGTGTGAACTTGGTTCGCAGACCCACTTCCAGGGTTGGTATTGCTGGGGTATCTATTCTAAGTAGAGGAATCCGTAACTAATTGTCTCTTTCAGATGAACAAGTTACTTACCTTCGGAAACGATATATCTGGAAGAGACATAGATTAGTTATGGATTCCTCACCGCCCCACCCATCCTCCCTGTTCTGCGAACTGACGTCTAGGGTTAATAACTCCCTTTCAGGGGCCTAGTTTGGTGTACCAGTGGTCAATGTCTTGCATGGCTCTGCCCTTCTGGTGTGTAATGTTGTATAAAGAACTGACGCCTTCATGCGAGGGCGGCGTCTAAGTAGATACCGCAACGTCATCCTGGCGACCACGAGCCCAACGACCAACGCGGAGTCGACAGACGCCACTTATCGACGTGTTGGGGTACTGCAGAAGAAAAATTCCCCGGATCTGGTCTGACGCCTGGGGGTAATTCTAAGGTGAGCAATCCATAACTAATCTATGTTTCCTACAGATATATTGTTACCGAAGATAAGTATATTGTTCTTTTGGAATTGTCCACCTTCTACTGAGACCTGGCCCTCTCCATCAGAAGATGCCACAATTGGATACCTAAGGAAAATAAGGGGATGGCACAACTGTTACCACCATTTATTCTATTACCGCCACTGTTCCTAGACAATATGACACTGTACCAACGTGTTCACCATCGAAGGCCAGCACTGGTATAATGTCCATGTCAACACCAAAACAGACGCCTTAACATCGGAGAAGAAATCCTGTAATCAATTAGCTTCAAGGCATTCACCATCAATCCACCCGCAGCTGAGGCCTTCACTACCAAGAATTCAGCATTGAGACATTTTACATCAAGACATTCATTCATGCATTTCATTCATCATCAAAGTGATTACCTTCAAGAGATTTGGAGTTAAAGAGCTTAACTTAGATGGTGTCATAATGTACTCCTTCTGAGCAACTTTTTCACAAACTCAAGGCTTAGCTATTACCATAACGACCTCCACTGAGGGTTTTACCAGCAGAAGATCCACTGAGGAAACTGTTGCAAACTTTGCGCCTACAGCCAGCATCAATCTAGGTGCTCACCCATAATGAAGATATTTTCGTATGTTGCACATATTCATTCTGGAAACATGCCAGTTGTACAACTGCCTCCTAGAAAGCTTCCTGTAAGAGGAAGAGCTGTTTATGGATTTGTCATTTTTCACTTATTTTGTTGATTGGCTCTCTAATTGCCTCTTTATTTTCAGGATATTTTGCTGAGTGGTTCAGCTACGTTAAAGATGCTGGTTAAAGTTCCCTAAACCTCAGTCTGTGTTACAATGGAGACTCTGCAGCCTTGGCCTATTTTGCCATTAGTACCTGGGTTAGCAAATCAGACAGAATAGAAATTCCTTACTCCAGCTATGCTGAAGATTGTGATGGCAACATCATAATCAGGCCCAAAGATGTAAGCTTAGGCCGACCATAATGGAACGTGGCAGGCTACAGGGACCCAGTTAGGCCAGCTGAACAAAATTTGTTAAATCCTGGTTGCAGGAATCCACTCCGAAGCGATGCGTTGGTTCCGAGCTGCAGCGAGGCTGTGATGTGGGGTCCTGTTGCGTCGCTGTCGAGGATCCCGTTGCCAGGCTTCCAGTATGAAATCCAGTTTTGGGGATGCAGTCCAGATGATGTCTGTTCTGAGCGGCTTCAATTCCCAAGTCCAGCGTTGTCATCAACGCTGCAGTCAATGAGCGATGCGAGGGCCTTTGCTGTGGATGCGATGCGCTGTTGGGCGAATCATCTACAGTAATGCTACTGTACTGCTGAGGGATGTGCTGCTCGACAAAGGAGATGTTGGTACTTCTTGGGGATGCACGACTCCACAGAGAAGATGCTTCAGTTCCTCTGGAAAGCACCTTAGGCCCACTTTCAAGGTCGGGGACTGGGATGGCACCACATGGCAGGGTAAACTCACAGATGGCAGAATCAAGGTGCAGGTGCAAGGTTGTTGGAAGCTTGTTTTGTCCCTGAAGCTTCAGATCAGGAGGCCAGCCAACTAGCCCTTGGAGTCACTCTGGGTTCAAGAGATATAGGTAAAGTCCTCACCAAGGCAGAAGGATAGCTGGTTATTACAGCAGGTCAGCTGTTCCTCAGAGCAACAGTCAATCAGGTGTAAGAACCTTGTAGGCCTTCTTGTGGAAGTGAAGGAGACTCACTGCCTCACCTGCCCTGGCTCCATGCTTGCTGAAGTGACATGCAGGGTTGTTAGACCCTTTGTGTGGGGACAGGACACAGCCTGTTCAGGCATAAGTGAGGCTGAGCCTAGCTCCTCTCTCCATCCTGCCAGTGATGACCCCTCAGTTCACACCTTTGCTCCCATTGGGTGTGGCTGTCTAGGAGAAATACACAAAGCCCAACTACTCCCAGCTATGGGACCAGAGACCGGCTGCAGGCACCAAATGGCTAAGGCAAGAAAATGCCGACTTTCTAAAAGTGGCATTTTCATTGTAGTAATTTAAAATCTGACTTCATCACAAGTTAGGATTTTAAATTCGTATTCCAGAGACACCAAACATGAACCAGTTATTTTTTCCCATTTGGAAATTACACTTATAAAATGTAATAAAGTATCTCTAATGTCATCCTATGGGAGAGGCAGGCCTTACAGTAGTGAAAAAATTATTTAAAAGTTTTTCACTACCAGGATATGTAAAATGTAAAAACACATGTCCTACTTTTTAACTACAGAGCTCTCCCAGTTTCCCTTAAGTCAGCTGTCGGAAGTCTGTTTCAGGAAAATGCTAAAAACCAACCTGTTCTAAACTTGGCTTGAGGATGTGGTTCATCACAATTTCGTTGCAGGGTTGTTTTTTTTTGCAACTAGTGCTGGGAGGCTTGTTTGGGTAACCATGCCCTATATAAATACAATTGATTTGGTAAAGAGCTCAAGAGTCCTAAGGCCAGCAAAAGCGAGGTCAGATAAAATAAAGGAGGGAGGCAAAAAGTTGGGGGAGAAGACCACCCTAAGACTGCCATTGCCTCCATATATGAAGCAGACCTAGGTATCTCAGAATTCTGTTGCAGTATTCCTTTAAGTGGGTTCTTGTTTCTCTATCTCAGTTCTGTAATACTGAACGCAGAGTTAAAGTAAAGAACCTTCCCTTCACTGGTTCAGCTCTATTCGGTCAACACATGGAAGATGAGGTGCACTGTACGTGGAAAAAAGTGTAGACACTTAAAGCAACAGAAAAATAAGAGATTTTACAAATCCCAGTACAGAACTCCATGGCTTACTTGACCATCAAAGGCAGACAGCTCAATCCCCTTGGTAGCCTTACCATTCTCAGCCCCAAGGTGAACAGTAATAATAGCTCTCAGAGAAGTTCTTTGAGAGACAGAAGACACCAGCAAAAATAACTTTCTTTTACACATAAGACAATCGCATTCCAGACAGTGACTGCACCATTTCCTCCTTGGTGTGCCACTTTGGTGGGAGGTAGTGAATTTTACCATGTAAACGAGCAGCAAGAAATTACTTCTGACAAATAGGTGTTACAAATTATTCAGAGTTGCTACACTCTCCAATTCAAGACTCCCATACTGTTCACTTACTTTGGAAGAAAGCCACAGCACTTCCAGAGATGCATACCATTGAGCCCTTTCAAGAGAGTTAAATGCATCTATTTATGCTAGTTATTGGTTCACAAAGAAGACTCCAAATAGGAATTTAGTTTGATTTGAATACCAAGTTATTCAACAAATGGATCAGAAAAGAAAATGTGTGTATGCTGGCTGTCCATTAGCTATTTCCTCATCTCAAAATGTGGAATGTATATGTGCTGTGAATCTGCAAGATGAAGATTTCCATATTTCTGTTGCAGGGAAACATGTTTAGTTATTGTGGTTCATAGTGGGCACCTTCCACTACCAGTACTAAGTTCTATCTTTTTCAGTCTGAAATCAGTGCCTCAGACATTTCCAATTATGTCCACAGAGAAAACCCTTCAGGACTTCTACTTACCATAGCCACACTAGAATATGTAGGCCTTGCTCTCAACTTCTCAAATCCTTTCAGTTTAGATGCTTTATTATATAGGGGCCATATCGGATACAAAGAGAGCTGTATACTTTGTGGGGGAGTGCATCTATAATTTTTCATAAATCTCTCCAATTCACTGACTCCTACATCATCTACGCACCTGATGGTTTCGCTGCTTGGGTTGGTGGACTCCTGCATTTTCATGGTTTTTAATTCTAGCCACTAAATAAGGCCTCTACAAAATACTTGGTAAAACAGTTGTCTCAATCTAAAGACAATTAGGAAGACCGGTTTATTGGATAAATTTTATTTATTTTTTATTTATTTTTAGCATTTATTAAGCGCGAACAATTGCCTGCAGGCGTCTCGGCGCTGTACTGTATTACCCTCCTATGTGATCTTGGGAATTTTTCAGAAGTTAAATAGCCAAGTTTTCAATTTCTTCCTAAAGGACATTAGATTTGGGCTTGATCTTATGGTTTGTGGAAGTGTATTCCATAGTCTTGGGGCGGCAACTAGGAAACGTCTGTCTCCCCAGTTGACCAGCCTAGTCCGTGGCACTACCAAGTCATTCTGTCCTGCTGATCGTAGCATTCGAGTGGGAATGTATGGGACAAGATGGTCGCACAGGAATCGAGGCGCTTGATGGTGTAGTGCCTTGTAGACGATACATAACGTCTTAAATTTAATTCGGTTCCTAACAGGAAGCCAGTGGAGACTCCTCAAAGATTCAGCTATTGGCTTGAATTTGGGGATGTTAAGGAGAAGTCTGGCTGCTGCATTTTGGATTGTCTGCATTTTCTTGATTATCCTGACTTGGGCGTTTGCAAACAAGCCATTGCAGTAATCCAGTGCTGATAGGACCATAGCGCTAACCAGTGTCTTTCCCACATTGGTAGGAAGAAAAGGAAGAATCTTCCTAACCAGTCGTAGCTTGTAGAAGGCAGTGGAGGCCGTCTGATTGGCGTGAGCCATGAAATTTAGATTGTCATCAAAGATGACACCTAAATTTCTCACTTTTGTGACTGGTTTGGGTGCAGCTCCAAAAGATGATGGCCACCAAATTGGGGACCAGCTAGGGCTGAGGTGGCCAAAAGTGACCACCTCGGTTTTGTCGGAATTTAATTTCAGACAGTTTGCTGACATCCATTTTCCAATGGCCAGCATACCTGTCTTGAAATTTTCCGCCACTGTTTCCCCATCATTTCTGACAGCCAGTATCAGCTGTGTATCATCCGCATATGAGGTAAGGTTCATCCCGTGCGCTTTGATGGTATTAGCGAGGTCCGACACATATATATTAAATAGTGTCGGACTAAGGGATGAACCTTGAGGTACCCCACATGGCAGCGATAACTCAGCGGATTCAAACTGGCCCAGTATAACTGCCTGGGATCTCTCTGCTAAAAAAGACGCTATTAGATCTTTTGCTAGGCCTTGCACGCCCATCTTTTCGACACGGTTGACTAGGATCTTGTGGTCAACCGTGTCGAAAGCAGCCGATAAATCTAGGAGCACCAATAGTGCTGTGCCACCTTGGTCTCTGATTAATCGGATGTCATCCGCTGCTTTGATGAGCGCTGTTTCCGTTCCATGAAACTTGCGGAATCCAAATTGTGTTTCGTCGAGCAGATGGTGTTGCTCGATGAATTCCGCGAGTTGAATATTCATGGCTTTTTCAACTATCTTATCAAAGAAGGGTAAGTTCGCTATAGGCCTATAGTTTTTAAGTTCTGCTTTGTCCAAGCCCGGTTTTTTCAGGAGGGGTTTGAGTAAAGTTTTTTTTAACTGGTTTGGAAAGATGCCTGTGCGGAACATGAGATTACTTATTTGGGTAATAACTGGAGTTGCAGTGTCCATTAATGAACGAAGAGTATTTAAAGGGTAGGGGTCCAGGGCTGATCCAGATTTAATTGTTTTAATAATGTCCTGAATTTGATCTTCTGTGACCTCTGCGAAGCAAGAAAAATTATTGCTTGGAGATGGAGTATTTATTTTTTCAAGGCATTGGTTATCACCTAGATTAAATGCTGAAAATATGTCGTTCACTTTGGTGAAAAAGAAGGATGCCAATGAATCACAGAAATCTTGTGAGCAAGGGGGGTTAAGGTCTGGGACGCATCCCGCAAGATGTTTAGTTATTTCAAAGAGCTTTTTATTCGAATTTTTTGCGCTTTCGATTTGCTCAGTGTAAAACTTCTTTTTTGTCTCTGTGATCCGAAGTTTATATTGGGTTAACAATTCCTTGTACACTATCCTATCTTCATTATCATACTTTTTCCTCCAGATTCTCTCTTTGTTTCTGCATTGCTGTTTTAGTTTTTTAAGCTCCTCGGTATACCAAGGTGCTGAAGGGGAGCTTCTATTCCTGGACATTCTTTTTTCTGGTACCAGTTTATTAGCCGCCTGGCCCACCCATGTGTGATATTGTTCAATAGCGGTTTCTGGATCAGTAGCCCATATGGGTATAGAGTTCTGTAACGCCTCCTTAAAACAGGGGATATTGATGTCTTTCCAGACCTTGAACACTTCTTGTTTGGGGGGGAATATAGTGGCGGTAGATATTTTATTAATTTGTATTGTAGCCAGTACCAGGTAATGGTCGGACCAAGTCCTAGGCAAGACATCGGTCACAAGTATGTTTTCCAAGTTAGTGAAAATACCATCTAAGGTATGGCCTGCATTATGAGTAGGTCCTTTCACCAACTGAGATAGACCAAAAACCTCCATTTCGGATTGCAAAGATGTAGTGTCCTTGTCTTCACTACATTCCAAATGGAAATTGAAATCACCTAGCAGAGTTACAGATTTGTCAGTAGCTGAAGTTTCTAGGATAGTGAGTATTTCTGTGAGGAATTCCGACCGAGTTTCTGGTCTTCTGTATAGTAATACGCCTTTAAAGTTGTATGAGGGAGAAAGGTAGATATCAAATTGAAGCGCCTCACGTGCCTTTGAGGGAATGGCAGTGGTACGAGTTTTAAAAGAATCACGGGCAATTATAGCAACCCCACCGCCTCTTTTACCAGGTCTATCTAGTCTATAGCATTTGAATCCTTGTGGAACGGCTATTACGAGATCTGGGTCGGAGGCTTTATCCAGCCAAGTCTCCGTCAAGAACATTATATCTATGTTCCTGTCTGAGTACATCGGCTACCTCTTGCCTATGTTTGGCTAATGAACGCACATTAATAAGGGCTATCATGAACATTTGGTTTGTTTGGTTCAGGTTTTCACTACCTGCTCTTTTATTTAATAAGGGAATGGACATTTGACAGTGTTTACAGTCCAGTACAGTTTTAGATGATATGGAGTCAGGGCTATACCTTATGCAGTTTTCCATCGCTTGTGGGCGGAGGTCAATCAGTGCTGAGCGTGGATAAGATGTAAGGCTTGCGCGAGCATTCTGGCCAGGGGGGGTGGCCCTAGGCCCGTGTCCGGCGCGGACGGGCGCAGACGGGCTTGCCTTTGGCGCGCCTTTGGCGCGCCCGCTGCGCCCGCCCGCTGCGCGGACGGGATGGCCTCATCATTTTATAGTCTATAGAGGAGGGTGGGAGGCGTCCTGCAACTGGACCGCCAACCCTTCCTCCCTCCAAGATGGCGCCTTTCCCCGCGATGTTAGCCCCTATTCGGCCACGCCGGGAGGAGAAGGTGATTAGAATGTGCCTCGGTGCAATGTAATCTTGCACACGAGAGCGCGGTGCTACAGTGCTAATTAAAAGCGCTACAAATTAAAATATATACAGGTTTTAAAATGCCGCTTTCGTCACCAACAAAGAATAGAAAGTAGAACCCCCGGCTATCCGCCTCAGGGGAGAGTAATCTAGTACACTGTGTTAAGGACTGACCTGCTTAAGTACCCTGGAGGGCGGGAGGCGTCCTGCCACTGGACCGCCAACCCTTCCTCCCTCTAAGATGGCGCCTTTCCCCGCGATGTTAGCCCCTATTCGGCCACGCCGGGAGGAGAAGGTGATTAGAATGTGCCTCGGTGCAATGTAATCTTGCACACGAGAGCGCGGTGCTACAGTGCTAATTAAAAGCGCTACAGATTAAAATATATACAGGTTTTAAAATGCCGCTTTCGTCACCAACAAAGAATAGAAAGTAGAACCCCCGGCTATCCGCCTCAGGGGAGAGTAATCTAGTACACTGTGTTAAGGACTGACCTGCTTAAGTACCCTGGAGGGCGGGAGGCGTCCTGCCACTGGACCGCCAACCCTTCCTCCCTCCAAGATGGCGCCTTTCCCCGCGATGTTAGCCCCTATTCGGCCACGCCGGGAGGAGAAGGTGATTAGAATGTGCCTCGGTGCAATGTAATCTTGCACACGAGAGCGCGGTGCTACAGTGCTAATTAAAAGCGCTACAGATTAAAATATATACAGGTTTTAAAATGCCGCTTTCGTCACCAACAAAGAATAGAAAGTAGAACCCCCGGCTATCCGCCTCAGGGGAGAGTAATCTAGTACACTGTGTTAAGGACTGACCTGCTTAAGTACCCTGGAGGGCGGGAGGCGTCCTGCCACTGGACCGCCAACCCTTCCTCCCTCCAAGATGGCGCCTTTCCCCGCGATGTTAGCCCCTATTCGGCCACGCCGGGAGGAGAAGACAGACATGCATTAGAAAAGGGATCAGAATGATCAAACATATTTTAACTCTCTCTCTAATAGCTAAAAGGCTTTTAGACTCAGATTTCTTACCTTACAGTTTTTCCTAGGCGTCAGATTGGATCTGGAAACATTTTGTGAAAAATACCCCTGCACCCTTATAGGTGGTGCTTTTTTCAGCTCCACATGGCATCATCCACACCAGAAAGGATGTGCAAGGGGCCTATATAGGAGCCACACCATTGAGCTGAAGTCAGTTCTTTTCTTTCCGCACCAGTCAATGCAGATCTTGAGAGCTATCCTTATTCACTTCTTGACACCATCCTTGAGCATGACCAAGACCAGTGTCTATTGTCACACCATTCCCCTCCAAGCCGTTGAGGGAGGGATATCTCAAGCTCATTGCCGCTCAACGTACGACGCTGCAATGGTCTTATTCCCAGTCAGGAGGAAGGTCCCAAGATCGGTCGCAAAGCCATCGATCTTGTCGCAGGTGTTGCAAGATATTGAATCTGCTGATAGAAGTCCTGTTCTGTCTTCCATATGAAACCCTTTTGATATGTTCTTCCTTGACAAGCGTGGGATTCCATCTTCAGAGTTTGTCTGGGCAAGGTCTATTGTTAGACAAGAGCGCTTATATCAACTTACACGAGTTGAGGGCAGTCAGGCTAGCTTTTAAGGTCTTCATACTGCCTCGTCAACAGAGTTCAAAGTCTTACGGACAATACGACCACAGAGCACTATTGTAACTAAAAACGTGGCAGTAAATACCGGTCTCTTTCTCTAGAGGCTCAAACAATCTGTAACTAACTCTTGATGAGAAATCTGGCAATTCAAATGATTCATTTTAAGGGTCTCCAGAACTCTTCAGTAAACTTGCTTAGCAGCTTCTCCTTAGAAAATCATAAATGGGTTCTCAATGCTAACATGCTAGCTGGCATTTTCTAAAATTGGGGTCTTCCTCAAACAGATGTTTGCAACATCTCAAAATGCACAAGCTTCACCTCTTGAGTCAGGGAACCAAGATCGATGGGCAGTTTTTTTTTGCTAAACTGGTCGGGATAAGTATCCTAAGTTTTCCACCATTTCCACTGAGCCTGTCCATGTTGGTGAAATTAAGCTAAACCAACTCAAAGATGATTTATTACTCCCAAATGGTGGTGGCTCTTTTCAATCAATCAATCAATCATGGTATTTGTAAAGTGCACTACTCACCCGTGAGGGTCTCAAGGCGCTGAGAGGAGAGGAGGGGAGGGGAGGGTGTTCGCTACTGCTCGTAGAGCCAGGTCTTGAGTAGTCTTCTGAAGGCGAGTAGGTCTTCGGTGTACCTTAGGTGGGTAGGTAGGGTGTTCCAGGTCTTGGCGGTGAGGTAAGAGAAGGATCTGCCGCCGGAGGTTATGTTATGTTATGTTATAAGCTTATATAGCGCTATATCATCCAGGGGTATCTAAGCGCTGTCAGCGGATACACAACATCAGTGGGTACAAAAGCTAGATCACAGAGGTCCCCAAGCCTCCTCAAAAAGCACAGTCTTCAGCTTTTTCCTGAACAGCAATAAGTTTGTTTCCTTCCTAAGTTCCACCGGAAGATGGTTCCAGGCCAGAGGGACAGTGCTAGAAAAGGCTCTGCCGCCCTTGGATGTGAGGTTGTACCGAGGGCAGAGTAAGTTACATGCCTCAGCCGACCGGAGGGACCTAGTAGGTAGGTACCTAGAGAGCCGGTCTTTGATGTATTTGGGGGCTGAGCTGTAAATAGCTTTGTGTGCGATACAGAGATTTTTAAATTTGGTTCTTTGGGCAATGGGCAGCCAGTGTAAGCTGCGGAGTAGGGGCGTGGCACAAGTGTGCCTAGGTTTATTAAAGAGAAGCCTGGCCGCATCATTCATTACGACCTGTAGTCGGGCCAGAAGGTTGTTTGGGAGGCCATAGTAAAGGGAGTTGCCATAATCCAGCCGTGCCAGGATTAAGGCGGATACTGCCAACCTCATTGTGGAGAAAGATAGGAATGAGGAGATTTTCCGCAACTGGCGAATCAGACTTACACAAATGCCCATCACAGATGATACCTGCTGGGTCATAGAAAGTCGGGCATCAATTTTGATGCCAAGACTTTTAACTAGCGCCGAGACGCCTTAGGGTATTCGTCGCGCTCAATAAATGTCATAAATAAAATAAATAAATAACTGCTGGTGCTGGTGCTGGTGCTGGCGGTGGCCCTAGGACTGTTGGCCAAAACTGGTCACACCAAGGGTTGGCAGCTGTAGTGATTGCCAAGACTTCAGTTTTGTCTGGATTTATTTTTAGGGAGTTATTTGACATCCAGCTGACTGTAAATTTGAGTATATTCTGCATTCTCAAATGGGCCTGAGCAGTGTTGTCAATCTGAATCAGAATCTGTGTGTCGTCTGCATAATTGTAGACTCTGCAGTCCATCCTATTTAGTGACGCAATCAGTGGCTGCAGGTAGATATTAAAAAGTAGTGGTGACAGAGCCGAACCTTGGGGCACGCCACAGGTCAGTTTTGATGACTTGGACACAAGGTCGGCAAGCTGCACTCGTTGCGCCCTATCTTCGAGGAAGGATGTCAACCAGGCCAAGGCTGCACCCTGAATCCCCAAGTCCTTTATCCGCGATAGAAGCTGGCAGTGATTAACAGTATCAAATGCCGCGGATAAGTCCAAGAGGATCAGGGCACAAGGTCTTTTATTATCAGCCTTGAGCCTTAGGTCGTCCAGCACGGATAGCATTACCAATTCCGTGCTGTGATGAGCTCTGAAACCCGCCTGGTTGGGCTCGAGGAGGTTGTTGCTTTCCAAGAAGTGGGTGAGAGAGTATAGGACAAGCTGCTCCAAGATTTTCGCGAGAAAGGGGAGCTGGGAAATTGGTCTAAAGTTCTTTAGGTTTTTTGGGTCCGCACCAGGTTTCTTAAGTAGCGGGACCACTCTTGCCTCTTTAAAGTTAGAGGGCACCAGTCCCTTGTCTATGGAGTGATTTAGCAGCGTCAGGACATTGTCATCCAAACCAGGCCAACCCAGCTTGAAAATTTGAGGTGGACAAGGGTCAGCTGGCGAGCCCGATTTCACCCGGTTCAGTATGGTCGCTAAACCCTCCTTAGTTAGGGCTGGTAGAGATGATAGTTTTTGCGAGCTGGGTCTGAACGGGGAAGGGGGTGGGGAAGGTACAATAGAGCACAGGAGAGTTGGAGTCTGGTTGATTTCTGTGACCAAGTTCTTGATTTTATTCATGAAGAAATCCTGAAAGTCCTGACAGTCTTTGGAGTCAAAAGAAGGTTTTGACTCTTTGATGGTACGTAAGTCTTTCAGGATTCTAAAGACTTCTTTCTGAGGGTTAGCTGCCGTTTGTATGGCTGTTTCATAGAACTCAGCCTTCCTCGAGCGAATAGCTCTTTTATAAAGCGCGAGCTGCAATGTATAGGCCTCACGTTCCGTGGGCGCAAGGGACTTCCGCCAAGCTCTTTCACGCTGACGTAGAACTTGCTTTAGATCCCTGAGATCTTTATTAAACCATCCTGCGGCTTTACCCTTGTCTCTCATTCTGATTTTGTGGACAGGGGCAACAACCTCAATGGCTTCTTTAAGTAAATCTTGCAGGGCGGTGCTTTCAATGTTCACATCGTCACTCGGTGACACGGGATGTGTGGTATGTAATAGGGTGGTTATTAAATCATCAGCTTTAACCTGCTTCCAGCTACGGAGAAATTTCCACTGTGATTTAACATCTTGCTGTCCTAACAGGAGAGGGAAATGACATTCAATCAGGAAATGATCAGACCAAGGACAAGGGGAAATCACCGGGGGAGCTAGGAGAGGGCGAGAGGACCAGATCAGGTCTAGCGTATGGCCCTTCAGGTGGGTTGGTTCCTCGACTACCTGTGCGAGTCCCAGGTGTGTAAGGACTTCATGTAGTTGGTTTGCCTGACTATTCTTAGGGGTAATTTCCCAGTGAAAATTAAAGTCCCCTAATACCACCAACCCCTCATAGCGAGTGCGAAGGTCCTGGACCATCTTCAAGAATGGTTCCATGAACTTAACAGTTGTGCTAGGAGGGCGGTAGACTAACAGGAAGGTCACACAGTCCGTAGGGGAGCAGAATTTCACAGCCAGGACATCTACACCTCCAATGCACTCAGAGTAGATTGTTTCCGTCTTTAAGGTGTCGTTAACCGCATCGCTGCTGCAGTGATTTTTGCGCTGTGCGGCTTTTTTTTTTAAAGCCGCGTTACATGACTAGCTCAGCTCGTCATCAGCACACGCCACCCGTGGGTGATGACGAGCTGAGCTCGTCATCAGCATGGAAAGGGTTAAAGAGGAATGCAACACCACCCCCCATGACATTGTCTGGCCGATTGGCATAAATGGCGGAAAAAATCGGGGGGAGGGCTGCCACTAAATCTGGGTTTGAAAACTCATTCAGCCAAGATTCAGTAATGCATAGGATATCAACTGTATCCTCCTGCAAGAGGGAAAAGACTTCAAGGCAGTGCTTCTGCAGGGAATGAGTGTTAAGCAAAGAGAACTTACACCCCTGCCTGCTAGCCTGTTTTGGCGGAGTGACCTGTAAAGATGGACCAGTTGCTAACTTGGGGCAAGCATTGGGTCTCAAGAGTCCTTCCCGAGCAAGTTTCAGTATTACCCTATCTGGCAGAGCGAGGGCAGGTGAATTATAACATAACAGAGACTGTCTAGAGTAGACCATGGCATGGCCAGGGGTCCTGGCCCCTGGGCCCGAACTGGCGCGGATGGTCGCAGGCGGGCTCGCCTTTGGCGCGACCGCTGCGCGCGTCCGCTGCGCGACGGTGCCGCCATTCCCTTAAGAAAGGATATCCCAGGGAAGGCCCGCCTGTAGCCCGCCCCCAGACGTGCGTCACCAGGGGGAGCCCGAGGTAGCCCAGCTATTGGTCCCTAAGCCCTCCACTCAAGCGGCACCAGCCGTGGTGGAACGGGGCTATTGATCAGCGTTATGGCAGCATGATGCAGGTGAGTGAAAGTAAACACGTACAAGTAGTAATCACTAGAGTGCTAAACTCACAAACAGTATTAAAAACAAATACAGGTATTCCTAAAATCAGCCGTCAGAGGACTGAAGAGTAGGTTGTTCGTTGGATGCGGGGGACGGCGGCTAGGGCGAGGCTGGCGGAGCGGAGCTGGCGGGTGGGGGTGTGGAAGCTGAGTCTGCTGTTCAGGTAGGCTGGTCCGGTGTTGTGGAGTGCTTTGTGTGCGTGGTTGAGGAGTTTGAAGGTGATCCTCTTGTCGACGTGGGTGCCCTTGTAGGTTTGTCAGGTGGGTGGTGATGTGCCTGCGGCGGGGGACGTTGACGATCAGTCGGGCGGAGGCATTTTGGATGCGCTGTAGTAGTTGTAGGTGTTTGGTTGTGATTCCGGCGTAGAGTGCGTTGCCGTAGTCCAGCCTGCTGCTGACGAGGGCCTGTGTCACTTTTCTTCTTGTTTCAGTCGGGATCCACTTGTATATCCTGCGGAGCATGCGGAGGGTGTTGTAGCAGGAGGAGGAGACGACGTTGACCTGTTTGGACATGGAGAGGGAGGAGTCGAGAATGAATCCTAGATTGCGTGCGTCGTCGGTGGGTGTTGGTGCTGTCCCGAGAGTGGTCGGCCACCAGGAGTCATCCCAGGCCGAGGGGTTGAGTCCAAGGATGAGGACCTCCGTCTTGTCCAAGTTCAGTTTCAGCCGGCTGCTCCTCATCCAGTCGGCGATGGCCTTCATTCCGTCGTGGATGTTGGTTTTGGCGGTGCGCGGGTCCTTGGTGAGGGAGAAGATGAGCTGAGTGTCATCGGCGTAGGAGATGATGTTGAGGTTGTGGTGGCGGGCCACTTGTGCGAGGGGGGCCATGTAGATGTTGAACAGCGTTGGGCTGAGGGAGGAGCCCTGGGGGACGCCGTAGATGATGTTGGTGGCCTCGGATCGGAAGGGTGGGAGGTGGACGCTCTGTGATCTGCCGAAGAGGAAGGATGTAGTCCAGTTGAGGGCCTTTTCTTGAATACCGGCTTCTTGGAGGCGTATTTTTAGAGTGCGATGGCAGACCATGTCGAAGGCGGTCAAGAGGTCCAGGAGGATGAGGGCTGATGTTTCGCCGTTGTCGAATTGGCGCCTGATGTGGTCTGTGGCGGCAATGAGGGCAGTCTCGGTGCTGTGGTTTCGTCTGAATCCGGATTAGGACGGGTCCAGGATGTTGTTGTCTTCGAGATGGCGGGTCAGTTGTATGTTGACGATTTTCTCGATGACCTTCGCCGGGAACGGGAGCAGGGAGATGGGTTCTTGAGGTCCTCGCCTTGGGCTTCTTGAGGAGGGCGTTTATTTTGGCGGCTTCCAGCTTTCCGGGAATGTCGCTGTTTCGAAGGAGATGTTGATGACCTTCCGTAGTTGGAGATCCTGAGTGGATGGAGTTCATGACCTTGCGTGTCTTGTCCTCGGTGACGTTGGACCAGGAGGTAAGGCGGTTGGCGTTGTTGGTGTTCGGAGGAGGGGTGGAGTCTGGCGTGGTCAGGTCAGTCGTGGTGTTGAAACTGTTGTGGATGTCAGCGATCTTGCGGTGGAGGAAGATGGCCAGTGAGTCGCACAGTTCCTGTGAGTGCGGGATGTCGTTGGTGTTGGCGCTAGGGTTGGATAGTTCTTTAGCAATGCGGAATAGCTCTTTGCTGTCGTGTGCGTTGTTATCCAGGCGGTCTTTGAAGGAGGACCTCTTGGCTGATCTGATGAGGTGGTGGTGTCTGCGAGTGGCGTCCTTGTGAGCTGCGTGGTTGTCTGGTGTACGTTCGTGGAGCCATTTCCTCTCCAGTTTCCGGCATGCGTGCTTGGAGGCCAGGAGCTCGTTGGTGAACCAGGTGGTTCTCTTGCCGGCGTGCTGTTGGAGGGTTTCTTCAGTGGGGCGAGTGTCTTGGCACAGGCGTCGATCCACTGTCTGGGGTTGCGGGCTGCGGCATCTGGTTTGGTGGGGTCGGTGTGTGGGTTCTGGGAGAGGGTGGTGAGCAGCTGGTCTTCGGGGACTTTGCTCCAGCAGCGGCGAGGCAGCTGTTGGGTGCAGTGGTGCATGGTTAGTTTTTTGAAGGTGAAGTGAATGCAGCGGTGGTCGGTCCAGTGGGGTTCGGTGGTGTGGTCGAAGGTGACGTGGGTGCTTGTGGAGAAGACGGCGTCCAGCGTGTGGCCGGCGGCGTGGGTGGGTGCAGTGACGAGTTGTCTGAGGCCGGGGTTGGCGAGGTTGCCGATCAGCGTGGTGGAGTTGACGTCGTTGTTGTTCTCGAGGTGGAAGTTCGGGTCCCCGAGGAGGATGTAATCCGTGGAGGCGAGTGCGTGGATGCTGGCGAGGTCGGCGATGGAGTCGCTGAACTGGGCCCAGGGTCCGGGGGTTCTGTAGACGAGCGTTCCTCTGAGGGTGGTGTTGGGGTCGTTGTGGATCCGGAAGTGCAGGTGTTCGGTAGCGTTGAGGGTGTCGTCTGTGTGGGTGGTGAACTTGAGGGTGGATTTGTGGACGATGGCAATTCCTCCTCCGATGCCGTTGGCGCGGTCCCTGCGGGTGATCTTGGCTATGGCGATGTCTGGTGCAGAGGAGTCGTTCCACCACGTCTCGGTCAGGAAGGCTAAGTCCGGGGCAGTGGCGTCTAGCAGGTCCCAGAGCTCGATGGCATGTCTGCATGCGGAGCGGGTGTTGAGGAGTATGCAGCGGAGATGGTTGGGTCTGGTCCTTGATGGTTTGGTGGTTATGTTGCAGGTGCAGCTGCGGCAGGAAAAGGGCCCGTGGGTGTGTTTCGGGGCAGCCTGGTTGCAGCGTTGGTCTCGGCCGGTGTTGTGAGCGTGGAGAGAGTTGGCGTCGTAGCTGAGGCTGGGTATGGTGCGGTGGGGTGCGCGGGGTTCTGGCGCGGGGCGCGGTCCTGGCGCGGCGGGCTTGCATCTGGCACGCCAGAGGCGCGGCCGCGCTACGTCGTGCATTACGAAGGGGTGGAGGGAGGGGGGAGCTGCTGGGAGGCGGGTGGCGGGTGGCGGGAAGCGAATGGGAGGGGGCGGGCCGCAGGGGACGCAGCGGCGGGAAAGGAATGCGGGGAGTGTGGGGGCGAAGAACTAAAGGCACAGCAGAAGGAAACAGGCAACAAAAACACAGGCAACAGTTATTTAAGCAGCACACAGAAAAACAGGCAGGCAGTTTCCCAGAAAGACTTTACATTTCTTTAAGACCACATAGGAGGTTGCCATGCAAACCAAATTTGCTTACCATAATGCAAGGACAACTTTACAATCCAATATGTCATACTTGAATTTGGCAGCATAGCTCCTGATATTATGCACTATAGATACCCAAATGTACTATAGCATGTATCAACACCCAAACCGGTAAAAAGGTATTGCTAGGGTATCCTAAGCTTTTAAATTTAAAAGGGTCTATCTGTGGTGTCAGCTTCATAATCATGCCCACTCTATTTACTGGCTCTGCTTTCCCTCTATGCAGCCTCTGTTTTCCTCTCGGTCTTCTGCTTTGCACCCCCTTTTCCTCTCTAACACCACACTGCTTTCTCCTGACCACCGCTCCCGCCTCTCCACTTTCAAGCCCCTGCTGCCTATTGTATTGTATTGTATATTGGATTTATATAGCGCTTATCACCCAGGGGTCTCTAAGCGCTTGCCTTGGGAACCCGTCCTGGCTTTTCCCTGTGAGATAGCCCCTACAGGGCATCCCCAAGGTGAAAGCCAGGCATCCCGCCGCGGGGGGCTGTTGTGGAGATTAAGCAAGCTTAATGCCCAGAGTTGCAGAGTGTGAACCCATGATTAGGTCAGGCACCGAAGCAAGAATTATCGAGTCCGTGGACATTTGAGCTCAAGAGCCTGCCGCGTCGGAAATTGAACCCTGGTCCCGGGTCTGACCTCTGCTTCAGGGTCTGCCTGCTCTAACCAGTGAGCCACACTTCTCCACCGGAGTCTGCTTTCCAGCCCAATAGCGTGTACTGATCTGACTGTAATCAAAGTTGCTTTTTTAAAGCTATAGAACAGCATTTTGGGGTGTGGGGGGGGGGGGGGGGGGCAAAGTTTGCTTCTGATCATTTTAAAAGTGTGAATGTTGTGCAATTATGCCTAGCAGTAATCAAACGTTTACTGCTGAAAGACCCATTTGTTTCCACTCACCTCCTCCAATTTTCCGCTTCCAGACTGCTTTCTTAGAAATACCAGGTGCACTTATTTGGTGGTTGCTGGTCAACCATTTGTCTTGGCCTGCAGGTGAGCCTAGGAGGCTGAGAGAAGGTTATGTGACCTCACCACCAGCCTTTACAAGCCCTCCCCACAGGGTCTCAGTTCAGGCCTCGAGGCTGGAAGCACAGAGGACAAGAGCAACTTGCCTGCCAGAAATGCTGTCCTTTTTTCTACCTACAATCATTTACCAGGGCTCCTCAACATCGACAAACATGGAATCAGACACTCACTTAAATCAAACAAAATAACTCCATCCACCACTCACTCACCAACCACTATCCACCTCTAAAAGCACTCGTATATACCATTTTACCCCTACATTCACTCAAGGGCCATTTCACTCCTAGACAACACACAACTACATTCAATTTCACAAAACACCAGTACACTGCTAACCCACTCTGAAAATATTCATAATCCCCTCGAACACCCTCTTCTATTCCACTCAAAATCCTTGCCCTACCTTTTGACTTCTTAAATACTGCCCCTAACCAGTCATCATCAGTCCTCTGCTCAATCATCTTTCATCCCTCTCTCACACCACCCTTTTTCATTATCACCCAAAACTCAGAAAACATTTCTATACTTCCTTTAACCACTAAGGCTACATGATTCCCCCTCCCCCACTCAACTTACAGCCAACCCTCCTAACCAATTTTTATACACATTCCCATCCCTCCTTCTACATCCTCATCTCCCCAGTTCTTCACAGTCAAATCCTACACATGAGGGTACTACCCCAATATCAGATATTACTATCACAACAAAACCAAACACATACTCACTCGCTTCTTCTAAACAGATCATCACACAATTACAAATTCTCATCTTTCCCAAAATGCCATATTGCATCCACTTTGCTCATACCAACACAATCAACACATATTCAAAACCAGGTCCCCCTCATACTTTCCAAACAGACATCAAATGCTTACTCCACACATACAACAACATTCACTCACCCACCTGTCATACATTGCAGAATTCAGAGCCATAAAATCTTGTCCTTGTGTGCAACATCTACCCACCACCCGTATACGCTCCACATTCAACATACACAAAGGAAAGCAACTTCACACTACTCTTCATACCCTTTCATCCGCTTGTTTATCACACAATACCTTTCAAAATCAGCTGTGCAGCCCATCACCTGAACCTCAACTTCTCTCGCTCCAATACTCAAAACACACCCAGACCCAGCAAAATGTCTTCTAAGCCTGTTAGATGAAGGGAAAACCCACAAATAACACATTTTCTGTCCTGCTACCTTTAACACCATCAACAATAGCACACCTCATACAACTTCTAAGGACAATGTTCCACCTCCTGCAGCACATAATCACACCACAACCAAAATGTGTTAATTAAGCTGTCGACTAATCAATGCTTGTTAGAAATGGGGGTCTCTATTTGGGAGGTTCTTTCCCTGTCCAAGTAGAGACCCTTCTTCCTAGTCAGGATAAAGGGGATACACTACTGAAGTAATGCTCACTCCCTTGGTAGCTTGGCACGACCAATCAGGCCCATCTCTGAGGCAGTGTGTAAAGCATTTGCACATAAAGAACAGTAATACAGTGAAAGCACTACAAAAGGATAACACACCAGTGTTAGAAAAAAAAAAAATCCAGCATACAGTTCTCCGAAATCTCAGTAATCAAAAATAGACTTTAAATACACTTCCTTGAAGTCGCTAGGTCTGCCCTGGGCTATCATAGCGGCGTGAACTACAAATCCAAACAGTTCTGGCTGACCGTAGCATCGCAGGCCAGTTACAGCGTCGGAGAGACCCGCAAAACAATACCTTTAGAGATGCATGGCCATCAGTGACCTCTCGTTGAGCTCCCCAAAGCCAGCGTTGTCAGGATTATGTTCCAGAGGTCGGTGCAGTAGTCATCTGGCTCTTGAAGTCACACGTGTTGCAGATTGAACTACTCGCGGTTGAAGTCTGGAGCACCGGCGTTGGGGCTGTGGTGTGAAGTGCAGCGCGCCCTCAGGTCATTGTGCAGGCAGCGGCTCGGTGACTGTCGTCCATCGGTGTCGGTGAGACAAGGGCTGCGGTTCAAAGTGATGCGATGCTCAACACCATGCTGGCCGGTCATGGTGCAAGCAGCAGCGTCGTTGTTGCGGAAGCGCGGTCATCAGTTGACGAACCGGAGTCAAAGGCGCTGGTAGGCCAAGGCTACGGTGTAGGATAAGGCGGTGTGTCGTGTAACTTGCAGCGGTGCCTTCAAAACACGGTGCAAGCAGCAGCGTCTGTTGGCGTGGAGCACCATCATTGGAGATACCAAGGCGGCATCGTGAAGAGAGGCACTGCGGTGCCCACATTGCACGGTGCAATCAGCGGCTCATGGCAGCGTCTAACGAGGTCCTTGGTGAGAATAGGGTTGCGGTGCGAAGTGCGGTGATGCCCTCTGCGGTGCCTTCAGGACATGTAGCCTGCAGCAGCGTCAATGTTGGTGTTGGGTTGCTTTTTCTTCTATTGCAGCTCAAAACACACAGTTCCGAGTGCTGGTGGCTGATGAACTTGAAGACTTTGCTTTTCCTGAGACTTCATGAACAGGGGGCAAGCTCTACCGCAAGCCCTTGGAGAAACTCAAACAAAGAAGTTGCAGAACGTTCAGTCCCGTCCTTTCTCTGCCCAAGACAGAAACAGCTACTGTAGGCCAACACAGCAAAGCACACAGCAAAATGGTAGTTCCTCCTCACAGCTTCTCCAGCTCTCTTCTTTGCAGTTTTCTGAGTCCAAAAGTGTTCTACAAACCTGGGGTCTGGGCCCCAATATGTATACCACATTTTCCTTTGTTCTCCTGTGAAAGAGAGTCTCTGTGCCTAGTCAGTCCAGCTCTGTCCGTCTCTGGTCCAGCTTGCTGGCAGGAGGTGGAGACAACATTGTGTAAGGCATACCAGGCCTATTCAGATGCAAGAAAATCTCCTCCCACTACTCTAAATGCAGCCCAGGTCTATTCAACCAGCCCCGACTCATCCAGGAAAGGCAGGACACACCTCAGCCTGGCCAGTGGCTGTCTACAGTGAATGCACATCCCCAGCCTCTGTCGCTCCAAAGCCAGACAGTCAATCCTCAACCCAGCAGAGGCACACAGGATGGTTAAGCAAGACAATACCCACCTTCTAAAAGTGGTATTTTCAAAACGGAACCTAAAAATCATCTTTACTAAAAGGTCCATTTCTTTTATCATTCTGAGTTAAGGCATACTAAACTCCTTCGTTTTTCACTATAAAACTTTCAAATAAATTAAGTATATCCCATTCTGTCCTATGGAACAGATAGCCTTTCAGTAGTGAAAAACTAAATACACTATATTTCACTATCGAACATGTCACACACATCAGACCAGTACATGTCCTACCTTTCATATACACGGCACCCTGCCCATAGGGCTACCTTGGGCCTACCTTAGGGGTGACTTACATGTCATAAAAGGGAAGGTTAGGGCTTGGCAAGTGGGTGCACTTGCCAAGTCGACATGACGGTAAAAACACACACTACAGTGGCAGGTTTGAGATACCTTTACCGGGCAAGTTCGGTTGGTGGCACAATCTGTACAGCAGGCCCTCCAGTAACATTTGATTTACATGTCCTGGCACTCTGTGGACTTTACTAGGGACTTACCAGTAAATCATACATGCCAATCATTGAAACACCAATCCAGAACAAAATTTACAGTAGGAACACTTGCACTTTAACACTGAACAGCATTGAGAACACACTCAGACACTGAAACAGCAAAAACAGAGGAGTCAAAACCAGGAGGTCAGAAAGCAAAAAGACAGGGGAAACATGCCAAAAGATGCCAGGTCTAACAATGCTCAATCCATTTCCAAAAGTAAGTACCACCTCTTCGACATGTTGACAAATACAGAACCTGACCTACTCTTCATAACTGAATTATTGCTGGGGGAATACAAGGCACCAGTATTGCATGAAGCTGTCCCACCAGGATGTCAGACTGACACACAAAATAGCATATGCAAAAGGCAGCGGCTTAGCCATCATACTTGAGGTCAACACCAAATGTCACCAAAGCTGAGGATGTTATGTCCTCCATGTCGGATTCAATTGTATCCCAAGCTTTTGCTGTGCCATTCTCCTTTACAGACCATCACCCAGCAAAGTAACATTTACAGACTCGTTTCTTGACAGTTTCAAGCCTTCTTACGATATATTTAACATCTATACATCCTCGATGACCTGCACATATGGTTTGGGAAACCTATTATGCCCCCCCCCCCCCCCCCCCCAGAACGATCAACATTCTCTAAATCCGCTTATCCTAAAACCTACACTCATCGCGGGATACATCTGAGATGTCGTTTTCCCAACCCAAAGTATTACTGAAGTCACTTGGTCAGAGTCCCACCTGGTGGCTTTCCAACACAAGACACCACAGATCACCCCAGACAAAATCACCCTACCTACATATCGTCCTTGGAACACATTTTTGAGAATTTTGAGGACCAAGAAACTCAACTTACCTCCAACACAGATCTGGACACAATAAATGTAGTCAAAAACTGTGTGGATGGATCCATGAACATTTAAAGATGACCAACAAACCAACTACTTGGATGAATGCGATATTAAAAAAGATAAAACAACAAATTGCTAAGCTTCAGCACAATCAACCCTACAACAAAATGAGCTTACACAGACAAAACAGAATGTACAAGTCAATAATCTAAAAGGCTGAGAAACTATGACTTAATCAGAATCACGATGCAAAATGTGCCAATATTGCAAACCAAAATGCACAGAAGGAACCCCTGTCAAGATTTTTCAAACAAGCTAACAAATCATTACACAATCAAAGCAGAAAAACAGCACCACCCAATTTGCAATAAACCCCGTCAGGGGTAGGTTAACACAGCCTCTCCACTCCTTCAAAGGAATATTGCCAACTGAATTTCTGGATTTTCTCAAGGCAAGCAAGTCAGCCTGTTACCCCACTAACCCCTATACTCCACAAATCTTCAGAAGAATTATTTCACCAATTCTCCCCCATCCCTCCCCCCCCCCCCCCCCCCCCCCCCAGTCAGAACACTGATCATCAGCTCCTAAACAACAGGAGTATTTCCAGAACACTTAGAAAAAGGCATAAATACGGCTGTTATTAAAGAAAACAAGCCTGGATCCTTAGGGCCTGGCCACCGTCTCACATATACTCAAGACCACAGCTGGAGGAAGATCCTTCTCCTACCTCGCAGCAAAGACCTTGAGCACCCTGCTTCTCCACCTCAGGCAATCACTGTCACTGCCTCAAATCAGGAAGGACATCAAGACCTCCCTCTTCGACTGAACCACATTGCCTTTGAAGGACCAGCAGACCCCCTTAGCACCTTGTGACCCTTACGTGTGATTAGTTGCACTTTACAAGTACCTTGATTGATTGATTGAAGACCTCAACAGCTATAAAATTATAGCAAACAGACCATTTCTGGACAAACTTGTAAAAAATGCAATCTTTGCCAGATGTGAAAATCAATTGAAGATAACTCTCTACTTTCCGACTTTCAAACATGATTCTGTTCAGAAATAGGCTCTGTTCCCCATCTGGGATTTCCTAAAAAAAAACACAGTAGACCAGAATAGGGTTGCTGTTGTACTTTATTTGGACCTTTTAGCTGACTTCGACAGTCTATCAAGACTCACTAATCCTAAGACTCGACGAAGCCTGCTTAGAGGATACGGCTCTTGTTTGGATCACATGATTGTACAAATAGAGCAAATACCATCCACATTCCTCCTTCCTCAATCAAACCCTACAGCATAAAAGCAGGAGCTCCTCAAGGCTAAATCATCTCACCATGCTTTTCAACATTTACACGAAATAATTTCTGGAAGTGATTAAGCATTTCCGGCTCACCTGCTATAACTACACAGATGGCACACAGATATATCTTAAATTGCAAAGCCCCAACAACATAGGAAAATAAAATATCTTCAGTTGCCTCCATGACGGTGATCAGTCACACAAAAGGTAATGGGAGGAATGTTTGCAATAAGTCTTATAAGAAATTTCTTGGGGTAGCATTCCAACCCATTGTTCTTTTGCCCACCTTTCCATGTCAGTTTGAACCCAGCCATATGCAAATCAGTCTTGAGCCTGCTCCAATAGGAACAGTCCAGCCTGAACTGCCAGGGATGTCCTCCCTGATCCGAAACCCATATCAAGACTGCTTTGCTCTGATTGGGGCTTATCAGTCGGTTGTAGCTTGGTTCCCGTGGCACAGTAAACACAAGACCCATGTCTGGGCATACTTTTGCTGCTTACTATGTAAATGAGTGCGAGTGGTTTTCACAGTGTAAGTATTTTCTAAGAGTACTAAGCTACTACAAAAGTTAAATTAGTATACTAGGTGCACAACTGAGTGATACTACTTTTAATATATATTAAGTGAGTGACTATATATGTGTGTGAGTGGGTGTCTGAGTGGCTATATGAGTGTGCAAGTGGCTGTATGGGTGTATAAGTGGGGTGTGAATAGCTCTGTGGGTGAGTGGCTGTGTAAGTGACTACAGAGGTGAGGCTGTATGGGTGCGTGTGTAGCTGTTTGGGTGGGTGTTTGGTTAAGTGAGTTGGTGTGTGAGTGACTGCATTGGAGAGGGTGTCTGAACGGCTGTATGGGTTTGTGAGTGGATGTGGGAGTGCTTATATGGATGTGAGTAGCCGTATTGAGAGGCTGTGTGAGTGGATGTATGAGGGGCTTGTATAGGTGAAAGTGTGTGTATGAGCAGCTGAATGGATAAGTGAGTGACTGTATGGGTGATTGAGTGGTTGTATGGGTGAGTGAGTGGTTGTGTGAATCCTTTTATGGGTGTGTGAGTGGGTGTATGAGGTTGTATGGGGGGTCTGAGTGGATGTGTGAGTAGTTTGTCATCAGTGATGTCATTGGCCATGTCACGAGTGAATGTACTATGTGAAGTCCTAAGCAGTGCATTGCTGTGGGCATACGTTTTAGTTAGCTCAGGTGACTATAACTGATGAATTTCATTTGTTTTGTACGAGTGAAATCTGAGCCTAACTATAACGTCCCTGTTACGTTTGTTTTGTTTTTTTGTGAATTTCTATGGTATTTTTTATTCTATTCGCTAACTATTAACAGCCGACTAGTGAATTTCTAAGGTTTTTTTTATGTTCTTTGCTAACTAGAACATCCCTATATTCGTTGTGGGTTTATTTTGCAAAGTGCTATGTTTTAATAAATGTTTATTCCAAATTAAAATGTCCTTGTAACCTTTAGTTTTTTTAGGTGAATTTTTAGGGTTTTTCTAATTTTATTTCCTATTTGTAACCTTTTAGCCTTTCAGAGTGTGAGATTGAGTGCATGAGAGTCTCAGTGGGCAAGGGAGTGGTTGTGTGAGTGTCTCAATGGGTCTGGGAGTATCTACGTAAGTATCTCACTGGGTGTAAGAGTGGGTGCGTGAGTGTCTGAATGGATCTGTTAGTGGGTGTCAGTGGGTCTGAGTGGGTTTGCGAGTGCCTCCATGAGTGTGTGATTCAGTCTGAGTGAGCGCATGAGTGTCTCACTCGGTCTGTAAGAGAGTGCCTGAGTCTTTGTGTGGGTCTGTCAGTGGGTGTATGAGTGTCTCAGTGGGTCTGGTAGTTCGTGCATGAGTCTGAATGGGTCTATGAGCGTCTGAGAGCTCTGTTTTTGTTTTACTCTCTTCCTCTCTGTTTTGCATAAACTGCTTGTTTTTGTGCCCTCCATTTTGCCTTTTCTGCTCATAGTCCTGCCCTCTGTTTTTCCCTCTTCTGCCCTATTTTGCTTTTTCTTCTTGTTTGTTTGCCCTCTGTTTTGCCATCTTCTGTATTGGGGAAGGGGCAGCGCCCCATCTGCGGGCCAATTCCAGCCCTAGGGACCCCATGCTCCGGCACATGACCCCCTCCTCAATTCAATTTGGACCCCGGGGACACGGTCTCCCGGGGTCCAGCCATGTCTCCCTGATGCCCGGCCATGTGTCCCTTGTGCCCTGGAACCCACCCATGGCACCCAGTGTGCTATGACGGGGACTGTGTGGGGAGCCTCAGGATCCTGCTGTCCCTGCTGACTCCTCGCCTCCTGTGGAAGCCAGCGGGCAGGGAAACAGATGAAAACTCCTCTCCCAGCAAGCGGGAGCAGTTTGACATCTCCCGCTTGCTGGGAGTGGAGTTAGTGTTAGTGCTTGCTCTCATTTTGTGGGAGCTGTCGGCTCCTGCCAAGCAAAAGTAACCTGCTGTGCCCTGGAAGTAGGGACCGTAGGACATAGGGAGCCAGCCCTGTTGGGTGGAGGTCCCCTCTGCCCTTAATGTCTCCAGGAGAGGGCCACGCGGCCGTGTCCTTTACTATACATGGGAGCGCCCTGGGAAGGTTGTCCCCGGGCCGTATATGGCTTGTGAAAGGTGGGGGGCATGCCCTGGGGAGGTGGTGGTCCCCGGGTTCATATATGGCCCGGGAGGGCGTCCGAGCGCCGTCTTCTCATTAACAATAATGGGTTGCATACATATAATAATATATACATGGTCTCGGGGAGGTCGCGGGTAATAGCGGGTGGATGGGGAGGCAGGGGGGGGTAATCTGAGGCCCCTCCTTTCTTTCTTTCTACCCCACTCTCCTGCCCCTCTCCCCCCCGCTCATCCTCCCTCCCCCACTTTTTGATCAGCAATTACATTCTCTTGCTGCTTGGCTTCCTCAAAAAGAACTGAGCCTGTAAGCACACTGCCAGTTCAAGGCTCTTTGGTGTATGGGAGCTACTGATTCCTTAAAGGGACAGTGCATAATTTCACTTTACTGTGCTTAAGCCTCTGAGGATGATTTTTCTGCTTGTATCTTCTCACTTCGTCCAAAGCTGTATTTCTTTATTGCAGCACACTCGAAGGCTCATGCTTCAATGTCGCCTTATAAATGATTGAAAGTTAAAGAATTATGAAAAAATCTACATTGCTAAGTCTTAGGAGTTTGACAAAGGACCACCTTTCCCCTCCTGTGGACATACATAAGTTGAAAATGAAGTGTTTTGGGGTCTCTGCACACAGATGAGAATATTCTATGTTTAGGACTATCAGTGAAGATAGCTATTATGCAGAACTAGGGTTAGAAGTGAGTAACATTTAATTTTCTACTCTTTGTTGTGCAAATATGTCTTAATCCTAGTCTTAGTAATTGTGGAAGTTAAATTGGTGTATTTCTGCTTTTCAGATTATTGAACGTCTTAGAAGTAATTGCGCCTTTCAAGCACTTTAACAAACTTAGAGAATTTGTCCAGATGAAGCTTCCACCAGGATTTCCTGTGAAATTAGGTAACTAAATTAATATATAAACAAAATAAGCATGCCTTGACTGTTTTTATGGTAATTGTTATTTACAGTACATTGATTGCAGTATAAACCCTTGACTTTCTGAGAAATTCAGTTTTTTTGGTATATTATTAACTGCTGTGGTTATTTTTCCCCTGTGCTGGAAAGTGGAATTCTCCTTTATTCATGACGAGCTCAGCTCGTCATCAGCACAGCTCAACTGTGCCTCATGACGAGCTGAGCTCGTCATGAGCATGGAAGGGGTTAACTTTCCATTGAATCATAGAAATACTTTATTTTGGTTTCAAATTCTGAGTTTAACATACGGGGCTTGGTAAAAACACAACTAAAAAAGAGTTTGCTGCACAAAATAGAAGGGAATCTGACATTTTCAAGATTTTTGAAGAATCATCACTGCAATGTCTTTCAGTGGGCCACAATCCACTGCAATGCAACCTATTACAGATAGCCTGAGACAGGATGGACAATCCATAATCTGTGACTGCCCAGAACCACTTCGAAGGGTCTAGTTTCAGAGCCCCATTCTTATTGGCGGAAGGCAGCTACCAATTGTTAAAGCTGCTGATTAAGCAGTTCTGTTTTACTGCCCTCCATAAATTGGAACAAATCTGTGATTAGATAATTCTGACTTTTACTAGGCAGCCATTCAAAATACATAGTGGGAATACATGCCTCCTCTGGGGAACGTATTCAAACACGTATTTCTCGTGCTAGAGCATTAAATCTGCTCTGTACATCTAACTAAAAAATGTAAAGGTGGAGTACACCTTGTTGGATTTCCTGCAAAACATTTTGCTCATCCCTACTCACCTAATGTTTTCTTGCGTTAATGCAAGGGTACCATGTTGCAGGTGACTTACTGTGGAATGCAATGGCAATTCATATGGTTTCACATGAGATTATACAACTAAAGGTATTGTAAAAAAAACTGAAGTGTTTGGGGGTGGAGGGGGAGAACTCAACTCATTCACACAAAGCAGTCCGGGTTACTTTAGGGACAATGGCTAAAGTATTTATCTAGTACTCAAACAGTAAAAAAGTGAAAGTGCAACACAACAAAAACCCCAAACCAATGTATAAAATAGACCATATTTTAATAATTAAAATGGCACCAAAATGACGAAAATTCTACAAGTAGAACTGGAGTTAAAAATATTAACGTTTAAATAACAAAATAGTGCCACAAAGCTAAACTGCTGTGAACTGGTCACGCTAGACCAGATCAGAGTCCAAAGTTATGGCCGACTACAATGGAGCGCGATTTGTATACAAGCACCAGGTTCCAGTGAAAAGTTTACCTTCTGATTGTTGACAGTTTTATGGAGAAAAAGCCGTCATCGGCGAGTCATTAGTGGGGCAAGCTGGATCCGAAGTGGGACTCGACTGCGAGCTGCTGAGGCGCGGGGTCCTGGAGCGGTTGTCTGCGAAGGCAGGAAAGCTTAGAGTGGGCGAATTCTGGAGTCTATGACCAGGAAAGCCCCAGCATCAATCGGATGCTGCTCGTCATCAGTCCCGAAGAAGCACTCGTCATTCGGACTTGAAAACTTTTCTGGAAGTCAGATCTCCTTCTGCAGAGCAAATCAGCAAGTTCGCGTCGATCGGCAATTCTAAGCTTGGGGCTTTGGCTGTGATCCCGGTCTTTAAGTTCCCCAGGCATAAACTTGGAAAAAAGTTTCTAAGTCCCACTTCTTGCAGTTTGGGGGCAAGGGGAGTACACTATAGCCAAGGGTCATGGAGGTGCACAACTTGGGAATTAAGACTCATTTCAGCAGAAGCCGGGAAAGGGGTCCAGGGCAGGTCCAATTGGAACTAGTCAGGGGGGCAGTTGTAGCGGGACAGACCTCTGGAAGCTTGTTGTGTCCCTGTACCTTAAACAGGAGGTTAGCCAACTGACCCTTGGAGTCACTTTTGGGGTCAGGTTTTAGATAGCAGGGCAGTCCTCCTTCTGATTCTTTACAGTAGTTGTCTGAGGAGAGATCTGTGGGGTCCACCTTTATGCTCATTGCCAGCCTATGACTGGCGGGCAAGCCTTGGTCCATCCCTTACACCAGTTTTGGTCCGTTTCTCTACCACCCCTAGGTTTGGCATCTGTTTGATTAGAGCGACAAAGAGGAGGCAGGTCTAGGTGTAAGCTGAACTTGCTATTGACAAGATAGGCATTCTTTGAAGCGCAGTATGGGACTGAGCATAGCCCCCAGGCCATCCTTTCATGGTAGCAGTCCCCCCACTCTTTTCCACACTTAGAGCCTGTTGTCCCGTGCCTGGGAGCAATACAAATCTCACCGCAGGGGAGCGATCAGGAGTCAGGTTACAGCTGGACATTGGTGGCAGGGAAGCCTTTTGTTCCTGGGTAGAAAAATGACAGCTTTGTAAAATCGTAATTTCCAAAATAGTAATATAAAATCCAACTTGGACATTAAATTGGATTTTAGATTCCTACTATTCTGAATTTAGCACCTATTAAATGCAGTATTGTAACCCAGTGTTAACCTATGGGAGAGCCAGCCTCGCCAACTTAGGAGGTTTTTCACTGCCATGACATGTAAAATATTAAATATGCATGCCCTATTTTTTATATACCATGTGATCTGCCCTATGGGCATTTAGAGGTGACTTATTATCAAGCAGGAAGATTTAAGCTTGGCAAAAGACTTGTTTTGCCAGGTTCAAATGGCAGTTTTAAAACTGCACCGCCTGCTGTAGTAACGTGCCTGAACACATGTTTTACAGTACTTCTTTTGTGGGCGGCATAATGAGTGGTTGCATCCCATAAGTAGCATTTAATTTACCAGCCCTGGTTCTCCAGTATTGAATCTTTTATAGATTCACATGCTTGTATCTTCCCCGTCGTCATGGTGGGAGTCTCACGGTAAAAGAATAACCATAGCAGTAAAAGAAAAACTGCATAGAAAACCCATAGGGAAGTATATAGTTTGGTAGCTATCACCATCATTATGTGGTCCAAACACCAACCAATCAGCTGCCAGCCCTGAGATCACACTCCCCAGCAGAGCCACCATACCTCAGATTTCCAACCAGACCAAGAGTGAGCCAAGGATGAATCTAGAGATAAAAAGTTGTCTATCTGCTAAAAAACGGGGAGGCGGGCAGGCCACATGTGAATCTATGAAAGATATCAATACTGGAGAATCGTAGTGTACAGGTAAGTAACTAGTTTGGTTTTTCTCCAGTATTGAATCTTTCATAGATTCACATGCTTGTATCAGAATAGTAAGCAGTGTATAACCCAAGCAGCGTTTGTAGGATAGACCCCTTTTTGTAGGGCTCTGCTTCCTATTAGAGAATTATAGTGAGGTATGCTGCCCAAAGAGAAAATGATGCATATTTTGCTTGTCACCATGTCGATATGAAATATGAAACAATCATCAATGTATGTAACAAACATTCTGGTCAAAATATACAATATAAAGAATGAGATGTACCTAAGTGAAAGAGGTGCCGTAGAACAGCTTGTCCAACTGTGAATCTATGAAAGATATCAATACTGGAGAACCATAGTGTATGGGTAAGTAACTAGTTTTTTACATGTGGTACCATATACTAGGGAACTTCAAGTAAATTAAATCTGCCAATTAGGGTTGTTCCAATTCTGACCTGTTTAGAGAGGAGAGTACTTTAAAACAGGTTAGCGGGGTTAGATTCAGAGTAAACTTTATTCGATCGAAGTAATTAGACCATAAATGTACAATAAAAGAAAAAGATTAAAATACAATTGATATCCAACGGTGTCTGTGCAATCCATAATAAAACCAGTTAATGTAGCGCACTATTATGCCTCGTCATACCCCTTGCTATGACGTCCAAATAAGGATGTTACATGTTTGAATTGAAATCGGGAGGGAAGGGAGGAGGGCAAAATAAATCTCAATTAAGGATCCGCTATGTGCTCCTGCCACCCTAATTGTCAATACCGATTATCAAAATATACTATGGGGCACGCCAAGAGGCCTGGTCACAGCAGATATGGACTTCAAGAGATGTACAATAAAAGGTTAGCAGGGCTAAAGTGTGCTGTCGTAGGGCTAGCAAAAATGGGTTCTGCAAAAGAAGGCCCATTTTATAATCCTAATGTTTAATCAAAGTAATGTATGTATAATGGTACGTTCCCCATTTGCACAAAAGGTATTGCAAGATAATGACTGTATATGTAAAACCTGGCACATTCACTTTTGGAAAGGTTGTGGTTGATTTGTCCTCTCAAGCCAGGATTATTAACAAACACCAATGAAGTCGCCTCTGTATTTGTGGTCCTTGCTGGGACCTCCCAGGGGGTTTTGTTTTTAGAACACAGGTAGCCATTGACGAACACCAAATCTTTGGCAGTAATCTTCATGTGGGAACAAGTTCCATAGAGGTTGTACTCTTCTTCTTCCAACATAGGCAGCAGTGCCCTGACACCAAATATCTGTCTGCATTCTAATTTCTATTTTCGGCACGTGCTACCTCCCATTGGATGTGGGCCCAGGCAGGTGCACCTATGTCCATTACTTTTTTTTACGCAGCTATAAATTAAGTGGTCACACCCACTGATGAAAGTCCGCTAAAAAAGCTAGTAGATCCCAGAAGTAAGAATGATGTGGAGAAATGGCATTAAAAAACATAATAATGGTGAAAAAGTACGAATACACAAGCATTCGGAAAACTAGAGACATGACTTTGTCAGCCTTAGAGAAACTAACATGTTACTCTGCTGAATATGGTCGCATAGTGCCAAAATGAGACTGGCACTGGTCTGTCAGCGGCTTTGCTCTGCATGAACCACTATGTTGTAAATACAATTGCATTGCTAAATTCTGGTTCTGTATTAAAGGCGTTTTGAGTAGCTGGTCCGGAGGATGAATACTCCTGTGCGTTGATAGTATTGTTTTTCTCTTGTAGATTGACGTTTAGCTGTATGAGGTAAACAAACTGTCTTCGTTATTCGTTTGTCTGCAGTAACATTTAGAGAGTTTCAGCGCAATATCCCATTGCAATTTATTGTGAATTGAAGGTGTATGGAGCCGTAATGTGCACAGTAGGCCTCCCTCACTTACTCTTCCACTCCAATCTTAATTGTATTGTGCTTAATGTTGTTATTATTGAAATAGTTAATCCTGCTCGCTTCCATTAGTAACAGTTTGTTTACGCTCTAGCCTGATTCCTGTTTTTGGAGTCCTGCTCTCATGCTTTCGCTTTCTTTTGCAATCTGTCTAGACATCCCCGTGTTTCCAACCATCACTGCCACAGTGACTTTTCAAGAGTTCCGCTATGATGAGTTTGACGCATCCATCTTTACGGTACCTGAAGATTACAAAGAGGACCCAAGTCGTTTTCCTGATTTATAGCGTGTTGGGAAAATGGACAACTAATTCCCTGTGATTATCATTGAAGAGAAGTGGTAATGGCTGACCGGTGCCACGTAGCAGAAGGGACACACAAGCCTACAAATCCGGCGGAAGAAAAGGGAACAGGTGTTGAACATTGCAGCCATCACAAAGGAACATAAAACAAATAATACAGAGGTCCACCCAAACGTGCTTTGGAAAATATGGTTTCGCAGGACAGCCGGAAGAGACGAGAAATTTCGCTGGAAACAAGTGCTGTCATTTCGATGTTTTTTATTTTGTAATTTTCTTCCTAATTAATTGAGCCCACGCGGACCATGACCAGGTGTAACATGACATGTCTTAACTGACTCTTAGCATCTCACCTTACATTCAAGGTGAGTTTGTAAATATGCTTTCAGGCATCTTTTTCATAAATTGTAAACTATGTAACATTATGTATAGTTCATTAATTCGAATGTTAGTTAAACGTGTATAAACTAGAAGGAATGCATTTTCTGTAGACGAATGAACCAAATGGCATCTCGACAAATAATGAAATTTACACATTGCAATACATGTCAGAAATAGCACTCGCCCTGCAGGGAATAAGTTACCTCCTTTAGCACTTTAGTGCAAAACATTGTGGTGCTAGCTTTGTTTTTTCAAAACTGAGTCTTTATTGTATATTCTCGCTATTCTTACTTCCATACCATTTCTTGTGTTAGTCACTAATTTTATTATACCAATACATGTGCAGCCTTGACATGCATGATTTTAAAACCTGTCATTTTCAGATGTTCTGCTGTATCACGTTTCTTTTCCTATTTAGTTATACAGGGTTTCGACCGAAGCTGCATAAAACACTGATTCTACAGAACAAGTTGACCTGGCTGAATTTAACCTTCTATAGGTAACGGCATAATAAACTGGCATATATAAGAATACCATTTCCCCCAAATTACTCCATTTCTTAGCTAGGGAAATGTGTGTTGGTAAACTTTGCACATTACTAGGGAGTCCCGAACAAGCCTTTGTACACCGAAATATTTGCAACGATTTTTAATGTGTCTGACAAGAGCAAGAGTGTCACTTGCAAACTCCTTTGCAGCTTTAAATGTTCGAACTGTACTTGAACAAGACGTTGACATATTGTGGACCTTGTTACTGCGGTGGTTTGTTCATTCCTGCTCAGTTTGTTAGGAGGCTGGGTAAATGCACTTGATGTCCTTCGACATATTTGGGCCACATGATCACCCATTAAACATGTTTTCCTTGAGGAACACATTAAATATTTCAGGAAGTACGTTGCTGTGAGGCACAGTCATTTATAACCTGGTAAGTTGGTACACACATATTTTTGGTCTAAACAAGCTCAGTTATACTGGTCTTCCAGATCACTGCTTTTGTAAACGTCAGTGGGGGCTGAGGAAGGAGCCTTTACAGTTTTGAACTATGCTTTTTATTGATTTCATCAGTAATATAAATCCTTTTGAAACCCCTCCTTTTAAGTAACTCGTTGCCCCACTATTTTTATTTCGAGGCTCAAAATACTAACCTGTGGACGTAGTTAAATCATTTCTCAGCTTTTTTCCCCCCACTGCAAGTAATTGGTACTTATGACTGTCGCAGGTTTAAGATTTATACATAAGTTACCAGAGTATGAAAATCTAATAAAGCGGTAAAGGAAGATAAATGCTCGTTTTCTGTTCGTTTTAACTAAACGATCAAAAGTGATATTAAAAGCTCTTTTTGCATAATTCTGTTTGTGTAAGTTATGTTAATCCGTTTTAATATTTGGGGCATTTTATTGGCGTCATTATGTTCATTAAATGTTGTTGAACATACTCATTGCAGTGTTTCAACATTTCATGCTTGGATACAAATTAAAACTATGAAATGTGAAGGCACTTTGGACAAGGTTATTAAAAAAATGTATGTTTTGAGTTGGGTGAATTGAACATTCAAATCTGTTGCCACTCTGTTAAAACTGTTTATCCAAGGAAGTTATTTTATTGGTCTGTTTTTAAATAAAACCTTGAATTTTCTAAATTTATCTTCGTCTAGTTATTTTCTAAATTGTATTGTACCACAACTGATTTAAAATGACGGCAGTACACTCCGGGGCTATAGTAGGCACTATCGTGCATTTAACCGAAATACTGGTCCTTCATGCTCCTCCATCCGACTTAAAGATCTTTGGTATCCTATAATGCGATGGGAAGGGTCTGTAGTTGCACTAATTTTTAGCAGACCGTGATGAGCTGTGTCTTGGTGGTGTGGATGCTTTTCTAGCAGGGGGAAAATGAAGAAATGTGTCCCCTTAACATGGCTAAGCAGAATTGAGCTAGCTTAGTTTAAGATTTAGAATATGCAGGATAATCCTGGTGGTCTGCAGCACTGCTTCAGCGTAATCTACTTCCTCATTTGTGCTACTGTCTAGTGATTCAATACATTTCTAGATAACTGTGACATTTTTAATCTGTCACTCATGATAGCTTAGATTAGTAGAAACCTTTGCCCAATGATCTGATACCCCTCTGCTGAGGTCCTTGTCACTATGGAGTTCCAGTGACTAGTCTGGTATGATGATGTGAGGCTGAAAGTGTAAGCGGAGCTGAGCGCAATGCATGTTGTGGAGAATGATGGGATGATCTCGGTGAAGGAAAGTTGGAAAGCTCAGCCACTGAAGGGGATATCTCCCTAGACCGGAAACAGACCCTCAAATATGCTGATTCCTACATACCTGGAATATCTTGCTTTCAACCTTTTCATCCATGATGCTAATAGTTGGAGAGTAATGTGGTTAAAGTCAAAATAGTCTTAACTTCCAGTCTTAACAGTGTCCTGACGCCAATCTAGTCATTAGGCCTCCTCAACATTATGTGGTACCTCAACAGTGAGCTGGCCCTCAGTGGTCAATAGGTACCAAAATATTTGCTTTTGGATCTCCTCATATTTGAGTTCTCAGGGAAGTTAGATGGTCAGACAGGAATGTTTCATGTTTATGTTGTCCATTGGACAAGTAAGTCCAACCCCGCTACAGTACAAACCTTTTGGCTGGCAGTTTGCTGCACCACATTATGGATCAGTGTAAGAGGATTTTCTGTTACTAAGATAAAATTTGTATCCAAATGTATATACTGTTAGGTGTTATTTATATTGTATAGATTGTTAATTAATACACAACCTTTACTAGTATGATGAGCGTTCGGAAGAAAAGCAGTGATCTGCGAGCTCAGCTAGCATTACTGTTGGAAATGGGATTTCTGGCTAGCTGAGACTTGCGCCAAAGCGAGGCAGAAACCAACACTCTAGTCAGGATAAGGGAGTTACACTTCTAAAATAACCCCTGCTCACCCCCTTGGTAGCTTGGCACAAGCGGCCAGGCTAATCTTCGAGTCAGTGTGTAAAGAATTTGCACATAACCAACAGTAAAACAGGGTACGCACTACAAAAAGACACTACACCAGTTTAGAAAAATATCCAATTTTTATATACTTAAGACAAGACCAAATACGATAAAAATCCACAATACTATACTTAAAAGTTCACAGTTCCAAAAATACACTGATTAAAAAGAGTTCCTTGTGTGGGTAGCTCAGTCTGGGCTACCACGGCGTCGTGAACAACAAATCCAACAGTTCTGGCTGGTCGCAGGGGGGCGGACCAGCTACGGTGTTGGGAAGACCCCAAACAGTACCTTTGAGAAATGCAGGGTGCTGAGACCCTTGAAGTCACTCACATTGCAGGTCGAGCTCCTCTCTGGTGGAGTCAGGTCGAGCTGGTGCCGGCAGGCGTTGGGTGCTGCGGTAGGAAGTGTAGCTGTGCAGTGTGCGGTGCCCCCAGGTCGCGGTGCGAACAGCGACTCGGTGGCAGCATCAGATGGCATCGTCGGTGAGACCTGGGTCGCAGTGCGAGATGAAGGCGGTGCTCGCCACAGTGCTAGTTGGCCACGGTGCTGGGTGAATCTTTGAATATCTTCAGCCTGACTCCTTATGTGATGTTTCCCACACATGAAAAAGGTCACATCTTGGACCAGATCTTTGTAACATTGATTTAGATAACCCCCTTCCTATTGTTAGGTCCGACCATTTTCTGCTCACTTTTATGCTTAAATAAGATCTGAGTAGGGCACAGACTCATTGTATACAACAAACTAAAGAATATAGATCCTTTAAGTTGATAACACCTGACTCTCTGGCAGAAATATTGAACCACCATCCTATTCTTGTGAAGGGTTCCTTAGAAGATGTGATGCACACTCTGGAAAGCTGGCTTCAGAATTGGGCATTGCATCTAGCTCCACCTAAGATGCGTTGCACCGTACAGGAAAAACTTCGGCTCCCTGGTTCACTGAGGCTTTAAGAAAAATCTAATGTGCGTGTAATGCCTTGAGTGCCTATGGAGGAAAAGGTTTGATCCAATAAGTAAAAACACCTAAAAACAGGCCCTCCAGGCGCACTATGCAAAAGTTCGGTACGAGAAAAAAAGTTTTCTGGCTACTAAAATTGATCAAGCCAGAAACTGTAGTAGAGAATTGTTTAAAATTGTGAAAGATTTTGCATCCCCCAACGTAACTCAGAGCCTTTTCACTCCTACACTTGAATGGACGAATCAGGTTGCAAAATCTTTCTTTGACAAAATTAGGTCCATTCAAGATTCATTTGACAAGCCTACCTGTATGAGTCAGGATGTTGAGCCAGAACCTGAAGTACATTCTATGGAGGAAATACTTCAGGATTTCCCTCATTTCTCCTTGGATACTTCACTTACCATCATGAAGGCGCTTAAGTCTGGGTCGCCTTCGGATCCATGTCCTGCGAAAATAGTGGCATCTGTCGCCGAAGTTCTGAATGCAGCCGTGAATCAAGTCCTGAACCTGTCCTTGTTAGAAGGAAAGGTCCTGGCGAGGTGGAAACAGGGTAAAATTATTCCTCTTTTGAAGAAACCCTCAGCTGACCCTGCAGTGGTAAGCAATTATAGGCCAATAACACTGCTTCCTTTTTTGCGCCAAGGCGTTGGAGAAGTATGTGAATGTGGTTAACACTGACTTCATTGAGGCCAGTAATGCTCTTCATCCCAGTCAATCGGGGTTTAGAGCAAATTTTAGTACTGAAATGGCCTTATTGGAAGTCACTGAAACTATCAAAGCCACCCTTGATAGAGGAGGCAAGGCAGTATTGATACTGCTGGACCTCTCGGCAGCCTTTGAAACCATGCCCCCGGACGACTCCTACAGAGACTCAGTGAATGTGGCTTTGGGGGCACGGTTTACAGGTAGTTCTTCTTTTCTGCCGTCAGCAATCTGTCTGGTCCCCCCCACCGAACCCCTTTCTCAGTGGATATTCCACTGCTGAATGTTTGAGTGCCTCAAGGCTCAGTTTTGAGTCCAACTTTATTTAATATTTATATGGCACCTCTGGCACCCCTAGCGGAACATGGGGCAAAAGTTATAACTTATGCCAATGACTCCCAATTGTTGTTCATGTGCGAGAAGGATGAGCCTTTCAATGATAATTCAATTTATCTATGCCGGACTAAAGTGTTTGACTGGTTCCGACAAAACTGAAATCTTCTTCGGACATACCCCAGGTGATGAATGGCGGAATTGGTGGCCCCAGGATCCGCTTCCACCTTCTAGTCCAGTCACCACCGTTAAAAACCTTGGAGTCATGCTTGACTCAGATCTCTCCATTAAGTCGCAGGTTCAATCTGTGGCTGGCATGTGTTTTAGACTCCTAAAAATGATAAACTTTTTACCACTTCTCCCCTTGTCCCACAGGAAAACTGTGGTCCAAGCCTTGATTATGTCAAGGCTGGAATATGCAAATGTGTTATACCTGGGTATCCCAAATTATTTATTGGGCCGCCTACAGGTAGTTCAAAATGCGGCCGCCAGAGCTATTTCTCTGGCAGGGCCTAGGACTCGCATGATGATTCATTTAAAAGCTCTACACTGGCTGTCAGTGAAAAATAGGATTAATTCTTAGTCTCTTGTGCTGGCCTTTAAGGCTCTCCATAACAGTGGGGCTCGGTACATCAGAAAGAGAATTATACCCTATAGCCCAGCCAGGACTTTGAGGTGATCGGCCCATCATTTGCTATTGGTACCTAAATTCATCAGGACTAGGAAGGGGGGACACTCCTTCCAGGTGGTAGTTGGAAGATTATGGAACACTTTGCCTCTCTCCCTCCGACAAGAACATGATCTTCTTAGTTTTAGAAGCCAACTTAAGACCTGGTTGTTCCATCAGTAATGGGGACTTGTTAGGATTAGAGTGCATTCTGTCTCTCTTTCATGGGGGACCTCTTAGCGCCGCAACACTCCTTGGAGTAGCCGTGCGCTATATAAATTCCCCATAACATAACGGTGCAAGCAGCGGCGTAGTAGGCCAAGGCTGCGGCGCATGATGATGACGGTGTGCGTTGTGTGACTTACGAGCGGTGCCCTTGGACCATGGTGCAAGCAGCGGCTTTGATTTCGGCGGGAATTGGCGACGTCAAGCAGGCCAAGGCGTCCTCATGAAGCAAGGAGGTGCGGAGTGCGGTGCCCACAGGTCGCGATGCGAGCAGCCGCTTGGTGGCAGCATCAACAGGCATCGTCGGTGAGACCAGGTTCGCCGTGCTGTGTTGCGGTGGTGCTCTCTGCGGTGCCAAAGCTTTGGTGCAAGGCAGTGCGGAGTGCGGTGCCCACAGGTCGCGGTGCGAGCAGCGATTCGGTGGCGGCATCAACACGCGTCATCGGTGAGTCCAGGGTCGCAGTGCTCAAGCTTCAGCGTGAAGCGAGGCTGTGCGGAGTGTGGTGCCCACAGGTCGCGGTGCGAGCAGCGGCTCAGTGGCGGCGTCAACAGGTGCATCGGTGAGACCAAAGTTGCGGTGCTAAAGCTTCTGCGTGAAGCAAGGTGGTGCGGACTGCGGTGCCCCCAGGTCATCGTGCAAGCAGCGGCTCGGTGGCGGCATCAACAGGCGTTGTCGTCGAGACTGTAGTGTAGTTCCTATATTCCCAATAGGCTCTGCGCATTGGAATAACATAAACAGCAGTGTAGACGTAGGACTGAGGTCATCTAGGTCTCTACTGACTATGTTAGACTTAATTAGTTTTGCCAGCTAGCTCCGAGGTCACTAGAAACTTTCTCGAATGTTCAGGAAAGGGTTACCCGTCCTGATTTAGACAAGAAGGGATTAGCTTCTGACAACCGCATAAACATGACAACTTTGCTCCCCCAGAATAAAGAGTGTATCTTCAGAGTCGTGTGAAACAATAGACAACTATTTCACTCAGTCAGTCGTGCATGCTTAGTTCCACCAGATTGCAGAGAAATAGAGAGACTGGCGTTTTCAATAAAAGGTGTTATTTTATTTAGCAGTCTTTCTCATGCAAGAGAAATGAATTGCCAGAATTGCAATACTTATTGTAAAGTAAAAGTAGTATTATGAAATAATACTGTAAAAGCATTGATATGGTTTCTTAGCCATATGATACTTTAAAATGGATAAAATATATACATACATAAAAACATTGACTAGCAAACTCAACTGGTGCTTCTAAGATACGCCTACCCCAGTGTACCTGACCTAAACCTAATACGTGGGAAGGAGTAAGTAAGTTGCAGTTTTAAGTTAAGTTTTGCCAAGTATCGGAATCAAGAATTCTCTCTAAGGTTGTAATCAGCTCCGTACCTTGGTCATAGAATAAAGGAGGTCTTGTAGCTTGCTTCTCAGGACTCGATCTCCCAGCAACCCGTGAGGGTGACTTGGGAACACCGTAGCTGGATTTTCTCGGCTGGAGAAAAAGACAGCGTCTCTCTCAGTGCGTCAAGGGGAGGGGCGGTCTCCATCGGCTCTCATAACAGCTGGGCTCCCGGGCAAGTAGAACGTCGCTCTGCTCCCAACCACCGTGTGTTTGCTTAAGGCAACATTGGTATATTTATACCTGAAAGGTATAAATTTTGACGTAAGGTTGGACATAAGACGTCACTAAGAACTAACAGTTCTTTCTGGACTCAAGGAGTTCTTGTGCAAAACAAAAGCAGGGGGGTTTTCCCGGGCTGCTGGAGGCTTGGTTTGTTTAAAGAACGCGTTGTGCTTTCTAGGAGTCTATGGGAGTAGCCGTGCTGTGTTTTAGACTGCATGGGCTATTACTGAATATGGATATGATTCTTATGCCTTTATAAGGATATTATTAATTATAACCACATAAGGGCATGAATCGGGAATATCGAATTAGGGTCCTAGATTGAAATACAACACCCACTCCACGTATTAATGTCCATCATTACTAAATAATAAGCAATATAAACATATAACAATGTATGTGTGTTTTCCAACCCACCCCAAAATACATAATCGCATTTGAAATGGTGTATGGTTTATACACGAAAATGAGTATTGGTACTGTACGCTTTTCAAGAAGAGTTATCATTCAGTTAAATGCATATATATATATCAGCTGAATGAATTGCGAAAATTACACATGAAAAAGGCTCTGTTTACAGAAAAGAAGGTCAAGACCATTTCATCACATATTTATACGATATTGTACATGTGCTAGAGGCTGAGGTAAACATTGTCTCTAACGTCTCTAAAAATAGAAGCTCTGTTCTCTAAGAATAGTTCTACTTTAAGCAGAGTACCGTGTGCCAGAAAAAATGGTAAATATTTTTGAAGTGAAATAAAAATAATTTTGCTTTCAGGGGAAGTGAGAAAAAAAAATAGTCCCAAATGTTTTTAGTAGCATTGTTTAACAAAACTTAAGGCCGAATTCAGAGTTCAGGGAACTCTGTGTGATCATTGTTTTTAAATGTTATTCTCGTTATTAGGTAAGAACATCATATCAGACAGACTCGCAAAAAATTGGTCTACAACATCAGGTGAAAGTTCGACCAAGTTCGAAAATGCTGTAACTGTGCAGTTTGGAGCGTGATTGCTATCATCGATGTTTGGATCAGCAATGCTCACAGAAGGCTGTACCTATTTGGTGCTGCTTTCCTCTCGTACTTCACCGCCACCTACTCGTAATGGTGAAGTCTCAACGAATGCTGTCATCAGAATAGGTAGCCGCTGGGGACAACCTGTTGCATGAGTCGTTACAGGACAAAGCAAAGAGTCGATATCCATTGGTACTGCTGATGGTAGTGTAGGACAAATGTCCAACACGCATTTTTCTCCGCATAGCAGACATCAAAGCACAGGTAAGATGCAATCTTGCCAGATAGGTCTGAATGAAAGAAACCAGGTTGTACTCAGATCTCTTAGCCGGGCCAAACCGAGGACCTTAGTTATACGGTCTCGGTATCGTATTGCTAGGATCGTTTCTTCCATCGTTGCTGGAGTCTTGTCTGTGGATTGGCTTGCCGTATCGGAGCAGAAAGAACAAAAATAAAATTCCTGCCACGAGTCCCAAGGCCGCCAAAGACAGAATGGACAAAATTCGGGAAGATGCCCAGAACTGTTTCAAAGGCTGCAAACAGTCCCGAAAAAATTGTCTTAAATACATGTGCGATGCCACTGGTATCAGACATGTTTAATATTTGACTTAACATTTCTACGAAATGCACGGTGCAATTTGTTGATAAAAGGGTATGTATCTCTGATGCCGTCCTTGCAACTTGCAGATCATACGTTTCTTTGGACGACGTCAGAGGCACAGTAGTCTGTAAAAGAATAGACTTCATTCTGCTTAAAGTATCAATTCGAACAGAAGAGATATTCACATGAGGCCATATTGCCGCCTCCATGTCTGGATTGCTGTTTGGATACAATACTTGCATACAGCAAACGACCCTGGAAGTAACAGTAACGAGATAACATTCTCCTGGCACCATTTCACAACAGCTGTGGTCATTTATTAAAATGTAACTTTGGTTCGAAAGTTGTCTGAAGAATGGCTCTATCTATTTTGCAGGAGTGCCTTGCAGGTGACAAGAAAGGTTATTTGAAGACCCTTCGCAAGCTCCATGCAAGTTAATACCTTGGCACAGAAGTGTACCGCCTAGTGATTTTTTACAATTATTGCCACTAAGGAATACCTCCTTTTTGCCTTCACTATAACATTTGTGTGTGTAAGGTAATCCCAGGTTGATTTGATGTATCCTTTACCCAACCTTTAATACTGGCCTGCTGGTATATATTCTTGGCAATTTTTAAACTGGAAAGTTGTTATCGGAATGACAGGTCTCTCTGACATTGTCAATGGTAATCTCTCAGGTTTTTCAATGCTCAGAATCGTATAATCTGCTCCTTTTTGTGCCAAACTGATTTGTTTATCAGTAAGGTTAAAGATAGAAAATAATGACGTTACGTTGATTAGACGCGCGGCACGTAGCCTGAACGTAGGTTTTGCAACGTCCAGCCAAGCTGTACAATAGAACGCAATTGGGACTGACCATGTTGTAACATTAGTAAGTCTTGCTCTATTATATCAAAGGCAGATGACACAATACTGTCCAGTGAATATATTCTGGAGGACAGAGTCGTTAACCCATTGTCCACAACAGAAAGGGTTTTTTCCAAATTTATACGATCAATTTCTCGTATTTTTTCTGCTGTCTCAATTTGCATTACTTTCCATGCAGCGTATATACCGGCCGCTATGAAACGTTTTTGACGCTGTTTGCGAGGTCCCATTATGAAATCTCGCAAGTCAGCACCTTCTTTAAGTAAAGTCAAGTGTTGCTTAATTTCATCCAGTGTGGATTTCTGTAGCCACTCAAGGCATAATTTCCCTACATTGTATGTTGTAACTATCCCTGGATGTTGTCTCTGGGAGTATCATGGGTCTGGTCTAGTCATTTTTAACCCCTGTTTTTTGTTCAGGAATCTCTCTTGACAGTTGTTTGTGTCTGTGGGCCAGATCAACCATTTTTTCCAATCAGGATTTGTTCTGTTTTGGTGAAAAATATGGGATACGTCTATTTCCACATCTGTATCAGGTATGGGCTTTGGAATAGACGGTTTGTTTAAGTCTTTTATCTTAGCTAAGCCAAGACAAGTAGTTTGTTGAATGGTATCATTTAGGAATATTATTTGTTCTGGGATCATGCAGGCTCTAAATAATGATTCTAGACCTTGTACCTGCCAATCTTTTGTACCCCAGATGGTTTTTGTTTCGATGTTGTTTTTCCAGAACTCAAAACCAAATGTAGACCTTTTGTCATAACATTTTTCAGAATAAATCAATTTAGTATTTGTCAACATTGTTTTCATTCCTGTTTTGTTTAACAGTTTAAAATAAAACGTTTCTGGATCACTATTATTGAACCCTGAGAAGTATGGAAATTTCTCATAGAATGTCTTCGAGCTGCCTTTTGGCGGAGTTGGACAATTTTCCCATTGATTATAATGAAAAACATTTCTAGGTTGTGCAGATTTATGCAAATAGTGATGACCATAGTGATTGTAACAGTATAACTCTTCATAATTTGATGAACCCTGTAAATAATCATGTTCTGTGAATTTAGCTGACATTACAAAATCTGACATCATATTATTGATATTTTCAAAGTCCCAATCATCAGAAAAAGAACTTGGTATCACAAAGTCACTTAAGGAAACCTTGAACTGGTGTGGATACTTCAAGAGCTCAATCGGGCCATAAATATCATAGTTGGTTCTGTCCTATGCTATACCACCAGGTATTGGATTGGCTGTGATGTTCACTGATGATAGTTCTCTTTTCTCGATGTGAGAGGATCTGTGAGACTTTAAGACCAAGTTGATGTTCTGACTTGCTGTGTCCATTGTACTATATTTCCCATCAATGAATCTACCTAAGCACAAAACCATGATGAGCCAAAGCAGGAGAAAAAGTACACCTAACACAGTCCAAAATTCAATCCATGGTGAAATCAGATATGTTTCTTTTAGTTGATGTAAAAGCTCGGTCATTTTCTCTTTGAAAGTTTTTGTGGCTGGCTTGTCTCCATGTTCACTTGAATCATCGGAAAAGTCATCAAAGTTGATAAAATAGCCAGATGCTGTTCTGTCAATTGGTGGGATTGCTTCCGGATTTCCATTGATCTTAGCACTTTCTTTTGTTACATTTGTAAATTCTGATTCCACATCGTTATAGATTGGTGTATCTTCACAAATTGTGTCAATTTGGATTTCAAGAGGCACAAGTTCCATGGCTTTGTTGCATAGTCCCTTGTTATTTACTGCAGGTTTATCGAATGTGATTAGTCTCTCAGTTTGAACCTCTTGGATAGTAGCAAAGTTTGGTCTTCTGTTATTTCTTGGTAGTCCACTGGGTCTGCTATTTATTATCGGCCACATGTTTGTGGTTTCACCAGATCGATGGAAACAATTCTGTTTTCCTTTTTACCAGCAAGTGGCGGTAGTACTACTGATCTTGTTCCGCTGACAGCTAAGACAGGTACTGCTTTTCTGTAAGAAGGCCCAAATTCCTTCTTTACCGCGATCTTTTCTCTGACCAGATCCCCAATCTTCTGAATCCAGACAGGTCTTGCGGGGACAGGTGGTTCTTCAGTGGTTGTTGGCTAAAACTTTGTTACTTAGACTCTTTCTTGTTTCATTCCAGTCCTGTAAAACAGCCAAACGATCTTTGATATCAAAGGTTTTTTCTTCTATCACTGAAGTCTGACGATCCAGATCCTGGATTATCATTCTAGTACTGAACAATAGTTCGTATGGACTGATACCTCCTAGAGAATTTCTTGGCATGTTATTAAGACTACGTTGGACACTTATTAAATGTTTGACCCACCCATCACCCGAGCCTAATACCCTCGCCGTTATAGATTGCTTTATGTCACGGTTTTTTCTTTCCACTATCGCATTTCCCTCAGGATGGAAGGGAGAAGAGTACCGCAATGCGATACCCATGCTGTTCCTGGCCTCTTTGTAAGCTCGAGAGCTAAACGCAGGACCCTGATCAGAATGTAGCATGCCAATTGCGTATGTGCCGATAAAGACTCGCAAATCTTTTATAACAGTTCTGGCATCAGCCGAGCGCTGGTGGTCTACATTTTAAAGTTAATTTTGTCTTAATAATTATGGGGACGCGTTTCTCCGGTTGGATTTCTGCGTAATAGATTGCCTGATGCTTTCTAATAAAGGTGTCCTGTCAATAGTCTGGTCCGGTTCACAACTGCAATCTCTGTTGCAGTCTGGGCAATTCATTGCAAATTTGTAGATTTGCAAGCTCATCCCCGGCCACCAGTATTCTGATTGTAATTCTATTAGAGATTTCAAGATCTGTTGGTGCCTCGGACCCAGTCCCATGTGTGCGTCTTCAATCAAGAAAACTCTCTGGTTCGTGTTTGGAATTACTCTATTCCCCACTCCAGGGATTTGAGAAAAAGGAACGGAGTTTGCATCAATTATCTATGTATTACTGAGTGGATAGTTGAGAGGTAATGCTGCATAATGGCCTTTTAATGAGGCTTTTACTGCCAGCATGGTTTCCCCATCTACGTGTTTTTCTGAACACTTTTTTGTGGCTACGGAAGCCGGTTGAACCGCTTCCGCTGTGGCTGTGTTAGCCAATGAATTCCCTGCAATGTGAACGCCATCACGTTGATGATTCAGTGTAGGGTTCACGTGAGTCTTTTGTAGTTCTTTCTTTAAAAGAACTACTTGTTCCCAAAGCGTTTTATGCTTTATTGTGGCACCAGTGGCACCATTGTAACCGTTTTTGCTCCATGTCTGCATGTCACTGTTGTATGACTTGACGCAGAAATGCGAATCGCACACTATCAGTGTGGGGAATTTGCGATCAGCAATTTCAAGCGCCATCTTTAAAGATCTTATTTCAGCTCGTTGAGCTGAACAGTTTCTAAGTGATTCAGTTTTGGTAATCTTCGGTTTGAATTTACCAGAGCGCCAGCGACCTTTAGCAATCGCGCAAGCTGCATTGTCCATATAGATTACGCAGGTATATTGTTCCAGAGGGAGAATTTAGATTGGCAGAGGATATTCTTGCTCATATTCTAGATCATCTAGTTTTTTCAGTTTCAGGTCAAAATAGTATTTCACGTCTTCTGTAGCAAGAGAATTCTCCCATTGTATCCATTTCGGATCTAATGCCACTGTATTCAGATTGCGTGGACCTGTTAATGCCTCAATCGCTGATTCTGCTGTATAAACAGTTATTCTTTTGCCTTGGGCTCTTTCTTTTGCTACAGCAGTTTGAACCGCTGTCAGAAATTGTCCTGTAGAGCTGAATTTAATTTCAGCTTGAGTGTACAAATGTGATTTGTAAGCTATAGGTACCGTTTCTCCCTCATTAGAGGTCTGGTATGTGAATCCGCATCTTCCTGGGATGACTCTGATTACAAGGTTGCGTACGTTGTCGCGAGTTTGCAATTTTGTTTTAGTTAACATGTCTGTTTGTAGTGATCTTAAAATTTCTGTGTGTTTCTGAGTCCAATTTATTGGTTTGAAATCATGTCTTATTAATTCATAGAGAGGTTTAACCCTCTCTGCGTAATTTAGAATGTATGGGCTACCGAAATTCAGGAAGCCTAGTATTGATTGTAAGTTTTTCAGCGTTTTTGGTGCTTGGAGTACTGCACACTTCTCTAGGAAGTTGTCTGCCGGGCTTTTGCCTTCACTTGATAATTCATATCCTAAAAATAGGACTGTTAGATGGGCAATTCTTGACTTTTTAAAGTTGAATTTGTAACCCTCTGATGCGAACCCAAGTATTATGGTGTTCACTCTCTTTAAGTGAGTCTCCAGGTCATCATCTGTAAGATAGATGTCATCAACATATGATAATGCCTCATCATCATATATTTATAGTAACTCTGTTACCCTTGCTGAGAATAATCCTGGGCTATTCTTGAATCCCTGTGGGAGACGGCAAAATTGTTTTTGCGACCCCATTATTGAGAAAGCGGTCAAATACCTGCTTTCAGGTGCAATGTTTTGACAGAAGAATCCATTAGAGATATCTAATGTCGTTTTATATTTTTTGCGCACAATGTTATTCATTAGTGCTGCACTGTGTGAGTTTTGTACTGCAAAGGTTTTGCAGCAGGAGTTTAAATGGCTGTAGTCCAAAACTAGGCAATATGAATCGTCTGGCTTGAATACAGAAAACAAAGAATTGTTCATTTGTGAGGTGCATGTTTCAATCACCCCTTGATATTCAAGTTGATCTAAGATCTCCCTGACTTGCTTTTTAGCTTCTTGTTTAACTGGGTACTGCCTTTGTGCAGTGGGTTGATTTTTTTAACTGGATTTTGTGGGGAGGAGACTCCTCATCCCATCCTACATGATTTTTGTATAGTGCAGGGGCTTGGGCCACTGCCCATTTTCTTGCCCATGTGTATTTTTTATGAATCAGAATGTGATTCGAGAAGGCAGGCATATTCATTTCTTCGCCATGAGGGCACTCTCTGACAACTTTAATTAATATTTTTAGCTGAGCTAAAAGTTCCACGTCTGACATGTTATTAATGTCTGTATGTGGTGTGTAGCTGGCTAGGACCGGCCACGTGGCTCCTGGTCTACCTAGTGGACCGTGCCTGGTGATGTGATTTTGATGTTTTAGGGTGCCTTTAAACCAGAGCAGGTGCTCTTGGTAAGTTAGTGGGATTTCAACGTCCTTGAAAGGAGTGTATATATCCGAGGTTCCTCTATTTTGTAATAGTGGAAATCTTTTGTCCCAGCGTGTGCTGCTGGAAAATGTATCCATGTGTAGAATACCTCTGTCTGCCGAAACTCATGTGCCTCTATCACGAATATGACCGTACCACCTCTGGACGATAGTCCATTTTCTATAAGTTTAAGAGTTATAGTTCTTCTTATGTTGTCCGGGATGGTGATTGCATCCGGGTCGTTATCATTAAACCCTGTAAGATCTGCACCCGGTTGATTCACATTTATTGCGGCTTCACCGGTTTCGTTGTTGTCGCCATGTTCTGACATTGTTTAATGAGTTTTTTTTTTTGTTTTTTTTTGTAGAGCAAGTTTCAAGGAAACAAAGATTAGGTGCACAATATTTTGGAACACTGTATCCTTCAACGTTGACTAAACCAAGAACTAATACATAGGATTCTCATCCTACTATGTTCCGGCGGATATTTAACCTTTCACCCACTCCAGACGTCTATTGGAGTTTTTACGGGGGAAAGGGGTCTGTGTGAAAAGCATGACTGAGTTACTCTAGTGTCTTGCGTTAGTTTTATCGCCTTACCAAACGATGGGCGCCATGTAGTGTAGTTCCTATATTCCCAATAGGCTCTGCGCATTGGAATAACATAAACAGCAGTGTAGACGTAGGACTGAGATCTAGGTCTCTACTGACTGTTAGACTTAATTAGTTTTGCCAGCTAGCTCAGAGGTCACTAGAAACTTTCTCGAATGTTCAGGAAGGGGTTACCCGTCCTGATTTAGACAAGAAGGGATTAGCTTCTGACAACCGCATACACATGACAACATTGCTCCCCCAGAATAAAGAGTGTATCTTCAGAGTCGTGTGAAACAATAGACAACTATTTTACTCAGTCAGTCGTGCATGCTTAGTTCCACCAGATTGCAGAGAAATAGAGAGACGGGCGTTTTCAATAAAAGGTGTTATTTTATTGAGCAGTCTTCTTTCTCATGCAAGAGAAATGAATTGCCACAATTGCAATACTTATTGTTAAGTAAAGTGCGTACAGTAAAAGTAGTATTATGAAATAATACTTTAAGATACTTTAAAATGGATAAAATATATACATACATAAAAACATTGACTAACGAACTCAACTGGTGCTTCTAAGATACGCCTACCCCAGTGTACCTGACCTAAGCCTGATACGTGGGAAGGAGTAAGTTGCAGTTTTAAGTTACGTTTTTGCCAAGTATCGGAATCAAGAATTCTCTCTAAGGTTGTAATCAGCTCCCTACCTTGGTCATAGAATGAAGGAGGTCTTGTATCTCGCTTCTCAGTACTCGATCTCCCAGCAACCCGCGAGGGTGACTTGGGAACACCCGAGCTGGATTTTCTCGGCTGGAGAAAAAGGCAGCGTCTCTCTCAGTGCGTCAAGGGGAGGAGCGGTCTCCGTCGGCTCTCATAACAGCTGGGCTCCCGGGCAAGTAGAACGCTGCTCCCAACCACCGTGTTTGCTTAAGGCAACGTTGGTATATTTATACCTGAAAGGTGCCGGGTTTGACGTAAGGTTGGACATAAGACGTCACTAAGAACTAACAGTTCTTTCTGAACTCCAGGAGTTCTTGTGCAAATCAAAACAAAAGCAGGGGGTTTTCCTGGGCTGCTGGAGGCTTGGTTTGTTTAAAGAACGTGTTGTGGTTTCTAGGAGTCTATGGGAGTAGCCGTGCTGTGTTTTGGACTGCATGGGCTATTACTGAATATGGATATGATTCTTATGCCTTTATAAGGATATTATTAATTATAACCACATAAGGGCATGAATCGGGAATATCGAATTAGGGTCCTAGATAAAAATACAAGACCAAGGTTGCGGTGCGGCGATGCCCTCTACTTGCCCTCGAAACACAGTCGGCAGCGGCGTCGTAGACCTCGCCGAGTTGCTTTTCCTCTGTTTGCTGCTCAAAACACACAGTCCCCAGTGCTGCGGGCTGAAGAGCTTGAAGTCTTTGTTGCTCCTGAGACTTCGTGAACAAGCATAACCTCAAGCACTTGGAGGGACTCACAAATTGGATTGCAAGCATAACCTCAAGCACTTGGAGTGACTCACAAATTGGATTGCAGAAACTCCAGTCCAGGCCTTTCACTGCCCAAGACAGAAGCAGCCACTGCAGGTCAGCCCTGCCAAGCACGCAGCAAAGCGGTCGTTCCTTTTAGCAGCTTCTCTGGCTCTTCTTCTGTGCAGTCTTCTTGATCCAGATGAGTTCTAAAATTCAGGGGTCAGGGACCCAGTATTTGTACACAAATATCCTTTGATCTTCCAGGCAGAGGGTGTCTGTGTCCGGCCAGAACCAGGTGGGCCTTCTCTGGCGTGAATTCCTGCGAGGAGGTGGAGACTGCTTTGTCAGAGGCAGACCAGGCCCTTTGAGGTGCAAGGAAGCCTTCAGCCTCCCCCCACAGCCCCCCCCCACCACCCCCATCGTAACCAAGGTCAGTTTAGCCTTTTCCTGACCAACCTAGACTATTGGGAGCCACCTTGCTACCTAGCCATCTGTCGTCCAAAAACCAGACAATCTACATTCCAGCAGAGGCACATGAGATGACCAAGCAAAATAATACCCACTTTCTAAAAGTGGCCACTATGTACTCAGAATGAAAAGGGCACCCTCGCTAAAGGCTGCGTCTTTAGACGCTGAGTTCAGGTATACCAAACTTTACTTTCTTACCGAATTCCCTGGGTCAGTTATGTTTATAAGATGTTATAAACAAACCTCTCATTCTATCCTATAGGGGACTGGTAGCCTTGCAATAGGAAACAATGGAAATGGCTGTAATTCACTATTAGGACATGCCACACACACCAGGACATGTCCTACCTTTCACATACATTGCACCCTGCCCACAGGGGCCTACCTGAGGGATGTCCGACATGTAAGAAAAGGGAAGGTTAGGGACCCGGCAGTGTATGCACTGGCCTAGTCGACATGGCAGTTACAAACTGCACGCAGACTCTACAATGGCAGGTCTGAGTTACCGTTTTATGGGGTACTCACGGGGGTGGCACAACCAGTGCTGCAGGCCCCGGGTAGCATTTGATTCACCGGCTTTGGCACACGCAGTGCACTTTACTAAGGGCTAACAGGTAAATCAAATATCCAATCATGGAAACGCCAATCATAACACAATTTACACAGAGATCATATGCACTTTAGCACTGATTAGCAGTGGTAAAGTGCCTAGAGTCCTAAAACCAACACACACAGGTCAGGGAGAAATAGGAGGAAAAAGCAAAAAGTTTCGGAATAACCCTGCAAAAAGGGCCATTTCCACAATTACGGACTGTGGTTCTCATAAAAACGGGTGCACAATTGAACAATTTAAGGCTACTTATGATGCTCCCTGATTATATGCAAATGCATACAGGAGCCTGAAAGCAATATGGCTTTGGTAATGCATGCAGGAGCCTAAAAGCAACATTGGTCATTGTTTGCATTCAGACTAAAATGTACACACAAAAAATGTAACTTCAAAAAACGTTTTGCTAAACTGTTGTGCAGATTTCTATGCCTTTACTTTCATGAATCATTTAATAAAACTTGTTTGATATATGCCAATTTTTTAAAAACAATAACAATGGGGAATCCGCTTAAAACCAACATAAGCAATATTATGGGCAACATGAAAATTAATTAGGGACCCAATTCTTGAAGAAAATCACAAAAGTGTACACTCTGGTATATTCCCTTGCAATGGTGCAGATGAACACAAGAGTTTACAGAAATAGACCTGGAAACCTGGTGTTACAACCGGGGTCTCTAGTTGGTCGGGGTAGGAACCCTAGTCCAAGTAGGGACCACCGTTTCGGACAGGGTAGCTTGGCGCAGAGCAGGAAGGCGTACCTTAAGAGGCAATGTGTGAAGTATTTGTGCAACCCACACCCACAGTACACAGTAAAACACCCCAAAAAGACACCACACCAATGAATTATAAAAATACAAATATCTTTATCTCCGTTTCAGACCAGATCAATCATCAGATAAATCCAGTTTCCAGGCAAGATCAATAATAAAGAAATTCATAGGGGCTAAGGACTTCCCTTGTGCAACATAATCATGGGATCGACGTGTAGGCTCGGAGTTTCTCTTTGGGACAAGGTTTGTTAAATCACCAGTTTAGTCTCAAAAGTGGGGGAAATACTCCCAGTTGCAGAATCTCTGAGGGAAGTCTCGAGTTGTGGAATTAGATTGAGGACCCAGAACACTGGTGCGGTCCCTAGCGCACAGAGCCTCTTTCACCACTGGTTTGGGGGCCTAGAGGGCACTGCTGCACTCACAAATGCCGGGTCAGCTAGAGCGCTGCCTCTGTGAGAGGTGTTCCGGTCCAAGGAGCCGCTTCCCGGACAAAATGCGGCTGACACGTTGGTTCTCAGCACTAAAATGCCCCGCTATGCTTGCCACAGTAGTAGGTACAGCGCTTGCAAACGCGTGATTGTCAGGTTGCCACCAACGTGCCCTGCGCATTGGCCACTGCAGGGTTTAGGCTTTTAAAGTGGCCCCAACCAGGACAGCCTCTTCGGGCCACACCCCCGCTCTGCGGATGCCGCCCTACTCAATATCCGGCAGTCCAGCTATCGGCTACGTTAGTCCCCGCAACCCGCTACCACACGGCAGCTCCACTCGCAATCCTGACCGTACCTGGGGCCGGTGCTGGCTCGGGGCTTCCTTGGGGTCAGAGCTTCTTCCCGGCCTCGGCGTGGCACGGGGAGAGCAGGCGCCTCCTCACTCTGGCACGGCTTCCTTGGTGATCGCGCGGCAAGCCCTTCGGTTGATAGGCAACGCATCGCGCTGGCTCCAATCCCAGCGCGTCGCTGCCTCTGACCTCACAGGGAGATCCTCGCAGGTCTCCCGAGGCTCCCCGGCCGGCGGCAGTGATTCCGGCTGATTAGCGCTTCCCTTCACAGCGCCCTCTCCTCACAGTGCTTGTCACTGCCCTGGGCCTGCAGTGGTGATTACGGCATGCAGCGCTTCTTGGCCCCAGCGCTCCTTTGTTACTGCGCTTCCCATCGCCTTCAAGTCCCGGGTGGCGGTGGTGATTGCAGGGGTGAGAAGAATTAGCGTCACACCCCCCAGCGCTGCAGAGGCAATTGATGACAGGAAAAAACATTGTTGCCTTCAGCAATTCCCCATCTGGCAGGGGGAACAGGCCTGACAGTCCTTGGGGCTTAGAGTCCAGGAAATTAGCCAATCTTGTTGTTGAGACACTCTGGAGATGTTGCTTCAGTCTTCTCTTGGCAGGGTCAGATCAGCAGGCAGTAGGGCATCTCAACAGCCACAGGGCAGCAGTTCCTAGGAACAGTCAGCTCCAGCAGAGTGGCAATCCCCCTAGCACAGCAGTCTGTACTCCAGCAGAGTTCCGTCTTGATCCAGTAGTGTAACAAAGATGTGAGGCCAGGACCCTCCCTTTTATACCCTACAGTCTAGTTACTAGCAGGGGACAGAAGTCTCTGGAAAGGTCTGGGGGCAGGGGCTTCTGGAAGAGTCCAGGAAGTTCTGGGATGTTCCCTGCCTCCCCTGACCTGGCTGCCAAAGTGACAAGAGAGCTACAGTGGGCAGCCGGTCACAGACCATTCAAGAGGAGATGATGTGAATCACCACCCCCACCTCCTAACCCAGGCAGCTATCAGTATGCAGATGGGAAGGGGGAGGGGTGGTGTGGGGGGGGGGGGGGGGGGGGAGTCTGCAGTGCCTAGACTAAGTGTAGGCAGGAAAAGGTCCACTTTCTAAAAGTGGGATTTCTAAGGTACTAGTGCCCGAACCCCATATATAATTGGAAAGGGTTCTCCGCCCGGATTCCAGCAATACCAAACATGACCGACTTATTAGGTGCCCGTCAGAAATGATCCCATAAGGGTGGTTCTCAGTGTTAGCCTATGGAGGGTTAAGCCTCACTGCAGTAGCAGGAGCTTGTGGCAGATATGCCAGCGTCACAATGTTTTAGGGGAGAGCACCTGCACCTCAGCACTGTTTAGCAGTGGTGAAGCGCCCAGAGTCCTAAGTCCAACAAAAAGGTACAGTGAAAATGGGAGGCACAAGGGCAAAAATGTGGGGGAGACCACCCGAAGGCTGACAGATAACACCTAGAGCTTTAAAAGGAGCTCCTAAATTATATGGAAATCATGTGGGGTGGAATAAGAACTCTGTATCACATGTGATTTCCCTACGGAGTAAGCCACAGATGCATTTTCAATATACCTTAAATCAGAAGCGAAACGTGATATAAGGGCCATCCGGATCAATTGCGTTAGCCGGATATGATAGTGCCTTGTCAGTCTACAATGAACTCCCCTTTTTCCAGTGTTAAAATCAGACTACTGCTTTAGAATAATGTTCGATTATAGAATTTTGAATGCACACACTCAAATGCATGCTGTGTAAAATGCTCACCACTGGCTGTTAATGAATTTCATTAGGAAAAAATATCAAATTAGATTGGCTATCTCAAACTGGTTCTTTAGTAAAAAATGTTCTCCTGTATTGCAATAGCTCACTACTTTCTCATTTGGAGGATTCTAGTATGCCTCTGAGATTGCCTCAAAGGTAGAGAAATAGGCCTATGCTTCTTGCAGCAATAATTATGGAGCACTTACAAGAAGAGTTTGGAGTGGTACTGTATATTGATAATATATACATTACAGATGATTATTTAACAGAGCATATGGAAGGGGTGGACAGAATAGTCACAATCTTGGCTAAACACATCTTATTGTATCTTCCTTAGATGCGAACTATCCAGTGCGGGCAAAGTATTGGCACTATACTTCCTACAAAAGTATACTTCTTTACAACCTTCATATAATGAGAAAGTTGCAACCTCTCAGAGATCTTGAACTTTGGAAGAGCTTACTTGCCACATTATGTGAAGCAAATGAAGCTATTATGTAATACCTTTTTCTCAAAGGAATTATACTCACACTGCTTACGTACAGGCACACATGTTACAGACGGACTATCTCATGCTGGTAGACATGTTAGAGACAGACTATCTCCAGACACTTGACAGCCTAGTAATTAGGGTGGTCCTAGAACTTACTGCTACATAAGTAGTCAAAATTTGCAGTCAAAATTTAAGTTTATTTAGATCATTGATCTTTAAACCACAAAGAATACACATTTAATTTAAAATTCTTAAAATAATTACTAAAACCGCATATAATTTCCATAAGTACCATGAAGTTCCATATCCTCCATCATAGTTATATTAAAACCAATTTCATACAGCAATAAAATACATTACAACAAACTAAGGGTAGATCGACTTCACTAAAACCTATTTTAAAATATTAAAAGAATAAAATTTAATGTTCTTTTCCTCATTACTCGATCTGATCCTCCATTTCCTATTACATGAACAACTTTTTAACAGCCTGGATAAACTTTGCCACCACATGGCAATATCAAGGAAAAACATATATGTGAGGAGCTCAATTGCTTGCTACATAAATAGTGAGGGTACAGATGGCCCACAGTAACTTAGAAATAACACTTCTACTCGAAAGCAGAGGAACGATTCACTCGGTGTGAGAAAATTCTCACAGATGTTCAGACAGCTATTTTGAAGGAGCGTCTTCTAACACAGGGAAACCATATGATCAAAGTTTCCTCATGCTTACACTTGAGGCAGCTGGTTTCAATGAGCCAAGCTGCAAAATTAAAATGATGTAAAATTTGAGTATGATAATCAACCAGGATTTTCCTCAAGTAGATGGCCGCCCAATCCCAGCCCTCATGTATGCAGACGACGATGTCCTGATGTCACGTACACAGGTGGGACTACAGCACGTCGTGGATAGTTTTACCCTCTTTATGAAAGATCTGGGTTTAAGGGTCAACTCTTCAAAAACTTTTATTATGCGCTGTGGCAGAGGTTTTAAGATAAACAAAGATATTTTTATTGCAGGACAAAAGATTGAGGCTACTAAAAAATTCTCTTACCTGGGTATCCTTTTTCCCCAGAACGATTCCTGGGTACAAGCTATAGCAGCAAAAAATTGTCTCTTTTACGCACCACTTCTGCCCTTACTATCTTCGCCAGGAAACTGGGCAAAAGTCGTCCTGAGGAATTAATTAAAATATATAAGGCGAAGTGTGTTTCTGCAGCTCTTTATGGGAGTGGGGTATGGGGGTTTGCCGACCTCACCCCTATACAGACAGTTGAAAACTCTTTTTAAAATACATTTTAGCCGTTCCAAGTGGTTCCTCCGGGTGTATTTGCCACACTGAATTAGGCCTCCCGTTTATCTCTGATTTAATCATGTCAGAGCCTGTGCTATTATGGCACAGGCTATGGACGAAAGATGAAACAAAACTGGAAGGAGTAATGAGGATTCCCTGGCTGAGATACGCTCATGATTTCTTTAAGGATTTGGGACATTTACAGTATTTTCTAAATCCTTCTATTAACCAGAAAGGATCCGAGTAAAGAGTGTTTAATGCTTCTGGATACCCTGAGAATGACATCTGAGATTTCAAAGCCCACTGTCCTGCACAATCAACTGATTTTAACTACTTTTAATATTCAACCCTACTTATCCTTTGTGCCCGGTTCCTATGACAAGTTCTTATTAACCCGTTTTAGGCTAGGGATCTTTCATAGACCAGTCACATTTCTCGTAATGAATGATTGGACACATGATCTCCGGCCCTGCCCATGTGATAACATTTCCCTTCCAAACTACGATTTATGTAATTTTATTCTGTAAATTTTTCTCTGACAGGCGGTTGTTTTTGGTCCCTATTCTAAAACAATCTGGATTACGCCAATGTCGCCCTGCTCTACTGTCATTACAATTATTAGATAATGAACATAGTGTTAGAAGAATGACAGCCTTTTTTAAAAAAGTGTTTTATCGCAAGAAATTTATGTTTACTTGAATGCTTTTCTTGCACAGTAATGACGGTTATATTTTAAGATTGTAATTCTGTAATATTTAATGTGACTACATGTAATATTTTTTACTATGAACTTCTACATGAAATTGTTTATGTATTTTATAATTGTGTGCTTTTATGATTGCTATTTAACAATCGAATAAATCCATTTTTGATTGATTTTGATTGATTGAGTATGATTCTATAATTAGTGTGCAATTATAATTCCAATCAAGAAGTAATACCACAGACTTCACATATGATATTCAGTTCAAGTAGTCTTTATTCGATTACATAATCATAAAAGACATTTACATGTTTAAAACAATAACCATAAAAACATTAGAATTCATCCTTACAATATACTGATCCCCATAGAAATGATCCAAGGTTACATATTCCGGACATACATAAATACAATAAGTTAATATAAAATTCATTATGAAAAGAATAATTCCATAAAACAGCCACCATCTATATACCAGGTATCAGTAAAACCATTAATACAGTCACATCTCTTGTATTCATTGATTATTCATACCATGGGCACGGATTATCTACATGCCATGTAAATATTTGGCGATAGCGATTATATTTAATTCATTACCATCTGTTTTTAAAATCCTTAAGGCTTCAGTGCCGGTAGTAAACCCCATCATTTGACAAATCGGCTTTAACCATTTATGCCTCAGATTCCTATAGGCTGGGCAAATAAAAAATATGTGGGCAATAGATTCCCGATGAGTTGGGCAAAACAGGCAATCCATACTGGAACATGTAGCCCATTTACCTGCAAATGATTTGATAGGAAGAGTGCCTATCCTAAATTGGTGGTACCATTTCCTATCACATGGAACCGTTATAAGGTCCCAATACTTTTCGGAAACGGCTACATGTTTGGTCTCTAAGAAAGCCCTTGACAGGGACATACTCGTCATGGACGAAAAGCGTTTAATCATAACCATATTCCAGTATAGCCCCTTAAGTTCTTTACGGGACGGAAATGTAATATTGGTTGGATTTTGCCACAACATATTCAGCCCCAAGTCGCACAGTATTGTCTTAACCTGCTTCAACCACAAAGTTTTTCCCACACCAGCTGCATCCCTGACCTCCAAGAGAGCATTGGCATACTCTGAAAGCTCCGGGGTAACCCATAGCCTCCTCCAGTAGGCCACGGGTCTACAACGAGCCACGTCCTCTAAATACTAGCTTCCCAGATCATAATAAAGCGGTAAAAGAGGAGTGGATTGGGGTATGCCCCTGATAGCCCTCATAAATTTGTTTTGCGAGGTCGAGAGTGCAGATAGATTACTGAAACCCCATAATTCTGCCCCATAGAATACAGATGCTGTAATTTTTGCATTATAAATTTTCAATATAGGGGCAATCGGTTTGGTGTGGGATAGCCGGTGTTCTTTTAATAAATCACCAGACAGTTGTGCATGTCTAAACAATAACCTGTCCAAATGTGGATTCCACTTAAGTTTAGAACTTAGTGTAATACCAAGGTAAGTAAAAACGTTTGCCTGCTCAAGTATAGCATTGTTCATGGTAACTATCCCTTTTACTATTTTCTGCTTATGGAGGACCATGAACTTACTCGACCCTTGCTATAGCCATCTGCAGGCCTTGCTGGGTTTTTGATATTAGCAGGGTGTCGTTGGCAAACATTAACAAAGGTATTTTACTACCATTTAAAATTGGTGCATTGGTAGGGTGGTTATCAAAGTACTTTGTCACTCTATTAATATAAAGTGAAAACAAAGTCGGTGGCAATAAGCACCCCTGCCTAGCCCCTCGTTCGACCTGAAATCTGTAAGTCACTTGGCCATGCTGGCCCCAACGGACTTGGGCAAAGTTTGCTTCATGTAGTTTAATCGGAAAAGCCAACAAGTCCCTGGGCAAACCCTGTTCGGCTAAAACATCCCACAGCCTGGCTCTAGGGACCAATGTCCAAAGCCGACTTAGGTCTTCAAAAGCGGCATATATTCTCCCACCATTAAGGATTGTGACGAGCCAGTAAATTAAAACAAATCTAAAAATCTGGTAGATTGTACTCTGGTGTGAGCGGAACCCCGCCTGTAAAGGGAATAGGATGTTACATTCATCGATCTAGTCTTGGATACGGCTCAACACAAGCCTAGCTGTCACCTTTTGTAAACAGTCCATTAAACTGATAGGCCTGTAGTTACTCGGATCTGACCTATCCCCTTTTTTAAAAATAGGTAAAATCTCCGCACCTTTCCAAGACTCAGGGATTGGGGAACCCTTTGCAATTGCGTTTGCTAGAGTCTATATATATGTTACCCAAAGTACCTTATTATGCAGAAACAAATCTGCAGGGACACAATCAAGCCCAGGAGCTCTGCCACTTCGTACACTATTTAGGGCGGCTTCTACTTCCTGATTGGTAAAACACAGTATAGGAATATCGGCTTGAATATCCAAGTGCCCCTGTGGTAAATCACAGACTCCATATTCCACAGCAAATTGTTTTTTAAAATGTGAGACCCATTGCTAGGGCGCTACATGATTTGTAGGTGGTTGGCTAGTTCTACGATATGATATTCTTACACAGTACCAGAGCATATTTTATATAGACAACTGCACAGCTTGCTATTGCAGTAAGCAGAAATATTCTGCTTTGAAGATGGCAGCTTCAAGGCGGTAAATAGACGCTCTAGTTTTAGGTAATTCAATTGCACAAATAGCTGAAATTAATCTTCTCACAATTGCCCTTCAGTAAAGCTGCTCTGTCAGTTCCCACACTTGTCAGATTAGGTGTAAGGTTACAATGTAGACTTACTACATTGACGCCTGAGTGGATTCAGACATTCAAAAGACAAATTGATAAAGCAAAGTCGCTTTAGTGAAAGGTAGCTTTTCTACAGGCAAGCTTCGGTTGGTCCATGTACAGAATAGAATTTAAAAATATATATTTTTGTTCAAGTTTTACAGTGTATATACGACAGTTGCAAAAAGAGTGCTGTTCAAAAGTACATTGCAAACAATATGCAGTGCCAAATAAACAGTGATGCATCACAATTATACAGTGGTATTTTCCGTCTGTACAAAGTTCAACAAAGATTGTGCCATGATTGTCATCATGTACCGAGAAGTTCCGCTTGAATCCAGTCGCAGAGTCGCTGACTGGGGAAAAAATGGAAGCTAAGATAGGAAGTGGGCAGATGACGAGGGTGTTTGCAGCTGGCCAAAACTATTGAGAGTGAAATACATGAACAGAGGAGTTGTGCTCGTTGAGATGTCACTGAGTATGGCTGGGTATAAACTATAGGCTGGTTGGTCAACAAAGAGGGGAGGTGGTGGGGATGGGAGAGATGGGCCCACCGGGAGGTTCCCTTCTCGTTATCTAAGCTAGGGAGGGCAGGAAGATGCATATTAATCCAGGTTTTGAGAGCGGGAACCCAATCGATGTGTACGTTAGGTAACAACCATTCAACAGGACAGCGGAACCCATGGATGGCAATCATCATTTCCAACTTCCTGCAGGAATTAAAGGGTAGCCCACTGGCGGGGTGAGGAGACGTTTGCAGAGATGTCATAGCTCCTCACAGCAGCGTCCGCTCCCCCACCCCCATTTGTGCTTCATCCGCTGCTAAACCGCCACCGGTGGAGCAGTCAGTGATCGACACCAGAGAGTGAGTGCGCGCTTAGCATGGAGGAGGGTAAGAGCGGCAAAACACATGAGCACCTTGTAATGTTTTTTGTGCTTAAGATGCCTAAAGCACACGCTTCCCATGTGTGGAGGTTAGGCAATTCCATGACCTCCTGTAGGGTGGAGTGTACAGACTGCAAGTAACTTTGCAGGGCCATAATATGTGTGATGTCTGCATCGGGGTGTGACAACGGGGGCAACAGATCTGCGTGTGAGGAAAGTAACGGTTTAACTGCGCGGGGGTAAGATAAGCTCTGAGTATCAAAAGAGTATATTTTTAAAGCTAGAGTTCAAGGAGACCTGCTGGAGGAACTCCAATGCTTGTTCCCATTCTTAACCATTAAGTGCCCTCCCAAAGTCATCCTCCCATTTTCGTCGAAGTGCAGGAAAGGAACATTTAGAAGTTCACGAATGGCCCTGTACAGCCATGTGATTAGGTAATGGCCATCGCACATGGTGAGGATGGACTGCAACACCGAGTGAGGGAGTGGTTCCGCCTCCAAGGTGTCCCAAACGGTTCGGCGGGTGATATGTGTAATGCCCTGCGGCGCAGGGTAGTGTTCCAGTCCACCCGCGCCTGCGAGGGCATGTTAGCGTGGGCACGTGTCGTCACACGCCTGATACAAAATAAAGTGGGTGTGGCCGACGCGAGCAGTCGGAGCCACGAGCAGACCAGAGCACAGCCTTCCGAGTTTTATTTAATATTGCAGCGCGCAGTCACTAGCCTTAGCGCGATCCGACAAAATTTAACACTGGCGACGAGGGGCTTATAGACCCCATGCTGTGCAGATCATCTCTCCTCCACACTTAATTTGGGCATTTTGGGAGTAACTGTGTCGAGGCTCTGCAGAGAACCCTGTTACCTCGTGGTTGGTGGTGAAAGGGCTCAGGATCCCAAGAGCTACAGCAGTGCTGTCCCAGGTGCTTGTGTCTGTGCTGAGCTACTGGGAACACCTGCCATCACCCCAGAGGAGCACCCTCCTTACGCCCTGGACCTTACGCCAGTGCCCGGGTGCTGCGTGAGCCCACCGCAGAGGTCAGGACTGCGCACCAGGCGAGCAGCCATTGTGGAGAAAGGGAGATAAGACCGGCCACAAGCTCGAACCCTGCCATCATCACTGCTGACCTCGGCCTGGCAGCTGCCAGCGTACCCGTGAAGGAGGTGAGCAGCACACGTGCAGTGAGGCGCATCACGCACGTGCCAAAATGGCGTTGATTCCCGCTGTTGAACCATTTGTTGTGGATGGCTCACCGTCAGAGCATTAGTTCTTCACCTAGGAGGAAAAGATATCCACCGTATATACAAAACGATAGTGGAAGCCACGCCAAAGACGTACCACACCCTCCTCAACTCTTTGAACGCGCACTTTGAACCTATGGCGAGCAAAGACTATGAGAGGTTCATTTTCCGCCAAGCTAAGCAGGAAGCTGAGGAGTCAGTGGATGCATTCCACGGGAGATTGAAGGAGTTGGCCATCACGTGGGGATTCCGCGATGAAAAGGAAGAAATTCTAGGACAGATAATTTAAGGGTGTTACTCTTCCAAACTTAGGGTCACCATCCTCCAGGAATACGGCAAGCCGCTAGCAGACATCCTCAAGCTGGGGCGCTCCAAGGAGCTGTCGAAGGCCAGAGCTTCCACATGGAAGCCGCCCTCCAGCGGCCCATCAAAACGGAGCAAGTCAACATGGCAGGGAAAGCGAACGTCGTGAAATCAAAAGCGAGCCAATATGCTGGCAAGAAACAGCAGGACAAGTGTAAAGAGTGTGGATACTGCGGGGGACCGCCCCACCGCATGCAGGATTGCCCGGCAAAAGGAAAGAGGTGTAGTGCATCTGGGTGGATGAACCGCTATGCGGCAGTATGCCGGTCGACGAAATCAAAGAAGGAAGCTGCGCAAGCAGTAGTGGAGGAACGAGACCGTGAAGACATGGACGACGACACAAGTGACTATCCGGTCCACTATGTGTTCACAATTGATCAGCCACGGCGGAAGAAGCGACGTCTGCCAAAATGCCGAATCCAAGTCCATCAGCAGGAAGTGAGAGCCACTATCGACACAAGAGCATCCATTGAGCTGATGGCGGCCAACGTGTACCACCAGCTTAGGAATAAGGCCCCCCTCAGCAAAGCGAGGATCAGAGTATTCGCATATGGACAGAAGAAGCCAATTCCACTTATAGGGTGTTTCAAAACAGATTTGCAACACCACGGTCTCAAAGTCCCCACCACCGTGTACCTCACCAAGGAATGCAGCGGCATGCTGCTTAGTGGACAATCAGCGGGAGAGCTGAGGCTCATATCGTTCGCCATGGCAGTGCTGGAGGATGAACTAGAGGTCATCTTAGAAGACTTCAGAGATGTCTTCAAAGGCATCGGATGCCTGAAAGGGAAGGAAATCTCCCTCCATATGGATCCATCGGTCCAACCGGTAGCACTGAGACACAGACGCATCGCGTTCCACCTGAGCAGAAGGTCGAGGAAGAGCTGGAGGCACTAGAGAAACAGGGCATTATCGAAAAAGTCAGTGAACCCACCCCGTGGGTGTCCCCGATCGTGGTGGCTCGGAAACCGAAACAGCCGGGACAGGTCCCCATCTGTGTGGACATGCGCCTCCCAAACGCTGCAGTGAAGAGGGAACGGCATCTAACCCCGACTGTCGATGACATACTGGGAGAGTTGAACGGCGCAAGATGGTTCTCAAAGATGGACCTCCGGTCGGGGTATCAACAACTGCCATTGCACCCAGACTCTTGATACATAACCACCTTCTCCACGCACGTAGGCCTCAGAAGGTACCGGCGCCTCAATTTTGGAATCTCGATTGCCGCAGAGGTGTTCCAAAACACCATCCGTGAAGTCCTCAGCGGGCTCCCAGGAGTCTTAAACGTGAGCGATGATCTACTCATCTGCGCATAGTCAGTTGAAGATCACCATCAGAGGCTGAGGGGAGTTCAACAAAGGATCAAAGAGTCCGGCCTGACCCTACACCGGGAGAAGTGTCAGTTTCTGAGAAACAAGATCAGTTTTTTTGGTTACACCTTCTCAGACCAAGGAATTGCCCTGGACCCCGAAAAGGTGAGGGACGTCCAAGAATCCCCAGCACCCTCAAACATTTCGGAAACCAGGAGTTTCCTGGGCATGGTGAACTTCTGCGGATGCTTCATCCCCGATCTTTCCAACTTCACCAAACCGTTGAGGGAACTGACAAAGTCCACCACCATGTGGCAGTGGGGCCCAGAACAGGAGCAAGCCTTCCAAGCCACAAAGCGGGCTCTGTCTGCGGATACAACCCTGTCCTACTTTGACCCGACCAGATCCACCAACGTTTGAGTGGACGCCAGCCCCTATGGGCTAGGGGCAGTCCTCACTCAACTCCAAAGCAATGGGGAATGGGCCCCGATTGCATATGCCAGCCGCTCCCTAACAGACACAGAACTCGCAGATAGAGCGAGAAGCAATCGCCATTCAATGGGCCTGTCGCCATTTTCATGTCTATGTATATGGTCTTCCTTTTACTGTGTCGACGGACCACAAACCACTCATACCCCTATTCCAAGGCTCAGTGTCCAAACCCCCACCACTGATTGAGAAGTGGATACTTCAACTGCAGGGCTACGACTACCGGGTAGAATACAAGCCAGGCATGTCGAATCCCGCTAAGTACCTCTCGATACATCCCCGAACAGCCACCCAAGCTGAAAGAGAGGAGGCGGAAGATACTGAAGAATACTTCCGGCTAGTACTAGAGAGAGCCCGGCCACTGCCGATGAGTCTGGAAGCCATCATTGAAGCCACCCAGGGAGACGAGTGTCTACAACTGGTCGCCAATGCGGTCCAAGCGAATGACTGGCGCCCGATCCAAGCCACCCTGAACAGGCGGACACCGCAAGCAAAAGGAGCACTAGAGTCCATGATGCGGGTCAAAGATGAACTGTCGGTAGACAGCCGAGGCTGCCTCCTACGAGGACCAAGATTAGTGATGCCTTTCAGCCTAGCTCAGCAGGCCGTTGACCTGGCACACCGAGGACACCAAGGAACGGTGAAAACCAAGAGTCGGCTGAGGGCCAAGGTGTGGTTCCCCGGAATGGACGCAATGGTAGAACAGACAGTCCAAACCTGCGCCTGGTGTCAAGTAGCAGGACAACCGGATCACCCTCACCCTGTCATCACTGAGGATAACTCCAAGAGGCCGTGGGAATGTGTAAGCGCGGATTTTGGACATCTTCCCGATGGGCGCTATGCACTGGTGATCGGCGATTTTACGAAATATCCAGAGGTGGAGATTGTGGGGATCCAGACAGCCACGGAGGTCATTACCAAGTTTGAAAAAACGATTGCCACGCACGGAATATTTGAGGTAGTCAAAACGGATAATGACCCACCCTTCCAGGGACAGGAGTTTGAGGACTACCTAAAGTGCTGGGGGAATAACCGCAGGAAAGTGACTCCCCACTGGCCCCAGGCCAACGGGGAAGTGGAGAGGTTCATTCGCATGCTCAACAAAACAATACGCATTGCCCATTCATGCCGACGGATCACCCGTGGAAAGAGCCATCTACAGTTTCTTAAGAGAGTATCGACTGACACGGTGAACAGTCAAAATATCGAGTCCAAAATATCGATTGGACATAATATCGAGTTTTAAATATAGATTGTACAAAATATCGAATGGACAGAATATGGATATCAAAAATATTGTTTTTAAGGTAAGTAATGTAATATTGAATGTTTAAAATATAGAAAGTTAAAATATCGAAGTATATAATATAGATTATTAAAAATGTCGATTTATTTAATATCGAATTTTTTATAGTGTTTTTTATGTTATAATATGTGTGAGAAGTGTGTATTTATGTTATAATTAATTTTTATTAATGAATTTTGTATTCTTTTTTGCGTAATTTAATTCTGTAGCGGGTTGTGGGTTTCTAGGGGAATAGGGTGGGAAGTAATTTAATTATAATAATTAAATAAATACATTTATTTACTGGTATTATATTTTAATTAAATGTTAATTAATTTATATTTGGTAAATAATTACATTTTAATTGGTAATTAATTTTAATTAATTGATTAATGGCTAATTATGTTAATTTTACTAATTTTTTTTGTGTAGCGGGTTGTGGGTTTATAGGGGAATTGGGTGGGAAGTAATTTATTATAATTAATTAAATATGTAAATGTATTTATTGGTATTAATTTATAATTAATAGTTAACTAATTTATATGTGGTAATTAATTATATTTTAATTGGTAATCAATTTTAATTAATTGATGAATTGCTAATTATGTTAATTTTACTAATTTATTTTCTGTAGCGGGTTGTTGGTTTATAGGGGAATAGGTTGGGAAGTAATTTATTTATAATTAATTAAATAATTAAATTAATTTAATTGTATTTAATTCTAATTGATTGTTAATTAATTTTTAATTATTAAATAATTAATAGTTAATTCGTAATTAATTTGTATTAAAATGTAACTAATTGTAATAATTAATGTTAATTAGTAATTTTTTTTCAAAACCAATTTTATTGAGCAGAAGAGTATCAAGAATGTGGTATCTTCACATACCAAGATCCCCACAACAGTATCAATGCACAGTGATATACTCGTTAATCCATGAATCAAATGATGAAGCTCAGCTTTAAAGACGTCCTAACTGCCCACCCCAACCCCAACTACTCCCCCACCCCTACCCAACACCCCCCCCCCCCCACCCCACATCTACAGAGGCAACATAAAGACGGTACACATAAAAGAATCAGGTACGATGCAACCAGGGCTTTGCCATTCGGGCCAGGAATGTCACTGCGTTCAAATGTCCTCCTCCTGTTCCGCCGGGGGTTCCAAGGACAGGCCGCGGTAGTCGGCCCACCGCTTCCAGATTTTGAAATGTTTGCGCGGGCAACCTCGCGCCTCAAAGACCGGCTTCTCAAGGCCCATGAAGTAGTCCAGCCCAGCCTTCCATGCAGACAGGGGGGGAGCCCTTACAGATTTCCAAGCCCGAGCCAGGTCACGCTTGGCCACGACCAGGCCCAGGAGCAACAGGTGGCGCTTATAGACGTTACCCCCTACCCCTTCCATAATGTGCAGCAGGCCTAATCGGTGGGTACGAGGAAGATCCCATCCCAGGACCTCAGCCAGGCAACTCCATACTCCCCTCCAGAAGCCAGCCAGGCGACCACACGACCACACTGTATGCAGCAAAGAGCCAGGCACCTCCCCACAACGCAGGCACTCCGAGGACGCAATCAAACCAGCCTTCCACAGGCGTTCACGTGTGTAGTAGGCACGATGCAAGTATTTGAATTGTATTAGGCGGAGCCGAACCGCAACAGCGGTGCCACGTGGGGACTCCAGTGCCTCCCTCCAATCATCCTCGTCCAGGGCGCCCACATCCACCTCCCACGCTTCCCGAAGGGAGCTGAGAGTGGAGGAGCAGTGTGTAACAAGGGACTGATAGATCCTAGAGACCTTCTTATCTCCCAAGTCACCCATAAACACTTTCGCCTCAATGGGGCTGAACTCGGGCAGGGAGTCGAGGCCGGCGATACTCGGGGCCAGGGCATGCCTCAGCTGGAGGTAACGGAAGAACTGGGAGTGAGACATCTGGAACTCCGCACGGAGGTCCTCAAAGGACTTGAGGGCGGTGCCCGACATGACCTGGCCCAGTTGTGTAATTCCAATAGCCTCCCAGCCCTCAAACCCGGCCAAAGCCGCCAATTCCGGGAGCATGCCATTGTGCCACAGCGGCGTTTCGGCTGTCAGTTTGCCCCACCAACCCATACGGCGCAGAGACTGCCGCCACACGGCAAAGACCACTTTAGTGACCGACGGCAACCCACGGCGTATACGAGCTGAGTAAAGAATGGTGTGAAGTGTGCGATCTCCCATTAGGTGTCTCTCTAGGGCATAGGCCGGATCTATCCTGTTTCCATACCACCAGTCATTGAGGACAAGGAGGTGCGACGCCTGATAGTAGGAGAGAAGGTCGGACGTGGCCAAGCCCCCACAGTACGTGGACAGAAAGCACGTTCTCAGGGCCACCCTGGCAGCTCCGCCATCCCACAGGAAGCGGCCCAGCACAGAGTTCACCTGACGGAACCACTCCATGCCAATAGGGTGCGGGAAGTTCTGGAGTTGGTACAGCAGCCTCGGCAGCGCCACCATCTTAAAGATGGCCGACCTCCCATAGATTGTAAGGGGCATCCTGGACCATGTTTTGACATCGGTTTGGACTCGGTCCCATACCGGTAAGACACTGCGTGTCCAGGCCACTGCCCGTGAAGTCGAGAGGAAGACGCCCAGATATTTCAGGCCGTCCGTCGCCACGCGCAAGTCGGCGGCCCAAGGACCAGCAACCACTCCGCCACGTAGCACCCACAGGGTTGATTTAGACAAGTTAAGATGAAGCCCCGAGACCTCGCCAAACCTACGCATGATCTCCAAGACTCGGGGACCCGAGCGCCGCAAATCAGTGAGGAACAGGAGGACGTCGTCAGCATAGAGTGCAATCCTATCAGTTAGATGGTCATTCCAGACAAAGCCACGTAGATGGGCATCCAGTCGGACCCGCGCCGCCAGGGGCTCCATGGCCAGGGCAAACAAGTAGGGGGAGAGTGGACAACCCTGTCGGGTACCACGGCCGATCCGGAAGCGCCCAGAGTCCGCACCGGCGACACGGACCGAGGCTGTGACATTGGTGTACAGGAGGCGAATGTAGGACAGGAAGACCGGCCCTATATTGAGGCGGGCCAGCAAGGTGAACAAATATGCCCAACTCACCGAGTCGAAGGCCCGGTCCATGTCCGCAAGAAGGAGTGCGGCCTGTTCATCCCTGTCTCCCATAGCGTCGATCGCTGCCTGTGCCCGTCGGATATTATGCCGGGTAGCCCTGCGCGGCATGAACCCGGCCTGATCAGGGTGGACCAGGTCGGCAATGTGGGGCAGCAATCGGTTCGCAAGGGCTTTCGCCAGAACCTTGGCCTCTATGTTGAGGAGAGAGATCGGCCTGTAGGAGTCGTGCCGATCCGGCGCCCTGCCCGGCTTCAAAAAGACCACAATCTCGGCGTGGCGCCAGTCAGGTGGCAGCTCTCCCCGAGACCTCGCCGCCTCCAGAGCGTTGCGGAAATGGGGTCCCAGTTGAACGTGGAACTTCTTGTAGAATTCGGCAGGATAACCGCTCGGGCCGGGCACCTTCCCGGTGTTCAGCTGGCCAAGGGCCTCTCCAAGTTCTTCGGAGGTGAGCGGGGCCTCCAGGGCCGCTCTAGTCTCATCCGGGACTGCCCGTGGGAGTAGGTCGTCCAAATATGAGGCTATGTCGCTCTCCACCACTGGGTCTCGGGGAGCATATTGTGCCGCGTAATAGCGGGCAAAGCTCGCCGCCAGTAAATCCGGGTCGGACATGACCGACCCGTCATCCGCCGCAAGGCCGGGCAGTTCTAGGGGTTGGAAGGTCGCCTGGCAAAGCCTATGTAACATGGTGCAGGACTTGTCGCCCCACTGGTACACCCTGCTACGCGTGGCGAGCCACGCCTGTCGGGCCTCCTCGTATAGAACCGAGGCATACGTCTGCTGGGCCTGCAGGAGCCGTCGCACGACACCCTCGTCGCCCCCGAGTCGGCTACGCTGCTCTAGGGCCTCCACTCGGGCCGCGGCGGTCACAATGGCCTCCCGATGCTCCCGCCGAGCGGCCGCACACCAAGCTATATCGATGCCCCGTATCGTAGGCTTCAGCGCTTCCCACACAACAATGGCATCGACACCCCCCACCAGGTTCTCGCGCCAAAAATGGTCGATCGCTTGGCGTATATGCGTCACGTATTCCGGCCGCTGTAGCTGCCAGGCGGACATGCGCCATCGAAATGGCTGCCGTTTAGAGGGGAGGGTCACGGTGGCCAGGACAGGGGAATGATCCGAGAGGCCCCTGGGGAGTATCGCTGCGTCCCTGACACGGCTCAGACAGGCACCCGGTACAAACAAATAGTCGAGCCTAGAGAAGGACCCATGCACCGCCGATACATACGTGTAGGCCCGCTCCGCGGGGTGGAAATGCCGCCACACATCAATCCAGCCCAGACTTTGCACTGTCGCACACAACCGGGTGGGAGCAGCCGTGGGAGGGGGATCAGGCACCACATGCACCCGTCGCTGGCGGTCCAGGCTCACATCCATGACTTCATTCCAGTCACCCCCCACCATGGTCAGGACCTCGGGGATTCCATCCCACAGCGCAAACAACCGCTCAGACAATGCCCACTGCAGGGGGGGAGGGGCGTAAACACTTCCAAAAACCACCGGCTCGGAGCCCAGCAGGCCTTGAATAAAGACAAATCTACCCTGAGGATCAATCCACTGTTTCTCATGAACATAGGCCACCCTACGATGCACCAATATGGCCACCCCCCGTGAACCCCTCGCAAAGCCAGCATGGTAAACCTGTTGATAGCCGAACCTCTGGAGGCTGAGGGCCTTGGAGCCCAGCATATGAGTCTCCTGGAGCATAAGGACATCCACCATCTCCCTCTTCCCCCATCGCAGCACAGCCCCGCGCTTGATCTTGTCCAGGATACCCCGCACATTCCACGTCACCACCCGCAGGGATTTCGAAGGAGACATAAGCGCAGTATCAGCCATTGTCGATACACAGTCCAAAACCTGGCCCTCCCTCCCACCCTGGTGCCACCCGCAAACCGACAAAAATCAAAGCCTCAGACATGTGTGGACCCCCCCCCCCCAACCCACAAACACAGCGCTCCCCTCCCGACCCCGAGCCCCCCCAACAAGTACAACTCCAACACCCCCCCCCCACGCCCCACACCCACCACCCCAATACCTCAGAAAACATTGAAGTATCTGTCGCGGCATGGAGAGAACCGGGTCCCAAACAGAGGACCCAGGACCCACCATACCAATGGATCCCAACAACCCCGCAATGACACACACACCCCCCCCCCCAACAACACTCACATCTGTGAGGGTCTGAGGCCCACAAGTGGTACCCCCCAAGCCCCACTGCATCCCCATGACAGCAACTGAAGTCTTCACAAGGGAATTAACCGGCACATCAAGGACAGTATGAAACAGTCTCACCGGCCAAAGCAGGGCAGTTCAGGATGGAACATACAAAGTGCGCGCGGATCCAGCAAAGTTCAGCTGCCTGCGTCGGAGTGCTCCGAGTCCCGGGCATCACCCGGCCGCGTCGCGCTGGCAGAGGCTGATCTCTTCTTGGAGCGGGACCTCCGATGTCGGCCCTTCCTGTTCGGGCGATCTGTGCGCTCCGGCGACGAGCCCTGGGACCTGCCCGGATCCAGCCCCGGTTGGGCATGGGGCCTGAGCCGCACCGATTCATCTGTCCAGCGGAACACCTCCTCCGGCGAATCGAAGAAATGGGTCCGAGACTGATATATGACTCGCAGGCGAGCTGGATACAGGAGCGAGTATTGAATCTTGAGGCCCCTAAGTTTAGCCTTAGCGTCCATGAAGGATTGCCGCTGTTGCTGAACCATCTTCGTGTAGTCCGGGAAAATCATGATGGTGTGATTCTCAAAGGCGAGGGAGCCCTTGTTCCTCGCCTCCCGGAGGATAACATCTCGGTCATGGTAGTTCAGCAGCCGAGCGATAACAGGCCGTGGGCGCTCGCCTTCCGGTGGTCGCTGGGTCAGAGCCCTGTGCGCCCTCTCGACCACGAAGCACGTAGACAGTGCCCCTTCGGGGAGCCAGCTCTCCAACCACCCGGTCAGGAACCGCTCCATGTTGTCCTTCTCGCATCGTTCAGGAAAACCGATGAAGCGGAGGTTGTTGCGCCGCGCGCGCCCTTCTGCATCTTCCACCCGGGCCGCCAGCGTCTTCTGAATGCTCTCCACCTCCGCCAGTCGCTTCTTGAGGCCACTAATGTCCGCTTCGGTCTCCGTTATACGGGTCTCGGCCCCAGCAATCCGCTCCACAGCGTTGCGGAGGTCTTGGCGCAGGAGCGTGACATCCGCCCCTACCGCCCCAATCTTGGCATCGAGCGTGTCTCGGGACTGGGTAATGGCCGCCAGTAGAGCTGCATTGTCCGGCCCAGGGCCACCGCTGCCACCGGCCGCCCCGGCGTCACCACTCGGCCCAGTGAATTTGTCGATAGGGCCATGTTTAGGCGGGCCACCTCCCCTGTCCCTGGTCATGGCACACGCCAGGCAGGGCGGACACCACCTCCGTGTCTTCGGACACTGTCACAAGGCCCAGATGAGGCCCCAGAGAGAAAGGCGGGCCGGCCACAGTAATCGGGCGTCACGAAAATCGAGGTCCCGGCGTCACCCGGGCGGGACAGGCCGCACCCGCGCTCGTCCCCACGGGCAGCTGTCCAAAGTACTTATTGAAGAAGCTGTGGGTCCGTGATCTGTTGACCGCCGCAGCAATGGGCTAGGCCAGGATGGGCAGATCCGATGCCACTGCCGTCTGCCGGGTCGTCACCGGCCGCCTCGGGGCTCAGGGACCTCCGCCTCCAGGTTGTCGCGGGGCCACACCGCACCGTCTCTGCTCGCCGGCCACACAGGGAAAGAACTGATGGGTAGGATCCGTTGGCACCGTCTCGCTCCTTCAGGCAAGTGCAGTCAATGAGACGAGCCAAGGCCGGCGCGGCGGATGCCACCCGCACACGCTAGATCGCTACCACCGCCAGGCGTCGCGAAACTCGAGGACCCCGGCCTCCGGCCGGCCACCAGGCCGCACTTCGTCGCCGCCTCCCTCCGATCACAGGAAGGGTAGAAATGCAGGATCGGCACACCAAAGTAGGCAGGAGACCCCACCCGATCAAAAGCAAACACCGGGTACCAGTAGCGGGCTCGGGGGTCAGGATAAATGATCGGATTAAGTCCGGGCCGGCGGGAGCTCTACAAGGCTGCGACCGCCATCTTCGCCCGCCAAGCCACGCCCCCCGTTAATTAGTAATTTTAATTGATTAATTATTATACTATATTAAATTGGTAATTACTTTTAAATAATTTTTTATAGATATTAATTTACATTTTTTACAATAATATATGAAGTATTTACTTTCCCTAATGTTGCATTCTCTGGAGTGGGAATAGTAATTTTTACCCCTACGCTATCCAATGCTTTCCCTACTGTTGCACTCACTGGAGTGGGAATAGTAATTTTTACCCCTACGCTATCCAACGCTTTCCCTACTGTTGCACTCTTTAGAGTGGGAATAGTAATTTTGACCCCTACGCTATCCAACGCTTTCCCTACTGTTGCACTCTTTGGAGTGGGAATAGTAATTTTTACCCCTACGCTACCCAACGCTTTCCCTACTGTTGCACTCACTGGAGTGGGAATAGTAATTTTAACCCCTACGCTATCCAACGCTTTCCCTACTGTTGCACTCACTGGAGTGGGAATAGTAATTTTTACCCCTACGCTATCCAACGCTTTCCCTACTGTTGCACTCTTTAGAGTGGGAATAGTAATTTTGACCCCTACGCTATCCAACGCTTTCCCTACTGTTGCACTCTTTGGAGTGGGAATATGAATTTTTACCCCTACGCTATCCAACGCTTTCCCTACTATTGCACTCACTGGAGTGGGAATAGTAATTTTAACCTCTACGCTATCCAACGCTTTCCCTACTGTTGCACTCTTTGGAGTGGGAATAATAATTTTAACACTTCTGCTATTGTATGGTAATAATATTGGATATTATTTAATAATTTTATGTTACTATGTATATATATATATATATATGTTTTAACAAATGTGATTTAAAAAAAATATATAACTTATTAATTATTTAATTATTATAAGTTAATTTAAGTATTTTTAAGTATATTTTAGTAATTAGTTTTTAATAATTTAATTTAACATTGTTTTTAATAAAGTCGATATTTTTATAGACTATATTTTAGTAAACGATATTTTATACTCTATATTTTTGTACTTACCTGTTTGTAGATACAAACTCGATATTCTGTCTGTCGATATTTTTTACACAATATTTTTGATAGTCGATATTCTGTCCCTCGATATTATGTCAGTGATCCGACTGACACCTCATCTCACAACCGAGGCAGCTCCCGGCCCGGTCACCATGGGCCGAGTAGTGAAAGACACCATCCCGAACCACCCAAACTGGGTCCCAGCCCGAGTGGATGCGGAAAGAACCATGGCCAACCGGACCCAATCCAACAACCAAGCCAGCGCCCGGAGACGGGCCAAAGAGTCTGACTTCCAAGAAAGAGACAATGTGTACATCAAAGACCGATATCCAGGGAGCAAATTCCGGCTCCCGTTCGAGCACAAGCCCTGGACCGTTCTCCGCCAAACTGGCACCATGGTGACCGCCCAGAGGGAATCCGAAGTGGTTACTCCGAACATCTCGTTTTTCAAGAAGGCACACCCCGGAACTCCAGGCTGACAAGAACCAGATCGCCCGATGACCAGGCCCAGCCAATCGACGGATGAAGACGACTATGAACTACCAGGACAATACCCCACTGACAATGAGAACTCAATGGACCAGGACACTCCGCCAATGCCGGAATCACCCAGGGAGAGCCTGCCAAGCTCTCCAGTGTGGTTTCCGACAAGCGTGGCCTTGCCGACAGGGACACCGTCCGTGCCATCGCCAAGGGGAGAGCAATCCAGGTATAGTCTGCTCCAGAATCCAGCACCATCCTTCCGGCTAGCCGATTTCATGGCGTGACCATCAAGAAACTGGAAATCAAGAGACTGGTAACAGACCTTCATTATTTCTATAATGCTGATTATGTTTTGTTCAAATAAAGGTTAGAAGGAATGTAGTGTCCTGTGGCGCAGGGTAGCATTCCAGTCTACCCGCGCCTGCGAGGGTACGTTAGCGCGGGTGCGTGTCGTCACGCGCCCGATACAAAATAAAGTGGGCGTGGCCGACGCGAGCAGTCGGAGCCACGAGCAGACCAGAGCACGGCCTCCTGAGTTTTATTTAATATTGCAGCGCCACAGTCACTAGCGTTAGCGCGATCCTACAATATTACAATATGAAGCTGACGGTGTGTAAGAAATTGTCCCAGCGGTAAGCCGTGGTCCGCAGTCGATTGGTCAAAGGAAAGGAGCTGGCATCAGAGGGGAGGAGAGAGCCTTGTGTTGTGGCCAGGGCAGAACCCCTCGCTCATCGCTTGTTTCACCAATGTAGCGCCCAGCTGTCCAGTGCGGCCGCCACTGCAGCTGACCTGCCAGCTAGTACACTTCGATGGAGGGGGCACACAGTCCTACCCCGCCCATTGGCAGTTGTAGTTTCTTAAGGGAGACTTCCGTTGCCCCAAATAAGAACACACAAAAGGAAGTCCAGTTCATTAAAGAGCGACTTCGGTGGAATGACGGGTAGGGTGGCATAAAAGTATTGGAGGTGAGGTCAAATCAACATATTTTCCCAATGCAATCTTGCTAATCAGTGCCAGAGGTAAAGTTTATCAAAAGAGCACATGTGGCCAGCCAGGGCCCTTCGGAGGTTCCCCTCATAAATATTGAGAGGTATATGATAAAGACTGATCCCTAAGTAGCGGATTGCCTCCTTGCACCAACGAACTGTCTCACCAAGGTGTATAATTCATGGTAACTAACCGGAGCAAAGTGGTTAGATTGAAGACTTCGACCAAGTAACCCGGAGGCCTGCTACGTCTTATAACGCAGGTAAGGAATCGTGGAGTGGAGGAAGGTCAGTCATGACATCTTGAAGTAGTAGATCATCCAAGTATAATGAAACTGCCTGTCTTAAAGGAATATTCCCATTTCCCTGCCCTCAGTGCGTAACCGAATTGCCAGGGACTCCATTGCCATCAAGGGGGGTAGGGGGAGAGCCTGCACCCCTGCCCAGTGCCTCAACTTATCAGAAGGGAGGCTGAAACAAGATGGCCCAGGCAAATCAGAGACAACAGCTAAAGGAGCCGGATATAAGCAAGCAACCTCGTCCCGACGCCCATCCCAGCCAGTACTAAAAAAGATAATCTCACAACAGTTTATCAAACGCCTTTTCTAGATTTATTATGAGGTAGGCAGCACGTTGGAATCGACCCTGGACCCGATCTTGCATGTGAAAAAGACGCTGCATGTTCTGGGAAGTGCTCCAACGATGTCATTGTGATCTGATTGTATAAGCTCAGGAAGGAATTGGCATACCTCCTGGCAAGGATCTTCCCTAATATTTTATAATCCACACCAAGGATGGCGATAGGTCAGTAGAATCCCAGGTGAGCAGGGTCCCTATCAGGCTTGAGGATGGAAACAAGGGGGGACTCCAGAAGCAACTGTGGTAGTTCACCAGTGTGGAGGGCTGCTTCAAAGTCTCCACAAGACGAGGGGGAAGAAGAGAAATAATACTCCAGTGGTAGTCCATCCAGACCTGGAGTTTTGTTATGGGCCAACTCTAGAATCACAGGCACGACCTTGGTCATCGTAATTTAGGCATCTAGGGGAAGTCTAATATCGTCCACGATGTGCAGAAGTGTGCCAGATGCAAGAAACGCGTGTGAAGATATTTTTGAGTCAACCTGTGCAGCTTTGTAGACATAAGACTAATAGGCTTCAATTGCTGCAATATCTCACTCTGAGTGCGCACTGTGGAGCCTGTGCATGTGACTAATTCTATAATAACACAGTCAGAAGTCTCCTCCCTAATCAGCCAAGCCAGAAGGTGGTCCAATTTATCCCCTTCTCTATTCACTTTGCCTGCATGGGCCGTAAAGTTAAAGTGCTGCAAGCGCTCTAGAAGAGCAAAGTAGTCCGTTTTAGCTTTTACGAAGATCTGAGCAGCTGTGGGATCACTGTACTCTGCCTTACCTAGTTGAGAAAGAAGCCGCACTACTATTTAAACTCTCGCGCTGTATCAGATCGTTGATACCTCCTGTAACTGACGGAAGACGCCGGCGGCCATCTGCTGCCCTGCACATTTGTGTTACATTTTTTGACGGAATGAAGGTGAGAGGATCTTGTTCTAGCCCCCAGGTTCTGTAGAAAAGATAACGTTTTGGAAGTTCAGTATTAACTTTGTAACAACTCTGGTTTGAATGGATACTTTGTTTATCCGTCATATTTCTCTTCTTTAGACTCATATATCCTGAGTTGCACTCTATTTTAAAACGCCGTATTATCGAGACGGCATCATCCGTTTTTTGCGTCTGCCCTATAACGATGTGATCCTCAAGGTGTGCGGAGTATTCTTTAGCTTTGTCAGCCTTGTAACTATTTTTGTACCCATAGCTTGGACACTCGTATTTTCTGTTTATGCATTATTGACCTTGATATTTTGCTCTGCGTTTCCTTAGGCTCACCTATTCCGAGTCCTGATTGCGGATCACAGATCGTTTTAGGCGCTTCTAGGTCTTGTCCATATTCCTCAATGTATGTAGTGCCTGCTTGTGCTTATACAGGTAATAATTAGGTATATTGATTTAATTATGCATAAAACCAAATGAGTATCTAATTATTTATTTGAGTTTCGTATATTTATTTTCATTAGGAAGATTTTATCGTTTTTACATGTACTTAAAAGCCTGACTGGATTGATCTTGCATTTTTTACTGGATTAACCGAGGTACGATCACGCATTGAAATTGTTTCTTATCGTAACCAAGTCATACAGAAGCAGTTTCTTGTCATGTCTAATATGGCCCATTTCGTTTTAGGCCAGGCTGGTTGATTTGATTTTATTACTCTATACTACATAACAGATCTCCGATTGAGAATATCGTCTACACATCGGCCATCATTAACTGAATATCATTAAAAGTAAGAATTTTTATCGATTTTAAATATGTTAGAAGTTCTGAACAGAAGGTCTACTAGAAGGCCACCAATATATATTTTGTGGACTTGGCTCATGGTTAGGCATCTTCATCAAATTTCTAAAGATACTTTGTCGTGGGCATGATTTGTCAGAATCTATGACAGTTAATATGTAGTCCCCTAATAACAGTTGGTTTCCTATCTCCAGTCTCAAAAATGCCCCTTACAGGCCCTTAACAATTAAACAGTGAAACAACAGCAGTTTTATTTAGCCTTAGCCTTTTTTAACTTTTGCGATATCATTACACGAATATTAATGAGGTTGTGCTGAGAATCTTAATGAAGTTTGAATATCTGTAAATTAGTCACTTTGTTTCTGTTTAAGAACATTTCAATTGGATCCTCATTCACTTCCATCAATTAATACTACAAGTTCCGTTGAGGTAGAATGATACGAGTAACAGGACTTAAATCATGTAAGTTCGCCACCAAAAAAGTAGTCTTTTAATCAGATGACGTTATCTGCATATGTTTGATTCAATTTAGATAGGTCTTGTACATATAGGTGGCTTACCTATATAGCTTTTTAACCCCCCCTTTTTAAATAGTTTGTGTGCCTTATATAAAAGGATTTGAAGAGGTAACAGTTATGATCATTATTACTGTTTTCCTGTACTGTCTCTCTCTAGATTAATAGTCTGGTGAAATTTTGAGTTTATTTAATTTTCTTACCTGTCACCCTGCGTATCAGTGGGTTTCAGATGAATGTAATTATATTGAATATAAGTACTCAGATACTGTGTTTTCTGTACAACGAATATCTTACTGGATGGAAACATGATATGTACTAAAGTGAAGCAATTGTAATTGGAATTTTTGTAAGATTAATGGGTTGTAAATTCTAAACAAGCAATATGTACGTGATGTATTGTATGTACATTGATATTATGTCCCTTTTATTATATGTTTCAGAAATGTGTGTGGCTCCTGAAGAAGGTGTTTTACTACGCCAAAACGCTCGTCGAATATCAGTGCCACTGTATTATTAGATACAATTGTAGTTGTTCTTTTGTGTTTGACTTTTGAACTACGATTTTAACTTGTCTTTTTAATTTTGTTTATTGTGAATTATGTATTTAAGTATAAGAAAATATTTTTGATGATGAATTCATTAAAATAAGAATGTTTTTTAGAAATTGTTGATTCCTTATTGTCTTTCCCTTTGTTTCTTGTTTCCTTTTATCAATTGCCTAGGATATTATACGCATAATTCACCTGTGCGGCCGCCATCCCCGGCTCCGGAGGCTCCAGTTCGACCTCAGGTGACTTCCCTTCAGGAAGGTACGGATCCGTATCCTCCTTTTCCTGCTCCGGGGTCAGATTCTTCGCATTTTCTCAATGCGATGTTTGCCAGGGCCTCTGCTCCACCCGGTGCGCCTTTGGGTCCTGTGGGTCCTTTGTCCTTTAACCTGGGTGTTCCTCAGTTCTATCTCCAGGCACCTTTCATGCCATTCTTGCCGTCGACTCCGACTTGGCATTTCCCGGCGCCGAGATTCTCCATTCCGGCTCCTCGGACTCCTTCGGCTGCTGAGTCGGCGCCACCGAGAGTACGATCGATGTCGAGGCTCCTCTGTCGACATTGTTGATGTCTCCACCGGCGCCGCATATGGCGCCACCGGCGCCGATTCCTAAGCAATGCTCCAGGAGAGAAGCACAGAGGCTCCTTGAAGAGGAAGAATATGCTCAGAATCAGGAGGTAGGGGAGATTGTTGACTCAACGGATGAGTTTGAAGGCCTTCATGAAGCTAGTGGCCTTTATACTTCCCCCGAATATAATCTTCCATCTGAAGGTGGAGGTGTTGTACAGGACATTGCTCCATATCATGTGGTCATAAGGAAGGCGTCTGATTTACTTGGTTTGCAGCTTCCCTCAGCTGAGGTAAAATCTAATATTCACACAGAAGTTTTAAATACATCTGCGTCAACTTCTGAGCCGTTGCTTCCCTTTTCGGATGTTTTAACTGAACCAATTCTGGAAGTGTGGCAGAAGCCTTTATCTGCTCCAGCGGTTTCTCTTTCCATCTCGAGAAGGTGCAGGCCTGCCCCTGACTGTATATGATAAGGCATCAACATAAGAAAATTGAGATAGAATATATGTCATTATATGATTTGGGAGCCTGATATATTTTAGAGGGAGAAATGAATTTACCCTTTGAAGCTCCTATATATGTTTTTTGTTGATGACCATATAAAGGGAATGCTGTGACATAATTACAAGTCAACGTCCTTCTATTTGAAATAATTGTGGGCTGTTTAGACCAGCAAATTGGTTATTTTTGAATTGTCATTTGTGTTTATTGTATAAATTGTGTATATTTGGTTTGTATATATGTTTGGTAAAAATATGAGGTACTAAAAAGAAAAGAAAAAATAAGCTAAAAGAAATAATAAACAGCTTTAATATTTCTTCTATGAGTGATTTATGTAGCTTTAATATATATAGGATAACAAGAGTCTTTGATCCAATTGAGATTTATTTCTTTATGACCATGATTCTAGGCTAAGAAAGGACAATTAGTGGTGTCCTTTCGACAACTAAGTCTAAAAAAAAGTTTACCATAGGCATTGTTGTTGTTTAAGTTGCCCCTGGAGATCCGGCTTTTTTATCATCACATCATACGCCTGAAAGTTTGGTTGTGCAGGCTTCTTGTTAGAAGCAGGCTTCTGGTTCTTTCCCTACCATTCTGGGTGATAGGGATTCTAAAAAGATGGAGCAAGCTGCGAAGAAGGTGTTCTCTTCTGCAAGTATGGCTCTTAAGTCTACTAATGCAACTTGCCTTCTTGGAAGATACATCCATGCGTTGATGGACTCAGTTGTGCAATTTGCTCCGAACTTGCCGAGGAAGATCTTGCCAATTTCTTGGAAGTTCTTTCGAGTTCACAGGCAGCAGCACGTTAAGTGATTCAATCAGGCATAGACACTGCTGACTCCGTGGCTCGTGTGATGAGGTCTTCTGTGACTGCAAGGAGAAGGGCATGGCTTAGATCATCTGGTTTCTCTGCTGATGTTCAGGCAACTTTGCTGGATTTGTCCTTTGATTGGTCAAAACCTTTTGGTTCAAAGGCAGACTCAGCCTTAGAGCGTTTTAAAGACAGCAGGGCTACTGCAAGGTCTTTGGGTCTCCAGGTGCAATCTAGAGGATATGGCTACAAGCGGTATCGTGGATTTGGGAGGTCTGCTTCCTTTCGTGGCCGCCACCAGACTCAACAGGGTCAGCAACAACAGAATCTCTTGTACAAGTCGTAGAGGGAAGAATAAAAGGGGCCTCAGAGGAGCAGCTCGACAACAATCCTCCTCCTCTTTTCTACCTCCCCTCCCGCCACCGTTGGTACAACAGGAAAGCAGTTCTAGATCCCCCATCTTAGAACATGTTGGTCCGGTTGGAGGTCGGGTGTCCCACTTTCTACAAGATTGGAGACTGATCACGTCCGATCGTTGGGTCTTGAATCCTGTAGAGAATGGGTACGCCCTCTCCTTTTTGGAGTTTCCTCCTCTTTATCCTCCTCACCATGTTTGGTGCTCAGAAGACCACTTCCTGCTGTTACAGTAGGAAGTTCTTACTTTGCTTCAGAAAGGTGCGATAGAGGTGGTTCCGGAGCAGGAAAGGGGTCGGGGTTTCTACTCCCAGTATTTCCTGATCCCCTAAAAGGACGGTCGCTTAAGACCAATCTTGGACCTCAGGATTTTGAACCTTTACCTCAGACAGGAGAAGTTTAAAATGTTGACCTTGGCTCAGGTTCTTCTTGCGCTGCAATAGGAAGACTGGATGGTGTTCATCGATCTACAGGATGCGTATTTTCATCTTCCCATCCTGAAGTCGCATTGGAAGTATCTTCAGTTCACGGTAGGATCGCAACACTACCAGTTTGCGGTTCTTCCGTTTGGTCTTACTTCCGCACCTCGAGTCTTTACAAAGGTGATGGCAGTGGTAGCGGCTCATGTTAGGGGTTCCTGTTTTCCCCTACCTGGGCGACTGGCTGCTCAGGGTGGAGTCTCCAGAGTTGGTTTTGCGCCACTTGCAAGTAACAGCTCATCTGTTGTTCAAAGTGGGTTTCTCGATAAATGTACCCAAATCTCACCTGGTGCCATCTCAGCGCAGCCTGTTCATGGGGGCAATACTGGACACTACTGTATGTCGCGCATACCCGCCTCCGCAGAGGATTCTCGATATTCTGGAGATGATTCCTTTATTCCACGATGGAGCTGTTGTTCCAGTCCTGAAGGTTCTTCGCCTGCTCGGTCTGTTAGCTTCCTGCATTCTGTTGGTCAATAATGCACGCTGGCACATAAGGGCACACCAGTGGTGCCTCCGCAGGCAGTGGTATCAACACAACGGACCTCTCAGGGAGTCAATCAGGATCTCCAGAGAAGCTGCAGCGGAACTGACTTGGTGGAGGATGCAGGGCAACTTGTCTCAAGGAAAACTCTTTCAGCCTCCTCCGCCGGTGGACACGGTAATCACGGATGCCTCCACTCTAGGGTGGGGTGCTCATCTGGGGGATCTGGAGGTCAAAGGTCTTTGGTCTCCAGAGGAAAGGTTGCTTCACATCAACCTTCTGGAATTGCGGCCGATTTGTTTGGCACTGAAGGCTTTCCTCCCTTCCCTTTGCGGTCAGTCGCTTCAGGTCCTGAGGGACAACACTACTGCGATGTGGTATATCAACAAGCAGGGATGCGTAGGGTCATCTTGTCACTGTTGATAAGCTCAGCAACTCTGGTCATGGGTTCAGAACCATCGGATTTGTGTCTTTGCAAATCATCTGGCCGGTGTGCTGAATGTTTGTGCGGACAGTCTCAGTTGGCGTTAATCGGCCGATCACAAGTGGTGGCTTCATCCAGAGGTGGTCCATCGAATCTTTCAGATGTGGGGGTCTCCTCGGCTGGACCTGTTTGCCACTCATGAGAACACGCACTGCCCATTGTTCTGCCATTTCCGATGCAGGGAGTGCTGGGGGACGTGTTTCAATTGGATTGGAGCTTGCAACTCCTTTACGCGTTTCCTCCCATACCCTTGATTCCTCGGGTTCCTGAGGAAGATTCGCCAAGACTGGGCCCAAGTCATATTGATCGCCCTGGATTGGCCAAGAAGGGTGTGGTACACAGATCTTCTTCACCTCTCGTCACACCCTCCGCTCTGTCTCACTCTCAGGGCAGACCTCCTCTCGCAGTAGCAGGGGCAGGTTCTACACCCCCACCTCCAGAGCCTGCACCTTCATGCCTGGAGATTGAACGGGGCAACCTGGGTTCTTTCTCTCTCCTGACTGATATAGTGGATGTTATTTTATCATCCAGGTGACACTCCACAAAGTCTGTTTACTCTTCCAGATGGTCCAGATTTGTTAAGTGGTGGGGAGAGAGAGAGAGACATTGATCCTCTAAAGGACCGTTTGTCTAATATTTTAGAGTTTTCACTTTCTTCGGCGCAGCAAGGTTATGCTGTGTCCACTGTCAAAGGCTATTTGTCGGCTTTGTCACCCTTTCTATTTTTTCCGGACCAACCTTCTTAATTAAGTCCCCCATTGTCATGAGGTTCATTAAGGGCCTTACTAATACGTTCCCTCCCACACCTTTTATTATGCCTCAGTGGGATTTGAACCTAGTTCTTACTTTTTTAGTGGGTTCTCCATTTGAGCCTCTTCATACTTGCCCGTTGAGACTTCTTTCTTTTTAAAACATTTTTCTTGATTGCCATTACCTCGTCTAGGAGGGTAAGTGAGCTTCAGGATCTTAGTTCAAAACCTCCTTTCCTGACCATTTATGCGGATAAGTTGGTTCTAAGGACTAGGGCTGCTTTCCTTCCCAATGTGGTTACCCCTTTTCATATGGGACAGTCCATTACATTACCCACCTTCTATCCTCCCCCTCACCCTTCTAAGGAGGAAGTGAGATGGCATCGTTTGGACCCTAAGAGAGCTGTCGGCTTTTATTTGGATCGCACAAGAGATCTGAGGCTGGACGATCAGCTCTTCGTGGGCTATGTTGGGAAGATGAAAGGCAAGGCTGTGCACAAGAGGACTCTTTCCAGGTGGATTATCTTGTGCATCAAGATTTGCTATGCCCTGGTCAAGAAGGACCCCCCTGAAGGTATCGGAGCTCATTCCACCAGAGCTATGTCTACTTCTTCTGCTTTGGCTAGAGGTGTTCCTGTTCTTGATATTTGTAAAGCAGCAAATTGGGCCTCCCTTCACACCTTTGCAAAGCATTACTGCTTGGACTCTGAGATTAGGAGGGATGGACATTTTGCTCGTTCAGTTTTACAGTATATTTTGGGTCTAGTCAGGTTGACACTCTCCTCCGGGAGAGGTACGGCTTTGGGAATCTGTTCAAAAGGTGAGAAATCTACAGGTAGAAGTATCCATCAGAAAAACAAGTTACTTACCTTCGGTAATGCTTTTTCTGGTGGATACAGTATCTGCCTGTGGATTCCTCACGGTCCCACCCGCCTCCCCGTTGTCCACCTTCTTCTACAAAAAAAAAGTTTATATTTTATTAATGAGAAATGCTTTTCATTTGCTTTCTCTTTGCCTTTATTTATTATGCATTTGTGATTTTACATATGTGTATATATATTTGATATGCTATGTATATACATGAAAATGTGTCGGACGGCCCGTTTGCCACGGTGACACCAAAAAAATGGGTGGAATGGACGTCAGCACGCCGACAAGGTCCTTTTGTGGCTCCGATGAGGTCATACGGTGCCGCAAATGGAGCCTGTCCATTGTGACGACCTCGTGGGAGAGCTAGGGAAGAATGTTCCTGTGGAATGCTAGTGCAAGGGGTGTTCAAAAGGTGAGGAATCCACAGGCAGATACTGTATCAACCAGAAAAAGTGTTACCGAAGGTAAGTAACTTGTTCTTTAGACATCTTTAGGATCTGTAAAGAATGTGGAGGTTCCATTTGTCATAACCTTAAGGCGAGCCGGGAACAGAAACGAGTACTGGACCCCCAACTGGCGGACGGATGTTTGACCTCTAGGAAGGACGGCGCTGGCACTGAACAGCCTGGGTGTAGTCCAGGACCAACATGATGGCCTTGTCATCCAACTGAGTGGACCAGTCTCCCTAGCAGCTCATAGGAGGACATACCGGCCCCTGCAGTGTAGGAGCTTTGCCAGCATCGGTCGTGAAGGGGCCCCTAGGGGGAGTGCGGTGAGAAGGCACCTGATGCACCCTTTCTAAAGAAAACAAGCATTGGAAATGCAATAGGTCTCGTATTAGAAAAGTTGGAGCTATTGGTCTTGTAAATGACAAATATTTTATTTATGTGTTGGTTTTTAAAATAGCTAAATTGATAGCTTTGTCATTTACAATGCCAATAGTTATAACTTTCGCGAATGTGACACCTATCACTTGATGTAGTACAAGTATGTCGGCCTGAACTTATCTTTATACAATAACAGTTATCTTCTTATGGCCTTCACATGCATCACTACTGATGAACCCCTTAACTTAGTACAATAAGTGCTCTGTTAAAACTAGGCTCAGGCAAAGTTTCCTTTTTACCACATAATCTCACGAATTTTGCATTAATGCTTGTTGCAAGAAATTTCCGGCACACGTAATGAGACAAGGTTTACAAAATTTTAGCAGAGGACAGAATGCAAGTAGCTGCAGTTTGCGGCACTTTTGTTTTTTAACCCTTTTTTAGCACAAGATGCATCCTCTTGTTTTCTCGCTAAAATATCATGCTAAATGGCAGTTTAGCATTTCACATACATTTTGCTGAATTTTCATTATTAATCAAGTGCAATGGTCAGGCTTTCCTGGTAAAAACGTATTCAATTCATAAGCATGACTGGTAGCATTGACATTCGATTTACACTAATGGTGAAACACACATCCTATGTTTATATTCAATTTCCAGTGAAATTATCCCAAACGGTCACTCTGCAAACTCTTCACTGAAATGGCAGGAAACACTAACGTTCTCCAAGCTACACGACGAATTAAGTACGCACAGCGTTTGCTATTACACACCTGCATTTGTCCGTGAATTCAGCACTTCCGGGTCGCCTAACAACCAATAGAACGGCTGAACATATTGAGGGAGTCGTCTAGGACCGGACGGTGCTGCTAATCTGCAAGGTGATCTGCGATTGGAGCTTTGGAGGCACCCAGAGATGGATATGGAGCATACAGAATTTCGATGTGCTGATTGGCTGTGGAGTCCGCTCACGTCTTAGTCGAATCCGCCCACTTAGAGTAGGCGGGTGCTGCCCATCTTTGAGAGACTGGAGTTTATTTGGATTTCCAGCAGAACTAAATTAATCGTAATCCAAGCGTGGACTGCTTGCCTCGAGCCGGCGTCTGCTGATTTTTGATAGGTGGGAGGGAGGAGATGAGAGGGGAAGGGGAGCAGCGCGGAGTACTGTCGCAGGGTATGAGAGTGTGCGATTGTTGGACCGCGTCACCGTCTGTACGCGACTGTCAGAAGTGCCCGTCTTTGGCCTATGTTTGGACACAATATAACGTTGTCACTTCTCATAGAGAAACAAGACGGTGGGAAGAGAGAGAAGGGGAGGTGAAATGCGACACGGCGGGCAGGGGAGGGTGCGGAGCGGGGAGAGGGAACAGACGGTGGGAAGAGAGAGAAGGGGAGGGGGGAGGTGAAATGCGACACGGCGGGCAGGGGAGGGGGCGGAGCAGGGAGAGGGAACAGACAGTGGGAAGAGAGAGAAGGGGAGGGGGGAGGAGAAATGCGACACGGCGGGCAGGGGAGGGGGCGATGCGGGGAGAGGGAACAGACGGAGGGAAGGCAGATAAGGGGAGGGGGGAGGAGAAATGCGACACGGCGGGCAGGGGAGGGGGCGGTGCGGGGGCCTGGAGTGCGGCTGAGGGAACTGATGTGCACGCGCTTTTAAGCTCAATGCGCATGCGCATTGAGCTTAAAAGTCACGGGCACTGCAAGGAATCGCCACGATTCCTTGCAAGTTGGATAAAGAGTGGATAAGCCCCCATAGTCTCGCTTGCTCGATGCGCATGCGCAGGCGAGACCTAAAAAGGGATAGACATCCAATGGTGAGGTGAATTTCTTGAACCAGGACTCTAGGTGGGTGTGAGAAAGTGCCTCTTTTGACATGATTAGCACCCCACCTTTTGCCTGGAAAGTGATGTGGTTTCAATTGTAGTGCACAGGAGCCCTGCCAACCAGGTCGACTGGGCCAATGGTTGTTCCCTACAAAAACTCCACAATTGGCCCTTCAGACTATATCAAAGTGAGGTATAGTGCGCACAGAGTCCAGTGGAACCCTAAAGTGAGGTAAAGGCAGAAAGCCTTTGTTTGTGGCAGTGTGGTTGAGCGGTAAGGCTGTATCGGAGAGCAGTTTTAAACATTTGTTGTACACAGTCAGCAAATGATTTCATACTCTCGGAGCCTGAACTTCAGACCAATTGTTTTTGAATAAAAAATATTTTTAGTTATTTTATTTTCTAGAACCAAGCAAGCCTGGCACAGGTAAGCAATAAATATCTTTACAGCAGTAATGCAGTTGTAACACAGTTTGGATTGCAATTGTATATGCACTTTGTTTTGATTACATGGATGAAAATAGGGTTATCGGTTCAAAGGTAAGTATTCTGTTGTGGGAGTTGGTATTCTGGGGTTAGACTCAGGTGTCCCACAGGTGCAAGAATGCACTCTTGTTACACCCTCAGCGACACTAAGGCGGCTGGGTGAAGAGTGCTGAGGCCCAATATTATCCAATGGGGTGGGGGGGCTCCGGTTGGTGGCTGCTTACAAGCAGGCCACTAAGTTAGGGGAGCAAAGCTCCTGGACTTAAGCTCAGGACAAATGGGGGTTCAAGTCAGCACAAAAGGTGCACCCTCCGCGACACTGGGCGGCCAGGCGCAAAGTGCGGTTTTGGTGTTCGACGCCCTGTAGCTTTCAATGGGGTTTCTCCAGTTTGCAAACACACTGCAGGAATGGGGACGAAGGTCTTCTGGGTGCGACCACCACTTGGAGAGGTAACTTGGGATGCTGGGGCTTCGTTAGGCACTGTCGGTTGGGCCACCCAAGGCCGTTCGGCATCTGGTGCAGAGGAGCCTTAGGGTCAAATCTTCTTACCATCATCTGTTCGCGGTTGAAGCAACATACCGGATTTAGGCTGCAGGCGTCGGCTGGCGGCTTGAGGCAGGTCAGCGATCAACGGATCTTGCATCAGGATCACTGGGGAGACCTCCTCTTGGTGTTGGGCCACTCAAACTCGGTACGTGGCCATTGGGTGCAGACTTGCGGAGCTGCAGTTTGTGGGTGAACAAATCCGGTGTTCACAGGAGACAAATTCTTTGGGATTGAAGGCAGTCAGGTCCTCCGGATTTCTCGAGGTTGCTGACTGCAGGGCACACCGGGATTTTGCTGGAGCAGGTTCAAGGTGGGGACAGGCCGGTAGGGCTGGGCCAAGTCAGTGGGTGTCCTCCTCTTGTTGACTTTGGCACAGCTGTTCGGTCCTTCTTCTTCTTTTCTTGTTCTGGTTTCTTGTCTGAAGGAGCAAGGTTCAGGGGTGCCCCTAAATACTAGATTTAGGGGTGATACAGGTAGGTAAAAGGTTGGGACCAATGGGTCCCTTCCCTGGGGTGGGTATACCCCCTATTATGTCACCCTCCAGTGGAAGGGGGGCATATGCCTCAACCTGGTTTGCTTGGTCCCCCCATCTGCAAGATGGCGGGGACTGGGAGTTGTGCCCACCTGAGGAGCGGGGTTGATAAAGGTGGGCACACCTCTCTTCCTCACTTGTTTTTCCTGCCGATTCTCCCGCTCAAATTTGGGTCAGAACCGGTGGGGGCAGTTCCTGAAAGCAACAACAGGCCTGGAGAAGCTCACAAAGGCGGCAGTGGACCCAGCCTATCCTGGGGAGGAGGCTTAGCACCTCGTCCCAGGATGTGCATTGTTTCAGGCCCCCAGGAGCAGCAGGCTCTCAACCTTGGGGTCCAGAAACATGTCTGGTGGTGGCAGCCGAAAGCAGCCACTCAGCATGGACACTAGTGTTAGGTCATTTTTCAGGGGCATCTTAGAGATGCCCTCTATGTGCATTTTTAATCAAATCTCACACTGGCATCAGTGTGAGTTTAATGTGCTGAGAAGTTTGACACCAAACTCCTCACTTTTCAGTGTAGCCATTATGGTGTTGTGGAGTTCGTATTGAAAAACTTTCAGCACCAAATACTCTTAATGGTAGCACTACACTTACAATGTCTAAGAAGGGACTTGGACACTGTAGGGGTACAGGGCTCATGCACCTGTACCCTCACCAATGGTATAGTGCACACAGCTAGAGGGGTGACTGATCTATGTCAGGGCAGTGGGTTGTAGGCATGGCACACAGGGATGTGTGCCATGTCGACTTTTCACTTTGTTCTGCACAAAGGCAAACAGCCTGCAAAGGCCGTGTGAGAGTGTAAAGGCACAGGACCTCTAAGGGTGGCACAATAAGTGCTGCAGCCCTTAGAAGCCTTCTCTGGTCACAGTGCCCTGGGTACCTTTTACCAGGGGCTTACCTGTGGCCAGGGATGCCAATTGGGGTTTGGTTTCAAGTCAGCTTTAGGGAAAGAACATAGGCCCTGGGTACCTGATCAGCAGGAGCCCAGGGCACACTCAGTCAAAGCACATCAGCAGTTCAGCAAAAAGTGGGGGCAACCATGCAGAAAGAGGGCATTTTCTCACACCCCTCACCTGGGCCATGCAGGCTGCCACTGCAGCATGAACGTTCTGGTGCAGCCAAAACGGCAAAGTCGACATGGCACACTGCCTGTGTGCCATGACAGCTAACACTGGCTAAGGTATAGAGAAGTCATCCTTCTAGCAGGCCTTACAACCCTAAGGCAGAGAGCACCATATTTACAGGTGTGGTCATATCTGCATGAGCAGATATGCCCCTACAAAATTTAAGTCTATTCTTAGATATCATAAGTTCCAGGGAAACCATGGAGAGTCCATTGGCTGGAAACTCGATAACTCAAGTTCCCCAGAACAGTGATGGCTACACTGAACCCAGGAGTGTTTGGTACCAAACTTTTTGTCTCAATAAACCCACACTGATGCCAGTGTGTGATTTATTGAAACATTTACTCAGAGGGCACCTCAGAGGTTTCCTCTGAAAACCTACCAACCCTGCTGTGGTCACCGATTGGCTTTAGTCAGTCTTCCTCCACAAGACATATCTCTGGAACCATGGGTTGAGAGCCCCCACTCTCTGAGACCAGAAACAAAGCACATCCTGAGTGGAGGTGTCACACATCATCCCCAAGGATGACCACAGTGCTCATGAGGGAAGCTTCAAATACCTGCTGCCTTTGTAAGGACGCCTGAGCATCTGGTGCTAGCAGATGGCAGCCCCTAGTTTACCCCCCTCTTTGGGTGTGAAAAGTGGCTGGAAAAACTAGGAAGAATAGGAGGTGTGCCCACCTCCACCACTAACATGGAGGTGAGGTGAAGTACACATTTCAAAACCCACCATGTTGAAGATGGGGGTACTCCTCCAGTCAGGGCTAGAACTTTTGAGGGCTTCCGTGGGGGACCGGCGAGAGTTCCCAACCTACTGCGGTATCTGATAGACTGTCTTGTTCTCGCTCTGAGTACGAAGCCCTCAGAAGGACTTACCAGGTACTTTTGACCTGTTAAACAAGTGGCGTAATAATAATCCGCTTTCATGGCTGTTAAAATAACACCTCTTCACATTTCTAGGCCCTTAAGAAAGCCCCCAGACCCGTCTGGGCAGGACTGGGATGAAACATGTTAACCTCATATATGGACTAACTAGTGCTTGTGATTGGTAACACGATCTATATACACATACACCACTGCTTTTAACTTTTTTCACATCTCCATTGAATACAAGATTTTTCCAAGAATGGCGATGTAGGACATTTTAGATTTCACTTCACTTCAGCACTTCACTTTTTAAGAGAATATTATGGTCTCTGGACACTGCTGTAACGTCAGTGGGTCTGCCTCCGGGTGGAAGTCTGCATACCAATAACAAACCCGATGATGATGATGCTATTACGTCACAATCAGGCAGAGATCCAAGATATACCGCCTCCAACCTGTGTATGACGGTTTTTTATGAAAGGAAGAACTAGTGACCCCGACCACACATGTACAAGTGCTCCATTCTCTTTTAATCTTTGCTTTTGAAGAAGACCAGAACTCCAGAGAACAGCGGCTCTGTCCACAAGAAACCAACCCAAAGGACTCTGGTGTACTCCGAATTCGCGATTCCTAACCACTCTTCACCCAACGCCTCTGACCTCTCTCTAGAATATTTTCCCCCACGATCCTAAGTCTAACTCAAACGTTGTCTGACCCCTCTTGGACAGTATGATGATGCCTACGGTGTGAGTCCAAACACTCCCCCAACCTCTTACTCCCCCCTGAACGCGACTTGCTCTGGTATGAAAAAACAGACATCAAAGGACATCCCTGCACCAAAAGCCCCTGGGCCTTGGAGAGGTCGACCAACGGTCTCCCTACGACCTACAGCATCTCAACTTACCACTGCTGTTGCTTGTTTCCTTTGTGCAGCCTCCACTTCGTCGCCTGCAGCCTGTTTCCCAAACCCAGTTTCTCCATTGCTTGCATAAGGCGCCCAACACCGTGTTTACACCCTGCAGATGGCCTCCCCTGTGCTGCTGGTTGTGTATATTTGGTGCTGCCTTGTGACCCCCCCGTTCTTGCCTAAACCTCTAAAGCTTGAGCCCTGCAGCCGCTTAACTTACCTGCAAGCTGTGTGTCTTCAAGCACGCCAGTCTCCATTGAGTAACATTGGGCCTGATCTTCAACTTTGACCTCTGCACCCGGCTGCCACTGTGCCACTGATGGTGCAGTGTATGTGCTTACCAGAACCTTGCCCTCTGCTGACCCTGCAACCCAAAGACTAAATGTGTAAGTTGTTCAATTACCTGTAAAACCGCATGATTGTTTTCCTCCTTAAGTTAACATTGCCAAGACTGAAAATTGCAGTGTGTCCACTTTTGACATTGAAAATAATTTCTTATTAAAAAATTACCTCCCGGGCGTGACTAGCCAAGCCAAGATGGTGGACGCACTCTAAGAGTGCTCCAGGACCCCTCCACCATCCGCCTATAATCCTAGCCCACAGCGAACCATCAGACCCCATACCTTCCTCCTTACCTGACACGGTGATCGGGCGGAGGGTCTGGGATTGTAAATCTCTGCAGGGGGACCCCTGAAGCTGTGAGCCGGCCTGCCGAGTAGCCTTGACAAAATGGCGGCCCCCAGTCTGTGACCTTTGTTCTCCCTTACTGGAAGCGGCTCCCAGCCGCAGGAGCTGCGGGGCTCCTCGAAGCTGACCCCCTCCGGGTCCGCTGTGGCTGGCGGCCCGGCCAGGTGCAGGATTTTGCTTCCCGTTTCCCTCGCTGGCTCATACGCGGCCGCTGGTGCTGCCGCTTCTCTGCTTGTGGTGCCCGGCGGCCCCCGGGAGAAGGAGTCGGGTATTGTTGCCTCACTGGGAGCATCATCGTGATCCTTGCAGCCGCAGGCTGTTGTGACTGCCCACGCATTGGCCCCAACTGTGGATTTCTCACAGGAGCAACCGCCATATCGGGTGGCGGGGGGTGGCTGTAAGCCTGCTGCTGGACTCTACCTCTTGTGCTCACGCGTTGCTGCTGTCGCCCGGCCCTCTGGCGGCGCAGCTGCCCCGCGGCATGTAGTGCTGGGTGGCCTGGGCCCCACTTGCGGAGTGTTCAAGGGAGTGGCCACCATATCGGGCAGCGGGGGGTGGCTACGGGCCTGCCGCTGGACTTTGCCCCCTTGTCTTCCTCATTGCCTCATGCACGGCAGCTGGCACCCGGCCCCCCTGCGACGCGACCGCTTTGTTGCATGTGGTGCTGGCGGCCAGGGGAGAGGGAGACGGACGTCGTCACCTTCCAGTGTGCGCCAACATGTTCCTTGGGGGCCTGAAGCCGCGCTGTGGCGGCCAGCGCCGGGAGTGACACCTGGGGCCACGAAGCATGACTGTGCCTTGTCTTAACCTGTGGACTGGCCAGAGAAACAGCTGTCATATCGGGCAGCGGGGGCTGCGGGGAAACAGCTGAGGATCTGGAGTGAGGTGAGTGCTGAAGTGGGTAAGTCCTGGCGGCGGTGGAGTCCAGGGACAGTTGATTGGGGTGCCCCCGTGCGCGCAGGCTGCCATTATTGGGGGGGCCGGCCTGAGTGGTCCCCCTCATTGCCCGGCCCGACTGACTCTTCCTCTCGGAGGGCACGCTGCTTGAATTTGGTCTAACAGGGCCCTGATATCACACCCCGGGGTGCAGGCTGACCCAGGACTCCATATCGGCCGCAGAACCAAGCGGCGGAGAGCACACGACTGATCCTCTCCCGGCTTGGTGGACACAGGTGGACTGTCCTCGCCCTTGGTGCAGGCGTGAGGGAGGGCCCTTCTTGCCATACTGCTACACCCTGACTGCTTTTCCACCCCCCCCCAGGCCACATCAATAACTGAGGTCCTCCTGTTGGGGCTTTTGGTCATACCCCCGGGCGGCACCTGTTTGGCTGTTTGAGAGGGCTCGTGGTTTCGCATTTGAGACGCTGGGTGGTGGCCTTGGGTGGTGGGGACCCCACATGCCGTTCCTCCCTGGATCCTTGGCTCTGGAAGCGGGGCGACCTGCCGCCTGCATGGCTCCGATCAACAGACCCCTGTCCGCGGTCCTGGGGTCTGGCCTTTGGCTATCCCACCGCCCCCCCCCCTCCCCCCCGCCTCCCCACTCACTTCCCCCCTCACTCGGGGACCAATTCTGCCCGGGACGGTGGAGTCGGCCCCGTACATCGGTTGGCGGCGATCCGGTCCTGACTGTGCATCAACGTGGATTGCTCAACCTAATTGACTTCATGCTACCCACAGTGGCGCATGGGTTGCCCACTGTGAGGCATGCCTGCTGGCGGGGCTGGGCACCACAGCTCTTTTAGGTGCTACCATGGGCGGGACGGACAGGTCATCGAAGGCTCCAGCCACCCAAACCAAAATGGACCGCTTTACTACCTTGGAGGCGGGCGCACCTGGGGGGGCCACGGAACAGAAACCGCCGCCCTCAAGTGGAGTTATATGCTATTCTGCAAGCCATCAATGCCTCCCAAACCTTGGTGGAGGGCAAGATCGTGGATGTGTGCATGGACATGACTCTCATCCTGCAAGATCTCCGAAACGCCAATGCCCAGATCAAGGAAACGGAATCACGCATTTCCACCGTGGAAGATGACATCCAGCAGCTCAAGGGGCAGGTGGCCCGCCTTCAATCTCCCACTCAGGAGCTGCACCACCGGGCTGAGGATGCGGAGAATAGGTCCCGGCGCAATAACCTCCGCCTGGTGGGTTTCCCAGAGGGGGTGGAGCAAGGCCACATGGCGGACTTTCTGGAGAAATGGCTCAGATCATGGGTCCCAGGGGGCCCACCGGTATCTGGCTCCTAGGCCTCTTCCGGGTAAAGCCTCCCGACCTCTCATAATGCGGGTCCTAAACTTCCAAGATCGGGACGCCATCCTGGCAGAAGCCCGTACACAGCAATGCCTTTTGCATGAAAATCGCACTATCATGATTTTCCCGGACTATACCTGTGAGGTCCAAAGCCAGCGCAGCTCCTTCGACGATGTGAAAACGAAGCTTAGGGCGCTCAATATACAATACCGTCTTCTCTTCCCGGCACGTCTGCGAGTGGTATTCGCCAACAAGACCTTGTTCTTTGACAGTCCAACTGAGGCCTGGATTTGGGCAAGGGAAGAACGCCTGTTGCACCCTGATGTTCGGGCTCCATGGCAGGGGGGATCGGGGGCGGGCCGGCTCACCTTTCGCCTCCCGCTCTCCTGCCCCAGCGAAACCGCTCCTGCAGGCGCCGCGGACGGAGACGGACACATTCGGACTCCCGACTCGGCCTCCCCCTTCAACCAACACTGCTCTCTGATGCCCCATCAACTGGGAGGCGCTCCGGATCATCTGACTATTTGGCTTGAGGGGGCGCCTCGCCCCAACCATCCTTGCAGGTTCTCCCGGACACCGACCTCTCATGTAGCTCAATGCTTCTGAATGAGCCTGCTTGAGCTCACCTCTGCCTGCCGGGTGTGGTTCAGCAGCTGGAGGGTATACCTAGTCCTACCATATTTCTTTCTTGCCTGATGGTCTCGTTTAAGCGCATCCTAAAATGAGGAGAGGTCCTCCACGCTTTCCCATTCCCAAGCGTTTTAGTTTGGTTCACCCTCTGGTTTGTTGTTCGGGCGACAGATGCTTCCATTCCTGAAGTGTAGGGGCGGTGGAGTGGGACGGTTGTACTGAGGTTTTTCCTTAGTTCTGTGTTTCTTTCTGTTTCTAAGTTCGATCACACCAGCATCCATGAAACACCTTGACGTACACCCAACGAGACAGACAAACCGGATCCCCCCTTCAGACTTGCAGTTCCACTGTCAACACACCTATCATGTTCGACACGCCATTAATAAATGCCCCCCTGTGTATCATGTCCTGGAACGTTAACGGTCTCCTGGACCGCTTTAAATGCATGGCTGTCCCCAAGTACACGCAGCGCTCAGGGGCGGCATTTTACTCTTACAAGAAACCCACCTGCTGGGTAATCACTGCCCCTTCCTAATACAATAAGGCTATGACATAGTGTGGCACTCTGTGTTTACCAGGGGTTCCAGCAGGGTGGCAATCCTGGTAAGATGCTCCCTTCTACTGGTGACTGTCCAAACAACTCTTGATACCCAGGGCACCTTCGTGGCCATCAGTGGCACAATCAATGGCAACACGATCAACCTGGTGTCTCTCTACTCTCTCCCCCCAACGCTGACAATGACTTTAGCTAAGTCAGCTGATCTCCTGGCGTCACTGCCCCCACATTCCTTGGGGGCGACTTTAATGCGGTCTCGTCACGGGACCTTGATACGACAGGACCGCCAGCCCAAAGTAGAATCGCACATGCCAAGCAGCTGCGGTTTTGGTCAGCCTCCCTGGGTCTGTGCGACGCCTGGTGACTGTGGCATCCCCACTCTAAGCAATATACACATGCCTCGGCGGCACACCATACACAGGCGCGCATTGATGCCATTTTCGTTCCGTCGACGGACTGTCTTCTGATTCAGGACGTCTTGCTTCTTCCGAGGTGTATCTCTGACCACTCGCCTCTGTCCGACAAACATGGAGATTAAATGCCTGGTTTCTTCAAGACAAGGACTTTAGGAAGGTGGTGAGGGAGGAGCTCAAACAATACTTTCCACCGAGGGTTCTGTGTCCTCTCCGGGCACCCTGTGGGAGGCGGGCAAGGCCACGATTAAGGGGGTCGCCAAGGGCCAACTCAAGCTCCAGCGACAAACCCAATTGGAGCAGATTATCTTGCGAGAGGCGCAGGCCCTGCACCTCGAACGAGCTGCGGCCCGGTCCCCAGATGCTTCCGACACGAGACTTCTGACCCGGCTCCGGTCGGGGATCAAGCAGATATCGCTGGACGCGACTAAACTCCTCTGGCGCTCCTCCGTGGCCAGGGTGTACGGCTGGGGCAACAATAACGGCACACTCCTTCATCACCTGGCTACGTACCCAAGGGCAAACCGTATAATCGCTGAAATAACGGCACCAGGCTGGTCACAATGCCCTGCCCCTATGGATATGGTGCAGGCCTTTGCCGCCTACTATCACAGGCTATACGAGGCCCGAACCCCGACCCTATCACTTACGGACCTGATGGACATGGAGGGTGGCCGCCTTCCACGTGTGGATGTAGCCGTTCAAGCCGATCTGGACCGTCCCATTTCCCGTGAGGAAATTGGAGACGCGATCGGCCTTGTTTCATCTGCCAAGACACCGGGCCCAGACGGCCTTCCTCAAGAATACTACGTCCACTATCGGGATGTTCTCATCCCCCACCTAGATACACTTTTTCACAAAGCGGTAGAGAAGGGCTCCTATCCTCGAGAAACGGATATAGCCACCACTGTGGTCCCTCCAAAGTCCCAGCCCCCCTCGCAGAACTGTGCAGACTACCGCCCCATCTCCCTCATCAACACTGAGGTCAAAGTGTTCACCACTCTCCTTGCCCAGCGACTCAAGCCCCATCTCTCTACGTTGGTCTGCCCCGACCAATGTGGGTTTATACCCTCCTGCGGCACCAGACACTGTCTTCGCAAACTTCATTCTGCCCTGGCTCATCGCCATCTCCTCACCCCTTACCTGGTGCTTCTCCTGGTAGACTTTGAGAAGGCTTTCGACTGGGTGGACTGGGGCTTCCTTCAAGATGTCCTTGACATGATGGGCCTTGGTCCCTGCTTTCGGGCCATGGTCAACGTTCTGTATGCCCTCCCGAGGGCTCGCGTCCTAGTTAACGGGGTCCTGTCGGAGTCCTTCCGAGTCTGTAGGGGAACGAGGCAGGGTTGTCCCCTTCCCCCTGCTTTTTGCTTTAGTGATGGAGCCCTTGGCGTCCTTGATGCGGTCTTGTGACAGGATGCGGGGATGGGAATGGCCCAGCGCTGAACCGGATAAAATCGCCCTCTACGCGGATGACTTTCTCATCTACTTGGCAGATCCTGCCCGGTCTGGCCCCCATTGTCTTCATATCTTGCAATCCTTCGAACAGGCGTCAGGCCTACATTTGAATCCCAGCAAGTCGATCCTGGTTCCCCTTCACCTCTCTCGGGGATGCTTTGACTGGCAGTCCGAAATACCTCTACGCCGTCAATCATTCAAATACTTAGGGAGCTGGGTGACCCTGCTGCCCGAGCTCAGCTGGGCCCTCAATGTCACTCCTCTAGTGAAGTGAGTCAAGGCTGATCTCCAGCGGTGGCAGTCATTGCCGCTCAACCCCATGGGGAGTGTTGCCCTCTTTAAAATGATGGTGCTCCCCCGCATCCTTTACATGCTTCAGAACACCCCCTTGTGCTTCCCCAGGGCCTGGTTCCATGAACTGGACGGCTTGGCCAGCAAGTTCTTATGGGGGAAGGGCAGGTCCAGATTAGCGCTCAGTACTTGCAGGATCCCCTCATTCGACTGGGGTTTGGGGATGACTCACCTTTATCTATACTACTTGGCCATGCGACTCCTCTCCATACATGACTGGTTCAATGGGGCGTGGTCCGATCCGGGCTAAAGGGTGGAGCTTGGGGAGATGGGCCTCGAAAGGATACAATCCTTTCTCTATGGAACCCCGATTCCATCCCGTCTCCCGGAGCTGACGCACTCTGTATTACTGGCCTGGCGGGCTGCACTGCGGCACACCAACTGGACACACACACTGACCAAATGCACACCCCTGTGGCGTGGGACCTGGCTCAGGGAGGTGACCGGGCTTTGGGGCTTCGAGGCTTGGGACCTTATAGGCATCACACAGCTTGGGGATGTTTGGGTGGGGGGCCTTATGTGCTCCTTTGAGGATCTCCAATCCCGGTACTCGCTGCATCACACACAATTTTTTTGTTACCTCCAGCTGCGACATGCCCTCCACTCACACTTTGTAACTGGCACACGTCTGCCAGATCATAGTCCGTCTGAAGCACAGATTATGTTTAGGGACCTGGAGAAGGGTACCATTTCCCGCATTTACCCCGCACTGATTAACAACACCCCGACTTCCTTGGACCGACTGCGGACGCAATGGGAGGGCTGGGTGGGCCCTCTGGAAGAAGAGGACTGGCGTGGTGCCCTTATGGCCCCTAGAACGCTTACCGCCTCCGCTAGGCTGCGCTTAGAGCAGCTTTACTATCTACACGCCGCATATCTCACCCCCATACGCCTTCATTGCACAGGGCTTAGTCCGTCCTCAGCCTGTACCAGGTGGGGCCAAGATCCCACTGACTTCCTCCACATGGTTTGGGACAGTCCCCTCCTGGCGGGATTTTGGAGGGGCATCAAGGAAGAACTCTCTGAGGTGCTGGGGTGGGGAATTCCACATGACCCTAAGCACATGATTCTGGGCATCACTGATGGGCTAGATGGGTCGCGCAATGAAAAACAGTTCTTCACTACAGCCATTGTTGTAGCCAAAAGAGACATTGCAGCCTCCTGGAAGTGATCTGATCCCCCAACCGTGGGGCGTTTGCGAATTGGGGGTGGACTGGTGCGCCACACAGGAGAAAGCTATGTACGCAGCACGTGGTTGCCCCAAGAAATACCGCAGAATTTGAGGGAAGTGGTTGTTGGGGGTGCTCTAATCACGGGGGTTTGATTGTTTCAAACATATCCTTGCTTTACTAATGTCTGTGTACTGGATGGCGGGATTCTATGACTGTACTTCTTGACTATTGAAATATGGTGTGATTTGGCTGGTGCACTCCTTTTGTAACATGAATAAAAATGTGTTTATAAAAAAAAAAGGTACTTACCGTTTTGCGATGATCTTGGTCTTAAAATAAATCTTGTGAAAACTAATTTTTTATAAAGTTGGTGTGGATCTCCTTTTTGAGTTGCATGTCATTTATTGGTCATTGTGTGCTCAGCAAATGTCTTATTTTCATCTGTGTTAGGCCTAAGGCTGCTTGACCACACTACTACAAATGGAACACTTTGGGTTTGCATTGAGCCCTGTATGCTTCTGTGGGAAACCTTTGGACTCTGTGCACGGTATAACCACCTAGTGGTATACCATACACAGATCCAGCTTCGTACAACAGGAAAGGGGGTCTTGGCCTTCAACACCTTACGACAGCCCCAAGATTCGTACTTTGTATCTCAGCGAGAGACCTTCCACTCTGTCTTCAAAATGTACATGTTCCTACAAATCTCTAATCACCACCTGGTTGTCAGTTGTCAATGGTTGGAGGATAGCTAGGGCCTTCTCTCCATCTGAAACCTTATCCACAAGTTTGCGGTGGTCATTACACAGGGAGCTCATTGCGGTAGCTAAGGACCCAAGCCTGGTGTCCATGGAGACCTAGGGTGTTCGATGGTGGCCAGTACTTTGTTCAACTTGTCGGATGTGGAAATCAAAGGGGTAACATTCAATAGCAGTGGGTCCAGGCTGATGGGTCGGTCCACAGTGGCCGGAGACGGTGCTTGTGCAGGAGAGCTGGTGGGTCAACGCGCCCCCACTGCACTTCGATCCACGCGGGGGTGGTGGAGATGGCGCCATGGAGTTCTCGGGTGTTTGCGCGGATGATGCAGGGTTGGTCTCCTCCAATATGAAGGAACAACTTGCCACGAGTACCCATTGCCCTCAAGTGTATAAAAATTCAGGCTGCACAGAGTGCCAAGAAAGTCCTGCCGGGAGTCGCACAGGTTCATTCTCAATAATAGGTAGTGTCACGTTTTGAGCCCGCTGGGTTCTTAACCCAGCAGGGGCAAAGAGAGCCTGGGAATTTATGGGCCAGGATCCAACCCGGGCCAGTCGCAGAGGGCACAAGGTCTTTGGCTGTGTGACAGCACACCCTCACTGCCCCTACGGGTGCGAGTAGAGTTGCTGTGCAGGTGGCAGGGTCGGGCTCAAGTCCATCACAAAGACAGCAGGGCCACGATGCAGTCAGCTGACCACTGCAGCAGAGTCCAACTCTAGGGAACAAGGCTGCCGCCAACCTATGCAGTTTGTGCTATTTTCCGCATGTACCCCGAACCAGGTATGGGCACTGGTGGATGGAGAGTGCTGCCGAGCACTCAGTCCAGTCTGTTATAGTGTGTGCCTGGGCAGGATCCTTCAGCAGTGGTGCAGCTATGCAGCGCAAACCCCCTATACAGCTGCTCAGGGGTCTGCCGCGGTAGAACTTTGAGTAAGAGCCACTGGTCTCAGCACTGATGGGATCGGTATGCTCCAGACTTTGAGGGGAAGTTGAGAGTCATCCATTTGCACTGTGAGGGCAACGAGGAGTGCCTGCTGGGGACGCAGAACAGCCCCTTTATCAGCAACCAGTCAGGAATTTGGCCTCCAGAACCAGGAACACAAAAGAAAAGCAACATTTGTAAAATTGTGCTGGAAACTTAAGAGCATCAGAACCTGGATCACTGAACTATTTGTGTTGGACTGAAATACAATCTCAATTAGATTAAAAAAACTAAATTCATAGGGCGATTTCTTGCAAACTGCCCTGGCTGTACTAGATATGGACGAAGTCTGGAATCAAAAGCTTGGATAGAACAACATTTATTAAAGCGTGAAACGCCACGGCCAAGAAACTATCATTTATGGAAGACAAAAGAAGATTGACCAAACGACGCCACGCATGGACGGTAATAAACTTGTATACTACACTAAAACCGCAGCCCTACTTAGTGGCGCATTTTCGGCTATCTTTAAAAAAGAGGTTCATGGCATACAGATTGGGCAACCATATTTCAAAGGGTTTAGTCCCTACCTGGAAAGGAAAACACCAGGCTGAAAAATTGCCGTCTGTGCGGATATCGTAAAGAATCAATATGTCATTTGTTGTGCGTGTGTGACGCTTTTCCCTAAATAAACGACTGCTGTCTTCAGGAACACTCCTTGATGTCGTCGACTGTTTTTGTGCTCAAGCGTGTTGAAACCTTAAGGTGATAAGTTGCGCTTTATGCAAACTTTTGACTTGACATGACTTGACTTGACTCTTTAAAAGTAGAACGAAGGAAGCTCCTAATGGCACCTTTTAAGGACTTACAAATTCGTACCTGCAGGCAGGCGGTAACAAGCTGGATGAGAGGCTCTTCCAATATTTTTATCTGTCGTCGCGCTGTCGCGACTAGAAATAATAGCAGTGATCCCTGTGGTGTCGTGCGAGGCCCTGCCAATGACTTGCACCAGGTACGCAGCTTGCTACAGTAGGGGCTAGCAACTAACTAGACCACGTCCAGAGCCCTGAGCTTTTTATTAATAGATCGGCGTGCCAGCCCGCGCTGACGCAGGGCCAGCCCATTGTCACCTCGTTAAGAGGGGGGGCGTGGCTCAACTTTATTAAGGGGGTTTCAAACATGGGTTCGCCCGAGCACGGGCTACATTACAATCCCAATTGCAGGGATGAGAGGACGTTTCCCTGTGCTCCCACACAGATGAGAATGCCTCATAGATAGCTAACTAGATGACTTGGGGGGTGAAGGGGGGAGGGAGGGAGCCCCCTTTTATGAGGAGCACTGGAACAGCAGGCAACCCTACTTGCGTGGGTTTCTCCACCCTCAATTTCCCCCAGATCAAGATGTGTTGGCCTGATCCACTAGGGATATGCTGGTGGGCTGACGACAGGAGTCTGGGTGTACCTTGTTGATACGAGAGGATCCACAAGACCGGATGTACCAGAGCTCCAATCACAACCCGGCAGCCATTGATAAATTAGACCGGATGCTCAACTCTGCCAACGTGACCCGGGGGGTGCTGGAGGATAAGATCAGCAAAGTGTCCATAGACTTAAATGTCCTTCTAGATGATCATTGGAACACAAATGCCTTGGGAGAGTTGTACCTATAGATGAAGGATCTCCAAGGCCAAATTGACAACTTTACAAAACATATGGAGATACTGGACCAGAGAGCGGATGATGTGGAAGGGCGCAGACGGCACAATAATATCACAATAGTTGGTCTTTCAGTGGGGGCGGACATGGATGCTTACCTGAACCATTGACTGGCAAAAGAAGTATCTGAAAGAGACACGTTAGTGATAGATTCCTTACCTTAGAATATCCCCAGGCGTCAGACTGGATCCGGAAAATTTTGCGTAGCAGTACCCTTGCGCGTCGGTAGGCGTCGTCTGCGGCTCCGCGTCCGTCGTCGGCGTCGTGGGCGCCGTGATGACGTCGTCGGAGTACTTAGACGCCGCCTCCGCGTGCTGATGATAGAGCGCGCGGGTCACCCGGCTCACCAAACTTTTCCACGCACTGGGCCCTGGCGTGATTATTTTCCAATGATAACGTTTTACTGGGGTGAACCAGGTGATTTCACGCACGCTCCTATGAGTAATCGGTTGGGTGACTCCTACACCCACTTACTATTCATGTACCTGACTTACCACAGGCACATTACTCCTGACAGATCAGGAGCTAGCAGTGGATAGGTGATAAGGGTTTTCCTAAAAGGGAGAAAATTCTGATTTACACATTTAATACCTTTAATATTAAATTAATGTATAATGACCACAGACACCTTGATGGTTTTAAGGGTTTTATATAGTATAAGTTTAGGACGAAAATGCCATTACAAGGAGGCAAATGCAAAGTAATACATCAATGATCAGTATTAAGACCAGAATGTAGCTCTGGATCAAAGTGAGTATCATAGAGTAAAAGGGAACACTATAGGGCACGAATCATATGGACATTGATCTAATACAGTTTAATCTAGGGCAAGGACGTGAGGAAAACCTAATGTTTGACTTAATAATTTTATACTATTTCCTAAACCTTATGCTATCTTTCTAACTTCACGGCAACCATACTAAGGGAAAGGGAATAAGTGGAACAAGCTAGATAAACAGTCGGGTTTAACAATGTCCTATAGGAAGGGTAAGAAGTGGAACATTTACTAATAATCAATTGCATAGATTTTCATTCAAAGGAGATATGGAGAATATCACAGGCAAGATTGCTTTAATCAGAGTAAGAAAAGTTGAGAGTAAGTACAGACAGACACCTATGTCAATAGTTACCTAGGTGAGAATGAGGACTAACCCTGGCCACGGGTCAGTTGGGAAAGAACGGGACAAGGACCCTCAAGGATTCAGGGAATACCAGAAGGTGAGCAGGTACAGCTCATGGACAGTCAGGACAGGATACCCCTCAGGTCTGGGTCAGGACTGGGTTCACCAAGGCACGACCAACCCCTCACAGCATCGGATGCAACGCCAGCGTTACCCCCTCTTCTGCACGGAATCCGCCAATAACCCCGATTGGGTTTTCGAATCTCCCAGCAAAGTGCTTCGCTTAGCACTTAGGACTAATTTCCACCCCTTGGAGTTTGTGGAAAGTTTCAGGCAGAATGCTCCGCAGCACTCTGTATCAGGCACCTATAGAGTTCGTAGGGTCAGTGACAGGTCTGCTAGTCGGACAAGTCGGACAATTTCTCTAAGCTAAGCTAGGCTATATATACAGTTTTAAGTCCCCAAGACCACCCATAAATGTTGCAAAATGACAAAGTCCCATCTTCTGATTGGTCAAGGGAGGTGATTTGGTCATAGGTACCACCTATACTGCACGTGACATTACCCCTCCCCCTAACACCTGGTTCCCAGGCCTACGTGTGGGAAAGTACAATAGTGAAGAAAAGGTTTGCAACATTGTTGCGCATTTCAGAATAAAAATAGAAAGTCTTCAAGGGCAAAGGTGCGCCTGGAAAGGACAGTCCCCTTTTCAATGGCCAATCTGGTCAGGTTCCATTGCTGCACGTCCCAGATCTTAGGTCATGTGATGTGTGATACGTCAGCGTCAAGATGGATCCCATCCCTAGTTCAAGGCCCTCATTTACGCGGTACATGAAAATTAAGCGAAAACAAATTAATAACACAGAATAAAATGAATACACTGTATACCATGATCAACTACTCTTAATCCCTTATTTTATAATACTTATTGCTTTAAGAGTTAGTGCAGAAAAGATGCATATACAAAAGCGGCTTAAGATAGCATGAAGCATGATTAGTGACAAGCGGCCATTTTAACACCATTGCGCATGAGCGAACTTTTCCCTCCAGATTGCGAGTGCGTCACATCACATGGGTATGACCGACGCATGCGCAGACTGGATTTCTGCAAAGCGGCCATTTTATTAATGTGCAAGCTTGATTACGATGAAAAACACATAGGCAAGCCTCCTAGGGACACCCGTGTGTTGGGGAAATACAAATAAATGACAAACAATCGGAGTTAGTACAGTTATGATTTAAAGCGAGGTTCATGAAGGGAGCAAGTCGCGTTACGTGCGAATCCTTGCTCCATCACTGACGTCAGTTCTTCTTTTTTCCGCGCCAGCCAGCGCAGATCTGGAAAAAGCAGTTCCCTAGTCATTTTTTGACTAACTTTTTGGATCTTTTGATCTATTTCGAAGTCTTCACGACTCCAACGGTGCCGTTAGGGATGCCCGGCTTCAAGCACTGCGACGAGTGCGAACGCCTCATGTCGATTACGGATCCGCACCGCCTGTGCCTGACGTGTTTGGGCGTCGACCATGACGACGAGGCCTGCTCCGACTGTCGGGCCCTCTCGAGGAAGGCCAGGCGGGAGCGGTCCCGCAGGCGACTCGAGCTCCGCCAGTCGGCCCCGCGCCGTGTGAGGTCCCGGTCCCGGTCCCACGGGAGGTCGAGGGACAGGTCGCGGGGGCGGAGCCGTCACAGCTCCGGGAGTCGGCGCCACTCCTCCGGGTCCAAGTCGTCAGGTAAGAAGCATAAGAAGTCGAAGAGACATCATCGCTCTTCCGACTCCCCCCGACGCTCGCGCGATGCGGCCGGGGGTTCGGGTGACACCGCCCACGCGGCTCCTCGTGAGTCGCGGGTGCCGCGTTCGGCTCCATACCCCCCGGTTCCTGGGCTGAACGCGACGCCGGAGGAGATAGAGCGCTTCCTCATGGCCATGAGGTCCCTTTCTTCTCCGACGGGTTCCGCGGCGCCTTCGGGCCCAGCGAACCCGTCTGGGGGCCCTAGTGGGTCGGGGGCTGCGACCCCGACGCCGTCGGGTGCTTCGGCCTCGACGCCGCCGGCGTCTTCGGCGCCGGCGCCGCAGGGCTCCACGATCTCGACGCCGCCGCTGCCCTTGGGCTCGGCACCGCAGGGTTCTGCGGTCCCGGCGTCGTCGGTGCCTTCGGGCCCGACGCCGCAGGGTGCCGTTTGGCCCTCGTCGGGCGTTGGATCGTCCCCGGTGGACCTTACGACCCCCCCGGGGTCGGTCCGTGTGGTGTCCCCTCCGGCGTCGGCCTCGGCCGACGCCGTCCCCATTGCCTCCTCTCTATGGGTTCCGGCGTGGGGACGGAGCCTGTCTGCGCCGATCTCGACGCCGGTCGGGGAGTTCCATCCCTATGACCCATCCTCATTCACTTACGACCCTGAGTCTCAGGAGATGGGGGAAGAGGAGGATTGGGAGGGGTCTGAGGACCCTCTGACAAGGGAATGTCAGCCTAACATGGACTGGACAGGAGACCTTGGGGAGGCCAGTGGCCTGGACACCGTTCCAGACCCTGGATTCGTCTCTACTCCTTCCGTGGCTTCGGAGGAGGGCACGACATATAGTGTGGTGTTGATGAGGGCTGCTAAGGCGTTGGGCCTTGAGCTCCCCGTCGCGGCCGTGAGGACTAACCTCCTCACTGAGGTCCTTAAGCCGCAGTCATGCTCCATGGAGCCTATGCTGCCGTTTAATGAGGCCTTGTCGGACGTTCTTTTGGGCACTTGGTCCAGGCCCGCTACAGGTTCGCCTGTAGATAGGAACGTGGCCAGACGCCACCGCCCGGCTCCGGGCGACCCATGTTTCCTGTCCACCCACCCCACCCCCGAGAGTCTGGTTATCCAGGCCTCTAACTCCCAGACCGCCTTCCCGACGGCTCCCCCTGACCGGGAATCCAAGAGGTACGAGGCCTTTGGCAAAAAGGTATTCTCGTCCCTTAGCTTAGGACTGCGGTCTTCCAACACCGCATGCCTCTTGGGCCGTTACACCCATTCTATATGGGAAACGGTGGCGGAATTGCTGCCAGAGTGTCCGTTGGAGGTACGGGCCAAACTCGGCCAAGCCCTAGTGGAGGGCCGGGACGCAGCGAAGTATTCGATCAGGTGCGGACTGGATACAACTGACTCGCTGGGCAGAGCGATGGCTACGACGGTGGCGACGCCACGCCTGGCTCAGATCCGCCAACTTCTCGGCTGATGTCCAGAATACCCTCATGGACATGCCGTTCGATGGCCGTCGCCTCTTTGGCGACAAGGCAGACCACGCGCTTGAGCGCTTTAAGGACTCCAGGGCTACGGCCAAGTCCTTGGGCCTCTCGGCCCCGCGCCAGCAAGTGGGTGCCTTTCGCTCCTTTCGTGGTCAAGGAAGGGGCGTCCCCACGCGTGCCGCCAGCCACTCGCCGCAAACTGTCGTCCAGCGCGGCGGCGGCCGTGGAAACCGCCGTGGAGGCGGTCGGGGAGGCAAGCGGAGCCAGTCCACACCTGCCCCCGCAGCATCCGCCTCTAAACCCTCCTAGTCCGTGCTTTTCGGCCCATGTGACGCCAGTGGGGGGCAGGGTTCGCCATCACCACTCTCACTGGCGCACAGTCACTTCGGACAGGTGGGTGCTGCAGATCGTCCGAAGGGGCTACTCCCTCCCCTTCGAGACGACCCCTCAAGCCATGCCACCGCAACACCACCGCGTATCGGGGGATCATTTGCGGCTCCTGCAGGAGGAAGTTTCGGCCCTCTTGGCTAAGGGGGCCATCGAGCGCGTTCCTGGGCCAGAAGTAGGTCGTGGTTGCTACTCCCACTACTTCCTGGTACCCAAGAAGGGCAAAGGGGGCCTACGCCCTATCTTGGATCTGAGGAACGTCAACGGCTTCCTCCGGAAGGAGAAGTTCAAAATGCTGACACTGGCTCAGGTCTTGGCTGCCCTAGACCCAGGAGACTGGATGGTAGCGTTGGACTTGCAGGATGCGTATTTCCACATCCCCGTCCTGCCGGCCCACCGGCGTTACCTGCGGTTCACGGTAGGCCTCGAGCACTTTCAGTTTACCGTGCTCCCCTTCGGCCTTACCAGCGCCCCACGGGTGTTCACGAAAGTGATGGCGGTGGTCGCAGCTCACCTGCGCAGGTTAGGGGTTTCAGTCTTCCCCTACCTAGACGACTGGTTGTTGAAGGCGGGCTCGCCCCAGGCAGTCGTCAACCACCTTCAGACTACGGCGGATCTCCTGCACAGGCTGGGATTTTCCATCAATGTGCCGAAGTCACACCTGTGCCCCTCTCAGAAGCTCCTTTTCATCGGAGCGGTTCTCGACTCGGCGCAGTTTCGGGTTTACCCGCCCGAACAGCGAGTCCGGGATATTCAGGCCCTGATTCCGATCTTCAGGCTGTTATCCCGGGTTTCGGTCAGGCTGACGCTGCGGCTTCTGGGGCTGATGGCCTCCTGCATCCTTCTGGTGCATCACGCACGGTGGCGGATGCGGGCTCTGCAGTGGGACCTGAAGTTTCAGTGGGACCAGCACCGGGGCAACCTTTCCGACAATGTCCTGATCTCGGAGGGCACTGCCAGACAGCTGCAGTGGTGGCTCACGGACCGCGATTGGGTCAACGGCAGTTCCCTCTCCCTTCCCCAACCGGAGCACATAGTTGTGACGGACGCGTCCCTCCAGGGCTGGGGTGGCCACTTGGGAGAGGCGGAGATCAGAGGACTCTGGTCTCCGGCGGAGTCCCGGCTCCATATCAACCTGTTGGAGCTGCGGGCGATTCGTCTGGCACTGAAAGCATTCCTCCCGTCTGTCCAAGGGAGTGCAGTGCAGGTGTTCACGGACAACACCACCGCCATGTGGTACTGCAACAAACAGGGCGGGGTGGGGTCGTGGACCCTATGCCAGGAGGCTCTGCGCCTCTGGCAATGGCTGGAACATCAGGGCGTGACTCTGGTGGTTCAACACCTGGCAGGTTCTCTGAACGCCAGGGTGGACGAACTCAGCCGTCGGTGCTCGATGGATCACGAATGGCGTCTGAACTCGGAGGTGGCGCAAGGCCTCTTTCTGCGATGGGGAGAGCCATGGTTAGATCTATTCGCCACCGAAGAGAACGCGCAATGTCATCAGTTCTGCGTGTTGGAATTTCCAAGGAGGCACTCGCTCGGAGACGCTTTTCGTCGCGAGTGGAGCTGCGATCTGTTGTACGCCTTTCCGCCTATACCTCTTCTGCCCAGAGTGCTGAAGAAGATCAAGCGCGACCGGGCACAAGTCATCCTTGTGGCTCCGGACTGGGCACGAAGGTACTGGTATCCCGAGCTACTCAGTATGTCAGTCGATCCCCCGGTTCGTCTGCCTCTTCAGGAGGACCTTCTGTCGCAGCAGCAGGGGACGGTCCTCCACCCGAACCTGTCCAGTCTCCACCTCCATGCATGGAGATTGAGCGGCGACAGTTGAGGCCATTTGACTTGCCCCCTGAAGTTTGCAACATCATTCTGGCAGCCAGGCGTCCCTCCACAAAGACGGTATACGCCTGCAGGTGGAACAGATTTGTGGCATGGTGCACAGCAAAGGCTGTGGATCCTCTCAATGCCCCTCTCTCTGAGATTCTTCTCTTCCTTCTTTCTCTTGCCCAGCAGGGCTCTGCTCTGGGCACTATCAAGGGCTATCTTTCGGCTCTTTCAGCCTTTCTGAGGCTGCCTGACCAACCTTCTTTGTTCAAGTCCCCTATAGTAAACAGATTTCTGAAAGGCATCACTCATACCTTTCCTCCTGTTCCTTTCGTGATGCCTCAGTGGGACTTGAACCTGGTTCTAACATTTCTGATGTGCGCTCCCTTTGAGCCACTTCATAACTGTCCACTTCGCCTTCTTTCTTTGAAGACTGCCTTCCTGGTAGCCATCACCTCTGCCAGGAGAGTGAGTGAGCTCCAGGCCCTCTCTTGTAAGCCTCCTTTCCTTTCAGTCCATCCGGACAAGGTTGTTTTGAGGACTAGGCCCTCCTTCTTGCCTAAGGTGGTCACGGCCTTCCACATGGGGCAGTCCATCACATTGCCCACCTTCTTTCCGCCTCCGCACCCCTCGAGAGAGGAGGAGAGGCTCCACCGTCTGGACCCAAAACGTGCGCTCTCATTCTATCTGGATCGCACACGCCAGTTCCGGGTGGATGATCAACTCTTTGTTGGGTACGCGGGCGCTAAGAAAGGGAAAGCGGTGCACTAGAGGACCATTTCTCGATGGATTATCATGTGCATCCAGGCGTGTTACTCCTTGGCTAAGAAGGAACCACCCGCTGGGCTGCGAGCTCATTCCACTCGAGCCACGGCCACTACAACTGCCTTGGGCCGAGGTGTGCCCTTGCAGGACATTTGCCAGGCTGCTACGTGGGCTTCGTTGCACACGTTTGCGAGGCACTACTGCCTGGACAGTCAAGTCCGGAGGGATGGCTACTTCGGCCGTTCCATTCTCCAGGACTTTCTGGTGTGAATATTGGTTCGCAGACCCACCACCACGGGGATGGTATTGCTGGGGTATCTATTCCAAGGTAAGAAATCTATCACTAACGTGTCTCTTTCAGATGCACAAGTTACTACTTGTGTAACGATATATCTGTAAGAGACATTAGTTAGTGATAGATTCCTTACCGACCCACCCATCCTCCCCGTTCTGCGAACCGATATCTAGGGTTAAGGTCATCCCCTTTCAGGGCCCTAGTTTCTTGGCACCAGTGTCGGTTTTTGTCATGGCTCTGCGCTTCTGGCGCGGAAAAGCTGTGGCTAAGAACTGACGTCAGCACGCGGAGGCGGCGTCTAAGTACTCCGACGACGTCATCACGGCGCCCACGACGCCGACGACGGACGCGGAGCCGCAGACGACACCTACCGACGCGCAAGGGTACTGCTACGCAAAATTTTCCGGATCCAGTCTGACGCCTGGGGATATTCTAAGGTAAGGAATCTATGACTAACTAATGTCTCTTACAGATATATCGTTACACAAGTAGTAACTTGTGCGACACTGCAGGGGCAGTGCTTAATTTGAGCAGGTGCTTGCAGGTGCTCAGCACCGGCACCTAATCCTCAGCACCGGTGCTTATAGCACCAGTTAAGGTCATACTCATTTGGAAGGCAGACAGATTTTCCAAAGAATCACTGGATGTTGAGCCACGCTGAGACTCGAACCCGGTTACCCAACTCCGAAATCGGCAGCTCTAGCCATTAGGCAAAGTCCTCTCCAGAATAATAAGTGCCGGGGCTCTAATTTGGAGGCAGTTTACACCAGCAAATTTCTCCTGTTAGCGCTGCCTCCTGAGGAGAGCCCCGGCACTTTTTATTTTACAAATTAACCACTTCAGGGGCTGTCTCAATTCTTTGAATTGGAACAAGCGCAGAGGGTACCTTCACACCCCCATCTACCTGGCACACTGCTTAGAGCGGTGGTGGTGAGACTACTGCACTGCAGGTACCGAGACCTGGTGCTCCAGAGAGCACGTAAGCTTGGCTTTCTGAAAGTAAACGGGCCACAATTGCCATATTCCCGGATTATGCAATGGCAGTACAGAGAAAACGGACCTCATCCATGGCAGTCAAAAAAAAGCTCAGAGAGTAAGGGATTCGATATGCACTCCTCTTTCCAGCCTGGCAGAAGATTATGCTGAGGCAGCAGTTTTGGTTCTTTGATAAACTTGTGAGCGTTTGGGACTGGCACAAGAAGTTGAAGGCAGGGACAGATGCTGAGTTTTGGAGCAGACCACCACTACTGAAAGGCAGAAGGAGAAATGAGTCAACCTGGTCGGCTCGACCCACCAAATCCCAGACAGAGTAAGAGAGAGAGAAAATTGGTCAGACTTGACACTTGGTCCAATGGTCTCGGAGAGTAACTTTATGTCACTTCACCAAGGGCCGAAGGTCATTCCACAAACAGCAGAGGACCTATGATGTCTCTCAGGAAACCAACTGGTGGTTGTATATAAGCAAGTCGCTTCTGGTCACGTGCAGAAGAGGACAAAGAGCAAATCACGCCCCTAATCACTATGACTGCTGACCTGACCTGAGGCGTAAACTATCAGAACCTACTGAATTACCGCTTGCATGTGGAGTCAAACTGATGGCCTTAAACCTGTTGGAACAGAGGCAGCTACCCCCACCCCAGAGACAAATCTCAACTGTCAGACTGGTGTTTGGGGTTTTGAAATTCATTTATGTTTGTTTTGCACTTGTTTGTCTGGCTGTTGCCAACTCGGCCTGGGCAGAGGAAGTTGTGGTTCATTGTTTTTTGCATGCCCAATCTTTTGTCATGGATGGGACTGCATCATTTTAGAGGAGTCAAGTATAGGGTTTGGAAAACAAGATTGTCTACCTGTAGTGGGTGATGGGGTGCCGCTCAAGGGTGGTGGACAAAGGCGGCCAGAGTGCACACTTCCCAAATACAATGCAGACTTGATTCACTAAATACACCTTCACCTGGAATGTAAGGGGGATGGGCTCTGCAGCTAAGCACTATAACATTTTCGCATACCTGAAAGACAGGGAAACAGAAATGGCCGTCCTGCAGGAGATGCACATGGCAGAGGACCAAATCAAGGCCCTGCATCGTAAATGGCAGGGTCAAATATTTGCGAACCCCTACTCTGCATTCTCCAGTGGGACAATGATATGGGCTCTACCAGGTGTCCCAGACATGGCAAACCTAGCCATCTACATAATGTCCTTCCAGCCCTCCCCACATGACAGGCAAAATTCAAATGCCCCAATAGGCACTGAATTTGCTTTAATCTTAATTTAGGTGACAGCTTTGCGTCTTCAAGCAACTTAACAATTTCTTTGAACTTTAACAGCAGTCAGTCTCGCTTCCATTTTAACTGTATCCAAATTGATGCCTAGAAAAACCAGACAAGTGTTAGGCCCTGCTGTCTTTTCAGGAGTCAAAGGTACTCCTAACTGATGTGCCATAATTTCAAATTGGTGGTATGCTCTCTCACAATCTTTGGTGCCTGCTGTGACTACAAACAAAAAGTCATCCAAATAATGAGTGACCAATGTATAACCTGCACCACTGCAGAAATGTACTAAATGCATCAAACAGCTTGCAGGAAATGGCGCAGCACATTGGCAGAACTTCATCTATGTACAATTGATTGTCAAACTGAATGCCTAACAAAGAGAAGTCAAAAGGATGAACTGATAGCAAACAAAAGGCTGACTTAATATCACATTTAGCCAACTCGGCTCCTGGGCCCACCTCTCTGATCAATGTAATGGCTACATCCACTGATGCAAACTGCATTGCAGTATCATCTATTGGTATGAAGTCATTCACTTACAAGCCGTGAGGCCATGCAGGTGATGAATCATGCAAAACTCCCCTACTGCCTATTTAGGTATTACCCCTAGTGGGGAAATCATTAGGTCAGGTAAAGGCCGATAATTAAAAGGACCTGCCATCCTTTCTTCTCTCACTTCCTTGCCAAGTTTCTGCCTCACACTATGAGGGTGCTATTTGCCTGACTTAAACTGTCAGTAAACCTGCCTGCCCTAGGAACTTGATAGCTAAGTCGAAAACCTTCTTTAAAACCCCATTCCAACCATGTTGCATCCTCCATGGTAGGATAAAATGAAAGCCAGTAACTCACATTTCCAAAATTAATTGGAATAAACGCCCTTGTAACCAGGTTGAAAGGATCCACCTCTACCCCTGCCTTGACCACTAACTCCAAAGCTTGTCTGGTCCCCAAAACATTGAAGGATTGCATGTTTTCCCCCACATTTTGAACACTTATGTTTATATTTACAGGGATTCCGTGGACAATAACTCATGTTAAAACTCCAGCAGGCACCGGAATTTTAATTTTGGCCTCTATTCCATGCCTTCCTCGCACCCACAACCCTCCCCCTGTGGTGGGCCTGCCAAAAAAGAACCCGTGAGAAACTGCTAAGCCGCTTGCTGTGTGCATGGTGGGGGGAGGTCTTTGTGGATACATCCATTGCACCCATAATTTATTGTCCACTTCCCCCCCAAGGTTTATCGGGAATGAGGACCTTTCGAACCTGAAACTCTTCGTCATAATGTAACCATGCAAAACCCCCAAATTCGAATGATATCAATATAATTAAATATAGATACTGCTCGCTCAGGGAACTTTTTACAATATACACTGGCAAATATTAAAAATGCTGATGTCCATGTGTCAATAGTTGTGGGAACCTGCTGCCTTTTTGCTAAATTCCAGGCTTCTTCTCTAGACCCTTCTTTAGATTGTATCGCTCCATGCAGTAGTTTGTAGACATCCACAAATTCACCCCTCCAAAATTTCTCTTTAGTTGAATTGCTCAGATGTGCCCCCAATGGCAACGACAACGCCATGTAAGGCAAACGTTTTAAGCCATCAGTTTTACTCATTTCCCCCTCCTCTTTAGATTTTCCATCTTTGTCCACAACCGACTGGAATATCCCATCCATGACCCCTGTTTCTTTTGCATCATCTTTTACATTTAATTTTAATTTAATTTAATTTAATAACGATTTCTAAAGCGCCTGGTGACCCAAGGGCATCCCCGCGCTATAAAATTGATCTTTCTTGCCTGCAGAGTCTGACTCCTCATCAATTGATTCGGTACTTACGCTTTTATCCACTACACCACGACCCGATAACTTGACTTTCTTGCAGTGTTCTTTATTAGTCCCCCAATTAATCCACCACTGACTCTCACCTGTTCTCATTGTATTGGCTGGTTCTGGAGATGCCCGCTTTCTACTGCTTCTTTCTTGTGCTGTCTTCGCACCCCGACGTCTGTCCAGTAACTTCAGTCCGTTATCCCCCTCCTGTAACACATGACTTTTCGGAAAAATATTAGGACCCTCCGCCTCCTCAGCCCTTTTCAATTAATTATACGTATGCCAACCAGGTGTCTCCCCTCTTCCAATTCTTCAGCCTCATCCTCATAATCCAACGTACATTCCTCTTGATCATCCACATGCACAGAACTTACACCTAGACATTCACCACCCCCCATCCCCCCATCAAAATGCTTCTAATTGTGTTGTAATTGTATTGTATTTTAATTGCATTTATATAGCGCTTACTACCCCTGACAAGGCGTCAAAGCGCTTTTTCAGCAAGTAGCACGCTACTCCGGGACCCATAGAGGATTAGTGTTGAATTACTATAGTGAAACATGCAAGTACATTTTAAGTGGTGGATAGGTTAGTCCGTTAATTGGATTTGGAATGATAGCAGAAGGCTAGAGGAGGACAAAGGTTTGTATTTATATAGCGCACGCTATTCAGGAATCCTACAAAGGATTAGTGGTGAATTAATATGGTGAAAAATGAAGTAATTTCAGTGGTGGATATTAGTCAGTTACTTGGAGTGAGAAGGTTAGCGGAGGGAAGAAAGATTTGCATTCATATAGCACTTGTTACCCCTTATGGGTGTTAAAGAGCTTTTCTGGAGAGTAGCACGCTACTCCGGAACCCATAAATGATTACTGTTGAAAATGAGTATAGTAGAAAAATATAAAGTAATTTGAGTAGTGGATATGTTATTCAGTTATTTGGGTAGTATAGTAGTATAGTTTAATATGGAATTTGAGAAGTGAACATGTTAGTCTGTTAATTTCGATTGAAAAGGATAGTGGAGGGATAAAAGAGTGAAGGGATTTTTTTTCAAGTCTTAACAGTAGGAGGAGGCTTTTGGGTGAGTAAAAAAGAGTCTTGGAGGGGAGGACTCAGAGGGAAGAGTTTAGAAAGGTTTATTTTAGGGGACTGGTATAGTAAAAGAGGTGTCAGATGAAGCAAGGAGGGGTAGAGTAGGAGAGAGTCTAGAAAGGGTTATTTTGGCAATCATAGTAGTGGTATGGGGTTTGGGATAAAAGAGAGTGGATGTAGAGGATATATTGATAGATGTATAGGTTGAGAGATAGGGTAGTGCATTGGAAGGAGTAGTAGAAGAAGTTTGAGATGAGTCAGAAGGTTGGGCTAGAAGATATATTGAGAAAAGTATAGGCTGAGAAATAGGGTAGTGCATTGGAAATGCTAAATTAGAAGAAAGTGATAAATATATAGATCCATATTTACATTGAAAGTATATAGATACATAAAGGAGGTAAGTATATGTAGATTAAAGATATTGATAGAGGCACAGGATGAGAAAAAGGGTAGTGCATTGGATATGCTTTTTCAGAAGAAAAGTAACAGACACACAGATCCAAGTACATGGAAGGTACATAGATGCACAATGGAAGGATGTACATGTAGACCAAAGATGATTTTTATTTATTTATTATTTTATTTTTTTCTCTCAACAACATAATTATTTTACATGTTTATACAAAGTAATACACAAAGATAGGTACATATCTATAGTGAAAAAATGCTTGTATACAGAGGGATATGCTGTAAATGTCTGTTTGCGTATGGTGCTTCTGTCGGGAAGAGCCAAATCTTGAGTAGTTTTCTGAAGATAAGGTGGTTGTCGGTGGACCTTATGTTGGGGGGTAAAGAGTTCCATAGTTTGGCTGCTTGAACAGAGAAGGATGTGCCACTCATGTTTTTTTTCTTGTATGATGGGATTTTGAGGCGAGATGCTCCTTTAGAGCGGAGGTTTCTTTGTTGAATGTGTTTGGTGATTTTATTCCTGATCAAGAGTGGTCCCATTGCTGCAGTATTCTCCCTCTGATGCTCTGCAAACCGCCAAAGCCTGCAGAGACTGTGATCCTGTCTACTTCTTTACTTGCTCCGCCTTGTACTACAACCATCTATCCTGCTAACCAAATCCATTTACCAGCCTGCAAGGCTTTCTTGTGTCCCTTAACATTGCCTGAAAACTCCATACCTGACTCCCTACAGCCTTGAAAAACATTCTCACCCTGGTTATGAAACTTGCTTTCCACATTATTCCTTTTTGTATAGCCTTTCTCTTTCCCTCCCACTCCTTGAGCAGTTTCTATCCCAGAGGACAAGACTACATTCACCAACATATCTCCTTTCATAGAGCATTTTATAGCCAGCAGGGACCTATCCACACAAAGCTCCAGCCCTTTATGTGGCACCTCTTTCCAGCTATTTTTGAAAATTGGCATTTTAAAATTAATGTTCTTGCTGGAAGGCACAATAAAATTATTAGCCCCCTGCTGATTACAAGCCACTTGTTGGTTTGAGGGCGGAGCAGACACAGCACACTGCACAATGCTCTCTCCTTTAACATATGAAACCATCATTGCACGCCTTTCACTTGCAGGGCCCTTCTCCCCAAGCGCAAGTATGCGCGCGCGGCCCCTCCCACACCCACCAGAAGAGAAAGGTGGGGCCGACATCGGCCCCGCCGCAAGTATGGCGGGCACACCGGCCCCCACCCGCTCTCTGTGGAGGGGTGCGCCTTGACGTGTCACCCTGACGCGGCGGGCGCGCCTCAGAATTGATTGGACCCCGGGTCTCCCAGTGACCCGGAAGTGATTGAATCACTTCCGGGTCACTGTGGAGCAAAGGCCAGGCCGGCTAGAACCGGCCTGGCAAGTTAGGGTTTAAAAGGCCAGGGAGCGCAAAATGGGAAAACAGCAGCTCCTACCTGGGGGTGACTCTGGACTCTAGACTCAGCTGGAGAAACCACATAGAGAAGACCTGCCAGAAAGCAGCAGCCAAACTGGCTGCATTAAATCCACTCCTGAAGACCAAGTCTATGCCCATGCAGAGCAAGGTGCGAGCTATCACCACAATAATTCGACCAACTATGACATACGCTTCACCAGTTTGGAGTGGCTGCGGCCCGCAACTTCGGAAAGACCTACAGAGACTACAGAGCGAGGCCTTACGGATTGCAGCAGGTGCACCTATGTTCACACGAACAGCAGACCTCCACAGAGACCTAGACATTGAGATGTTGGACGACCATCTCCTCAAACTCAACAGGACATTCTACAAAGGATTGGATCAAAAGGAAAACCCACTGATCAGGAAACTCGCAGACATCTCTACAAACCCATTTGACCGCTACCCGCGTCCCATTGAAGCGCTAACCTTGCGAAACTGAAACAGCAACACAGCATCCAAAAACTCATCACTGCCTGAAGGCAAACACTGGCAGGTACGCAAAACTCACCGCTGCCTGACGGCATAATCGCCTCGGCAAGCAACCAAAACGCTTTCACTGTCTGATGGCATAATCGCCGCGGCAGGCACCCAAAACTCAAAACTATCAGAAGGTACTTGATAGACAAAGACGAGACTCTCTGTCCATCACCTTTTCCAAAATTGATTTTATCCACACTAAGTGTGGGAGGGTGTACTCAGACGTGAGTCCCTAGCTCATTGCACCATCAGGATTCAAGTAAGCTGGGCCGACGACGGCTGAAATGCCAGAAACCGGTCCCCGGTAGCTTGTCTCCTTCCCAGTATAAGAATTGGCTTGGTAGTTTGGTTTGCCCTGTTCCCATCATGCACTGGGACAGGAACAGACTAATTTGCATATAGCCAGGTTCTGAAGCTGGGATGGTGCAGTGAGCTAAAAAACGGTGATGGATCAAGCCCTGATCTCTTGACTGGGTAGGAGTATTCTGTATCATTCAGAAACTCTGTCCATCACCTTTTCCAAAATTGAGACTCTCTGAGGAAACATGCTGACAATTCTGCAAACTCAATTGACCGCTACCCGCGGCCCATCACTGAGCTGACCATGTGATACAACCTCCACTGTGACAAAGCGTCACACATCAATAAGACAACCTAAACAGCGACTAAAAAATTCGAAATGAATGTCGAGTAAGGAGGCTACTGCCTCGGTATCCAAAAACTCACCACTCTCAGAAGGAATCTGACAGACGAAAACAAGACAGACGCAGTCTGCCTCTTTGACTCCGCGCTCCACGGCCTGCCCCTCCAGCCTCTAGGAGGCTGTAATTCTTTTTCTTGTTTTATTTTCCAGGTCCTGGAACACGGTTCACGCCTGGAGCCCGGAAACAACATTGCGAGGAGGAATTCACACCGAGGAGCACGGTTGTGACCCGCCATCTCCGCTCCTGAGTTCCTGGAGGATGATTGGCGCTGGGGGGGCCTCTCATCGAGGATTTACAACACCCTGCGTGTTTTCTTTTTAGGCTTTCGTGGATGTTGGCTCCAGCTGGGGACTTCGCAACTTGCATATTGCAGTGGAAGGAGGAGGGATGCTTGAGCGGCAGGAGCACGTCGAGCGGGGACACGTCCCGGATCCGCTTAGGGCTCTCGTTAGCGGTGGCTTTCGGGACCGGAGAGGCAGGGGCGTGTCCAGTGGCTGTTTGCGGAAGAAAGAACAGCTGTCCTTGTGGCACAAACAGGATTTCAGCCGGAGGCTTCGCTGGTCATCCCTATCAACGTTGGGACAGCGGGGACCGGAATAGTGTAAGTATGCCCGCTCCCTCCGCAGAATGGTGTGCTGCACTTGGCATGGATGGCTTGTCTGGTCCTGCAGTGAGGGACGAGCGCAAATTTGAGCAGGCGAGGTTGGGGGCTGGCTCCCTGTAGTATGCAATCTCCATGGTGATTGTCACGACAGTGGGGCAATGTTTTGAAAGTACTTGTTTAATTGCACTGCAAGTTTACTCGTTCTGGGTTCATTCAATGGATGGAATGCAGAAAGTACAAAGTTCCCCGAAGAATAGAAAAGAAGTGTGTATGTTGTATACTGGGAGAGCAAAGACGGGGAACAAGAAGTTCCCTTGTTGGAACTAAGAGGCCTCACACACCCAGCGAGCTAGATGTCATGCTTCATCATTGGCCTCCTGCTCCTCGTCAGACTGGCGCTGCAATGTCTGACGGGCGCCTAATAGGCGCTCTTTGTCGGAGTTCTTTTGTTCCAGCCAATGGTTGAGTGCGTGTGAGGGGTTAGGTGAAGGTGTAGTCATGAGGGGATTGTGATATAAAAAAGGTAAGTCAGTTCACAAGGACATTTATTCGCGTGGCTGACTCCCTTGATTAAAAGGTGGGAGGGGAGATAGATACTGTAAGGGGCACAGCGGAACTATCTCAAACCCTCTGATCAGGTTGACATGTTCCTTGCCTAAATGGCAATTCCTCAGGACCTCAAGTGCTCAGTACTACACAGTGATAAAAGAACAATAAACAAAAAAGTTAAATACAACCTCTCTGGGTCTGTAAGGGGGCAGGCCAAGGGGTTCTGCAGTAGTGAGGTGACCCTAAGGGTGTCCCTAATGGACCCCGCAGTCTGTTCCTGTGGGGCAGCACAGTAAGGTATGGTACCTCTAGTGCGTGCAGCCAAAGCTTATCAACCTACCCACACGCATGGCGCTCCTACGGTAGCGCGGAACAGCTGCTGCATTCAATGGATACCAATTAGGAGTACCTCTTGCAGCTCTGCACCGCGTGTGGCCTGTCTGAATGTAGAAACATTTTTGCTTGGACTCCAGATTAAGCGGCTCATCATAAAAAGCACAGGCCTGGGGCATGTTTAACGTTTATTGCCAGGGCGTGACTGCGCAAGATTGTGTATTATCTCCGGTACTGGCGGGGTTTTACGAAGGCTGGTATGGTAATGGAGAGGCATTCACGCTTGGCTTGGACTCGGACAGCCACCCCACCAAGCTCATTGTTAACAGCACAGTAAGGGTATCATGTTTTGGCGAGGGCGTGACCAAGACAGATTCTAAGGATTGTTTGTGGTCTCCTGTGCAGGCTGTGGCTTACAAAGGCTTGTATGCTGCTGAGGAGGCTTCAACGCCCTGCTGTTACGGTAGGCAGAAGATGTATTTAGCATGACTAAGGAGGCTTTTCTTCTCCTGGGGACCCCTGAATCTGTCGGCACGGTGTTCTGAAAAGCATTCCACCGCGGTTGCCAATGTACGGCGTAATCTCTTACAATTTTCACTTCGCTCAGAATTGGAGAGTCACGGTGGATGTAGGGGTTTCAATTCCTTGGTTTTGCAAGGAATCAGTTTCTCATACTCAAAGCAATTAAAAGTACTGTTTAAGCCTGTTAGTTTCACTATCACGGTAGTGAAAAATACTCTAGTTGTCGTGTAGGCGAGAGTGAAGTGGTGGCCTTTTTTTCATTTAATAGGAATAATGTTTTTTGCCATGACGGAGCAACAATTTGATAAACAGTATGCTCTTATTTCATTAATGGGTTTTTGTGTACGATTTCAAATAAAGGACAATTGGGCTAGATGTAGGTAATTTTATTTTACCACTTCTTAAATACCGAATTTTACCGATTCGGTATTCAAGAAGTGGTAAAATAGAGGGGGGGGGGGGGGGGTGTAGGTATTACAGAATCGGTAAATACCGAATCGTTAAGATTCGGTATTTACCGATTCTGTAAATACCGATTCGGTAATGTCCATTGATTCCTATGGGCATTGAAGCCCATAGGAATCAATGGCCATTACCGAATCGGTATTTACCGATTCGGTAAATACCGATTCCAGCAAGGGTGCAGGGGGTGTCACTTTGACACCCTCTAGCATCCCAAATACAGGCATGTGTGCCATGTGGTAGACAGACATGCCCTAAGGGCATGTCTGTATGTCACATGGCATAGGTGTGCATGCACACATGTGCATGCACACCTGGATTCGGTATTTTACCACCCAATTGGATTGGGTGGTAAAATACCGAATCTGAAAGGCCTTTGGGACTCAGAAGAGTCCCACCTACATCTGGAAGTTACCGAATCGGTAAGAATACCGATTCGGTATTTTACCAATTCGGTAAATTTACTGAATCGGTAAAATTGGCCCCCTACATCCCAAAAACCCATTTACCGGTCGGTAACGGCCGAAATCGGCCGGTAAATGGCCACCTATATCGGGCCCAATATTGGGGAAATGTAGCTGGAGGAACTCAAGTGCAGAAAGGCTTTTGGTTGTTTGATCCACGTGTCTGTCATATGTTACACGTTTAGCTAGTCTACCCCTTATATCCAACAGGACTTTACAAGCCGAGGAATTCAGGTCTATAAGAATTATATAAAAGGGCAAGCTACAATTCTTACTGTGCAACGCGCTGTTGGTTGAAACTAGGCTGGGAATCAGCGAATGAAGCAAATGTGACGTGTCCCGTTGGCTCCTTGAACATCCCAAGGTGAGTTAAGCGAGAGTGGGACAGAACTGGTCCTTGTATGCCCGAGCAACCTTCCCTTTACAGGGTACTTTGCTCCCAGACGCTGAACACAGGCGCAGCAGATTCATAAACCTTGATCGACGGTGCCAGGTAGTCACCCTTTAAGTAATGTGATGAGGCAACAAGGCGACCGATCGCGCCCCGGAGGCTCCGGGCGAGAACTAATGATTTATTACCGGCCTGAGAGGCGCAGTTTATGTACATGTTTACAGAGCCTTACTGGGTTTGGGACAACTGGGAGGGACTTTATGTTTCAGGGGAAACGTACACTTCAGGTAAACATTGGCATTGCTATGATATGCAAAGGCTACAGGACTTTTTTAGGTCGAGTTATTTGTAACTCGAAGCCTATTGGGGCTAAACTAAGAGCTAAACTAAGCTCTCAAAAAATGCGGATTTCCAGAAGTGCATGTGTCCTGTGCACGTGCTTCTATCCGCCTGCCTGCCTCGCATCACCACATCAAAGCCAGCCATCTGTTGCTTCCCCAGCGTGGTGTCGCCAGCAGCTTCACTTCAAAGGGATCCGCTCCACCCCCTGCTGCATCAAAGGCTTTCATTTCGCGGCCGCGTTTATTTACTTTCATTTCGCGGCCGTGTTTTTTCTGCCCCTGTTAGGCTCGTTTTTTTGTGCCTTTCTGCCCCTATTAGACTTGTTGTTGCTTGTTTTCAATTGAACCCTTAAGTATAGCAATTAGCAACTTAAAAGTGTCCTGCCAACACGCAGCAAACGATCTGCCACTGCAACACGTGTCAATGTTTTAGTAACTTTTGATCTATTCGAGCTAGAAAGATTTTGTTTTTCTTACAAATCTTCAAAATCTGCACAAGACGATAGATTATGTGGCAAATCCATCATTTTATGTGGATAATGCTGCAGACTTGTATAACTTCTGATGTCATGGCTATCGACGGGCAGCTAGCCTACAGTAACACGAAGACCAGGCTTTACCTGGGAAAACTTCAGCCCTCGCTTTCGCATGCAACATACCTGAGATCAATCACTCCTACATGTTGGGTCCCTGCAGCTCTCAGCCTGCGGGTTCTCTCCCACCTAATGCCTGATGTTGGAAAGTGCTTCTAGTAGCTGTTCGAGTCAGAGCTTTGTGCAGCTGGTATTGTGCATGCATCGAGGCTTCTACACATTCATGCTCCCTTCCCTGCACAAGCGCGCTCCGGTAGAAGTTTTTTTTCCACTACATAACCCTGAGATGCCATACTGATGTGCTTCTGTCCCACACTTGCCCCTTCACCTCAGATTCAGCGTGGGTGTGATCACGGCACTCTGGTTTTAATTAAGTGCCCTAAGCACTTTGCAGCCCCCGGGCTGCATGCTATATGCATTGTCTTCTTGTGTACGGGTCCCAGTCTTTTAGTTACAATTGTAGTATTTCCAGAAAGAAACACTTGGGGGCAGTCAGCCTTGCAGTGGCTCAGAATGTGTGGGGTTAAGTGGTAATATCTCAATAATATAACAAAAACACACTTGTAGCTAATGGACTGCGCAGGCTTTTAAAGAGGTCTGTAGGTTAAATAGATGCAGGTTTACATAAGTGATGCCAGGCCGCATAATTCGGGAGATGAAAAGCCACAATATCAGCTGGAGCTCTGCGGATTCGATGCGACGACCTCGGCTTTACAGGAATGTAGTGCAGAAACCCCTGGGTCTTACAGAAAGCAGAGGCTTGGGCGGTTGTACGACCGTACAGCGCATGTAATTACCATTACAACGTAGGTAATTACTTTGCATGGCTTTGCCACGCATTTTTTAGTGCACATGTTTTTACTGCGAATATGCGTTTACAACGCATGCCAATACCGCACGTTGTTTTTAGATTTAAAAACAATGTTTTGTGGCGGTAAACTTACTTTAAATGCGTGGTATTGGCATGCGTTGTAAATACATATTCGCGGTAAAAATATGCGTGATAAAAAATGCATTGTAAAGGCACCACGAGGTAAAAACCTCGTTGTAAAGGCTGTTTCCCCTTGGGGCGGACATTTAAAAACAAAGAGTAACAATACAAATAGTGAGTGCCTGGGACAGAAGCAGCGGGGGCTACGCCAGGGCAAACGATTGAAGCGACCTTGAGCAGGCACAAAGGAGCAACTTTGAGTGGATGGCCCAGTGTTCATTGGCTGTTGACTACCAAGAGATGCTTTTGCTGTAGTTCGGAATCCAGCAATGGATAAAGAATTCAGCACAGAGTGTCGGCACTCCTGGTTTACAAACGGATGCATTTTCATTCATAAACCTAAGCTACATATTGCGCTTGATGAGATGGTGAGAACCAGGATCCGGGGCCTCGCAACCAAATTGTCAAACTCTGCCTCAAAGTCATAATCAGATAAACTTGCATGCAAATATCTGAGAAAAAGACGCAACTACACATATGCGTGGGCATGTATATATAATGTGTGTGTGTGTGTGTGTGTGTAATATATATATATATATATATATATATATATATATATATATATATATATATATATATATACACACACATTAATGTAAAGCACCGTCCACTACAGGTACATTTATACGCACACAACTACACACATGCGTGGGTATGTATAATGTGTGTGTGTATGTGTATATATGTGTGTGTGTGTATGTATATATATATATATATATATATATATATATATATATTTATATATATATATATATATATATATAATATTAATGTAAAGCACCGTCCACTAGAGGTACATTACCACCACAGCATCACTCAGCACCACTGCAGCATCACTCAGCACCAACACAGCATCACTCAGCACCACCACAGCATCACTCAGCACCACCACAACAATACTCAGCGCCACCACAGCATCAATCTGTGCAACCATTCAACAAAAACTGGTTTAAATATGTTCTCTCAATGTTTCAAGCTTTATTACAAATGTCACAAAAAGATGTTAATATTTCACTTCTGTTCTTGGATTTTCGTCACAATAAAATACACTGAACATAATCTTCACAAAAGTTATTTACAAAAGTTTAAGCTATTGTCATTATAAATTACAATAACTTTTATTTAAGTATTAATTATTAAAAAAATAAAAGCCATTGTTATTTGTAATATCAATACATCTAAAGTAACGTAAATACAACACATAATGCATTACAAATGCTATAGGTGTCACATTTGCGAAAGTTAAAACTATTGGCATTGTAAATGACAAAGCTATTAATTTCGCTATTTTCAAAACCAACACATAAATAAAAGATTTGTCATTTACAATACCAATAGCTCAAACTTTCCTAATGCGAGACCTATTGCATTGCAAATGCTTGTTGTAATGATGTTTTGAACAATGTTTGGAGCGAATAGATGCTTCATGTCAGCAGTAGCCAAGCATTATTTCGCAGGGCCACAACCCGTTAGGGGGCTCCCTCATAAAGCATGCTCGGTTTGGCATGGGCAGGATGTCCCAAGCTAAATTTTCAAGGCTATGCCCCTTTTATGCCCTATGGGTGCTGCGTGGGAACCCAGTATAAACATGCTGCTGACAAATGTAGTTGTTCTTCAAAGAATCAGAATTCCCTATAAAAAGCACGGGTCACAGAGGTTTTTTTGCAGCAATATTGATGAGCTGCGGCGGTATTCACTATTGAATTTCTGATGTGCCCATTATAGGGGGCATATGTTTGACCACTGGGGGGGACTGATAATAAATATTTAAGTTTCAGCGCAAACTGAAGGTGAGGAACAACATAGAATGGTACATAACCCTTTGTAGAGTCTTTAAGGTTTACTGAGGGTGCAGGAACATACGTAGTCCGTCTGTGCACCAGGCGCTATAACAAATTACATACTCTGTATGTGCTACACCGTGGACAAGAAGGCCCCCATGTGTTACACGCATAAGGTAACCCATCATATGGGAATTTCACCTTGTTTGGGACCAAGCATTAGAGGCATTTATTTTAAGCAGGATTTGGCAATGCAAATCCCTAGTTTGGCAAGGAATGTGTAGTCGAGCCAGGGCTTCAGCATTCCTTAAGTAACCATGAGTACGATATTGCACTCCCACTATGTACCCGGTACCTTCCCTAAGTAACCATGAACATGATATTATAATTCACCGTATACTTCAAATTTTGAAATTAGTGGGGCACTCGCACACATAGGGTACACGTGCAGGGTGGCCGGTTACATGGTATGCTGTTAAATAAAAGCCTTTTCTCTATCGAAAGTAATGGATTGCATTCCCCCCTAGTCGGACACAGGGGGACAGCCATGGGCATTTCACTTTGCCACATTTCTCAAAAGGGTGTCCAAGATAGGAGATGGTAGTTGTCTTTTCCCCTGTCAGAGGCTTCATTTATCGGGTCGTATCAATGACATCCACACGGGTGATGCTAGGGAAAGCATTTAGGGGCATATTAACAAGGGCTTTATCTCCGCTTTTTTGGCTTTAAAAGCCAAAGAAGCGGAGATAAAAATATCGCCCTATCAACAACAGGGTGCTAACTTGCAAAATCGCATGTTAGCACCCTTTTTCACTACTCTTCCCTTTGCATTTCTAAGGAGATGCAAAGTGGGCGTTCCAGAGCAAAATAATAGGAGAAATGTTGGTATGCAACATTTCTCCTATTATCAAGCTTCACGCTAACCCTGTTAAAGACAAAAAAAAGCAGCGCTAACCACGGTTAAAGCTGCTTTTTTACGCCTGCTAATTTTCAGACTTAGCCATGTAATCCAATGGGAAGTGGATTACATGGCTAAATCCACCATGGGTTATCAACAAGGATATCCCTATCCTTGTAGTTTTATCACTGCATTACCAGCAATAACCTCCCAAAATGCCGCTATCGCTGGATTTTTTTATCTCCTAGGCGGTTAGCATTGTTAATAACGCGATAACCTGGCGATATTATCCAGCGATAGCTGGCGTTAAAAAAATTAACGTTAAGCGCCCTTAGCGTTAATTTTTCCTGTTCCTTGTTAATGTGCCCCTTAATCTCTTGCGGTTAGTTATGAAGAGATCTCCACGTATACAACTGGGGCAATGCTAGGCATAATTTTCAATGTTCCCCAGGTAATACAACTGATGCTGTGCCAAGCACTCTCAGTTGATAGTTGGATGATAATGCAACTAGTGCTATGCTAGACGCTCTCATTGACTGTCGGATTTCAATGATCGTTAGGTAATACAACTGATGCTATGCTAGCCTATCACATTAAAACGTTAGGGCAGGGACCATTCCCTGTTAAACTGAGTTTGGACCTGTTCACAAGAAACACGAACTTTATATTCAGCTTAATAACTACGGGGGGAGCTACGCTTAGCATATTACAGCAATAGATTCCACGGGGAACATCCTTTACGACGCGGATGTTACCCCGCGCTACCGTTACGACGTGTCTCTTACAACGCAAGTCGTAACCACGACTTGCGCTGGAGGGCGCTCAAGGACAAGGAATAGTTAATTTACTATTCCAACACCTTCCCTACTATCCATGGGGACTGGTGTTGGAATAGTAAATTAAACTATTCCTAAGTCTGCACCCTACAGCGCGCGTTGTAACGATACGCATGGTAATAGCCCGCGTTGTACCGTCATACATCCGATTCCACACATGGATTAGGGGTCTGTGTCAAAAGCACCTAGGCACCAATTATAGGTACACATGTTTCAGAAGTGCGTTATGTCGCGCACTGCTGTAGCATCGGTCCGCCTATACCCGCATGCACAGTATACCGGTGGTTTGTCACACGGTATCTATACACCCTCGTGCGCATATACGTAGGCACAATAAGGCATTGTGCCACACAATACCTCTGCACCAATGTTTGGACACCTGTGCAGTCAAGGGCCGTGTGGCATCGCACGGTACCGTTCTCCCCCGCTTTTGCTTGTACAAGGAAGCATTACATGCCTGTGATTTGTCACGCGGTATTTAAGCACCCTGTGCTTGAACACTTATGTAGTGTGATGTCTGCGTGGGGTCCCACACTACTGACGTCCTAGGACTCGTATGAATAAGCATCATATTTTGTGTTATGTTGCACGGTACCTATTCCCTGGGGGCCTTGGGCAAATTGGTTGCCTATGTTGTCAGACAATGCCTGGGAACCATTGGGCACGTACAATTTGGCAAACGGTACAGGTGTGGTATCAAGCAGTATCGATTCAGCCGTTGGCCGGCATGTTAGATGTCTGGGTTGTGTCACAACAGTACCTATGCACCCTAGGCTGGGGGTGTGGGTGAAAAGTGGGGGTCAGTCTCATGAAGTAGGGCTGGCATACGAACTGTTTCTTTTATCTGAAAGCCAAAAAACACTAATCATTTGTGTTTGTTTTTATTTATGTATGACTGGATCCATGGCTGATACCTGGGAAGTGCTCCTCACCACAACAACTGCAAGAGGTGGACAGCCAAGGGGACCGGTAGACCCGTAATGTGAGTGGCAAGTGATGGCATCAAGTGTGATGGGCGATCAATCAAGGGCTCAAGAGGTGCCAGCACTATATTGGTTGTGTATAGGTGTGTTAACCATTGGTTGTGCCAGCCATAGTAATGCAGCAGTACACTGCTCCACAGGTGTATGCCTTGCTAGCTTGACAAACAGACCCAGGGGTAACAGGTGTATGCAACACCTTAACACCCCTTGTCGGGAAACAGTATTATGCCTTTACGGCGCCTGTGCTTGCAGGTGCCATCGTAGCGTACACTGCGTGGTTGGGATACTCCGTAGTAGGGAGGTAGGCATACACAGGGCATTTCCCAGGGCATAGTGGTCAGGTGTAGGTGGTTCACGGACTTCATGGTATGCTTAAGGGAGATCTTGGGGCCTGTGGGTCCCGGGGTAGCCTGCCAATTGCACCAACAAGGAGTGTCAGGGTCTGGGGTGACGTGTCTTATCGGGCACAGCGTGATGCCATCAATTGCATCCATTTAGTGCCCACATGGTGGTAGGCCCACTTTCCCTAAGTCAGACAGCCCTAGCATCTCTATCCCACACTTGGAAGGGGGGCGGGAAAGGACTGGGTACGCCTGGTTAGAGGGGTGGGTCGACATGTCGGTGCCCGAGGTACACCCTGGCACAGAGACTCCAGAGATTCCAATGGGGGGGGAAGTGAGTCTGTGAGGGCATTGAGCCACTGGGAAAATATAACTAGTAACAAACTGGTGGCTAGGGCTTGACACTTGCAGACTATATCCCAGGGGTGCATCTGGGGGGAGTCGTGCTTCTTAAAAGACGGCGTCCATTTGTCCACATCAGGGGAAGAAACCATCACAGAGAATCTTCTTGCCTAGTTAGTGATGTATAGTGACAGGGCACGACCTTGCGGTGAGTTTGTAGGGGGGGCCTGATAGACTAAAAATATATTGGCTTGGCTTGTGAAATTTTTAAGGACAGGGCATGACCTTTCAATATAGGAGGGTAGAGGGGGCAGATAGTCAGTCAACTACGCTGGCCTGTGGCGTTAAGGTCATGATTGGTGAGCAGTAAATTTAAGGTCCTTAGAGGGCGGCGCCATTCTTGAATGGGGTCACCCAAGGGGAGGGACAATTGGTCTCTCTTAGAACTCCAGGGGCAGTTACAGCCGGTTGGCTGGAAGAGTGCGGGGGAGGGGGAGTCACGCTTTCTCTAGGCTGGTTGGCCACCCCGCAAGTGCACAATGATGCCAGTAAATGGCGCAGAGATGCAAGGGCCCACTTTAATGGAGTTAATAGATCGTACGGGGTAACCGGGGGGGGGGGGGGGGGAGTACCCTCCCGGTAGACGGGCCCTCTGGGCATGCGCACTCCGATGGAAGGGCGTGGTTAATAGAGCATAGGGGGAAACCGGGGGGGGAAGTACCCTCGCAGTAAACGGGCCCTCTGCGCGTGCGCACTCTGACTGGAGGGCGTGGTTAAGTGATAAGGATCTGACAACAGTTGGTGATCTTGCCATAGGCCCAAATAGGATACGTAGAAAAATAATTACTGTATGATTATGGTTGATATGTTAGATGCGGATAGGAAATACCTTGTACTAGAATTATGTTGGCGTAAATACTTTTCCACAGCGCACACAGAGGGGGGCAGAGCAGGGAGACTCCTGCTGTGGTTGGCCGCACAAAGGAGAGGCTCCCTTACACAGAAACAGACCCCGGTTGCAGACACAGTCCACTCACAACATGACCTACAACACATTGTTCACCCAATACTACAGAGACCACTATGGGGCCACACGCTGTGGCATGAGCGTGACCATTGTGTCCTTCCTTGCTAGCATGCCACTGGCACGCCAGGCGGAAGAGAAGGCAGAGGCTCTGGGCAGGCTGGTCACGGAATCGAAGATCAGGAGTGCTCTCAGGAGCTAGCTTGCGGTGAGACCCCGGCCTCAGGCAGGCCACAGAAAGACTTTTATCAAACTTATGCCTCTCTTCTGGCCCCAAGACTTTTGAAAATGTGCGGAGAAGCATTTGCCTGCAGGATACTACTCAATCCTGCCACAGAAGCCCTGATAGTGTCCATAACTAAGTCCGCCAGTGAAGCGCTGGAGGTGACGTCGTACTGAATTCTGCCAATGCTCAGTTAACACTATACTTAGGCAGTGGCGAATTGCTTCTGCACAAGGCTGAACACCCCATCATCCCCCAGCCAACCCCTGAATAACCAGTAAGCAAGCCCATCGCAAATGAGAAAAGTGCTCTAAGAAACCCTATGAAAGCAGTTTGGAGTGTCTGAGCCAGAACCAGAGATGTATATTTGCCTGAAAAGGAACTTTGAACGGGGTACCAAAATAATTAAACTGATTGGGTACTGAGCACCTGCTAGCAATCCCAGATCTAGTGTTTTGAGGACAAGAGTGCACAAGTTAAGACATCCCCTCCACCCGCCAACCAGCAGGCAGGCCCGAATGATAAGAAGAAGGTAGCTTGGACCAAGCAATGCTGCAGATCCCTCCTTTGGGGCTTGACCCCCACTAATAAGCAGGGCCTGAGGGGATGACAGAACTCCAAAGGAGCAAGTGACGTTGGCCCACAAACAGAGCTTTGCTACAGATCGAAGCCAGCAAATAGCATTTGTGCAAGCTGAGTGGATCCTGGCCAGGCACCAGAGAGTGGGTTGGCTCAGGGATTACAGTGCCAACTGGCCATAGGAGGTTTTGAGAAGAGCAGGCTAACACAAGTGAGAGACAATGGGAAATGGACTGAAGCACATAAACCATAGATATTGAAGACTTACATGACTCCCTCTATGACTGCCTACCCACCCAGATACAGAAGAGAGAAATAAAGGCACAGCAGGGGATCAATATGGAGGGATGCTGACCCAGCATGAAAACGTAGAACCATGCAGGGTATTCAAGAGGAGATATTTTGATAACTGGGACGGGGCCAACACACTGCAGAGGCAGAGGGAAAGGCTAAAGGCAAAAATGACTTGAGCAGAAGAAACCTGCTTTCCCGATCGAGATCTCCAAAGTTAGACACTGGCCAAGACACTGCGTACTCTGAGCAATGCTGACCGACTCATTCATGGATGAACTCTTGTACGGCCTGAGGGACGACATCTCAAAGCTGTGGGATGAAGTATTTATTTATTTATTTATTTTTTAACATTTAGTATAGCGCAAACAAATGCCCGCAGGCGTCTCGGCGCTGTAGTCTGCAAACTCTCCTACCTTTGGCTTCTTGGCTTTTTAGAGGTTAAACAACCATGTTTTCAGCTGTTTCCTGAATGACAACAGATTTGGGCTAGCTCTGATTGATTGCGGAAGGGTATTCCACAATTTAGGGGCAGCAACCAGAAAGCGTCTGTCTCCCCAGTTTACTAATCTAGTACGTGGCACTACTAGATCGTTCATCTTCGCGGACCGGAGTGGTCGGGAAGGTTGGTACAAGATGAGGTGTTTTCTCAGAAATTGTGGGGCTTGTTGGTGCAAGGCTTTGTACACAATGCACAAGGTTTTAAACTTTATTCGATTCTTTACTGGAAGCCAGTGAAGCTCTCTCAGGGTATTAGTTATTGGTTTAAATCTGGGAACACCTGAGAGTAGGCGGGCCGCAGCATTCTGCACTAGCTGCATTTTTTTTATGACCCAGATTTGGGCATTGGCAAACAAGCCGTTGCAATAATCTAGAGCCGACAAGACCAGGGCACTTACCAAGGTTCTGCCTACAGAATCAGGTAGAAACGGCAAGATCTTTTTTACCAACCTGGAAACAATATCCAAAATCTCAAGCAGGACACAAAAGAAACTGGCAGCCGTCTTGACACCTGAGTAAGCAGGGGATTCTCAGGAGGATGAGATCGAAACTTTGAGGCAAGATGTCCTCTTGATAAAAGATCAAAAGGAGGATCTCCATGCCTACCTCAAGGATAATGAAAACCAATCGAAAAGGCAAAATATCCGAATTATGAGGGCACCATGCTTGGCGGAAAAAGATGACATTCACTGCTATGTGAAGAGACTTTTCAGAAATTTACTATCAAGCTTAGACGAAGATTAGATAATTCTAGACTAAACATATTAGGTCACGTCTAGGTCCCCACGGTCCAAACACCTTCCTGTACAAAAGCAATCCTCTGAGGCATTTTCCTTTTTTCTGTGTGTGCTGCATGCAGCACACACATAGAAAGAGGAAAAAAAGAGGTGAAATACAAATATTTCTCCTCACTATGCGTCCCCTAGGGAGGCATAGCATTTTGATGCATTCCCAGGTCTGCCAGTAATGGTCAATCTGGGAATGTGCCAGAATCCATGGGTGGATGCATAGGAACGTCCATGCTCTACCTAAGAAACGCCTTCCTGGTGCAGAGCAACGCAATACAGCAACTTGGGATTGTAGGAAGATGACGTTGTATATACTATACCAAAATGAGGTATAGTGTGCACTGAGTCCAGTGGAACCCCAAAGGTAGGCAGAGGTAAAAGTAGATAGCACCTTACTTTCTATTTGTGGTAGTGTGGGCGAGCAGTAAGGCTTTATCAGAGGGTAGTATTAAGCATTTGTTGTACACAGTCATCAAATGAATTCACACACTCAAAGACTGAACTCAGACCAATTTCGTTTGTATCAAAAATGGTATTGTAAAGTATTGACTCCTTTATTTCCGTTTCACTTGAAATGGTCTGAGATCCAAATTGAGTGATGATATTTTTTCTTTCAGCCTTTTTGATGGGGTTACATTGCCTCAATTTGTATGTTAATGTTTGTGTCATGTGTTCAATAAACAGAAGTGAAACAAAAATAGTATTGGTATTTTATTTCTAGAACAGAGCTAAGCCTCGCACAGGTAAGTGAAATACATGCTTTACAAAATATTATGGAGTGTTTACAAGTGAATGCGAGTTCAAAATGCAGTTGTTTGAAATACAGGGAAGTCAATTTACTGAAATACTGTAAAGATTACTTTTTAGTTACTTTTAAGATTACTTTTTCTACTGTGGTGTTAGGCTCAGGTCAAAGGGGGTTCCAGTTTAGCACACAAAGTGCACCCGAAGCAGCGCTGGGGCGGCTGGGTGCAGGGTGCTGTTTTGGCATTGGCTGCCCTGTTCATTGCAATAGGGATTCTCTAGTTTCAACAAAGACTGCAGACTCGGGATGAAGTTCTTCTGGAGGTGACCACCGGTTGGAGAGGTCAGTTGGGATGCCTGGGGATGCTGAGTCATCGTCAGTTGCGCCACCCAAGGCCGTGGGTCTTCGGGTGCAGGGGTGCCTTTAGGCATCAGGTTTCTCTTACCAGCTCTGGTTCCAGTCGTGGGGTGTCTCCAGAAAGAGGCTGCAGACTTAACTGGGAGTTTCGAGGCAGGTCAGAGATTACCAGATCTCGGGTCAGAAAGACCAGGGAGACCTACTCTTGGTGTTGGGCCACTTGAACTCGGGATGTGGGCGACAGGTGCAGAGTGGTGCAGACTTGCGGATTTGGCCAGAGCCAGAGTCTGTGGGTGAACGAATCCGGTGTTCACAGGATACAAGGTCTTTTCTTTGGAAGGCAGCGCAGGTCCTCGAGGTTCTTGAGGTTGCTGGCTGCTGAACACACCGGAGTTTCGCTTCTGCAGGTTCGAGGTGGGGGCAGGCCGGTAGGGCTGGGGCCAAGTCAGATGATGTCTTCTTTCTTAGCTTCAGCTCGGCTGTTCGTTCCTTCTTCCTTCTTGTCTGAGGAGGCAAGGCTCAGGGGTGCCTCTAAATAGTAGTTACAGGTAAGTAAAGGTTGGGACCAATGGGTCCTTTCCTTGGGGTGGGTACACCCCCTATTATGCCACCCTCCAGTGGGAGGGGGCATATGCCTCACTCTGGTTGGCTAGGGCCCCCCATCTGCAAGATGGTGGGGAATGAGAGTTGTTCTTCACCTTGCCTCCCCCACCTGAAGCATGGAGTTGGTAGAGGCGGACACTCTTCTCTTCCTCACTTGTTTTTCCCGCTGGTTCTCCCGCCCAAAGTAGGGGTCAGAACCGGTTGGGACCAGTTGCTGAAAGCAGCAAAAGGCTCGGGATGCTCATAAAGGCAGCAAGCCTTTGAAGTTTCCCCTTCGTGCACCCTGTCCATCATGGGGAAGAGGCTGTGAAAAAGTGCAATCTTTCTTGCATGGTATGCCCCCACTTTTTACTGAGTGTGCCCTGGGCTCCTACCAATCAGGTGCCCAGGGCCTGTGTTCCTTCCCTAAAACTGTATTGAAGCTAAAACCCAATTGGCATCTCTGACCACATGTCAGCCCCTGGTAATGGTACCCTAGGTACCCAGGGCATTGTGACCAGAGAAGACCCCCTAAGGGCTGCAGCACTTATTGTGCCACCCTTAGGGGCCCTGCACCCTGACACCCACATCCTGCCTTTGCAGACTGAGTGTCCTGGTGCAGACCTAAACAAAGAGTCAACATGGCACACATCCCTGTGTGCCATGCCCACAAACCCACTGCCCTGGCATACATCAGTCACCCCACTAGCTGGGTGCCCTATGCCAGTGGTGAGGGCACAGGTGCATGAGCCCTGTGCCCCTACAGTACCAAGGACCATTCCTGCCATTAAGAGTATATGGTGCCAGGAGGTTTCATTACGAACTCCACAGCATCATAATGGCTACAATGAAGACTGACACATTTGATATCAAACTTCTCAGCACATTAAACCTACACTGATGTAACATGCACTACAGAGGGCATCTTAGAGATGCCCCTGAAACCTAACCTACAATCCACATCTTGTCTGAGAGGCTGCCTAGGCTGCCCCTGGGTGGAGAGCCCCCCGCTTTCCTGGGTCTGCAACAATGTACATCCTGGGCGAGGTGCTAGGTCTCCTCCCCCAGGATGGGCAGGGGGAAGCTTCAAAGGCATACCGCCTTTGTGAGCTTCTCCAGACCACTTGCTGTACGCAGCAACTGGCCCCCACCAGTTCAACCCCCACCCTGGCGGGAAGACTGGCAGGAAACCCTACGTGAGGAAAGGGGGTGTGCCAGCCTGTGCCAACTCCACCCCTCAGGTGGGAGAGGTGAGGTGAAGCATAACTCCGAACTCCGGCCATCTTGAGGATGGGGAGCCCCGGCCAATCAGAGATAGGCTCCTGCCCTCTTCCCACGGGAGAGGAGCAGGATAGGGGGTGTACTCAGCCCAGGACAAGGAACTATTGGTCCCTGCCCTTCCCCTACCTGTAATGCCCCTAAAAGTAGTATTTAGGGGCACACTAAACCTTCCTTTCTCAGATCCCGATTTTGAAACATGAAAGAAGACCAAGAAGAAACAGACCTGCCGTGCAGCTGCTAAGGACGACACTAACTGACTTGGCCCCAGCCCTACAGTCCTGTTGATCCTTGAACCTGCTCCTGCTAAATCCTGGTGTCTCATGCGGACAGCAACCTCGAGAACCCCGGAGGACCTGCCTGCCTTGACCCTCTTAGAGACTGCGACTCGCACGAGCAGTGGCTCTGCTCAACTAGCAATACCCCTGGTGCCAGCCAGGAACAGCAAATACAGCCCACTCTGCACCTGCCGAGCCGGACATGTGCCCGAGTCGAAAAACACCCTAAGGACGTCCCCCTGGTGATTCTGACCTGGAATCCAGTGCCCATGGACCCTCCTCGACGACCCAGACGACGCTTGCAGACTCAGAACCAGGGACCCCTCCAACCGCGACCAGCAGAGGGTAAGATTTCCCGACGTCCAAAGACACCCATGCACCTAGCGCCCCCCGGCCCACTGTGTCCCACTCCAGGGTGTGTACCTACCCTCCAAGATCCCAACTTACCCCTCGAAGTGTTGGTGGCTCCAGAAGATCCTCCATCCCGAGCCTGCAGCCTGTGTCCCCTTTTAGATCTCCATTTAATAACATTGAGCGCCCGATGGCTCAAAAGCACCCTGCACCCAGCCCCCGAGTGCCCCTGACAGTGTAATCTTTGTCCTATCCTACTTCCCCATTTGCCCTGATCAAGTGACCAGGAGCCCAGCAACCACAGCCGCGTGGCCTGCTAGCCAGCAGCCACCAACCGAAGGCCCCCTGCCTCTCATTGGATAACATTGGGCCTAACTACCTCTGCACCGGCTGCCCCTGTGCCGCTGAGGGTGACCCAACTGTACCTACCTGACCCTGGGAGACCCCTGAGTCTATGCCCAGAACCTTATCTCTGCAGTCGAGTACTTACCTAAAAGCCGATAACTCACTTATCTTCCATAGGCTAACATTGACTGGTTTCACTTGGAAATTCTTCTAAGTGTGGAGTTTGGAACTTTAAAATATTCACCTAAAATCAGCCGAACAACGAACTCCGATTTACTTTCCTGGTATCAGGAGAGACCTCAGTGCTGCACCTTTTAGCCCAGCACAAGCACTGAAAAGTAATCTTAACCGTACTTAGCAGTAACATGAATTTTCTTCCATAGGAAACCATTGACTGTTTTTCTGTGGAATTTCTTCTGTCGATTTTTGCAAACTACATATATTCTTTAAAAATCGTACCAACTACCAAAACATAAGTACTTACCTGTTTTAGATAGAGGTCCTAGTGCTGAACCTAGGAGTGCAGGAATGGGTTACAAAAGTAACATGAGCATACTTTACCTGCAAACTGAATTTCCTTCCGTAGGATAACATTGGTAATCTCAACTGAAAAAGTTTCTAAGTGTCAACTTTTAAAATACAATAATATTCCTTAAAAATCACTTCTGTAACCAAAGCGCTTTTGCTTAACTGTTTACAGCTCATGTCCCGGGACTGAATCTAGGATCCAGTCCTGTGGTTAGAAAAGTGATCTACAAAGTAACTAATTGCATTTAACTAGGAATTCCCATTGAGCTCAATGTTGCATTGTGTTTGAAATTGTGTTGCCTTTTGCAACAAACTGTAACTATTGCATTCAGAAAGTCTATTGCCTAATTGAAAAGTATTTAACTAAAGTAACTCATCCTGAGAAAGTATATTTTGATGCCTTGTTGGTTCTAAAAATAAAACAACTATATCTTTTGATACAAAACAATTAGCCTAGAGTTCAGTTTTTGAGTGTGTGAGATCATTTACAGACTGAGAACAACAAATGCTTAACACTGTCCTCTGATACTGCCCTATTGCTCAACCAAGCTACCACTTTAGAGAGTAAGGTTATATCTAATTGTAGCCTCTGCCAAACCTCTGGGGATGGGGAACTCTGTACACACTGTACCTTGCTTTGGTCCAGTATATATAGAGCCACTTTCCTACAGAGGCCTGGCACCTCGTCCCAGGATGTGCATTGTTCCAGACCCGAGAGCAGCAAACTCTCGACCCAGGGGTCCAGAAACATATCTGGTGGTGACAGCTGAAAGCAGCCACTCAGCCTGGACACTAGTGTTAGGTAATTTTTTCAGGGGGCATCTCTAAGATGCCCTTGGTGTGCATTTTTCATTAAATACCACACTGGCATCCATGTATGTTTAATGTGCTAAGAGGTTTGATACCAAACTTCTAAGTTTTCAGTAAAGCCATTATGCTATTGTGGAGTTTGTAATGCCAAACTCCCAGCACCATATACTCGTAATGGTATTACTGCACTTACAATGTCTAAGAATTGGCTTAGACACCGTAGGGGTACAGAGGTCATGCACCTGTGCCCTCACCACTGGTATAGTGCACCCAGTTAGGGGGTGGCTGAACTATGCCAGGACAGTGGGTTGTAGACATGGCACATGGGGATGTGTGCAATGTCAACTCTTCACTTTTTTCTACTCCTAAACACGCAGCCTGCAAAGGCAATGTGAGTGTGTGTAAAGGGCCAGGGCCTCTAAGGTTGGCACAATAAGTGCTACAGCCCTTAGAGGCCCTCTCTGGTCACAGTGCCCTGGGTACCATTTACCACGGGGTGACCTGTGGTCAGAGAGTGCCAATTGGGTAATGTCTTCAATGCAGTTTTAGAGAAGGCTGACCTGTGGTCAGAGAGTGCCAATTGGGTATTATCTTCGATGCAGTTTTAGGGAAAGAACATAGGCCCTGGGTACCTGTTTGGCAGGAGTCCAGGGCACACTCAGTTAAAGTACATCAGCTATTCAGTACAAAGTGGGGGCAACCATGCAGAAAGAGGACACTTTCTTACAGTACTGCGTTTAGTTACTCTAGATTTATCAAGTCATTAAGGGCCACAGAAGGTGGCCTTTTGTGGCTTGATAAATCTGGCTTAATAGTTGTGTCTCCCTTGGGCCCCATTGCATGGTACATGAGCGCCGCAACTGAATGCTAATATGCCTTTTTGAATATGGGTCACAAACGCTAAGTATGACTGGATGTTATTTTTCAGTATAGGTAACATCTTTCTCAGATCCTTTTGTATGCACAAGACAATGTCTTGTCTGATAGACTTCTCATTCGTTTACAGCACTCTTTAAAAGTGCATATACAGTGTACTGAAAACAACAAAATGTCCTCATTAACTCTATACAAACTTCAAATTTTGATCTTCGGCAGTTAGAGTAGACATTTCCCATAATCAGACTGGAAGCGGAGTATTGAGACTGTTTTGTCATGTATTTATCTGACCACCACCGTTGATCATATGGCCAGCCACAAACCCCGTCAAATGCATCTAAAATCCAAACCTAGTGTCCTTACTTAACTCAATAACCTTTGCAGTCTTATGTGACATATCTGACAGTTACTCCATTGCTCTTGTCTTCGAAGACATCGATGGAAGTTTTGTCAGTCCTTTTAAACTGACCCCTCTTTATTTGCATGGTTTGTCCTGATTTCTGTATAGGAGTCTGTCTTCTCTTATCAATGCTTGTTTCATCTGTCACAGGAGATCACACTTGCCCAGATTCTTCTTGAGTTGGAAGTGGTTTCTGCAGTTTCTACCTTAAAAGTGCAATACTTAAAGCAAAAGATTAGTCTAAGATCAGTTGTAGTAGCTCCTCGAGGGCCTTTCTATGCAGTGAAATTTCCCAGGAAATACTCCCATGCTGATTAATAGTTATCATTGAGAAAACCACACAGCTGATTTAATTTGATTCAGGGCCCAGATTTACTATTAACTGATTTCATTTTATTTCATTTATATCGCGCATAAATCACCCGAAGGTCTCAGAGCGCTGGCAGGTGGCAGAATCCTTATGACCAACTGATGCAGGAGTTAGGAAGGCTCAGCTGGCTAAAAGAGCCAAGTTTTTAGTTGTTTTCGAAATTTCATGTGATCGGGTTCTAACCTCAACTGAATGGGAAGGGAGTTCCATGTTTCTGGGGCAGTTTTACTGAAAGCTCTGTCTCCATTTCTAACTGTTCGGACTCTGGGAACGGAGAGAAGGGCTTTGCTGGAAGAGCGTAGTTTCCTGCTTAGGACATGGGCCTTAAGCTTCTGTTCGAGATAGACAGGTCCATGGCCATTTACGGCCTTATGGACCAGGCAGCACAGTTTGAATTTTATGCGTGAATGTATGGGGAGCCAGTGCAGAGTCCTGAGGCAAGCTGCTGAAGGGGTACGCTGGGGTAGATCTAGTACTAGCCTAGCAGCAGTGTTTTGGAGGACCTGCAGTCGATTCAGTAGTGTTAGGTTGATGGCTGAGAAAAGGGCATTTCCGTAATCCATCCTATTGACAATCAATCCCTGGACCAGGGGCATGCGCGCTGAGAGTGGGATCCATTTATAGATCTTCCTCAGACTTCGCATCTGGCCATAGCTATTTCCGACTGTTTTCCTGATGTGTTCAGACATGGTCAGCTTGTCGTCCAGTATTACTCCAAGATTCCTGACAAAGGGCTTGGGGGCTGGGCAGGGACCGAGGGAGTCTGGCCACCAGTCTGATGACCAGATTTGGTCAGCTTTGCCGAATAGCATGACTTCAGTCTTTCCCGTGTTCATCATAAGATAGTTTCTGGTCATCCATTCTTGTATACTGATCATACAGTTTTTGAACCTACTTTTTATGTCATCGGGGTTTTGGTTGATGGTGACGAGGATTTGGGTATTGTCAGCATAGGATATGGTTCCAAAACCATGTTCTCTGATGATCTTCGCCAAGGGGGAAACATAAACGTTAAAAAGGGTCGGGCTCAGAATAGATCCCTGTGGGACACCTTTATCATTTTTGTAAAAATTGGAGGTGTGGGAGCCTAGTTGGACCGTCTGTTGCCAAGGTAGCTTGATAACCATTGGAGTGCGGCGCCTTCGACACCAGCCTAGCAAGACGCTCTAACAGAACGCGATGCGAGATGGTGTCGAAGGCCGCAGACAGGTCTAACAAGATCAGTATGGCTGACTTTTTTGAGTCTAAATACAATCTTATGTTGTCCACAACCTCCAGCAGGGCCGTTTCAGTGCTGTGGAATGCCCTGAAGCCGGATTGGGATGGATCAAGGAGTTTGTTGGACTCCAGGTAGGTAATGAGCTGTTTGTTAATTAGGGCCTCCATAACTTTCCCAAAGAGTGGTAAAAGGGAGATGGGCCGATAGTTTACAAGTTGGTCTGGGTCAGCCATAGGTTTCTTTAAGATAGGCCTGATTACTGCTTCCTTCCAGTGGTCGGGGACAATACAATGCTGTAATGATTGATTGAAAATGTTAGTTAAGATGGGGATCAGGACTGGGGAGATTTTAGATATGACTTGCGGAGAGGCAGGGTCTCCCGGTGCTCCAGATTTCATCTTCAACAACGTTTGGGTCACCTCTTTTTCTGACAAGAATAAGAACTGTTTTAGCGTGGCAGAGTGGCTATTGGGGATGTTATGCCTATTGACTGATGCAAGGCAGTGCAGAAACCAGTTCCTCCTCTGCCTTGCATCAAAGGAAGAGATAAAAAAATGTGCCATATCTATTGGACGCACTGCATTGTTTCTCTCAAATCAGTGTTACTATACTTTTGGCTGCCATGCACCAATGAAAATGATAAGCACCCACAGGCCTGTATTACTTCTATTTTGCTGATACATGCTGTTGGTACTGACCCACTTCTAATCAAACATTCTCATGTGAAAAGATTGTCTTAAGTTCAGTTTTGTTGTATTTACTTTCAAAAAATGTTTTCACCACATTTTTTCTATTATTCTATCTCAATTGTCCCAGAACAATAATGTAATTATTAACATACTTCTACAAACACATTTCAGAATCCATTTCTACGTATTGTAACACATTTCCGAACAAAGTTTTTTTTATTTTATTTAAAATGCAGTGGTGTCACCCTAAGTGAAACCCCTATAATCATACCCAACACTATCATTCTTACTTCCATTCACACTGTAACACTAGCATACTCAGCATTCATACAACAGTCCCCTTTATCTGCACACTAAATACGTGCCTCGGCAGTAATGCAGCCATTCTTGCTATCTGCTGTGGTGTTGTGAGCTGGGATCTGTTATCCAACAGAGGTAAACGCACGTTTCGGAGTGGGCATATAATGTGCCTGTTCCTTCTTCAGGACCACACAACAGAGTTCAAAACCATTTCCCTAGGTGGGTATGAGATGAAGCCTCTGCTGAAAACAGAACTAAAAATGGGGTCAGGAGAAACAAAAATAACCTCCTATGCTTTGGAGGAAAACCTTAATATTAAAGGTGGGTTCCCATGTGTAATACCAGCAAAATAGCACCCAGAAATGGTGCTGCGCAAAAAGGAATGGTGTGGGACAAGCCATCTACTTCATCCAAGCATTCCAGATACTCCACCCATGCGTGTTCATTATTCCCTATGCCAAACATGCAATTCTGAATAGAATCCTATAGATTAAATATAAGATAAAAGGATATTCTACATAAAGCTGCAACCATTGAGATTGATGTGTAAAGAATCTCTGACTTATATTTAGTGTATATCAGATCCCCCATGCGAGATTGTATTTGTAAAAGTTTCTACACTTACTTAATTTCTGTTATGGACTTCCCTGCTCCTAGGGTGCTTACAGTCCTTAAGACGTAAGTAAGAATCGTGGAGCACAGTCAGAACTATATAGATGCGTGTCATTCTAGATAATCCTATTTATTCAGGAGATAAATAGAATACAATAGGTGAGTGTTATCCTGACAAGATGTAGAGACATACTAATAAAGTTGCTGTGATGACTTCTAATGTTACCTTGGTTTGGTGAGAACTTGGTAAATACCAGATCTGTAGGCGCTCCTTATATGTGGCAATTCATTAAACCTGGTTTTCTAGAGGTCTCCACATTCAATGACCTGGTTAATAACAAAAGATGAAGGGAAAACAGGTATGAGTAGCTTATTTGATCAAATATAGCCGTACCATTTCAACAATAGCAGCGTACAGCTGAACATCTGATAAAAGCATATTGCCTGAATCACAAAAAAAGAGAGAGTTTGGGGAGTGGATGGCACAAAAGAGAGAAGAGGAGTAGATGACACAGAGATTGCTGCCCTGCTAGCATTTGTCTACTGGGGATATGTGTTCAAAACTGAGTCTGACTTGTTCTCCCCGAGGCAAGAATCAGTGTCCAATAAGATGGATGTGTTGATTCTGTAATTATAAAACTAAATGTAGGCTATTAATTTCGAATAAACTATTCATTTTAACTTACATGCTTTGAATATCGTATAGTCAGGAGATACATGTTCAAAGGAGGTAGAAAGTCTGTAGGGTCCATGTATAAAATTTGTCTTAGGCGATATTGCTTGACTGCAAGAGAAAAGAGATGAAAAGCGTATATATTTTTTTTAACTGTTTAACGCTAGAGCATAAGTGCTGGAAACTCCTAACCGGACGGAAATGTGTTAAAGTACACAGAACAGGGCACACCCGTATGCTCGGTGGCTCCTAGGATCGAATCCTACTGAATCAGGGAAAGTACGTGTGGTGCGTATCCCGTGGTGCCTGGCTGGTAAATGATTCCCTGGAAGCTATGTTTCAGACGCTGGCGTGTGTCTGTTGTGGTCACCAGACTGGTGGCTGGTGGATCTATGTGATTCCCCTGTACCTAACATTGTTGTCAAGAACCTTGGCATATGCCTAGACCAGGCACTAACCATGAAAGAACATGCGGCCAAAACTGCTGGCTCCTGTTTTTATGTGCTTGGACTATTACGGCGAGTTTTGCCCTCTTCTCCCCTTTTCTACATGGAAACCTCTTATTCATGCATTCGTACTAAGCCGCCTAGACTACTGCAACACCCTCCTGGTCTCAGCTAATGAGTCCTCGCTGAGCAGACTGCAGGTAGTCCAAAACACCGTGGCACGCCTCGTCTCGATTGCTCCACCAAGAATGGCCTCTCTTTCCCTCCTACAACAGCTTCACAGGCTCCCAGTACGCAAGCGAATCAAGTTTAAAATTTGTTGCGTCGTTCACAAGGTCATGAATGGCAAGGGCCACAGATATCTTGCAAAGAAATTCAACCACTACAGACCCACTAGGTTACTTCGCTCAGGAACTAAATCTCTTCTCCTTGTTCCTCGGTTCAAAAAATTGAGGATGGGTGGGAAAGCTTTCTCTCTCCTAGCCCTTCTCTATTGGAACCAGCTCACTACCTAACTGCGGCAATGCGCTGACCACCTTCAATTCAGAAGGCTCCTCAAAACTGTATTATTTAAATGTGCCCCCTTTCTTGGCATACTGTAGCACGTTCATAGCGCAGAGATACTCCTTCGGGGCTGATCCAGGCGCTCTGCAAATAAAATAAATATGTATTACGTGCATACTCAAGGTCATATGGGAGACTCTACTGAAAAACCTACGCCATGAATGAGTGGGGTTTCCTGGTGATCAGGACACTCAATTAGCTGGAGGATGATGGGCAAAGTTAAAGACAAAAAATAGCTAAAAAGATGGACTAAGCCTAGCACACTGCTATGAACAATCGTCTTATTACAATACGATCTTCAAAATAGCCCATGCTGACATGGTCATAATAGATTGTAGATTGATATGTTATTGTAAAAAGAGTTGTATAAAGCTGATAAATGTGGTAACTGAAAGAATCTAGCAGTAAAAAGCAGATACACAATAATGGAGATGAATGAGCGATAGCTATCTTGCACAAATCTGATTTAGATATCCGTGTGGTGCACTAGATGGACATAGCCGGACTTCCTGAATTATGACACTATTTTGTACAGGGGTCTGCATGAGAGAGCTAAAAAATGTGCCATATCCACTGGATGTACTGCATTGTTTCTCTCAAATCAGTGTTGGCACACTTTTGGCTGCCAGGCGCCAATGCACACACCCTTGTGCCATAGTGTAAGGGTGAGTGATTCCTCTAAAGCATGAGTTTCCTACTAAAAGGGGACCATTTCAGTACAAAAACAATCACTCTCCAAGAATGTCAGTAGATAGGGTTTGCATCAAAACCCATTGCTGGCTGTACTGGAATGCTACTTTAAGAGAAATATAGTAGTGCATAGTGCAACTTTGCGTTACTTTGGGAACTTTCAAACACAAACCTTGGTATGCATTAGACTGTAAATTCCAACACTTTGCACTGGGTTTGAGTCACTTTTGCCTGTGCAAAGAGTTAGTAAATCTGAGCCCCAGTGTCTAGCTCTCCTGCTCCATAAGATGGCACCACAACTCCATTTAGACTCTTGTGTCTCCCCAAATATTACATCATAAAGCCCTTAATGGCACTGCCATGGCACTCTGAAGGCAGATCTGTACTTTTCTCTACCCTTTGACACGGATCCAGAGTTGTTCTCGTATATCTCAAATACATTGATTGTTTTGTAGTGCTTCAGGAATGATGTCACAGAAGAAGGGGTCATGTGCCACATGTACTGCTCCTGTTGTTCAAGGGGTTCTTCTTCAAGCTCCCATGGCATATGTGGTTTGGACTCTCTAGGCACCGTCTGGCCTGTTGCTGGTCGTGATTGTTGGCCTTTGACATATTTCAAGAACTGGGTGAGAATTCCTTGTATGCATCTGGAAGCTAAAATGAAAGTCAGTGTTTGTGCTTTGGTACAGTCTGCCCCCAGCATAGGTGCAGCCTCTATTCTGAGGAATTCTTCTCATTCCAAAAACAGCACTTACTGGGTGGAGGACTCATCTTCATCTCAGTGTCAGTCCTGATCGTAGGACAGCTCTTCTCATTGGCAGATCCATTCTCCGAATCTGATTTCAATGTCATCTTTCGAATCATAGGATACTTTGGTGGATATTAGGTCGACATCAGTGCCCGGCTCTGTTTGGGCACTGCTGGCTCCGCTTACCATGGTCTGCTCTCCTCCAACTCTCTCTGGTGCACAATTGGCTTGAGGCACCTGCTGGCGCTTCTGGTGTGCCTCTGCTAGCAGCCTCTTCCCTGGTGCTGGTCAAACCCACCTATACTTCTAAAAGCACATTGGCCTCCGCAGCAATTATTTAGCTTAACTGTCTGTTCGGCTTCAGCCTGGTATCAATGGCAACCACAGTGCTGATGTGGTTTGTTTTGGACATGTGGGTATCTTGAACCTCCCAAGAGCCTCATCCAAGACTTTATTGAGGGATTTCATGTCCAAAAGGTCGATAGTGAAGCAGAGTTGCTCTGTTCCCATACAGACTTTAATAAAGCTGCTTTGGGCTTCTAAAAACCTCCGTGACATCACTACTTCTGACATGGTTAGCCCCGATAGCATGGCCCTTCGGTTCAAGTCATGTCTTTTAAGACGTTTGTGAGAAAAGCAGCTGGCATTTGAAGAGATTACAACTAACATTTTTTACCAAAATCGTAGACAAGCCTTTCGATGTCGGACCCTTTTAATGCAACAGTGATAGAATTGGTTATGTATATTTGGGTTAGTCTGGCTACAGTGCAGGCCATCCACTGTTGCGCATTGACCAGCTACATTTGTGTCCTTTCATCAGTCTATCAAGGGTTTAGGGATATACAGGCACATGCATCAACGAGTTTTGCATGCGCAAACGGTGCGATTCGCAAAAATCGGCCGTTTGCGAATGCAAAATCATGTTTTGAGATGCATCATGCATTTTTGGGAAAATCGCTATTTTTAGCGAATTCCAAAAATGCGATTGCTTTTAAGGAATCGCAAATTTGCGATTCCTTAAAAGCAAAGCATGATTAATTTAAAAATTGCGAATTCGCAATTAGGGGGTGCAAATTACCACGAGGTTGAACCTCGTGGCAATTTGCGAAAATGTGTTAAAATGCTCGAATTTGCATTTAAAAACACTGTCATGTTACAGACACACATGTCCTTAGGACATGTATGTTTGAAACATGCACTCCAAAATACATTTCAGGGGTGCAGGGGGGGGTCCTTTGCACCCCCCCTGCACCCATGGAATGCATCAACATTTTGCGAATTCCAATTAGCGATTTCGCAATTCCCATTGATTCCTATGGGCCTTTTGGCCCATAGGAATCAATGGGAATTGCGAATTCGCAGATTGGAATTTGCATAATATTTGCGATTCAGTAAAAATTGCGATTTTTACCGAATCGCAAATTTTATGCAATTTAAATCATGCATCCCGTTTTGCGATTCCTTATTTGCGATTCCTTAAAAATCGCTAATAAGGAATCGCAAAACGTTTTATTGATGCATGTCACTGTTAGACCCCTAGATTTATACGTGATGCTACTAAGTCACCTTCCTGCTCCCGACTGACAGAGACTTTCTGTGGATTGAGGTGGCAGGAAGAGCCGGCTGTTTGCTCCTGTAATCCCACGTGCCTACTGGCGTGTTGCCCCCACACTCTGGGAGATGGCACCGTTGGTCTGTGCACTCTAAAGTGAGTAACTCCTTGTGGGCATGCTTCGTTGATCTCCTTGGACCTTCATGGGATCTTCAGGCAATCCTACTGCACGCAACCTCTGATGGTTACCATGTCTTTGGCAAACAGGTCCCCGTAACACTAGATGATGTTTCCAGGAGATGCACCAATACAAGATCTTGGGTTCAGAATCTCTTATGAGCATGTCTCATTGGCGGTATGGGGGGCTTAGAAACTTGAAGAGTGGATCGTGCACCACCTTATTTCTTCTCCTTGTATATTCTCTGGTCGCCGTGCGTCTGTGATGCTATCCCTACCCGAGATAGTTTAGCTAATATGGTAAAAGTTGCAGTTCCAGGTTATCCTGGGCTGTCTCGCAGTGCACAGGCTTAGAAACTTCATAGGGCTGCACCCTTACAAGCCTCAGCCCAGCAACACTCCTACCCTGGTCACCAGATGTTCATTCATACCTGTGACTATGGAGGGCACTGTGCCTTCGAAGGGTGGAGACCAGACGCAGCAATGTTTGTTTTTAAGTATTTGTATCAAGTTTTCTATGGAACAAAACATTGCATAAAGCATCACATCTATCAAAAGTGCTACTTTGAAGAAGTGTCAATGGAAGAGCCCTCCACCTCTCCCTATTGAAGTCTGAGACCACCCTCCGTATATTGAAGTCCAGGCTGACCTCTGTATTGGATGTCTCATATGCCCTTCAGTATTGAAAACCTTGTCTGTCTATGCCTAGTTGCCCTGGGCAATCTTGTTAGACAAAGGGGCCAAATCAGGGTATAGGCTAGTCTTTCCCCAGTTGAGATAGTATCCCGCTTGTGCTCCATGCCTTTTGAACGTCCAAAAGACCACTGGCAGCATGTTAGTTGGTTTAGTGACATATAGTAGGACATGGGTACTCACAAACTTTCTCTCGGGGGCCAAATTTATAGTGTGGTTTGTGTCCGAGGGCCACACCAGTGAGGACCGGGGTCAGTGGGGGAGGAAGCGGGGCTAGAGCAACAAAAAAAACAGACCATGAGGTTGATCACTGGTCCCTGCAGCGGATGCCTTCGTCCACTGAGCCACCAGACCGGCATACACACATCTCTCTCTTGCCCTCTGTCTCTCTCTCTCTATCTGTCTCTCTCTCTCTCTGTCTCTCTCTCTATCTGTCTCTCTCTCTCCCTCACTCTGTCTCCCTCACTCTGTCTCCCTTTCCCTCCCTCACTCTGTCTCCCTTTCCCTACCTCACTCTCCCTCTGTCTACCTCTCCCTCCCTCACTCTGCCTCCCTTTCCCTCCCTTCCTCTCCCTTTGCCTCTCTCCCTTTCCCTCACTCTCTCCCTTCCCCCTCCCGCTCCCTCCCTTCACTCCCTCCCCCTCCCTTTCCCTCCCTCACTCACTCTCCCACTGTCTCCCTATCCCTCCCTCTGTCTCCCTTTCCCTCCCTCCCTCTCCCTCTCCCTCCTTTTACCTCCGTCCCCTCTGTCTCCCTCCCCCCCTCTCTCTCCATTTCCCTCCCTCCCTCTCTCTCTGTCTCCCTTTCCCTCCCTCTCCCTGTCTCTCTTTCCCTCCCTCACTCTCCCTTTGTCTCCCTTTCCATTCTTCACTCTCCCTCTCCCTCCCTTTCCTTCCCTCCCTCCCTTCCTCCCCCTCCCTCTCTCCATCTGTCTCCCTTTCCCTCCCTCTCCCTGTCTCCCTTTCCCTTCCTCACTCTCCCTTTGTCTCCCTGTCCCTTTCCCTCTCCTCACTCTCCCTCTCCCTCATTTTCCCTCCCTCTCCCTCTGTCTCCCTTTCCCTCCATCCCTCTCCCTCTGTCTCCCTTTCCCTCCCTTTCTCTGTCTCCCTTTCCCTCCCTTACTCTCCCTCTGCCTACCTCACCCTGTCTCCCTTTCCCTCACTCTCCATGTCTCCCTTTCCCTCCCAAACTCTCCCTTTGTCTCCCTTTCCCTCCCCCACTCTGCCTCACTTTCCCTCTCTCTCTCCCTTTCTCTCTCCCTCCCTTTCTCTCCCTCCCTCTCCCTCCATTTCCCTCTCCCTCTCTCCCTCTCTCTCCCTCTCTCTCCCTATCTCCCTTTCGTTCCCTCCCTCTCTTTCCCTTTCCTTCCCTCCCTCCCTCTGCCTCCCTACATTCTCCCTCCCTTTCCCTCACTCTCCCTCCCCTCCATCTGTCTCCCTTTCCCTCCCTCACTCTCCCTTTGTCTCCTTTTCCTTTCCTCACTCTCCCTTTGTCTCCATTTCCCTCCCTCACTCTCCCTTTCCCTCCCTTTCCTTCCATCCCTCTCCCTCCCTCACTCTCTCTCCCTCTCCCTTTCCCTCACTCACTTCTACAACAACATCTTTGACGCCTCCAGAGGGAATATCCTGTACCCCCTGGAAAAAGAAATTGCTAAGGCTATAGGTATCTCAAACAAGCAGTTAGACATCCTATGGGCTGGAGACTTTAATTTGCAGCCATGCCAGCTATCTAAGGGTAACCCATGCGGTTTTGGAGTGGAGTCGGATAATTTTAATGGGGGTGCGGGAAGGAGCGAGGATTTTCCCCACTTCCCGCACTGTCATTACGGCTCCACCTTAAATAACCTGCTACTTAAACTAGATTTATCCTTACTAAATTGCAACAAAAATAAACAGAACGCCAGTTGCCCCACCTTTACAGGGAGGGAAGCTGGGACTTTTATCGATCACATCTTGTTCTCAAGTAATGGGGACTATTGTAGCTTGTATGTGAGAGAGGAAAGTCTCAGCGACCACAACAGTATTTGTGTTACCCTTCCTTCAAGGGGTGTCAAACAAAGAACTGGGGAAACCTGTACCACCGATATAGTGTCCCAACGACCTAACGGCCCGAGAATCAAGTGGACGGGGGTCAATTCTGTGGCTAAACAAAGGGAGGTAATAGTCAGCTGTAAAATTGAGATTAGCTATTGCCTTAAAGATGTTGTTAACCACGAACTTTTGATATCCCAGTTTATTAACATCAATACCATCATTGAGGGTATCTTTACTAAAAAACCCTCAGCCAATAAAACGATAAAACTGGGATGGTTTGATAAGCCCTGCACTACAACTTTACGGGAATTAAAACGAGTTTTAGGGCTCAAACCCCGAGATGGTATTAGCATCAAAGCAGCAAGGGTTAACTACAAACTGGCTATCTCTAACAGGAAAAAGGTACTACAGAGAGAAGCTTGGGATAAACTGAATGAAGCTGTTGAGACAAAAAACAGTAAACTTTACTGGGAAATAGTCAACAGTCCATTCTTAAATTCGGAAGGTGTCCCAGAAATTACTTCTTATGTTGCGTGTGAGGACTGGGTCTCTCATTTTACTAATATTTTTAACCCAGAAAAGGTATTATTGACCCAACCCTCGGTTGATTTGCCATTGTGGTCACCTCTACCTTTGGATATTACGCTACAGGAGGGACTGGAAGGCCTTGCCAATAGCAAGGGGGGGAAGGCCCCGGGACCTGATGGGGTGCCCATAGACTTATTAAAAACAGAACCTAACCTGTGGGCCCCCATTTTGGTTAGGACATTTAACTGTGCAGCTGTAGGCGATTTCCCTCCCTCTTGGGGACAATCGGTGATCGTGCCCTTATTCAAAAAAGGCAGTAAATCCGAGGCCTCCAATTATCGGCCAATTTCTCTATTGGATGCCTCAGTCAAGGTCATGAGCAGAATCCTGCACATTAGACTGGAAACTTGGGCAGAAGATATGAGTATTTTAACTAAAGTGCAATACGGCTTCAGGAAGGGGATGGGCACTCTGGAGCAATGCGTGAACTTGGATCTTTTAATTAACAAATACACAGTAGCCAAAAAGGGTAATTTATTTTTATGTTTTGCTGATCTGAGCAGCGCATTTGATTTGGTTGACCATGGCATTCTTTGGCAGGTTTTACTGGAGTTAGGAGCACCTAAAGAAATAGTACATTTCCTGGCTAGGCTTTACCAGAAACTCTCTTGTAAAGTCCGATATGGCAGCCATGGTGAATGCACACCTTTCTTCAAGGTATCCAGGGGCATCCGCCAAGGATGCGTACTAGCTCCTCTTTTATTCTCTCTTTTTATTAACTGTGTTGATCGCACTTTGGCAACTATACCAGCAGATGCCCCGCAGATTGGAGGCAATCCTGTCTCAATCTTACTTTATGCGGACGACGCAGTACTTTTATCACGCACTCAGATGGGCTTACAACGTCTCATTGATGGTTTTATGCTGTTCATACAAAACAGGAGACTTTGTGTAAACAAATCTAAGACCTATGTTATGTTGTGCGGTGAGTCAGCCAATAAACTAAAGTCTAATTTCTATCTCGACAGCGTCAAAATGTCACAAGTTAAAACATTTTGTTATTTAGGAATCACCTATGCTAATGATGGGTCCTGGAAATCAGAGCTTGAAAATGCTAGGTCGAAAATGACTCGTTGTACCAGCAGTGTTTTTCGTTTCTCATCTAAGCTCGGCTCAAGAAGCATTCGTGACATGATTAATATTTACAATATTCGCTGTGTTCCCTCGGCATTGTATGGGGCTGGAGTGTGGGGCCACACAGATGGCACCTCCCTCCAAAAAGAGGAGAACAAGTTCCTAAGAAAAGTGCTATGTGTTCCCCACTCCGCTTCCATCCAATTAATTCATGACGAGGTTGGGGTCGAGTTTATTTCGGACTTAGCAGCCGTTCGTCCACTCTTATTGTGGCGATCTATTTGGGCTAAGCCTGAAACTCGATTCACTCAAGAAATTATTCTTGACTGTATAGGCTTGGACTTTTCTTTTCGTATTCTTTGGCTGAAATATATTAGTTTCTGGTTTAAGACTTTGTTTGATATTGATGTTCTCACTGACCCCGAACTTGCGGTAGAAATACCCAAAAAAGAGATTAAACAAATGTTCTTGTTGTATAAAAAGAAAGGGCGAGAAGAGGTATATGGCAAGCTAACTACCGTAAAGTTTTATAGAGAACTTAACTTGCCACCGGGGTTCCAAGCATATCTTCTACATGTCAGTCGCCCATCTCATCAATATGTTTTAACTCGCGTCAGGTTGGGCATTGCACACCATCTTGTTGCGTTCCCAGTACAGAAACAGAAATCTGAAACCCCCTGCCCTTGTGACAACGTTTCACGCCAGAGTTGCTGCCATTTCTTACTTTTTTGTAAATTTTATCATTTTCTAAGACTAAGGTACTTAAAACCTATATTTATTAAATACAAAATACGGTCTTTTAAGAATGCCCTTGTGTTACTGTCAGCTTTAGAAAATGTGGACATATGTTTTTCTGTTGCCATTTATATTCTGAAATGTACAGCTGCCAGGAAAAGTATTGTATTGCCATGATCTCTATATTCCTGTCTGTACTTCTCAAAACGTACAGCTGCCAGGGGGAGCATTTTCTTTAGTAGTGCTCAATTTATCTTTAACCCTGTCTGTACATGTTCTCTTTTTCTTTTCCTTGATTCTTTTATATTTTTAACATACAGCTGCCAGGATATATCTAGTGCTGCTATATTTCTATACCTTTCTGCCTGTTTTAACAAATTTTTAAAATCCAAAACTTTCATGTCCCACGACTAGGTGGGGGCTTATTGTTCAACGTACAGCTGCCAGGATAAACATTTTGTGCCAATTTATTCATTCCTGTCTGTACGATTTTAACTTGTTTTAATTATGATCCAATGTTAAACGCTGGTATGCATGTGTCCTACCCTTACATGAATTATCTTGGATTCCCTTGTATAAATCTTGTATTTTATAATAATTTTTTTTTTAATGTAATGGACTGATTTCATGTTTGCTTGTATGATTTGTTTACAAATCGAATAAAAGCTTTGAAATTGAATCCCTCACTCTCTCTCCCTCTCCCTTTCCCTCCCTCACTCTCCATCTGTCTCCCTTTCCCTCACTCTCCCTGTCTGCCTTTCCCTTCCTCACTCTTCCTTTGTCTCCCTTTCCCTCCCTCAGTCTCCCTCGCCCCCCTTTTCCCTCCCTCCCCCTCTGTCTCCCTCCCCTCCCTCTCCCTTCCTTTACCTCCCTCCCTCTGTCTCCAGTTCCCTCCCTCCTTCTCCCTCTGTCTCCCTTGCCCCCCCTCACTCTCCCTCTGTCTCTTTCCCTCCCTCCATCTGTCTCCCTTTCCCTCACTCTCCCTGTCTCCCTTTCCCTCCCTTACTCTCCCTCTGTCTCCCTTTCCCTACCTCACTCTGTCTCTGTCTCCCTTTCCCTCACTCTCCCTGTCTCCCTCTCCCTCCCTCACTCTGCCTCCCTTTCCCTCTCTCCCTCCCTCTCTTCCCTTTCCATCCCTCCCTCTCTCCTTCTCCCTCTCTCTCCCCCTTTCCTTCCCTCCCTCTCTTTCCCTCCCTCCCTCCCTCTACCTCCCTTTCCCTTACTCTCCCTCCCTCTCCCTTACCCTCCCTCACTCTCAATCTGTCTCCCTTTCCCTCCCTCACTCTCCCTTTGTCTCCTTTTCCCTCCCTCACTCTTACTTCGTCTCCTTTTCCCTCCCTCACTCTTCCTCCCTTTCCTTTCATCCCTCTCCCTCCCTTTCCTTCCATCCCTCTCCCTCCCATACTCTCTCTCCCTCTCCCTCCCTCACTCTCCCTTTCCCTCCCTTTGCCTCCCTCACTATGCCCCCCTTTCCCTCCCCCTCTCTTTTCCTTGCCCTCTCCCTCTCTTTCCCTCCCTTTCCCTTCCTCACTCTGCCTCCCTCTCCCTCTTTCCCTCCCTCCCTCTCCCTTTCCCTCCCTCACTCTCCCTTTGTCTCCCGTTCCCTTCTTCACTCTCACTCTCCCTCTCCCTCCCTTTCCTTCCCTCCCTCCCCCTCTCTCCATCTCCCTCCCTCTCTCTCCATCTGTCTCCCTTTCTCTCACTCTCCCTGTCTCCCTTTCCCTTCCTCACTCCCCCTTTGTCTCCCTTTCCCTATCTCACTCTCCCTCCTTTTCCTTCCCTCCCCCTCCCTTTCCCCCTCCTTCTCCCTCCCCCCCTCCTGTCTCCCTTTTCCTCCCTCCCTTTCCCTTCCTCACTCTTCCTTTGTCTCCCTTTCCCTCCCTCACTCTCCCTCTCCCTCCTTTTCCCTCCCTCCCCCTCTGTCTCCCTCCCCCTCCCTCTCCCTTCCTTTCCCTCCCTCCCTCTCCCTCTGTCTCCCTTTCCCTCCCTAACTCTCCCTTTGTCTCCCTCTCCCTCCCTCACTCTCCCTGCCTCCCTTTCCCTCCCTCACACTCCCTTTGTCTCCCTTTCCCTCCCTCACTCTGACTCCCTTTCCCTCTCCCTCCCTTTCTCTTCCTCCCTCTCCCTCCATTTCCCTCTCCCTCTCCCTCCCCCTCTCTCTCCCCCTTTCCTTCCCTCCCTCTCCCTACTATCCCTCCCTCCCTCTCCTTCCCTTTCCCTCATTCTCCCTCCCTTTCCCTCACTCTCCCTCCCTCTCCCTTTCCCTCCCTCACTCTCCATCTATCTCCCTTTCCCTCCCTCACTCTCCCTTTGTCTCCTTTTCCTTCCCTCACTGTCCCTTTGTCTCCATTTCCCTCCCTCACTCCCCCTCCCTTTCCCTCCATCACTCTCCCTCCCTTTCCTTCTATCCCTCAACATCCCTCACACTCTCTCCTACTCCCTTTCCCTCCCTCACTCTGCCTCCCTTTCCCTTTCTCCCTCCCTTTCTTTTCTTCCCTCTCCCTCCATTTCCCTCTCCCTCTCCCTCCCCCTCTTTCTCCCCCTTTCCTTCCCTTCCTCTCCCTACTATCCCTCCCTCCCTCTCCTTCCCTTTCCCTCATTCTCCCTCCCTTTCCCTCACTCTCCTTCCCACTCCATTTCCCTCCCTCTCCATCTGTCTCCATTTCCCTCCCTCACTCTCCCTTTGTCTTCTTTTCCTTTCCTCACTCTCCCTTTGTCTCCATTTCCCTCCCTCACTCTCCCTTTCCCTCCCTCCCTTTCCTTCCATCCCTCTCCCTCCCTCTCCTCTCTCCCTCTTTCCCTCCCTCCCTCTCCATCTGTCTCCCTTTCCCTCACTCTCCCTGTCTCCCTTTCCCTTCCTCACTCTTCCTTCGTCTCGCTTTCCCTCCTCACTCTCCCTCTCCTTCCTTTTCCCTCCCTCCCCCTCTGTCTCCCTCCCCTTCCTCTCCCTTCCTTTCCCTCCCTTTCCCTCCCTTTCCCTCCCTCCCTCTCCCTCTCCCTCTGTCTCCCTTTCCCCCCCTCACTCTCCCGTTGTCTCTCTTTCCCTCCCTCCGCCTCCCTTTCCCTCTTTCTCTCCCTTTCCCTCCCTCACTCTCCATCTGTTGCCCTTTCCCTCCTTCACTCTCCCTTTGTCTCCATTTCCCTCCCTCACTCTCCCTCCCTTTCCTTCCATCCCTCTCCCTCCCATACTCTCTCTCCCTCTCCCTCCATCACTCTCCATCTGTCTCCCTTTTCCTTACTCTCCCTGTCTCCCTTTCCTTTCCTTACTCTTCCTTCTTTGTCTCCTTTTCCCTCCCTCACTCTCCCTTTGTCTCCATTTCCCTCCCTCACTCTCCCTTTCCCTCCCTTTCCTTCCATCCCTCTCCCTCCCTCACTCTCTCTCCCTCTCCCTTTCCCTCACTCTCTCTCCCTCTCCCTTTCCCTCCCTCACTCTCCATCTGTCTCCCTTTCCCGCACTCTCCCTGTCTCCCTTTCCCTTCCTCACTCTTCCTTTGTCTCCCTTTCCCTCCCTCAGTCTCCCTCGCCCCCCTTTTCCCTCCCTCCCCCTCTGTCTCCCTCCCCTCCCTCTCCCTTCCTTTACCTCCCTCCCTCTGTCTCCAGTTCCCTCCCTCCTTCTCCCTCTGTCTCCCTTGCCCCCCCTCACTCTCCCTCTGTCTCTTTCCCTCCCTCCATCTGTCTCCCTTTCCCTCACTCTCCCTGTCTCCCTTTCCCTCCCTTACTCTCCCTCTGTCTCCCTCTCCCTACCTCACTCTGTCTCTGTCTCCCTTTCCCTCACTCTCCCTGTCTCCCTTTCCCTCCCTCACTCTCCCTTTATCTCCTTTCCCTCCCTCACTCTGCCTCCCTTTCCCTCTCTCCCTCCCTTTCTCTCCCTCCATTTCCCTTTCCCTCTCCCTCTCTGTCCCCCTTTCCTTCCCTCCCTCTCCCTACTTTCCCTCCCTTCCTCCCTCTCCCTCCCCCTCATTCTCCCTCATTCTCCCTCCCTTTCACTCACTCTTCCTCCCTCTCCCTTTCCCTCCCTCACTCTCCATCTGTTGCCCTTTCCCTCCCTCACTCTCCCTTTGTCTCCATTTCCCTCCCTCACTCTCCCTCCCTTTCCTTCCATCCCTCTCCCTCCCATACTCTCTCTCCCTCTCCCTCCCTCACTCTCCCTCTGTCTCCCTTTCCCTCCTTCACTCTCACTCTGTCTCCCTTTCCCTCCCTTTGCCTCCCTCACTATGCCCCCCTTTCCCTCCCCCTCTCTTTTCCTTGCCCTCTCCCTCTCTTTCCCTCCCTTTCCCTCCTCACTCTCCCTCTCCCTCCTTTTCCCTCCCTCCCCCTCTGTCTCCCTCCCCTTCCTCTCCCTTCCTTTCCCTCCCTTTCCCTCCCTCCCTCTCCCTCTCCCTCTGTCTCCCTTTCCCTCCCTCACTCTCCCGTTGTCTCTCTTTCCCTCCCTCCGCCTCCCTTTCCCTCTTTCTCTCCCTTTCCCTCCCTCACTCTCCATCTGTTGCCCTTTCCCTCCCTCACTCTCCCTTTGTCTCCATTTCCCTCCCTCACTCTCCCTCCCTTTCCTTCCATCCCTCTCCCTCCCATACTCTCTCTCCCTCTCCCTCCATCACTCTCCATCTGTCTCCCTTTTCCTTACTCTCCCTGTCTCCCTTTCCTTTCCTTACTCTTCCTTCTTTGTCTCCTTTTCCCTCCCTCACTCTCCCTCTGTCTCCCTTTCCCTCCCTCACTCTCACTCTGTCTTCCTTTCCCTCCCTTTGCCTCCCTCACTCTGCCCCCTTTCCCTCCCCATCCCTCTTTCCCTCGCCCTCTCCCTCTCTTTCCCTCCCTTTGCCTCCCTCACTCTGCCTCCCTCTCCCTCTTTCCCTCCCTCCCTCTCCCTTTCCCTCCCTCCCTCACTCTCCCTTTGTCTCCCGTTCCCTTCTTCACTCTCCCTCTCCCTCCCTTTCCTCCCTCCCCCTCTCTCCATCTCCCTCCCTCACTCTCCATCTGTCTCCCTTTCCCTCACTCTCCCTGTCTCCCTTTCCCTTCCTCACTCCCCCTTTGTCTCCCTTTCCCTACCTCACTCTCCCACCTTTTCCCTCCCTCCCCCTCCCTTTCCCCCTCCTCTCCCTCCCCCTCCCTCCTGTCTCCCTTTCCCTCCCTCCCTTTCCCTTCCTCACTCTTCCTTTGTCTCCCTTTCCCTCCCTCACTCTCCCTCCTTTTCCCTCCCTCTGTCTCCCTCCCTTCCTTTCCCTCCCTCACTCTCCCTTTGTCTCCCTCTCCCTACTCCCTTTCCCTCTCTCCCTCTCTTTCCCTCCCTCCCTTTCCCTTCCTTTCCCTCCCTCTCCCTCTCTTTCTCCCCTTTCCTACCCTCCCTCTCCCTCCATTTCCCTCACTCTCCCTCCCTTTCCCTTTCCCTTTCCCTCCCTCTCCATCTGTCTCACTTTCCCTCCCTCACTCTCCCTTTGTTGCCTTTTCCCTCCCTCACTCTCCCTCTCCCTCCCTCCCTTTCCTTCCATCCTTCTCTGTCTCCCCCTTTCCCTCCCTCTCCCCCATTTCCCTTGCTCTCCCTCTGTCTCCCTTTTCCTCCCTCTCCCTCCCTCTCCCTCTGTCTCCCATTCCCTCCCTCTCCCTCTGTCTCCCTCTCCCTCAGTCTCTGTCTCACTTTCCCTCCCTCACTTTCTCTTTGTCACCTTTCCCCCCTCACTCTCCCTCTCCCTCCCTCTCCCTCCCTCTCCCTCCCTTTCCTTCCATCCCTCTCTGTCTCCCCCTTTCCCTCCCTCTCCCCCATTTCCCTCCCTCTCCCTCCCTCTCCCTCTGACTCCCTTTTCCTCCCTCTCCCTCCCTCTGTCTCCCTTCCCCTCCCTCTGTCTCCCTTTTTCTCCCTCACTCTGTCTCCCTCTCCCTCCCTCCCTTTCCTTCCCTCCCTTTCCTTCCCTTTCCCTCCCTCCCCCTCCCTCCCTTTCCTTACCTCCCTTTCCTTCCCTTTCCCTCCCTCTCTCTCCGTCCGTCTCCCTCTCCCTTTCACTCCCTCACTCTCCATCTGTCTCACTTTCCCTCCCTCACTCTCCCTTTGCCTCCCTTTTCCTCCCTAGCTCCCCCTCTCCCTCCTTTTCCCTCCCTCCCCCTCTGTCTCCCCCCTTTCCCTCCCTCTCCCCCTTTCCCTCCCTCTTCCTCTGTCTCCCTTTCCCTCCCTCTCCCTCCCTCTCCCTCTGTCTCCCTTTCCCTCCCTCACTCTGTCTCCCTCTCCCTCCCTCCCTCTCCCTTTCTTTCCCTTTCCCTCCCTCCCTCTCCCTCCCTTTCCTTCCCTCCCTCTCATTTTCCCTCCCTCTCTCTCTCTGTCTGTCTCCCTTTCCCTCCCTCACTCTGTCTCCCTTTCCCCCACTCACTCTCCCTCCCTCGTTCCCTCCTCCACTTTTCATCTGTCTCCATTTCCCTCACTCTCCCTGTCTCCCTTTCCCTCCCTCACTCTCCCTCATTTTCCCTCCCTCCCCCTCTGTCTCCCTCCTTCACTCTCCCTGAATTTCCCTCCCTCCCCCTCTGTCTCCCTCCCCTCCCTCTCCCTTTCCCTCCCTCCCTCACTCACCCTCCCTCCCCCTCTGTCTCCCTTTTCCTCCCTCTCTCCATTTCTCTCTTTCCCCCCTCCCTCTGCCTCCCTCTCCCTCTTTCCCTCCCTTCCTTTCCCTCCCTCCCTCTCTCACTCTGTGTCCCTTTCCCTCCCTCTCCCTTTCCCTCCCTCACTCTGTCTCCCTTTCCCTCCCTCCCTCTCCCTCTGTCTCCCTTGCCCTCCGTTTCTCTCCCACTCTCCCTCTCTTTCCCTTCCTCCCTCCCCCTCTGCCTCCCTCTGTCTCCCTTTCACTCCCTTTCACTCCCTCCCTCTCCCTCTGTCTCCCTCCCTTCCCCTCTCTCTTTCCCACCCTTTCCCTCCCTCTGTTGCCCTCCCTTTCCCTCCCTCTGTCTCCCTCCCTTCCTTTCCCTCCCTCACTCTCCCTTTGTCTCCCTCTCCCTACTCCCTTTCCCTCTCTCCCTCTCTTTCCCTCCCTCCCTTTCCCTTCCTTTCCCTCCCTCTCCCTCTCTTTCTCCCCTTTCCTACCCTCCCTCTCCCTCCATTTCCCTCACTCTCCCTCCCTTTCCCTTTCCCTCCCTCTCCATCTGTCTCACTTTCCCTCCCTCACTCTCCCTTTGTTGCCTTTTCCCTCCCTCACTCTCCCTCTCCCTCCCTCCCTTTCCTTCCATCCTTCTCTGTCTCCCCCTTTCCCTCCCTCTCCCCCATTTCCCTTGCTCTCCCTCTGTCTCCCTTTTCCTCCCTCTCCCTCCCTCTCCCTCTGTCTCCCATTCCCTCCCTCTCCCTCTGTCTCCCTCTCCCTCAGTCTCTGTCTCACTTTCCCTCCCTCACTTTCTCTTTGTCACCTTTCCCCCCTCACTCTCCCTCTCCCTCCCTCTCCCTCCCTCTCCCTCCCTCTCCCTCCCTTTCCTTCCATCCCTCTCTGTCTCCCCCTTTCCCTCCCTCTCCCCCATTTCCCTCCCTCTCCCTCCCTCTCCCTCTGACTCCCTTTTCCTCCCTCTCCCTCCCTCTGTCTCCCTTCCCCTCCCTCTGTCTCCCTTTTTCTCCCTCACTCTGTCTCCCTCTCCCTCCCTCCCTTTCCTCCCTTTCCTTCCCTTTCCCTCCCTCCCCCTCCCTCCCTTTCCTTACCTCCCTTTCCTTCCCTTTCCCTCCCTCTCTCTCCGTCCGTCTCCCTCTCCCTTTCACTCCCTCACTCTCCATCTGTCTCACTTTCCCTCCCTCACTCTCCCTTTGCCTCCCTTTTCCTCCCTAGCTCCCCCTCTCCCTCCTTTTCCCTCCCTCCCCCTCTGTCTCCCCCCTTTCCCTCCCTCTCCCCCTTTCCCTCCCTCTTCCTCTGTCTCCCTTTCCCTCCCTCTCCCTCCCTCTCCCTCTGTCTCCCTTTCCCTCCCTCACTCTGTCTCCCTCTCCCTCCCTCCCTCTCCCTTTCTTTCCCTTTCCCTCCCTCCCTCTCCCTCCCTTTCCTTCCCTCCCTCTCATTTTCCCTCCCTCTCTCTCTCTGTCTGTCTCCCTTTCCCTCCCTCACTCTGTCTCCCTTTCCCCCACTCACTCTCCCTCCCTCGTTCCCTCCCCCACTTTTCATCTGTCTCCATTTCCCTCACTCTCCCTGTCTCCCTTTCCCTCCCTCACTCTCCCTCATTTTCCCTCCCTCCCCCTCTGTCTCCCTCCTTCACTCTCCCTGAATTTCCCTCCCTCCCCCTCTGTCTCCCTCCCCTCCCTCTCCCTTTCCCTCCCTCCCTCACTCACCCTCCCTCCCCCTCTGTCTCCCTTTTCCTCCCTCTCTCCATTTCTCTCTTTCCCCCCTCCCTCTGCCTCCCTCTCCCTCTTTCCCTCCCTTCCTTTCCCTCCCTCCCTCTCTCACTCTGTGTCCCTTTCCCTCCCTCTCCCTTTCCCTCCCTCACTCTGTCTCCCTTTCCCTCCCTCCCTCTCCCTCTGTCTCCCTTGCCCTCCGTTTCTCTCCCACTCTCCCTCTCTTTCCCTTCCTCCCTCCCCCTCTGCCTCCCTCTGTCTCCCTTTCACTCCCTTTCACTCCCTCCCTCTCCCTCTGTCTCCCTCCCTTCCCCTCTCTCTCTTTCCCACCCTTTCCCTCCCTCTGTTGCCCTCCCTTTCCCTCCCTCCCTCCCTGTGTGTGCCCAGGCTGAGACAGCTTTCGGGCACACACACACAGAGCTGCACCAGAGCACTTCACAGGTCTTTAACATTTGCATGTTAATGTGGCAGTGTTGTATTTCACCTTTTAGCGCTGCAGCTCCACTCTAACTATGGCTGGCCCCCACAGATCAGCAGAGTCTTGAGTCACACTGGTAGACATCTGTAAGGTCCGCGGGCCACCAGGGAAGGCTTGCCGGGCGGTTGGTGGACAGCAGGCCGTACTATGAGTATCCGTGTAGTAGGATGTTATCGGCATACAATGATGTCCATTCCTCACAACAGTCTCCCTCTGTTATCTGAAACCCAGACAGGACTGGATGATTTAAGCAAGGCAAGAGTCGTATACAAGGGCAAATAGAAGGGACAATAGGTGGTGTCCCTGCCTCGTTCCCCTCTCTATGGAAAATATGTCGGACAATTTACCAGTCACCCTAACCCTCGCAACTGGTCCCATATATAAAAGATCAATCTAGGCCATACATTTTAGGCCAAATCCAAACCTCTCCAATATTTGCTTAAGAAAAGGCCAAAGAACAGCATCAAATGCCTTTTCAGCATCTAAGGACAAAATTCTTTGAGGGTCTTTTCTGTTTTGAACCGTCTTGAACCAATTGTAAAGTCAACAGAGATTCAATCTAGTTGATCGCTTGGGCATAAAATCCAAGTAGTGCCAATGTATTAATGTGCTAATGACTGGAAGAAGCCTGGTGACCAATATAGTGGCCAGAATTTTAGTTTCAAAGTTCAGCAGGGAGATCCGACAGTATGAACTGCATTGTATAGGTGGTTTACCAAGTTTATGGATCGCCACTGTAGTGGCGTTGTGAAGACCTAGTGGGAATTCACACGTCTCCTTGGCTTTTGCGCACATCTTGAGCAGATAAAGACCTAGGAGTCCTGTGTTCTTCTTAAAACGTTACACAGGGATACCGTTGGGGCCTGGGGTTTTCTCTGTTTTCTAATGACCAATAGCTGCTAATACCTCTGCCAGGGTTGAGGTTCTGAAAATTACGAATTCGTTCGTGCTCAGCCTCCATTTTGAGATCGCCGCCATTTTGTGTTGCCTTCACTCAGGCAGCTCGGCGAACGCGATGTTTTTGTCGTTTCTGCTTTGCATGTCAGGTGGCTTCCTTGCCTATGTTTACTAACAAGTGTCAGGGTCTGGCCGAGTACACTAATTCCTGTCTGAGCTGATTAATCCCCGTCTGGACTACATGTCATTTCACACCATTGTTTCCTTCAAGTTATCTTATCTGCTGTCCTTCGCTACATGTCTCATGCATTCTCCTGTTTCTCGACTGTCCTTCTATAACACGCAGCTGTGTTTTCTCTGCTTGTAAACCGAATTGTGTGGATTCACTTGTGATTTACTTAAGGGGTCGTATGACAAACAGAACCGGGAACTTGAGTTGCTTTGGTTTTAAAACATTGTCTATAACATTTGCTTATAGCTCATGCTCGTGTGTGATTGCATTTTGCATTGTGTTGTATCATATATAAACCTGTGCGCCACGGAGTTAAGTGACAGTCTCTTTTGAACCTCGTTGTACTGGCGACTTCTAAGACCACTGTACTAGCTGCAGCTAATAAATACCATCTTCTATGCCAGACGAAAAGTCTGTGTCTCTGTTTTGACAAGGCAGGTGAATCCCCGGGATTTAGGCGTACCCTGCGCCACCGGGCCTTAAGGCTGCGGTTCTCCAACTGGCGCCCAACCTGGGGCGACTTCAGCGGTAGCGGTTGAGCCCAAGGGTCGTGAGGAGCCCTGCAAGAAAACTCCGGAGTAAGCGCACCACGTGATCGACCCCTGTATGTCGGAAGTGGACCGAAGGTCTTTGACGGCGCGGCTACTCCTCTCCGACGGCTGCTGACGACTGCTGCCCTGACTGTCGCCCTGCCTTGGACCCTTCTGAAGTTGTGGTAGAGCGAGACGATAGACGCACCTTCGCTGGCGCAGAACGATTCTTAGTTAAGTATTTGGTGGGTCGCTCCCACAGACCTTTGTTTTGTTTTTGTTCTTAGTCTCTGTTCAGATATTGCAATAGCTGAAGCCAAGGGGTAAGTACGATTGTACTGTTTTACTGATCTATACCCCTTGTTGTTTGTGATCAGTCTAGAGAAGTGACGATGCCTGGACTGAGTAAGTTCAAAAGATTTTGTTGTTTGGGTTGTACAAGGGATTCCCAGTTGGAGGAGTCATGTCCGATCCCTCCAGTTGGAACTCGACTTATGAGCTCTATTCGAAACATGGTATTGGTCCCATTACCTTCAACGAGACATGGGTCCGATATGCGAAAAATAGTGGAGTTTTGAGATGGCCCCAGAATGGTAACTTTGATCCTGCTATATTAGATAATTTGGAAACAATTCTGTTTAGAAGAAAAGCCCGGCCGGCTATGTTTGACTCCTTTCGCCTCTGGCGTAAAGAAGCCAAACAGAAAGAAATCAAATAAGCGAAAAAGGATAAGAAAGCACAAGACATGTCAGTCCTGCAGGCTGCCCAGCAGTTTAAGGACAACAAAGTAGATGATGCGAAGGAGATATCAGAGAGACAACATCGTATGGCGATAGATAGATGCTATCCGATGTTGCCTACTTCCTCTTTAGATAAAAATAAGGAATTAGAAGAAGATTCCCTAATGTCTTGTTTATTGAATTCACATCCGCCCTATGTTCAGAATGCGAATGCACCTCCGTTACCCCCTCCTGTTGCTCAACAAGTGGTTGCTCAAGTACCGATTGTCCAGCAACCAGCTCAGCCCCCTAATGCTTCCTTGCCTGCTTCTGCTCCGCCCTCACAGCTTGTACTTCAGCCCCCATCTTCTCCCGCTCCTATTCTTCAGTCTGCTACGTTTCAGTCTCCGTTGCCTTCTACATCTGTAATACCTCCTATCCTTTCGAGGGATTCTCCTATTTCACAGAGGAGGATAGCAGATGCTGTTTCAAGTTTCTTTTCTCCTTTTGTTAGGTCTATAAAAATGTCTCCAGCTTTCTCTAGACGACAATCTCGTTGTCAACTTCCTTTTGCGGACAAGAAAGTAGTTTTGGGTTCTCTCGCTCGCAAATGGATTGAGCATGGACCAGAATATAGTACTGATGATATCATGAGTTGTTTTCATCAATGGGGGGAGCCTACGCAGAGATATGTTTTCAACATTATGTGTCAAACTCTTATTAGAAGTTGGGAAGATATGGAGTTAGATACAGTTCCTTCAGGCCTCCTGAAATTACAAGCGGATTTCGATAAAGGTTTTATTGTAGGGCACCGAGTTGAGGAGGCAGTAACTAGACTCATTGCGTTTAGAACAATGTTTCTGTCCTTGTCCTTTTCTGAGGCTGATCCCGTCAATAAAAAAGGTAGCAAGAATTATCCGATGCGTGAAGTTCCTCCCGTATGGAGAGAAGAGGTGCTTGGTCCACCTCAAGTCCCTGCTCATTTCCAGCGTATGTGGGGTTCACGAACCCTGGAAAAGGTCTGAAGTATTGGCGCTTAAGCAAACTCTTCCCGACCCCCGTTGAGATCGCCGCCATTTTGTGTTGCCCTCACTCAGGCAGCACAGCGAAGGCAATGTTTTTGTCGTTTCTGCTTTGCATGTCAGGTGGCTTCCTCGCCTATGTTTACTAACAAGTGTCAGGGTCTGGCCGAGTACACTAATTCCTGTCTGAGCTGATTAATCCCCGTCCGGACTACATGTCATTTCACACCATTGTTTCCTTCAAGTTATCTTATCTGCTGTCCTTCGCTACATGTCTCATGCATTCTCCTGTTTCTGGACTGTCCTTCTATAGCACGCAGCTGTGTTTTCTCTGCTTGTAAACCGAATTGTGTGGATTCACTTGTGATTTACTTAAGGGGTCTAATGACAAACAGAACCGGGAACTTGAGTTGCTTTGGTCTTAAAACATTGTCTATAACATTTGCTTATAGCTCATGCTCGTGTTTGATTGCATTTTGCATTGCGTTGTCATATATAAACCTGTGCGCCACGCAGTTAAGTGGCAGTCTCTTTTGAACCTCGTTGTACTGACGACTTCTAAGACCACTGTACTAGCTGCAGCTAATAAATACCATCTTCTACACCAGACGAAGAGTCTGTGTCTCTGTTTTGACAAGGCAGGTGAATCCCGGGGATTTAGGCGTACCCTGCGCCACCGGGCCTTAAGGCTGCGGTTCTCCAGGGTATGACGGGCCTCCCTGTGAGAGCTAGGAGTGGATTCTCTCTCAGGTATGTTTCTATATGGACTGCGCTAGCCAGTGGCTGGCCTTTATAAAAAGCTGAGTAGTACCTAGAGAATTTGTCCACAATAGTCTTTAGTGTGACACATGGAGTCCCAACACCTTTGATAATATCTGTTACCCAATTGTCCTCTGCTGCCTTCCTACCTAGTCAGCCCAGCAGTCTCCCAGCCTTGTTGCCTGCATCGTATAAATGGCGTTGCATGGATAGGATCTTAGCCCTGGCTTTCTGTTGTGCCAGTGCCATATTGTTAGAAATGGGATCCCTGGCTGGCCAGGGCTTGCGCCAAAGTGAGTCAGAGACCACCATTCCTAAGTCAGGGCAAGGGAGTTACACACCAAGATAACCCCTGCTCAACCTCTAGGTAACTTGACGCGAGCAGCAAGGCTAAACTTGGAGGCTATGTAGGTTAAGTGTTTGTGCGCGCACCCCGCAACAACACCCAAGGCCCACCACAAAGGAAACTCCACACAAGGTTATATATAAAAATAGCTTTGTATTATACCAAAACACATTAGATAAAAGCACACACTTTACAATGTGCCAACAGGCACGGGCAGAATATACAGGGGATATGTACAAGACAGGGCCACCTGGACCACTGTCAGGAATAGGCACTTTTAGGTTTGGAAATAGCACTTGTAACATAGAATATAAAATTGTAGCACAAAATATAAAAATAGAGCACACAACCAGTAACTACTGGTAACAGGTAAGTACCACCTACGCAACTCTAACCACCTTAGGAACAGGTCACGCAGGGAACCAGGACCTTGCTAGCATCACCTGTACTGGCAAGAACAACCACCTAAGTATCACAATACCTGTAGGGGTATAAGCACATTACACATGATGCATCACAACACATTCAGAGTTGTAGGGAAGGAAAACACATGATGCATAACATACATTCAGAGGTGCAGGAGAACACAATTGCGCAGAACTCACATTTAGTCACCACCTGTGACTGTCCCTAGGCCAACTGGCCTCGTAGGGCCTAGGACGCCCTGTGTCCCAAAGTCAGGGTCGTAAATGGAGCAGCTGCCCACTAAGTGCTGGGCAGCTGCAACAACACTGGGCAAACACACGTGGGCACCTCGTGGGCTTGGAAGAAATACTTGGGGCCTCAGGAGCCTCGTGGCTCTGCACAACAAAATGCCCCCTCTGAGCCTCGTGGGCTCTCAAAGCAATGCTGCCAACGTTGGAGCCCCTCAGGGCTCGAGAACAAATATGCCCCCACGAGCCTCGGGGCTCTCAAAACAAATGCGACGCTGTGAGCCTCTCGGGGCTCGATAACTTAAGGAAGGCCGCCTGAGCCTCTCTTGGCTGTGAGAACATGATGCCGCCTGGAGATAGGGGAGCGGCCCTCTGTCAACCAGGGCCGCTCCAGGCACGAAGAAAACTGCCCCTGTTCTGGGAGTCCCCCCCCCCTCTGGGGACTCGTGAAGGGAAGGAGACTCGGGCGGTGGAGTCCCGCTCTAGGGACTCGTGCAACTGCGGTCCTCAAAAGTGGAGGTCTCACTACTGGGGGGCACCGGCAATGTGCCCCGACGCCTCCCCCTCTTCACCAAGTAACCCGGGCCCAACTCACCGGGTCAGTCGTCAGGCGGCGAGGTTCTGTCTCTCTGGCTGTACTCCTCCTGCGCTCTCCGGGGCTCTCCCTCACTCTTGGGAGCCCCGGGGAGGAATAGACGCCGGCTTCCATCCTCTGCTGCAGGAGCGCGGGGTGGGCTCCCGTCAGCTTCCTGGTATCCCGCTCACCCCCCCCTCCCCCCCCCCCCCCCCCCCGGCCTGCCTGACTTCCAGTTTGGGCACGGGCGGTGGCAGGGGCAATCTCGGGCACAATCTGGTGGGGTGGGCTCCCCGTCCAAGACAGAATCCCTGGTGGGGTGAGCACCCGTTAGGGTGCAAAAAGCAGGCACAAGGCAAGTTAGGGCCAGGACACGGCAATGGGCAGCCGCTAGGCTAAAAATAAAGTGCTCTGAGCGCTAGCAGGCAAAAAAGCGCTCCCAAGACCTGGCAGAAAATCAATGAAGCGCTTCCAGGCTCTAGAGGCTCAAAAGTAGAAGCGTCTCAGTGCTAATGGCAAGGTCCAGATCCAGCAAAGCTCCTTAGGAGGTGGGGGGGGGGGCAAGGCTGGACCCAGAGCCAGCTCACAGGGTCCTCCTAGGCAGGGAGGCAATCCCTAGTGGCGGTCCTCCTGGTGCCCAGCCACAGCAACAGCCCCTCTCTAGATAGGATCAAGAAGAGAACATTTTGTAAGGGGACACAGCCCCTTTTTATACAGTGAAACCCTTTGTCTTTGTGCAGGGTGGGGGAAGAACCAGTCGCAGCTGGTCTGGGAGCATCCTTGATGTGCTCAGCCCCTCACTCTATTCACTGGCAGGGCTAGGGTCATCAGTCGCAACACAGGGGGCGGAGCCATCATTGTGTGGGGAAAGCCCCGCCCTAATCAGGACCCAGGTGCACTCCTCCCCAGCCATCAGCATGCTAATCTCCACACTCACCACCGGGCAGACCCATCCAGACTCCTGGAGCCAGGCTCACCAGCCAGCTCCAGCCAATCATGTACCAGCACACTCACTGCACACGCACACTTATGTCTAGAAGTGGCACTTCCACACTAGACACATACACACCGCACATATCATTGCGCAGCATTCAATCACACGAGTCCGCACATACCGAACTCGAGCCTGCACACCTCACGCATCAGGAACTACCAGGGACACAGACATTTCCCATGCATTCCTATGGGAGGGCAGGCCAACCTTACTCCACGCACTCAGAGTGCGCACGCACTTTCCACTGGGACACAGGGAAAGTGCGCAGAAACCAAAAAATCACTACCACTAATTCACATATAAAAAGCAAAAAGTTCAGGGGCGAACCTGCCAGAAGGGCCAAGTCCAACACATATATTCTCAGTGGGTCATCTCTATCTTTTGCAGTATTCCTGGGTTTAAATGGGCCACTGGTCTGCCCTCAAGCTCTAGACGTGCCTGTTCCAGTTCCTCCATTTTCTGCCCTTCCCTTTTCATACCTATGGGCAATAATATTTTGCACCCTGTCCTTAAGTACTGCTTTATAAGCCTCCCATAAAACCTGGGTGGACGTCACAGAGTCCTTTTCCGTGTCTATATGGACTTCCTTGGCCATCATTTCATCTTGTATTCAACCTCCAAGTCTGTCTCCTTACGTGACCGGGCTCCAAACAGCAGCAAAAGTGGGGAGTGGGCTGACAATTCCCTGACTAAATAGTCTGTTCTTTCTATCCCCCTCACCTCCCCAGTCGGTGTGAAAATATAGTCCAATCTAGAAAATACATAGCACCATCATGGCAACACTCCCCACCCCACACAGATTTTGTATTGGGAAAAATGCTGAAGGTTTATTACATACAACGTTATGTAATATGGTGGGGTATCTTATGGGCGATCCAAGGGCAGGCAACCTTCTGTGCCGCCTGCCCGCCTTCTGGTGATCCTCCTCCTGGATCACGGGACACTTGGTCCCTTATTACTCATGCCCCTTTCAGGGCGGAGCGTAGCAAGGCAAGTCCCCTGTTGTTCAGGCCCAACACTGCCCAAAGGACTAACGGGGCGCCAACACAGTTTCCAGAAACCTCCCATGAGGCTCCTGGGCTTTGGCTCTGGCACCCCTATGTGCCGTGCAGAGGTACCCTTCTGTACCCATTTGCTTCCAGATTGCCCTGTAACTCCGCCACAGCTCTGGCGGTGGCCACCATTGCCGACAGAGCCCCCCACCAAGACAGCTCCTTCCTCATCTGCAACTTCTCATTTACAGGCCTCTTGCCAATCTAAGGGAAGGGATCCCTCCCTACTGGTGATAGATGAACCCCATCTATATCCCAATAGCCCTTGACATTAGCCAGGATCTGCTAGTGTCTCATAAAACTAAAAGCCCTTCCGGCTTGTGAACTTGTGCCTTGAACTAATCCTTATGTGGGAAAGTTCCACTGCTTCACATGACTCTGCCCCGTGCCAGCTCTGGTTGGGGCGGATTCAGACACAATGGCTCAAGTAGCCCCCAAAATTCACTGATCTCACCTAGCTGCGGTCGAACTAGCACCGTGTGTCCTGCACACCTGTGCCCCACATCTAAGGGACAGCAGCCCACTTGTTAGCTGACCGCTCCCACACCCGTCTGCCTACTTTATGCTATTAGGGTGAGAAGGATTATACTTTAGCATTTGCACAGTCCTTTTGCTTTCTAAATCAAGACGCACCTGAGTGACCATAACTAGAAGTATGTGACAATAAGCAAGGGGCCCCTCCTACACTTGCCCGGCCTCACTTAGTCCTTATGGGGATCGCCAGCTCAGCTCCCTCTGTGGTGAAACCCCCTAGGTGTACCGGCTCAGAGAATGTCTGATTTTATACAGTGCCCACTGCCGGTCACATGGTGCCTAGCATTAAGGATTGACTAAGTCCTATTTACCCTCGCCCTGGCATATTCACGAATGAGAGGGGGGAGGTGCGGGGGCCCTGCTGAATTTAAATTTTTTGTTGAAAACTGGACGTGCCAAATTCTCTATTACATAGTCTTTTTGTGCTTGACACCTTATTTCCCCATTTTCTAGGACGGCTGCACAGGATGACCTTAAACAATCAGCTTGGTGTGCTACCACAAACTGTATTGGTCATGGGAACCTTAAGAAGCACACAATTTTCACCTGGGCGTACCCCTCAACGAGATCGGCTCCACACAGCTGTAAGGCCAGAAAGACATATATTCAACCTATTTACTGGTTTTTGACCTTGGTACCCTACTGGTTGTAGCTCAGTGTTTTTGTGAAGCGTGCATGCCCCCGGGCCATGCTGACGCTGATAACCGATGTATGTTACCCACTCGCTGATGTAACGCTAACTGCCCTTATTTGGATTGAAGGAATGCTGAGTGGTTCTTGAGGACTGTGGACTTAATACCCCAATCCAGTTTGACCCCAAAATTTGGGACAGGCCAAAAAGTAATCATGCCCTTCAAGGTACATCTACCCCAGCATTGACTATCAATGAATTTGGGACACCGGTGGCAGAAGATCCCCTTCCAGTCTCGGGTTCTAACCCATGGAAGGATAACCAGTGAGTAGACAAGTCTGTGGGAGTCAGGGTGAACATTCTGTGCAAAAACATGCCCTTTTCTGAATATTGGGACGCCAAAAGGTCTAGAATACCCTGTCACCATTTGGCTCTAAAGCAGTGTTTACCAAACTTCTCTGCACCACAGCACACTTGCTAGATGACAACTACCACCGCCCGCCTGCTGCCCTGGTTAAAGTGCAGGGGAATGTGTCTTAACTGAAGTGACCAGATACCTGCCCTTGACTGCAGGGGAATGCCCACCCAGTGTACATGGAGCCTCATTTATGAGGCCTTGCGTCAGTTTTGCGCTGCGGATGCGTCACTTTTTGTGACGCATCGGCAGCGTAAAACATGCGCCTTGTTGCGCCATATTTAAAAAGTGACGCATCTAGGTAGATGCGTCACATTTTAAACCCCTTCGCCACATTATACCTGCGTCAGGTATAATGTATGCAGAGGGGGCGTTCCCCCGCAAAAAGCCTCGTAAAAGTGACGCAGTGAAATCTATGAGATTTCACTGCGTCACTTTTAGGATGCGGTTGCGTCAAAATCTTGCACCTGCCTCACAGCAGGCGTAAGACTGACGCAAGCCCTTTCACATGGGGCTTTCCCCATGTGAAAGGACGCATTGCTGGAGTTGCGTCACTTTTGTGACACGCTCCAGCAATGCGTCACTTTTGCGCTTACAGATGCGTCAGAAATACTGACGTATCTGTAAGTCCTTGCGACATGATGCGTCATACAATAAATATGACGCATCATTGGTGTCGCAAGGAGTGCGCAGTGAAAAGTGACGCATCGCTGTTTTCACGCAGCGATGCGTCACTTTTCATAAATGAGGCCCATGGTACCTGCTTCTATATGGTGCCTGCAGGTGTTCCCCATGATGGCCCTCATAGCTAATTGCACAATGCAGTCTCAGTATTTCGCAGTGCCTCTCTTTGTGTAGAAATTTCCTGAGTAAGTGTAAGATTATACTTTCCCACCGTTGGGCTGTTAACCGGTGTCAAAGGCAAACTGTTAATTTGTGGCTTCTGACAATGCCTCTGGATATATACTACAAAACCACATTGCACGTACAACCCGCCAGTACCATTGGCTTTAACAATGCTTGTTAGTTGCATAAGATAACTAAATCCACAATTCTGCCTTCGCTGCATCGCATATTGAAAATGCATCCATTCTGCACTGGTGGGACTGTCACCTTAATGTGTTTAACATTGCATTAAGTGTCTCCCTTCAATGAGTAGCAAGCTCAACCGCAATTGGGACCATTACACTAATCAACTTCCGCAACAGCCAGCACGTCACCTGCACGTAAGCCAGGTGCAGAAAGCAGGAGCCCTTTGGAAACGGAATAGCGGTGCACAATCCCTGCGTTGGAGACAAAATTGACCTTGTTGTACTGCGAAAGAGGCACATGCGGAGACAAAATACTTTCTTTTGCAAAACAGAGCTTGTCCGTAACTATTGTCTATATTGGGACAAAAGATGAACCATGCTATTATCACAGATCAAGTCTGATGTCATAATCGCTACCTCTGGCCTATTTCTCATAATTCACCATATATGACTGACAACACACCCTCATCCTGTGCTCTGTGTGATCTTAGGCCAAGTTTGGTGTGAGCAGAGCCTCTTGAAGTATAATTGGCTTCATGGCCGATGCTGAAAAGTAATAGATGAGAAAGATGAAACCATAGTTGCCGAGCCCCGGCCAGAAGCAACAACCCTTTTATCCTTTGTCCTTGGAAGCACATTCATCAATAAGACACTGAGAAGGGCCACATGCATAACTCCTGGTGGCCAATAAATGTATTCCTATGAATGTTATGGATATTTGTATTGTTCCTAGTCTCCTATGTGAGCTCCTCTAGTGAGCAAAAGTGGCCAATGGACTTAAAGCCAGGTACTAGTCTGAAAAGGGGTGTATCCCTGTGCTTATACTGGCTGTGGTGTGAGTGGAGTAGCCGCCCCCCCTGCAGTAAACCAAAACAAAAGCAGATCACTTGAACTGCTCTATATATAGATGATGGAATGTCATCATTGTACCTAACTATGTCAATCCATTTCAGAGGCATCCAAACAATATTTGTATTGTCCCTAGTGTCCTATATGTGCTCCGCCAATGGGCAAAAAGTGTCCTAATAGCCTGTGTGTGGGGCACCTGATATACTTAATCGCAAATCCCTCTACCTCTCCCCTAGCAAAAGATCAAAAGAGGTGAAAAATAATACATGGACATTCCAAGGTTTGCATTAGAGAGGCAAGAAGTTCCTAAAACCCCATCTATGCTTACCTCCATTTATATGCCAAGTTTCCCCTGCATAAAATTCTATTGATGTTAACGATTTCAAGTGCCACAATATGTGTCATAAATGTATTTTGATAACGCTAGCCTGCAGGTGATCACTGAACGTTCAACAGGATTACATTTGCACTATCAGTGCTCTACAAACTACAAAATCAGGAAACAACTCTATACAGTCCTTGTTAATTGTACAGTAACTCCATCACCAAGCTCTTTCTCCGTACTGTGGTGGTTTAAAATATTGCATATTCCGGGTGAGCAGAGTTCTGGTTACATCTTACCACTGACGGACAGCACAAGCAGTCTACGGCCAGAACCCTATTGACGAACAAAGCTAAAGCGCCCGGACTGCAAAACAATCCTGCATGCCCTGTGGTAATAGTGAAAGTGTCATTCATGGTCAAAGAACCGTGACGTTCTTGCACATCAATAAGACCAAGTCCCAAGCGCCATTAGGGGAGAGAAAATACTCTCACAGATGTGTAGGGCCTGGGCTTATTACTTAGCTACATTGTTTAAATAAATCCAGGTTAAATGTGCGGTGGCAGACAGGTCTCTTCACACCCCAATGAGCCTCAGCGACTCCTTGATGCGCAACAGTGGCACTCCTGACACCGGAGCTGCCCTGCCACAGATCATTGGTCCGCCAGTGCAGCCCGCGGCTGCCTTAGGAGAGGTGCCGGAACAGCACCGGATTGGATGGACGCCCATAGCATCCTGCAGCCTAGCCCAATCACAACCCGGCTGTGGGCCCTAGACCCATGTCACCCTAGCCTCAATAAACTAAGACTCAGTCTACACACAATATACATGTAGGCTGCTGCCCTTCCTGTCTGGACATTCACTCTTTTCTTCCCTGTAGTGGTTGTGCACAACATGGATGTGGCGTGCAGCAACATAAAGCAAGTGTTGCTTTGCATTCCAGGTGGTAGCTTCCCCCCACAGGCATCTGTGTTGGCTGCGCCGCCATATGATTTCACCCATAGTTGACACCCGCCAGGGATGATTGTGCATAAAAACAAAGCATCTTGGGCGACTGTCTCCAAAGCTGTTACACTGTGTCTCTGATCCGTAGGTTCCTTGGAGGGGGGGGACAGGTTCCTCACTGCCCCGGGAAACCAGATATAAATGGACTCTCTTGATGTCCCTGTGTTTATTGTGTGCTTCCCACATTTAAGAGGAATGCAGACACGGGGGGCCTAAAAATTGGGCGTGGTCAAAATAGTTGAGGTCATGGCCTGAACACGTACCTAAGAAACTGTGCTTTGCTAATGTGCCGCCCGACTTGTATCTGGCTGTTTCTTTTATTGCAAATCGAAGATGATTAAACAAGGAACATCCTACCTACAACAAGTCAGGCTGTTGGCTTTGTAATGATCGTAGTTGTATAAACTAAATCCGCAGCACACAAGCTGGATCGCAAACCTGAATCCAGCTACAGCAGACCCCTGCCGGACCAACAGAAAAAGACCCTGCTAGACCCTCCGATACCACGTCATCTGCCCCGGGCCCCTGCTAGCTGGGGAGCCACTGGTGCAGAAACTGGAAAGGCTAGCTTCCCGGTTCACCGCTCCGACCACTAACAAAGCCTTTCATGCCGCTCAAGAGTTACTACAAATACACCCTATGCAGTTCTTCCCGACTGAAAACAGCCCCTCACAAGCACTAGAGTTGACAGGTAAGCATAACGCTAAGTCGGTCGTCAGTATCAGAGCCCATTACGTGAGCACCAGATGCTTTACAAGGGGACATATTCATTTATGGCACTGGAAGATACATGATTTTCCCAGAATCACAGAATGTTTGCGTGTTGGTGCCGGGACTCGAACCTGGTGCTTCCAGCTTGGAATTCAGGCGTACTAACTGTTCTGCTGTACAACACGGTTCACCCCCCATAAGTCCCTCCTACCCGTGTGGCACCGATAAAACAAGCTAGGGGGGGCGCTAGTCCCCCTGGCCAAGCGTCCTGCAAGCGGGGCACCATGCTATCATACCGGTGCATAATGAACGATGCCATCGCAGCCCCCACAGGCCTGTTACTGCGCACGCAGCGTTGCAACTCCGGGATGCCAGAGGCAGCTTACGACCTCCCGCCCTAGGCAGCCGACTGGACGAAGCGCAGCGGAAGAGCGCAACGCTCGCAGCCCCCCCCACACACATAGGGATATGTGTGCGCCTCGAGATGATGCGCATACCTGCGCCCCCACTGAATGCCCCCACCGCCTCCTCCTACCCCCCTAATAACACGGAGTGAGTTCAATTCGCAAAGGGGGGCGGGAGTCAACACGCTGTCCTGAGGTTTTGTAATTCTCGAGTCTGACTCCATTTTGTTCTGTGCCACCATTTTGTTTTGCCCTCACGTAGGCCTGTGAAGGTAGCCTGGCGAACAAAGTGGCCTGGCCTTCTTAGTTCATGTATACATTAACTAGGTTTCTCTTTGACTCTGAAATGAACTGTAAGAAACTGACCTCTTCACCTGAAACTGACCTCGCCAAGCCAATTTCCCTGATTGATCTTTGTCTGAGATTGCCAATCAATGTTCAGGACATCGTTAACTTTTAGTTTCCTTGCACATGCCTTATCTTGTTTAGCATCTGTTACTGTTTCTTTTTTATGTTTCTTCATGACATGGGTTATGCTTTCAATTATAGGTTTGTCCAGTTTGTGGTGATTGAATTTGGGACATTCCTAATAATTAACTTTTGGGTTGGGATACTGTAAATTGAGTTTTTGTTATGTGATACTTTGTTTGAAAATGTACCTTATTGGCTAGAATTTTGTGCATTGGGTGTACATTTATAATGTGAATATTGGGTATAAAAGGAGACGTCTCGCCTTAGTAAAATGAGCAGTCTCCTGAGAATTTACACTGTGATGTATTTCTAGGATCACTGTTACTAGCTGCAGCTATAAACTTGGTCTCTGATGCCATCCAGAAGTATTCCGTGTCTCTGTATACCAAGACAGGTGAACTCGAAGATCTTAGGCATGCCCCTGACGCCGCTGGGTTAAACCCCGGTTCTTCAACTGGCGCCCAACGTGGGGCGACTTCAGCGGTACTGGTCCAAGCCCGAAGATTGTGAGGAGCCCTGTGAAGAAATTCTGGAGGACGGCCGCCACTTCATCGACCCCTGCATGTCGACGTGGACTGAAGGTTTTTTCTGTGAGGCTTCCCCTTTCCGACGGCTGCGAAGGACTCCTGCCCTGACTGTCGCCCTGTCTTGGACCCTCTTGTGATGATTTGTAAGGCGAGACGTTGGACGGTCTTCTGGTGGCGAGACAGACATTTGGGTTGAGTATAAGTGGGTCGCTCCCACGACTTTGTTTTGTTTCTTGGTTTTGATTTGGCCATTGCAATAGTCGAAGCCGAGGGGTTCCGGAACACGGAGGAGCAGAGAGGAACACGGAGGAGCAGGGAGGCCGACCAAAATCTACCAAGTGATGAAGCACAATCAACTCAATAAACACAGCATTTGAAAATGGATATATAGCTGTGGGATCCTAAATTCAGAAAAGGACCTAAGGCTGTCCCCCATAGATTCAGTGTGAGAGAGAAGTCCGGTGGCTCCTCCATTGTTCTTTGCCTCGTACCTTGAATTGAAAACAGGTTACTGTGCAAATTGAAGGAACAGATGATTTACAGATATCCGGTTGTTTTAGAAGTCTTCTCAATGGTTAAAAGAGAAACTTCAAAAATATCAGATTAATTTTGAACTGTCAAAGTGTCCTGAAGAAGGTGTAAACAATATAAACTAACACCGAAACGCAGCGTCGACCTTTGTACTTTGACCCTTTTTTTAGATTTGTTTCACTTCTGTGAATATTTTATTGTATTTTATTTAGATTGTAACCCTGACAGGGAGGCATTTTAATAAATTGAGTTTATACTTTTTACTTTACTGGTGCGTGTTTACCTGTTATACTTTGATTATTAAATATTGTTTGGAGGTACATAAATGGATAGTGCTTGATATTCACATTACTACTATATCATGTTGTGATTACTTAAGGACCTTTTAGAAATTAGTCTTGCCCTAGTATTGTTTTGTTCTAGTCAGTACTCCTGACCCTATTGAGTCTACTACAAACCACAGGTCTCTCCTTTTTTCTGCAGTACTCTCCCCCTACCTGTGTCTAATAACCAGGGGAACCTTCCATATATTTTGTTGTTTGTTGTAGTTGTATTAGGGATTCCCGATTGGAGGACTCGTGTCCGATACCTCCGGTTGGAACTCCAACTTATGAGCTCTATTCAAAGCATGGTGTAGGTCCCATTACCTTTCAATGAAGTATGGGTCCGTTATACAAGGAAAGATGGTGTTTTACGATGGCCCCAACTTGGTAGTTTTGAATCAGATGTTTTAGATAACCTAGAAGTTGCGCTATTTAAGAAGAAAGCCCGGCCGGCGATGTTTGACTCTTTCCGCCTTTGGCGTAAGGAAGCCAAACAGCGAGAAATTAAGCAAGCTAAGAGAGATAGGAAGGAAAGGAATATATCAGTAATGCAAGCTGCTAGGCAGTTTAAGGAAGATGAACATGATCGTGCGATTGAAGTGTCAGATAAACAACATTGCATGGCCATTGACAAATGTTATCCGGCTTTGCCACCCCCCCCTTTCAAATGTGAGTGAGACCCTGAAAAGGATCCTTTGATGTCACATCTACTGAGGTTACCACCCCCTTATGTGCAGGGTGCTACTGTACCTCCGTTACCTCCAGTTGTTGCACCCCTTGTTGTCGTTCAACCCCCTGTTGTTGTTCAGCCACCCGTCGCTTCACAGGTGGTTCTTCCTCCCCCGGCGCAACCTCCTCCAGGGCCGCCAGCCTTGCCACCAGCCTTGCCTCAAACTCCTTTGCCTTACACTCCTTTATCTTCGACTTCTCTTATTTCTGTCCCTACGTCTCTGTCGCCTCAAAACACTTTGTCTCCTGTCCTCATGTCAACTTCTTCTCTTTCTGCTCGGCAACGAATGACTGAGACTGTCACTAGTCTTTTGTCTCCTTTCTTTGGGTCACTGAATATGACCCTTGTTTCTGAACGTAAGCAGAGACGTAGTCAGCTCCCTGGTCCCGAAGAACGGGCAGTGTTATATCTCCTTGCTCGTAGATGGGTTTCGAATACCTCCAAGTACAGTCCACAAGTGGTTATGGATATCTTCCTACAGTGGGAGGCACCAAAACAAAGGTATGTTTTTGATGTCATGTGTACCTTCCTTCGCCAGGAGTGGGAATAATGAGTTGGATTCAATTCCACTGGAATTGCTTAACGTTCAGTCTGAATTTGCTAAAGGGACGATAGTGGGTTCCGATGTTGAGGAAGCGGTAGAGACACTACTCACTTTTAGGTCTAGACATCCACCTCAGTCATTGTTCGAACCTGACCCTTCTGTTAGGAGAAAAGTGAAGCAGTATCCTATGAGAGAGGTTCCCCCTGTATGGAGAGAGGCAGTTGTGGCTGATGCCGCTCATGGTTTTGCGGCTGCACCGGCTCATTTTCAGCAAATGTGGGTTCATGTCCCTTGGAAGAGAGCTGAGATCCTGGCTCTTGAGCAGACCTTGCCTGTCCCCCGTAAAAATCCTGCTGGTTATTACAAGGAGTTGTCTCAGACAGTTGATGCGTGTGTTATGAATTTAGCTGACATAGATATGTTGATGGGTAATGTAGTTCCTCAACCCTTGTGGGCGAAGATTCGTCACGAGGATCACGCGCCAGAGTTAGGAGATACGTGGGTTCATATTACTGCTGCAGATGGTCGGCAGGTAGGAGGTGCCAAACCTGAACCCTTAGTTGCAGAACTACCTGGTAGGATTATTAATTTAATGAAAACTATGATGCCTCCTCTGTGGGTGAATTGGGACAAGTTAGCATCATGCAAATAAAAGAAAGACGAGAGTTTGTCTGATTTCTTCACTAGGTTTGAGGAAACATTCATTGATCATAGTGGTCAGGACATGAGTACAGAAGGTGGTCAGAGGTTGTTTGTAGATGAGTTTGTTTTTAATTTACTTCCTGAACTTTCTAATAAGTTAAAGGACTCTGAGAGTTCATGGGCTGTTTCTTCTTCGGCCTAGATATTGGCTACTGCACAATACTATGAGAATAGAGATAAAGATGAGAAGGATAAAGTAGAGAAGAAGACTAGAGAATTAAAAACGAAAGTTCTTCTGCAGCAGGCTTATCCGCCTTGCCCTAATCATCGTCAGTTTCACCAACCTTCCCAGTTTCAGCAACCCCCACAGTTTCAGGAACTGTTGCAGAAGCCTGAGTCTTTTGCTTCGCGACTCCCGCTAGGCCCTAATCAGTGTGCTTATTGTAAAGAAGAAGGTCACTTCAAGAATAGTTGCCCGATCTTGCAACAGCGTGTGAATAGTATGTCTGGTCTGAGAGGTTGTGGTGATTTCCAAAAAGTACCTAGGGGTAGGGGACGTGGTACCTTTCCCCGGAATGAACGTTCCTTTTCCCCTCAGAATTCTATGAATTATTTTGACCAACAGAATGTTCCGACCGTCCAGTCCGCTCAGTACTACACTGATGATTATTATGTTGGAAGTGAGAGTGCTGGTTTTAATGATAGTTAGGACAGCCATGGACAAAGGGAGGGAGTAGTGTCAGTTCCAGTAGACCAGAGTGGACCTTATGTTGAAGTGATTACATCAGGTGTGGCAGAACCTTTTCTTTTGGATACTGGTGCAGCAAAGAGTTCTACTATGCACTCTAAACTCCCTGGCACACATTTGTCTGGCTGGACCAATATTTCAGTAGGATTTTCTGGCGCCCCAGTTCGTAACCCGGTTTCTTGTCCTTTGCCCCTTTCTATTGGTCCCTGTGAATTGAAGGCTCCCCTTATTCTAACGACTGGCTGTGGCGAGAATCTGTTGGGTTTGGACCTGTTGTAAAGATTGCATGCGACATTACATTGTTCTCCTTCGGGAGTACATCTTACGGTGGGTAAGAAAGGGATTTCCCCGATGTATCTGTCTAAGCATCGCCTTCCACTGGAACTGAGTTCTCTCCCTGATACACTTTGGGATACAAGTCCCAATGATGTTGGTCTCTTGCAGATTCCACCCTACGTTTTACCCTTAAGTCGAATGTTAAATTACCTCGCATTCCTCAGTACAAAATTTCCAGTGATGGCGAAAGAGCTCTTTTAGCGATTATCTATGATTTGGTTGAGAAAGGTGTGGTTGAAGAAACGAGAGGTAATGTGTGTAACAGTCCTGTTCTGCCTGTCCTTAAGCGTACTGACTCTTCTCAGCCACCTGTGTATCGGTTTGTGATCGACCTTCGAGTGGTCACTAAGATCGTTGTGCCACAGTTTCCTGTTGTCCCGGACATTACTGCTTTATTGACTACGATCCCTGCCTCAGCTGCTTGGTTTTCTGTTATTGATCTGAAGAACGCTTTCTTCAGTATTCCCATTGCTGAGGACAGTAGGGATATTTTTGGCTTCTCTTTAGGAGGCCGCAGTTTCCGGTTTAAGCGCGCTCCTCAAGGTTATTGTGAGAGTCCCTCCATTTATAGTTAGGCTTTGAAAACTCAGCTTGATACTCTTGCATTGCCTTCTGGTGCTGCTCTTATCCAGCATGTTGATGATCTGTTGGTTGCTGTTAATGATGAAGAGATTTGTAAAGAAGTTACTCTTTCTTTGTTGCGACACCTGCCTGACCTTCATCATAAAGCGTCACCTTCGAAGTTGCAGTATTGCCGCCAAGAAGTGACCTACTTAGGTCATCTCTTGTCGAAGGAGGGAAGACGATTGACCCCAGAGCGTATTCAAGCGATTGCCCAAATGACTGTGCCATGCACACAGAGAGAGGTGCGTGCCTTCTTAGGTATCACCTCGTATTGTAGACAGTTGATTCCGAATTTTTCTTTGCTAGCGAAACCTTTGTTGGCACTTACTCTTAAGGACACACCACACCCTCTTCCTTGGTCTGACGAATGTCAGAAGAGTTTTTCTGAATTGCGTGATGCATTGTGTTCTGCTCCGGTGTTGGGTACCCCGACTACAGTAAACCTTTTACACTTTATGTACACGAGAGAGAAGTTTGTGCGTTATTAGTGTTGACCCAACAATTTGGAGACAAGCAGCGCCCACGTGCGTATTTTTCAGCTACTTTTGATCCGGTAGCTAGGGCGTTGCCTAGTTGTTTAAGAGCTTCAGCGGCAGCGGCTGTTTCTATCCGACAGTCTGCTGGTTTGGTATTGGATAATACATTGATTATGATGGTCCCACATGCAATGGATACCCTATTGAATAGAACGAAGACTCAACATCTTACCAGTGCGCGTTTGTCAGGTTATGAGTTGACGCTTTTGGCTAGCCATGTGCACATTAGGCGGTGCAACACATTGAATCCAGCTACATTGTTGCCGATTTTTGTAGAGACAGATATTCAGGAACAGCATGATTGTTTTCTCCGGACAGAGGAGGAAACGAAGGGTAGAGTTGATCTGAAAGATATTCCTCTTTCGAATCCTGATGGTACCCTATGGGTAGATGGTTCGTGCTTTAAGCTTCCGAATGGAGAGACGACTGCAGCATATGCTGTCACAACTTTGCACACGATTGTTGAAACAGCACGTATTGCACAGAATTCAGCGCAAGCAGCGGAGTTGATAGCCTAGAGCATGTGTGTTGTCAAAAGGAAAGAGAGTGAATGTTTATACTGATAGCCAATACGCATTTGGCGTGGCTCACAATTTTGGTTGCTTGTGGAAAGAGAGAGGATTTCTTACTTCCCATTGTACAAAAATTCAGTATGGACAATTAGTGAGTGAACTTCTTGAATCACTTACTTTGCCGACCCAAATTGCGATAGTGAAGTGTAGTGCGCATAAGAAGGTTACGGATGATGTGGGTCGAGGGAATGCGTTTGCAGATGAAGTAGCGAGAGAAACGGCGAAAGATGTGACGAGTCGGATGTGTGTTGCAGGTCCTGCCAGATGGGTTATGGAAGGAGGAATGTGTGAAGATACAACAGAAAGTGTGAAGATGATTCAGGCAGAAGCTACTGAGAAAGAATTGAGTATGTGGAAAGAGAGTACGGGAATGTTGGATTCAACAGGCTGTTGGGTTGAGTTGTCAGAGCACCAGCGATGGTTGTTGCCGGATGCATATGTGCTTCCGGTGGTTACTATGGCTCATGGGTTGGCTCACATTCGTTCAAAAAGGATATGTAAGTTGTTGGCTCCGGTATGCCAGAATGGTAGAATTCCTAGGTGTGCTTAGAATTTGGTTAAACACTGCATGATTTGCTTGATGCATAATCCTGGAAAGGGAACCCCAACTCCAGCGGGTCATTTTGCTCCTCCAACGTATCCGTTCGAGGTGCTGCAGATAGACTACATTCATATGGAAAGATGTAATAACTTAAAGTATGTCCTTGTGGTTGTTTGTGCCTTTCCCAGATGGATAGAGGCCTACCCCCTAAAGGATAATACTGCCTTGTCTGCAGCCAAGGTTTTGCTCAAAGAATTCTTTCCCAGATATGGCTTGCCGAGGATGGTATGGAGTGATAATTGAAGTGAATTTGTGGGTCAGATTATGATGAAAGTATGTGCGGGTCTGGGTTTAAAACAGAAATTTCACGCTGCGAAACACCCCCAGTCAGCAGGCCTGGTCGAGGGCTTTAATGGCACTCTGAAGCTGAAGTTGGCCAAGGTGCAAGCGAGCTCTGGTCTTACATGGCCCGATGCCTTACCATTGGCACTTTTGTCCACGAGAACGACTGTACATTCTCGCGTGTGACTTAGCCCATGCGAGATTGTTTTTGGACGTCCGGCGAATGTCTGGGGTGTGCCGAGGCCTAAGAAGTACAGTGATATTGAGTACCCTATGTTGGTTGACTACTTACATGATTTGACTGCTAAATTGCGTGTTCTTCACCAACAGGTCCATGACACTTTGCCTTCAGTTTCTGTAGACGCAGGCCACACGATTCGACCTGGCGACTGGATTCTAACCAGGAATTTCCAGAGGTCAAAGAACTAGGAACCAAGATGAACCGGTCCATACCAAGTCCTGTTATCAACTCGGACTGCTATTAAGGTGTTCGGCAAGAAAAACTGGGTACATGGTACCCATTGCAAGAAGATACCTTTGCCCTTACCGTACGATAAGTGGGTCCGGGAAGGTGTTGCCGATTCCGAGAGTGAAAGGGTTCCGAGATTTGTACCTTTTAGCGATGCACATCTGGAATGGACTCAGTCAGAACGTGCGGATGATGAAGTCTTGCAAGAAGCTGTGCCCCCGTGTTTGAGACTTGATACTACGCACCCAGAGACACTCTTTCAGGATCAAACTGTGCCTGGTAAAGAACGCTACAACTTAAGGTCTAAAAAGGACAAATAGAATCTGAATTTTTTTGTGAATTACACTCTTTCAAACAAGAGACTATTTTGCTTTTTCTTTTTCGAACCACCATCCGGGTTCAGCTGCATGGTCGCGGTATAAGACTTAAGGGGTGGCCCGCATATTGACGAAAGGTCTGCGGTTCTAGGGACCTCTAGGACGCCTGGACGCACATTTGAGTGAAGAAGGAAAATTGCCGCGAGCAGCACGTTAGAGGATGGAGTCTGTTGTAACTGAAAGAGATGTTGAGAGAAGTGATCTTAAGACAAGATTTTGTACATTGATACATAGCAAATGTTTTATAATATTGTGCTTTTTGATGTTTTTAAGTATCGCATTAGCTTGTGTGGGTTGGACTGTCTATGCTACACAACAGACATCTGCACCCACCTCCCAACCTATGCTTTCTTTCACTACTGTTTCTTTGCACCAGTTTTATACGCTGCCTGAACATGAACAGACATGGAGATCAGAATTTGTCAACAACTCGTTCATACAGTTGTTGCATCAGCATCGGTTAGTAGTAAATACCACTAATTGTTGGGTTTGTGGTCTTATGCCTCATACGACAGATAAAGGTATGCCATATTTGGTTTTGCTTTTTCTTTTAAAGGGTCTGTGTGGGCTTTTCAGACCATGTTTATCTATGCAAATGAGTTACGCCCCTTACGTTTCCTTAAAGATAACTCGAGCAATAGTGCCTTGATAAGGGGAATAGTAGCTATGATCCGAGATATTGATGCATATAATGCTATCCCTAAGGATGAGGTGCAGGCTTACATTAGTTGGAACGTGACTGGATATAGTACCAGCTTGACAGAGAAGGAGAGACGAAAAAGGTCTCCCCCTATTTGGATTGTACCCCACCAAGGCCATTTTTGTTTGCAAGGTAATGGTCGGAATCCGAAAGCTCAGCTAGGTAAGAGTGTGTGTGCTCAAACCTATGTCTATTCATCTCGGACTTCTCCACCGTTTGTGCCAGCTAAAGGCACATTTTTTGTTTGTCATGACAGAGCCTACACATGGTTGCCACCTGATTTTTCAGGAACGTGTTATGTGGCGTTTCTGCTTCCCCCTACATACACAGCTGCTTCATAGAACGAGATATGGTAGAGGTGTCTTCAATCAGGAAGATACTGCAACACACGAAGTAGGAGATTTCTTCAAGGGCTTCCTGCCCTTTTGGGGTCCTATGATCAATAGTAGGCATATTCGACAGCTTGTCCGCCTTGTTGAAGCTACTATTAATAAGACAGCAGGTGCTCTTAGTAATGCTACAGCTGAGCTTCAAGCGGACCGCCTTATGACTTTGCAGAACCGTATGGTATTAGACATCATACTTGCAGATCGAGGAGAAGGATGTAAATTGATTGGATCCAGTTGCTGTGTTTACATACCAGATAATGGACCTACAGTGTACCAAGCCATTTCTAGGTTGTATAAAATCTCTGAGTCTATCCATGTAGACGAAGGAGACTGGTCATTGACGGGATGGTTTTGGGGACTGCTGTCCAAATGGGGATGGAAGATTCCGACATTCTTTGATATGGTTTAACCATCCTTTTCTCTTGTTGTCTTTGCATCCAGTGTGGTCCCGCCATTTGTAGTCTTTGTGCTACTATGTGTGTTCGGAGAACTGTCCCGAGAGAAGTAGAGAATAATAAGATGATGCTACAGCAACACTTTGATGACCTAATGAATATCGACATAGACCTAGATTCAGATTAACATGAGTCTTAGGTTATTGCCTACGTAATGGCAAAAGGAGGGTCCGAGGTTTTGTAATTCTCGAGTTTGACTCCATTTTGTTCTGTGCCACCATTTTGAGTTGCCCTCACGTAGGCCTGTGAAGGTAGCCTGGCGAACAAAGTGGCCTGGCCTTCTTATTTCATGTATACATTAACTATGTTGTCTTTTTGACTCTGAAATGAACTGTAAGAAACTGACCTCTTCACCTGAAACTGACCTCGCCAAGCCAATTTCCCTGATCGATCTTTGTCTGAGATTGCCAATCAATGTTCAGGACATCGTTAACTTTTAGTTTCCTTGCACATGCCTTATCTTGTTCAGCATCTGTTACTGTTTCTTTTTTATGTTTCTTCATTACATGGGTTAGGCTTTCAATTATAGGTTTGTCCGGCTTGTGGAGATTGAATTTGGGACATTCCTAATAATTAACTTTTGGGTTGGGATACTGTAAATTGAGTTTTTGTTATGTGATACTTTGTTTGAAAATGTACCTTATTGGCTAGAATTTTGTGCAGTGGGTGTACATTTATAATGTGAATATTGGGTATAAAAGGAGACGTCTCGCCTTAGTAAAATGAGCAGTCTCCTGAGAATTTACACCGTGATGTATTTCTAGGATCACTGTTACTAGCTGCAGCTAATGAACTTGGACTCTGATGCCATCCAGAAGTATTCCGTGTCTCTGTATACCAAGACAGGTGAACTCGAAGATCTTAGGCGTGCCCCTGACGCCGCTGGGTTAAACCCCGGTTCTTCAGCCCGTGGCCCAGTTTTCCAGACAGAGGCCTGCACCAAAAGCGTACACCAGAGCGGGGGCTTGAAGAGTGGCTTGTGCGCTAGCCCTTAAAACAATCCCTCACCCAGCACCTATCATTACTCTGGGCCAGCGAGTAAAGCCCGTCGCAGCTGCTCCCGGCCGCTTTCGCCACTATAGCTCTAGCACTGGCGCTCCACACAGCAGCAACCATAAGGCACTAGCTTTCATTAAAATTGGAGGCAAGTGAAATGCTGGCAGCACCAGACCGACCTCTGCCCTATTGGCCCTCTTAATGGTGTGCCCCCCCGCCACCACGTGGGGGCCAGGAAGCACCCCACTCGCAGATAACCCTCCGAGGCAAGCCACTCCTATGCCGAGGCGAGACCCCGCATGGCCCCATCCGAGCCGGCCTGGCCTTGGTAGGCGAAGGCCATCGCCACCGGGCTGAGCGAACACATCTGCAACAGGCCCCTGCAGGCCAAGGTCCGCATGTGGAGCCCCGAAACAACCTGGGCCCAACCTCTCTAAACAGATCCCATGGTGACCCGCTGATGGCTTCCTCTCGCCTGCTCACCCGGCCTGATGCCATACTGTCACTAGGAGGGCCCATAAAGAATTTGCAGGCTCCACGAGGTGAGTAGGGTGGTCGGACCCCTGGTGCTGCATTTTGTACCCTGGTGGAAGGGGCTCCCAGGCTGCAGCGGACTCAGAGCACCGTGAAGCACCACCGGCGCAATAAAAGCCCATCGCCAGACATACAAGGATCACCTAGCCACCACTCCTAGGGGTGATCTCTAGCAAGTTAAACTCTCTGGCATGTAGTATTGCTGCCATGAAAGGCCAAACCTTTCATTTGACCGGCCCTGAAACGAACCTTCATCGGACCAGCCGGGATTAGCAGCAGCTGCTGGCCTCCTCCACCCGGCTTGATTTGGAGCCCAGACCTGGCACAGCGAAGAGTGCTCCAGCTGCCACCATTCAATGCTGGGCAGGGGCCTGCCTAGTAATAGGATCGGCTCGGAGTGTGTAATACTGCCGTAGTGCACCCCCTGGGCCTACCAGGGAACCCCTCTGGAGCAAGCTGCATGGCACGTCATGCCAGGTGCTGGGCCAGAAAGCACGAGCCTGTAACCACCAGAGCTGTGCTAAGCCCCCCCTCCCCCCGCGGCAGACCGTCACCTATGGCGGCTGCCAGGCATGTGACACCCATTAGTGCCTGCCGGGGGAGAGGGGGAGTGTTCACACTCACCGTGCTTACTGCTCCTTGGTTACCCGCCGCTCCAGGAGAGATGGGGATTGAAAGTGCCCGGATGACACTCCCACGGCCACTGCGTGTCCGGTGCGACAAAGAGGTCGTCAGCGTGGTGGGGGGGACCTATATACCCCTCACCCTGCCTCGCGCACCGGACATGACGCAGCACCGCCTGTGCCCAGGAAGGGGATACCCCCAGAGTCCCTGCCCCCTCAGGAGGATGTAGGGTGCCCGATGCCACTAGAGGGCTGCCCTCTTGAGTGGCCTCCTGCGGTGGCCACGGGCAGCTGCATTGTGTGCACCGAGTAGTTAAAGTGTGTAAGTGAGCGCAGCAATGTTAGTCATCATGACCTCTTGCTTATCCTGTTGGTCCATTTTGAAAGTGTCTTTGTGGAGGGTAGATGCCGGAAGTGAAGGTGGTTCTCCTTTTCCCTCTATGCCTGTAAGCCGGGGTTCGGATTAGTTCAAGCTTTCCAGGCCAATTGATCAAACTGCATTCCTTCTTGTCCACAAATCGAAGCTGCGCATTTCATGGGGAGCAAACTGAATCTACTTGTTGCTACTCTGGAATGCAGCCACTTTCCTTTAGTAAGATCTCACACAGTTTATGATAGAGGACTTGCCCTGTCTTAGGGTATCCTGGGTCTTGCTGGCCATATTCTTGATCCTCCAGTTTGCCTGCCTAATGGAAATTATTTGTCTTCCTTTAGATAGTCCAAGATCAATTTACGATTCCACTATGTCATGGAATATTTATACTGATGCTGCTGGTTGTTTGACTCTTTGGGGGAGATTTCCCAAAAAGTTGGCGAAGCAGTGCAGCTCCCCATCGAGGCCGTGCTGCGTTGCATGACAGGGAGGGAGCAGGGGAGCGCCTTATCTTCGAAGACATGGCTCACTCCTCCCCTTTCCCTTGCGCCGGGGCTGATTACAGCTGCTGTGCACCATGCACACACCTTAGGGTCGCAGAGCTAGGGTGTGTGCATGAGTCCAGCACAGGTTTTGTAGAGGAAGGGTGCCCTTCCCGTACAAAATATTATGGGAAAGCTTTTCCCACTTTGAATGCGTGCTGCACACTGCAGCATGCATGCAAAGTCGGAAAAAGAAGGAGAAATGAAAGCATTTCTCCTTCCTTGCACCTAGTTGAAAAGTGCACAGTTTTCTCATGCTAAACCCAATCTACTGTTTTTAGTAAATTAGGTTTAGCGTGAGAAACCTTGGGTGGTTTCATGGGAACGCCCATGCACCACCCTAGGTACGCCCCCATGGCGCAAAGTACTTTTTAAGTTATTTACAGCGCTAAACAAGTTTAGAGCTGGAAAGAAAACTTTTGTGATGCAAACACGGCACAAAAGCTCAGTAAATCTCCCCCTTTGAGTCGACTGAAGTCTGCTAACCTGACCTCAGTGCCCGTGCCTGACCCCAAAATGTGTTTGTCACATTGGCTATACCCAATTGGCATAGGCTAATTTACTTGTAAGTCCCTAGTATATGGTACTCAGGACACAGAGGGCCTGTAAGTTAGAGAGTCACCCCAGGAATCGCAGCACTGCTTGTGCAACCCTGGATGTGACAAAGGTAAAACAAGTCTTTCAGTCTGCCATTGTGGACTGGAAGACCTGTTTTGATTTGCTAGCTCAACTTTGCCATTTTAAGCCACGGTAAAGTTGAATATCCTGCTGAAACGTGCAAGTCACCTCTATGGCAGGCCTACTGAGCCCTAAGGCAAGGTGCAGCATATTTCATAGGTTGAGCATGTATTTTTTGTGTTCTCACAGTAAAAATGCAAAACAATGGTTTTACTGTGGAAAGACTTGGTCATCCCATTGGCAAGTGCAGGATTACACGCTGACCTTTCAGCTGTGCTAACTCCTGAACTGTGCAATCAAAGTTTATATTCCAAGGGGTCAAACAACTAATTGCATTAAGCGCGACTTGGTTCTCATGTCGAAATTAATGTAACAATTTACTGTGTGCAACGTTTACAAAGTTACCACTTTGTCCTTCAATCCTGTGCCCTTAGCACATGGAGCTTTTACCCGAGAAAGCTTTCTGCCATCCAAGGGAGATGTGGGAATGGTTTTCCAGGAAAGGAGATAATAGGGGCCTGCAGTGAAGAGTGGTGTTGCCTGTCCCCTGCAGGAAGGCACATGGGTGTTGACCCAAAAGGCGAGCTTCAAAGCTGAAGCCACCTTTGACAAGTGAATGGGAAACCCTTGGGTGAGGAGTAGCCCCATTGTTTAGGCAGACAATCTGGCACCTGGGAAGGAGAGAGAAAACCTGTTGTAAAACCATTTTTTCACGGGTGTGTAGCCCCTATGGTAGCGACACCTCTGGCTTGCGCTAGGGAGCTCTGGACTCCGAGACAGGGGTTTTGCCATCTTGGGAGTCTACAGCCCATGAACTACCAACCACATCCTACCCTGAGGGCATTTTCTGAGCATAAATAGGGAACCCCTTGCACCCGGAATTCATATCTCACCTGGACTGGAAGAAGAACTGAAGAACTGCCCTGCTGCATTATGGAACCCGCAAAGAGAGGATGTACTGGTGTGGACTGTGACTGCTAAGCCAGATTGCTAGCAAAGGAGAGGGACTGTGCCTGCAGTGTCCTGCTCCTGGAGAAGTCATCTCCAGAGCCTAGCCAAATTCATGAGACTCCAAGGTTCAGTTGGCTGACCTCCTTTTCACAGCACAGGGCCACAACAGCTGAGACTCCTGCTGGGACAAGTTGGCAGCCCAGAATCTTCAGATGGCCACCAACCACTGCTGCAGAGCACCAGAGACCAGGACCCGATGCTCAAAGTTGCACCTGAGATCATGGAGCCCGGGAGAGTCATAGGCGTGCAGTTTGGTCACCCAGAAGCCACGTTATAGCCAAGAGAAGGATTTGGCTGTGACAGCGATACCGAGCAACTGGTATCTCAGTGACAACTGGACTTCTACCAGCATCGAGAAGACTTCAAGTGACATCAACCCTGAGACCAGGATCACCCCACTTGTGGACTGAATAGTAGTCACAGGAAAATCCCTGTCTACTGCATCGCATCCACAGCATCTTTGAGCATATTCAGCATTCTTCATTCCTTGATTCAGGACCACTTCCTTAGGATACCACTGCAATGGAAAAAAGTGCCTGGAAATAACTGAGGAATGGTCCTGCCCTTGAGGTAACTGTTTCTGAGGACCTTGCTCGTCCACCTGACTGGCTCCCTTTTGCAGTTGGTCACCTAAAGTGACTAAATGACCACAAAACAACTAGCCCGACTTTTTGGTGAAAAGGTTTGTAAGTTCCAAATTCATTGAATTTGCCAGTGCTTGTTCGAAGTTAAATTAAATGCTTTGATTTACTATACCTTGTAAATTCTATATCTCCGGGACCCTCCAGGGGATCTTTTTTGTTGTGCTGTCTAAACATACATAAAAAAAGTCTATTTTTATACATTGGTGTCGGACTGTCTCAAGTGTCTTGTCAATTTGTTCTTTAATTGTTTTGGGGCTGTTTACATATTTTACACTTGTTCCTTTGTGTAAGCCTTGCTGCTCAGAACCAGAGCTACCTAAGGTTGAGCTGAAGGTTTGACAAACAAAACCTACTGGTCCCAAAGGGGGTTAATAAGTGTATTATACGGCGAGGTTGCACAACCACATCATATAATAGGTATAATCTTTTAATACACCCCATGTGCTTTATACTTGATGTAATCTAAAAGTAGTTGGGGTGGAATGGCGATTTAACATGCCTGCCACCTTCCAGATGTGTTTTGCTTTAGAGCATTTTGGAGTAGGATATGGTTCCACTTTCTGCTTGTTGTTTGGAGGTTGAGTTCCTCTACACCAATGTAGTTTTCTGGTAATCCTATGACCAGAAACATGATTGCGATGTCCCTTTGAACATGGGTTGCAACATGTATAGACTGTATATGTTTTTTACACTTTGTTGTCAGACTTGCAGATAATGTATCCATTTGCACTGCACTGTAGATCATGTAGTCTCATAATTAAATCTTAAACTGAAAACAATATGTCAGAGTATGAGCTATAGCTTTGGGGCTGCCTATATGTTGAGTTGGTGTATGATGCTAATGAACTGTGCCTTTTGGACACTAAAGAGTAGGTATTTTTCCACATGGGCATGGTCAGGGGTGGGTCGAGAATTTATGGGGCTCAGGGCTTAAAAGGAATGTCCACCACCCTCTAATGTGCATACAACGTGTGATAACCCAGCAAATTACATCACAGGAAGTGCCATCAGTTGTAGCGACTTTGTAAGAAGCAAATGTCCTGCTGTGGATATCAATAAAACAATGGAAGCACAAATATTAATTCTAATAAAATAGGGACATGTCATTTTTTGAAGTTCTGTTACATCGTAATACATAATATTAGTCACACTGGGTGGAAATGTTTGGCCTAGGTCACTTCAAAACGCAAATGTGTAATCAAATGTTAAGTGCATCTATATGTGCTATGTACATAGAGCAAACCAACCCGAAAGGCACCGGATAAAAGTACATGGTGAAAGCCAAAGACACTGTCAATATGTGATCGGACGGGTAGCTGGTTTATGAACTGTTACTGCATCAATTACAACACATCTGGAGTAAAACCCCAGCACTGCATTCACACTCACCTTTCCCAGCTTCTCAGAGCACATGCACAGTCTGAGCAAGTAGGATTTAGCCAAGGTGCCAAGAAAGGAAGTGATTTCATGGAAGCACTCTGAGGCCACAGCACAAGACAACACACAACATCCTCTAGTCACAGATGGATCACCTAGAGAACCTGAGCAGATGGGCAGAAAGAAAGGACAAGCATTTATAATGCAATGGTTTCACCTTTGGAAAAGTTAGAGCTATTGGCATTGTAAATGACAACATTTGTATTTATGTGTTGGTTTTGAAAACAGATAAATAAACGGCACTGTCATTTACCTTGCCATTAGCTTAATCTCTCACAAATGTGAGACCTATTGTACCCTACGGACGAGCTCATCAGACAGCAATTACTACCACACACACACACCCAGAGCCACACACACCCACCCAAAGCCAGCCACACACACCCAGAGCCAGCCACACACACACACACACACACACACACACACACACACACACCCAGAGTCACACACACACAGAGCCACACACACACACACACACCCAGAGCCACACACACACACACACACCCAGAGCCACACACACCCACACCCAGAGCCACACACACACACACACTCACCCAGAGCCACACACACACACACACACTCACCCAGAGCCACACACACACACACCCAGAGCCACACACACACACACACACACACCCCCCAGAGCCACACACACACACCCCCACACACCCCCACCCCCCCACCCCCCCACCCAGAGCCACACACACCCACCCAGAGCCACACACACACTCAGTGGGCAGGGAAGCAAGCACAGCGAGGGGGCAGGGAAGCAAGTACAGCGAGGGCGCAGGGAAGCAAGCACAGCGAGGGGGCAGGGAAGCAAGCACAGCGAGGGGGCAGGGAAGCAAGCACAGCAAGGGGGCAGGGAAGCAAGCACAGCAAGGGGGCAGGGAAGCAAGCACAGCGAGGGGGCAGAGAAGCAAGCATAGCGAGGGGGCAGGGAAGCAAGCACAGCAAGGGGGCATGGAAGCAAGCACAGCGAGGGGGCAGGGAAGCAAGCACATCAAGGGGGCAAGGAAGCAAGCACAGCGAGGGGGCAGGGAAGCAAGCACAGCCAGGTGGCAGGGAAGCAAGCACAGCCAGGTTGCAGGGGAGCAAGCACAGCCAGGGTAAGGGGAACCAGGGGGCGGGGGAGCAAGCACAGCCAGGGGGCAGGGAAGCATGTACAGCCAGGGGGCAGGTAAGCAAGCACAGCCAGGGGGCAGGGAAGCAAGCACAGCCAGGGGGTAGGGAAGCAAGCACAGCCATGTTTCCAGTGCTTGGCTATTCTGAACAAACCATTGGTGGATTCCCAACCGGCAACCATCCTCATCTATATTTCCAGCGGCTGATAAGGTGGACGTTAAGTTAGCTCTCCTGCACCATGTGACTCCAGGCATCAATCCACCCTATCTCCTTGCTGGCCCTGAAACACTAAGAGATGCTATGTCTGTGCTCTACAAATAGAAATTAATAATAAATTACGGTTGTTTTGTGTGCATACCTATAATTGACGAGTGATAGAAGGGGACAGAGCTTAGTGTATTTCCAACTGTCTGTGCCTAGGTTACCTCTTTGTCTCTGCCCTATACACCTGGTACCAACAAGCAGTGCCTATACCAACCGGCGGTGCTCCAGGCACGGTCAGCTGTCCCACTAGAGGAAACATTCTGAAACACATCATCATTACAGATTATGGAAATAAAACTGAACAAAGAGTCTGGGGAAGTGGCAGAGAAGAGGACCTCCTCTTGTGAAACTGGGCACAGTCAGCTGTCCCACCATAGGAAACACTCTAAAAAAAACATCACCACCACAGATTATGGAATCAAAACTGGTAAAAAAAAGTCAGGGGAAGTGGCAGAGGAGAGGACCGGCCTCGTGTGAATCAGGGGAGCCTCCCTTCTAGATGTGCACTGCCCATGCTGAATCGCACCTTTGCAGGTGCTCTACACCTATTTAACAGTGACTGACTCTCCGAAGAAATCAATCAACGAACATACAGAGCTCCACAAAAAGGCTCAAAACCAAAATATCATCTGCAAATAATTCTACAATCGGACTCACATAAGCATTAAAAGATAGGCAGACGCGCGACTCATCGTGGCTGAAGCACTCCATGAAAACATGCTAAAACGCAAGAGTTGTAGTAAGTAAATGGATCCCTATTTAAAAGTTCATCCCTCCCAATCTTCAACTCTGCCAGGGGCCTCCTATAGACCTGTGTGCCCTCCCATCTTTTTCAGGTAGCTTCATCAAGAGTCACTCCCAATGAGGGACAAAAAACAGCAAAAACTTCTGCTACAGAGTAAAACTGTTCCAATGCGATGTAAAGGTTGTGCAGGCTCTAGGCAGTCCTTCTCAGAGGATTCTAAGTTAGGACAAGTAGAAAGCCGGGTCCAGCGAAATACCAAAGAAAGCAGTCCAGAGGAATACAAACTATCACAGGGAAAATGTATTGTCTGCCTCCCCCCACCCTGCCGCCAGGGACATCAAATCTATATGGTCGAGATTACCCTGGGCCGCAAACTGCAAATGAATCGCTGCCGTAATCGCGTGCAAAGCCTAACTGCGGGACTGTCAGCTGTAGCCGACACAAAAAACAACTGATTACCCAGAGGAGGGATACGCCACTCAGCTGCAGCTCGACTTGGTACGATCGCCCCCAAAAACAGCTGATCACCTCCCCGAGGACCCACACCACTGTACCTCAGCTCATGCCCCCCTCTGCTGCAACGTGCATAAATCAAAAAATTGCAGGACGGCCAGACATAGCTAAAGACAAACTCCCAATCGGTCCAGGGAGAGACATCCCTTCGCTGCAGTGCACACATCTGATCTGTGTGCCGATCGTACTAAACAGCTGATCACCATACTATACCTCAGCGTGTACACTCTGGCATACGGGACGGCCAGCCGATCGTGCCATGCTTTTCATCGCAAGCCAATCACAGTCCTCTGCTGTCCGCCGATCAGGTTCAGCCAATCCTTGACGCAGAGCTCCCCTGCTGCTCCAGCTGCCTGCCCCTCTCTCGACACCACTGACCTCCGTCAACGAACAACGATGGCTGATCCGCACCGGGCATGAGGAGGACGAGCGACAGCTAAAAACAAGATACACCTCGCTCACGTCAGAGAAGTGGTGGGATTTGCAGCCAGCCCCGCCCTCCCTCGAAGCTGCAGCACCACCCGTCAGCTTTGATTCACCATTCTCCCGTCTCGTCTACATTCCCGGAGCTGGGGGAGGGGGCAACTAGGAATGTAAAATGCCTCTTCGCTTCAGTAAAATCTACCTGCAAGAGCTGCCGACTTTGGAACGGGAACCAGGTTCAGTCTCGGCGCTAGCGGGGACACGTCAGTGGCTCGCCCACCGCCGCATGACGTTGTAAAAGGGGCGGGATGAGAAAAAATCACCGGAACGCCCACGAATCTGCTCCGAGAATTACGGAAAGATCTCTCTTCCAATGGCTAGCCTCCATTTATGGAGCTAGCCAATGGAAGAGAGAGGCGGGTGAAAGGCCCTTGCTGAAAATCAAAAGATTTCGCCTGCGCGAACACTGCTGCGCAGTGGACGCCAGGCGAAACCTAAAAACTAGGGGTGTGTGTGGGAGGCCAGAGAAGGGGGTAAAAGGTGGCGTGGAAGGGGTGCATTTCTTACATCAGCTCCATTTAAGCGTGGTGAAAATGAAGCAGGTCTGCATGGGAGAATATAGATGAAAAAATGATAGTGAAAAAAACCCAACATGAAACAAAAAGAAACATCACTTCAAAACCACCATATACGAAACATAATGACATGGACACATGCTCTACAAACTAAGTGCGGGAGCCAGCTAGATTTCACGTACAGTAAAACCACTGATCAAAACACCACCACCTACGTGTGTTCTGGCAATTTATGGCATTTGAAAGGCAGCATCCCCAGCGGATCATCATGCATCATAGTGTTTACATATCTGTCACTGAGAACTGTGCGATGTAATTAAAGTCAGTGCAGGTCACTTACGCTCAACTCAGTATTTTGTGGGATACTACTCAGCAGGCTAATAGTTGTATTTATAGAGTGCCAGTAGAGAAGGAATTTCATTCTGACAGCTCCAAAAAGGAAGGGGAGGCTTCAAACAACAACACAGGATCAAATGAGAGTGCACATTTGAGTAAAAACCTTAACTTATATTTTGTTAACACATACCTCTTTCCGTTAGGGTCACACCGCATCATAGCTCGATATAAACAGTGTTTATAACGAACCATGACTGACAGCTCTGACAATGAGAGCGAGGATGAAAATGAAATAAAATTGAGCATTTATAAAAAAAATACCCACTGACTCGCCTCCTCCAGTCCTCGTGAGTCCCTCGGCGCTCTGACTGCAGCAATGAAATTCTCCACACAAATCCCGATGCTGCTTTCATACTGCAGATGAGCAGCATGAGAGCAGCGCCAGGATTGGCTGGAGCAGGCTGCCTCGACCCTCCTCGAGACGATGGGGCCCGCGTCTACTCCAAGCTGTCTAAGCTGGGTGGAGAGGTTTACACTTCATATGCCAGGTTGCCCATCGCAAGACAGCCGGCCAAAATGACATGCGCAGTGTAAACAGGTGGAGTGAGCACAACTGCCAGTCAGCAGCAGTGGCACGCCCGTAAACACGGTTCAGCTGGGAAAAGGTAAAAAAATGGTAATAAATGCATTTATGCCACTGTGGGTGCACCTTGTGTGCTAAATCGAATCCCCCTTTGCCCTGAGATAAACCCTAGGAGCTTTGCTCCCACAACCTTGTGGCCTGCACGTGAGCAGCCACCAACTGTAGGACGCCTATCCCCTATTGGATAACACTGGGCCTCAGCACTCTCCCCCTGTCACCCTAGTGCCACTGAGGATGGTCTTGGAGAGCATCCTTGACCATGGGGGAAACTTTGTTCTAGTTTCAGAAAACCAACTCCCAAAACTAAGTACCTACCTGTAAACCAATAACTTTACTTCCTCCCAAATAATTGCATGGACTGCTTTTCTGTGAAACATGTTTTAATTGTGGAATTGGAAAATTGTATGAAAACTTAAACTGTGTACTTCCAAAAACGGATTTACTTACCTTTAATTTAGGAAATGTCCAAGTGTGATATCTAGGCATATCACACTGAGTAGAAAAAGTTATCTGAAAAGTAATCATACAGTAATTACAAAAGTAACTGAAAAGTAATTTCAACTGTTAATGAATAATTGACCGGGGAGGCAAGATGGCGGATGCGTTTGCATCCGAGTGAGCGGCGGACCTGTGCTCGCTGCTAGGCGCTATCATCTGCTGTTGTTCTCGGGTGCTTGCCCTCCATGAACACGGATAAAGGCTTCTTTTAGCTCCGGCTCACCTTATTCTTTCACCCCTGTTTGATTAGCATGCGGCAGGATCTCCGTTTTAAATATCGCCGGTACCTGCAAGTGGCCTGGCATTCAGCGGCTGATTTCTTGGGGCAGTTTCAGGTGGGGAGCCATCTGGGCGCTGGCCGGCTCCCGTACTGGACCTGGAGCCCCTCGGCGAAACCCTGTGATACTATCGGCGTGGAAGGAGTGTCACGGAGCCGGCCACCCTGGTTACATCAGCTGCGGAAACCTCTGACGAGACCTGGTATTGCAGGCCGGCTGCTGAAGGGCGGAGAAAGGCTGGGGAGGCGATCAAGGAGACGAGGACCGGTGATGGGTCCTAAACCAAAAACACGGGCATGGCCTGCTGCAGCAAACACTACCGGTAAGCCAAGTAACTGGAACTGTTCAGGATGCGGCAAATATTGACTTAGAACCCGTGCAGGGGGATAATACAGTGACAATTCCGGTTACACCTTCACCTGAAACCGATTTAATGCATGCTGGGAGTTGTAGTGACACAGTTCCCAAAAATAAAATACCTGGCATGTTTAAAAAGGGAAATACGGCAAATAAGGCATCAAATAAGGAGAAGGAGAAGACCATTGCCGAATTACCGGGGAATCCTGAATCTCAGTCAATACACCCTAGTGAAAACTTCCCGATGGCTATCAGTGGCAATGTAATTATGGAACCCCCTCTCTCTGATGCTGGTCCATACTCAAACCAACTAGCACTGAATATTACAGATCCTATCCTTCCTGTTCAGGGGCTAAATTCTCAAGATGGCTCAAACCCCGAAGGTGGGACCTCAGATGCTATTGTTGACATCACTATTCATGCTAATCCTCAGGAGGAGGTAGATATTACAGGGGACACACAATCAGTTGACTCGGCCAGGAACTTTTACTCGATGTCAGATCTATCAACTGCATTAGAAATAGAAAGTGTAGATGGGGAGTCAGGAGATGATGCTAGTAACTCTAGCTTAACAGGTGCTGTGCAAGAAAGATCCATATCTTCCATTGAAGACGAGCAAGACAATTACGACTCTCCCTCTGCTCGAATGGAATAGGGGGCTGCGGAGAACATGGTTCTTGGGGGAGGGGCTGCACCCAGTAGAGTCCCCCAATTGGAAACTGAAACTGACAAGAATTTGGATTCTCCTCCCCTCATTACCTCTATTGAGAACAATCTTCCAGTCCTGGCTGACCCATCTCAGAGTTCCCAGACGTCTGGGACTACGCTGGATATGCTGTATCAAGTGATGGTGCAACATCGGGAAGAAACTAGAGCAGAGAATTTGCGTACGCAAGCAGCAGTGCACAAACTTCAAAATAATTTAAGGCGAGTGGTAAAAACCTGCAATGAAACATCGGCTCGAGTGCAGGAGGCTGAGGGGAGGATTTCTGCTATTGAAGATGCCTTAACTCAACAGGGCACTCAACTTACCACTCTTGCTAACATAAAGGAGGATTTCAACTGGAAGTAGGTTGACTTAGAGAATAGGTCCAGGCGCAACAATTTTGCGCGTTTTGGGTATTCCCGGAGGAGACGAGGGATCTAACACCAAGCAGTTCATTATTGAGCTCTTTACCGAGGCTTTTCCGGAGTTAACCCAGTGGCAGTGGGACCGGGAGCTTCTGAGAGCTCACAGATTCCCTTTCCAGCGCAATAAAAATTCAGGCGGTGCTTCTAACATTCAACCAAGAGCTATTTTGATTCCTCTGAACAACTTTTTGGCACGAGAAGCACTGTACGATCTGACCCCAACCTGATCGTAAACGAAGGGGAAAGGGCCTGGGCTTCTTTGTTCGTCCTGAATATTGCCATTATACTGTTCAACTACATTGGCAGCTCCACCAACTTATTCCTTCATTTCAGGCAAAAGATGCCCAAGCCTTCCTTCTCAATCCTTCGAAACTTAAGGTTATATTTAAGGAAAGAACTCATTTTCTAACTTCGGAGAGCGCAGCAAAGGAACTATTATTCAAAATGTGATGTGATAACTCAAAACTATGTTGTCTGTTTTTCTCTCTTTACTCTTTTTGTTTCTCTCTTTCGACTGTAAGGCTGAACCATTGTGGGCTTAGTTTAGTTTGCTTATTGAGCTGTTAGGAATTATACATTTTCTTAGCTCTCCAATGGCTAGGCCCTTTTTCTTCTAATTGGACGACTGTTTAGCAGATAAGAGTGCGCAGCGAGACGCATTATGCTTCTCAGATCATCAATTTTAGGGACTGTTCAGTCCCTTTGCCTTCTTTGGGTGGGGTTGGTGTTGGGGGTGGGGGGGGGGTTAGGGGGTGGGGGGGAGTGGTGGGGGGGCAAGCAAATACAGGATTATTGTAAACTTGTATAGCAACATAGATGGAGAAGACATGTTTGTTTTTCATTTTCAGAATAGTTTAAGGTGGGGGCTGACAAACAAAACCGCAATATACAAGAGGTGGCGGAGAACAAAGAAAAAAACAACATAATATAGTAAATGGCTAAATTAAGGATCTGCTCTTGGAACATCTGTGGCTTGAATAACAAGCAAAAAAGGGGTATGTGTGCACAAATTATCCAAAGCATGAAGCTGGACATTCTATGCTTACAAGAAACACATTTGAGCTGGAATAATAGAAAATGGTTCAATGATCTGGGTATGCATCTCTTGGGATGTACGAGTCAAGGAACGACTACCAGGGGAGTGGCAGTACTTATTAGAAAAGGGTTAGGTTCTTATAACCGTGTTAAAACTGATCAATATGGAAGATGGGTCATAACAGAACTTTCTATTGATGGTAAATGCTTAAGTATTTGTTCAATTTATGACCCAAACTCTGATGACCCCGACCTTTTAAATTTTTTAAGTATCGAACTAGCAGGGTGGCCCACTCCATTAGTACTGTGTGGGGATTTTAATATTCATATCGATAGAGACTTTGATTTAACTTCAGAGATCTTCTATACTGGGCTTAAGAATAAGATTTACAAGGCATTAAGAGGGTTAGCTATAGAGTTTGACTTAGTGGCTATGGGATTTATTAAAAGAAGTGTGTCACCTGGGTATACATTCTATTCTGCTCCACACCAGAAGATGGTTCGTCTAGATTATTTCTTTATTTCCTCAACACTGTTAAACAGAATCATCTATGAGATATTCCCAAGAATAATATCAGATCACAACCCTATACTAATAGAGATTACACAAGGATCTGGTACATCCCCGAATTTAAACTCCCGGACATTCGAACGTAAACTTTTGGCCGACCCTCTGTACATTGAACATATGTCCACATGGATTAAAGAATTTTTTTATATCAATCGTGGTACAGCTACTACCCAAATGGTCTGGGATTCTTTTAAGGCCGCAGTCCGGGGAGAAACTCTGTCATATTCCATCAATAAACAAAGATCCTCTCGGGCTAAACTCGCCACCTACTATAAGGCAGTACAAGAATGGGAGGCCAAACTAGTCTCAGCTATCATTGGAGCTCAAAATATTGAGCATATTAAATCAAGATTGGCCATACATAAGTCTAAGCAGTACGAGTTCTTTGCGAGGAAACTGGCTGAGCAGGCTACAGTGTTTCGTTCTCAAATTTATGAAATGGGGGAAATGACCGGGAGGATATTGGCTAAGAGACTCAAGCAGCAGGAAATATTTAATACTGTGAAGGAGATTCAGGATGATTCGGGACAAATTCATAGTCAACCTGAAGCAATTTTGGAGACTTTTCATTTATTCTATAGCAAACTTTATACGGAAGAAAACTCATCGTATTCTCCGGAGTCTTTGCTAAACTTTTGTGGGTCTGACAACATCTCTAAGCTAACTGATGCTCAATCCACTGCACTAGATATCGAAATTTCATGGGAGGAAATAGAGGCGGCAATTCTCTCCCTGCACACCGGGAAAGCTATGGGGCCAGATGGCATACCCTTAGAGTTCTACAGGGTGTTTAGACATCTTTTAAAACAAGATCTTCTTCAGACATGTGTAGAGGCTCAATATGCTTGCATTCTAGCATACCGGTGTGGGGTCTTTTGGCGGTCGAGTACTGCTACCAGTCCTTTTCTACCAGGAGCGTCACTATCTTCATCAAACCTCACGGGCAATGCTATGACCAGATCATCCTCCATAGTATCTTCCGCTCCTGGGACATCCTTTCTACTTTATCTTTAGGTGGATACAAAATATTTGTGCTAACAATTATACATCATTATTGCTCGCCTCCGGATATTTTATCAACTTGTGGAGATAAATACTCGCTTCCTTCACTATTGCTCTCATCACCTTACCATCTACTCACTGGAAGTTATCTTCGTGGAGGTTCTACAAATGTCAACACAAATAACGGTCTTAATCTAAGCTACCTCCTCTATACTGTTTTACCACCTCCTTTTCTCTGATGTCATAACATCATATGACAAGCTATAGGACTACATCGTTCCACATCTCAAGATCTTAAGAAGCTGCCTTTACCGACTGACCTTTTATATCCACGCCACACCTAACTGTGAGTCCTGGACTCTTTGAAACTCTAACAATAGACGGTCACCTGAAGAAGGCTCAAGAGCCGAAACACGCGTAGTGGTGTCTACCGCTTTGCCTTCATCCCTGTATATATGTTTCATGTCTATTGATTTTGTATTTTCTCTTTTGTATTTTTCAATTGAAGACTATATAAAATTTAAACACATAATCACTTATAAAAACTATATATACAAAAAACAGTAGAAAACAAAAGAAAAATAGTCAACAACAATAAACAATAAAGCTCTATCAGAAATTATTTTGCTCATTGGTTTCTGTACACAACTGGACTTAATATACTGTTTCATTCTAGGTTTTTATTTACAAAAAACCGTAAATTGTATTATCTAATCAATATGTCACTTTGCTATAGACCTTTTCTAACTCTGTTTCTTCCCTATGTATAGCAAGTGCTACTATATTATATAGGGGTCCCCTTCTTCCAAATATTTTATAGAGGCTCAATATGCGACAGCACCTCCGTCATGGAGCCATTCTACAATCATGGCCTTTCTAAAGAAAGGCAAACCCCCTCTTCTTCCCTCATCTTTTAGACCAATCTCGCTTATAAACGCGGATAGTAAGATCTTCTCGAAGATCTTAGCATCTCGCATATCGGGGGTAATCTCCACAATAGTTTCGCCAATGCAGCATGGCTTTATTCCTGGCCGGGATACCTCAAACCATATTAGGCGTGTAATTACTTTAATGGATCGGGCCGAAGTGATGAGATGTGATCTTGGCATTACCCTGTTGGATGCCGAGAAGCCATTCGACAGGGTAGCCTGGCCATATCTGTGGGAGATTTTAGCAATTAAAGGATTTGGTCCACAGATTATCTCAGCTTTAAAATCTCTCTACTCATCACCCATATCCTGTAAAAAATTTGGCTTAAAAAAATCTGGGTCTTTTACCATTTCTAGAGGCACCCGACAGGGTTGTCCTTCTTCTCCACTTTTGTTTGCTCTTTATTTAGATATATTCTTAAATAAATTGAACTCAGCATCTGAAACTCCACCAGTTTTTGTAGCTAATACTAATTATAGAGCCCTCGCTTATGCCGATGACATAATAGTGCTCACAACCAGTATCCATAAAGCTTTGCCAGTGATAGAGGATCTGGCTACTCGCTTTGGGAGTTTTTCTGGCTATAAGCTGAATATAGCTAAGACCCAAAATTTATGTGTAGGTCAGTCCCCGCCTCTATCGATTCCGTTAGTACCAGTAGCAACATATCTGGGTATTAAAATTACCTTCCCTTTATCAGATATCCCAGCTATAAATTTCAACGCGGTTCTTCAAAAAGCAAATACTACACTTGAACGGATTGACCATTATCACTTATCTTTTTTTGGCCAGAACAATGTATTAAAAATGTCTATACTCCCAAAGTTTCTTTATATGTTTCGGTCTATTCCACTTGAGTTCCCCATGTCATATTTTAAACAATTGGAAAGAATGACATCCAGGTTTATTTGGGGCTATAAAAAACATCGCAGATCTTATAAAAAGATGATCCTACAAAAATCCAGGGGGGGTTGGGGTATTCCATATTTTTTGTACTATTATGTTGCGTCTATTTCTCCTTTGATTATTGGAGAAAAAGTAAGGATTCCTCAGAGTCAGTTCCCTTCTATTTATGAACTTATATTGGGAGAAGAGTGTCACGGCTGCTTTCTAAAAAATATAGAGCCAAGCTATTATAAAAAAAAATAATTTAAGACGCTAAAAGCAGCATTTGGAGCATGGAAGATAGTTAGACAGTAGCTGGGTATTAGGAAACTCTCGATTTATTCACCCTTTCTGCTCACAAAATATTTCCATCCTTGTTTCAGGACTCGGTTATGTCTCGGTGGCGCAATAAAGGAATACAATGTGTGAACGATCTATGGCAGAACAGTCGGCTACTTACTTTCTCGGAACTAATATCTAGATATAATCTCTCAAATCAGAACTATTTTAAATACTTACAGGTTCATAGTTTTTTTAACTCCTTGTCATCCCTGGAAGTTTCTGGCATTGCTAGGATCCCCCTTATTGATGACCTCTTTACTAAAAAAAGGATCAGTCATTATTATAGAGCTCTTTTGACCACATGTCCAGATGACTTAGAGTTCTATACAGCAAGATGGGCCGAGAAGCTAGGTACTGAAACTATCTGCCTGGAAGAATCAATTGCTATGGCTAATACCATTTTGGTCACTGGTAGAGCCCGTACCCAGCACTACATGGCCCTATATGACTTATACTATACGCCCTTAAAAATTTCAAAATTGCCCGCGACGGTTGGTACAACATGTAATAGATATGGTTGTCAAGCTGCAGACACGATACATATGTTTTTTGCATGTCCACTGTTAGCTTATTTTTTAGAGGCAATTCAGACATTTCTCATTATAGTGCTTGGGTATTCATTCACTCTAACGGGGGAACATGTTTTAATTGGGGTAACCTCGGATGTGTTACCAGAGGGAAAACAAGATCTTATATTTATATCCATGGCCATAACGAGGGCCTGTATCACTCAAGAGTGGATCAGTCCCTCTTCTCCCTCATTTGAAGCATGGAGAGCACGCCTCCTAGCCACATATAATATGGAGGAAGCTATATATAGAACAAAAGGTAAAAGGAAAAGATGCCTTGGTAGGAAAATCTGGGACCCTGTTTGGCAATGGATTCAGGGGGAGCTGATTTGATTATTATAATCTGCCATTGTATATATCATATGATGCATTTTTTTTTTCTTTTCCTTAATCCTGGAATATGTTCTTCTATTTTCTCGGTATCTCTCTTTTACTTCTCTTTTTGACTGTTTAACCTTATTTATTTCTGTTTTTGATGTATTTGCTTTGTTGAATAAATCCTGTATGGCTTGCAAAAAAAAGTGCAAAACAATAAAAAGATTAAAAAAAAAAGTTAATGAATAATTGACCTACCTGTATCCAAACCAATTACATACATTTACATTCAACTGTATTATTCCTGCAAAGTATTATTTCACTTAAATGTACCAGGGCTTGCTTGGTTCTAGAAATAAAATACAACTAAAATATTTTATACAAAACAAACTGGTTAGAGTTCAGTGTTTGAGTGTGTGACATAATTTCTTGCCTGGGTGTGTACAAAAAGTGCTTAACACTACCCTCTGATAAAGCCTTACTGCTCACCCACACTACCACAAATAGAGATTAAGGTATTATCTATGTTTACCTCTGTAAGCCTTTGGGGATCCACTGGACTGTGTGCACACTATACCTTACTTTGGTATAGTATATATAGAGCCAGCTTCCTACACTGTCACTACCAGATAAGGCATTACCGAAGGTATGTCACTTATTCATCTGACAGAAAAATCTAGCTGCAAATTTCAAATTTCTCAGAATTTAGACACTTAAGCAACACCATCCCTGGCAAAGGGTCTGAGAACTGAACTCATGAAAGATCCCTGAATAGGACTAGCCAGTACTAAAGACATAGGGGCAGATTTATGAGGGCCTTGCGCCACGTTTACGCCGCTGTTGCGTCACGCAAGGCGGCGTAAACGTGGCGCATCCCTACGAACGATTTACAACATGACGCATCTAGGCAGATGCGTCACGTTGTAAAGCCCTGCGCCGCTTGTGGGCGTTCCGGCGCAGGGTGGGCGTTCCGGGGCAGGTGCGCCTCGCAAAAGTGGCTGAGTGAAATCTATGAGATTTCACTCAGTCACTTTTAAGCCAATGCTGCATTGTAAAATGGGGCACCCCCGAGCCTTGCTGGAGCTGCGTCGCGCTTGCGACGCAACTCCAGCAATGCGACACATTTCCGGCACAGATGCGTCACGCATCTGTGCCGTTTTTGCACCATGGTGCGCCGCATTATAAATGTGGCGCACCATGGCTGGCGGAGCTGTGGCGCACTGTGGCGCATGTTAACTGGCGCATCCCTGGGGATGCGCCAGTTAACATAAATCTGCCCCATAAAGTGACCAGGCTGTCTTAAGAATTATAGGTGAGCAAAGACGATGCTCCACCAGAAGGATGGTGTGAATCTCATATTGAGCTGAAGAGGAAATTATTATGTGTGCTAACCCTACCCTGTTAGAGACAGAGTAAAGGGAATCTCAGAGCACATCTATGATGGAAAGAAAGAGGTCTCATCAATGCTGAATATAAGCATCGCGATAAGAACAACAACAATGTTTGATACAGACCACTCTCAGCAGGAGAAAAAACTCTCCTAGAGAAAAAGGTAACCCTCCAAGGCTATGTAACATAGAGGCCGAGAGAGAAAAAAAATGCATATGCAACGACCGAGTCACGGTCGAACTAGAGCACCAAGTAAGGCATAGCTACCAAAGCAGATTGGTACGCCCTACGGTATATATAAATATAGATGTGCATGCATACACACAAATGTATTAGAATACACCAAAAGTATTATCTTCCTTGTGAGAGAAACAAACCTGAGCCTCCCACTGCAAACAGGGCAGACTGACCAGTTTAGGAACAAGGAACAACCATAGAATAGAGGTATCCATCCAAAGATACATACAAACACAAAAATACATTGGTAATCACAGAAGAGGAGAGAGGGAGTGGAGCCACCACCAACCCCAGAAAAATATTGGTATTGCCCATGAACCAACACTACTGACTGACGAGGCTGCCATCAGGCAGTTAACAGCAATTCAAAAGAAAACAGCAGGTGTAGAAACTTCGCTGCAAAAGGAAATGAAGACTGCCACTGGGGTCCAACAAAAGGTATAGTCGAAATTAAGGTCAACACATGGAAGGCCTTAACAAACCACCAATTACCATCCAATAAACAGAGAAATCAGGGCGCAAGACCTGACTGAAGCTTCTGATAAAAGATGGAGTTCATACCTAAGAAGAGAACAAGCCCCACGAAGAGGGGTAAACTCCCAAAATATTGGATGGCAGTGCACACATGCACTGCAAGGATTGAGGACAGTAAGACATATCTCAACAGGAGACAGGATATATACAAAGCAACCTCTAAAATACCACCACTAAAAAAGGGGGAAAGACCTACAGCTCCCAAAGAAAGAGAAGGATAAAGAGAGAAACAAGTCCTTCAAGCAGAGGACATTTGCCAAAGAAAGTGGAAGTTGTAAAGGACTACCGAAGGCTAGAATGATTATCACCTCCTATGAGGAGGAAGAAAAACCTTCATGAAAAGAATGCTAAGGGAAACCCCCGCCTCCTTGGAAACCAATCCTCAAAGAGGTGAATCCATAATATCTAAGGGACACATGTTCCAGAAGGAAAACTGAAGATGAAAATTAGCCACAACACAGACTAAAGGTGTCAGATGGTGACATCCGAAGAACAACCAATGTGGTATGCAAATGCCTTGGCTGATATCTGAATTGGATAATAATAATACCTATAGGAAACAAGCATTGGCATAGCCAATAGGTCTCGCCTTTGGGCCGTATAAGTATTTAGGTATGCAGCACAATATCCTTGGTGCAACAACATCAACTGTTGCATGGCTAAACACTTATAAGGTTCCAAAGACGAGACCTATTCACTATGCCAATGCTTGTTTAATAATACCAGGCCTTTGCCCTGGCACCACGTCTTGCCAGAATGACACTGTGGAATGTCTCCTTAAAAATCTGCTCAGTATTATTACATATGGTATGGTAAGCAGCCCTGTGGCGCTTTTATAGTGGTAACTCATCTTTCTGCCAGAATGAGTGTCGTGGAGTGCTTTATGACTGGAAGGCCAGTGTAGTGGTTGCTATGGTGTAGCTCTTTAGATATAGGAAATGCGCAGTATGTCATGGTTGCGCTGGATTATGTGTGGAAGGCTTGTTATATAATCACAAATGTAAGGTAAGTAAGAATGTTCGAGAGGTAAAGAAAGGTAATGTACAGAATAAATCAGCTTGATTAGGACAGGTTACAGAGAATGAGTGATATATTAAAGTGGGATGATAAGCAGAGCCCAGCCCGGGCAATATGTAAGGATCTTAGAAGCTGTAAACATCTGGCCAGTACATGCTCAAATATTATTCAGAGCAAGGAACAAAAGTTCTTTAAAGAGGATGAGGAAATATCAGGGACAGAGTAATAAGGGAGTGCAGTTTGGTGAGTGCTCCATTATATATTTGGTAAGGATAATTCTGCTGTTAAATGGATAAAAAACAGCATAAGGGACAAGTATTTCTCAATTGTGAGGTCTCTGGAATGAACCATCGGGGATACACAGAACTAACAAGCGAAAACATAATTTATGATGACAAATCAAAGCCAGATTTCTATCTACCATAGATATTAGCAGATTGCCCACACCATTCTACTGACTCTGTTTCCCATTAACGCAACCAAACGTTCTAAACTAAAAATATAATAAATCCAGCAAGTATGCAGAACTTTAGCAGGACCATGTACTCTTTGACGTTAATGATACTTTGTACTCCGTTTTCTTTATACACTATATTGTTGAATCAAGATGTATTGATATCCATAAATGTCTGCTGTTCTGGGGCCTGATGTATAAACAATAGGTCATAAAGCAGTCAGTGATTCCCCCCCACCCCCTCCCCCAGCTGGTTTGTAGCCTGACCTTCATTTTATGATACAAAGGATTTACTGATCAGTTGCATTGCAAGATGTACACTAGCAGCAGCGCACAACGTATTTTATGCCCCTCCTCTTTGCAATTAGAATTGATCCCCAAAAGGTATTTTGGCGGTTCTGACTCCCATGCTGCCTTTAGTACACTGGGCCTTGCTCATTTGCATTCTCAATGCCTTTCGTTTTTGTGACTCACAGGCTTTGGAACAACAAATGCTTTCCATGCATCAGCACAGCAACATAGCACTTGACAGTAGAGTCTTTGTAGTGGTGTAAAGAACAGAGATGTAGCCTACCCAATATTTCTCAGTTTAGTGACCTCTGAAAAAGTGGAGATGCAAGGTTTCAAGTTGGAGACACGCTTCTGCCACAGAAGCATTAACCAACAGAACTACTTTACAGGTAGGGGTTTAATTTTGTTAAAGATGTCTTAATTGATTTTTGGAACCCATAAAGTAAGCCTGCTTTACAAAGTAGCACATTGCAAGAGAGCACAGGTAGGGATTTCGCATCATGCTCAGAGTATCAAGCACAGAAAAGCAAGGATTTTGAAGAAACGTGTGCAGGTTTTGATCGGTCGTTTGTAAAGGAAGGTAGGGTGTCTTAAAGAACTGCTCCAAGCAAAGAGGGGGGATGGCTGTGAGCAATATGCCAATAACGTCAGATGATCAGGGTTCATGCGAGTAGAGAGGAGCAGTACAATGCAAATGGCGTCTTGATAAGAAAATAAATGTGCTATTTGTATGTTGCTGACTGCATGCGTGCCTACTTTCAAAACAAGCAGGAAACCAAGTACTGTCCTCTGAAGCGCTGGCTGAAAAATAAGAAAAGAAATGTGCTCTTTGTATGCTGCTGACTGCATGCGTGCCTACTTTCAAAACAAGCAGGAAACAAAGTACTGTCCTGGGAAGCACTGGCTGAAAATACACAGCCCGCGAGTGGTGCGTGCGTGAGAGAGAGGGGGAGCAGGAGGTGAGCCCGGGAGTGGTGCGTGCGTGCGCAGTCTGCTCATTTTCAAGCACTGCACTCGTGCTTGTGGTGCGCCCCTGCTCACTCCCGCAAGGTGGATGCAGCCACAAGCACAAGTGTGTGCTTGAAAATGAGCAGAGCGACGGCTAAAGGCCCTCCTAGGCAGCGCATGCGCGCTGCATACGTGAGACCTAAAAAGGTTTACAAAGCATTCCAGGATGCGACGAGTAACAACATCGTCTCCATAGATGAAGCAGAAAAAAGGGAGTAAGGTCGATGGCACAGGACCAAGGTAACCTTGTGGCAGTGGTGAGAAATGAACCATTGCATTAGAGTGGCCTTTGATACCCAATGCACCACTGAGCTATAGCCTAACAAGATCAGTGGCAGGAAACCTTGCCAATGTATAGTGAAAGCAGAACAACAAGAAGTGCAAATGCTGGCGGAGAGAGCAGTCTGCACACACAGGGGGTGTCCCAAAAAGTGGTCCAGAATATGGGGGAAGTGGAATGAGTCCCGGGGGAATATCTGCGATCTGCCACTCACAACACCAACCCCAGAGGACAGCCCATAAGCGGTGACGGGACCAAATAGATTGTGTTATAGCTACGTCCTGCAGTTGCAAATATGGGAGGGATACGCGGAGAACGACGTTACCTATAGTAATGTCATGACGATGTGCCGGGAAAGGGCTGATCTGCATGTAGTGCAATATGGTATGTTTTAATTAACTACAGATGGAGATGATTAATTGTTAAATATGTTTATGATTGTATAAATACGAAATGAATAAAAAAAGAAGTGCAAATGCACTAATAAAGGTCTTAGGAAAGAGCTAAAAATCTACCTAGGCCAAGGATCCTGTCACTTGTTCTATTATCTCCTATATGGAAAGAAGTATACCATTAAAGGGAAGAAAAAACCCTTGGATATGAGAGATTAGCCGTATGATGGTTGCAGGGGTGCCCAGTGGTGCACTACTTAACTCACAAGCAGTTTGTGTTCAGAGACAAATAAACTGAAATCCCTATAAGGGATACTTATCGCCAAAAGTAGATTGTAAAATGGCTATAAGGCATACAGAGGATGATCCCCATAGAACAGGGAACAAGGCAACAGTGCATCCGCACAACACAAGCAAAGTACCCTCTTTAGAATAAGTACTCACGTATAAAAACTAGCTTCAGAAAGAATCCTGTAAGAGCAGGCGCATATATGGCCACAAAATAACATACTTCCCAGAAAACTGGAAACTTAACCTGTCACTGACAGTCTAAGAAGAATAAAAGTACATACAGCAAGCAGGAACATCTCATCGGATGTCACCCTGGAAAAAGGAGGGGCTTTAGAAAAAGAAGAAAAGCCAATGGGCTCAGCTCTGTGAATGGCTCATGTGTGAATGTAAAAGGGACCTTCACCTGAACAATCCTAGTACAAGAGTACTATGAAAGTAAACGTCAGAATTGAGAATCTGCTCCACCCTTGACTATCTCGAAATTGCCACAAAGCAGAGTCTGCATGTGCGCCGAACAGATAGGCATCATCAAAAGGCTTATCAAGGTGGTTTGAACAGCATCATAAAACCTAGAGGTGCGCAATCAGGCACACCGACGTAGTGCCACTGAAGAGCCCATATCCCGACCTACAGCATCAGTGGTATCTATACCACAGCGAATGATTAGTTTAGCTGCTTGTTGCTCATCCCGTAATAATGAAACAAGATTGTTCCTGGTCTCTTCCAGAAGGGAGGGGAGCATGCACTCCAATGAGTACCACAATGCATGGGAGAAGCCTCCAAGAACATAAGAAGTATTAAAGGACTGCAGTACAGAACTGGCCAAGGAGAAAATATGCCTGCCACAAGTGCCTAGTCTTCTGGCCTCTCTTTCTGGAGGGACAGCAGGGAGGAAAGATCAACATTTTAGATGGCCAAAGCAGCCTGCGATGGGTTTGATGTCTGAGGAGACATGCCGGATCTCGAGGGGCCGGATGGTGTCTGTGAGAAATAGAGTGATCGTTCAGGTTTAGCTCAAGCCCCAATAGAATATCAAAAAGAGCCTTCCTATAAGGAAGCACTGGCTCTACCCCAGATTGGCCTTGATGCAGGATGCCAAGTAAGGGATCTGTTGTCATTTCCACAGGAGTAAGTGTCACATCCAAAATGACAGAAATTCGTCTGAGCATATCCGCCAGAGAGGCGCTTGCCTCCATAGTCAAACCAGGGGGTGGCAGGAGGCCTGAGGCTGAGGAAGACTCCAAGCCACTAGCTTCACCCAAATCAATCAACCAGCTAGATTCCATAGGAGGTTGAGCCATGCCATAGATGGGATGGTGAAACTCCTCACCCACTCCCTCACCTCCATAATCGTATTCCTCAGAAGGAAACATGGAAAGAAGGGCTAAGGAATGCCAGGCAAAAGAATCTGAGACGGCCGGCTCCAACGGTGGCGCAGCCATACCCGCCTGGTGCCGAAGAGATAGCATCAGAGAGGGGAAGTGGGGGGCATCAATCCGCAGCGTCAATTGAGTTGGTAGACCAGACCCAACGTTGTCACTTGTTGACCAGACCCAGGTCCCGAAGGTGGTAACTCTGAAGGGCTGTGCACCAGGGTCAAAAAGTATTTGGAATCCGAACTGAGGCTCAGGGCAAACCTGCTGGAGTGGATGCAGTCACAACCTCGTGCATCTCCTTGGGGTCGGAGGGTGCTCCAGAGAAAGGTTAAGACCCAAAGATACTATGCAGAAAATGTTAATATTCTCTCATATGGGTCAGAGTTGCCCCGGCTCCAGGGTAGGTCGGAAGGGGTGAGGTAGACTTGTGCACTTACTCTTCAACCGAAGATTGTGAAGAGGCTTTATGTGGCAAAGTAAGTTGGCACCGTGACTTCGACCACCTGCGTCGTGACTTACCACGGGATGGTGATGGAGTGACCCCCATGAGAACGGCTCCTGGACTGGACCTGCGGCTGTTTGGTGGAGCACGAAGGGGACTGAAGTCGATGGAAAATCTTCGAAGACTACAACATCCGTGCCGCTAGGATGTACTCTCAGTGCCTTCGGTCGAAGTTGAGAACAGCAGTCACACTCCTCGGAGTCATGGTGCTCCCCCAGGCACCACATACAAACAGAGTGAAAGTCAATGGCAGACATTTGTTGTCTGCAGGACCCACAAGGCTTGAACCCTGAGGACACGAGAAATTGTATAAAGGCCGAGTGTTCTGTTCGACGAAACCATTGAGGTACACCAAACACTACCTCAAGAACTACTCATTATCTCCACGTTGTAAGCTCGGAAAAAAAGAAACTGATGTCAGGAGAGGGCTTATATGGACTCCGTTAACGTCTCATCCAGAGGACAACATCACTACAGAGTATCCTGATGCCCTCTACCAACGAGCAGAGGTACTGCTGTAAAAAATGTCCGGATCCGGTCTGGCGCCTAGTGCGAATTCTAAGATAAGTAATCTGTGACAAGATATCTCTAACAGATAATGCTTTACTGTCCTGACCGTTATGTGCCAATCTGGCTGAAAAAGAGGTATTAGACTTTAGAAAGCATTCACCCTAGCAAGACTTGTGTAAGCCTTCCCCACCAGTAAGTATTGGGTAGCTCTGAGACAGGGTTGTACCTGAAGGGGTGGAAGGTGGGATTTGGCTATGTGTACTGAAAAGCCCAACTTGTGAAGAAGGACTATGGTTGTTTGTGTGTGCCAGATACTGCTGCTGTGTAGCCCTCTTGATTAACCAATCATTGAGGTAAGGGAACAAGAGGATGCTACCCTGCCTGAGGTGAGCGACTTCCACGGCTAGATACTTGGTGAAGACTCAGGGGTTGCTGTTACCCCAAAGGGCAGCACTGTGAACTGATAATGTTATCCACTCGTCACAAACTGCAGGAATCTTCAGTGAGTGGGGTGGATGGGAACATGGAAGTAGGCGTCCTTCAAGTTGAGGGCGATCATGAAGCTGCCTTGCCACAACAGAAGTACAACATTCTGATGTGTGACCATGTGGAATTGTTCTGACAGATGCACTTGTTGAGGGGCTGAAGGTCGAGTATAGGACTGAGGGAGTCATCTTTCTTGGGAATGAGAAAGTACAGAGTACAGAGTACACATCCCTTGTCCACGATATTGTGGCAGCACTGGCTCTATGGCCTCTTTGGCAATTAGAGCATGCATATCCTCTTCTAGCAAATGCTAGTGTCCTGAGGACAAGTTGTGTGTATGTGTGGGGTGATGTTGGGGGGGTGTTTGGGTGAGTTCTAAACCAGACCCCTTCCTGTATGCTGTCTAGAACCCATCTGTTCGAGGTAATTGCCTTCCTTGAGGAATAAACCTCTGTAGCCTGCCCTAGGTCGGTATTGAATGTTCGGAGAGATGGTGAGTGCGTCACTGTTTTAGGGTGGTGGCTCCTTTAGGAGCTGCCCCTTTGCCGCTACCGTTGCCATTGTCCCTTCTGTACCCTCCCCTGTAGTAATCCTGTGAAGGGGCACTGCTGCTGTTGTCTGATATATGTGGTGGAAGGCTCAGGCGTGGCAACTATCTTGGCTGCGCCGCACTACTATGGACGTCGAAAAGCGCTGTGGGCAGTGGGAGTATGCATGGCACTCATGGCACTAGCTGAATCTGTGTCCTTTTTGATTTTTTAGACCATCTTGTCTGCTTGAGGGCCAAAAAGATTCTTGACATCAAAGGGTACATTAAGAGAGTGTTGTACCTCCAGTTTAAAATTGGAGACAAGTAGCCAGGCATGACGGCGCAGGGAGACTTGAGTTAATGCTGCGGGCAGCAGTGTCCATGGCATCCAGAGCGCACCGGATGTTGTTGTTGGAAGATAATAGTTACCAACTCCAGTCCCTGCTTGCAGTATTGTTCTGGGAGATGTTAGATAAGATCCTGCATATGGGCCCAGTGGGTGCGATCATACAGGGAGAGTAAGCCCAGAGTTGGCAATGAACCAGTGTGTGGAGGATTGTGCTGCAACACGCTTGGCAGCAATATCTAGGTTCCTGGTCTAGCATCCCCTGCGCCCTGGGTATTTGGTCTCTTCCTAGCTGTGTGTACCACCAGGAAATCAGATGGGTCTGCACTTTGATGGGGGGGGAGGGTCTGATGAAGGATCTTTAAACTTTTTATCAACTCTGGGCATGATGACTCTAGCTTTCACAGGCTCTTTGAAGATGTCACGGGCGGGCTTGAACATGGGCAAATACTGAAGGGACCTCTCTGTGGTGGAGAGGGTTTCCAGTAGGAATAAGAAGACACAGACTGTCTCCATCCCATGATTATGGAGATCCCTGTGGGGAATATGTGTGAGGATCCCCAGGTAGAAGGGGGAGGTAGGAAGAGGAGGAGATGGAGAAGCAGGCCTGGAAGGGCCAGGCAGTAGTGGAGAAAGCCGAGGCTTTTTGGGCATCAGCTCCGACAGTGTTGAGGGCCTCCATGAAAGTGAGTCGACTTCTCTGAAGATATCTGAGAATTCTTTCTCTCCTCGGAGCTGCACCACTGAAGCCGAGGCATCTTGCCCGATGGCGCTGAAGAGTCTCTGTATTGCGGAACGCGAGGCACACTGCACAGGATTCCTCTCAGTAACCAGGGGCAAGGCACAGGTTACAAACTTCGTGCAAGTCTGTTCTGGTGTACTTACCATTGCAAGATGGACAGACCCGAAAATGTGTCTTTTCCATCACGTGGGCGTTTGACAGTCAAGGCGGATGGGGTCAAAGGGACAGAGCCCCACTGTGCCATGTAGTTGACCATGAAGAACTAAGTATTGAAGTAACACCGGACTGTCAACCGGTGGAAAGTGGTATTGCTTAGGTCGATGAGGAATGGTACCAAAAGCTCAGGGAGAACTAGGGGCATCGAACAGTAGCTCCCGTATACACTTCTGAATCCAAAGGTGGAGAAAAACAATTCGCCTATGGAGCCAATGCCCATGTGCACTGACGACAGATGGAATCACACCACCTTGTGACTCGAAAAGACTTCCAACTAACAAAAACAGGTTGCACATGGCCGACCCAGCAGCAGATGGCTGGAGTCTGGTGGTAAGGACAGCAATGTCTATCTTGCTTACTGTAGTGAGATGAACGTCTTTAAAACTACAGATCTTCTGGTTCTGCCAGTAGTGAAGCACACATAAGGAGCTTGCTGTGCATGTTGTTGTCTTGTAGGATATAGACTTCTCGTGGTGGTTCACGTTATTGAAGGACAAGTCAAGGATATTCTTTTGCACTTTAAAAAAAGGTTTTGTTTCTGGCGGCTTGTCTTCAAGCATGTAGACAGTCAGGGGTGAGATATCATTTAACACTTGGCATTTGTACTGATCACGGATTGCCAAGCCATTGGAAATATTTATGGACATTGTTGTCCTTGAATTTCACTTCTGCCAAGGGTATCTATAATCTTGTATATTCCGAGAGTTGCAGACGTAAGAGCAACAAGCTAGAAGACACCTGCTGGTATGGTAGGGGAAGAATGCTGGTTATGTTCCAGACTAGTCATGATGTAGTCAACGGATGGGGTGCTCATGAACAAAGAACATTCAACTTCATCACGAGGATCTGTGTCTTATTACAATGGCGACGAGAGGGCATTGAGAACCCCAACAAATTACATTAGAGGATTATTGGTCTGACAATTTATTATAATTATTTTCTACAAGCAACATGGCATGATGATGATGAAGCAACTTGTACGGTGCACAGCTACACAGAGGAGTGTCCTGACACCAAGCACACTTCAGAGATGAAAGAGAATCTTTGTTTTAATCCTGGACAAAAAGCCAGGTTTTGAGTCTCTTTTTAAACATTGTTACATTGCTAACAGCGGGGAGCTCAAGAGGGAGGTTGTTCCAGGCTGTGGATCCAAGAGGGGTTAGAGACCTTCCTCCAGCTCTCGCACGCCGAATTCAGGGCGTCTCTGCTACAAGTTTATTTGCCAACCTCAGATTTCTTCCTGGAACACGAAATTAATGCTAGTGCTGATGTAGACTGCACCCGTCTGGTACAGGGCTCCGTGAAGTAGCAGCAAAGACTTAAACAAGATTCTTTTCCTGCTAGGAAGCCAGTGAAGAGTGCACAGATGGGGGGACATGTGCGTACTAACTGGCAAATTCAAAAGAAAGAGCGCTGCCACATTTTGGACCACCTGAAGCTTCTCCAGCAGACCAAGGTAGAGGGCATTGCCATAGACCAACCTCAAGGTTATCAAGGCCTAGATAACCATCTTTTTTGCTGTGAAGGAACTTTTTGACAGACCTCAGTACACCAATGCAAGTGCCCACCACAGACTTAGTTGAGAATTGCAAAAATGGAAAGCAGAAAACGGCATGTGGACACTAGTGCATTTTGTGAATCATCACCACTGTTATGTTAAAATATTTTATAAGGCGCACTTACGCCAGGCGGCTTCATGGCGCTGGGAGCAGAAGGGATTAGAAAGACGTTCGCTGTAAAAGGAAAGAAGAAGTTAGTCATAGGCTGAGCGAAACAGTAGGGTTTTCAGACAGGACCTAAAGTTGGCATAGGAAGTAGTGAATCTCAACTCAGAAGGGAGAGAGTTCCAACGGGTGGGGGCAAGGAACAAGAATCTGAGGCCCCCATATTTTTTGCGCTTAAAGATGGGGGTCGTAAGCAGAGCAAGATAGGAGGAACGCAAATTACGAGATGGGCAATAACGGTGGAGGAGAGAAGAAATAAAAACCCGGCCAAGGCCTTGAAGGTGATGCAGCCTAGTTTAAATTCACAGCGTTTAGCTACTGGGAGCCAGTGGATGGTTTTGAGCAGAGGGCGAACGTGATGGTGTCTGTGTTGGTGGAAGATCAGTCTTGCAGCCTGATTCTGGACTAACTGTAGCTGGTTCAGCTGGTATGAGGGGAAACCGACATAAAGGGAATTAGCGTAATCGATCCTGGAGATTACAAGGGCCAGAAGGGCTAAGGTAGGGACCTCTGTAGTTAGGAAGCGAGAGATCTTGCGAATTTTGCGGAGGTGAAAGAAACTGGAGGAAACCACCGCATTAATGTGAGGCTTCATCGAGAGGTCCTTACTGATAATGGCGCCAAGACTTTTAGCAGAGTCAACAGGGCAGGGAGGGAGACCAAGACATGGCGGCCAAAAATTGGAGCTCCAAGGGTTGGAAGCACCCCCGATCAAGACCAACTCGGTCTTGTCGGGGTTAAGTTTTAGATGATCTTCCCCCATCCAGTCGCTGATGAGGCACAGAGTCGACTGAAAGTTATGGATGGATTGATCCGAGGAGTCGATATCAAAGATCAACTGAATGTCATCCACATAATTAAATGCGGTGACATTACTTCCTCGTAGGGAACGGATCAGGGGGGTGAGGTACACATTAAAAAGGAGGGGGGAAAGGGAGGAACCTTGAGGAACGCCACAAGCCAGTTTCACTTTATCAGCAGAGAAGTGGGAAAGGCGAACTGCCTGGTGGGGATTACTTAAAAAGAGCGAACCCACTCAAGGGCCGGCCCCTGGATGCCGGCGTCTCTGACACGGCGACCAAAATATCATGGTCGACCGTGTCAAAAGCGGGCGACAAATCCAGGAGCACCAAGGCCTGACTAGTCTTGAGATCGGCCCCTCTCCGCAATTCCTCCATCACTGAGAGTATAACTGACTCAGTCTAATGGGCGGGTCTAAATCCAGCCTGCAGAGGATCCAAAAACTGAGTACGTTCCGTTTACCTTGCTGGTACTTTGTGTTGGGAACCATTGCCCATTACGGACTTTGCTGATAGCGATACTGGGCACCAGGAGCTGACTCAGCTGGTGTCTCTTCCCACCCCTGCCCCTCCCCAGGCTATTTGCGGGTGCCGCTCGTTGCCTTTTACCTTGCTGGTACTTTGTGCTGGGAACCATTGGCCATTACGGACTTTGCTGATAGCGATACTGGGCACCAGGAGCTGAATCCACGCAGGCGAGGATTGCCGAGGGGAAAACAGAGAACAGCAGCACCAGGGCCCGGGACTGCGAGATCCAGCATACCAAGCGCTTTCACAACTCAGCGCAGCTGGTGTCTCTTCCCGCCCCTGCACCCTCCCATTATATAAACACGCCCTCTCCCGCGGTTCGCGGGATGCGCGTGGGACGGAGCACAGGGCGAAGCCCGGGCAAAGGGCGGGCCGTTTGAGGCCGTTCGAGGACGGCAGAGACCGGGACTGGGCCACCCCCTTTGCATTTCCTAATTCCATTCACTATGGCTATGCGCGAGACCAGGAGCAAGAGCACATTAGCTGCTGGAATTACTGCTGGGACTACCAAAGGTACGCTGGACACCTATTTTGCAAAAGCGGGTTCACTTCTCATTGACGAAATCACCATCCTGGAAAGGCGAATATCGCAAGAAATAGACTGGGTAAGGCGATCATCTATGGGCACAATAGCCTCAGCCAGGTCCCCCGAAAAGACATTGGCCCGTATAGAGTCTGATACCGGGGAGGATGGAGTAAGTGGTGTGCTAGACACAACTGACGATACTATCTCTACTTCACTAAGGAATGATTTTGATACTAGTGCCCCAGTAGAGTTGAGCTTACTACCTTTACCCCAGCCCCCCCCTCCACTCCATTAATGTTATTGTCAGCCTGGCTAACACAGACGGCAACACGGATGTGGGTAGCTGTACCACGCAGGGGGAAAGAGAAGTAGCTATCCCAAAGAGGAAAAGAGGGCCTCAAAATCAAGGGGGAGGCAAGGCCAAGGTAGCTAAGCATAACAACTCTGTGAAAGAACTAACCTGGCATCTGATAGGAAGGCACACACACCTGTGAGGAAAAACATGCCACTAGTACTGCCAAATCCGGTCCCTCACATACCACTTCAGACATCCAACTGTAATACAATCTCATGTGATGATGAGGACATTACCCTTGCTGACATTGGGGCGCTCTTGAAGAAATTTCTAAGCCCCCTGGAAGCACGCCTTATTAAGATCGAAGCCAGATTAGCGTTAATTGAAAAAGCCACGGTCCAGCTAGCGGACACCTCCAAAAAGGATAGCACTTCTGTTAAAGGTGGTAGGGGGCCTAGGAGTAGGAAGCCTGCACCGACGTCCCTAGTAAATGAAGGGGTGAAGGTGGTGGCACCTTGACTATCTCGAAATTGCCACAAAGCAGAGTCTGCATGTGCGCCGAACAAATAGGCATCATCAAAAGGCTTATCAAGGTGGTTTGAACAGCCTCATAAAACCTAGAGGTGCGCAATCAGGCACACCGACGTAGTGCTACTGAAGAATATCCCGACCTATAGCATCAGTGGTATCTATACCACAGCGAATGATTAGTTTAGCTGCTTGTTGCTCATCCCGTAATAACGAAACAAGATTGTTCCTGGTCTCTTCCAGAAGGGAGGGGAGCATGCACTCCAATGAGTACCACAATGCACGGGAGAAGCCTCCAAGGACATAAGAAGTATTAAAGGACTGCAGTACAGAACTGGCCAAGGAGAAAATATGCCTGCCACAAGTGCCTAGTCTTCTGGCCTCTCTTTCTAGAGGGACAGCAGGGGGAAAGATCAACATTTTAGATGGCCAAAGCAGCCTGCGATGGGTTTGATGTCTGAGGAGACATGCCGGATCTCAAGGGGCCGGATGGTGTCTGTGAAAAATAGAGCGATCGTTCGGGTTTAGCCCAAGCCCCAATAGAATATCAAAAAAGAGCCTCACTATATGGAAGCACTGGCTCTACCCCAGATTGGCCTTGATGCAGGATGCCAAGTAAGGGATCTGTTGTCATTTCCACAGGAGTAAGTGTCACATCCAAAATGACAGAAACTCGTCTGAGCATATCCGCCAGAGAGGCGCTTGCCTCCATAGTCAAACCAGGGGGTGGCAGGAGGCCTGAGGCTGAGGAAGACTCCAAGGCACTAGCTTCACCCAAATCAATCAACCAGCTAGATTCCATAGGAGGTTGAGGCATGCCATAGATGGGATGGTGAAACTCCTAACCCACTCCCTCACCTCCATAATCGTATTCCTCAGAAGGAAACATGGAAAGAAGGGCTAAGGAATGCCAGGCAAAAGAATCTGAGACGGGCGGCTCCAACGGTGGCGCAGCCATACCCGCCTGGTGCCGAAGAGATAGCATCAGAGAGGGGAAGTGGGGGGCATCAATCCGCAGCGTCAATTGAGTTGGTAGACCAAACCCAACGTTGTCACTTGTTGACCAGACCCAGGTCCCGAAGGTGGTAACTCTGAAAGGCTGTGCACCAGGGTCAAAAAGTATTTGGAATCCGAACTGAGGCTCAGGGCGAACCTGCTGGAGTGGATGCAGTCACAACCTCGTGCATCTCCTTGGGGTCAGAGGGTTCTCCAGGGAAAGGTGAAGACCCAAAGATACTATGCAGCAAATTCTTAAATTCTCTCATCTGGGTCAGAGTTGCCCCGGCTCCAGGGTAGGTCGGAAGGGGTGAGGTAGACTTGTGCACTTACTCTTCAACCGAAGATTGTGAAGAGGCTTTATGTGGCAAAGTAAGTTGGCACCGTGACTTCGACCACCTGCGTCGTGACTTACCACGGGATGGTGATGGAGTGACCCCCATGAGAACGGCTCCTGGACTGGACCTGCGGCTGTTTGGTGGAGCACGAAGGGGACTGAAGTCGATGGAAAGTCTTCGAAGACTACAACATCCGTGCCGCTAGGATGTACTCTCAGTGCCTTCGGTCGAAGTTGAGAACAGCAGTCACACTCCTCGGAGTCATGGTGCTCCCCCAGGCACTACATACAAACAGAGTGAAAGTCAATGGCAGACATTTGTTGTCTGCAGGACCCACAAGGCTTGAACCCTGAGGACACGAGAAATTGTATAAAGGCCGAGTGTTCTGTTCGACGAAACCAGTGAGGTAGACCAAACACGACCTCAGGAACTACTCATTATCTCCACGTTGTAAGCTCGGAAAAAAAGAAACTGATGTCAGGAGAGGGCTTATATGGACTCCGTTAACGTCTCATCCAGAGGACAACATCACTACAGAGTATCCTGATGCCCTCTACCAACGAGCAGAGGTACTGCTGTAAAAAATGTCCGGATCCGGTCTGGCGCCTAGTGAGAATTCTAAGATAAGTAATCTGTGACAAGATATCTCTAACAGATAATGATTTACTGTCCTGACCTTTACGTGCCAATCTGGCTGAAAAAGAGGCATTAGACTTTAGAAAGCATTCACCCTAGCAAGACTTGTGTAAGCCTTCCCCACCAGTAAGTATTGGGTAGCTCTGAGACAGGGTTGTACCTGAAGGGGTGGAAGGTGGGATTTGGCTATGTGTACTGAAAAGCCCAACTTGTGAAGAAGGTCTATGGTTGTTTGTGTGTGCCAGATACTGCTGCTGTGTAGCCCTCTTGATTAACCAATCATTGAGGTAAGGGAACAAGAGGATGCTACCCTGCCTGAGGTGAGTGACTTCCACGGCTAGACACTTGGTGAAGACTCAGGGGTTGCTGTTACCCCAAAGGGCAGCACTGTGAACTGATAATGTTATCCACTCGTCACAAACTGCAGGAATCTTCAGTGAGTGGGGTGGATGGGAACATGGAAGTAGGCGTCCTTCAAGTTGAGGGCGATCATGGAGCTGCCTTGCCGCAACAGAAGTACAACATTCTGATGTGTGACCATGTGGAATTGTTCTGACAGATGCACTTGTTGAGGGGCTGAAGGTCGAGTATAGGACTGAGGGAGTCATCTTTCTTTGGAATGAGAAAGTACAGAGTACACATCCCTTGTCCACGATATTGTGGCAGCACTGGCTCTATGGCCTCTTTGGCAATTAGAGCATGCATATCCTCTTCTAGCAAATGCTAGTGTCCTGAGGACAAGTTGTGTGTATGTGTGGGGTGATGTTGGGGGGGTGTTTGGGTGAGTTCTAAACAAGACCCCTTCCTGTATGCTGTCTAGAACCCATCTGTTCGAGGTAATTGCCTTCCTTGAGGAATAAAGCTCTGTAGCCTGCCCTGGGTTGGTATTGAATGTTCGGAGAGATGGTGAGTACGTCACTGTTTTAGGGTGGTGGCTCCTTTAGGAGCTGCCCCTTTGCCGCTACCGTTGCCATTGTCCCTTCTGTACCCTCCCCTGTAGTAATCCTGTGAAGGGGCACTGCTGCTGTTGTCTGGTATATGTAGTGGAAGGCTCAGGCGAGGCAACTATCTTGGCTGCGCCGCACTACTATGGACGTCGAAAAACGCTGTGGGCAGTGGGAGTATGCATGGCACTCATGGCACTAGCTGAATCTGTGTCCTTTTTGATTTTTTAGACCATCTTGTCTGCTTGAGGGCCAAAAAGATTCTTGACATCAAAGGGTACATTAAGAGAGTGTTGTACCTCCAGTTTAAAATTGGAGACAAGTAGCCAGGCATGGCGGCGCGGGGAGACTTGAGTTAATGCTGCGAGCAGCAGTGTCCATGGCATCCAGAGCGCACCGGATGTTGTTGTTGGAAGATAATAGTTACCAACTCCTGTCCCTGCTTGCAGTATTGTTCTGGGAGATGTTAGATAAGATCCTGCATATGGGCCCAGTTGGTGCGATCATACAGGGAGAGTAAGCCCAGAGTTGGCAATGAACCAGTGTGTGGCGGATTGTGCTGCAACACGCTTGACAGCAATATCTAGGTTCCTGGTCTAGCATCCCCTGCGCCCTGGGTATTTGGTCTCTTCCTAGCTGTGTGTACCACCAGGAAATCAGATGGGTCTGCACTTTGATGGGGGGGGAGGGTCTGATGAAGGATCTTTAAACTTTTTATCAACTCTGGGCATGATGACTCTAGCTTTCACAGGCTCTTTGAAGATGTCACGGGCGGGCTTGAACATGGGCAAATACTGAAGGGACCTCTCTGTGGTGGAGAGGGTTTCCAGTAGGAATAAGAAGACACAGACTGTCTCCATCCCATGAATATGGAGATCCCTGTGGAGAATGTGTGTGAGGATCCCCAGGTAGAAGGGGGAGGTAGGAAGAGGAGGAGATGGAGAAGCAGGCCTGGAAGGGCCAGGCAGCAGTGGAGAGAGCCGAGGCTTTTTGGGCATCAGCTCCGACAGTGTTGAGGGCTCCATGAAAGTGAGTCGACTTCTCTGAAGATATCTGAGGATTCTTTCTCTCCTCGGAGCTGCACCACTGAAGCCGAGGCATCTTGCCCGATGGCGCTGAAGAGTCTCTGTATTACGGAACGCGAGGACGCTGCACAGGATTCCTCTCAGTAACCAGGGGCGAGGCACAGGTTACAAACTTCGTGCAAGTCTGTTCTGGTGTACTTACCATTGCAAGATGGACAGACCCGAAAATGTGTCTTTTCCATCACGTGGACGTTTGACAGTCAAGGCGGATGGGGTCAAAGGGACAGAGCCCCACTGTGCCATGTAGTTGACCATGAAGAACTAAGTATTGAAGTAACACCGGACTGTCAACCGGTGGAAAGTGGTATTGCTTAGGTCGATGAGGAATGGTACCAAAAGCTCAGGGAGAACTAGGGGCATCGAACAGTAGCTCCCGTATACACTTCTGAATCCAAAGGTGGAGAAAAACAATTCGCCTATGGAGCCAATGCCCATGTGCACTGACGACAGATGGAATCACACCACCTTGTGACTCGAAAAGACTTCCAACTAACAAAAACAGGTTGCACATGGCCGACCCAACAGCAGATGGCTGGAGTCTGGTGGTAAGGACAGCAATGTCTATCTTGCTTACTGTAGTGAGATGAATGTCTTTAAAACTACAGATCTTCTGGTACTGCCAGTAGTGAAGCACACATAAGGAGCTTGCTGTGCATGTTGTTGTCTTGTAGGATATAGACTTCTCGTGGTGGTTCACGTTATTGAAGGACAAGTCAAGGATATTCTTTTGCACTTTAAAAAAAGGTTTTGTTTCTGGCGGCTTGTCTTCAAGCATGTAGATAGTCAGGGGTGAGATATCATTTAACACTTTGCATTTGTACTGATCACGGATTGCCAAGCCATTGGAAATCTTTATGGACATTGTTGTCCTTGAATTTCACTTCTGCCAAGGGTATCTATAATCTTGTATATTCCGAGAGTTGCAGACGTAAGAGCAACAAGCTAGAAGACACCTGCTGGTATGGTAGGGGAAGAATGCTGGTTATGTTCCAGACTAGTCATGATGTAGTCAACGGATGGGGTGCTCATGAACAAAGAACATTCAACTTCATCACGAGGATCTGTGTCTTATTACAATGGCGACGAGAGGGCATTGAGAACCCCAACAAATTACATTAGAGGATTATTGGTCTGACAATTTATTATAATTATTTTCTACAAGCAACATGGCATGATGATGATGAAGCAACTTGTACGGTGCACAGCTACACAGAGGAGTGTCCTGACACCAAGCACACTTCAGAGATGAAAGAGAATCTTTGTTTTAATCCTGGACAAAAAGCCAGGTTTTGAGTCTCTTTTTAAACATTGTTACATTGCTAACAGCGGGGAGTTCAAGAGGGAGGTTGTTCCAGGCTGTGGATCCAAGAGGGGTTAGAGACCTTCCTCCAGCTCTCGCACGCCGAATTCAGGGCGTCTCTGCTACAAGTTTATTTGCCAACCTCAGATTTCTTCCTGGAACACGAAATTAATGCTAGTGCTGATGTAGACTGCACCCGTCTGGTACAGGGCTCCGTGAAGTAGCAGCAAAGACTTAAACAAGATTCTTTTCCTGCTAGGAAGCCAGTGAAGAGTGCACAGATGGGGGGACATGTGCGTACTAACTGGCAAATTCAAAAGAAAGAGCGCTGCCACATTTTGGACCACCTGAAGCTTCTCCAGCAGACCAAGGTAGAGGGCATTGCCATAGACCAACCTCAAGGTTATCAAGGCCTAGATAACCATCTTTTTTGCTGTGAAGGAACTTTTTGACAGACCTCAGTACACCAATGCAAGTGCCCACCACAGACTTAGTTGAGAATTGCAAAAATGGAAAGCAGAAAATGGCATGTGGACACTAGTGCATTTTGTGAATCATCACCACTGTTATGTTATGTTAAAATATTTTATAAGGCGCACTTACGCCAGGCGGCTTCATGGCGCTGGGAGCAGAAAGGATTAGAAAGACGTTCGCGGTAAAAGGAAAGAAGAAGTTAGTCATAGGCTGAGCGAAACAGTAGGGTTTTCAGACAGGACCTAAAGTGGGCATAGGAAGTAGTGAATCTCAACTCAGAAGGGAGAGAGTTCCAACGGGTGGGGGCAAGGAACAAGAATCTGAGGCCCCCATATTTTTTGCGCTTAAAGATGGGGGTCGTAAGCAGAGCAAGATAGGAGGAACGCAAATTACGAGATGGGCAATAACGGTGGAGGAGAGAAGAAATAAAAACCCGGCCAAGGCCTTGAAGGTGATGCAGCCTAGTTTAAATTCACAGCGTTTAGCTACTGGGAGCCAGTGGATGGTTTTGAGCAGAGGGCGAACGTGATGGTGTCTGTGTTGGTGGAAGATCAGTCTTGCAGCCTGATTCTGGACTAACTGTAGCTGGTTCAGCTGGTATGAGGGGAAACCGACATAAAGGGAATTAGCGTAATCGATCCTGGAGATTACAAGGGCCAGAAGGGCTAAGGTAAGGGCCTCTGTAGTTAGGAAGCGAGAGATCTTGCGAATTTTGCGGAGGTGAAAGAAACTGGAGGAAACCACTGCATTAATGTGAGGCTTCATCGAGAGGTCCTTACTGATAATGGCGCCAAGACTTTTAGCAGAGTCAACAGGGCAGGGAGGGAGACCAAGACATGGCGGCCAAAAATTGGAGCTCCAAGGGTTGGAAGCACCCCCGATCAAGACCAACTCGGTCTTGTCGGGGTTAAGTTTTAGATGATCTTCCCCCATCCAGTCGCTGATGAGGCACAGAGTCGACTGAAAGTTATGGATGGATTGATCCGAGGAGTCGATATCAAAGATCAACTGAATGTCATCCACATAATTAAATGCGGTGACATTACTTCCTCGTAGGGAACAGATCAGGGGGGTGAGGTACACATTAAAAAGGAGGGGGGAAAGGGAGGAACCTTGAGGAACGCCACAAGCCAGTTTCACTTTATCAGCAGAGAAGTGGGAAAGGCGAACTGCCTGGTGGGGATTACTTAAAAAGAGCGAACCCACTCAAGGGCCGGCCCCTGGATGCCGGCGTCTCTGACACGGCGACCAAAATATCATGGTCGACCGTGTCAAAAACGGGCGACAAATCCAGGAGCACCAAGGCCTGACTAGTCTTGAGATCGGCCCCTCTCCGCAATTCCTCCATCACTGAGAGTATAACTGACTCAGTCTAATGGGCGGGTCTAAATCCAGCCTGCAGAGGATCCAAAAACTGAGTACGTTCCGTTTACCTTGCTGGTACTTTGTGTTGGGAACCATTGCCCATTACGGACTTTGCTGATAGCGATACTGGGCACCAGGAGCTGACTCAGCTGGTGTCTCTTCCCACCCCTGCCCCTCCCCAGGCTATTTGCGGGTGCCGCTCGTTGCCTTTTACCTTGCTGGTACTTTGTGCTGGGAACCATTGGCCATTACGGACTTTGCTGATAGCGATACTGGGCACCAGGAGCTGAATCCACGCAGGCGAGGATTGCCGAGGGGAAAACAGAGAACAGCAGCACCAGGGCCCGGGACTGCGAGATCCAGCATACCAAGCGCTTTCACAACTCAGCGCAGCTGGTGTCTCTTCCCGCCCCTGCACCCTCCCATTATATAAACACGCCCTCTCCCGCGGTTCGCGGGATGCGCGTGGGACGGAGCACAGGGCGAAGCCCGGGCAAAGGGCGGGCCGTTTGAGGCCGTTCGAGGACGGCAGAGACCGGGACTGGGCCACCCCCTTTGCATTTCCTAATTCCATTCACTATGGCTATGCGCGAGACCAGGAGCAAGAGCACATTAGCTGCTGGAATTACTGCTGGGACTACCAAAGGTACGCTGGACACCTATTTTGCAAAAGCGGGTTCACTTCTCATTGACGAAATCACCATCCTGGAAAGGCGAATATCGCAAGAAATAGACTGGGTAAGGCGATCATCTATGGGCACAATAGCCTCAGCCAGGTCCCCCGAAAAGACATTGGCCCGTATAGAGTCTGATACCGGGGAGGATGGAGTAAGTGGTGTGCTAGACACAACTGACGATACTATCTCTACTTCACTAAGGAATGATTTTGATACTAGTGCCCCAGTAGAGTTGAGCTTACTACCTTTACCCCAGCCCCCCCCTCCACTCAATTAATGTTATTGTCAGCCTGGCTAACACAGACGGCAACACGGATGTGGGTAGCTGTACCACGCAGGGGGAAAGAGAAGTAGCTATCCCAAAGAGGAAAAGAGGGCCTCAAAATCAAGGGGGAGGCAAGGCCAAGGTAGCTAAGCATAACAACTCTGTGAAAGAACTAACCTGGCATCTGATAGGAAGGCACACACACCTGTGAGGAAAAACATGCCACTAGTACTGCCAAATCCGGTCCCTCACATACCACTTCAGACATCCAACTGTAATACAATCTCATGTGATGATGAGGACATTACCCTTGCTGACATTGGGGCGCTCTTGAAGAAATTTCTAAGCCCCCTGGAAGCACGCCTTATTAAGATCGAAGCCAGATTAGCGTTAATTGAAAAAGCCACGGTCCAGCTAGCAGACACCTCCAAAAAGGATAGCACTTCTGTTAAAGGTGGTGGGAGGCCTAGGAGTAGGAAGCCTGCACCGACGTCCCTAGTAAATGAAGGGGTGAAGGTGGTGGCACCTGCTATTACGCAACCCCAATATTATCTATTATATAACCTACACATAGAAAATTATTCTCTGCTATTTTTATAATTATATAATTATTTTTCTTTTCCCTTCTATTACATAATACTCACAACTGAAATTCAAAAATACTAACTAACCAATCAAAACACTGCTTTTGTAAAACAACCAATAGCAAACTAAGTACTAATGACACTCCTCTATTTAAACAATTAAACCCAAAACACAAACCACTTGCTAAAAGTCACAGAAGGAGACACATCTCTGGATGAATTGCAGCACACCAACAAGAACATCAAGACTATCAACATCTAATGAAATCTTCCAAGTAAGTAAATAAATTAAACACTAAGTAAATAGCTGCTACTACATTACTTACCTGCTAAATACCCAGTGCTCCTTTTCTATTACTACTACTGAACATGTTAATAATTTATATATACAAATGTTTTTATAGATACTACAACTAGAGAAAATTCTACAAAAAACAACTGTGAACAAGATCATAAAAATACAGATAATAATAACTAAGTAAGTAAATTGTAAGTTTTAATGTACTTGTACATTTTTCAAAACACAAATAAACTATTACATTTATCAGACATATGTTCTTTTTTTCTCCAGATTCTACTACTGAAAACTACACTACAAATGAACCAAGAACATTATTCCTATTTCTACATTAAATATTACTTTTTTTTTTTTTTTTTTTTTTTTTATTGAACCAGCATTCCGCAGAGGGTAATACAAATTACAAGCATAATGTGATACATCGATTGTTTACAGTTAAAATTCAAAAGGAAAAGCAAAAAACCAACACATTTCAGAAATAACATATGACATATATGAGGCCAGAAAATTTCCATTAACCAATTCCACTAGGACAAACCTCCTCTTTCCATAGTGATATAGGGTTCCACAATTCTTTACCACGTAATTTTGTTTTAATTCCTCTAGTTTCATAAATTGCAGATTCAAAAGAATAAACTGCGAGAAATCGAGCTAGCCACATTTGAAAGGTAGGAGGAAGAGTATCCTTCCAGCGTGCGGACAAGATTAGTCTCAATACAGCTGTACCTATAAATAACAGTCTTTGTTCAGATTTACTCAGCTTTAGCGAGCTATCATATCCCAACACAAATAAGGTATCGGACTCTGGAAGTTTGCGATGAAAGACTTTCTCCCAAAATGTAGCAATCATATTTTTTAATAAACGTAGCTCGGAGCAGCTACTGAAAAGGTGAATTAAAGTCGCTGGGCCTTGTGAACAGCGTGGGCAATGATCATTTTCCCCTTTCCCCCATGCAAAAAGTTTAGCAGGGGTAAAATATAAATCATAAATAGTTTTGTATAATTGAGCCTTTAAATTACTAGCCATAAATAATTTGCTGCTCATTTCCAATAATTTATCTATATCAACGTCCGGATTATTTAATTTTACCATCCATTTAGTTTCTGTTTTCTCGAGATCATCGTTGACATTAGTTAATAAGATATTATATAATGTTCCAATCTTGGTTTTTGCAAGATGACTTGCTTCTATTAAATCATTCTTCTGAAGAGTAATAGCTTCTTTTTTAGCTTTTAATTTTGCCTGTAATTGTGCAAATTTAAGAAAATCACCTTCTGGGAGACCAAATCTTATTTTAACATCTTGAAATGTAGTTTGTGGCCCATTCATCCACACTTCGTTAATTGTTTTTATGCCTAGACTATACCACTTCTTAGCTGTATGTTCAAAGTCAAGGTCAGATGTAATGGTAGAATGGAAAATGGGCATATATCGGTTGAATTTGCCAATTTGTGTATGTTTAAGTATCTTATTCCAGATCAGCCAGGCACTTTTAATAATTTCACTCTTAGTTCGATTATAATAGGCTTTTTCAGTTTTTCTTAACAGCAGACCTTTCGCTTCTTGCCCTAGCATTAATTCATAAATTGTTGGTATATTAATGTTAGACGTATCAGGGGCTAAGGGTGTTCCTAGAATCATGGGTTTTAGATGTTTTAAAAAGGCTGCCCAGTAATATAAAATTAAATTTGGAGCAGTGAGCCCACCTCTGTTGAGCGGAGTGGATAGATAGAGTAGAGATCGTCTGATCTTCCCATTTTGCCAGACAAATTTAGAAGTAAGCTTATTAATTAAATTAATTATATTAGGATCTATAAATAAAGGAATAGAGCGAAAGAGATACAGACATTTCGGTAATATATTCATTTTTAAATAATTCACTCTGCCTATGATGGAAAGATGCAAACCGTTTACCCTATCCAAATCTATCTTAATTTTTTCTATTAATGGATCAAAGTTATTTTTGGCTAATATCTTTATGTCAGCAGATAATATCACTCCCAAATATGTCGCATTATTTGCTCTTCTCGAATCTGAACAGATAGTATTGTCTGTGCACAGCACAATGGTCTTTCCCCTATTTAAAGAATAACCCGAATATTTACCGTATTGTAATGCGAGTAATTCAATTTCGCGCATAGCTTCAATCGGGTGGGATGTTAGTACCGCGATGTCATCAGCATATGCTAAAACTTTAGTCTCATGGTGATTATATACTATTGGCTTAATATTGTTACTTTCTAATAGTTTTAAAACAAGAGGATTAATATAAAGGGCAAAAAGCAAAGGAGAACAGGGACATCCTTGCCTTGTGCCTCTTGTTATATTTATAAAATCTGATTCCAATCCTGAAGTTAAAACTTTTGCTTTAGGTTGATGATACATAGATTTTATAGATTTGAGAAATTTAGGGCCGAAATTAAGACGTGTCATGGCAACCCACAGAAAATTCCATGAGACACGGTCAAAGGCTTTCTCAGCGTCAAGCAGGATCATAGACATCTGATCCCCCGTGACCAACATGGCATCGAACAGAGCGATGGTGCGGCGAATATGATCCGTTGTCCCCTTACCTGGAACGAAACCATGCTGCCACGGAGAGACCAGATGCCCAATGACCCTGCTGAGTCTGAGAGCCATCACTTTGGCATATAATTTGGAGTCCGAATTTATCAATGAAATGGGACGGTATGATGTTAGCTGTTCGGGCGATTTTCCCTTCTTGGGAAATACTATAATACTAGCCTCATCCCAAGAAGGTGGGGGAATGCCACCGTACTGTACACCCAGAAATAGATCTAGTAGTAAAGGGCTGAGTAGGGGGCTAAGAATCTTATAAATCTCAATTGGCAATTTATCCGGGCCCGCAGCTTTACCCGAGGATAAAAGTAATAAAGCTTCTCTAACTTCATCAATAGTGATCTCAGCTTCAAGTATTTCTCTCATCTCATCATCCAGTAGTTTAGTAGTTGTCGTGCTGCTGAGGAAGCCCTCTAAAAACATATCAATATCTAGTTCGGAATTAGTCCCCTCTTCAGAATATAATTTTTGATAGTACTGTTGAAACTGGGCAATAATATCTGTAGGCTGAACATAAGTATGTCCTCCTTCTACAATAGAAATAATATTATTATGCACGTTTTTTTGACGTGTGCGCAGGGCCAATTGTTTACCAATTTTTTCACCTGTTTCGTAAACCTTCTTCCTATAAGCTCTGAAAGTTTGGGCGGCCTTTTGACTCAATACAGAATTAAGTTCTGTTTTCAAGATCGCCACCTGGAGCCATTGATTATGAGATTCTTTATTCTCTTCTATTAGGCGCGTATGTTCTCTTTCAGCTTTGGTTAAATCATTTAACTTTGTTTCATATAGTTTTCTAGCTTTAAGGCATGCTGCATGTTGGAAGCTAGAGATCTCACCTCTTAAAGCAGATTTATATGAATCCCAAACTATATTTCTGGAGGTGCTAAACCGATTAATGTTGAAAAATTCCTCGGTCCAATTTTTAATATGCAAGATAAATTCAGAGTTGGTTAATAACTTCCGGTCAAATGACCAGGACCTAGATTGAGTAGTAAAAGGATTACATGTAATTACACAGATTAAGGCATTATGATCTGAAATTGTTCTTGGCATTTTTTTTATAGTTGATAGTGGGATAAGATCAGAGGTAACAAAAATATAATCAATACGGACCAATTTTTGATGAGGATGAGAGAAATAGGTAGACCCTTGATCTTTTAAATTGTTATGTATCCACAAATCTGTTAACCCCAGATTGTTGATAAGTCTTCTGAGAGTTTTATAAACTTTAGGTTTACGTCCTTGGTATTTTGTTTTGGGGAGGATATAAGAGAGTGGTGGTATTGATGAGATGTTAAAATCTCCACAGAAAATTAATGGGCCCTGCCACATAGGCAGCTCAATTTCAAGTTCTTCAAAAATTGTGGGGTCATCTAGATTTGAGCCATAAACTGTACAAATGTTTATACCGCAAGCCAGTTTAGCAATAGCCCATCTGCCATGGGGGTCTGATAGATTTCGTACGCTTAGCCCCAAATTTTTTTTCCCAAGAATTGCCACCCCCCTAATATTTGAAGTCTGTGTGGAGACCGCCAATAGATTATACCCATTAATATTTAACCATGACTTTTTATCCCAAGGCAGATGCGTTTCTTGCAGACAAAGTATATCTATTGGAGCCAGTTTAAGCAATTCGGTCATTCGTCTTAACTTATCTCCAGTTAATAAACCTCCAACATTCCAAGTTTGAATTTTTCAGCCTACCCATTATTAAATGAAAAAAATTGTCTCAGTGCCTCAAGCAAATAGATTTCCATCTCAACTAGTATGCTATTTAAACTCTTTTTACAAATATTCTCTGCGAAAATAACTGGCTCATTTTTATTTTTATATGCTTTCACCCCCCAAAGTGACCCACCCTTGCTTTTACCCACCCTTACACGCCCACCCCCCCTCCCTCTTGAGCCCCCCCCCCAATTCAGTGGGCAACCAGACTCAACCAGAGTCTGAGTGATGTGATAGCAGCATCGTGTATGAGCAACCGCTTCAAAAACAAACTTTATATAGGAAGGAAAACGTTTAGTCTATATCAATATGTAGAACTTGAAATATAGCTTAGAATACTCCCATATTATTATTAATGATACACATAATGCATGTCGCTTAAAGGTGGAAGGGGCAAGATGGCGGTCTGTCCTTAGACCGGGTTAGCAGCACAGTGTGGGAGCTCCGCTCCGCTTCACTTAACTCCGTTCTTGGAGACCGACACATGGAAGGGAACTACTGCTGCTCAATGGATTGCTCAGCGCTTGGCACTCGGCACACGGAGAAGGCACACGGAGAAGGAACCCAGACTGTTTGTTACGCTCCACTACCCATGCTCACCTTTGAGGTGTACGGAGATTTCGAGCGGCATATCTCTACTGTTGAGCCGGAAGCTTCACCTGGCTTCCCTGCAGTGCCGCGATCGCTCTTTCTGGCTCTCCCTCTCACGGCTCTCACGGCTCTCCCTCTCACAGCTGCTGACTGCTCCTCGAACGCGGAGCTGCAGGGCGGGGCGGGGCAGGGAGCAAACTTGGCAACACCGCGGCAACAGAGTATCAGCCCGGGCTGTGAACTTTTAGTAAGCCCCACTACAAGTTTAACCTCACGCATTGAGGGTGAGAGTGAAAGTGAGCAAGGGAAACCTGTTGGGCTTTCTCTGGTGCATTGTTTTGGATCACAGACGGCTAAGCAGAATTACGTACCTTCAGTTAAAACAATGCCAGCTAAAACTTCAGTGTCAGCTGCAGCAACCAGAGCTAGGGTAGCTAAAGCTGCTAGAATTCTGCGCAAAGAAGCTGAAAGACAACAACATGAGCAGCATGAACAGCTAGAAGAGCCTGATCGAAGATCGCGTTCATTATCTAATGTGGAAAGAACTAAGACTAAGACTAAGACTAGAAGCCAACAGGCACTATTAGACTCCACAGCAAGACAGGAACTCCATGCTGCCCGCAGGAAATTAAACTCAACAGGGGATACAGCTCTCGACCTATTCTTAAAAAAAGGACTCCTCAGTGGATCCAAAAAACCTGCGCCAATGAATGAGACCCTCCCTCTACCCCCTGCTCTCAATGTAGACGCTGAATCAGGACAACCAGTTACGGAGACAAGTAACACACCGGAACCGCAGCCCCCTGCTGTAAGCTACGAAACTGTAAGTAACATTAACATCAATGAACAGACCCCTGCATCAAGTGTTTCTGAGGCCCCGGTTGGTACAGATCATGACTCAGCGCCCACAAGACAAAGCATGTCCTTTTCTGGAATAGGGGGGAATATTTTAGGGAGTCAGCTAGACTCAACTTCATTGTGTGACACAGCTCAAACTAGTCAAGCGACCCCTAGTGAACCTCTAACAGAGCATTTAAATATAGATATTCCCCCGATACTTCAACCAGTTGACTCTGGGGGTTTACAATTGGTAGAGGAAAGTCATGTATTGACCCAAACAATCACTAAAAAGACAGCAGGGAATGATATATCGAAAAGTCAGGCTTCTGTAGAGAAGGAAAAGGAGTCATGTGAATTCTATTCATTCACTGATGAAAATGGTCCAAATACATTGGCGGAATGGTCAGACGATACTGACTCTTACGAGGGTCTTGAGGACTCTGAACTCCAGATTAGTTCATATGATGAGAGCTCCGAAGACCAGGATACTAATGTTAATACTATTAGAGTCAAATCAAAAACTTTCACCAGAATACAAGGGAATAACACCAAGGATGTACAGACAGCTCCTTCTCCGCAAACAGCTACAGCATCTAATCTCCCAGTAAATTCAGAGATTTCACAGCCAGCTGTAGAGATTATTTTACAAGCCATAGCGGCTCATAGAGAAGAGGCTGCACAAGACAGTAAAAAATCGAGAGCTGCACTTCGGAAAATGCAAGGAGTGGTTCGAAAATTATCTAAATCCTGTAATCTAATTGGTGAAAGAGTTACCGAGATGGAAACCAGGGTTATGTCTAATGAAAAAGAAACTATGATGAACACTGAACGGGTCAAGCTTCAAGATACTCAATTAGTTGATATAAAATGGAAACTTGAGGAATTCGAAAACCGGCAACGCCGGAATAATCTTCGCATTCTTGGTGTCCCAGAGAAACTTGAAGGGGGGGATACCAGAGCATATGTGGTTAAATTACTAGAAGACTCTATCCCTGCACTGAAAGACTGGAATCTGAATGTTGAGGTTCAACGAGCTCATAGGATGCCTTTTAATATTCCGACAAAACCTAGCATTTACCCCAGAGCTATATTGGTCTATTTTGGTAACTTCTTAGTGAGACAGATTGTAGCTGAAAAGGCTAGGCCTGATCACAAGGTTCAATATAATGATTTTGCATATTTCACAAGACCCGACTTCTGTCATGTAACGGTGGAAAGACGTTGGCGACTAAGATCTCTGATTAAATCTTTTCAGGACAAAGGCGCACAAGCATACCTTAATAACCCTGCAAAGCTTAAAATTGTATATGGTGGTCTTACCAAGTTTTTTGTCTCAGAGATCAAAGCAAAAGAGTACTTAGATCAGATGTCATAAACTGTTTATTGTTTACTGGATTGTGAATGAAGTGAGAAAATCTCTTTTGTTTAATGAATTACTGCATTAATAGTTTTATGCTCCCTTCTACATTAAATATTACTAAGTAAGTATTTGTAAACTGAAATCAATGTGGTAAAAACCGACAAACATTAGCACTTGTTCTAATTAGTTGCTATTATCAATTTTTTTACACAGCTAACACTACAGATAAATATACTCGAAATATTCTGATCTCCATAATCGGAATACCACAAATACAACTCACTAAGTAAGTATATTAAAGAACATAATTAACTGCTAAATTGTTGAAAACCTACACACATGGTGAATGTTCTAACACGTATGTACCTTTTTTTTTAAGATAACACTTCAAACTATTCTCCACAAAAAGAACATACAACTATACTGGAAAACCCTACCTAAAAAAATTAAGTAAGTATCTTGACAATGTAAACTAAAATCCTACACTTATTAGGATCCACTTTTGTAGTAGAAATTAGCTGTAACATTGTAAATATACACAAAATTGGGTAATAATATACTCTTTTTATGTTTTTCCTAACAGCTCTAACAACATCTGAAAACAGTATCCACAACAAAAGAATAAAGCATATCAAAAGATTTCACTGATTTCTAAAACACGTAAGTATATACATTACTAATAATCACTTACTTAGATTTATAAACACATTTTCCTTGACATTAACTATTATATATATATATATTTTCTAGATATACAAACAACAAAATGACAGAAGGAGCAGAATTTGTTACTAGCCAGAAAGGAAAGCTATTACTGTGCTACATGGGTTACACTTATACACAAGAAAAGCAATATGGCATGAAAGTTAATTGGAAATGTTGTAAATATTATTCTAACAAGTGTTATGGAAGGGCAACAACAAGAGAAGCTATTGTACTGTATACTAGGGAACACAATCATCCACCAAATGTTACTGAAATTGAAGTTAGAACAGCATTGGAAAATATAAAAGAGGCAAGTACAGGTTCCCAAAAACAAACCAACGTCATATTAAAAGAAGCAATTCCTAAAATCCCTAAAACTGCCACAACCCAAATGCCAAATATTCTTTGCCTAAAAAGAACTATAGCACGAACTAAAAAAGCTACTACTACTACCACACCAGCTCCCAGAACATATCATATCATCAATTTAAATGCCAACCAAATTATTACTTTAAACAAGCAACCATTTATAATTTACGACAATGAAAACAATGACAAAAGACTTATTATTTTTGGGACCAATATGAATCTAGTAAAACTTCAGCAAAGCCAATATTGGATGATGGATGGGACTTTTAACATCTGTCCCAAACCATTTTTCCAATTATACACAGTACATGGCCTCTACCAAAACTGCAACATACCACTACTATATGCACTATTACCAAACAAAAATAGTTCCACATATATGGAATTATTAAATATAATTAAACAAGAAACTAATGATTATTCTCCTGAAAAACTAATTCTAGATTTTGAGCAAGCAATGCTTTCAACCATCCTAAAAATCCACCCCCATACCTGCATTCAAGGCTGCTACTATCATTTAAACCAGTGTCTATGGAGACATCTACAAAAAACTACCTTAAGTGTAGAATATGCTACTAACTCATCTTTTGCATAACAAATTAAAAAACTCATAGCACTGGCTTATGTTCCAGATACAGACGTAGCAGAACACTACAACATTCTTATAGACAGCCCCTTCTACAAACAAAATGAAGCAAAGTTGAGTCCATTTCTGGACTACTTTGAAGACACCTGGGTAGGCAGACTCCATAGATCTGGCCACAGAAGAAACCCCACATTCCTAATACCCTGGTGGAACATTTACAGAAGCACCTTAAATGGACAATCTAAAACTAACAGTGCAGTAGAAGGTTGGCACAATGCCTTTATACAATCAACTGGCAGAACAAAACCAACTCTAGAACATTTTATTAAGTGCCTACAGAAAGAATAAAGCTACCAGGAATTCAGAATGGACCAATCCATAACTGAACTAGTCCCTAAAACATCAAAACAAAATAACCAAATGCACAAATACTTAGAAGAGCAAGTGAAATTATACCCTAGTACAAAAGGCATTGAATACTTAAACATCATTGCCAAAACCCTACTCTTAATAAATAACAACAACAAAGCAATCCCTAAAACTATCATCTAAATATGCATAACAGTTCAAACTTGATGTTTAAAAGTATTTAATGTATGCAATATATAGAGATATTAATCACATATATGCACACATTAAATAAAAATAAGAACTATTAAACAATGCCATATTAATAATCACATTACCCACCCACAAAAGATCAAACATAAATGAATTACCAATCATGTTGTAAATCCAATAACGTCCTTCTCCACCAAAGTAATCCAGGTAGTGCAAATGTAACCCAAAATAAAATGGAAAAATGCAACTGTTCCAAAATAACCAAATCCACGGTGTGAAGAGCCATCGAATAACCATAAAAAAATCAAAAAATTGTAAAAACTTTAAGAAACGCTCCAGGAAAACCGAAAACTTAAAAGAAGTGTTTGCAAAGCAGTGGTGAATAAAACCAACAAACACTTCCTTTAAAAAAAAACTGAACTTCCGATACAGCGAACACCTATAACAAAAACATAGAAAACAGACATTCCCACCCAGATTAACCAACACATAAATAAGTACTAACATTAGTAAAAACATAATTTTGGTAGTACATAAACTTAAAACCTACATAAAGTTACTCTGTAAACAATCCTATAACAAAGTAAAACTACGTGTATCTACCACACAGAAATAATCGTTTTAAAAATCTAAAACACAACTCACTCACATATAAGAACACTAAATAGAAGCACACTACTCTCAAAAGTACATTAAAATACACATAAAACATATAAAATAAACCTTACCTGAAGCGACGTGAAGTCTCTCTCAACCGCGAGCTGCTCTTCATCCAAATGACCCAAAACGACCTAACCCAGTTACAAAATAAAGAACCCAAAAGTAATAAAATAGTCCAAAGTAAGAAATATAATAGAAATTATTTTGACAATTACCTGAAATCATTTAAAAATTACTAATATTTGCAAAAAATGTTACTTTTTTGCTAGCATGAAATTATTTAGAAATATGGATAAAAAGTTTATAAATAAATATTATGAAAAAAATAATATTTATTACAACAATGTATAGAAATGTAAAAAAAATGTCACACAATGTTTAAATGTACAAATTATGTTTACAAAAAATATCCCTTTTTCAAAAAAACTTAAATGTAAAAAATTATTTGTTTAAAAAATTATTAATATTATTAATATTATTATTATTTTTTTTATTTACTATATAATATGTAATACTATAAAAAAATAATATTACATATTAAATATAACCATTTTTTTAATCTTCTTCTTCTGTTACTTTAATTGTCATTGTGTTTGGAAATTATTATCAGAAATATAAATGTTTCATAAAAGTGAATTTATTATGATTTAAATTGTTATCTTGGCTAAAAATACATAACATAATAAATATTTTTTTACAAACATGTTGAACATTTTCTATTTTGTTATTACTATAATCTCACAATATTATTATTGGCAAAATCCAATTAGGTAGAAGATATTAACAACATTTAACTTACTATTCCCACTTCAATCTATATTACATTGAAATTAATGCTGGACACTAATTTAATAAAAAATAATTATTCCAGCTCCACTCTACTTAATATACAAATAGGTGCTAAACACTAAAAAAATATTACTTACTATTCCCACTCCAGTCTACATTAAATAAAAGTAGGTGCTGGACACTAATTAATTAATAATTACTATTCCTACTCCAGTCTACATTTAATTGAAGTAGGTGCTGGACACTAATTAATTAATAATTACTATTCCAACTCCAGTCTACATTAAATTGAAGTAGGTGCTGGACACTAATCAATTAATAATTACTATTCCAACTCCAGTCTACATTAAATTGAAGTAGGTGCTGGACACTAATTAATTAATAATTACTATTCCAACTCCAGTCTACATTTAATTGAAGTAGGTGCTGGACACTAATTATTTAATAATTACTATTCCAACTCCAGTCTACATTAAATTGAAGTAGGTGCTGGACACTAATTAATTAATAATTACTATTCCAACTCCAGTCTACATTACATTGAAGTAGGTGCTGGACACCAATTAATTAATAATTACTATACCAACTCCAGTCTACATAAAATTGAAGTAGGCGCTGGACACTAATCAACTAATAATTACTATTCCAACTCCAATCTACATTTAATTGAAGTAGGTGCTGGACACTAATTAATTAATAATTACTATTCCAACTCCAGTCTACATTAAATTGAAGTAGGTGCTGGACACTAATTATTTAATAATTACTATTCCAACTCCAGTCTACATTTAATTGAAGTAGGTGCTGGACACTAATTATTTAATAATTACTATTCCAACTCCAGTCTACATTAAATTGAAGTAGGTGCTGGACACTAATTGATTAATAATTACTATTCCAACTCCAGTCTACATTAAATTGAAGTAGGTGCTGGAAACTAATTAAATATTAATTACTATTCCTACACCAGTCTACATTAAATAGAAGTAGGTGCTGGACACTAATTATTTAATAATTACTATTCCAACTCCAGTCTACATTAAATTGAAGTAGGTGCTGGACACTAAATAATTAATAATTACTATTACAACTCCAGTCTACATTTAATTGAAGTAGGTGCTGGACATTAATTATTTAATAATTACTATTCCAACTCCAGTCTACATTAAATTGAAGTAGGTGCTGGACACTAATTAATTAATAATTACTATTCCAACTCCAGTCTACATTAAATTGAAGTAGGTGCTGAACACTAATTGATTAATAATTACTATTCCAACTCCAGTCTACATATAATTTAAGTAGGTGCTGGACACTAATTAATTAATAATTACTATTCCAACTCCAGTCTACATTAAATTGAAGTAGTTGCTCGACAATAATTAATAAATCATTACTATTCCAACTCCAGTCTACATTAAATTGAAGTAGGTGCTGGACAATAATTAATTAATAATTACTATTCCAACTCCAGTCTACATAAAATTTAAGTAGGTGCTGGACACTAAATAATTAATAATTACTATTCCAACTCCAGTCTACATTAAATTGAAGTAGGTGCTGAACACTAATTATATGATAATTACTATAATTTATGTAAAATATTTATAGTAAATTTTTTATATTACACCACCACCCTTATCCCCTATAAACACAATTACCCGCTCCTAATGATTTGTATATAATAATAATGCATTTTAATAACAATAATTTAAATAATTTAAATAATTTTTATCAGCAAAACATATGATTATTTATAATTTTTTAATAAAATATTGTAAAAACAATTATTAATAGTAATACATTTATAATAATGTTTATACATATATTTTAAAACACTCCCCACCCTTATCCCCTATTAACCCAATAACCCGCTCCTAAAACTAGATATGTTTATCTCATATTATTGTTATTTACAAATATTATAATCATATTTAATAAATTTATTAATTATTTAAATATTTTTTTACATTTATATTAAAACAATCCCCACCCTTATCCCCTATTAACCCAATAACACGCTACTAAAACTAGATATTTTTTTATTAATATTTTTATTAATAAATATTATAAAATTATTTATTAATTATTGTGTTTTTTTAATTTTTATATATATATATTTTAAAACACTCCCCACCCTTATCCCCTATTAACCCTATAACCCACTCCTACAACTAGATATGTTTTTTTATTAATATTTTTATTAATAAATACAATATTATTATTTAATATTTTTTTAAAAAATATATTTTAAAACACTCCCCACCCTTATCCCTTATTAACCCAATAACCCACTCCTAAAACTAGATATGTTTTTTATTAATATTTTTATTAAAGAATATAATAAAATTAAGTAATTTTTTTTAAAAATATTTTTTTACATATTTTTTAAAACACTCCCCACCCTTATCCCCTATAAACCCAATAACCCGTTCCTAAAACTAGATGTTTTTTTATTAATATTTTTATTAATAAATATAATCAAATTATTTAAATTTTTAATTTTTTTAAAATATTTTTTTACATATATTTTAAAACACTACCCACCCTTATCCCCTATAAACCCAATAACCCGCTCCTAAAACTAGATATGTTTTTTTTATAAATTATTTTATTATTTATATATTTTTTTTGTATTTAAATATTTTTGATTATTACTTTTTTCTAAAGTCATTACATTTTTTTACTACTTTATTTTTCTTTTTCCACTATAAAACGATATTTTTTATAGTCGATATTTTGTCTAACGATATTCTTGCTTTCGATATTTTATAATACTTACTGATTACGATATTTTTGTATTCGATATTTTTTTATTTCTATATTATCTACCTTCGATATATAAACTTCGATATTATGTCTTGTCAATATTATTTTTGCGATATTATGTCTGATTACCACCCAGGGAGATCAGGGCCTTACTAAAAAACATAGGGTAGTAAATTTACCGCCGGAGGCAAGTCCATACACAGTGATCCTAGCTGGGGTCCCAGAGCTAAAACCATCTTCAAGAGAACATGTCATGGCTCTTAAAAATAAGGTGATCAGCTGGCTCTCCACCAACAGGTCCCTCCCTCAGGGAATAAATAGTGAAGTCTTATGGTGAGGAGAGTTCCATGGTTAGGCAACACACGAAAAATGATAATAGGGGATTGTGTGCTAATTAATTTTAGGGACCCCGCGACTGTTGCGCACATTTGTAGTTGGCCCTACGCCGACTCTGGGACATCTATCCAGTCCCTACCTTTATCGTTTTTCTATCCACCAGCAACTTCTGGGAGAGATGAGGCGTGATGGGACACTAATCATGGGGGGGAGGGAAGCTGGAGCTATAGAGGGAGAGGACCCACATTCCAGCCCGTTGTCCATCATGCGACCTATTTTCAAACCTCTAACAGGTATAGCACCTTGGATTTGGTCGACTGACAGAGCTTGAGTATGAGGGGGAGGCAGCTGACCGAGTCAGGGGGGCTACGGAAAGGGGAGTAACCACCACCAAAATTTATAACAACAACCCCAGTGGGCAACCCGACGGTGAGAGAATTCTATCAGTGAGCCTTACACAAACATAGCCAGTGTGAGTGTGAGTGAAACGCCACATGAATCGGGGGATGCTTCAGTTAGTAACACGCCCCCAACAAAATCTGATGACTTAAGCATTCCCACATTGACTACCACGAACCACAGACGGCCTATCCTAAACATACTATCCTGGAATGTGGCCGTCTGGGGAATAAAATAAACTGTCCGGACTGGAGCTCATTCATTGAAGGAAGGGACATATGTATGTTCCAAGAAACCTGGGCGAGAGAGGAGGTCTCTCGCTCAGGTTTTGCATCTTATTCTGTCCCCGCAAAGTGGGGGGGTAGAGGGCGCCCCTCTGGCGGGCTGGCGACATGGGTGGCGGTTGACTTGGGATGCGCGGTAACCGTGCTTTCACTAGGCACGGTGGACATTCTTGCCCTCCTCCTGGAGTGGTCGAATTCAAGAAGACTAGTGGTGGTTAATGTCTACTCCAGACCAGTTGGTATCTCACAGGAGTCGCCTACTATAGACGACCTTTCGGCCGTCCTTAGTGATATCACACAGGGTATTCCCCTTGTGATTGGAGGGGATCTAAATTGCCACTTCGAACCACTATCGGGTTTAGTGGATGGTTTCTCACAGGAGGAGGATGTACTCTGCTCCGTACCTCCAACGGCAGCACCTGCACCTAGAGCTTGGACCCCGCTGGCTGTCCAAATCACTGGCCTAACTCTCAAACATGGTGTGCGGGCCTGCAACGGATGCATTAATTCTGATATCCCTACCAAATGCACTTATAATAGAAAAGGGAGGGAGTCGAGACTAGACTATATCCTAGTCCCAATTTCGTTGTGGTCTCATATTAACGACTTCTGTGTTATACCTAGGGAGGATAGTGACCACAACGCATTGGAACTGGAATATGCCCTCCCAGGCATTGATGAGAGAGGACTTACGAAGGATGTCCCTGGAAATGGGTTAGTGTTAGCGAACAATAGAAGGAGAGTTAGGTGGGAGAGGTTCGCCTCCAACCCAGAGAAAGTTTCAGGGCTCTACGCCCGGGTTACCCCCACATTCGAAAAGGTTTTAAAATTAATTGAGCAGCCCAGCTTGCCCGATTTCAATGTGCAGCTGTGGCGGGTGCACGAGGATATGATTAAGTCTGTGGAGGATGTTTTTCTTACGATAGTGAAGAGTGGGGTTGGTCACCATACCCGTTCTACGTGGTATAATGCTGCTTGCCGTAAGGCCAAATCTGACCTGCTGATTTCAATCAAAGAAGGCAGAGACAGATCTGCGATCAGGGCTAGAAGAAAGGTTTACAAGTCCCTGATTATGCTTGCCAAAAGGGAATGATAGCAACAGAAATGGGAGAACTTAACAACTTCATTATCGTGTAGGGAATCACACAAATTTTGGTGCATTGTAAATAAGGGGTCTGAGGAGTTAGCCTCGGCCATTGAACCTAACATCTCGGCCAAGGCTTGGCAAGATCACTTCCAGTCCCTTTATGGGGTTGATGATTGTGCCCTCAATGAACCACTACCAACCATTAGTACGCCATCAGAGGGGGACCCTTTTACTGAAAAGGAGGTACGTAAAGCCATCGCAGGGCTGACCTCTGGCAAAGCCCCTGGCTTGGACGGCTTACCGGGGGACTTATTTAAACAGGAGCCCGATGTTTGGGCCCCATATTTAAGAACGTTATTTAACGCCGTTCTAGGGGGCATGGATGTACCAGGTACCTGGCTGGGCGCAGAAATAGTCCCTATCTACAAGAAGGGGTCGCCTCTGCTCCCAGCCAACTATAGGCCTATTAGCCTCATTGACGTAACCCAGAAAATGTTTGTAGGCTAATACTTGATCACCTCCAAAATTGGATGGAGGAATGCGCCATCTTAAGTCCCTATCAGGCTGGGTTCAGAAAAGGGGTTTCAACAACTGATCAGATCTTCCGTTTGAACCTCTTGTTCTGGAAGACTGTGACACTGGAGGGCGGCAGCTTGTACACGGTTTTCGTGGACTTGCGTGCCGCCTTCGATCTTGTTCCGAGAGATAGACTGTGGAATGTCCTGGCGGAGCTAGGGATCCCAGGGGATATTCTGTTAATTCTGATGAGGTTACACCAGGGAAATTATGCCCGGGTTAGATGTGGTAGAAGTGGGGCACTTTCAGACAGCTTCCCCGTTGGCAGGGGGGGTAAGACAGGGATGTGTGCTCGCACCGACCCTGTTCTGCCTCTTTGTAAATGGGGTCATTGACATTTGAATAGGCTGGCCGATCTTGATGCTCCCAAGCTCAATGGCAGCAGGGTCCCCGCTATTATTTTTGCAGACGATACCCTGCTGCTATCTAAATCTCCCATGGGCATACAGTGGGTTTTGGACGGGTTCTCGACCTTTTGTGTGAAACGAGGGTTGGAGATCAATGCCATGAAAACAAAATTTATGATCTTCAACCCTCCTCCCACAACTCGCCCAAACCCTACCATAGGGTCGTTGAGACTAGAGAGGGTCCTTACCTTCGAATATCTGGGCCTAACCATTAACCAAAATCTGACTTGGGATTCTCATTGTACTAGGGCCATCATGAAATTAACACAGCTAACGGGTGGGATCTGTAGGATGGCAAGCAGGTCTACCTTTAAACCCTTTGGTCCCCTTATCCACATCTATAAAATGCAGGCAAGAGGGGCCGTTACCTACGGCGGAGAATTGTGGGGCCATGCAACTGCCAAGAAACTGCAGATCAGTGAGAACAATTGTATAAGGCAGCTGGCAGCCTTACCATCTGGCACCCCCCTCCTTCCCTGAGACTAGACCTGGGTCTTAGACCTATTTCTGAAGAATTGGAACTGAAACCTCTAACCTATTGGTGCAGAATCTGGAGCTCACCGGACTTATCGAGCTACAGGAATGAGCTCACAAAGATCCTACGCCTACCAAACGCTCCCAGATACCCTGGCTGAGATACCTCAGGTTAACATGCGAGTGTCTTGGAAGGACGGAATTATGGCAGGACCCGGGTAATGCTTGTGGCAGGACCCCTCGGAAACTTTTGTCAAGAGAGTTCTATGAGCGAAAGCTACTTGTCTCGATCGAGAGTACACATGAAGGGTCCCTAACCAACTTGTTCACTATGTCTAAGGACCTATACTTCCCCGAGCCGGTCGTTATGGAATTAGTCCCGTCCTGACAAGGAAACTTTTCATGCAGTGGCGTTATGGCACACTGCCTCTTGGGGCATTCACGGATCGATGGGACAGGTCACAGCCCCCCACACAGTGCCCAGCCTGTCAACACCCTTGTGAAAATGATCACCACATTCTGTTTTTTTGCAAAGCCTACCAAAGACCAAGAAAATATTGGCTTGTTCCACTCTTGAAAAATCTCAGGTTTAGACTATATCTCCCAGCCTACAGAATATTAAAGACAGACCTATCACCCCCTATTGTGTTTGCTGTGGCAAAGTTTTTAACAGCTGGGTGGAACATTCGTAATTGCTGTATCAAGCTAAACACAGTTAAAAGCATTGCTTCATGATGTTTAAATTGTTACATTTTTTAATTGTTCTTTTTATAATATTCTCCTGAATGCTTATTAACTGCTTACTTTTATGGTTTTCCCTAATTTTTAAATAACAATCTGATTTCTTTCCTTTTTAACTATTCTAATTTTTGCTGTAACCTTTTATGATCTATAGTGATCGAAATAAAGATTGTGAAAAAAAAAAGAGTACGTTCAATAAAGGAACTTAGGAAGCTAGTAACGTGGGCTTCCAATACTTTGCTCAAATAAGTTAGCAAAGAGATGGGGCGGAAATTGCTCATCAAGGCCGGGTCGGCATTGGGCGTCTTCAAAATAGGTACCACCTCAGCAATCTTAAAAGAGGTAGGGACCAGACCGAACCGAAGAGAATCATTAAGGAGTGTGAGAGGGGGCTGTGGACAGGCGGTGAAATGTGAGGAGGGCAGCAATCTGTGGGGGACCCTGAAGTCACCCTTTTTAACAGGGCGAAGAAATCTTCTTCAGAGATCGAGGGTATCTGTGTGACTAAATGAGGGTTCAAGATGACAGGCACGATGGCAGAGGTGGACATGGATGAGGGTGTACTACAGGTGATACTATTTTTAATTTTAGCTATCTTGTCCATAAAAAAGGAGTTGAGAGAGTCACAAAGTGCCTGGGAGGGGAAGGGTTTGAGGGTTACCCTGTCCGGGTGCGACAATTCCTCCACTATAGAGAAGATGTTTTACGCTTTAGATGAAGAGTCTATGATTTTGTTAGAAAAGTATAAAGATTTGGCCTGAAGAATACTGTGCTTATAGTCTTTAAGCAAGGCCGTAAAGGCCAATTTTTCCTTGGGGGCGTAATCTCGCCTCCAACGACGCTCAGCCTGCCTAAGCGTTAATTTTTTTGCTTTAAGTTCCTCTGAGAACCATTTTTGTGCATCGTGGGGGCGTTTTAATTTAACACATTTTAGTGGTTCCACAATGTCGCTAGCTGTTTCAAGCCAGTGTCTCAGGCTCCTGGCCCGAGTGTCCAGGGAGCTGCATTTGGCAGGGGGGGAGGCCCTTTGTAAGGTACAAAATGCAGTAAGGTCCGTCCTATTCCAGTTCCTAGCCAGCAAATTTCCCTCAAGAGTCTTACTAGTATGAGGCACAATGGCAAGGGAAAACGTAAAAGTGAAGTGGTCGGACCAAGGGCAGGGGCAAACAAATGGTGGGGAGATGTCCAGGTTGGCGGTCCACACCTGATCTAAAATATGGCCTTTATCATGCGTGGCTGAGTGGATATGTTGGGAGCAGTTCATGCCAGTCAGCAGTTCAGTAAAAGCGGACTAACATGTGCTCTCTCTAGTATCAGATGGCCAATAGTTAAAATCCCCTATAATCGGAAGTTTGGAGTTATTGATCACCAACTGGGATAGCATATCGCCAAACAATACCGGGAAACTGGGCATGGGTTGAGGGGGGCGGTAAACAAGCACACAGATGAGGGGGGACACAGGGGGTTGGAGTCTTAAAACTAAGCAGTCCACGAGGGGATACTGGCAATATCTATGGACGAAAACCTGATAGAGTGTTTGATAATATCTGCGACCCCTCCACCCGGTTTACCGGAGGGTCTATTAGCCTGGAGGATGTAGTAACCCGGCCGAATAGCCGCTAAGATGTCGGGAGAAGACTCTTCATTCAGCCAGGTCTCCGTTATTAACAACATATCAGGTTTCTCTGCGTCTAAAAATTGAAAAATTTCTAACTGGTGTTTAGCCAGCGAACAAGTGTTTAGGTAGGAGACCATAAGGTTAAAGGTGGCAGCTTTTTTTGACTGGGGGGGTGTGTTGGGGGGGGCGGCAATGTCGCGTCTAGAGGGGGAGCAAATTCCGGAAAATCAGTCCGGGGGCAGAAGATACCCAGTGAATCCAGTCGGGATAGCGTGGGGGGGCTAAGGGGCCATCAATTATGCATGCAGATAAGATCTGGGCCTGGATAAGAAAAAGTGGCAGGGGTTTCGGCCCCTAGCCCCGGCTGGGCGCTTCCCTTCGGCGCGCCTGCGGCGTGCCCGCTGCGCTCCCGGCCGACCATTGCAATTTAAAGCTTAGTCCCACCCCCAGCTAGACCGCGGTGAGCAGCCCCACCGGGATCCGGGTCCTCACCCAAGATGGCGCCTGCCCTCTACAACAATCGGCACGTCAGAATGTGAGAATTTGGTGAGAATTTGGTCGTTTGGAAATGATTTAACTGCTTTAACTGAGAATACATCATGCAGCTATGAAGGTGACTGTTGCAAAAAACACAGAATGCAGAACAATGTCTTACATTCACCCCAGTACAAAGATCTGGGCCTAAATCCATCGTGCACTCCACACCACCCTAGTTCAGACAATGGCTATATGCAAATCAGCCTTGACCCTGTGCCTCATGGGAACAGTCCTTCGGGAACTACCAAGCCATGTCTTTCCTAGACCGGAATCAAGCATCCAAGGACCGGTTTCCGGCTATCAGCCTTCTTCAGCCTGGATAGCTTGACTCCAGTGATGTGGAGAGCCTGGGACTCACGTCTGAGCATACCCAGCCCACTCAGGGTGAAAATTGCAAAAAACACAGTTGATGGACAGAATGCAGAACAATGTCTTACATTCACTCCAGTGCAAAGATCTGGGCCTAAATCCATCGTTTTTTTTGCACTCCACATCACCCTAGGTCAGACAATGGCTATATGCAAATCAGCCTTGACCCTGTGCCTCATGGGAACAGTCCAGCCTGAACTACCAAGCCATGTCTTTCCTAGACCGGAATCAAGCATCCAAGGACCGGTTTCCGGCTATCAGCCTTCTTCAGCCTGGATAGCTTGACTCCAGTGATGTGGAGAGCCTGGGACTCACGTCTGAACATACCCAGCCCACTCGGGGTGAAAATTGCAAAAAACACAGTTGATGGACAGAATACAGAACAATGTCTTACATTCACCCCAGTACCAAGATCTGGGCCTAAATCCATCGGTTTTTTTGCACTCCACACCACCCTAGGTCCGACAATGGCTATATGCAAATAAGCCTTGACCCTGTGCCTGCTATGAAGGTGACTGAACAGGCCAGTCAATTTTATCTGTGCACTTGATATCAGCAGCATGTGCCGAACAGTTGTACATTGTTATTACAGGGAACGTCATTATTTCAGGAGCATCAGCGAGTCAGTGACGCATTGAAGACTGAAGGGTCGACGAAAACAAGGAATGCCGTGTTTTCAATACATCACCATGCTTACTTGCAGCTGCACTTCATGACGGTGCAGAGACAGAATATTAAGTTTTTAATATCGACATACACAAATATTGAGTTGGAAATATTGTGATACAGAAATATCGACAGCAAGAATATCGTGGTCAAGAATATCGAGTTTCAGGTAAGAAATATGGTTTTTGAAAATATCGAAGTTAGTAATGTTTGCAAACATTTTTTTTTTAAATATCGGTTTAAATTAGTGTAATGTCTTTTAGTATTTATTTTGAAAGTATGTGATCTATTTTTTTGTAAATTATTGCTTTTGTTTTTTAATATATGTTACATTTTTAGTAGTGATTCATTTTATGTTAATTAAATTTCACATTTAGTTCTATAGCGGGTTGTGGGTTTATAGGGGAATAGGGTGGGAAGTAATTTAATAATAATAAATGTATTCGATATTACTTATTACTATTTATTTAATTTAGATTGTATATGTGAATTGTGGGAATTTATTATTATTATTAATTATTAATTGGTTGTTAATTTTTATTAATTTATAAATTAGTAATTATGTCAATTTGTTATTTTTTTAGGAGCGGGTTGTGGATTTACAGGGAATAGGTTGGGAAGCAATTCTTTTTTTGGTAAATAATATTTATTAGTATAAGAGAAAGTACCAAATTAACAGTCAACATGAGGTGAAACAGTTAGCTGGGTAAAAAGAACAGCATGCTACAAATGATGTAATCCAAAAAGACATAAAAGGAAAACAACTTATGCATTAAAAGTGAGTAGTAAGAATTAAAGGTACTTAATAAATCAAATAATGTTATATCAATGATTTTACAAGAAAAGGAGAGAGAAAAAAGAAAGGGAAATAGGAGGAGAATGAACAGAAGAAAATAATAGAAAAGGATTAGTGTAAAGAAGGATGTGAGGATAAGTAAAAAGTAGGGGGAAGCCAGAGCAAATCAGATTACATTTTCTGAGAGAGTGTTAACAAAGAGACAGTAGAGATTCAATGTTCATTGCAAATAAGATTCCACCATGTTAAAATACAAATTTTGGAATTATCTTTCAAACAGGTTAAATAACTTTAAAAGCAAGAGCAATGTTCAGGTCAAACAATTTCAGCTCAGAGGAGTTGTTAAAAAATTCATCAAACATGGAAGCAAGGAAGACATTTGAAATTGATAGTGGCATACGGCATTGAAATATCTTAGAGGTTACAGACCAAATGAAGTTCCAAAATTTGAAAACATTAGGGCAGTGATAAATTAAATGCAATAGTGTGCCATCAGAAGAAAGACAAGACCAGCAAAGGGTATAGGAAGAGGGACTCATTTTATTAATAAAAACAGGTGTATGAACTACTCTATTGTATAGAAATAACAAGGATTGAGTTATATTTTCAGCTTTAGATGTGGTAAAGATTTTTTACCATAACGTATCCCATTTTTGAATCGAGAGAGTGAGTGAGAGGTCTTATTCCTATGCCAGTTCAACAGGGGATTTTTGTCTTTCAAGTATAGGGGTACCAAGCATTTTATAGATAAGTGAAGCTTTGGGGAGGATTCGGAGGAAATATTGTATAAAGGGGTCCGAGGGATAAATGGAGTAGAATCATCAGGGACATTTATGGATATTAGGAAGGATTGTAGTTCCTTTGCTAATTGTGAGTATTGGGATATATATGATGAGGGCAGGTTATAGCGTTCTTGTAATGTAGTACAGGGTATGACAGAGTTATGGGATATCAGTTGGTGAACATAAAAAATATCCTTTTCTTTTCAGTGTTTAAAGTAGAAAGATTTGTAGCAAAATGTAATGAATTTGTTGTCCCAGATGGAGGAGGCAAGGAAGGCTTGATGAAAATTAGAGACATCAGTAAATAAGGAATGTAATAAGTCTTGAGAATATTTTAAAATGGGATATTTAGAAATGAAAGTACAGTTGGATATAAAGCAGATATCATTAAAAGAGAATTAACATCCGCCACCGGACCAAGAGGAAGATGACACAGACTCTGATGAAGAATAAGGATCCAAGAACAGACGGGTGGGGTCTGGTTTATATAGCTATGAGTTTGCTAACCTGTGACTTTGTCATATTTGTCGATATATATGGTGTTAAAGTGCGGGGCTACACTGCTTTTTTATGTATTACACTGTATTCATGTTTTGCAGAACAGGAAAAAAAAAAATCTTTAAAAAGATTTTTAAAAAAAGACAATCAGACACGGAAATTCAGTTTTATTACTAAATAAATCTTTTGCAAAAGAGAATTCATGTAGCAAGGAGCGTTCAAAAGTAACCCAGCGAGGTATCAGTGAATCCTCATCTTGGCGATTTAGAGAGTAAAATTGTCTGATCAAAAAGGTGGTGTGATATAATTTAAAATTAGGGATCGTACCCCTCCATTTTATGTTTTAAGTAATCTAGATAAAGCAATACGTGCAGGTTTATTACACCATAAAAATTTAGTGCATAGGGAATTAATTTGGTCAAAATAATAATTTGGGATGCGAAAAAGGTAGCATAGAAAGCAAAAAAAGAATAAGAGGAACAATCACCATTTTGATAGTATCCAATCTGCCCCACCAAGATACAAAAAGAGCCGACCATGAAGTAAGCAGATTTTGAATTTTAAGTTTTAAGGTATTAAAATGATGGGGGAGAGTGTGAGAGATGGTAGGTGAACACCAAATACCCAGGTACTTGAGTTTAGACGAACACCATTTAAAGTTCATATTAGAGAACATATACTGGTAACAAGGAATTTAAATGCAAAACTTCAGTTTTAGAGAAGTTTAACTTGTATCCAGAAATTTTAGAATATAGATCAAGCTCCTGCAGATGGGGGATATAAAAGCGATAGTTTTTGAGAGGAAAATCAAAATATCATCTGCATAGGCAGATCATTTGATTTCTTGGGCATTGCATTGAAAACCTGTTATAGAGGGATTGTGATGAATGTGTTCAAGAAAAGGTTCCAGGTATAAAAGAAATAAAAGAGGGAAGAGGGGACAACCTTGTCTAGTGCCTCTATACAAACTAAAATACGGGGATAAAATACCGTTGACAGAGATACAGGCACAAGGTTCCGAGTACAATCATTTAATGAATGAAATAAATTTGGGTCCAAATCCGAACCAATTGAGAGATTTGAACATAAAATGCCAATTTATACGGCTGAATGATTTTTTAGCATCTAGGGACAATGCAGCAAGAGGGTTAGGATATTTCTTCCCTAGCTTAAGAATATTAGAGAACATTCTAGCATTATCCGAAGTTAGCCTACCTTTAATAATGCCAGATTGATCAGGTTTATCTAGCAAAGGTATAACGTCAACAAGTCGAGAGGCAAGAATTTTTGCATAATTAAGTAATGAAATTGGGCAATAATTTTGAAATAAAGTATGATCTTTTCAGGTTTAGGGATAAGTACAATGAGAACATCCAGGAAGAAGCCTTCAGATTTAGAATTTGAAATGAATGAGGAGAAAAGTTCAAGTAAGTGAGGAGCAAAAGTAGAAGAGAGAGAGGAGATAAGCTCTATAAAAAACCATGAGGGTCAGGAGCCTTAGCTCTTTTTAGAGATTTCTTGCAGCAAGATATCCTTTTCAAGAAGATTCATAACTTCCCGTATAGAGGGAGGAGGCGGGAGATCAGCAAAAAATGATAGGAAATAATTTTTGGAAGGATGTGTATCACCAGTATATAATAAATTCTAATTGGACTGGAAAGCATTTACAATGTCTGAATCAGAGTGTAATAACTTATTACTAAGGGTGTTGCGAATAGGACCAATGGATTTCTTTTCCGGTTTCACTTTTAAGTAATTAGCTAACATTCTACCCACTTTGTTTTGGCCCCCATTATACTTGGACTTTATTTTAAGTAAAATATTACATGCATTGTTAGTAGCTAGTTTTTTAAATCTGATTTCGCCTTAATAAGGTCCCGAAATGAGTAGGGCAGTTGGATGTAAAGAAAGCATGTTCAAGTTTTGCTATGTTGGAGACTAGATAGGAATTGGGAGTTTAGTGATCTTTTCTTCCTGGCAGTGTAGGCAATAGTAAAGGCACAGACGGAGGCTTTAAAAGCATCCCTGTTCTTATGGACAGAAGTGTCATCAGATTTAGTGAACTTAAACAATTCATTACTAAAGGAGCAGGCCTCAGGGATAAAGTTTTGGTCACCTAATAGGGAATTATTAAATCTCAATCGAGCATGTTTGGAAGTAGTAAAGGACAAATCAAGTGAGGCAGAGACAGGAGCATAGTCCGAGATAAAATTAGAGTAAATCTCCGAAAATTGGATAGAGGGGAATAGGGATTTTGAAACCAAAATGTAATCAATGCGTGACATGGTGTGATGCACATTGGAGAAAAATTTCAACTGATATTTATCAGGATTACTTGTCTTCCATACATCATAGAGTGGACAAAAGGCAATAGTAGATTGAAATGGTTTATGGGATTTATCAGGTTTAAATTTACAATTTGATTTCCTGTCAGAAAAAGGGTCTAGCCAATTGTTAAAATCTCCAGCGACAATGATGTCAGGATTAGTAATAGAGGACAACTTTAGCTTAATCATTTACCAAAAACCTGGATCATATTTGACCGGTCCATATATGTTAAAGAAGGTGACTTGTTTGCTATAAACCTTGGAATTAAGTATTACCCTTCGTCCACTTGTATCTCATTCAGTAGATAAAACTTGAAGTTTTAAGGATTTATGACATAGAATGGCAACACCTCCTTTACGATTAGGAGCAGGGGGAAAAACAACTTGTCCCACCGAGTGACGTTTAAGTTTGAGGGGTTCAATGTCGGTACAATGAGTTTCTTGTGAAAAAGCAACATGACATTTAAGTTTCAATAAATGAGACAGTACTTTTTGACATTTAACAGGATGACCTAGACCACGAACATTCCACGATCCAACATTAAACATGGTGTGGACTAAAGACAAGGGTACAAGAACATTGAAGGCACATTGTAAAAACCTAAATGAAAACGTAAGCCCTCATTCGTGAGAAATGAAGTAATATAGAAGGGTTACGAAAAACATAGAAAGGGAAAAAAGGAAATAAAAAGGGAAAAAGAGGACTAGGAAGGGTAGGAAATAGCAAGAAAGAATAAGAAGAAAATAAGAGATAAGAAAAAGAAGAGACTGATCAAGAACCATAAGCCAGATCTCAGAGTAAAACAAGAGTAAGAAGAGAAGCAGGCATGTAAGCATACAAAAACAAGAAGGAACATCGGAGAGAAATAGAAGGTAATATATTAAGAACCTTTCGAACCATGTAATCAAAAATTAGAAAACATAACTAGAGAACCAAATCAGAAAACTAAAAAGTAGTAATCACATTGAAATAACAAGAGAACAGTGTATATTAGACATTAGTGTCCATAGATGACCTGGTTATAGATTGCAGGAATAATTTCAATTTGGTTGGATCTTCAAAAGAACAGGAAACACCCTTGTGAGTAACTTTGCAGAGGCAGGGATGTAGTATACCATAGCGAATATTCAGACATCTCATTTGGGGACGTAGTGCCAAAAATTCCTTAGGTGTAGCATTGGTCGCATTAGAAAGATCTTGGGAAATAAAGAGGTTATGACCAGACAAGACAGTGTTTCTCTCTAGCACATTTCAGTACTCACATTAGGTCAGTAAATTCTAGGAAGAGCAATATGATACCACGTGGTCTGGTGGAATGAGGTTGAAGGCAACAAAGCCGATGTGCTCTCCGAATGTTTAAATGTGCAGAATACTGAAAATTCAAGAGTTCATATAAAAAGTTCTTCAGGAAGGAAAGGAGGTCAGGGCCCTCAATATTTTCCGGCAGACCATAAATATGTGAATTGTTCCTTCTGTTGCAATTTTCAAGGCCCTTTGTGTGAAGCTTAAGCTTTTGGATTTCTTGTTCCAACATAGGAATCTTGGTCGTCAAGTCCTGAATGTGGCCCACACGTTGTTCCATTTCGGTGATTTTACCTTCCATCTATCTTCAGTCAACTGCAGTTTCTTGTTGGTAGCACTCATGAAGGGTTTACGTGCACGTAGCTCGTCCAGAATTGTATCCAGGACTGGATTTGAGGATGATTGAATCGGAGAAGGCGGATCATTCTGGACTCTTTTAGGTTTAGTGCCAGAGGAGGAAGCCTTAGAGAGGCTAGGTGATTCAGTAGACACCACAAATGCATATACAATAATACCTCAAAAACGTACACAGAAGAAATTGGAGGTATAAATAATCACATTACAATTTATGTTACTGAAAAATATGAAGAGCGGGTAGCAGTAAATGCAGTCACTAAAAAACTAGTTCTGAAGTAATTTGCGCAGTAAGCACGAAAAAGACACAAATTCCATTGACAGGTGCTTAATACAATAAACTAGAGCATTGTAATGTGGCAGTAATGTGAGATCCGTAAGATGAAGGAAAGTTGCAGACCTAAGGAGAGCCAAAAAGCCAAAGTCACATGTGGACTCTGTGGAGGAAATGCAGCTCAAGCGCTGGAATGCATAAAATGGCGGCCACTCAGTGATGGAATCTTACTTTCTGTAACAAATAGTCCCAGGTATATTCGTGCTATTGAAGAAAAGTCCAAGGTTTGTTTGAAATGCCACTTGTTAAATCATCGTAGAACCGCAGTGCAGAGCAGACAAAGACCACCTTTGGGACCTTTCGCATTTGCCTGAGAAGTGAATTGCCTTTGATTTCAAAGTACAACACAACTCGTTTTCCCTGCCCTGCACTTTTGCGAAACTGCATTTTATAATGGAAATAAAAGATCCATGCAGTCTGTAATCAGGTTTGTAAACGGTTCAAGATGCCCAGCATATGCGCTACAAAAAGAGAAATATTTCAGGTAGAGGAAAAGCAGCACCAGCGCCGGAATGCATAAATTGTCAGGGAGAGTTGCACATTGTTGAAATGCGATAAAAAGCGGGTATAATTTCATCCCCGGTCACTCAAAAGACTGCCACAATGAAGAGACGTTGGAGACCAGCTTTGAATGCGCTGGGCATGGTCTCAATGTGGGCGACATTGAAATTCTTCGCTCTGTGTACGGACGGAGCTCAGAAGGATGCTGCCATCTCGTCGGATGCGTAAACGGTTAGGAAGTAATTTAATTATAAAAAAGTATTTAATTTCTTTTGATTATTAGTATTTATTTAATTTAGATTTTATTGTGTCAATTTTGGGAATTAATTTATTATTAATTGGTTGTTAATTTGTAATATTTAATTAATTGGTAATTCTGTTAATTGTGGTTTTTTTTAAGGATTGGGTTGTGCGTTTATAGGGGAATAGGGTGGGAAGTAATTTAATTATAACAATTTTTTATTTATTAATATTTGTTTTAGATTTAATAGTATTAATTATTCATTGGTTGTTCATTATTATAAAGGGTTCCGGTTTTCCATTTTAACGGATTTTTACATATAAATACAGATGGAAAACTTTTAGTTTTTTGTCTGTATTTATATATAGAAACGGGAAAATACTGACTAAACAAATGCTCCTGCCGCCTCTGTGCTCCTCTATAAAATCGGTGTCAGAGGCGGATAGGGGCTGCGAATGAAATCTGAAACTACTGATGCTCTGGAGAGTGGTGAACAAGTGCAGCTGGGAGCGCCATGTCTGCAGAGACCCTCCAGCACCCCTCGCTGTGGTGCTCATAAAAGGTGAATTCTTTCAGCAGTGCAAGCATCCGATGTCCTTTAAAAGGTGTGAAAACACCCAAGGACATCGGCTGCAGACCTAGCAACCTTTTGTTGTATTAGAGGGGGAAGGAGTGTAGAACAGCATGCGCAGAACCACTTTACAGAATTGTCCAGAGGCAGGGTGTGTAGACATGGGTTGTGGGCTGGTTTGTCTCACTGTGTTGTTGAGATGCCAGTGAAATGGGACAGCCTTGGCACAGTCTCACTCCCAGCTCTGTTCTTTGATGAGCTTGCTGTCTTTTATCTTTGCAGAAAGTAAATGAGGACCATGGTAAAACGTGCCTGATGCCATGAGCAGTTCTGTTGCCCTGGTAGAAAATGTAAGCCTTCTCTAAGTGTTCGATTACCCCGTTGTAGAAAAAGAATAATATTCCACACATAAAAGTAAACAAATTATGATCTCTACACACAAAAAAGCCTGGTGCGACCATATGTCTTAATTGCTTTATATTTGTTATTGAAGAAACTTTTCCTAAAGACAATGCACATTATTCTTGCTTTGTCAATATTAGCAAGCAAAAGTTCTGTGACGGTCCGAAGCTGTGGTATTTGCCATTCCAAACCAGCGTCTTGTGTATCTTATCCTCTACACTGGTTTCTGATGGAGATATTACTATAAAATGTCTTGCTTGGGAAAGGAAAACACCTGGTGTTGGCAATTATATTTCAGTGGTCGAACATATCCTTCACAAACCTGACAGATTATCAGGCTGCTTATTCTTTCCCACTATGGATTCAGCCAACAAAGTATGCATGTCAATTCAAATAAATGAGGAAAAATACTAGCTGCAGCGCCTTTTTTGATTGCGACAAAAATAATTGTGGGTAAAGACAGATAAAATGACCCTAAAATAAATATGGAAAAATACAGACGGAAATGTAAAAAAAAAAATACCATAAAGCCGGGAGCCCTAATTATTATTAATTAATTCATAATTATGTTAGCTGTTGTATCATTTTGTAGGAGCAGGTTGTGGGATTATAGGGTAAGAATAGGAGGGGAAGTAATTTAATTTTAATATATTTAATTATAATATTTTTATATTAATATTTATTTAATTTATAAATGATAGTGTTAAATGTGGGAATTAATTGATTAATAATGATTTATCAATTGTTTGTTAATCAATATTGATTTATTAATTATTTGGCAATTATGTTAATTGTGTAATTTTTTAGGAATGGGCGGTGGGGTTTATAGGGGTATAGGGTGGGAAGTAATTTATTTAAAAATAATAAATGATTACTTTTTAAATAATGGTAATTATTAAAAACTTAAATACGTCAATTGTGTAATTAATTTAAGACGCGAGTTGTGGGGTTTATAGTGGTAAAGGGTGGGAAGTAAATTATTTTAATTTATTAAGTTATGAATTGATAAAAATAGAATGTAAAATTAGTTATGGATATTGGGTAATGATTTTTAGGTCTGTGTTGTGGTATTTATTGTGGTAGAGGGTGGAAAGTATTTTAGGTTTCATTAATGAATGATGAATTGCTCCTTATTGTTCACTTATTAATTGATACATATTTATGGTAATTGTTTGGTCAGTAAAAGGATCTTTAACTGTTTTAATTTGTTTTCTAATTAATATTTGTTTATTTGATAATTAATTATGTTAATTATGGAGGTACAATTTTTTAGAAATGTTGATGTGTGTTGTGAATTGTGTGGTGTTATAGGGTAGGACATATAAAATATAAATTTTATGTTACAATTAATGTTTTTGATTATTATTAATGTTTATTAAATATAATTTGTTTGAAAATTATTTTTATAATTGTATAAAAGAATATTTGTAGGTATTTTTTTACATTTTTTTTACGTTTCTATCTTTTGTAATTATTATTTTGTTATATATGTATATATTTTTGGTTTTTAAAATTTGTTGCATTGTAGTTGATATTTGGGGGTCGATTACAATAGCGGGCGGATTGCCACCGACCGCATGGCAGTGGCGATCCGCCCGCCATAATCCACCATCCGCCACCCAATTCCCCCTGCCATATTACTATGGCCGGGGGACCCCTGCGGACCCCTGCGGACGGAAAGACCGTCTGCCAGTTTTCCGCCCGGTCGATGAGTCGACCGGGCGGAAAAGGGTTTAATATGGTGGCGGTGTCTGGTAGACACGGCCATCCATATTAGGATACAAGCGAGAATTTGCCTTTGTGGCGGCAACGTCGCCACGGAAAGGCATGCGGTCCTTGACATTGGGGGCCCGTAGCAGGCCCCAGGTATTTTGGGGGGTGGGGGTACCATTTGCATGTACAACATGGCAGGCACTGTGCGGTGTCTGTCACGTTGTGCATTCAAATGCACAACGTGCATTTTTAACCTTGTGGTGGGTGCTGCTGGCTGCACCACCCACCGAAATGTTAAAAATGATGGATGCGCCCGCCAGTGTTGCGGGCGCATCCAAATTGCAAATACGGGACAGCCGCATGCATTATGAGTGGTCCCATTTCCCTGGGCTATGGCGGGCAAAGTTCGCCCACCATGCTAATCAGCCCCTTGATTTGATTTTAATTTTGTATTGACTTCAGTGAGAATATTAATTTTTATCCCTCTGCTGTCCAACACTTTCCCTACTGTTGCACTCACTGGAGTGGGAATATTACATTTGACCCCTCCGCTATCCAACACTTTCCATACTGTTGCACTCAATGGAGTGGGCATAGTAATTTTTACCCCTCCGCTATTCAACACATTCCCTATTGGTGCACTCACTGGAGTGGGAATAGTAATTTTAACCCCCTCCACTATCCAACACTTTTCCTACTGTTACACTCACTGGAGTGGGAATAAGAATTTGTACCCCTCCGCTATCCAACACTTTCCCTAGTGTTGCACTCACGGGAGTGGGAATAGCAATTTTTACATCTTCGCTATTTTACACTTTCTCTACTGTGGCACTCACTGGAGAGGGAATAGTAATTTGTACCCCTCCACTATCTAACTCCGTCCCTACTGTTGCACTCACTGGAGTGGGAATAGTAATTTGTACCCCTTCGCTATCCAACACTTTCTCTACTGTTGCACTCGCTGGAGTGGGAATAGTAATTTATACATTTCACTATCCAACACTTTCCCTACTGTTGCACTCGAAGGAGTGAAAATTGGAAGTTTAAAAATGATTAAATATATTAATGTTTTAGTTTATAAGGAGTAGTTTCTTACCTGTAACTCCAGTTCTGTAGTAGGGGTATCTCTGTAACAGTCATAATCTAGTGAATAGTCCCGCTCATGTGCGGGGACCCCGGAGCAATCAAAAATAATCTCTTAAGCTTTCTTTTGTGCAGTCCTGCATAGACACTTAAGAGAGAATTTAAAAACAAATAATGCAGCCTATACCTACCAGGCTACACTGTCCAGTACTTCAACTAGATATTCCACCAATACCATTTTCAGTTCAGCCTGCCAAGTTTCCTTCATAGAGAAACTTCCCCTTTCACCAAGAAAGCCTCTGGAATGATAGAGAGGAAAGGGTGGACAGACAAGCCCCATAGGCTGCCATTATGTGGAAATAGAACTCAGTATCCCAGAATGCACAGCAGGTCCCTTTCACTTTCAGTTCTTTTTGAAGGCGTATAAAGCTAGACCTGTAGCATTCAGTACATGCACATCTTTCTCCACCGGGGAGGAGGGCGGGCGCTTATGACTATAACAGAGATACCCCTACTACAGAACTGGAGTTACAGGTAAGAAACTACTCCTTCTGTAGTAGGGGATCTCTGTGTATAGTCATAATCTAGTGAATAGAATGGCAAGCCCATCCCCAACACCAAAGCGGCAGTGGAGAAAAAGAAAAACAACACCACTACTGTGCGAACAGATTTTGCAACGAAGCCTGCCCAACCTGAGCACTTGCCCTAGAATCAGAGTCCAGACAGTATTGCTTAGCAAAGGTATGGACCGACTTCCAAGTGGCAGCCCTGCAGATCTCTGCAATGGGAACATTACGGAGCAAAGCTGTCGTAGCCGCTTTGTCCCTGGTGGAATGAGCCTTAGGCTTACCTCCTAAGGTTTTGTTAGCCTTTTGGTAACATAACTGGATACAGGACACAATCCACCTAGAGATGGACTGTTTAGAGGTAGCAAGACCAGTCCTGAATGGCCCATAGTTAATAAACAATTGGTCTGACCTACAAATATCCTTGGATTTATCCAAATAGAATTTCAACACCCTTCGGACATCCAGGGAATGAAGAGCTCTTTCCGCTGGAGTGGAATGAATCTGAAAAAACGTACGCAAAGTTATAGTCTGATTAACACGGAAATCAGAAATAACCTTAGGAAAAAATTTAGGGCGAGTATGAATTGCAACCTTAGCAGCATGAAATACAGTAGAAGGTTCCTGGCAACACAATGCCAGAATTTCACTCACCCTGTGTGGCCGATGTAATGGCCACAAGGAACGCCGCCTTCCAGGACAGGTGCTGTAGCGAAGCCTTATGAATAGGTTCAAAAGGTTCCTTCATCAGTCTGGACAGCACCACATTCAATCCCCATGAAGGCGAAGAAAGTCTAACAGGAGGAAACTTTTTCTTCTAGCCTTCCAAAAAATCCTTTATCACTGGAACCTGGAAAAAGTCAGAGCAGCTAGATGGACCTTAATGGATTGAAAATGAGGGCCCGACTGCGCCAAATGCAAAAGGTATGGAAGGATGACATCTTCCTTACATGTCGTCGGATCATAGTTCTTGGACTTGCACCAGATGCAGAATCTCTTCCACTTGTAATCATAGGAAGTCCTAGCGGAAGGTCTCTTAGCCTTCTTCAGTATGTCCATACAAATGTGCGGGAAGATTCAAATGGCCATATTGCACTATCTCAGGAGCCATGCTGCCAAACTCAGACGAGAGGTTGGCGTGTACCATCTGCCCCCTGAACTTCGTGAGAAGGTCCAGCCGGCACAGCAGCCATATGTGCGGAAGAAGAGACCGGTGCAGCAGGTCCGTGAACCACCACTGTCTGGGCCATTCCGGGGCAATTAGGATCATCCGCGCCCTGGACTGGGACAGCTTGATGAGCACCGCCGGAATCAGGGGAATGGGTGGAAAAGCATACAGAAAGATGTTCGACCAGTTGATCCACAGCGCATTCCCCAGCGTCCCCTGCTGGTAATACCTGGATGCGAAGTCTCGGCGGTGGCTAACAGATCCACATCTGGAGTGCCCCACCTGGTGAAGATGTCTCTGAGTACTTCGTCGTTTATGACCCATTCATGGTTTTCCTGAATCAGTCTGCTCAGTGCGTCCGCCTGAACATTCTGCACAACTGGCAGATGGGTAGCCGTTATCGTCAGTCCTCTGGCTAGCAGCCAGTGCCAGATCGCCTGCGCCTCCTGCGACAGTGTGCGCGATCTCGAACCCCTGCTTGTCTAGGTAATACCTTGTGGTCGTATTGTCTGTCTGTACAAGCAGAAAGTTGGTCTGAAAAGATGGATGAAAGGCCTTCAGTGCCACGTGAACAGCTCAGAGTTCCAGGAAATTGATATGATACGTGGACTCCGTCGGGGACCAATGTCCTTGTATCTGTAACTCTCCAGAATGCGCTCCCCAGCCCTGGAGAGAAGCATCCGTCATGATGGTCTGAGTGGGAATGTCCTTGTGGAAGGGAACCCCTTTGATGAGGTTCTCCGCTAAACACCACCATTTCAGAGACTGTAGAGCATTCAGGGACAGTCGTATCTTGTCGTCCCAGTTCCCTCACCTCTGGTCCCACTGATCCTCTAGACACTCCTGCAGCGTTCTCATGTGTAGCCGTGCATGTGGCGTGAGGAAGATACAAGAGGCCATCGACCCCAGTAGAGAAGACACCGTCCTCACTGTTGTAGATGGAGCGGTCATAAGAGCCTGAGCCTGCCAAAGGAGTGATAACCGCCTCTCCTCCGAAGGAGACACGCTTGCTGACAGTGTATTGATGGAGGCTCCCAAGTACTGTAGGCACTGGACCGGAGTTGGGACAGACTTGGACATGTTGATGTGCAACCCCAGCTTGTTCAAGAGGACGGACGTCTTCTGGAAGTCCGCTTGAGCTTCCGAGAAGGAGGATGCCTTGATCAACCAATCGTCCAGGTACGGGTAGACAAACACCTTGTTCTTTCTCAGGTGTGCCACTGCCATGCATTTTGAAAAGGTCCTGGGCGCAGACTTCAGCCCGAACTGTAGTACTGTGTATTGATAGTGATTGGCTCAGACTTGGAATCGCAGGAACTTCCGATGTTTCCGTGCAATGGGCACATGGAAGTATGCATCCTGTAGGTCTAACGCGCCCCAGCCAGTCTCCCCTTTGCAGTTGAGGGTAAATCTGGTGCAAAGACAGCATGCAGAACTTTTCCCTGCGAATCCATTTGTTTGCTTGTCGCAAATCCAGAATGTGCCTGAACTCGTTCTCGTCTTTCTTGCGTACCAGAAAGAACCTGTGAGTAAAGACCTCATCCCCTTTGAGACAGAGGGACGTCTTCTATCGCCCTTTTTCTTAACAGGGTATCGGCCTCCGCCTGGAGCTCGCGCAGATGAAACTGCGAGCAAACCGTTGGAATTGCTGGAGGCAGGCTGATGAACCGAAGACTGTATCCATAGCAAACAATATTTAGCACCCACTTGTCCTGAGTAATTTTTCTCCACTCTGCCAGGTAGTATTGGACACTCTGTAACAGCTCAGAGCCTAGACCCGGCCGGTCCTTTGGTCGCGGTGGCAGATTGCTGCCCACTCCGGCCCCTCTGACGCTTTTGGAAGGGCCTCCTCTGGAACTGCTGTTGTTGCTGTCCAGTTTGCTGGCCTAGCCTTCTGCCCTGCGCCCCGTACCGTCTCTGGAACGGGCGGTAGGTCTTCTTTTGTTCCTTGGGCTTCTCCATCAGGGTTTCAGCCTCTGCCTTCATCCGGGCCATTTCATCGTCAGCGTGCTTTCCAAAGAGGGTCTCGCCCGATAAGGGTAAGTTGGCCACCCTCTGTTGGGCCTCCGGTTTCAATGACGAAAGCCGCAGCCAGGCATGACATCTCTGGTTGACTCCATGGCGGTACCCTTGGGCTGCCGGAAACGATGAATCCGCAGCTGCGCTGATCAGTTGATCAGAGACCAGCAGCCCTTCGTTCAGGATCTCCATGAAATCCTCCCTCTACTCCTTAGGAAGGAGGTCAGCGAACTGTTGGAGGGACTCCCACAGAGCCCGATCGTACCGTCCCAACGTCGAGGTACTCGCGGCCTTCATGGAGGTGTTGGCCGACCCGCAGACCTTCCTGCCTGCCGAATCCATCCAGCGGCTCTCCTTGTCTGGAGGCACTGTAGATGACAGCGTGGTAGCATGTTGTTTCCGCGCCGCCGTCACGATCACCGAATCCGGCGCTGGATCAACCCCGAGAAATGCTGGGTCTGAGTCAGGAGCCCTGTACTTCTTTTGTAGCCTGGAGGGGGCTGATTTCGTAGTCGCAGGAGTGAGGAATAACTCCATGGCAGGCTCCACCAATCCTGGCACTAACGGCAACAGAGGTCGAGACAATAGCTTCTTATGACAGGTCTCAAAAATGACTGAGGTCGTCGGCGTGGACACAGTAAGCGTAATGCCCAGCTCGCTCGCCTTTCTCAGCAGCACATCCTGGAAGGAGATAATGTCGTACACAGGCGACACCCTCGTCCGAGGGGATTCAGACAGGGTAGGTGAGTAGTCCCTAGCGCTGGACAAATCCGTACGACACCTAGACCTGTCCCTCCTGTGGCGCCATCTAGATCTAGTAGACGAACAACGGCGACTCCTGGATCTAGACCTCCTCGGCCTTGGTCGCGGAATGTGCGGCGGCCTGACAAGGAGCCTCAGAGGAAGAGGCCCTGTAGGTGGAGTCGGAAAGTGCGGCAACGAGGCCGACCTCAGTGGAGCAGGCGGCCGCCCATGAGGTGGCGGAGGTGGAGTCGGTGGCAGCCCATGAGGCGGCGGATTTGGAGGAGGTGGCGTCGGAACCAGAGGGGGTGTATCCTTTGGCAACGGAAGCGGTGGTGAAGGCGACTTCGGTTTAGGGGGCGAGTATACCACAGAGTACACAGAGCCCGGAGACTGCTCCACTCTCCTCTTCTTCCTCGCCTGACCTGACTGGGGAAACCGAGAGGCCTGGCCCCCTGTAAGTGAACGACGTCACCGCCATGCCCCCGATGATCTGGAGGAGCTTCTGGCGTCAGAACGTCTCCTGGAGGCCGATGTCTTCCTCTTAGGCTCTGAGCATCTCTTCGGCGTCGATGAGCGCCTTCTCGACGCCGACGAGCGGCGTCTCGACGTCGATGATCTACGTCTCGACGTCTGAGTTCTCCTTCTCGACGTCGAGGATCGCCGCAACGTCGAAGCTCTTCTTCGACGGCGAACGACGGGTCGACCGTCGGGCTCGCCTCAACGGCGAGCGCCGGCATGACCTCTCTCGACGTCGATGACTAGACGTTGAATCTGTACTCGGCATCAACCTCGACGGAGGTCTCGACGTCAGTCCCCTCGACGTCGAAGCCGTTTCGACCCAGAGCCCTGGGGAGACGGGGAACAGACCGTGGTCATTCCTCTCAACGCCGAGGCTGTCGACGGAGACCGGTGGCGTTTTCTGGCCTTCTTCTCATTGAGGAGCCCCCCAGAAGCCTCAGCACGGGCAGATGAAGCAGTCCCAGCATGCCCAGACCCACCTTGACCATGCTGTTTTCTTTGCTCCAGTCCTTGGAGCCTGATCTTCTGTCTGCCCTTCAGGGTCCTGGAGGAGAAAGTCAGGCAGATCTCACAATCCACAGGAACATATGCAGAAGGGAGACACAGGATACACACCTCGTGTGGATCGGACTTGGCCTACTTCCTAGAGCACTCAGGGCATTTATCAAATAAGGCAGGCATATTTGATAAATGAGGGCTCAGAATTACAAGAAAAACACCAGTAATTAAAGAAGGCACAAAAACACGTCAAGTAAACACACTAACACTTTAAAAGTGCAAAAAATGGGGAGCTCAATACCCCAGGGTCCTGCTATCAGGAGCCGGAAAAAAGAACTGAAAGTGGAGGGGACATGCTGTGCATTCTGGGATACTGAGAGTTCTAGAAAGTTTCCTTAAAGGCACGGTATCCCTTTTTGAGCCACATAATGGCAGCCTATGGGGCTAGTCTGTCCACCCCTTCCTCTCTATCATTCCAGAGGCTTGCTTGGTAAAAGGGGAAGTATCTCTATGAAGGAAACTTGGCAGGCTGTGCTGAATATGGTATTGGTGGAATATCTAGTTGAAGTACTGGACAATGTAGCCTGGTAGGTATAGGCTGCATTATTCGTCTTTAAATTCTCTCTTAAGTGTCTATGCAGGACTGCACAAAAGACAGTTTAAGAGATTATTTTTGATTGCTCCGAGGTCCCCGCACATGAGCGGGACTATTGAATGAATGAATGAAAATGAAAATGCATTTATACAGCGCGATTGCTGCCCTGGGGCGTCCAAGCGCTAGGGAACCAGAGGGGGGTGTAGTGAGGCTGACAGAGACTGGGAGGAGGGGAAGGGGGCTGAAATGATTACGGGGATTTGAACAGATGGGTTTTAAGTTGCTTGCGGAAGGAGTCAAGGTTGGGGTTAGATCTCAGGTGAAGGGGGAGGGAGTTCCAGATTTTTGAGGCGTTGAAGGTGAACATTCTTCCGCCTGCTCTAGACCTTTTAATTCTGGGGACTGTTGCCATAAAAGCCTGACTAGAGCGTAGTTCTCTGCCTGGGTGGTATTGGCTAACTAGGCTGCGCATGATTTTTGGGCCCGAGTCCCAAAAGGCCTGATGGGCGATACACATTGCTTTGAAGGTGACTCTTTTACGTACTGGCAGCCAGTGAAGGCTGGTCAGTGCCTCTCTGACTGGGGTTCTTCGTGGAATTTGCAGTAGGGTACGGGCCGCACAGTTCTGCACCAGTTGCAATCTATTTAATGTGTACTCTGGGGCTCCCAGATAAAGGACGTTATTTGAGTCCAGGCGTGATTGTATTATGCCCTGAATAGCTGTTTGTTTAGCCTCCATTGGGAGCAAGGGGAGGACCTTCTTCAGTGTCCGGAGGAGTCCAAAGCAGGTGGCGGAGAGCTTTGTGGCCTGAGTGTTAAGAGTAAGATTCCTGTCCAGCCATACCCCCAGGCTTTTGATGTTATCTTTCGGAACCGGGGGGGGGGCCTAGACAGGTGGGCCATAATGATTTGAAGAGGGTCGGATCGGCCGGGCCTAACAGCATGAGCTCTGTTTTGTCCCCATTCAGCTTTAGTGAGGACAGCGTCATCCAGGACTTCACCTCCTCCAGGCATTTGGTTAGGCCCCCCGATGGAGAGTGTTGGGCTTCCTGCGCTAAGGAGACCACCAGCTGTGTGTCGTCCGCATAGGAAATGATCTTAACTCCATACGGACGAACTACCTCAGCCAGTGGCCTCATATAGATATTAAAAAGTGCAGGGCTTAGAGAGGAGCCTTGGGGGACTCCACACTTCAGGGGTATGCTGGAGGAGACTGCTTGTCCGTCAAACACCTGGAACGACCTATTGCTTAGGAAGGATTTTATCCAGAGCCAGGCCTTGTCCATGATGCCGACGTTTGATATGCGGTTCAGTAAGGTGTTATGACTGACCGTGTCAAACGCCGCACTAAGATCAAGGAGGACCACTGCCACTGATCCTCCTTGATCAATGATTTTCCTGGACTCCTCGACGACCATAAGGAGGGCAGACTCTGTTCCATGCTTAGGCCTGAATCCTGTCTGGGTAGGGTCTAACAGCTGATTGCTTTCCAGATAGTTGACCAATTGGAGATTGATGTATTTCTCCGCAATTTTGCTCACCCAAGGGAGTAGTGAGATCGGGCGGTAGTTGGCAAAGTCCGAGGGATCTAGATGAGGCTTTTTTATTAGTGCTCGAACCATTGCCCGTTTCCAGGCAGGAGGAACAGTGGCAGAGTCAATGGATGCATTCACGAGATTCTTGATGATGGGTAGAACCGTCTGGGATGCAAGTAACATTGTCTCTGGGGGGGCCGGGTCGGTTGGTGAGCCGGATTTCACTTTCCGAGCTGTAGATTCAACTGCTTCTAGGTCCATGCAGGGGAAGTGGTCAAGTGTGGGTGAGAAGGTTAGCTCAGGGTCTGACCCTCCGTTGTTGTTATGAGGTAACGGAGAGGCAGTGCTGGTTGGGAAGGAAGTGTATATCTTATTCACTTTGGCAGAGAAGAATTCTGCCAGGTCGTTACATTGGGCGGTTGATTTCTCCTCGTGAACACTGGAAGGGGGTGGTTTGATCAGGGTCTGCAGAGTTTGGAAAATTTCCCTGGGTTTGGAATTTGAGGTTAGGATCTTATTGGAGAAGTATTTCGTTTGGGCAGTTTTTATCTCCTCTTTATAAGTTTTATTTTTTTTTTATTTTTTATTTTTTAAAACCTTTATTTATATAAAAACACAATACACAGCGTCTGCCTACAACCCCGCAGGGCCGGCCGCTATGACATACGGTAAAAGGATAAGAAAGAATCCGATTAGGCAGAACTTCGTTAAAGCAGTCTCTGAACAAGAAGTAGCGCGTGGAACCTGGAACCACAGCGCAAGGATAGGAAAGGTTTAATTTTATGATTTTGTTGAAGTCAATTTGAAAAACTACGAAAGGAGTCAAAGCTAATATCTGACCAGGATAGCTATTATCTGTCAAGGAACACGAAACCCCGACCCCAAAAGAGAAAAGAAGAGGGAAATAGGTAAATAGAAGAAGAGAAGAAAAAGAAAGAGGGCCATAGAAACAAAGAAAAACATAAAACACGTCCCATCCCCCCACCCTGCATACCAGCGGAAGGCCACGGCCCACCCCCCCCCCCCCAATAGGCATGCCTGTCGCCCCTAGAGAACCCCCAAGTGGGAAAGAGAGTAGAGAGAGTGAGAAAAGACCATCCCAGTCTCCAACCCTCGGAAAAGTCGGGAGGAGGTAAGTTCAATATACTCCCGGTCTCCACCAGCCCCGTAAACATCCCCCACCCCAGATATCACCAGCACTACAGAGGAAGCAAGCAAGTCTGTAGGTAGGGAGAGTCATTTCAAAATGCGCAAATAAATCAGACTAAAAGCAGTCCCACCCCGGTCCCCGCCCGTCAATCTGTACATCCCAGTAAAGAAATCGCCCAGCCCGGACCCGATCCTGGGCGGCCCCACGTACCCGCCCCCCATGAGGAGCCGAAAGCGTCAGAGAAAGGAAGATAGCCAGCTCCAGCGAGAACAAAGAGGCAAAATGGCCGCTCTCAATGATGAAGAAATGCCTAGGGACAAAATGGCCGTTGCTAGTCCAGATCAGGGTCAACACATACCAGGAACCGCATTTTCAATACAGTAAATCGTTGCCCTGCAGATCACTACCCAAACCCGGCAAGTCAAGAGGCATTACCATAAAGAGACTGCCTAACCCTGGCCCGATCTCGGATAGATCTCCGAGCACACCCCTCGATGACAGCCAGCCCCCTCCGTAACAAAGAGACAAAATGGGCGCCAAGAGGGAGGGGGAGACCCACAGAACCAAAGGAAACGATACCAAACATCCAAAAGTTCGTCGGTGTCAGCGAAAAGGGCCTTCGAGTCCTCCTGGCGATACATGTAGAACAGCTGGGAAAGCGGAGGCTTCAATGGAAGAGCCGTTGAGAGGGTCAGGAATCGCGCAGCCGGTAGTCTCGTCGCTGGTAGCGGCAGTGAAGACAAAGTAGCAGTTCCCGGAGGGGGAAACAAAGTATCACAGGCAGAGTAGATAGACGGCCATCCAAATGCGTCCAAATCGTCCCGGGTCTCATCACCGTCGATGGGAGTTGGTAACACAGTAGCGAACTTAGGCACCAACAAGGTAGTTTGCAATTGCTGCTGGGAACAGTCCCTCTGCGTCTGTCCTGAATCGAAAATTATATCCTCTAGCTTTTGGCTGAGCCTGTGGGAGCCATGAGATAGCGCCGATCGCAGATCAGCAAGGGCAGTCAGGATAACGCCATAGGAAGGGGCAAGCTGCGGTCCTCCAGCATCTGGAGCACATGAGGGGATAGTCAATGCGATTCCCAGCCCAACCATGGCGCCGCAGTCCCAGGGCGAGGGTGGGCGATCCTCCCCTCCTCGCAATTCAGCAAATATGTCCGCCATGCCATTAATCCGGTCGCAGGAATATGGGGGATGCATCAGAAAAACAGCAGCTGCCTCCTCCCCGTTCACCATCAGCTGCAGCCAAGCGCCACCAGAAGGACAAATAGTCAGGGCGAAAGGGCAAACCACCGATTCCGGGCAAGCCCCGTAGCGATGTTAGAGCAGCATTCACCCAGCGCCGAAAAAAGGGACCGTACTTTCCGTGCGTTATACCCTCCAGGCGTGAGATAGGTGCAGCAGACGGCAATCCAAGGCAATCCGTGCGCAGCGGTCTGCGAGACAGTAGTGAGCAGCTCCTCCCAGGCTCCGGGCATCATGCAGGCCGGCCGGCCATCACCGCTCCAGCGAGGCCAGGCATCCAGCGGCGGTATACATCAGGGTCCAAGGCATCGGAGCGATGAGCGATTAGTAGGCTATCTCCGCACTCCGGACGAGCCGAGACTCCGGAAGGACATCGGCGAAGTCAGCAAATATACCCCGGTCGGATAGCCGGGAAAATAGAGCAGGATTCAGACAGGATAGTAATGCGGGGCTCACGGGCCGGTGGAGCCGGGAGCCTACACGTCCGCTCCGGTCGCCATCTTGGCTCCTCCCCCCCTCTTTATAAGTTTTTATTTCTTCCCGATATCGGGTTTTGTCCTCCATAGAGTAGTTTGAGCGCCATTTTCTTTCTGCTTTTCGGCAGTGTCGCTTTTTGTCTCTGAGGGCTTCCGTATACCATGGGGCTGTTTTGTGGGAACGTTTAGCCGATGATTTCTTGAGGGGGAGGATGGTCTCAAGGGAGTGCAGAATCCAGCTTTCGTACTCCTGGTTTGCCAGACAAGGGTCTTTGTTATTTGAGGGGAGATTTTCCAATAGTTTGTTTGTCCATTCATCCACTTGTATCCGTGCCCACGATCTCGCGTATCTGGTCGAGGGGGTAGGGAGAATGGGTTTCTCAGTAAGCCAGGTGAGGGGCACCAAGGAATGATCAGTCCAGGGGAGGGGGAGAGGGGGTTCGGTTGAGAGCTCCGCGCAGTTGCTAAATACTGGGTCCAAGAGGTGTCCCTTCGTATGGGTAGGAGTGTTCACTCGTTGAGTAAGTTGTAGTGCGGCCAGGTAGTCAGTCAAGGTAGTGGCCGTTGCGTCTGATGATGAGTCAAAGTGTAAATTAAGGTCGCCTAACACAATGAAGTTGGCAGCAGCGCAGATGCGAGGTGCTACTGTTGCTGAGAGACCACTATGAAATTGTTTCGGGGGGCCGGGTGGGCGGTATATCAAGGCGCCCGAGAGGCAGTGGTTGGGGGAAAACTCCAGCGCGAAAGCTAAGTTTTCACAATCTGGAATGTTTTCCATGAGTCGGCAGCGATATTGGTCTTTTACTATGATTGCTAGTCCTCCCCCTCTGCCGTCTGGGTGGTCTTGACGAGTGATTTGATAACCAGCGGGGAGAGCAGCAACCACATCAGGGTCGGAGTCAGACGTTAACCATGTTTCCGTAAGAAACAGTGCGTCTGGCTTGCGTTCTTCTAGTAAGAGGGATATTTCCAACCTGTGTTTGGGGAGGGATCTACAGTTTAAAAGAAGCATGCAGTATTCATGGTGTAGGGGTTTTCTCTGCCTTGTGGGGAGGGGTGCGCTGCATTTTGGACAGGTGGCTGGAAGGGGTGTGGTGTCAAGAGCGTACCTTCGACAGTCATGTTCCATGGGTCTCAGGTCGTGGAGGGCGGCCGAGCTGTAGGCTAGGGTCTGGTTTGCCTGGGTTGTAAGTGGTGTGGCCCCTGGCCCGGACTCGGCGCGGACGAGCGCAGACGAGCTTGCCTTATGCGCGCCTTCGGCGCGCATTCGTCGCGCCCGCTGCGCTTCCTGAATGGACATATTTTTATAGGCAGTAAATCGGGAAGTGCGTGAGGGGGCGTGGCCTGTCCGGTGGGCGTGGCCTATGTGGCCACAATGGCGGCAAAAGTAAACAAACACTCTCCGGTGGCAGCGTATTGCTCAGCTGCCCTCCCGGGGGTTTGTGCAGCGCAAGGTGCTCAGGGGGGTAAGTGCAGCGGATGCTGTATTAAAACACAAGCAAATACAGTTTTAAAAAGTGGTCAGCGTTTCCGCTCTACTCCCGGCTCAAGCCTCAGGAGGTTCCAATTTTACAATGACGGCGCTAGATTTCAGCACGCTTTTGTAGCGAGAACGAGTGAGGGGGCGTGGCCTGTACGGTGGGCGTGGCCTATGTGGTCACAATGGCGGCGAAAGTAAACAAACACTCTCCGGTGGCAGCGTATTGCTCAGCTGGCCTCCCGGGGGTTTGTGCAGCGCAAGGTGCTCAGGGGGGGTAAGTGCAGCGGATGCTGTATTAAAACACAAGCAAATACAGTTTTAAAAAGTGGTCCGCGTTTCCGCTCTACTCCCGGCTCAAGCCTCAGGAGGTTCCAATTTTACAATGACGGCGCTAGATTTCAGTGCGCTTTTGTAGCGAGAACGAGTGAGGGGGCGTGGCCTGTCCGGTGGGCGTGGCCTATGTGGTCACAATGGCGGCGAAAGTAAACAAACACTCTCCGGTGGCAGCGTATTGCTCAGCTGGCCTCCCGGGGGTTTGTGCAGCGCAAGGTGCTCAGGGGGAGTAAGTGCAGCGGATGCTGTATTAAACACAAGCAAATACAGTTTTAAAAAGTGGTCAGCGTTTCCGCTCTACTCCCGGCTCAAGCCTCAGGAGGTTCCAATTTTACAGATTTACTAGATTATGACTATACACAGAGATCCCCTACTACAGAATATGTTTTTTTATTAGATTTTATGTTACAGGTGTTATAATTATAAAAAAAAAGATATTTTGTACATCAATATTTTTGATAGATAGGATGTTGATATTTTGGCAAATTATATTTTTGTGTCGATATTTGTGTATGGGGATATTTTGGTCATCCATATGTCAGTGATCCCTTGATGACAACAGGAGGAACGCAGCATTTTCAGTACATCACCGTGCTTACTTTCAGTTGCGTGTGATGTTGTTGTGAAAAAACTATGTGTTGCAGAGACAACTAAGTGGAGCGACTTTAATCCAGAGCTCCGCAGCTCTGTTTTTGGAAAAAGTGCTCTGTGCTGGTTCTTGAGTGTTGTGGCGACCAACACAGGATTGGTAAAGAAGCAAAGCTGCTCTGCGCTGGTTTCTCAGCATTGTGAATCTGACGACTGCTGGAGAACTGGCAAAGTCAGAAGGTATGTAGAAATCCAGTAAGGAGCGAGGTTTCGTTTTGAGGAGTTTCTCCGCAAGTGGTGCATGCACTGACTCCGCAATGGGGCCGCAGAGGGAAATAAACACCATCAGCGGCATGTGTAAATGTGGCTATTTTAAATTCACACTTGTAGTGAATTCAAACTGATTTTCTTTTGTTTCATTTTATTACACAGCATCAAGAAGGAAAGTACTCTGTTCCTCTATTGATTCTAATCATTCCATCTGGTTTACTTTTCACTAAACTAGACTGCAGTTTCTTCAAATTGTAGGTACTGTCATAGCATTATTTAATCATTGCATGCGCAGACTACATTCTTTTGATCCTTTTAACTATTAGCACATATTCTAATTTTTTATATATAGAAGTAGAGTATGAAAATATGAAAAGCATGACGTTGAGAATTAGTGGAAACATGTTTAGAAGGGATTATTAAAAAGTAAGGAGTAGTTTCTGTCCTGTAACTCCAGTTCTGTAGTAGGGGTATCTCTGTTATAGTCATAATCTAGTGAATAGTTCCGCCCATGTGCGTGGATCCCGGAGCAATCAAAAATAATCGGTTAAGTCGTCAAAAAATTGCACACCTGCATAGACACAATCAAGAGAGAATTTAAAGACAGATAATGCAGCCTATATCCACAGGCTACACTGTCCAGTACTTCAACTAAAAATTCCACAAAAAACCCACAAACAGCAAAGCCTGTCCAGTGTTTTCCACAGAGAAAATCCTTCCCCTACCAGCAAAAGCCTCTGGAATGATAAAGTAGTGGACAGACAAGCCCCATAGGCTGCCATTATGTGGCTCAGAACAGGATACTGTGCCTTTAAGAGAACCTTCCAGAAATCTCTCAGTATCCCAGAATGCACAGCAGGTCCCTTTTACTTTCAGTTCTTTTTGAAGGCGTAACAAGCCAGACCTGTAGCATTCCTTACATGAATATCTTTCTCCACCGGGGAGGAGGGCGGGCGCTTTTGACTATAACAGAGATACCCCTACTACAGAACTGGAGTTACAGGACAGAAACTACTCCTTCTGTAGTAGGGGATCTCTGTGTATATGTGTGTATACAAAGAGAGGGAGGGGGATCAGATTAGATCAGAAGGGCAGAAGTACCACTCAGGGGAGTGGAAGGTCCAGCCGCAGTCCGTGCCCTAAGAGAGTATTTGTCAAAAGAAGTGGACAAGGCTGTTCCTGGTGAAGGTTAGTGTATGTGTGCTGGTTGCCAGGAGGTGGGGAAGTGGTGGTTAATGTATATAATCCTACCACTGGGTATCCATTATGTTGGATATAGTTGCCTCTCACACCTTTGCCGGTGTCATGCTTCATCATAGGCGTTGCTCCTCGTCGGGTAGGCGATGCAATCCCAGACAGGCACACCTCAAAGAGGGGCTCTTTAGCGGAGATCTTTTTATCCAAATGCCTATGGGTGAGATGCAGGTGTGGGGCCAGGAGGTTGTAGATGAAGAGGTGAATTAAATTGAAGCAAAGGGTACCAGAAACAACTTCATTCGGGTGGTCCCTTGCTTCAATTAAAAATGAAAAAGTCTGGGCTTACTGGAAAATAATGTTTCCTGGCTCTAGACTATACTAAGAAGTGTTAAAATTGGTCGACATGTTTCTCGCTTTGGTACATTGACTCGCGATTCTTCAGGACCTAAGTGGGGAAGTCTACAAACATACAAGTCTATGTCGGTATCATATGCTTGTTACCAGTTGTGGATATGTAGTACCTCTGTTGCACTGTTCCTTGCCTAGAATGGGGAACAAGAGAGGCTGGTTAAAGGGCATATGTAGCTAAATGCCCACAATCCTAGTGACTAAAAGCACACAAGGTGACATGCTAAACACGGGAGTTGCACTAGCATGTGTGAAGTAACAGGCGGGTGCTCACCACAGTGAGTAAAGAGGATAACATGCTCTTGTGGAATCGCACATTTTTAAAAACACAGCAGACAGTCACAATATGAGTTTGTATCAAAGTGCATAAACACACTGCATCAGTATCTCAGTTTTACCCAATCAACGACCTCAAACTCACCTAAGGGTCAAGATTTATAAGCAACATCAATACCCGGCGGGTCGTACATCAGGGATGAGGCCTCTGTATATAAGGCTAGACATGTGAAAAATAAATAAATAAAAGTTCCAGTTAGAAAGCCAGGCTCGTGATCACTTGTGAACTCCTCCCCTCTATCCTCTGAAATATTACTTATTCTCAAGGGTTAAGTAGATCAAATCAATATCCGTAGTGTAAACTCTGAACCCCTATCCCTGTTCAAGTGTCCCATGTGTGTGGGTTGTCTAGAGATTTCAATGTGAAGAAACCTGGCATGGAAGTGGCGGTCAGGTTTACCCGAAATTAAATTTGGAATAAATGTGTCGGTATGTGAAAATCACTGTGGCATCAAGGGGATGAACACGTCTAACCCAAGCTGAGATTGGAAGTTTGACAAAGCCCGTTTACACGCTGTTGTGCAGAGCATGGTTCGTGTCACCACTCCACTATGCATAGATCAGTTAATTATGGCAGTTGCGGGGTTTGACTGATGTCAGGCGCGCAAGTCGCGTGTGTACCCGCATCGAAAGTGGGAGCACTCACCTCAAGGCTCCTGTGTCCGTGGCATTCGTCCTACCCCTCTCCGCCGGGATCGGGTAGACGCCGTCGGACATTCTCAACCGCCATTAAATTGTTTCCATTACGTGGCGTGGGTGTTTGACAAGAGGCCTGGGAGTCACGTGATAATTGTTGTATCAGTGGCGGCCATATTGTAATGGTCTGTAAGTAGAGGTAAAGGCTTACAGAGTGTTAAAAAAGTCTCTTTATTTTGAAGCCCATACATGCCAGGTCAATGAATATAAACTATTATTTAATCAAAATAATGACTCCAAGTCAAAGGTTGGCATTGTTGCGTTGAAGTTTGTTAAATAGTTTAATTGTAAACGCTATTCCAAAGAAAGGTATACGCTCCCCCCCAGGTAGAGAATGATATCTAAATTAAAAGGTCATGGGTGGGTTTGTTTACGATATGTGCAGACCCGACCACCACCAAAAACCAAAATGAACAAGGAAACCAATTCTAACTGCAGTTGCAGGTCGCAGTAAGGCAGGGCAAGTGATCTTTGAAATACACGTAGTGGCCATTTTGTAGTGGTTAAGGATGTGAAGTTAACAAGGTTAGCATAACTTAGGTTTCTCTATCCCTGCATGGGTGGTAGTGTACATATATATATATATATATATATATATATATATATATATATATATATATATACACACACACACAAGGGGACTAGTACTATGTCAGAGATTATAGTGAGCTCCAGGGAATATCTTCATTCAAACCCCTTGTATCTGTGGCCAAACAATGTATCCATCGTTGTTCCTTTAGAAATAGGTTCTGTTTAGGGCAATTCGGGCAGGCCTCCAGTATTAACCACTTCAGTGAGTCTGCATTGTGGTTTTTGTCAAGGAAGTTCCTACACATTTTAGTGTTATTCTTTTTGCAGCGGAAATTACTGCGATGTTCAGTTATGCGTGTTTTGACGGGACGTGAAGTCATTCCCACGTATTGCAGTCCACATGGGCATAGTATGAAATATATGCAGTGGGATGTGTTGCAATTAGTGTGCCCCCTTAGCTCCCATTTGAATGTGTTGGTCAGCTGTATTGTCTTGTGTGTAGAGGTGTATGGGCATACGCTGCAAGAGCCACACGGGTAGTGCCCTTTCACCGGTGGTAGTTGCCAGAGGGTCGACTGGGAGGTTTTGTTTGGCGTCCTTGGTCTGGTCTTGATCAGAATATCTTTCACATTCTTAAATCTCTTAAATGCGAACCTGGGTAGTTCGAGGGAAAGGTCACCGGTATTGAGAATTTGCCAGTGTCTTTTGATGATGCTCTTGACTTTTGTGGAGGCTGGCGTGAAAGTGGTCACACACGTCATAGGTTAATTTTCCTTAGGGGTTTGTCCCCTCTGTTCCAGGAGTGCCTCTCTGTGATTGTTCTTTTCTCTTTTCTGAGCTTTTGCTATATCCCTACACGGGTACCCCCTCTCAGGTAGATTTTGCGATAGAATAGCTGGTTCCTGTACTCCGTGAGGCTACTACAATTGCGCCTCACTCAAGAATTGCCCAAATGGGAGGTTGGTGCGTAGGGCTTTGGGGTGATGGCTGGTGTAGTGGAGCAGGCTATTGCGGTCAGTTGGTTTCCTGAACATAGTGGTGTTGGGTTGGCCTTCCGTTAACATAATGGTCAAGTCAAGGAAGGGGATCTCGGACACTGTCAACGTGAAACGTAAATAAGGATTAAGTGTATTAATCCACTCAAAGAAGGCTTTGTAGCAGTGGGTGGTTCCTGTCCAGAAGATCAGAATGTTGTCGATGAACCTCTTCCACAACTTTATGTTATTATGGTAAGGCTTCACTGAGTGGTGTATAAATTTGCCTTCGAAGTCAGCCATGTACTAACAGGCCACCGATGGAGCAAATGTACTGCCCATCGAGGTGCCCTGTATCTCCCCTTCAACTCAAAATAGTTCTCTGTAAGCGCTAAGGTAGCGCAATCCATTTTGAATGCAGATGGTGTATTGGAGTCCCAGTCCTCGTGGTTGAGAATCTCGTCTATCACCCCTAGTGTGGCCCTCTGTGGGATGTTAGTATAGAGGGCCTCCACGTCTAGGGTGAAAAGGATCTGGGAACTGTCCTGGAAAGTGTTAAGCAGGCGTAGGACATCTGTTGTGTCCTGTATGTAAGAGGGTATACGTCTGACCAGAGGTTGGAAAAAGTGGTCACAGAATTGTGAGAGCGGTTCAAGGACCGAGTCTATACCTGAAACTATGGGGCGTCCGGGTACTGGGGTGGTCTCTTTGTGGATTTTGGAGAGTATGTAGAAATAAGGGACCCTGGGGTCCTTCGTTACCAGGAATTCTGCTTCTTTTCTACTGATCCACTCCTCGCATTCTGCAAATTTGATCAAACCTGTGATCTTATTGAGCAGGCGCTCAGTTGGGTCGGATGGAATAGGTGTGTAGTAACGTCCATCGCCCAATTGTCTGAGGCACTCTGTATCGTAATCATTGGTATTCATGAGAACCGTAGCACCTCTTCGTCTACAACCTCCTGGCCCCACACCTGCATCTCACCCATAGGCAGTTGGATAAAAAGATCTCCGCTAAAGAACCCCTCTTTGAGGTGTGCCCGTCGGGGATTGCACCGCCTACCCAACGAGGAGCAACGCCTATGATGAAGCATCTCTGTGTATAGTCATAATCTAGTGAATAGAATGGCAAGCCCATTCCAACACCAAAGCAGCGGTGGAGAGAAGAGAAATAACACCACTAATGTGCGAACAGATTTCGCAGCGAAGCCTGCCCAACTTGAGCGTCTGTCCTGGCATCAGTGTCCAGACAGTAATGCTTAGCAAAGTATGGACTGACTTCCAAGTAACACAATTGTATACAGGACACAATCCACCTAGAGATGGACTGTTTTGAGGTAGCAAGACCGGTCCTGACTGATCCATAGTTGATAAACAATTGGTCTTAACTGACGAATATCTTTGGTTTTATCCAGATAAAATTTCAACACCCTCCTAACATCCAGGGAATGCAGAGACCTTTCCGCTGGAGACAAAGGATTCTGAAAAAACGTAGGCAAAGTTATGGGCTGGTTAACATGGAAATCAGAGATAACCTTTGGAAGAAATTTAGGGTGAGTACGCATAACAACCGTAGCAGCATGAAATACAGTATAAGGTTCTTGGCAACACAACGCCCGAATTTCACTCACCCTACGGGCCAATGTGATTGCCATGAGGAACGCCGCCTTCCAGGACAGGTGCTGCAACAAAGCCTTATTTTTTTTTATTTTTTTTAAATATATCTTTTATTCGGTGCAAAGGAGAAAAAAATACAAGCGTATGCCATACAGAGTCTCGATGTATGAAGATTCAATAGTCAAAGAAATGCATACATAGATCATAGAGTAGATCGCAAAGTATATCACAACAGTTCGCTGAGAAAGTCAACGTTCAAACAGTGCGTGATCATGCTGTCTTAGTTATTGTATCCTGCCAATTAAGCAACTTCAATAAAAGCGTAACGGGAAAGGGGTATCAAACTTGGGGTCGTGCGGCGTGCGGTGCAACAGTTGGTGGGGTCTACGGAAGGGGGGGGGGGCGAGGAGAGAGGGGGGGAGGGCCCGGTAGTAGTGCGTCAGCAGATTCGTGTCTGTTCTTGTATGTTCGGGAGCTATGCTGGCGATGCGGGAGGGTGGCAGCAATCCTGGCGCGTCAGCAGGGCCGGGGGGGGGAAGAGGAGGGGGTGTCTAGGGGTCAGGTGTATGGGCGTTATGTCTGTCGTCTGCGGCGTCTGGAGTGTGGTGGCCATCACTATGTTCCCCATCTGGGGGTGTCTGTCTCTCTGGAGTCTCTGGTGCCTGGGGCCCATTGTGGAAGGAGCGGATCATGTCGTCCCAGAGTGCCGCTATGGGGTATTTACGCAATCCCGCCGTCTCCTCATTATGTAATGATATGCTTTCCGCTTTCGCCCAGTTATCTAGCGAAGCGCGCCAGTGTTCCGCCGCTGGTGGTGCCGCCCGTTTCCAATGCTTTGTGATGAGTCTTTTGGCCGTGATGAGGCCAAGATCCCAGAAGCGGGAAGGCACCCTGTTTAATTTGGTGCTATGGAAGAGGCCCAGTAGGCACGCCTCCCACGAGAATGGGATCGGCATCGCCGTGCATCGCTTCAGTAGCGTTAGTATCGATTGCCAGTATGCCTGAAGCACAAGTTACTACTTGTGTAACGATATATCTGTAAGAGACATTAGTTAGTGATAGATTCCTTACCTTAGAATATCCCCAGGCGTCAGACTGGATCCGGAAATTTTTGCGTAGCAATACCCCTGCGCGCTGTTAGGCGTCGTCTGCGGCTCCGCGTCCGTCGTCGGCGTCGTGAGCGCCGGGATGACGTCATCGGAGTATATAGACGGCGCCCATGCGCGCTGACGTCAGTTCTGATAACACAGCTTTTCCGCGCCAGATACGCAGAGCCATGATAGAACTAACACTGGTCCCAATGAAACTAGGGCCCTGAAAGGGGATGACCTTAACCCTAAATATCGGTTCGCAGAACGGGGAGGATGGGAGGGCGGTAAGGAATCTATCACTAACTAATGTCTCTTACAGATATATCGTTACACAAGTAGTAACTTGTGCATCTGAAAGAGACACGTTAGTGATAGATTCCTTACCTTAGAATAGATACCCCAGCAATACCAACCCCGGTGGTGGGTCTGCGAACCAATATCACACCAGAAAGTCCTGGAGGACGGAACGGCCAAAGAAGCCATCCCTCCGGACTTGGCTGTCCAGGCAGTAGTGTCTTGCGAACGTGTGCAGCGAGGCCCACGTGGCTGCCTGACAGATGTCCTGCAGGGGGACACCGCGGCCCAGGGCAGTTGTCGTTGCCGTGGCCCGAGTGGAGTGAGCCCGCAATCCAGCTGGGGGCTCCTTCCTCGCCATGGAGTAGCATGCTTGGATGCACAAGATGATCCACCTGGAGATGGTCCTCTTGTGTACAGCCTTTCCCTTCTTCGCGCCCACGTAACCAACGAAGAGCTGGTCATCCACCCGGAATTGGCGAGTGCGGTCCAGGTAGTAGGAGAGCGCACGTTTTGGATCCAGACGGTGGAGCCTCTCCTCCTCTTTCGAGGGATGCGGAGGCGGAAAGAAGGTGGGCAAGGTGATGGACTGCCCGATGTGGAAGGCCGTGACAACCTTGGGCAGAAAGGAAGGTCGTGTACGCAACACCACCTTATCAGGATGAACAGACAGGAAAGGCGGAGAAGAAGAAAGAGCCTGGAGCTCACTCACCCTCCTGGCAGAGGTGATGGCAACCAGGAAGGCCGTCTTCAGCGTAAGGAGGCGAAGAGGACAGTTATGAAGTGGCTCAAAGGGAGCACACATCAGATAGGTGAGAACAAGGTTCAAGTCCCACTGAGGCATCACGAAGGGAACAGGAGGGAACATGTGCGTGATGCCCTTCAGAAATCTACTCACTATAGGGGACTTGAACAAAGAAGGCTGATCAGGTAGCCTCAAGAAGGCTGAAAGAGCCGAGAGATACCCTTTAAGAGTGCCCAGAGCAGAGCCCTGCTGGGCAAGAGAAAGAAGAAAGAGCAGCACTTCCGAAAGGGGTGCAGAGAGGGGATCCACAGCCTTTGCTGCGCACCATGCCACAAATCTATTCCACCGGCAGGCGTATACCGACTTAGTGGAGGGACGCCTGGCTGCCAGAATGATGTCACAGACTTCGGGAGGCAAGTCAAATGGCCTCAACTGCCGCCGCTCAATCTCCAAGCTTGTAGGTGGAGACTGGACAGGTTCGGGTGCAGGACCGTCCCCTGCTGCTGCGACAGAAGGTCCTCCCGAAGAGGCAGACGTATCGGGGGATCGACTGACATGCTGAGTAGCTCGGGATACCAGTATCTTCGAGCCCAGTCCGGAGCCACAAGGATAACTTGGGCCCGGTCGCGCTTGATCTTCTTCAGCACTCTGGGCAGAAGTGGTATAGGCGGAAAGGCGTACAACAGGCCGCAGCTCCACTCGCGACGAAAAGCGTCTCCGAGCGAGTGCCGCCTTGGAAACTCCAACGCGCAGAACTGCTGACATTGCGCGTTCTCTTCTGTGGCGAATAGATCTAACCAAGGCTCTCCCCACTGTCGAAAGAGACCTTGCGCCACGTCCGAGTTCAGACGCCATTCGTGATCCATCATGCACCGGCGGCTGAGTTCGTCCGCCCTGGCATTCAGAGAACCTGCCAGGTGTTGAACCACCAGAGTCACGCCCTGATGTTCCAGCCACTGCCAGAGGCGCAGAGCCTCCTGGCAAAGGGTCCACGACCCCACACCGCCCTGTTTGTTGCAGTACCACATGGCGGTGGTGTTGTCGGTGAACACTTGCACCACGCTCCCCCTGACAGAGGGGAGGAATGCCTTCAGTGCAAGACGAATCGCCCGCAGCTCCAGAAGGTTGATGTGGAGCCGGGACTCCGCCGGAGACCAGAGGCCTCTGATCTCCGCCTCTCCCATGTGGCCTCCCCAGCCCTGGAGGGACGCGTCCGTCACAACTACGTGCTCCGGCTGGGGTAGAGAGAGGGGTCTGCCACTGACCCAGTCGCGGTCCGTGAGCCACCACTGCAGGTGCTTCGCAGTGCCCTCCGAGATCAGGACATGATCGGACAGGTTGCCCTGATGCTGGGCCCACTGAAACTTCAGGTCCCACTGCAGAGCCCGCATCCGCCACCTGGCGTGACGCACCAGAAGGATGCAGGAGGCCATCAGTCCCAGAAGCCGCAGCGTCAACCTGACCGAGACCCGGGATAACGGCCCGAAGACAGGAATCAGAGCCTGAATATCCCGAACCCGCTGCTCGGGTGGGTAAACCCGAAACTGCGCCGAGTCGAGAACCGCTCCGATGAAAAGGAGCTTCTGAGAGGGACACAGGTGTGACTTCGGCACATTGATGGAGAACCCCAGCAAGTGCAGGAGGTCGGCCGTAGTCTGGAGGTGGCTGACGACTGTCTGGGGCGAGCCCGCCTTCAACAACCAGTCGTCGAGGTAGGGGAGACTGACACCCCTTGCCTGCGCAGATGGGCTGCGACCACCGCCATCACCTTCGTGAACACCCGTGGGGCGCTGGTAAGGCCGAAGGGGAGCACGGTAAACTGAAAGTGCTCGTGGCCTACCGTGAACCGCAGGTAACGCCGGTGGGCCGGCAGGACGGGGATGTGGAAATAGGCGTCCTGCAAGTCCAACGCTACCATCCAGTCTCCTGGGTCCAGGGCAGCCAGGACCTGAGCCAAAGTGAGCATCTTGAACTTCTCCGTACGGAGGAAGCCGTTCACGTTCCGCAGATCCAAGATAGGGCGTAGGCCCCCTTTGCCCTTCTTGGGTACCAGAAAGTAGTGGGAGTAACAGCCACGTCCTACTTCTGGCCCAGGAACGCGCTCGATGGCCCTCTTGGCCAAGAGGGCCGAAACTTCCTCTTGCAGAAGTCGCAAGTGATCCCCCGACACACGGTGGCATTGAGGTGGCATGGATGGAGGGGAAGACTCGAAGGGGAGGGAGAAACCCCTTCGGACAATTTGCAGCACCCACCTGTCCGAAGTGACTGTATGCCAGTGGGAGAGGTGATGGCGAACCCTGCCTCCCACAGGCGTCACATGGGCCTGAAAACTCGGACTAGGAAGGTTTTGAGGCGGGGGCTGCTGAGGGAGGTGTGGACTGGCCTCGCCGCTGGCCCCGACCACCGCCACGGCGGTTCCCACGGCCGCCACCGCGGTGCTGAACATTCTGCGGCGCGTGGCTGACGGTCCGTGGTGGGGCGCCCCTTCCGTGGCCACGAAAGGAGCGAAAGGCACCCGATTGCTGGCGTGGGGCCGCAAGGCCCAAGGACTTGGCCGTGGCCCTGGAGTCCTTAAAACGTTCCAGCGCATGGTCTGCCTTGTCGCCGAAGAGGCGACGGCCATCAAACGGCATGTCCATGAGAGTGGCCTGGACATCGGCCGAGAAATTGGCGGACCTCAACCAGGCGTGGCGTCGAACCGCCACCGTCGTTGCCATCGCCCTGCCCAGTGAGTCCGTGGTATCCAGCCCACACCGGATGGAAAAGCGTGCTGCATCTCGGCCGTCCGCAAGGGTTTGGCTGAGTTTAGCCCTGACCTCCTCAGAGCATTGTGGCAGCACCTCCGCAACCGTGTCCCACAGAGTGTGGGTGTAGCGGCCCAAGAGACAGTTGGTGTTGACTGACCGGAGCCCTAGGCTCACAGACGAGAAGACCTTCTTCCCGAACTGCTCATATCTCTTGGATTCCCGATCGGGCGGGGCCGTCGGGAATGCGGTCTGGGAAGTGGAGGCCTGGATGACCAGGCTCTCGGGGGTGGGGTGGGTGGACAAAAAGCAAGGGTCGCCCGGTGCCGGGCGGTAGCGTCTGGCCACGTTCCTATCCACAGGGGGACCTGTGGCGGGCTTGGACCAAGTGCCCAGCAGAACGTCACACAAGGCCTCATTGAACGGCAGAAGGGGCTCCGCGGAGCCGGACTGCTGTTTGAGCACCTCAGTGAGGAGATTAGTCCTCACGGCCGCGACGGGAAGCTCAAGGTTTAGGGCCTTAGCTGCCTTCGTCAACACTACACCATAAGCAGAACCCGCCTCCGAAGCCACAGTCGGGGGCGATGTAAATCCAGTGTCTGGCGAAGTGTCAATACCACTGGCCTCCCCAAGCTCATATGTCCAGTCCTGATGTGACTGGCAATCACGTGCCAGAGGGTCCTCGGACCCCTCCCATTGCTCCTCGTCACCCAGCTCCTGGAGACCAGGATGAACAGCCAGGGCCTCCTCGTGGAGATAGAATTCTCCGACGGCCGACGGAATCGGCGCCCAGCGGCGCCCCTCCGACGCCTGAGGCGGACCGTAGGAAGCATTGGGGTCGGCAACCACTACGGTAACCGGGGACGACACCTGAAGGGACGGCGCCGGTGAGGTCGTAAGGTCGACCGGCGAGGTCCCGGATCCGGAGCCGGATCCAGCGAGGTCGCGCGGCGCCGGGACCGAAGTCGCCAGCGGCGCCGGGCCCGAAGAACCCGACGTCGTCGGGGCCGAAGCGCCCGACCCGGAAGGACCTGCAGACGGAGCCGATCGGCCCGAAGGCGCCACGGGAACCGACTGAGGAGGGAGGGCCCTCATGGCCATGAGGTACCTCTCGACCTCCTCCTGCGACGCGCCGTGCCCAGGGACCCGAAGGTGTGGGGCAGGCGGCGACGCTTGCGACTCCCGCGGAGCCGCGTGGGCGGTGTCGCCCGAACCCCCGGCCGCATCGAGCGAGCGTCGGGGCGGGTCGGAGGACCGATGGTGTCGCTCCGACCTCTCATGCCTCTTACCTGAGGACTTGGATCCAGACGATCGGTGACCACTCCCGGAGCGTCGATGACTCCGACCTCGCGACCTGTCCCTCGACCTCCCGTGGGACCGGGACCGGGACCTGGAGCGGCGCGGGGCCGACTGCCTCAGCTCGAGACGCTTGCGGGACCGCTCCCGCCTAGCCTTCGACGTCAGGGCCCGGCAGTCGTCACAGGTTCGATCGTCGTGGTCGAGGCCTAAGCACTTCAGGCACCGGCGATGGGGGTCCGTGACCGACATGAGTCGGCCGCACTTCGAGCAAGGCTTGAACCCGGGCATCCCTGGCACCGATAGTCGAGTAAGTGACCAAATCGAGGATCAAAAAGATCAAAAAGTTTTCAGTCAAAAAGTGACTGGGGGTAGAGCTTCTTCCGGATCTGCGCTAGCTGGCGCGGAAAAAAGAAGAACTGACGTCAGCGCGCATGGGCGCCGTCTATATACTCCGATGACGTCATCCCGGCGCTCACGACGCCGACGACGGACGCGGAGCCGCAGACGACGCCTAACAGCGCGCAGGGGTATTGCTACGCAAAAATTTCCGGATCCAGTCTGACGCCTGGGGATATTCTAAGGTAAGGAATCTATCACTAACGTGTCTCTTTCAGATGCTGGGGACAGTGCCACAGCATGTGGAGGAGGTCTGCTCCCTCCGTGTCACATCTCGGGCATTTGGCTCCCGTGCCTGGGAAATACGAGTTTATCTTGTCCGGGGATAGATATGCGCGGTGTAGGACATAAAATTGGATCTGTTTGAAGCGTGCATTACGGGGAATATTGCGGGGGCCTGAGAGTATCACCGCCCACTCCTTGTCCGTCCATGCCTTCCCTCTGTCCACCGCCCATTTGTCCCGGAGAGGTTGCAATGTGGTTTGAGTGTGCGAGAGTAGCGCCTGTGTCAGCCAGTGCACCACATGCGTCCCGTTGCCCATCACGTGCATGCACTGAACTAGCTGGTGTGTGGGCGGTTCGTCAACGATGTTCCCCCATTTCTGCGTGAGTGTCCGCAGTATTGAGGCATGTTGCAGGAATTGTCCCGCGGGCAGTCCCGTGTCAGCAGTCAGTGCCTCGAAGGAAAGTAAAGCGCCATCCGCATACAAATCTGTCATTGTTTCTATGCCCGCGCGTGTCCACTGTACCAGTGACGCCTCTGTCACTACTGACGTGGCCTTGGGGGTACCCAGGAGTGGCAACGCTGGCGCGTATGGTATGGTGGTTCTGGTGAGGCGTAAGCATCTGTCGTAACATTTCGCGGCCACAGCTACATGTAGTTGCGAGTGTTTCCTAGGGCTCGTCAGTGGGTGGAACAGGGTATGTATCTGCAGTGGGGAAAGGATGTCTGTGGCCGTAGCCGTGTCCTCGAGGTTCCTGCCTGAAATCCAGGCCACCACCCATTGTACCTGTGCTGCTAGATAATAGAGCTCTAGGTTCGGGACCGCCATGCCGCCTTCAGTGACCGGGTTGTAGAGTTTCGACAGTGCTACTCTTGGCCTGCCTGTGTTCCAGATCAGATCTCTGAGCATGGACTCCAGTTCCCTGAATATACGGACAGGGATATAGAGTGGGAGGTTGGCAAAGTAATACAGGAGTCTGGGGAGTATTATCATTTTCGTTAAGGTCACCCTGCTTGGCACATTGATGGGAAGAGTTTTCCAGAAGGCGACCTGTGTTCGAACAGACGTTATGGCCCGTGTCAGGTTGCCGTCCAGAATGTCCGGGGGCGTCCTATATATATGAATGCCCAGGTACTTGAACATGGTTTGGTACCATGGCAGTCGTTCATTATTGATGTGGAGTACCGGGTCTGGAGCGTCGGGGGTGAACGAATATGCCCCCGACTTGGCCCAGTTGACTTTGAGGCCTGACATCAATTCGAACGTGCGGAATATGTCCGACAGTTCCGGCGGCACATTATCAAGGTCTTTGATATACAAGAGTAAGTCGTCTGCGTATAGTGACACGACATGCGTGCCGTCTGCTAGCGGGATGCCCCATCGTGCACCACTGGCGCGCAGCCGTTCAGCTAGTGGTTCGATCGCCAGGGAAAATAGTAATGGGGAAAGCGGGCAGCCTTGTCTGGTGCCTCTTCTGACATTTATGGACTCTGAGATCAGTTTCCCAGTGCGTACTCTCACCTCAGGCTTCCCATATAGCAGGCCCACCAGTTCTATAAAGTCATCACCCAGGTCAAACTTACGCAGCACCGCCGATAAATAGGGCCATTCGACAGAGTCGAACGCCTTCTCCAGGTCCAGCACCAGGCAACCCGATCTTGGCCACGTCTGGGCTGCGTATTCCTGCACCCGGAACACCCTCCGAATGTTCTGGGAGGTGCATCTCGTTGGGACAAACCCGTTCTGGTCCTTGTGCACCAGGGCCGGTACCAGGGCCGCTAGTCTACGAGCCAATGTTGATGCCAGGATTTTGTAGTCCGTGTTGAGCAGGGCTAACGGCCTATATGACCCAAGGAGCGTCTCTTCCCTGTTTGGTTTGAGAAGCGATACCAATATTGCTTCGTTCATGGATGCTGTTAAGGATGAGTCGTCTAGAGCTGCCGAATATGTTCTGAGCAGTTCGGGGATGAGGATGTCAGAATATGCTTTGTAGTATTCTGCAGGCAGTCCGTCCGGGCCAGGGGTCTTCCCGTTAGAGAGGGCAAATATGGCCTCACGTAATTCCTCCGCTGCCAACGGCGCTCCGAGTTCATCCCGTTGGTTGTCAGTCGGGGCGGGAAGTGTGAGTTCCTCTAGGTATGCCTGGATGTCTGGTTGCGGATTGCCCATTTGTGACCGGTATAGTGTCTTGTAATGTGCCACGAAGGCAGCATGTATGCCCGCTTGGGTGTATACCACGGTGTCTGCGGTAGGGCTTATGGCCGTTACTGGGGCGGAGCGGTCTTCTCGCCTTATCAGCCAGGCCAGTAATTTGCCCGGCTTGTCGCCGTAGCGGTGTGTGCGTGCCGAGTGTGCAGTGAAATTTACCTGTTTCAGTCTGCCTATCAGTCTGTCGTGTTCCGTCCTAGCCTCAAGCAGCTCTGTATCGTCCCCTCCCGTCGCCTCTTGTTCTTTTTGCAGCAAATCCCTTTCTAGCCGTTTCAGGTCTGCTTCCAGCTGTCGGCGGGTGTGTGCTTGGGTGCCGAGGCATAGCCCTCTCAGGACCACTTTGAACGCGTCCCATTCTAGCTGGGGTGTGGAGGCAGTGTTGTTGTTATCTTCGAAGTGCTGTGCTGTTTGTGCCCCTATCGAGGTTCTGAATGTGCCGTCAAGCAAGAGGTCTGGTTGTAGTCGCCAGGTGGGGATTGGCGGTCTCGGCTGTTCCCAGGCGAGTGTCATGAGGTGTGGATTATGGTCCGAATGCGTGCAGCCCATGTATTGCGTGTCTCTGATCGCCGGCAGTAGGTCTCTAGATACCATGTACCTATCTAGGCGTACATGCAGGTTGTGTGCCCCTGAGTGGAAGGAGTAGGCCCTGGCGTCTGGGTTGTGGCTGCGCCATGCGTCGTGTAGGTCCCATTGCACGGACCAGTCTAGGAGGGCTCGCGCTGCGTGATGAGCGGGAGAATTAGGGAGTGGAGGACGGGAGCGGTCTAGGGAAGGGTCCAGCGTACAGTTATAGTCCCCGCCCAGTACCCACTGTGTGCCATGCCATGGCGCCAGGATGTTGGATAGTTGTGTTAAGAAATCCTGTATCCCTGTGTTGGGTGCATATATCGAGGCTAGCACTATCGGGTTCCCGTCTATCCTGCCCCTGACCGCTACATGTCTCCCCCGGGGTCTACCAAGGTGTCCTGCACTATCCATGGGGTGCCCGGGCGTATCCACACCAGCGCCCCCCTAGCGGAGTGGTGTGTGGCATATAGGTGGCCACGCCATCTGCGGCGCAAGGTGGTGACTTCCCTTGCACAGAGGTGCGTCTCTTGTAGGAGAGCAATATGTACGTTGTGGCGTTTGAGGTATGAGAATATTTGATACCGTCTGGACGGTGTGTGCATCCCTCTCACATTCCATGTGCATATATTGATCACAGACATTGCATTGTATTGACGGTCTCCCCAGAGCGGCCTCCCCGCCCCACCCCCCGCCCGCCCGTTGTTCGTAAGGAATATTGTTTGACCCACACGCCATTGCAGTATTGTGAAGGGGGAAAACAGGCAGTTAACTTGGCCAATAGAACAGTTAGCCAATGAACATCGCAAACATGCGAAATACCAAAAGGTCGGTGGGCAAACGTGCTCCCGTCCATGCTCTCAAGGAGAGTAACAAAGTTTAGTTCAGTTCTGGGGGCGGCCTTGCAGTGCTAGCAGTAGCAGCTGGTTAAGTGTTTGTAGAGTCATCGTGTAGGGGTTGCTCCCCTTCCCGGGGGGTGTGTGGAAGCCTAAGACAGCCTCAATCTTAAAAGTTATAGGTGCAAAACCAACATTTAATGCCATACATTACGTGTCTTGATTAGCGTGCAGCAGGACGGCTGGCCACAGGAGTGGGGGGCCGGCCGCTCAGCGTCCATTGGGTCATCTTCAGGGCAAATCGTAGCTCACCGCTTTCCAGGGGCCTCGTCGGGCCAGGTGTGTGCAGTCTGGGCCTGCGATCTCCTCGCGGATGGCCTTTCGAGTGCCCTTGTGGGAATCCCGGTGGATACGTTCAGGGAGTCAGTTAGCCGATGTATTCCGATGTTTGGGGGGTGACATCTGGTCCAGGATCTGTCACAGGAGAGTCCGACATTCCGTATATTGCTTCGTCGTCGCTTGGGAGGTCTTGTGTGCCGCTGCCAGTTGGTTCGCTGGGCACTGGGGAGTGGCTGAGTTCCCGCACAAGTCGGAGGGCTTCTTGCTTTTCTTGCTGCGTAGCGTCAGTAGGGGGAGACATCTTCCGTGGCCCGCTCGTATGCCCCTGCGTCCGCTGCTTCGGGCGGCGTCGTCTCCTATTCCCGCCAGGTTGGCGTCCATTTGTGCGGGCTGCCGGGGTCCTGGGGGCTGTGTCTGTGCCGCTGTCCAGCCATGCCTCCACTTCATCTGGGTCTGTAAAGAAATGGGTTTTCTCTCCGGCTATCACTCTGAGTTTCGCGGGGAATAGCAAGGAGTACTGTAGGCCCTGCTGGCGCAGGCGTTTCTTCGCCGCTAGGAAGGATTGTCTCTGCCTCTGTACTTGTATGGTGTAGTCCGGGAAGAACATTACTTTGGTGTTTTCGATTCTCACCTCATCAAGTTTGCGCGTTTCTCTCAGTATGGAGTCCCGGTCTCTGTAATTCAGGATACGGAGAAGCATGGGCCTTGGGTTGGAGCCTGTTGCCAGGGGTGTGGTGAGAACTCTGTGGGCGCGCTCCACCACGAATTGAGGCGAGAGTGAGCCCTCAGGCACAATGGATGTCGGCCATTTTTCCATGTGTTCCTCCGGCTTTCTCTCTTCCCATTTCTCCGGAACGCCGACCAGGCGTACATTATTCCTCCGCGCCCTGCCTTCTGCATCCTCGGCCCGGTCTTCTAGGAACTCCACTCGGTTCAGCAAGTCCTGTATGTGGGTATGTGTCTGACTGGCCTGGGGTTGGAGCTCCTTCACGGTCCCCTCCAGCGTCGAGGTGCGGTCAGCAAGGGTTTTGTGGTCTGCGCGGAGATGCGTGAGGTCTATGGCTACACTGTCGATCTTAGTGGCCAGGGAGGTGCGTGTGAGTTCAATAGATTCTTCCAGCCGCTCCATGGCTGCTAGCATGGTATCGAGTTTCGCTGCCGTTTGGTCCTGGTCCGCGGTTTTGCCGGTTTTATTCATTTCGCCTTTAGGCCTCGCGCCCCCAGTGCCGGTCCGCGCCCTGATCCCGGCAGACATCGGCGTCCGATGGGGAGTCCGCCTTTCTTGTCATAGCTTGGTCCTGTCGAGTCTGGCCAGTGGCGGGTGGGTGGTTGAGGGTCGTCGGCTTCCGGTGGGGACTCGGCGACTGATGTCGGTAGATTCTGCTTGTGTGGTGATTGCGTGGCACTAGTTCACCCCTGGGAGGATAGACAATTGTTGGGCGCCTCGCTCCTCGGTGTAGCGCGGTTTGTCTGGGCGTCGCTGAGCTTACAGCGTAGTTCCACGTTGTGCCCCCAGTGAGTCACGAGCTTGTTTGTGGCAAGGGGCTCAGGCTCTGTGTGCATCCATGTGGGCTGTGCGCTGTGCCGGCGTGGTGACTGGCTCCGTTAGTCTGGCAGCCGCTCGGCGTCCAGCCTCACTCGGGGCGCAGGCAGTGCAGGTCTTCGTTCCCTCAGGTCGGATTCAGCACATCAGGGCGTCGCTATTCCCACTGTGCGTGCCTGGGGCAGCGCCGGTGGGTTGCGGGCTGTGCTGCGTTGTGGAGCCAGGACTCTATGTGTGCCCGTGGGTGCTGCCGGCGACCGGGGTCCCGTGTGTCAGGTCTTCGTTCCCTCAGGTCGGGTTCAGCACACCAGGGCGTCGCTATTCCCACATTGCGTGCCCGGGGCAGCGCCGGCGGGTTGCGGGCTGTGCTTCGTTGTGGAGCCAGGACTCTATGTATGCCCGTGGGTGCTGCCGGCGACCGGGGTCCCGTGTGTCGTGCGCCGTGGTTCGCGCGGTCACCGGTGAGTGCCGAGTTGCATGCCCCAACCTCCACTGTCCTCCAGCTCCCCAGGTGTCCGAGGCCCAGCCGCTCACCTCTCCGCTCCGCTGTGTGTTTGGGTCTGTGCAGCTCCCGTCGCAGGAGAGACGCGTCCAGGCCTAGCGGCCACCGCCAGTTCCAGGGCACTCCCGCCAATCCGCCCTAGTAGGTGCGTGAGGTGTCCGGCCGTGCTAGTGCGGTCGCCTCACCCCAGTGCCTCTCCGTCGTAGGGGGCGGACGGCCTCCGGTGCGTCGATGTGTGGTCCGCTGGTGATTGGTGTTGGCCCCGTTTTCGGGCCTACCGCGTCTTCCGGATCCTCGGCGTTTCCTGGGTCCGCGCCCGGGCTGGTGGCAACGTTCTCGGCCGCGGGCGGCCGGCACCTCCTGGTGCGGAGTTACAAGCCCGATCCGCGCCAAAATTGGACAGGCACAGCGTCGGAGCTGGTGGGGCACTAGCCGGTGGTTTTCAGCAGGCTTTGTGCAGAACTGTCCCGGATAACAGCGCCGGGAAGGGGAACTCAGCGCGGAGCTCTACTCACAGGCGACCATTTGCTTCGCGCGCTAAGCCACGCCCCCCTGCAACAAAGCCTTATGATTAGGTTCAAAAGGCTCCTTCATCAATCTGGACAGCACCACATTCAATTCCCATGAAGGCGAAGGAAGCCGGACAGGAGGGAAAACTTTCTTCAAGCCTTCCCAAAAATCCTTGATCACAGGGATCTGGAAGAAGGAAGTCTGTGAAGGGCATTTCCTGTAGGCAGTCAGTGCAGCGAGATGAACCTTAATGGAATGGAAATTAAGGCCAGTCTGCGCCAAATGTACAAGATACGGAAGGATGACATCTTCTTTACATGTCGTTGGATCATAGTTCTTGGACTTGCACCAGATGCAGAATCTCTTCCACTTGTAAGCATAGGAAGTCCTAGTGGAAGGTCGCTTAGCCTCCTTCAATATGTCCATACAATCTTCTGGTAGATTCAAATGGCCATATTACACTATCTCAGGAGCCATGCCGCCAAACTCAAAGACGAGAGGTTGGGGTGCACCATCTGCCCCCCGAACTTCGTGAGAAGGTCCGGCCTGCACGGCAGCCCTATGTGAGGAAGGAGAGACCGGTGAAGCAGGTTTGTGAACCACCACTGCCTGGGGCATTCCGGGGCAATCAGGATCATCCGCGCCCTGGACTGGGACAGCTTGCTAAGCACCGCCGGAATCAGGGGAATGGGTGGAAAAGCGTACAGAAAGCTGTTCACCAGTTGATCCATAGCGCATTCCCCAGCACCCCCTGCTGGTAGAACCTGGAGGCGAAGCCTCGGCATTTGCAGTTTTCGGCGGTGGCGAACAGATCTACGTCTGGAGTCCGCCACCTTTGCGAAGACTTCTCCTAGTACTTCGTTTATGACCCATTCGTGGTTTTCGTGAATCAGTCTGCTCAGTGCGTCCGCCTGAACATTCTGCACACCTGTTAGATGGGTAGCAGTTATCGTCAGTCCTCTGGCCAGAAGCCAGCACCAGATCGCTTGCACCTCCTGAGACAGAGTGCGTGATCTCGAGCCCCCCTGCTTGTTGAGGTAATACATCGTGGTCGTATTGTTCGTCTGTACAAGCAGAGAGTTGGTCTGGAAGGACGGATGAAAGGCCTTCAGCGCCAAGTGAACAGCTCTGAGATCCAGGAAATTGATGTGATACGTGGACTCCGTCGGGGACCACGTTCCTTGTATCTGTAAGTCTCTGGAGTGTGCCCCCCATCCGTGGAGAGACGCATCCATCACGATAGTCTGCGTGGGAATGTCCTTGTGGAAGGGAACCCCTCTGAGGAGATTCTCTGTTGAACACCACCACTTCAGAGACTGAAGAGCATGCAGAGACAGTCGTATCTTGTCGTCCCAAGACCCTTTTCTCTGATCCTGCAAGCACTCCTGCAATGGTCTCATGTGCAGCCGTGTGTGTGGCGTGAGGAAGATACAAGAGGCCATCGACCCCAGTAGAGAAGACACCGTCCTCACTATTGTAGATGGAGTGGTCATAAGAGCCTGAGCCTTCCGAAGGAGTGATAATCGTCTCTCCTCCGAAGGAGACACGCTTGCGTATTGATGGAGGCTCCCAAGTACTGTATGCACTGGACCGGAGTCGTGTCAGACTTGGACATGTTGATGTGCAACCCCAGCTTGTTCAAGAGAACGCACGCCTTCTGGAAGTGCGCTTGAGCTTCCGAAAATGAGGTACGGGTAGACGAACACCTTGTTCTTCCTCAGGTGTGCCGCTACCACTGCCATGCACTTCGAGAATGTTCTGGGTGCAGATTTTAGCCCGAATGGCAGTACTGTGTACTGATGAGTGGCGCAGATTGGAATCGCAGGAACTTCCTGTGTTTTTGTGCAATGGGCACATGGAAGTAAGCATCCTGTAGGTCTATAGCACATAGCCAGTCTCCCTGTTGCAGCGGAGGATAAATCTGATGAGACAGCATCCGAAATTTCTCTCTGCGAATCCACTTGTTTACTTGTCGCAAATCCAGAATGGGCTTGAACTCGTTCTTGTCCTTGCGAACCAGAAAGAACCGTGAGTACAGACCTCTTCCCCTTTATTTATTTATTTATTTACATTTGTAATGCGCACAGCTACCCAACAAAGGGTTTCCCGGCGCGGCAGATCCCAATAGCAATGCGGTTACAGAAAACTAGATGTTAAAGAGCCATGTTTTTAAGGCTTTTCTGAATTTGATGTAATTCGACTCAGACCGCAATGTATGTGGCATTGAATTCCAGAGCGAAGGTCCTAGGAATGAGAAGGACTTGCCACCCATGCGTGACAGCCTGGTCCTTGGAATTTCAAAATGATTTGCCGTGGAAGACCGAAGAGATCTGGAAGGACGGTAGGGGCGCACCAGGTTTTGCAGATATTTAGGAGCGGTGTTGGTGGAAATCCTGTGCATAAAACATAGAGATTTGAATTTAACTCGGTTTTCAATTTTTAGCCAGTGTAACTTCCTGATGTATTTAGTGGTTGGAGTAGAGATGGGAATTTTACAGAGAAGTCTGGCTGCTGCATTTTGCACTGATTGCAACCTGCGGACAGTAGCTTTGTTCGCCCCCAGGTACAAAACGTTGCCATAATCTAGCCTAGATGTTATTAGGGCATTGACAACTGTTTTCTTGGTGTTTTCAGGCAGCATCCAACAGATCTTTTTTAGCCATTTTAATATGGCAAAGCAGGTGGCTGAAGTCTTTACCGCTTGCTGATGTAAACTGAGTGAGTCGTCAATAATGACGCCCAGGTTACGAGCATGAGTAACCGGGGTAGGGGGGGTGCCCATTTCAGTTGGCCAATGTTGGGGTCCCCAAAGTTCTTTATTTTTGCCCAACACGATTAACTCGGTTTTTTCGCCGTTAAGTTTTAGGACTTTTTTTGCATCCAGTCGGCGATTTTACAGAGTCCGAGTTGTAGGGTGGAGGAATTATCAGAATCTGCAGCTGATAAAGAAAAAAGCAGCTGGGAATCATCAGCGTAGGAAAACATTAAAAGCCCTGTTTCCTCCACTATTTTGGCCAGGGGGCTCATATACACGTTGAAAAGCAACGGGCTAAGAATAGAGCCCTGTGGAATTCCGTGTTTGAATGTCATGGTATCGGAGCAGGCAGTTTGTGAGAAGACCTGGAACGTGCGGTTTTCCAATAATGATCTAATCCAGTTGAGAGCTGCCCCACGGATGCCCAGGGAGTGGAGTGTTTGGGCGAGGACCGCATGCGACACAGTGTCGAATGCCGCGCTGAGGTCGAGCAGCACAAGTGCCACTGTTTCGCCCTTGTCCACCATGCGGCGGATATTTTCGGTTACCCCCAGCAAGGTAGTTTCTGTGGAAAAGCCTGCACGAAATCCCGACTGGTGGGATGGTAATAGGTCATGAGTGGTAATGAAATCAGTGAGGCAACGATGTACATGTTTCTCCAATATTTTTGCAAAGGTGGGCAGCAAGGATATTGGGCGGAAGTTAGCTGGCAAATTGGGGTCTGCGCCAGCTTTCTTCAAGAGCGGATGAATCATTGCATGCTTCCATTCACTGGGTACAAATTGTTCCAGTAACGAAGCATTGAGAAGATCAGTGATGGTAACCAAGACGTTGCTGTTAAGTTGCTTTAAGACTGAGCATGGCAATGGGTCTTTAGGTGAGCCAGATGTAATAGTTTTTAGCAGCCTTTGAACCATATCAGGGTTCAGCAAGGGCCAACTATCAAGTGTGACAGAAGATGCATTAACCGGAGTAGAGCAATCCGGAATGCCTGGAGCATTACCCGAGGTAGGTGATGCACAGTTTGGGGTAGCTTCAGTGGTTAACTTATATTTATTAGAAGCTTGATTAATGTCTTGGTGAATTTGGTCGACTTTATTGATGAAGAAGGCAGCTAATAGGTCACATTGAGTTTTATTAAGTTCAGGTGGGAGTTGAGACGTATTAGAGCCAGCCAGCTCTTTTACTAGTTTAAAAAGTGTTTTGGAGTGTCTAAGGCATTTGTGATGTTTGTGCAGATGAATTCTGCTTTAGCCTTGCTACACTGCTTTTGATACGCTATTAACTGAATTTTGTATTTTTCCTTGATTACAGGTGAGTAACTCCTCCTCCATTGACGTTCAAGATTTTTACATCTATTTTTTTCATTTTGTAAGATATCGTTGAACCAGAGCGCAGGAGAGCGGTGGGTGTTAAGTTTAAGCTTTGTTTTGGGCAGGGTGGAGTCAATGGCTGCAAGAAGCCAGTTTTGTACTGTGGAGGAAAGCTGTTGAACAGTGGTCTTAGTGCAAGGCCTATGTTCTTCCAAAAGGGTATTGAGACTGTCAATGTCAAGTTGTTTCCACTTTCTTATAAACTGGGTGGGTAGGGGAGTATTATCTTTATTTATTGGGTCGACCTGAAGGGCAAATTTAACCAAATAGTGGTCGGACCAGGGCAGAGGCTGGGCAGAATGCGTCACAATATTGTTAAGATTGGAAAAGATGGGATCTAGCAGGTGTCCAGCACGATGTGTAGGCCCTGAGTTCTTTAAAGTTAGATTGAGAGCTGCTAAGTCATTTATGAAGTCTTTAGCTAAAGAGCATTCCTCATCCTCTAGATGCAAGTTTATGTCGCCTAAGATTGTGAAATTGGCAGTTCTCATGGCTAACGGTCCGATAAGTGCAGACATATTTGTCACCCATTTGGATGCTGCCCCCGGAGGCCGATACACAAGGACTCCGGCGAAAGTGAAATAAGGGGCTAGCGTAAGCTTAAATGTCGCCGCTTGGCAGCCATCACATAAAAGAGGTTTAAATTCGCAATTAAAAATCTTTTTGAAGATGATGGCAATTCCTCGGCCAGGTATCTTTTCCCTGTCAAGTCTGGTGATAGCGTAGGAGTCCGGAAGTGCCATAGCTATGTCTGGATCCGAACTTTCTTTGAGCCAGGTTTCAGTAATAAACAATGCGTCGGGTGCTTCATCTAAGAGTAGGTTAAAAATTTCTAGTTTATGCATTGGTAAAGAGCGACAGTTGAGGCTAATAAAGGAAAAGGATTTTGTCTTTGATTTTGAGGAGTTCTTGAGGGAATCAGACAGCGTGGATTTGATCCCTACAGGGTCAATGTGTAATTGACAGGTTTGACAGGAATCCTTCTCCCACCCCAATTTTAACAACCTGCAGGAGGGTTTTATTGCTGGTTGTAGAGCCTTCAAATCGACAGACGTATATTTGATGTAGGGAGATTCTATTGAATGTATTGCTACATCGGCTATAGGTACCTGTGGTAGGTTGGGGACTGAACCATATGGTGGTGCCATAGCCCTGAGGCACGCCCGAGGCGCGGACGGGCACAGACGGGCTGACTCTGGCGTGACTCCGGCGCTGAGGAGGCGCTTCCGCAAACGCGACCGCTAGCGCGGATATAGACCGTTTCCTTAAATACCGGACACTAGAGCGCTCTCACCACTCTCGCCCCCTCACTCAAGATGGCCGCCGTAAATGCTGTTGTCACTAGCCCTCGATCTACAGCCCTAAAATCGGCTGGGAATGTCAGGAACAGAGCGAAAATAGTGGCAAGTGAGTGCCAAGTATGCCAGGTATGCTGTATGCAAACAGTATGAAAATTAGAGCACTTTTAAAATTCGGCGTTTTTAAAATAAAATAAGTGGCACAGTAGCTGGAAATTGCTCCTTGCGTGATCAGAAGTCAAACATTATGTTTGCAAAGCGCTGGGACAGACAGACAGAGGTATGTCTTTTATCGCCCTTTTCCTTAACAGGGTATCGGCCTCCGCCTGGAGCTCGCGCAGTCGAACCTGCAAGCTGACCGGTGGAATTGTTCGAGGCGGGCTGGTGAACCGAAGACTGTATCCATTGCAAACAATATTCAGTACCCACTTGTCCAGAGTAATTTTTCTCCACTCTGCCAGAAAAAATTGAACGCTTCCCCCCCACCGGAGTGGGTAACGGATGCAGGGGAAGTAACCGCTCAGGGCCTAGACCCGGCCGGGCCTTTGTTCGCTGCTGCGGACTGCTGGCCGCCTCTGCCCTTCTGGCGCTTCTGGAAGGGCCTACGGAACTGCTGCTGCTGTTGTCCCGAAGCCTGTCCTCGCCCTCTGCCCCGAACCGTCTCTGGAACGGGAGGTAGGTCTTCTTTTCCTTGGGCTTCTCCAACCCGACGGCCGTTAGGGTCTCGGCCTCCGCTTTCTTGCGGCCCATCTCGTCGTCCGCATGCTTGCCAAAAAGGGTTTCCCCCCGAGAAAGGCAGGTTCTCCACCCGTTGTTGAGCCTCTGGATTGAGAGACTTAAGTCGAAGCCAAGCGCGGCGCCGTTGGTTGACACCATGGCAGTACCCATGTGCCGCCAGAAGTGACACATCAGCAGCCGCGCTGATGAGCTGGTTCGACACCAACATCCCCTCATTCAGGTTCTCCTGAAAATCTTCGTTCTTCTCTCGACGAAGGAGCTCAGGGAATTGCTGGAGGGACTCCCCACTGGCCGCCTTCATCGTGGTAGACGCTGTCCCGCAGACCTTCCTGCCAGCCGAGTCTATCCAGCGTCTCTCCTTATCAGGAGGCACTGTAGACAACGGAGTGATGGCGTGCTGCTTCCTAGCCGCCGTCACTATGACCGAGTCTGGTGTCGGATCCATCCTAAGAAAAGCCGGGTCAGAATCCGGAGCCTGGTACTTCTTGAGGAGCCTGTAGGGGGCCGCCTTTGTCATTGCCGGAGTGAGAAACAACTCATTGGCGGGCTCCACCAAACCTGGTACTAGAGGCAGCACCGGTCGAGACCAGGTGCTTTTTATGTAGCGTCTCGAAAATCACAGACGTTGTGGGCGTAGGCACGGTCACAGTGATGCCCAACTCAGCCGCACCCCTAAGCAGAACGTCTTGGAATGAGACGATGTCTTATACAGGCGACACCCTCGTCCCTGGGGATTCCGACAAAGTCGGCGAGTATTCCCTGGTCCCAGAAGAGTTTGTGTGGGATCTGGATCTGCGCCTCCTGTGGCGTCATCTTGATCTTGTCGACAGCCGGTGACGACTACGCGACCTCCCCCTCCGGTCGGAGCGAGAACGCGATCTCCTTGGCTTCGGCCGCTCCACAGGCCTCACAGGAGCAGGCGACTGCAGACACTCCACAGGAGCAGGTGACTGTGGCCTGACCGGGAGCCTCGGCTGAGGAGTCCCCTTAGGCAGCGTCGGGTACCGTGGTAGTGACGCCGTCCTCGGCGGAACCACTGGCGGTCCAGAAGGAGGAAGCAGAGGATGAAAATGAGGAGGGAGCGGCGGAAGTGGAGGCGGAGTGGGATTCCGCGGTGGAGGATCCTTGGGCAACGGAGGAGGGGAAGGTGTCCTCCGCTTAGGAGGTGTATATACCTCAGAGTACACAGAGTCCTGTGACACCCTTTTCTTCTTAGGCGGAGGCGAAGGTGAGGCAGAGCTTATCGGCACACTTCGGCACGTCCCAGCGGACCCAGAGGAACTCCACCTTCTGCGCTTCTTTGGTTTCGAAGAAAGCCGCCTCGACGGCGACCGTTCTCTCTACGTCGTACGCCTCGACGGCGAACGCCTGCAAGACTTCGACGTCCTAATCGATGTCAAGGATCCCCTCGACGACGACCTCCTCCTCCTCTTCGCCGACGGCGAAGTCTCCTTGACGGCGAGCGCAGACGCTGGGCCGCCTCTTGACGTCGATGCCTCGCCGACGAAGATATCGTCAACGGCGGTCTAGTCAGTTCCCTTGACACCGAACATAGACGTCGCCTTGACCCAGAGCCCTGGGGAGACGGGAAACAGACTGCTGTCATCCCTCTCGATGCTGTCGTCAGTGCTATCGACGCCGGTGGAGAACATGGACGTTTGCTGGTCTTCCTGCCCCTGGAGAGCCCTCCACAGGCCTCAGCATGGGCAGATGAAGTATGCCCAGATCCACCTTGTGCCTTCAGTCTTCTATCTTCCAGGCCTTGGAGCCCGATCTTCATCCTCTCTCAGGGTCCTGCTGGAGAAGGACTGGCAAATGTCACACTCCTCCGGGACATGAGATGAAGGAAGGCAGATGATGCACACCTCATGTGGGTCTGACTTGGCCTACTTCCTCGAACACTCTGGGCATTTGTCAAACAAAGCAGGCATTGTGACAAATAAAAGAGTGCTCAAAGACACACACAAGGAAGAAAGCACCAAAGTACTTCAAATGAAAGCACTCAAACACTTGAAAAGTGAACAAATCTGTAAAGAAACCCTAGAAAGGGAGAGCTCAATGCTCCAGGGTCCTGCTTGCAGGAGCCGGAAAAAAGGAACTGAAAGTAAAAGAGACCTGCTGTGCATTCTGGGATACTGAGAATGTTCTGGAAGGTTCTCTTAAAGGCACAGTATCCTGGTCTGAGCCACATAATGGCAGCCTATGGGGCTTGTCTGTCCACTACTTTCTCTATCATTCCAGAGGTTTTTGCTGGTAGGGGAAGGATTTTCTCTGTGGACAACACTGGACAGGCTGTGCTGTTTGTGGGCTTTTGGTGGAATTTCTAGTTGAAGTACTGGACAGTGTAGCCTGTGGATATAGGCTGCATTATCGGTCTTTAAATTCTCTCTTAAGTGTCTATGCAGGTCTTCAATTTTTTGACTTGAGATTATTTTTGATTGCTCCGGGGTCCACGCACATGGGCGGGACTATTCACTAGATTATGACTATACACAGAGATCCCCTACTACAGAACTATAGATAATTAATATTTACATACATTTGAGTCATTTACATACTACATAATTATTTCGTTTTTTAAATATTTGGTTTAAACTGGTGAAAGTGTAAAATGCAAAATCTCAGTTCATCCCCATTTTTCCTCACGTTACCTGTAGAGTCCCATAATAGGTGGTCTAAATGAAAGAAAACGTTTATGCATTTTGCGAAAGTATGTGGATCAAATCTCACATCAAGAAAGACTTCCTTATTAATGCATTGTTTGGGGCATGAAAGGCAGGAAGTATATGAAAATGTATCTGACAGAAGAGGATGAGGAACAAAATGATTTTGACATTTTACATTTGTATTAAAAAGCTAGATTTGCATTACTTACCTAAAGTGAGTATGGTTCTACAGAGATATCACTTTGGGATGAGGCAGCAGATGGCTAGCTTGGCCTCTTGTTCACCTATAGCCTTCCTATTCATCTTGGCACATGACCAACACTACTTCTAGTTGCGGCTTGAGCCAAGACACTAGAGGCAATCTTCATGTAGATCTGTAACAGACACCTGCTGTTTAAAACCTAGTGCTTTATGTGACATTTCTGCACATTGTAGAGAATATTTCAAGAGAATTGCAAATTTGTCAGATGACTGTCGAAGCTCTGGATCAGTCAGTTGGCGCAGGAAGAAAGGATCTCCCCAAGCATGAGCAGGTGACGTATATATTGGTTCAGACATAACGTGTGCATGGGACTGAGTGGTATGATGTAGCACGTTATCACAGACTGCCACCTGCTGAATTTCTAGTTTCTGGATACAGTCTAACACCTGGGCTATTCAAAAGGTGAGGAATCTGCAGTTAGAAGTCTCTATCAGAATAAGGAATTCCTGTGATAAACAGTTCAGAGTAAAGCTCCATCCCGGGACTTCCATTTACTGGGGACTGTTCTCCGGAAAAGGCAACATGGAAAAACTTTGACTCTCCAGGGTTGAGGTATGCGAGAGACCCCCATATCTCAACTTGAGGATGTAAATAACGGGTTCATTAATTGCAGCTGAGGCAACTACTTTTTGTATCAGAGATTTTGTAAGCATACCATCCAAATGATTGTAGCTCCTGGCTCTCCTGAGAGCTTAAAGCAGGATCATTGCTGCTGATTGATCCAATTGGCCAGAAAAACACACAAAAAAATTGTCTGCTCGACAATCCACTTACATACAAAGAAAAATGTGCATTTAACAAAATGAAGAACGCTCTAGAACATATTAAGTATTTGCACAAAAAAGAAAATACATTTACAATCTACACAACAGTCGCAACACGGTTACAGGCATTAAAGGGATAGATTATGGGCTTTTATTATGAAAGTTTTGTAAAACAAACTTCAGAAACTGTACAACATGGCACGCACTGCAGCCTACTTCTGTATCTCTCCCAAACAAAAGTAAAATGCTCTTAAACTCTCCTTAATCTAAGAAAACAGCCAAGTTACTACTTTGCATATAACATGGAATCACTGTGGTATAAGAGTCAACTGCAGAGACAATAACACAAATTTAATTAGTTTATACAACTTGGGACCAAATAAAAAGTACATTATCAACAGACTCTCTTTAAAAACATACAAGGGCAGTTTAAAATGCACTTCTATAGTTTACACAAAGCACAGAACAGAAAAGAAACAGTAATATTGGGCTATGAAAGATCACACAACACATTCTTTCTTGCCTAGTAGAGCTGTCCCATTTGTGAAAATGCACCTTAACCAAATGTCAAAAACCCAACTTCTGACAGAAAAAATAAAACCATACTCAAAATTTATGAAAACATATTTGAATGTGTATTAAAGTACTTCACAGGATCAATTTTTTTTTGTCCAAGTTACTGAATTAACCATCACAAGTTAGTGCATTTTAACCTCTCAAACAAAGGAAAATAAACCTCACAATAGAAATTTAGCACAAGGCTAAAATAATGATCTACAAAAATCACAATGTGTATTTCCAGATGTAAGGACTGTTAATTTTTCACAAAACCACACATAAGACCCTCAAGTAGATCCATCGTGTTGTACGATTTTCCTAGAGCAAACATTAACAATGTGGATGTCTTGTTCAACATGCAGGCAGTGAATTCCGTATGTAGCTATTTCTGTGATGAATCAAATTCTAGAAAACACTTTTGTTGAACTGAACTACTAGAGGATATCAAACATTAACAACCCATGCCTGCTATAAACACATGCAACCTTTTACGTGCTTGAAGCATCATCAGGTTTACTAAACTGCCTGGCTCAGCAATTTTTTGGCCAAAACAAGAAATGTTATCCATGTGCTACTTTCAATTAAGACAGTGATGTAAATAACTTTAATAGCAGGAGATTGAGACGTTTAAAAAGAGCTGTGCATATCCAGTTCATGAGCAAATAAACAATCCACGCAGGAATGACATTGATACATGTCTGCAGCAATTCAGTCGCTCATATCCATATCCTCTTCATGATGATCATCCCCGTTCACTTTGGATTCTTTCACAGCCTCTGCAACTGCTTGCACTGGTTCTTCTTCCACTTTGGGGGAACAAGATTCAGACACTAATATATCATCATGCTTTTCTTTTTCACTGTCATATCCTTGTTCTTCTTCATCATAGTCCCTTGTAACCTGCTTTTCAAACCAAAAGCAAGAGAAATTAGTTTCAAATACATATACTTACTTGACAAACTTTAATTTAGAATTGAAATTAAACTTATTTAACTTACTTTTATATCTTTGTCACTGTCTGATTTTCGTTCACGTTCTCTCTCTTTGTCTTTGCTTTTCTTCTTCTTGCTGGTTGATCTCTCCCTTTCATCTCTGCTTCTCTCTTTATCTTTATCCCTTTCCTTATCTTTGTCCTTCCTTTTCTCCTTTTTATGCCTAAGATGACAAACGTTTAAAATGTATTGAAGACGAGATTAAAGTAAACCATGAAAGCTATAACGAATAATTAGGAGACTTTTTGAACGGTTCAGTTATATGTAAGACAAGGCCTGGAGAACTGAAGAACAGGTATATATTTTTATTGCTAAAAGCATAAAGTCAGACTGACTTGCAAAAGTTCAAATCAGACTTTACTAGCACATAAATGTTACATGGGAGTGCCAATGAGAATAAATAGGAATTTTAGGAAGCTCTATTTGCATAGTTCATAACACAAGTGACTTTGTCTTGCTTCAGGGGCCTTAAGGATGCAGACCATTTTCACTTGAAGAAAATGTCCACTAGAAGTATAAAAAACACATCATGGGACAAATCAACACTTTCACGAGGGCCCCAATAGCACTGTCTGCACGTCATCCACAACACTGTCTGAACATCTCAATTCTCATTTCCAAATATGCAGCAGTACCTTCGGTTCGGGCCATGGGAAAAACAGTTAATAGATTGTGAACACAAGTGAAACATGAAGAGCTACAGATTTTCTTAAGGCAACAACTTTTCTTTGAAATATCTACTGCATCCTTTCATATTCAACTCGGAGGATACCGCCAACCAAACGTTGAGCAATGATATTATGAAAGAATACTCAGTATATGGAGTATTGGCACTAACTATTACTATTTCCAGTTGGTGAGCCAAAATTGCAGACTAAAACAATCTCCAAAACTGGAACATGCATTTTCGAAGTGGCATACGCTGCCTTGCCAAGATGACGAGGGTGATTGAAGTTGGCACTGCTGTGGTTATCCTCAAAAAGCAGACCACAGCGAAGGTTTTAGAACTTACCAGCAGAAAAGAAAAGGATGCTCAGCATAGCAACACCTCTACCACTTTGAATCTTAGGATGATTAGCCAATTATAGCACCAGAATAGCTACTCAGTACCTCAATCCAAAATAATGTGCGACTGTCGCAATTCACACTCCCAGGCTCCAACATTCGACTCGCTCAGCTTCTACAGAAATCAGGCTTACACCATTGTTTTGAATGTTGAATAGAGCAACTCGTTTCATCTAGTTATTGTGTTAGAAAAGTTAGTTTTTTTTAGCTATTTAAATTGTTGGCACGATGGAATGCAGGAACAAGTTACTTGCCTTCAGTAACAATGTATCTGATAGAGAAATATATTAGCTATATATTCATACCTTAGAATTTCCCCAAGGCATTAGTCTGAAAGCGGAAATGTTTCTTCAGCAGTACCCCTGCGCGTCGCTGGGTGGAGTAAATCGGCTCCTACCTAGACACCGCCCATGCACGCCAACGTCATTTCTTAAAACTACTTTCCACGCCAGAAGCGCAGAGCCATGAAAGACACTGACCGCTGGTGCGTCAAAACTAGGGCCATGTAGGGGAGTCCCTATTCCTAGTAATCAGTTCGTAGAGCGTGGAGGATGAGTGGTACGGTAAGGAATCTACAACATATGTCTCTATCAGATACATAGTTACCGAAGGTAAGTAACTTGTTCATCTGACAGAGACTGATAGTTGTAGATGACATACCTTAGAATAGATATCCCAGCAATACCATTCCCGCCGGAGGGTTTGCGAATCAAGATCATACCAGGAAGTCTAAGTTGTAGTGTCTGGTACACATGTGAAAGGATGCCCACATTTCTGCCCGAGAGCTGTCAAGGACTGGGACTCCATGTGCTAATGCCATGGTTGCCACCGTTGCTCTGGTGGAATGAGAACACAACCCCACAGACCGTTCCTTCTTCGCCAAAGCATAGCATATTTTGATGCAGAGGACAACTGTATGAAGCTGACTGTATATACTATACCAAAGTAAGGTATAGTGTGCACAGTCCAGGGAGTTCCCAGAGGTATAGCAGAGGCTAAATTAGGTAAGTATTAACAGCTCTCTTTGTGGTAGTGTGGGCGCGCAGTTAGGCTTATCCTGAGGGTGATTTAAGCAGTTATTGTAATTAATCAATCAAGACTGATGGCACACACACACACACTGAATCCAGACCAATTGGGTAAATATAAAAAAAATTATACTTCCGTTTTATCTTTTGAACCAGGACTTTGCACAAGCAAGTAAAATATACTTTCAAATCAATTAATCAATCAATCATAGCATTTGTAAAGCACACTACATACCTGTGAGGGTCTCAATGCGCGAGAGGTGGGGTGATTCAGGGGGGGGGGAGGGGGGGGGGGGGGGGGACACACACAGCTACTGTTCGAAGAGCCAGGTCTTTAGGAGTCAAATAAAATACTTTACAGGGAAATGCAGTTGTGGTTGAATATGCAATCGTTACAATTTGGTATTGGCTCAAAAAGCGGTTTAAATTACACAGTAAGTAATTTTTTGATCCTTCGATATCGGCTCTTCCTATCATTGTGAAGCAGAATTCTCCAAGCGTTGGAATGTTCACCCACTAATAGGGAACGTGAGCTGGGTTTAGACCGTCGTGAGACAGGTTAGTTTTACCCTACTGATGATAGATTAGATTACATTGACTACTCGGGGTGGTATGCCTAGAAAAACCCTGAGGTGTTATGAATAGAAGATCTGAACTGGATACATTTGGTGAAGATGGTGGAGGTGGATGAATAGGGCTTGCAGCCAAGTCATCCTTTTTCTTAAGAGGAATCTTATAAGCGGGGTCCTCTAAAGAAAGTTTCCATCTAGATGGTGTCTTAGCTAAAATATATCCAGTATCTGGATTCATGTACACCTTCTTTTGCTTAGGATCACATTTTTCTTTGAAAAGCTCCAAGATAGGTTCCAGAGACTTTGTGAAGCTAGCTCTTTCGTTTTCGGCATTGAATGTTTCAGCCCCAAACCAGTCTTGCCTTTAGGAGCGGAAGGTTTCGGCTCCGAAGCATGTTTATCTTTCGGGGCGTAAGGCTTTGGTTCCGAACAAGTCTCATCTTTCACAGCGGAGGGTTCGGATCTAAAGATGACGACTTTGGACGACTCGATCCAGAGCCAGAGGCTTGACTTTTTGTTCTGGTGCCGGGCCCAAGGGCAGGTGTCGGAATGCAAATGCTACTTACCAGTATGCATCTGTTCTTGGCATGTAGGGCTGCTGACATTCATATCTGTGCATAGTCCGCCACCTAGTGTTGGGTCCGGATGATTGCACATTGTTGTCCTGGAAGAGTCTTCGAAGTATCACGAGATAGGTGGCTCCTCCCCTGGACTACAGTGCGCATGGGCATCGCCTCCATCCCCAGATTGTTTTTAGCCATAGGCAGAGATGGAGTGAAGAAGTGAGTGATGACCATGCTATGAGCATATGTTTGTATATGAATACATACTGCAGCTGCTACAGGCGCCGGGGAGGAGGGTGGGCGATATGAATGTCAGCAGCCCTACATGCCAAGAACAGATGCATACTGGTAAGTAGCATTTGCAGTTCGAGGCATGTGGGCTGCTGAATTCATATCTGTGCATAGAATACATAGCAGTCCCTCCATTAGCGGCGGCCGCCCGTGCCAGCTGCAGCAGTCTGAAAAAGCGTTTTTAGAACAGCCTGACCAACAGCTGCCTGTTGTTTTGAATGCACGTCTACACAGTAGTGCTTGGTGAAAGTATGAGTGGTAGACCATGTGGCTGCTCTACAGATGTCTTCTAAGGGAATGTTACCTAAGAACGCCATAGAGGCCCCCAACTTCCTAGTGGAGTGGGCCCTCGGTGGTATAGTGAGAGTGCGTTTTGCTTTAGCGTAGCAGATCTGAATGCACTTTACTATCCATCTAGCTATTCCTGCTTTGGAGATTGCGTTTCCCTTGTGTTGAGTGGCAAAAGCAACAAAAAGTTGTTTGGTTTTGCGGAAATCTTTTGTCCTGTCCACATAATACATCAAGGCCCTCTTCACATCAAGAGTGTGGAGCATCCGCTCCGCCAGCGTCTCTGGGTTTTGGAAGAACACCGGCAATTCAATAGTTTGGTTTATGTGAAACTGTGAGACCACTTTGGGCAAGAATTTAGGGTTAGTGCGGAGCACCACCCTGTTGGCATGTACCTGGAAGAAAGGTTCTTGGATGGTGAGCGCCTGCAGTTCGCTAACCCTCCGTAGCGATGTGATTGCTACTAAGAAAGCCACCTTCCAGGTCAGAAACTGCAGTTCGCAAGAGTGTAGTGGCTCAAAGGGGGGACCCATCAGCCTTGTAAGAACCACATTGAGGTTCCATTCCGGAGCTGGTGGAGTCCTTGGTGGAATGACTCTTTTGAGTCCTTCCAGAAAAGCCTTGATAGCAGGGACCTTAAAGAGTGACAGGTGTTGCCTATTTTGGAGGTATGCTGCCATAGCCGACAGGTGAATGCGGATGGAAGAGTAGGCAAGATTACACCGGTACAGGTGAAAGAGGTAGCATATGATGTTTTGAATGGAAGCGTCTAGCGGGTCAATGCTGTGCTCCACGCAGTAGACGACAAACCTCTTCCATTTAGCCGCATAACAAGCTCTAGTAGTGGGCTTTCTCGCCTCCCGAATGATGTCCATGCAGTCGGGAGGAAGATTGAGGTAGCCAAACTCTAGGACCTCAGGAGCCAGATCGCCAGGTTGAGCTGTTGCGGATCTGGGTGCTGAATGTCGCCATGGCTCTGCGTCAAAAGGCTGGGAGTGAGATGAAGCCGTTGATGCGGTACCACGGAGAGTTCCAGAAACGTGGTGTACCATGGTTGGCGAGCCCACGTTGGAGCAACCAGGATGAGCGTCATCGAGTGTTGCCTGAGCTTGCGTGCCACCAGCGGTATCAGAGGTGCTGGGGGAAAAGCGTACGCAAATCTGCCTGACCAGTTCATCCACATCGCATTGCCCTGTGACTGGGGGTGTGGGAACCTGGCGGCGAAGCTTTGGCATTTTGCGTTCTCCTTTGTGGCGAACAGGTCTATCTCTGGATGACCCCACCTTTGGAAGTACGGTTGGAGTACTGATGGATGTAACTCCCACTCGTGCATCTGATGGCTGTGTCTGCTGAGCAGATCCGCCATCTGGTTGTCCTTGCCTGGGAGATGTTCTGCCATGAGGAAGATGTTCCTCTGAATGGCCCACTTCCACATGCTCTGAGCCAGATGAGACAGCTGTGGAGAGTGTGTTCCCCCTTGTTTCTGGATGTAGTACATGGCCGTCATGTTGTCCGTCCGGATCAACACGACCTTGTTGCACAGATGTACTTTGAACGCCTTTAAGGCCATGAAGATTGCCATCAGTTCCAACACATTGATGTGCATCTTCCTTTGTTGAAGTGTCCATAGTCCCTGCACTGTGTAATGGAGTACATGCGCTCCCCATCCCTGGAGAGAGGCGTCCGTTGTCAGGATGATCTGTGGGACAGGCTCTTGGAATGGTCGGCCCTTGCAAAGGTTTTGCGGATTCCACCAATGCAGAGAGTTGTACGCCCGACCGCTCACCAACACTAGGTCTGTCAGTTGCCCATGAGCCTGAGTCCACTGACGTGCCAGGCACTCCTGAAGCGGACGCATATGTAGTCTCGCGTGCGGGACAATGGAGATGCAGGAGGCCATCATGCCTATCAACTGCATGAACACCCTCGCTGGAAGCGAGGTCTGGGGTCTGAATCGTTGGATCAGCGCCTGGATACCGGCGATTCTCACTGAACTCGGCTGCGCAGTGGCCGCCAGAGTGTTGATCGTCGCGCCCAGATACTGTCGCACGTGGGCGGGCTGGAGATGGGACTTTGGGTAGTTCAGAGAGAATCCCAGATCGTGCAGGAGGTGAATGGTGCGTGACACGTGGTCTACGCACTGCTGTTCCGTCTTTGCCTGAATAAGCCAGTCGTCTAGGTATGGGAAGACATGGACGTGCTGGCGACGGAGATGCGCTGCTACAGTCGCTAGGCATTTGGTGAAAACTCTTGGTGCCGTGGTGACCCCGAACGGCAGGACTCTGAACTGGTAATGCTGGTCTAAGATCTTGAATCTGAGATACTTCCTGTGTGAAGGATGCAGGGGAATATGGAAATAGGCATCCTTCAGATCCAGCGTTGCTAGGAAGTCCCCCCGTTGAAGCAGGGGAAGCACCTGCTGCAATGTGAGCATATGGAAGTGCTCTGAGTTGATGTACCAGTTCAGGGGCCTGAGGTCCAGGATCGGCCTGAGTGATCCGTCCTTTTTGGGGATTAGAAAATACAGGGAGTAAACCCCTGTTCCCCGTTCTTGCAATGGAACGAGCTCTATCGCCCCTTTTTGCAGCATGATTAGTACTTCTTGCTGCAACAAGGTCAAGTGCTCGTCGGACATAGCACGGCCTCTTGGCGGTATGTCCGGTGGAATGGACGTAAGTTCTAGACAGTACCCGTACCGGATAAGAGACCTCACCCACCTGTCCGTGGTGATGGACCTCCACGCCGGCAGGAACTGCTGTAGTCTCCCCCCGACAGGTGTTGTGTGATCGGGGGGAAGTGACAAGACGTCACTGCTTGTTGGAGGCGGTGGACCTGGGGGCATTGTTTCCACGTCCTCTGCCTTTGATATTATTGCCTCTGTAGCCACCCCTGCCCTTGTTGTTGTTATACGAGGACTGGGTGTTACCCTTGTAGTATTGCGTGGGCTGGGATGCCTGGCCTCTGGAGGTGCCTCTTGAATTGGAGCGGCGAAAGGAACCACCCCGAAACTGCTGACTTTGTAAAGCCCCCATAGACTTGGCAGTTTCGGTATCTTTCTTCATTTTTTCTAGGGAGGCATCCACCTCAGGGCCGAACAGATGGTCAGGATTCACCGTCTGACCCAGTAATGTGGTTTGTATGTCGGGCTTGAACCCAGAAATTCGAAGCCAGGCATGGCGTCTGAGTAACACGCTTGTATTGATAGCCCTGGAGGCAGTGTCTGCTACATCTAGGGCACATTTGATGGATGCATTAGTAATGAGTTTACCCTCCTGAATGAGCATCTCCCCCGCCTCCTTGTATTGGTCAGGCAAGTGTTGTAGGATGGCCTCTAATGTGTCATAATGGGCCCTATCATAACGTGCAAGCAGGGCTTGGGTGTTAGAGATCCTCCAGATGTTTGCTGCCTGTGCAGCAATGCGTTTGCCTGATGCCTCAAAGATTTTTGACTCTTTGTCTGGGGGAGGAGCATCACCAGTAGTCTGCGAATTCGCCCTCTTTCGAGCGTTGGACACCACCAGGGAGTCCAATGGCAAATGTCCCTTAATATACGTGGGATCCGTGGGCGCCGCCTTATACTTCCTGTCGATGCGAGGATTGACCACCCGCGCCCGGGTGGGCTCCTTGAATACCTCCTGTGCATGCTTCAGCACCCCTTTGAGCATAGGTAGCGTCTTGACTTGCTTTTCGGCTACCGAGAAGGTGTCGACTAAGAAGTCCGCATCCACAGGGTCTGAGTGCAGTTCGACGTCATGGTTCGCTGCAGCTCTCTCTATTAATGCATTAAACGCCGCCGAGTCCTCCGTCGGGGACGTCTTCGTGGCGAAAAGTTGAGTGTCCTGGCCTGACTGCAGGTCGTCCGTGTCGCCTCCTGCCGTCCAGGGCACCTGCTCCTCGTCCGGATCCGAGTACGCAGGATAGTTGTACTCGTCGTCCTCCTCGTCCACCTCAGGCACTGGGGAATGGGCCGGCGAGCGTTCCATGGCCCGTGGAGACAGAGGTTCCATCAGAGCCGAAGAGTCCGCAGAGTACTTTTTGCTCTTAAGTGGAATCCTAAAAGGTTCCAATGGCGGCTCCGACGTAATCTTTCGTTTGAGGAGCGACAATTTTCCGGTGTTGGCGTCGATTGTCACCTCTCGACGTTCCTCCACCGCGAGCGGTTGGAGCCGAAGCTTCGACACCACCAAGGCAGCTTTCGGCGTCAACACTTCCTGAGAATGTCCGCTCTGCTTAGGCGCGAAGGCCTTCGGCGCCGACTTTGGAGGAAGGGTAAAACGGATGGGCGTTTGTTCCTTGGCAGGCTTCGGCGTGGGCCTAGGCACGACAGTGTCCTGGCTGGGAACCACAGTGGACTGTTGGATCCGCTTCAAGGATTCTCCCACCTTCTTAGTAAGGGACGCCGAGGGCTGAACCGTCTCGAGCGACTCTTAGTCTCCGAGAGCCCGGTCGCCGGCAGGCCTCTTCTTCGGTGCCGACGCCCCCTGGCCTGTCGCACCGTCGGCGTGACGCTTCTTCGAAGCCGTCTTCGGGTCCGCGATCCCTTTCAGTGCCGACGCAGCCGCGTCGGAAGTCTTCACCTTCGGTGCCGACCCAGAGGACTTCGGGTCGGCCATTTTGGCGCGGCTTTTGTGGTCGGCCATCTTGGCGTGGCTCTTCGAGTCGGCCATTTTGGGTTTCGTGGAAGTTGACGCCTCCAGAACCTTCTTTACCAACGCCAGTTTCGGTTTCGGTTTCGCATCCGAGGGTGCGGGACCGGTTGGCTTCACTTTCGGTTTCTTGCTAGAAATGTCCGTGACCGGGCCCGGAGGCGGGGACGTAGGACTTATAGTAAGATCTCGGGTAAGGCCCGAAGGCGATCCCTCGACCTGGGCCGTATGACGGGGGGAAACCCCAGAGTCCGGTTGGGGATGCTCTTCCTCTGAGCTATCTCCCATCGTGGCACAAATCAGTTCGTCGTCCCCTACCTCACCGGAGACTTCGTCGCAGGCCTCCCCTTCCGCGTCGTAGGTCTCTTCCTCGGACGCGGGGCCAGAGTCCGACTCTTGTACGTCGTCCTCCTCCTCGATCGATTCCTGAAAGATGTCATCAGGTGGGGGTGCCGAAGCCGACAACTGTGCCTGGAGTCGATTAGCCCGGCGAATCTTCAAAGTTTTCTTACTCCTAAACTTTGAACACGCCATGCAGGTGTCTTCACGGTGATCCGGTGACAAGCATGTGTTGCACACAGGGTGCACGTCGAGGTGCGAATATTTCGAGTGACATAGCGGACACTTCTTGAATGGAGTCCGCTCCATAGCAAATGCGGTAGTGTAGGCCCGTCCGCGTCGAAGCACGTGGAAGGGCAGTAGGAGATTGGAGCTGAGAGTCAGTAAGAGAACCCGAACGCAACTATACTGACGCCCAGCCTAAAGACCTTTTGGTCTCAAGTAAAATCGAACAACTATCGGTTCCGAAGGAGGGAACCGAAAACACATCCGAACCCTATGGCGGAAAAAAACAATCTGGGGATGGAGGCGATGCCCATGCGCACTGTAGTCCAGGGGAGGAGCCACCTATCTCGTGATACTTCGAAGACTCTTCCAGGACAACAATGTGCAATCATCCGGACCCAACACTAGGTGGCGGACTATGCACAGATATGAATTCAGCAGCCCACATGCCTCGAACACAGTGTCTCAGTGCCGATCAAGGCCCGGAAGCTAAGGTGGTGCCGTAGCTTTATTCTTGATGGAAGAGGTTTTAAGGGGTAAATGGTCTTTAGTACTCACGGTACCATGTCCCGGAGGCGCGTCTTCAGACTTCAAATCACTTTTCAGTTCAGAATTGGATTATGGAACAGAGAAGGTTTCTTTCTCTTCTGCTGCAGACGCTTCGACCTCTTCATGTTCAGATTCTTCCCCGAAGGTATCTGGAGTATGCTGAATGCTTTGGTGTTGCATTTCTCTTCGTCGAGCCAGACGATTGCGTAGTGTCTTTTTGGACCGGAACAACTTACAGGCATCACAGTTGTCTTCCTTGTGCTCCGGTGAGAGGCACAAGTTACAACATTTGTGTAGGTCGTGCGCAGGTACTTGGAGTTGCACCAAGGACAGAATTGGACTGGAGTCCGTTCCATCTCAGAACAGGGAAACATGTGCGAGAACAATAAAGTCGAGGGTACAGTGGATTGCACACCAAGGGGAACCTGAAGGACCGTTTTGAACCGGAATGCAGAAATACACTTCCAAACAAGATGGTGGAAAAAAAACAATCTAACAATGGAGTTGATGCCCATGCGCACCATCACCGAAAGGAGGAGTCACCTTACCTCGCCACTGTAAAGACTTCCTTTAAGAAAAACAACTTGCAAACATCCAGACCCAACACTAGATGGCAGGAGCATGCAAAGCATGTGTATCTACTGTACACATGTCTCTAACAAATGGTCATCAGTTTCACTGTTAAGTACTCTGCTCACAAGTGGGAGTTTTTGGGGGTTAGGACCAAGGTTCCCCAAGTTCTAGGTAGGCACTCAAGTTTTACCACCAGCAGCACTGTGGTGGTCGGGTGCCAAGGCCCAATGTTAGCCAATAGGTTTAAGGGGGCCTTCGGTCAGGGAATGCTCACGAACAACCCACTCGGGTGGGGGAACAAAGCTCCTGGGGTTAAGTCAGCACTGCAAGGGCCAACAATCAGCACAGGAGCTGCACTACTAGCGGCAGGGGGGCAGTCAGGTGCAGTGTGCCAAGAGGACATCAGAGAACCTGTGGATTCCAATGGACATCTCTGGTTCGGAAAAGATGCTGCAGACTTGGGCACGGAGACTTTCTGGAGGCGACCACTGGCTGGAGAGGTAAGTTGGGTTCTCGGAGATGCCTGGACACAGTCGGTGGGGCAATAAAGGCCGTGGGGTGTTGGTGCAGAGATGTCTTTTGATGTTGGGTTCTTCTTATCAGGTCCGGCCGCAAGAACCCTTCAAGTTGAGGCTGCAAGAGTCATCTTGAAGGAGGTCGGCGATCAGCAGAACTCAGGTCAAGGTCTCTGGGGAGACCTCCTCGTGGTATTGGGACACTTAAACTCGGGCAGTGGCGTTGGCTGCAGAATCGCGGAGTCACCTGGATTCGGATTCTGAGGGTGAGTTTGTTTTGAGCAAATCCGGTGCTCACGGGAGACAGAGTCTTAAAGATGAGTGCAGGGCAGGTCCTCTGGGCTCTGGAGGCGGCTGGTATTACAGGGTTCTCGCTATAGGCAGGTTAAAGGCGGGACAGGCCAGTAGGACTACCAAAGTAGTAGGTGTTCTTCCTGGGTCAGACCGGCTCTTCGGTCCTCCTTCCTCCATTGTGAGGAGGCAAGGTTCAGGTTCAGGGTTTCCCCATAATACTTAAGGGGCGGTAAAATGGGTTTGCAGGTCGGGACCAATGGGTCCCTTCCTTGGGGTGGGTACACCCCCTATTATGCCACCCTCCAGTGGGAGAGGGGCATGAGCCTTTCTGCAATTGGCAGAGTCCCCTCACTTTTAAGATGGAGAGGACTGAGATGTGTGCTTCATTTTGCCTCCCCCACTTGAGGGGTAGGGTTGGCAGAGGTGGACACACCTCACCTCCAAACTTGGTTTTACCACCGTATCTCCTGTCCAAAGTAGGGGCAGAACCGGAGGGAGCCAGTTGCTCGGGCAGCAAAAGGCAAGCCTTTGAAGCTTACTCTTCGTGGACCTAGCTCATCCTGGAGGAGGAGGCGGCATGACACTTCTGCCCAGTATGGACTTTCTCTCTGGACCTAGGGGTCCAGAAACCTGTCTGGTGGTGGCAAACAGCAGGCAGACATTCAAGATCCACACCAGGGTTGGTAGTTTTTCAGGGGGCATCTCTAAGACGCCCTCTGAATGCATTTTTACAGTAAAATCCACACTGACATTAGTGTGGGTTTAATGTGCTGAGAAAATTGCTACCAAACTTCCCAGAATTCAGTAAAGTCATTATGGTGCTGTGGAGTTCGTAATGACAAACTCCCAGACCAAATACTCTTTATGGCTTTACTGCACTTACAATGTCTTAGACACTGAAGGGGTGCAATGTTAATGAAACTGTACCCTCACCAGTGGTATAGCGCACCCAGCTAGAGAGGTGTCTTACCTATACTATGGGCAGTGGGTTGCAGATATGGCATACAAGAATGTGTGCCAAGTAGACTTCATTTTTCTCTGCACCAAAACACGCAGCCTGCAGTGAGAGAGTGAGTGAGTGAGTGAGAGAGTGAGAGAGTGATTGAGTGAGAGAGAGTGAGTGAGAGTGAGAGTGAGAGTGTGTGTGTGTGTGTGTGTGTGTGTGTGTGTGTGTGTGTGTGTGGTGTGAGAGTGAGAGTGAGAGTGAAGGTACAGGACCTCTAAGGGTGGCACAATATGCGCTGCAGTCCTTAGAGGCCTTCCCTGGTCACAGTGTCCTTGGTACCCATGGTACCTTTTACAAGGGAATTACATGTGGCCAGAGAGGTGCCAATTGGGGGTACAAAGGTGCAGTTTGGTAAAGAACACAGGTACTGGAACCTGATTGGCAGGTTCCCCGGACCTGGGCCCAGGGCCAGGGCACGTCAAGTCAAAGTGCATCAGAAATCTGGCAAAAAGTAGGGTGTTACTGCAACAGAAACCCAGCTTCCTACAGGGACCAGTCCAGCAGAACCAAAAGTTTGTGGGTCCCTATATCAAGGGTGAACGGTCGGTAGGCTTGGACTCCTGCTGTGGGGCTCTGGTGCACAAGTTTTTTTTGCCCAGCTGGTCGCTTGTCCACTGACACAGCAGCCACCCAGGAACAGGTCACCCTGCTCCAGGACGTTTCATCTGTCCTCCCTACCAAGTTTGGACACCAGGACCCAGAGGAGCCGCCCTGCACTAGTTCTGGTGTTCCAGACCCAACAGAGTCGATACGACGCAGCGACGAGGGAATTCAGGATCCACAAGGGCTTTGAGAGTGGCCATGCTGCCCTGTCTGCACCTCCCCACTAGGTCGATACCAAGAAGTGAGAGCCTCTACGTAAGCTGCCTTCCAGACAAAACACCACTGCACCCGTGCCCACCAGCCAGAGTCCGAGCCGACCGACCATGCCCCCTTGCCCCAGAGACCCTCAAGAGATGAGCCCCCTGTTGAGTTGTGACAGACTGGTCCCCCATTTTGTGCCTGCAGCTTCTTTCTTACAGGTACTATTCCCCATTGACTTTAGCAGTAGTGTTGAGGTTACCCTTGTAGCCAGCACCACTGCACCCAGACACACCAGGGCAGGTAAACCAAAACTGCTGGTAGTTTTAAGGACCTTGTCCCCTCCATGAAATACAGAAGAACACATCTGTAAGTCGTTTGCAAGTGACCCTAGAGCAAATGTTTCTCCCATACAATAACATTACTGTGATTTTCTACTTTTTCACATGTAAAAACGAATATGCTACTTACCAGTATGCATCTGTTCTTGGCATGTAGGGCTGCTGACATTCATATCTGTGCATAGATCGCCGCCTAGTGTTGGGTCCGGATGATTGCACATTGTTGTCCTGGAAGAGTCTTCGAAGTATCACGAGATAGGTGGCTCCTCCCCTGGACTACAGTGCGCATGGGCATCAACTCCATCCTCTGATTGTTTTTAGCCATTGTTGCCAAGATGGAGTGAAACTAAGTGAATGATGACCATGCTAGAAGTATGTGTGAATTCTGCAGCTGCTACAGGCGCCGGGGAGGAGGGCGGGCGATATGAATGTCAGCAGCCATACATGCCAAGAACAGATGCATACTGGTAAGTAGCATATTCGGCCGAAGCATGTGGGCTGCTGAATTCATATCTGTGCATAGAATACATAGCAGTCCCTCCATTAGCGGCGGCCGCCCGCGCCAGCTGCAGCAGTTTGGAAAAGTGTTTTTAGAACAGCCTGCCCTACAGCTGCCTGCTGTTTGGAGTGCACATCAACACAATAATGCTTTGTAAATGTGTGTGTGGTAGACCATGTGGCTGCTCTACATGTCTTCCAAAGGGATATTTCCAAGGAAAGCCATGGAGGCCCCCAACTTTCTGGTGGAGTGGGCCCGCAGTGGAATGGTGAGAGTACGTTTGGCTTTCAGATAACAAATCTGAATACATTTAACTATCCACCTAGCTATACCAGCTTTGGAAATGGGGTTACCTTTGTGTTGTGGCGCAAAGGCAACAACGAGTTGAGTAGTTTTCCTAAAATCCTTGGTCCTATCAATGTAATACATCAAGGCCCTTTTGACGTCAAGGGTGTGGAGCATTCTTTCCGCCAATGACTCAGGATTTTGGAAGAACACAGGTAATTCAATAGTTTGGTTAATATGGAACTGAGACACACCTTTTGGAAGGTGTTTAGGGTTAGTGCGAAGCACCACCCTGTTGGAATGAATTTGAATAAATGGCTCTTGTATAGTTAGAGCCTGGAGCTCACCAACTCGTCGCAGCGATGTAATCGCAATAAGGAAAGCCACTTTCCATGTCAAGAACTGAATCTCTCAGGAATTCAGCGGTTCAAAGGGGGGACCCATCAGCCTGGTGAGGACCACATTGAGGTTCCACTCCGGAGCTGGCGGAGTCCGCGGAGGAATAACTTGCTTGAGCCCTTCTAAAAAGCCTTTAATAGCAGGCACCCTGAAAAGTCAGAGGTGCTGCCTGTTTTGGAGATAAGCAGCCATCGCAGATAGATGTATGCGAATGGAAGCATAGGCCAAATTACATTTGTACAGATGGAAAAGATAACAAATGATGTTCTGAATAGATGCATCTAGCGGGTCAATGTTGTGGTCTGCACAGTACATGACAAACCGCTTCCACTTCGCCGCGTAGCATGCTCTAGTGGTGGGCTTCCTCGCCTCCCGGATGATGTCCATGCAGTCTAGAGGCAAGTTTAGGTAGCCAAACTCTAAGACCTCAGGAGCCAGATTGCCAGGTTGAGCTGTTGCAGATCTGGATGCTGAATGTCGCCATGGCTCTGCGTTAGAAGGCTGGGTGTGAGGCGTAGCCTTTGATGCAGTACCACGGACAGTTCCAGAAACGTGGTGTACCATGGTTGGCGAGCCCACGTTGGAGCAACCAGGATGAGAGTCATAGAGTGCTGCTTGAGTTTGCGTGCCACCAGCGGTATCAGAGGTGCTGGGGGAAAAGCGTACGCAAATCTGCCTGACCAGTTCATCCATATCGCATTGCCCTGCGACTGTGGGTGTGGAAACCTGGCGGCGAAGCTTTGGCATTTTGCGTTCTCCCTTGTGGCGAACAGGTCTATCTCTGGATGACCCCACTCTTGGAAGTACGGGTGGAGTACTGATGGATGCAACTCCCACTCGTGCATTTGGTGGCTGTACCTGCTGAGCAGGTCCGCCATCTGATTGTCCTTGCCCGGGAGGTGTTCTGCCATGAGGAAGATGTTCCTCTGAATGGCCAACTTCCACATGCTCTGAGCCAGATGTGACAACTGCGGAGAGTGGGTACCTCCCTGTTTCTGAATGTAGTACATGGCTGTCATGTTGTCCGTCTGGACCAACACGACCTTGTTGCACAGATGTACTTTGAAAGCTTTTAGTGCCATGAAGATTGCCATCAGTTCCAGAACATTGATGTGAATCTTCCGTTGCTGTTGCGTCCATAGTCCCTGCACAGTGTAATGGAGTACATGAGCTCCCCATCCCTGGAGAGAAGCGTCTGTTGTCAGGATGATCTGTGGCACAGGCTCTTGGAACGGTCGTCTCTTGCAAAGGTTTCGTGGATTCCACCAATGCAGAGAGTTGTATGCCCGACCGCTCACCAACACTAGGTCTTTCAACTGCCCGTGAGCCTGAGTCCACTGACGTGCTAGGCACTCCTGAAGCGGACGCATATGTAGCCTCGCGTGCGGGACTATGGAGATGCAGGAGGCCATCATGCCTATCAACTGCATGAACACTCTCGCTGGAAGCGAGCGTTGGGGTTTGAATCGTTGTATCAGCGATTGAATGCTGCTGACCCTCACTGAATTTGGCTGTGCTGTGGCTGCCAGAGTGTTTATCGTCGCACCCAGATACTGCCGTATGTGGGCGGGCTGGAGGTGGGATTTTGGGTAATTGAGTGAGAATCCCAGGCCGTGAAGGAGGTGAATGGTGTGGGACACGTGAGCGGCACACTGCTGGGCTGACTTCGCCTGGATGAGCCAGTCGTCCAGATAAGGGTAGACGTGAATGTTCCGTCTCCTTAGGTGCGCCGCCACTGTCGTCAGGCACTTTGTGAACACCCTGGGTGCCGTGGTGACACCGAAAGGCAAAACCTTGAACTGGTAGTGTTCGTTTTGGATGGTGAACCGGAGGTATTTTCTGTGTGACGGGTGCAGTGGAATGTGAAAATACGCATCCTTTGGGTCTTAAGTTGCGAGAAAATCCCCCTGACTGAGCAACGGGAGCACTTGCTGCAGGTTCAGCATATGGAAGTGCTCCGACAGGATGTACTGGTTGAGGGGCCTGAGGTCCAGGATGGGCCTGAGAGATCCGTCCTTTTTTGGTATTAAGAAGTACAGGGAGTAAACCCCTGAGCCTCTTTCCTGCACAGGCACGAGCTCTATTGCTCCTTTTTGCAGCATGACGAGGACCTCCTGCTGCAATAAGTGCAAATGCTCGGCAGACATAGGACGGTGTCTTGGGGGTATGTTGGGTGGAGTGGATGTTAACTCCAGACAATAACCGTATTGTATAAGTTTTCTGACCCACCTGTCTGTGGTGATGGTTCTCCAGACCGGCAGGAACTGCTGAAGTCTCCCACCGACTTGCATGGTCGGGGGGCAGTGACGAGGCGTCACTGTTTGTTGGTGGCAGAGGATCTGGAGTTGTAGTTTACACAACCCCTGCCCTTGGCGCTGTTACCACGATATCCACCTCGACTTTTGTTGGTGTATGTGGACTGCGTGTTGCCCTTGTAGTACTGCGTGGTTTGGGAGAGCTGGCCTCTGGAAACGCCTCTAGTGCTTGAGCGACGAAAAGACCCACCCCGAAACTGCTGGGACTGTAAGGCACCCATGGATTTAGCAGTTTGTGTCCTTCTTAATCTTTTCTAAGGTGGCGTCAACCTCTGGGCCAAACAAGTGATCTGGATTCACGGTTTGATTAAGGATGGTGGTTTGTATCTCTGGCTTAAATCCAGAGACTCTCAGCCAGGCATGTCGTCTCAGCATCACACTAGTGTTGACAGCCCTGGCTGCAGTGTCAGCCGCGTCCAGAGCGCATTTAATTGAAGCATTAGAGATCAGCTTCCCTTCCTGAATAAGCATCTCAGCTGCTTCCTTGTATTCATCAGGCAGGTGCTGCAACAGGGTCTCCAGTGTGTCATAGTGTGCCCTGTCATACCTCGCTAGAAGCGCTTGCATATTGGAAATGCGCCAGATGTTGGCCGCTTGTGCTGCCACCCTTTTTCCCCGATGCCTCAAAGACCTTAGATTCCTTGTCTGGGGGAGGAGCATCACCCGTTGTCTGAGAATTAGCCTTATTCTGGGCATTCGAGACGACAAGAGAGTCCAGAGGCAACTGTCCTTTGATGTAGGTAGGATCAGTAGGCGCTGGCTTATACTTTCTCAATCCTAGGGTTCATCACCCTCGCCCTGGTAGGCTCTTTAAAAATCTCACCAGCATGTTTTAAGACCCCTTTTTAAATAGGTAGAGTCTTGACAGTCCTCTCCGAGACTGAGAAGGTATCAAAAAGGAAATCTACGTCAATAGGGTCAGCATGGAGCTGGACGTTGTGATTTTTAGCTGCCCGTTCAATGAGGGCATTGAATGCTGCAGAATCTTCTGTGGGAGACGTCTTCACAGAATAGAGTTGAGTGTCTTGTCCTGAATGAGGATCACCTGGGTCAGCACCATCAGCCCAGGGTTCATTGGTATCATCAGGGTCTGTATAGACGGGATAGCGGTACTCATCCTCATCATCGCCCTCCCCAGCGTCCACATCAGAGTAAGTGGGCGAGACATCATGAGTCTGTGGAGAAAGTGGCTCCACCAGGACAGGAGTGGAAGCAGAGTCCTTCTTTTTCTTAAGAGGAATCTTGTAGGACTCCATCGGTTGTTTCAGGGCAATTTTCCGCTTGTGGAGGGAAAGCCTCCCAGTTTCGGCATCAATAAAGTGTTCTTGTTGCTCGTCTACTGAAGGCTGTCGAGGCTTCAGGGTGGGGACCCCCGTCGACGACTTCGGCACTGAGGAAACCTTCTCGGGGCCGCTGGCGACCGCTGTAGGGGTGAAAGCCTTCGGCGCCACCTTCGGTGGCAACGTAAAGTGAATGGGCGTCAACACCTTGTGAGGTCTCTCGATCGGCTTCGGAGGTGGAGGATCCTTTGGTCCGACCGTCGAGGCCTTCTCCCTGATGTGCTGTAGGGAGTCCGTCACCTTCTTGGTGAAAGCGGCGGACGGGCGCGCCGAGCCGACGGAATCCTTCGAGGCCTCACCAGGAGTGCACTCTCGGGGTGCGCCGCTCTTGGCCGTGTCCTGTTGACGCGGAGTCTCTATTTTGAAAGTTTTATATAGCGCGAACAAGATCTTTGTAGATATCAGAGCGCTTTACAAATACAGGAGGTAGGAAACAAGAGACATGGGAGAAATCAATAGTCTTTTGAGCATAGAGGTAAAAACTGAAAGGCAAAATAGGGTGGGTACATGGGGTAGCCTAATAATTGACTAAAACCAATGATACAGATCGACAATCGAGCAAACAATAGTACAGATAGGTGTATATCTTCAAATAGAGCGAGCGTAAGAGTTCAAGTGAATTTAGTCATGAGGATAGCTTTTATTTCTTTTTTAAAGAATGTGGAGGAGGAGATAAGTCTGGTTTCGGGCGGGAGTGAGTTCCAGATCCTGGGTGCCATTCCTGAGAAAGAGCGTTTAAATGTTTTTTCCTTCCGGAATCTACGAGGTTTCAGGAGAAGATTCTTTGTGCTTCTAGTGGTTCTTGAGCCACCAGATATTGTCAGTTTCTGAGTGAGGTAGCCAGGTGAGTTGTGGTGTATAGCTTTGTGCGTCATGCAGGCAATTTTCAGATGTATTGTGGCTTCAAAAGGCAGCCAGTTCAGGGATTTTAAGTCAGGGGAAATATGCGAGTGTTTTTTTTGATCCAGTGATGAGTCTTGCTGCAGCGTTCAAAGAGGCTCTCATGGGTGTAGTTGTAGAAAGAGGGAGTCCGCAAAGGGCGACGCTACCGTAGATAAGCGAGGAATTACTAGTGCTTGAACAGCAGTTTGGAAGTCTTTGGCTGGGAGGAAGGGCTTAAGTTTCCTCAGGGTATTAATTTGGAAATTAGCTCCCTTAGTTGCTTTACTGATATGCTGGTGCATGTTAAGATTGGTGTCAAGTGTAATGCCTAAGGATTTCGCTGAGTCCACGATGGTAGGTTGGACATTGAGTGCTGATGGGTGTTTAAGCCAGGTTTGGGTGGTGGAGATTTTCGCGGGAGGTGAGATCAGAAGGAACTCAGTTTTCAGAGCATTGAGTTTGAGGTGATTATCGGCAAAACACCTTCGGGTCACCAAGGCCCTTCTTCGGGTCACCGAGACCTTTCTTCGGGTCACCGAGTCCATTGCTGGTGTCGACCGCCTTCGGCGCCGACGTGCTCTGCTCGACCACCTTGACTTTAGTCTTCGGCGCGGCAGTCTTCGACTCGACGCCCTTGACTTGAGCCTTCGGCTCGACAACACCGTTCTGCTTCTTCGGCGCCGAGGCCTTGGATCCAACCGAAGCGATGCGCACTTTCAGTTTCGAAGTGTGTACCTGCGCTGTTTCATGTGTCGAGACCGTAGGTTTCACTTTCGGTTTCGATTTTCCAGGGTGCGGCTCAATAGCAATGTCTGTGGCCAAGCCCGAAGGCGGGGCCGTAGAACCCATCGTAAGATCTTGGGTAAGGCCTAGTGGCGATCCCTTGACCTGAGCCTTATGAATTGGTACGGCCCCAGTGTCAGTTTGAGGTAGCTCCTCATCCGAGCTATCCTCCATGGCCCCGAGGGCCCCGTCGTCGTCTCCTACCTCGTCGACGACTTCTTCAGCTTCGAACATTTCGGCGTCCGCGTCATAGTCTTAGCCGATGTCCGACGCGGGGTGCGACTCACTGATGTCCCTGGTAGATTCTTCCCAGACATCCCCAGCATCGAAAATGTCTGCAGGCGCAGCTTGCTGGGCCTCCTGGCGCGCAGCGCGTCTAAGCTTAAGCGTCTTCTTGGACCTGAAACGTGAACAAGCCATGCACTTGGCTTCATCATGGTCCGGCGACAGACACCTATTGCACACCGGGTGGACGTCGATGTGGGGATACTTCGAGTTGCAGACGGGACATCTCTTGAATGGACTTCGGTCCATGATGAACAGTCGATAGGGTCTGATGCGTCGACTGGGCCTTCCGCGCCGAAAGCACGCAGGTGTATTGAATCCGGCTCGGAACCGAGCTGGAAGAACTAAGACCGAACGCAAGACTATACCGACGAAGAAACTAAAGACCTTTTGGTCTTAAAGTTTTTTATCGATTCCGACTAGAGGGAACCCAAAGACATACGAACCCAATGGCGGAAAAAAACAATCTGAGGATGGAGTCGATGCCCATGCGTGCTGTAGTCCAGGGGAGGAGCCACCTATCTCGTGATACTTCGAAGACTCTTCCAGGACAACAATGTGCAATCATCCGGACCCAACACTAGGCGGCGATCTATGCACAGATATGAATTCAGCAGCCCACATGCCTTGAACTCCACAATCTCTAAAGTAGTTCCTTGGCTACTGAAATCCACAATCTCTACTGACCCCCAAGACCCCTAAAACGCCCCCCTAAATACAGTATTTAAAGGGCAGCCCTGAACCAAGAAGACCGACTCCTGCAACCTACGAAGAATGATGGAAGACGCCCAGCAGAGAAGAACTGACTTGGCCCCAGCCCCACATGCCCATCTGCAGTTTCCAGAGATCCTAAGCTGTAGGAAGCTGGCTCTATATACTATAACAAAATGAAGTATAGTGTGTCCAGTGGAACCCCAAAGGTAGGCAGAGGTAAAAGTAGATAGCACCTTACTCTCTATTTGCGGTAGTGTGGGCGAGCAGTAAGGCTTTAACAGAGTGTAGTTGTAGGAAGCTAGGTTTCTGTTGCAGTAACCCTCCCCACCACCAAATTTTGAATGATTCAGGCATGTGAATCTAGGAAAGATACCCCAATACTGGATAAAGAGGGCACTTTCTCACATGTTTGATAACCAACACCCCCATTTTCAGTGAAGCCATCATGTAACTGGGGAACTAATTTTTACCAGTGTTCAGCAAATGTACTCAACATGGCTTTCCTGTTCACTTGTACTGGAAGCAACATGGCTGGACAGCACAGTGGCATATCTGCTCATGTAGTTAAGCCCTCACATGTAGCATAGCGTACTTTGCCTTAGGGCTGTAAGGTCTTCAGTAGGGGTGATTTACCTATACTCCATGCAGTGTCTGTGGGCATGGCTCACATGCTGCGTGCCAAGTCATGTCATGTTTTCACTTTTGGCTGCACCAAGACACGCAGTCTGCAGTGGCAGTCTGATTGTGAATGGTGAGGGACCTTTGGGGTGTCACGATTTGTGTTCCAGCCCTAAGGACCCTCTTTGGCCTCCCTGCCCTAGGTACCAGGGCTACCGCTTATTAAGGACTTACAGGGAGTGCCAAAGGAATTACCAATCTGGGTATAATTGCACAGTTTTGGGAAAGCAGTCTGCCACTGGGGATCTTTTTAGCAGGGAACCAGTGCACTTACAGTCGCAATCACACCAAATACCAAGCAAAAAGTGAGGGTTACCATGTCAAAAAGGGGCACTTTCCTACATTCACCTTTCCGAGTAAATGACAACACAATAAAAGCTGTTCAGTTAGTCATACTGCCTGTAGCAACTCATGCATATTTGTTATTGGTAAACACATTATATTTGCAAATAGCTAAAAGAATTCCACAATTCCTTTATCATGAGGTTGAAAAAACAACATCCAATATTGTAAAGTACTTTGGCACTGAAAAGGATCAAAGAGGACACTTTTCTACTGCTTACAGTGCATTTTTTAGTTGATCATTAACAATATATGTGCTTAAATTCAAACACATCATTTGGTTAAAAGGTAGTGTGTATCTTACTAAAGCAAATGAAAAGGTGTCAAATGCACACTTCTGAAACTTTAACCGAAACGCTGTTATCATGGTAACTGTTTCTATTAACCAGAACAGCGAAAGATTGCAGTAGTACGCTTTTAAGCATAAAACCAATTAAATTACTGATCAGCAGGGCTGTCTCCATTCAATCGACTACTGTGAAAAACACCATGAAAGAAACAAAAAACCTTGAACATTAAAATGTAATATTGGTACACAAACCAAAACAAATGAACACAAGGCAACATGCTTATTTTTAAGTTCCCGAATTGAAATAAATTAATTATTCATGCACAATAAAAGCACTGTATGCTTTACAAACCGTCTAGGAGAAGGAGATCTTGATGGTTTTCTCTTCGGAGAACGTAATTTCTTGGGAGACCTTGATCCACTTCTGCTTCTTCTGCGTCGTCTGTCTCTGCAAGTTATTCAAAGGAAGAAGTCATACTAGGGCAGGTTTTTAATTGACATATCGTCTTTGGGTTGTACAGAAGAGAAACACTTCCAAAAGGAACCTTTATACCGAATTTGACGGGACAAACCAAACTGTTAATCAGTAATGAAAATGGCAGCCTGTCCTAGGAAGGGTCCCAAGTGACAGTTCACAAGGTTACACTGAGATAATTTGCTAATATCCCTCCTACTAGTAAAATACTTCAATTAAGAAAGCAGATGCTTGTCCATGCAACTTTTCAATATTACCATACTTCAATTTGTTTCCCGCATTCCCTTAATTTACAGTGACCAGTTAACCATTTGTAACATTCCATTTTGCCTTACTTCAGAGTTTGACACTCAATCCTGCCTGAACTGCGGCCAGAAGTGTCATAGGGAGTGTTGTATGGTTTGTGTGGTGGGAAGTAGGGATTTGTGACCGCAGTGAGAAGGCTGGTGACGGGTGCAGCCAGCGACTTGCTGCGCCGAAATCAATCGGCAAAAGGAGCCAAAGGCAACTAAAGGCAAACATGTGCTTGAATAGCAGTAACCGGGCAACAACTTCCTCCTGTTAAGCAGTCTCTATGACTCAGAAAAATGAGGTTTTGGACTTTTCAGATGTTTGAAGCAACCAGGAATTTTAAAGCACTTAATGGAGCAGCTGTGCAGGGTTTTCGGTTTTTGTATACAACCAAGAGAAAAATGGACTTCTGTGTAAGTCCTTACAAACAGTGCCCTATAAGAAACCCTACATCCGTTTTGCATGGAGAGTAGGTCTTTCCTCCTCCCAAATTTGTGAGGTGCTGAATATGCTACTTACCAGTATGCATCTGTTCTTAGCATGTAGGGCTGCTGACATTCATATCGGTGCATAGATCGCCGCCTAGTGTTGGGTCCGGATGATTGCACATTGTTGTCCTGGAAGAGTCTACGAAGTACAACGAGATAGGTGGCTCCTCCACTGGACTACAGTGCGCATGGGCATCGACTCCATCCTCAGATTGTTTTTAGCCATTGTGGCCAAGATGGAGTGGAACTCAGTGAATGGTGAACATGCTAGAAGTATGTGTGAATTCTGCAGCTGCTACAGGCGCCCAGGAAGGAGGGCAGGCGATATGAATGGCAGCAGCCCTACATGCCAAGAACAGATGCATACTGGTACGTAGCATATTCGGTTCGAGGCATGTGGGCTGCTGAATTCATATCTGTGCATAGAATACATAGCAGTCCCTCCATTAACGGTGGTCGCCCGTGCCAGCTGCAGCAGTTTGGAAAAGTGTTTTTAGAACAGCCTGCCCTACAGCTGCCTGCTGTTTGGAGTGCACATCAACACAATAATGCTTTGTAAATGTGTGTGTGGTAGACCATGTGGCTGCTCTACATATGTCTTCCAACGGAATATTGCCAAGGAATGCCATGGAGGCCCCAACTTTCTGGTAGAGTGGGCCCTCGGTGGAATGGTGAGAGTACGCTTGGCTTTCAGATAGCAGATCTGGATACATTTAACGATCCACCTAGCAATACCAGCCTTGGAAATGGGGTTACCTTTGTGGTGTGGTGCAAAGGCAACAAAGAGTTGTTTAGTTTTCCTAAAATCCTTGGTCCTATCGATGTAATACATCAGGGCCCTTTTGACGTCAAGGGTGTGGAGCATTCTCTCCGCCAATGATTCAGGATTTTGGAAGAAAACAGGCAATTCAATCGTCTGGTTGATATGGAAGTGAGACACAACCTTAGGAAGGAATTTAGGGTTAGTGCAAAGCACTACCCTGTTAGAATGAATTTGAATAAATGGCTCTTGGATAGTTAGTGCTTGCAGTTCACTAACTCGCCGCAGCGATGTAATCGCTATGAGGAAAGCCACTTTCCACGTCAAGAATTGAATCTCGCAGGAATGCAGTGGTTCAAAGGGAGGACCCATCAGCCGGGTGAGGACCACATTGAGGTTCCACTCCGGAGCTGGTGGAGTCTGCGGAGGAATGACTCGTTTGAGTCCTTCTAGAAAGGCCTTAATGGCAGGCACTCTGAAGAGTGAGAGGTGCTGCCTGTTCTGGAGATAAGCGGCCATTGCAGATAGATGTATGCGAATGGAAGCATAGGCCAGATTACATTTGTACAGATGGAAAAGGTAACAGATGATATTCTGAATAGACGCATCTAGCGGGTTAATGTTGTGGTCTTAACAATAAATGACAAACCGCTTCCATTTTGCCGCATAGCATGCTCTGGTGGTGGGCTTCCTTGCCTCCCGAATGATGTCCATACAGTCAGAAGGCAAGTGCAGGCAGCCAAACTCTAGGACTTCAGGAGCCAGAACGCCAGGTTGAGCTGTTGCGGATCTGGATGCCTTTGATGCGGTACCACGGACAGTTCCAGAAACGTGGTGTACCATGGTTGGCGAGCCCACGTTGGAGCAACCAGGATGAGAGCCATCGAGTGATGCCTGAGTTTGCGTGCCACCGGCGGTATCATTGGTGCTGGGGGAAAAGCGTATGCAAATTTGCCTGACCAGTTCATCCATATCGCATTGCCCTGCGACTGTGGGTGTGGGAACCTGGCGGCGAAGCTTTGGCATTTTGCGTTCTCCCTTGTGGCGAACAGGTCTATCTCTGGATGACCCCACCTTTGGAAGTACGGTTGGAGTACTGATGGATGTATCTCCCACTCGTGCATCTGGTGGCTGTGCCTGCCGAGCAGGTCCGCCATCTGATTGTCCTTGCCCGGGAGGTGTTCCGGCATGAGGAAGATGTTCCTCTGAATGGCCCACTTCCACATGCTCGGAGCCAGATGAGACAGCTGCGGAGTGTGTGTTCCTCCCTGCTTTTGAATGTAGTACATGGCTGTCATGTTGTCCGTCCGGATCAACACGACCTTGTTGCACAGATGTACTTTGAAGGCTTTGAGTGCCATGAAGATTGCCATCAGTTCGAGAACATTGATGTGCATCTTCCGTTGCTGTTGCGTCCATAGTCCCTGCACTGTGTAATGGAGTACATGAGCTCCCCATCACTGGAGAGAGGCGTCCGTTGTCAGGATGATCTGTGGCACAGGCTCTTGGAACGGTCGGCCCTTGCAAAGGTTTCATGGATTCCACCAATGCAGAGAGTTGTATGCCCGACCGCTCACCAACACTAGGTCTTTTAACTGCCCATGAGCTTGAGTCCACTGTCGTGCTAAGCACTCCTGAAGCGGGCGCATATGTAGTCTCGCATTTCCATAGTCCCGCACGCAGGAGGCCATCATGCCTATCAACTGCATGAACACTCTTGCTGGAAGCGAGTGTTGAGGTCTGAATTTTTGTATCAGCGATTGAACGCTGCTGACTCACTGAATTCGGCTGTGCTGTGGCCGCCAGAGTATTTATAGTCGCACCCAGATACTGCCGTATGTGGGCGGGCTGGAGGTGGGATTTTGGGTAATTCAGTGAGAATCCCAGATCGTGCAGGAGGTGAATGGTGTGGGACATGTGGGCGGCACACTGCTGGGCTGACTTTGCCTGGATGAGCCAGTCGTCCAGATAAGGGTAGACGTGAATGTTCCGTCTCCTGAGATGCGCCGCCACGGTCGCCAGGCACTTCGTGAACACCCTGGGTGCCGTGGTGACACCGAAAGGCAAAACCTTGAACTGGTTGTGCTGGTTTTGGATGGTGAAACTGAGGTATTTCCTGTGTGAAGGGTGTAGTGGAATGTGAGTACGCATCTTTTAGGTCTAAAGTTGCGAGAAAATCCCCCTGACTGAGCAACGGGAGCACTTGCTGCAGGGTCAGCATATGGAAGTGCTCCGACAGGATGTAATGGTTGAGTGGCCTGAGGTCTAGGATGGGCCGGAGGGACCCGGCCTTCTTTGGTATCAAGAAGTACAGGGAGTAGACCCCTGTGCCTCTTTCTTGCATAGGCACGAGCTCTATTGCTCCTTTTTGCAGCATAACGGTGACTTCCTGCTGCAATAAGTGCAAATGCTCGGTTGACATAGGACTATTTCTTGGGGGCATGTTGGGTAGAGTGGATGTTAACTCCAGACAGTAACCGTATTGAATAAGTTTCCTGACCCACCGGTCTGTGGTGATGGACTTCCAGACAGGCAGGAACTGCTGGAGTCTCCCCCGACCGGTGTTGTGTGGTCGGTGGGCAGTGACAAGGCGTCACTGTTTGCTGGTGGCAGAGGATCTGGGGCCGTTTCCACGACCTCTGCCCTTGGCGCCGTTGCCACGATATCCACCTAGGCTCTTGTTGGTGTATGTGGACTGAGTGTTGCCCTTGTAGTATTGCGTGGACTGGGAGAGCTGGCCCCTTGAAACGCCTCTAGTGTTTGAGCGACGAAAAGACCCACCCCGAAACTGCTGGGACTGTAAGGCACCTATGGATTTCGCAGTCTCCGTGTCCTTTTTAATTTTCTCTAGGGGGGTGTCAATCTCAGGGCCAAACAGGTGATATGGGTTGACTGTTTGGTTAAGGATGGTGGTTTGGATCTCTGGCTTAAATCCAGAGATTCTCAGCCAGGCATGTCGCCGCAGCATAACACTAGTGTTAATAGCCCTGGCGGCGGTATCAGCCGCGTCCAGAGCACACTTAATTGAAGCGTTAGAGATCAGCTTCCCTTCCTGAATCAGCATTTCAGCCCCCTCCTTGTATTCATCAGGCAGGTGCTGCAACAGGGTCTCCAGTGTGTCGTAGTGTGCCCTGTCATAGCGCGCCAGAAGTGCTTGTTAGAAATGCGCCAGATGTTGGCTGCCTGTGCTGCTACCCTCTTCCCTGAGGCCTCAAAGACCTTGGATTCCTTGTCAAGGTGAGGAGCATCACCCGTAGTCTGAGAATTAGCCCCCTTCCGTGCATTCGAGACAACAAGGGAGTCTAGAGGCAACTGTCCTTTGATGTAGGTAGGATCAGTAGGCGCCGACTTTTACTTCTTGTCAATCCTAGGGTTTATCACCCTCGCCCTGGTAGGTTCTTTAAAGATCTCAGCAGCATGCTTTAAAACACCTTTCAGCATAGGCAGAGTCTTAACAGTTTTTTCTGAGACTGAGAAGGTATCAAAAAGGAAGGCGACATCCACAGGGTCAGCATGGAGCTGGACGATGTGATTCTTTGCTGCCCGTTCAATGAGGGCATTGAAAGCTGCAGAGTCTTCTGTAGGGGACGTTTTTGCAGAAAACAGTTGAGGGTCTTGTCCTGATTGAGGATCCCCTGGGTCACCACCAGCGGCCCAGGGTTCGTTGGTATCCTCAGGGTCTGTATAGACAGGATAACTGTACGCATCCTCATCGTCCCCCTCCCCAGCGTCCAAATCAGAGTAAGTGGGCGAAACATTACGAGTCTGTGGGGAAAGTGGTTCCACCAGAACGGGAGTGAAAGCAGAGTCCTTCTTCTTGAGAGGGATCTTGCAAGACTCCATTGGGCGTTCAGGGGCGATTTTCCTCTTGTGAAGGGAAAGCCTGCCCGTTTCGGTATCGATGAAGTGTTCCTGATGCTCTTCCACTGAAGGTCGTCGAGGATGTGGGCCGGGGACCACCGCTGACGACTTCGGCGCCGAGGAGATGAGGAGACCTTCTCGGACACGCTGGCGACTGCCTTAGGAGCGAAAGCCTTCGGCGCCGTCTTTGGCGGCAACGTGAAATGGATGGGTGTGGATGCCTTCAGTGGTTTCTCCACCGGTCTCGTAGGTGGAGGATCCTACGGACCGGCCGACGCGGTTCCGTCCCTGATGCGCTGCAGTTAGTCCGTCACCTTCTTGGTGAACGCGGCGGATGGGCGCGCCGGTTCAATGGAATCCCTCGAGGCCACCTGGAGTCGACTCTCGGGGCGCCGTGCCCTTGGCCTTGTCCTGCTGCCGCGGAGTTGCGAGAACCTTCGGGTCATCCAGCCGTTTCTTCGGGTCACAGAGAGCTTTCTTCGGATCGCCGATAGCCTTCTTTGGGTCGCTGAGGCTTTTGCCGGCGTCGACAGTCTTCGGCACCGACGCGCTCGGCTCGACCACCTTTACTTTAGTCTTCGGCGCAGCAGACTTCGTCTCGACGCCCTTGACTTGAGCCTTCGGCTCGACAGCCACCTTCGGCGCCGACGCCTTGGAGCCGACCAAAGCGATGCGCACTTTCGGTTTCGAGGATGGCACCTGCGCAGTGTCTGGAGTCGCGACCGTAGGTTTCACTTTCGGTTTTGTTTTTCCAGGGAGTGGCTCGGCAGCTATGTCCGTGGCCGAGCCCGAAGGCGGGCCGTAGAACCCATAGTGAGATCTTGGGTAAGGCCCGAAGGCGATCCCTCGACCTGAGCCTCATGAATTGGCACGGCCCCAGAGTCAGTTTGAGGAAGCTCCTCATCCAAGCTATCCTCCATGGCCCCGAGGGCCCCGTCGTCGTCCACTACCTCGTCGACGACTTCTTCGGCCTCGAACATCTCTGCATCCGCGTCGTAGTCGACGTCCGATGCGGGGTTCGACTCAGTAACGTCCTGGATAGATTCGTCCTCGACATCCCCTGCATCGAAGATGTCCACAGGCGCCGGTGCAGCATGCTGGGCCTCCTGGCGCGCAGCTCGTCGAAGCTTAAGCGTCTTCTTGGACCTGAAGCGTGAACAAGCCATACACTTGGCTTCATCGTGGTCCGGCGACAGACACTTGTTGCACACCGGGTGGACGTCGATGTGGGGATACTTCGAGTTGCAGACGGGACATCTTTTGAATGGACTTCGGTCCATGATGGACGGTCGATCGGTCTGGAGCGTCGACTGGGCCTTCCGCGCCGAGAGCACGCGGGTGTAGAGAATCCGGCTCGGAACCGAGCTGGAAAAACTAAGACCGAACGCAAGACTATACCGACGATCGATTCCGACTAGAGGGAACCCAAAGACATCCGAACCCAATGGCGGAAAAAAACAATCTGAGGATGGAGTCGATGCCCATGCGCACTGTAGTCCAGGGGAGGAGCCACCTATCTCGTGATTCTTCGAAGACTCTTCCAGGACAACAATGTGCAATCATCCGGACCCAACACTAGGCGGCGATCTATGCACAGATATGAATTCAGCAGCCCACATGCCTCGAACACTGTCATTTCCATTATCTGTGAGTACCATGTTTGTATGGCCCACTGGGGTGCGACCAGTATGAGGGTCATGTTGCTTGTCCTGCACTTGCTGAGTACCTTGTGTATCAGGGGAATCGGCGGAAAGGCGTAGGCAAATGTCTTTGACCAGCTTATCCACAGGGCATTCCCCAGGGACCCCTCCCCTGGTTGCCTCGATGAGAAGTGTTGGCATTTTGCATTCTGGTGTGTTGCAAACGGGTCTATTGACGGTGTTCCCCACCTGTCGAACAGTCTCTTTGTTTCTTGTGCATTCAGCTCCCATTCGTGCGAGGCCGATGTCTGTCTGCTGAGCCAGTCCGCTTCCACGTTGTCTTTTCCTGGCAGATGTATCGCCAGTAGATCTATTTTCAATGGTATTGCCCATTTCCATATTTCTTGCGCTAGCTCTGACAGCGGTGCTGATTGTGTTCCTCCCTGTTTGTTTATGTAGAACATCGCTGCTGTGTTGTCCGTCTGGATCAGCACTGTTTGATTGTACAACTTCGTCTGGAAGGCTTTCATAGCTAGGAGAACGGTCTTTAGTTCTAGGTAATGTGTTTTACCGCATCTGCTTGTGTCCACAAGCCCCTCACGCGTAGTTTTTCCATCTGTGCTCCCCATCCCTTTTGGGATGCGTCCGTGGTGATGGTCACTGTTGGTGTTGGTGGTGTTAGAAGTTTCCCTTTTGTTATGTTTTCTTTGTTCCACCATGATATCTCCTCTTGCACTGCGTGCGTTACAACCACTAGGTCCTCCCACCACCCCGTCGCTTGTGACCATTGGTCCTGCAGCCACTCCTGGAGTGCTCATGTGCTGTCGGACATTTGGTATTATGTGGATGCATGAGGCCATCATGCCCATCATCTTGCTCACCGTCCTCAGTCAGAGCTTGCCGCTTCTGGTAGAGGCGCGCCTCCTTCAACAGTGCCGTCGTTCTCTTCTCGCTGGGGAACACCTTCCCCTGAACGGTGTCGATTTGTGCCTCCAGAAATATCTTGACCTGTTGTGGGTTTAAGGAGGATTTCTTCCAGTGAATGGAGAAACCTAGGGCGATTAGTGTGTGTCACTCTCTGAGCGTGCTGTTTGCACGTGTTGTATGACCTTGCCTTTATGAGCGAATCGTCTAGGTAAGGGTATACGTGTATCCCCTCCCTCCTTAAGTGGGCTGCGACTGCTGCCAGACACTTTGTGTACACCCTTGGTGCTGATTTTAGTCCTAAGGCCAATGCCGTGAATTGGTAGTGGTCAGAGTGGATTGCAAATCGTAGCAGATGCTTGTGCCGTCTGTTCATTGGGATGTGTAGGTAGGCATCCTTTAGGTCTATGGTCACCATGAAGTCCCCTGTTAGAATCTGTGGGAGTAGTTCTTGCAGGGATGTCATTTTGAATTTGTGTCTTTATGAATTTGTTGAGGAACCTTAGGTCCAGGATGGGTCTCACTGTTTCGTCTACTTTAGGTACTAGGAAGTACGTAGAGTACACCCCCTTGTTCCTTTCCATGGGAGGTACAGGCTCGATAGCCTCCTTTAGTAGCAGTTCCTCTGCTTCCCTCTGAAGAAGCTCTAGTTCCTTTTTTGCTAGTGCTCTTTTCTTTGGTCTTCTGCTTGGTGGTGTTTTTTTTAACTATGCAGTACCCGTACTGAATTGTGTTGATGATCCATTTGTCTGTTGTAATGTTTCTCCACTCCTAGAGGAAGAGTTTTAATCTTCCTCCCACTGGTGTTACGTGCTCGTGGTGTTTCGGTGCGTGAGACTCCTGTTTTTTGTTTTTGTGCTCCACCCTTGGAGTTTTTTGTAGGGTGTGCACTGTCAATGAGGCCGAGTCACTTGAAGGTGGTTTGCTGTCCACCCTACCTGGTGTTTCCACGTCCACCTGCTCTCCCGCGAAAGGACTGGCCCCTATGTTGGTATTGCCATTGTTGTTTTTGATGGCCATGTTGTGTATGGGTGTCGCTTTGGTGGGAATGTTGGAAGGACTGATGCAACGTTCCCGGCTGGTTCCCACCTCTCCCGTGTGGTCTCCTTGAAGGGGTCCCTCTCTGCGCTCCCCTGAATTGCAAGCCCCCATGGATCTTGCGGTGTCATTATCCTTTTTGAGCTGTGAGAGCTTGTCGTCCACTATTGCACCGAACAGTGTCTCACCGTTGAACGGAGTGTTCAGGATGTTGTGTTGCACCTCCGGTTTAAAGCCGGATATTCTGAGCCAGGCTTGTCTTCTTTCTGTGATGCCCAGCATCATAAGCCTGCTGGCCGTGTTTGCCCCATCCAGTGCGGTTTTTGGGCAAGATTTTGCCAAGTTCTTGCCTTCCTCTACTGGGTGCGAAGCACTTTGTTGGTGCTCCTGAGGGAGGCGTTTCACCAACTGCCCCAGTTCCTCCATGATCTGGTAATGGTGTCTGTTGAGTAGTGCATTGGAATTAGCCATGCGCCAGTGCATAGCGGCATTCCTTTCGATCTTCCTTCTTGTTAGGTCCATCCTTCTCCTCTCTTTATAAGGGGGTGGACCTGAAGTAGTTGGCACATTGGCCCTTCTTGCTGTTGCCGTGATGAGAGTCAGCAGCGACCGTCCCCTGTATGTAGGCTGGGTCCTTTGAGGAGTGCTTGTATTTTTTCTCCGTCCTTGACGTGACAGGTTTACAAGTAGCAGGCTCCTTGAATGCCTCTCTTCCTTGCCCTTTGATGCTTTCAAGCATTGGCAGGTACTGGCTCCTAGTGTGCATTGGAAGTACTGTCACTACTAGGAAATCCCCTTTCGGCACCTCCTCTTCGAGCTTGACCCTGAACGCTGTTGCAGCGTTCTTGATGCATTTATTATAGAGCCCAATGTCGTCCGGTGGCGAGGGCCTCGCTGGATATGTGTCCACTCCCTCTTCTGGACTTTCGGCGTCGACGTCCTGCCACTCGACCTCCTGTGTATCAGAGTATGTTGATTCTTGGTACACCATCTGTTCGTCATCTCTCTCCTCCTCGTAATAGGCATTATCATCTTCCTGATATGCCAGATCTTCCAAGCTCTCCGACGCTTGTTCTACTTCGAAATCTTCGTCTTCGACCACATGTACTTCTGGTGACTTTGGCCTCGAGGAATTGTGTAAGATTTCATTTTTTCTTCGAAATCTTTCTTTCGCTGCAGGATGTTCTCCATCTCTGCTTCGAGTCTCCTCTTCTTTCTTTCCATCTCCGCCGCCTGTTCGGCGTCGAGTGGTTGTGCCGGTTTCTTTGGCGCGCTAGCTGGCGCCGAGAAGGGTTTCGGCGTCGAGACTGGTTTCGGCGGCGACGGTATTTTCGGCGTCGAGGCTGGTCTTGCGTCTTTCGTCATCGACTTCGAAGATGTTTTCGTAGTCTAGCCTCTTTTTCTTGGAGGCTTTTCGACGACTTTGGTTGGTTGCCGTCCCTCGGCGCCAGGGAGTCCTTCTGAGAGGATCCGCTGGGCCTGGATGTCGCTGCGGACGCCGAAGTTATCGGCGTTCGCGCTTTCAGGGTCTTGGCCTCGTTTTTTCGAGAGTCTTGGGTGGACTGCCGAGAGTCTTTCCTTTTTGGGGGCGTCGATTCTCCTACCTTTTCAGTAGTCTTCTTATTATAGGTCTCTGCGACCGTGTAGCCGATGTCTTCTTCGGCGACGTAATCCTCCTCGTCGGTCGAGAGTCCCAGGTCTCCAAGGGACGGAGGTTGGCCCTTGCCCTGCACGGTGTAGTTTGCAATCCTTTGCCTCTCTCTCACTCGAAGGGTCTTCGGGGTGAATGCGTAGCAGGGGTTGCAATCTCTGCTTTCGTGGTTGTCCGGCAGGCAGAGATTACAGACTGGGTGTTGGTCCTTCTGCGCGTACTTATGATGGCAGTTGCGGCAGAATTTGAATGGTGTGTTGTCCATGTCTTGTGTTCAGGGGGCCCCCTGATTGTGCATTCTCCTCTGGACGTAGAAGAATCTCAAAATGTTCCCCTTCTTCGTCGTCCTTTCGATGGTGTAGTCTTCCTTCGTCTTTTCCAATGTTTTTTCTCCCAAAAACTCGAGTCTTGCTTCTTTTCTCCAAATCTCTGGAGCCCTCTCGAAACGATTCAGACCCAACGGCGGAAAAAAGAATCTGAAGATGGCGCCCAAGGGTGGAAGCTTCCGCAGGAAGCATGCCGACGTCACAGGACGGACACCAAAAGGTGGGACGTAGACGCCCACCTGGGCTACGAAAAAAAAAAAAAAAAAAAGAAAAGACTACGATTCCGGACCCAACCACTAGACCGCGGAATTATGCACAGCATAGTGAATCCAGAAAGATTCACGCTGCAAAACTATAGTTAAATTACCTCTTAAATTCAGACTCTTATTTGAAAGTATTTCTGACATAAGCTAGGAAACACTGCTGTATTTGATCTGCATGACATTATATAAAATGTTATACAAACTACCACAGAAAACGCCTTATAATCAGCTTCCTAAATGGATGTGATCTTGAGTGGGCTGAAGGGGTAGCATCTCCTGCATAGGAATGCTATGATTAATTAAGCTTCAATGCTGCAATATAGAGGCATGAAGTACAAAGTAAAAAGAGGGAAAAAGATATCTGGCCAAGGCAAAGAAAAATGATTCTCCTCTTCTTATTGAATCAAAGGAGCAAACTACGATGGTACTAGTTCTTACGAGGCATTTAAATATGCAGAACTATGGAAAAAAAATCTGCGTTTTTTTAAAACCTTCTCACACATCCTAAGACTGTATATAAAGAAAGAGGCCGAACTAGTGGTTGACTTTTCTGTTTAACCAAAATTCAATCTACAGCGAAGTATACATTTAAATGTAGAGTCCAAAATGATTCCACCCTATTTGTATAGGATGACCTAGATGAAATCTCATTTACTGTGGTAAGGCTCTAAATCACTTTCCTCCATGCTTATTCAGATAATGCATAGACAAGTCCATCCTAAGTGATGGAAGGAAGGATTCAGAAACAGGTGAATCGCCCTCAATTTAAGTAGATCCTTAAACAGGTTGAAGAACCATTTGTACATCGCAGCGTGAGAGGGAGGCATCGGTCACTACGGTTTCAGATGGAATCTCCGGACGGAAACTCATTCCGCTAAGCAGATACTCTGGATGACACTGCCATTCGAGGGACTGAATTGCTTGAGGGAAGATAGGATAAGCGTGTCCTCTCACTTGTCTGAAAATTAGCTTCAGTGTTGCAGTGGCCTCATGTGGAGGCGTGCAGTTGGAATGAGGAAGATGAACATTGATCATAGCAAAGATATGTGCCTCGCTGTCGGATGGGCTGATCTTACCAGAAGGTGGCATTTCAGATATACATTTATTTTTAATGTGCCCAGAACTCTTCCCATGTAATGAAGAGATTGCACCGTGGTGGAATTTGATATTTGATTATTAAAATGCAGTACTTATTGATTAAGGGTGGAAACAACTATCTAGAAACGCTGACTAGCTTGCTGAAAAGTTGATGCCCAAGTGGGAGAATCTTATGCAAATGTTTTCTCGCCCACCACAGATCAAGAAACTCTGATGTTTCGGGCTATGTGCACATGGAAGTACGTATCTTGAAGATCTATAGAAAATAGCCAATCTCTCTAAAGGAGCGGAGGATAGATCTGATCCAATACCAGCATACTGAACTTGTCTTTCCATAGCCATTTGCTCACTAAGTTTAGATCCAATTAGTCTTAGTCTTTGGGGCTTTTCTTTTTCACTAGAATACTACAAGCAGCACTGGGCGTCCAGGTGCAGTGTGCAATTTCGATATCAGGTGGCAGGGTGCAATTTCAACGTCGGGCACCCAATGCTTTCCAGTGGGGATTCTCTTTTTGGCAGAGGCTGCAGGCATGGCACCGGAGGCTGCAGGAGGGAGACCACTGACAGCAGAGGCAAGTAGAGATGTAGGGGGTCGTCTGGCATCGTCGTTTCATGTCACCAAGGCCCAGGAGCCTCCAGTGCAGGGGTGCCTTTATTGGAACTAGTCTCGGGGAGCCTCTGGATTCACATTGCAGGCACCGTTGTGGAGGTCAGGAGCAGTCAGAGCCAACGGTGGACACGCGGTCAGGATCGTTGGGGAGACTTCACTGCACAGGTGAGTCACTCAGACTCAGCCTGTGGGTGTCTGGTGCTCGGTGGGCAGTTGACACGGATCGGCCAGGATCCGGAGTCCTTGGAGTAATCTTCTTCTGGGCAGGTCTGCTGTCCACTGGAGATTGGAGTCTTTTTCTAAGGCAGCAGTCCTCCCAGAGGTTTCAGAGACCGCTGGCTGCAAGACAGGTCGCATTAGCTAGAGACATGCCAGTAGAGTGGAGGCCAAGGCAGTAGTCTTCTTCAGTCTTCCCTGAAGGGTAGTCTTCTTTCTTCTTAGGTAGTCGCAGATCTAGTTTCCAGGTCTGTGGGGAGCTACCTAAATACTAAATTTAGGAGGTGTTTTAGGGGAGTAGCAGGCAGGGTCAATGGGCACCTTACATGGGGGGACTACACTCTATTATGCCACCCTACTGTGGGAGGGAGGCATAGACCTTACCCTGATTGGAGGGGTCTCAAGTTGTGCTTCACCTCAACTCCCCCTCCTTAGGGATGGGGTTGACAGAGGTGGGCACATTTCTTTGGAATTTCTCAACGGTTTTCCTGCCCAAAGTGGAGGGCGTAACTAAGAGGCTGCCATCTGTTGCTAGCAGCAGAGGCTGGGTGCACATTAAAAAGGCGGCAGGCCTTTGAAGCTACCCTTTTCGAGCACTGGCACATCCTGGGGGCGGAGGCATGACACCTCTATCCAGGACGTGCATTGTTTGTTCCTAGAGAGCAGAAATCTCTACCCAGGGGTCCAGAAATATGTCTGGTCGTGACTGCCTACAGCCGGTCAGACCACACCGGGGTTGGTAGGTTTTCGTGGGACACCTTTAAGATGCACTCCGAGTACATGGTACAAAGAAATCACACACTGGCATCAGTGTGGATTTATCATAAGGAGCTGCTCGGTACCAAACATTCCTGTGTTCAGTGAAGCCATCATGGTAAGTTAAATTGCAAAACACTCAAGATGGGCGGAATGTTGCACAATGGCAATTTAATTACCCCCAGGCACAGATCTGGGTTTACTCCATTGTTATTTTGCTCACCATGCCACCCCAGTTCAGACATGGCCATATGCAAATCAGTCTTGACTCAGTGCCTCATGGTAACAGTCCAGCCCGAACTGCCAAGCCACGTCTTCCCTGGACCGGAATCAAGCATCCTAGGACCGGTTTCTGGCTATCAGCCGTCATCAGCCAGGATAACTTGACTCCAGTGGCGTAGTGAGCACGGGACCCGCGTCTGGGCATACCCTTCCCACATAGGGAGAACTGTCGAGTTCCCAGCCTCTGTACGCTCTTTGACTTCCCTGGCACTTACATTATTAAGGAATGGACCCTAATTGTGAAGGGGCATATCTGCACCTGCAGATATGCCCACACCTGCAATATAATGCACCTTGCCTTAGGGTTGGTGAGGCCTGCTAGAGGGGTGATTTACCTATATCTTAGGCTGTGCTAGTTGGCAAGGCACACAGCGGTGAGCCATATCGACTTTGTTATTTTGTCTGCACCAAGCCACGCATGCTGCAGTGGCAACCGCATGGCTTAGGTGAGGGGTCCCTAGGGCACCCTCTTCAGTCCCAATGCCCATGGGCCACAGGTACCATTTACTAGGGACTTGCAGGGGGCCTGAAGGGCCAATTATAGAATAGCTTTTAGGGAAATATCTCTGGCACAGGGGACCTGGATCGCAGGTACCTTGTGCACTACAATCAAAACCACATCTTTGTCCAGGTAAAAAGTGGGGGCTAACCATGTTAAAAGAGGCACTTTATCACACAAGCTTTAGTTGCTGCAAGGGGTCCGGTACCCTGAGTATTGTTGTACTTGGTGGGGGGACAGATCTGACCCCCTGGAGCACTGTGACCTCTTCCTGGGCGGCGGCTCCTTCATCGGTGGACCCGGTGGTTAGCAGACCGGTGAACCGGTCATTGCAATCCATGCCTGCAGGGAAGTGGCTCCTCCATTTCAAGGGAGATGCTGACAGCTTGCTGAAGTGCTGGAGGCCACACAGCTGCAGGATGAATCGGGTTATCACGATTGTCGGGACAGGAGCAGGCAGGCATGGTTTCATGCCAAAGTCCATTAGCAGTCCACAGTTCTCGCTTCTTTGGCTCTTCTTGGTCCTTCTTCTGTCAGGGGAAACTAAGTTCCTAGTGTCAGGGGGGCACCTAAGAAAACAAGTTCCTTACCTGTAACTGTAGTTCTCCAGCATTGGAAGCTTTCATAGATTCACGTGCATGAATCATTCCCCGTCGTCGAGACGGGAGTCTCCGGTATATAAAAAAGCAATGCCTAGCAGTAAAGCAAACTTAAAGAGGCCTAGGCCCATTTTCCTTTTGCAACCCATTACACTTGTTACGTAAAAAGGACCAAACTTTTCCCTGAAGCAATCAGAGCTCCTCACCCTCTAGAACCCTCCTGAGAGAACCTTTTGCCCCTCAGATTATCGCGCACTTGTGTATAAAACACTTTCCGTGCTAAATCCAAGGTGAGCCTCTTAGGGGAGGAGGGTGGGTTGCATGTGAATCCATGAAAGCTTCTAATACTGGAGAACTACTGTTACAGGTAAGTAACTTGTTTTCTTACTCCAGTATTGGAGCTTTCATAGATTCACATGCCTGAATCAGAATAGCGAGCAGTGATATAACAAAGCACATTTGTCTTTTGTATTCCAACATCATGTAAGACAGTATGAATAATCTTATACACAATAAGTAATAAAAATGTGCATTTGTGATCAAGAAAAAAGGAAGGAGGGATGTAAAGAGGGCTCACCGTCATTGGATGATATTTCTCAGAACCGCTTTTCGCACTGCCACATCTGTTTCAGCAGCCGCTTCTTAGCAGTAGTGCCTAGTGAAAGTATGCATTGATGTCCAGGTTGCTGCCTGAAGAAGGCACTCCTTCAAACAACGCAGTGGATGTGGACACTGCTCTCGTTGAATGAGCACAAACTTGTGCGTTCAGAGGTTTTCCAGCAGCTTGGTGACAGACAATTGCACTGGAAATCCACCTGGCAATCCCACGTTTTGATAAAGGGAAACCTTTCCTGGTTGTGCTATATGCAACGAAGAGCTGTGAGGACTTGCGAAAGCTCCTAGTTTCTTGCAAATAGAATTTTAGACATCGTTGTACATCCAGCGAATGCAGAACTCTCTCTGCCGATGTTACTGGTTGAGGAAAGAAGCCTTTCAACCCTAATGGCTCAATTAGGTGAAAGTCAGTTGGGAACATTATGAATAAATTTTGGGTTGGTTCGAAGAATCATCCTGTCTTCTTGAAATTGCAAAAAAGGAGCTTGGATCGTGAGAGCCAGTAGTTCTCCTACTTGTCTCTCTGATGTCAAGGCAAGCGCCACCTTCCATGATAAGAATTTCAAATCCACTCTGTGTATAGGTTCGAAGGGTTGTTTCATTAACTGTGATAGTACTATATTTAGACGCCAAAGTGGTGGTGGTGGCGGTTTTATCTGAGGAAAAACTCTGAATAATCCCTCCATAAATTGTTTGATGATCCTTGCCGACCATAAGTATGGGCCAGAGGCAGACCTCCTGTAGTGGGATAATGCAGCTAAATGCACCTTAATAGAAGCGTGAGCCAACCCTGATTTGGCTAAAAGATGTATGGGATAATTTCATGAGGTGCCGCAGTTAGAGGATGAATTTTATTTCTGACACCATAGACAAAACCTCTTCCATTTCATTGTGTAGGTTTTGTTGATACTATCAGCTCTAGCCTTGGACAGGATTCTTTTACATTCCTCTGAGATTTTCAGATGTTGAGATTCACAGTGCTCAGGATAAAAGGCCGCTACGCGCTACGATTTCGGGTCCGGATGGAGCACTTGTCCCAGGGACATTGTCAGAAGCGATGGAATTGGTCTGAGATGAACTGGACGGTCCTCCGACAGTAGCAGGAGTTCTGTGAACCAATGTTGTCTGGGCCACCACGGGCTATCAGGATCAGCCTGCACAGTTTTTTCTTGATCTTCACAAGCACTCAGGGCAGGAGAGGAATTGGAGGAAAAACGTAAGCAAAGACGCCAGACCATACCATCGAAAACGCATTCCCTCAAGACCTCCTCTGGGGAAGCCAGCTTGCGAAGAACCGGCATTTCTTGTTTTCCCTTGTGGCGAAGAGGTCTACTGTTGGTTTTCCCCATCTTTGAAAAATGTTGTCCAGGATCCCGTGGTCCTGCTCCCACTCGTGGCAGGACGACCTGAGCCTGCTGAGAGTATCCGCCTTGATGCTCTGATCTCTTGGGAGACGTTCCGCTGTCAAGGATATCCCTTGCTGTAGCGCCAATTCCCATATTTTCTGGGCTTCCTGAGACAGGGAGAGAGATCTTGTTCCTCCTTGTTTAAGTAGTGCATTGCAGTCGTGTTGTCCGTTCATATCAAGACTGACTAGCTTCTTATCCTTGGCAGGAAAGCTTGCAATGTGAGACTGATTGCCCTGAGTTCCAGCACGTTTATGTGTAATTGCTGCTCGTGCAACTAACAACGACCGTTGACTTGAAGGTCTTGAAGAAATGCTCCCCATCCTTCTAGGGATGCATCGGTAGTCACTACCAATGGAGCTGGTATTGTAAGAAATGACAGCCCGAGAGAAATTTTCTTTTTGCGTCCACCATGTCGCTGCTTGGACCATGACTTGTGTTACTTGGACTATGTCTTCGAAGGATCCCTCCGCTTGACGCCACAGAAGATCGAGCTGTTCCTGCAACGGGCGCATTCTTAACCTGCAGCGAGGCAAGAGGGGAATGCAAGATGACGTCATGCCCAGCAATGACTTGTACCTGCGTACTGAAAGATGCTTTCTTTTTATAAAGTCTTGGAAGAGAGACCCGTTCTTCAGTTGTCTTTCTTTGGAGGGAAACGCCTTGTTCCTTTCCATATCTAATATTGCTCCCAGAAACGTGATCAGTTTTGTCGGTTGAACGGTTGATTTTTACTTGTGTAGAGTCAAACCTAGTTTGGCAAACAAGTCTATGCAGACCTCCGTTGACGCTCGGGCTAGTGCTTCCGATGGTGCCTTGACTAACCTTTCTTCGAGGTAAGGAAATATTTGATGTTTTTGTTTCCTTAAAACCGCCGCCACTGGAGCCAGGCATTTTGTGAACACTCTTGGCGCTGACTTTAGGCCGAATGGCAGTACCTTGAATTGATAATGTTCTCCGGCTACCATGAACCGAAGGTACTGTCTGTGTGAAGGACGGATAGGGACGTGAAAGTACCCATCCTGTAGGTCTAAAGTGGTCATATGATCTCCTGGGTTCAATAGTAGAAGGCTGTCCTGAAGAGACACCATCCTGAAAGACTGCTTTTTGAGATAGGTGTTTAGGGATCTGAGATCCAGAATAGGACGCCATTGGAGGATGTTTTTCTTGACCAGAAAAAATCGGGAGTAAAACCGTTTCTTTTTGGGAGTTCGGCACTGGTTCTATTGCTCCCTTTCAGAGCATTGTGCGAGTCTCCCTCCGGATTTGATGCAAATGATTTACTTTTTGATGCATCGGTGGTGTACAAGGAGGCGTCTGTAGAAATTCTAGAGTGTGGCCGAATTGAATATTGTTGAGGACCCATTGGTCCGTTGTTATTTCTTGCCAATTTTGAAAATAATGAGCAATCTTTCCACCCAGGTGAGCATCTGATATCAGAAGCGTTGGTGTAGCCGGAGTTTGAAGGTTGTCATTGTCGTCGGGTGTTGTCTTTGCTCAGACAACCTTGTTTGCCTCTCAGAGTTGATTTTGTATAACCTCCTGATTGCCGCTGTGTATAATGCTGGCGGTAGGGCTGAGATGAGGCGGAGTAAGAGGAATATCTCCCTTGCGGATATCCTCCTCTGTAAGATGATTGCCCTCTACCCTTAGAGCCTCGAAAAGGAACCTTCCTGTATTGTAGAGTTCCTAATGCAGGCGCTTTATATTTTTTGTCCAGTCTGGCGAGCACCGGAGTCACTGTAGCTGGCGTTTCCATAACCTTTAGGCCTTCTTCCTAAACATCACTTACAACAGGTAAGGACCGAACAGATCTTCGATAGGGTTCCTTAAAGTCATATAACTCATAAGAAACATTCTGCTTTATCTTCCACCATGGTAAGTGTGAATCTTTTAGTAGCCCTTTCCATTAAGTTATGAAAACCACTAATGTCGTCTGGTGGAGAATCCATCGGTTTCGGTGTAGGAGTTGAAGGTGAAGGAATGAGATAATCGTCCTACTCTCTACTAGGGTCCGTTATCTCTCCATCCTCATGCTCACCATCCGTGGTATCTGGAACTTGCTGAGTTCTTTGAGGTGGAGACCTAGGAATGGACTCCGGCAAGATCTCCCTTCTTTGCACTGGTGTACCCGGTACAGAGAGAGGTCCAGGTGTAACCGTAGGAATTTCCTTAGAGGCCCGAGGCTCGGATATCTTCTCCTATAATCCTCTAACATGCCTTGTAGATCTTTCAGTAAAGATGGCACACTTGTCATCTCCTCGTGATGCCCCTGGAGGTATTGATGGGGATGATCCTGAAATACCCCATACTCACCCTCCGAGTTTTCCTCCTGGTATTTCACCCTTAACTGCGAAGGAATACTCACATATCTAAAGGGACCACCTTCATCCTCATCCTCTGAGTCCTCTTCTTCTAGAAGGTGAGAAGGGACTAACCGAGACACCTTGCTTGGAGATGTAATTTCTGGTGTTATTGTTCTTTTCCAGGCTGAAAACCCCTTCTTTGGGTTTTTTTTCCCCCTAGTCGACGAGATCCCCGTCGCCGTCATCATAGTAGACGTTGTCGTCGACGACGCTCCTGTGGTTGTTGCCGTCATAGACGATCCTGTCGACGATGTAGATGTAGCCATGGTCGTCCTTGATACAGCCGTCGACGGTGGAAGTGTCAACGGCGTCTTAGCAACTGCCTTTACCTCATGCTTCGTCGACAATGATGCCGCTTTCGGCGGCGATGATATTTTCTTCGTCAACGCTCCCGTTGACTGTGTAGATCCTTTCTCTTTCTCCTCAGAAGGTGTAGAGGAAGGCTTTTTGATGGTAATCTTGACCCTGGGAGGAGATTTTGAAGGCTCTATGGTAGTCTTATTCACCTGTTTCACCTCTGAAGCAGAACCCTTTTTCCCCTTAGCTTTGTCGGAATGAGATTTTGAGGGACTGCACCCTGAAGACCCTGGAGTGGTCTTTTTTGGGGCCTTCTCAGGTCTCTCACCTGAGGTTTGCGCCCGAGGAGATCTGCTTCTTTTTTTCAGATCTCCTAGACGAAGATGACTCCTCCTCACTCTCCCTTGAGAGGATCTCCTTCTTGGCTTTAACCTTCTGCAGCCAAAGTAGTAGTCTTCCCTAACGATCCTTCAAGGTTTTATTTGAAAAGGTTTGACATACCTTACAATCCTTTGCTTGATGGTTTGGATAGAGGCAGTATATGCAGTCTTTATGAGGGTCATCTGTACATAGTCTTTTTTTAGAGCAGGCGGCACAAGCTCTAAATAATCCTTTTTTCTCCTTATCAGCCATGGTAGAAGAATAAGGAACTTCAAATAAGAAAAAAGTAGAAAATGAGAGAACCTCAAATCCCAGTCAAAGTGAGTAGAATTGAAGAGTTTGAGCAGAGCTCAAAGGAGACTCCCTAGGACAACGTGCGGTAGAAAATCTGAGGGGCAAAAGGTTCTCTCAGGATGGTTCTAGAAGGTGAGGAGCTCTGATTGGTTCAGGGAAAAGTTTGGTCCTTTTTACATAACAAGTTAATGGGTTGCAAAAGGTAAATGGGCCTAGGCCTCTTTCAGTTTGCTTTACTGCTATGCATTGCTTTTTTATATACCGAAGACTCCAGTCTCGACGACGGGGCATGATTCAGGCATGTGAATCTATGAAAGCTCCAATACTGGAGTAAATACTGAATTTAGGGGCGTTGTGGGGAATAAAGGGTAGTAGCCAATGGGCTACTAACCCTTGGGGTCCCTACACCCCCTATATGATCACTCCTGAGGCAAGTGGAGAAAAACTGAACAGTCATTTAAAATTGCAAAATCTGAGGTCAAACCTTTAAATATTCTAGCTACCAAAGATATGTTAAGCAACTCTATGTTAAGCTCTATGTTAAGATATGTTAAGCAACTCTGGCCTCTGCTGGCAGTCAGGGTTTATCAAATACCTGGGAATATAGTTTGGAGACTCCCTTATGGAAACTCTTCAGCAAAATGAGAAAACAACCTTGACTAAAATCAAAAACATGCTAGAAGGATGGTCCCCTCGCTTCATCACTTGGTGGGGTAGAGTTGAGACCATCAAGATGATGATCTCACCTCTGGTGAATTACCTTATTACCATGCTGCCCCTAACTCTTACTCAAGACTTTTATCAAAAACTAGACAATACACTCACCACCTTCCCATGGAAAGGGAAAAAGGCGCGGATCAGCATTAAAATAACTACGCCTAGACAAATCGATAGGGGGGGTTAACCTCCCGGACTTTAGACGATACGAAACCGCTTTCTTGGCAAAGCAAGGCTCCCACTGGCTAGCCCCCACGGCGGACTACACTCCTGTCTGGCTGGAGGTCGAACAAGCTATCCTAGGAGGTATCGCCCCTGCTGCCGCTCTCTTTACCAATTTGAACACACTAACCTGCTCAAAACCAATTTTTCGAAATACGAAAGCAGCCCTCCATAAAATCGATAAACTTCTGGAACATAGCATTCGTCGCTCGGGATGGGAGTCCTTATGGCATAATCGATCAGTAACTCACAAGGGTAAGACACTGTACAACCCACACTGGATAAAAAAAGGCATCCTCTTCCCACACCAACTATTTAAAGGGTCATACTCTATCCCGTTTAAAGACCTTCTATCCATATACAATCTCGAACCAATAGAGTTCTACACCTTTTTAAACAAAGGCGGCAATCACTAAAGCAAAGTTTTCACTATCACCACCATCTCTCCCATTGTACCTCTCTAGATTAAAAACATAGACCACCAGGTGTCCTCCTCTCTATACAAACTCCTCCGCCCCCAACATTCCAGCCTAACCTCACCGCTCACGCAGTTCTGGTCCTCACATTCCTCTATACCGATTTCGGAGGCTGAATGGGCCAAAACTTGGGAATCCTGTATGAGTCACAAAATTAACCCTACCTTATCCCAGACCAAATTGTGGCTCCTTCATAAAGCCTTTTGGACACCGACGCGTCTCTTTGCTCATAACATAAGCCCAGACGCCTTTTGCTGGAACTGTAAACGGGCAGAAGGTGACTTAGCACACCTCATTCTCCATTGCGACTGTGTGGTCCCCTTTTGGGACAAGATCTTAGAGTTCATTAGTAAAGTCTTCCCCATCACCCTGTCCAGAGAACTGCCCTATCTGGTCTTCTGCTTTTTACAAGCTTCCTCCCTTAGTGCCGATGACAGAGCGCTACTGGATCTTATGCTCATAGCCGCAGTCAAGGTAGTCCTAAACAACTGGAAGGACATGAGCAAAGCAAACTTTGCCTGCTGGCTCAATTGGGTAATTAACCTCCAAGGAGCTGATAACATAGCTCTCCAACAGTCACCATGGCGCCCCCCTAGGAGAAGGATGTGGTCTACCCGTGACAGCTATTTTACCACCCATAAACCGCCTTAACTATCTATATCCCCCTACACAATCAAGCCGCACTGACACTACTGGGTTTCGTGAGTTTGACGCTATTTTACTAGCTTTGTGTAACCGTGAACCTGGGCTTCACTCTCATGACATTATTGACACTACTATATACTGTCTACTAATCACTTTTGTGATATATTACTTCATGATCAAATGTTGAAAGTAGATAGAGGTATCTCCATTGTTGCCATCTGTATGCACTTGTGAGCTTCTTCAGACCTGCCCCTGTGCCTGCTTCACATATGTATCAATCTGAATTATTATATATTATTTTGTACTACTCTACTCTTCTATACTTTGTAATGTATTATTTGTATTATTATTTGATACTGAAACTCCCAATAAAATATTTTGAAAAAAATAAAATAAAATTGCATCAGATACCAGGAAAAAAAATGGGGAGGTGACCATGTCCGAAAGGAGCACTTGCATACATTGAGCCTAACCCTCACGCCATAAGTGATACTTTTTTCTATCCAAGACCATCCAAAATCAAGCAACACAAAATTAGATTTATTTTTGGTGTAAGTTTTGACACATGGCCAATCAGAGTGGGGGTGAATCTAAATGTCCTCTTACTTGTCATGCAGAAAGACTGCACTATTCAGACTATGGCTTGTATGCTACCAAGCGAAACCTACCAAACTTAGAATTTTCTGCAGACTAGACACCCAGGGGAGTCCAGGTTGGTATGTCTTGCTTGGATTTCAATATGTTTAAAATAGATGCTAGTCTGGAACAGCCCAATGAAATCTCTCCGCTATGACAGTTCAAGCAAAGTTACAACTGAAACAAAATAAAATCAGTTATTACCTGCTTGTGCTCCTAGATCGCCTGGAAGTGCTGTAGCTTTTAGGTGGGGTTTTCGACCGCTTCTTTTCTTTGTCCTCTTTCTTCCTATCTCTGGAAACGGTATTGAAATAGTCAAAATTAGGAAAAAAAATATGATAAATACACTGAATATCAATAACTTTATGGGTGAATGAACAAAAGTAAGAAATTCTGATCCAGGTAGAACTGCTACATGTAAGGCCTTGCTGAACGGCCACGAGGAAGGCAGTGTTCTATCAAAGAAATGTGACACCACTGTTGCCATAAGTTCAAAAAGCTCAATGGCCAATGTTTTCAAAACTACACTCAAGTGCCACACTGTAGGATGATGGCTCTGTATGGAAATAAGTTAGTTACCTGTAACTGTAGTTCTCCAGTATTGGAATCTTTCGTAGATTCCCATGCTTGAATCATTCCCCGCCGTCGAGATGGGAGCCCCATGTATCCTTAAAAGCAATGTCCCATTAGACATAGAACAGAGGGCCTCAGTACTTAGTTAAATGTTGCTGTCCTTATTTGTTTTAAGGGGTGGGGGGTGGGGGATGGTGATGGTGGTGGCAGCGGTGTGTGCTCAGGGGTTGGAGGAGGGAGCGCATGTGAATCTATTAAAGATTCCAACACTGGAGAACTACATTTACAGTTAAGTAACTCATTTCCTTACTCCAGTATTGGAATTTTCCTAGATTCCCATGCTTGAATCAGAGTAGTGGGCAGTAATTAACAATTTTTCACTCCAGAGACAGAATCTGTAAGCAACGCGAAATGAATAAAATTATCGAAGCCACCTACATACAAGAAATCTAACCACTATTGTGGACTGACCACTCTTTGATATCTTTTACACTCGGTATACCTGCAAAACCAGCCAAACCAGGTAAAACACAATGGTTGACCAACCGTGCCTGGAAATTAGTCACGGAAACTTCATTTCAATCCCATTTCCCGCATCAAAATACACAGGCAATAGCTAATATTCCTGTGAATGCTGGCGCAGTAACCCTTGAAGCAGAAATAAGTGCAACATTAGATACTCTAGCCCCCAAACAAAATCAAAAACTTAGGAAATCATGTCAACCAGCCCCAGAAAAGTGGTATACATCACTACTTAAAGTGCTCAAAAGAAAGTGTCAAAATCTAGAGCATCTATGGAGACGGTCAAAAGAGGACTCCGTTAAACTACAGTATAAAACTGAACTCAAAGCCTATAAATATGCCAAAAGAAATGCCAAAAGTAGCTACTACGCACAACAAATTAATGACCACTGCAACACGGCTAAAGAGCTATTTAAAATAGTAAAAGAACTTAGCAAGCCAGTCGGTCTGTCCCAAACTCTACCCGCATCAACAGAACCCTGCGAAAAGATAAGTAACTTCTTCTCGGACAAAATGAGTAAAATCTACTCCTCTTTCAATTCTACTTCACATACAAAGGCAACTACTCTGGACTCACAAATCCCACATCCAGAGACCCAATCAGAAATGAGTAGCTTCACACCACTGACAGAAACTGAGGTTCTTAAAGCAATGAGAGAAGTGAAATCTGGCTCTCCCCTTGATCCCTGCCCCCACTTCCTTTGCTCAGATTGCCACCATTCTCTGCCCATATGTCACCTAGCTGTTCAACAACTCTCTTAACATCGCCACATTTCCAGACATTTGGAAACATGCTATAGTAACCCCCCTGCGAAAAAAAGCTGGATTGGATGTCCTCAACCCGGAAAACTATCGACCAATCTCTCAACTTCCTTACCTATCCAAAGTCTTGGAGAGAATGGTAAATAAGCAATTAACACTCTACCTGGAAACAAACAATCTACTGGATCCATCACAGACGGGTTTCAGGGCCACCAATAGTACGGAGGCCACACTGCTGGCAGTGCTGGATAACATCAGAATAAGCACTGACCAAGGCGGAGCAGTCGCACTGATATTGCTGGACCTGTCTGCAGCGTTCGACACGGTCTCACATAACAGAATGCTGGAAATCCTCCATGAGAAGGGAATCCAATCCAACGCTTTACAATGGTTTGAATCATTCCTAAGCAACCGAACTCAATCAATCCGCCTGGGCCAATTCCAATCTAAACCTAGTACCTCCAGGTGTGGTGTCCCTCAGGGGGCATCACTTAGCCCGACCCAATTTAATGCCTATGATTCATCTTTGGCCAAAATTGGCAGGAAGTGGGGAATCGGCATCTGCTCATATGCAGATGATACGCAATTTAATGGTAGCACTGGAGGAAAGGCCTGAAGTCTCCAAACATAAACTTCACAACTGCCTGACAGATGTCCCAATGGATGAATAAGCACTGCTTAAAACTAAATGCGGGAAAATCTGAGATTCTACTTTTTGGAGGGGCTAAATTTCTCTGGGACACCACGTGGTGGCCACAAAAATTGGGCACTGCCTTAAATCCTAAACAATGTTCAAAAAACGTAGGCGTCTTTATCGACGACACCCTATCCATGAAGGACCACGTGCGGATCCTCTGTGGAAGGGGCTTTGCGACGCTAAAATTATTAACAAGACTGTTCCTGTGGATACCAATGGACTGTCGGAAATCAGTCATGCAGGCCTTGCTAATAAGTCAACTTGACTACGGTAATGCACTAATTGTCGGCATGAACGAGCATCTGTTCACTAGGCTTCAGATACTCCAAAACGCCGCAGCCAAACTAGTCTGCAACCAAAATAGGAAGAGCTCTGCATCAATGTGCATGAAGATCTTGCACTGGCTTCCCGTGCGTCAACGAGCAGTATTTAAATTGCTCTGCCACCCTCATAAAGCACTGTACCAAAGCGGCCCAAAAATGCTCAAGGACAAAATTGAATTTTACATCCCCTCAAGGAGCCTGCGGTCAACTCATTTAGCCCTGGCCAGGACAAAGCGTATCAAGAGAGTGAGGACCGGCAGAAGATCCTACACTTTTGCAGCGTGAATCTTCCTGTGCATTATTCTGCGGTCTTGTGGTTGGATCCGGAATCGTAGTCTTTTCTTTGTTTTTTTTTTAGCCCACCCCGTAAACACCCTTAACGACTGGAAGCCAATCTCCACTGAGGTCACCATCCGCCTGATGAATTCCATCCACTCCGGATCCCCCACAGACCCATGCCCTCACCACATCTTCAACAAAGCAGACTCCGTCATAGCTCCGCACCTCCGAGACGTCATCAACTGCTCCTTCAACTCCGCTACCTTCCCAGAAGACTGGAAACACGCTGAACTCACCGCCCTTCTGAAAAAACCAACAGCGGACCCCACCGACCTCAAAAACTACCGCCCCATCTCACTTCTTCCATTCCCGGCCAAAGTCATCGAGAAAGCAGTCAACAACCGCTCTTCCTCGAAGCCAACAAATCACTGGACCCCTCACAGTCTGGCTTCCGAGCCAAACACAGCACTGAAACCGCCCTCATCGCAGCAACAGACGACATTCGAACTCTACTGGACAATGGAGACACAGTCGCCCTCATCCTCCTCGACCTCTCCGCAGCCTTCGATACAGTCTGCCACAGCACCCTTTTACAACGCCTCAGAGACATCGGAATCCAAGGGAAAGCACTGGAATGGATCACCTCGTTCCTCACCGGAAGAACCCAGAGAGTCCGCCTCCCACCATACAAGTCCGAGCCCTCAGAAATCATCTGCGGCGTACCACAAGGATCCTCACTTAGTCCCACCCTCTTCAACGTATATATGAGCCCCCTTGCGACCATCGCCCGCCAACACAACCTCAACATCATCTCTTACGCGGACGACACTCAACTGATCCTCTCTCTCACCAAGGACCCCAGCACCGCCAAAACTAACCTACACGAAGGAATGAAAGAAGTCGCCGAATGGATGAAACAAAGCCGTCTGAAACTGAACTCAGACAAAACAGAAGTCCTCATCTTAGGCACATCCCCCTCTGCATGGGACGACTCCTGGTGGCCGGAAGCCCTTGGAAAAGCACCCATCCCGACAAACCACGCACGGAACCATGGCGTCATCCTGGATTCTTCACTCTCAATGAACAGACAAGTCAGCGCCGTATCCTCTTCCTGCTTTAACATTCTTCGCATGCTCAGAAAAACATTTAGCTGGATCCCCTCCGAAACAAGGAAAACAGTCACCCACGCTCTAGTCACGAGCCGACTAGACTACGGAAACACCCTCTACGCAGGTACCACCGCTAAACTCCAGAAGAAACTACAACGAATCCAAAACGCCTCAGCCAGACTCATATTAGACATCCCACGCAACGAACACATTTCTGGTCACCTTAAAGACCTCCACTGGCTACCCGTCAATAAGAGGATCACTTTCCGACTGCTTACCCACGCACACAAATCACTCTACGACATCGGACCAGATTGCCTCAACTCTCGACTGTCCTTCTACACCCCCTCCCGCCAACTTCGCTCTTCCAGCCAAGCCCTCGCCACTGTACCTCGCATCAACAAGACCACCATGGGAGGCAGATCCTTTTCATACCTGGCGGCCAAAACATGGAACTCACTCCCCGCCTACCTTCGCCTCACCCAGAATCACCTAGCGTTCAGAAAGCAGCTTAAAACGTGGATATTTGACAAATAATCCTCCTCCCCTTCCTAAGCGCCTTGAAACCCTCCGGGTATGTAGTGCGCTATACAAATTTTATGACTTGACTTGACTTGACTTGACCCTTTGGTGTATTTTCAGTGACGTCGGCACGCTTCCTGTGGAAGCACCCACTCTTGGGCGCCATCTTCAGATTTTTTTTTCCGCGGTTGGGTCTGGATCGTTCCAGAGAGGGATCCAGACATTTTTGGAGAAAGAGAAGAAAAGACGCAGTTTTTGGACGAAAAACATTTGAGAAGACTTCAGGAGACTAAATCATCGAGAAGATCGACGAAAGAAAGTTACAGAACTTCGATTTTCCATCGAGAAATGCGAGCGCAGGGGGCCCCCTGAATGCATGAGATGTACAAGACTCCTTTCAAGTTCTGCGCAAATTGCCACCACAAGTACGCACAGAAGGACCAGAACCCGGTTTGCAACCTCTGCCTACCAGTAGACCACAAGAGTAGCGACTGCTACGCCTGCTCCGTTTTTACGCCGAAAACTCTTCGAGTTTGAGCGAACACAGAGTAGCCAACGCCACGATGCAGGGCAAGGGCCAGCCTCCATCCCTTCGAAACCTGGGCCTATCTTCAGACGAAGAAGACAACAACGCCGCCGAGGAAGACGGCTACACGGTCGTAGAGACCGATATTAGGAAGACTCCAAAGAAGGTAGGAGACTCGACGGCCCCTAAAGCCCCAAGAGACCAGGAGTCTCGAAAAATTGAGGGAAAATCCTCAAAAGCGCCAGCAGCTTCAGCGCCCGACCTAAACCCAGGCCCAGCGGATCCTCTGAGAAGGAGTCCCCAGCGCCGAGAGCTAAACAGCTAAAGCCGTCGAAAAACGTCTCCGAAAATTGGTTTGGCGCAAAATTTACCGCCGAAGAGATCGGCCGACCCATTAGACTCAGATCTGGCTGCCGAAATGGAGAAGGAGTCTCTAAGCCAAAATGGAAAACATCCTGCAACGAAAGAAGGATTTCGACGCCAGGATGAAAGACTACATAATCCCGACGAAGCCCAAGCCACAGGTGCATGAGGTGGTTGAGGAGGAAGAGGATGAAGTCGAGGAACAGTCTGGGAATGTCGAAACATTCGACAAACCGGACGAAGACGAGGCCTTCGACTACTATGAGGACGACGGCCGCAGGACGCTCCTGGGTTTGGCGACCTCGGAAAGTCAGGAGATCGACTGGCAAGATGTCAACACAGAGTCCCGAAGAAAGCGTAGACACTTATCCTTTGAGGCCTTCGCCGCCAGATGACATTGGCGTGTACAACACGGTCATCAGGAATGCAGCGGCTGTATTCAAGGTGACACTCTACGAAGAGCAGCAGAAGGCTGACTTTCTCCTCGAGACATTGCTCCCCACACAGACCAAGAGCCAGTACCTGCCAATGCTAGAAAGTGTCATGGCACAAGGGAAATAAGCCTTCAGGGAGCCGGCTACATGCAAGGCAGTCACCCCAAGGACTGAAAAGAAGTACAAACATTCTTCCAAGGACCCAGCCTATATCCAGGGCACGGTCTGAGCAGACTCAATCATTGCTGCCACAGCAAGGAGGAGGGCTAATGTGTCTACTACCTCAGGACCACCTCCAGACAAGGAGAGCAAGAGGATGGACTTGGTTGGGAGAAGAATTGAGAGGAATGCTGCGATGCACTGGCGAATGGCCAATTCCAACGCACTACTAAACAGACATCAGTACCAAATCATGGAGGAACTGGGCAAGTTGATGAAAAATATGCCTCAGGAATTCAGAGAGAGAGCTGAAAACCTAGTCGAAGAAGGGAAGAATGTGGCAAACTCTTGCATCAAGACCGCTCTGGACGGAGCGGACACCTCCAGTAGGCTCATGATGATGGGCATCACAGAAAGAAGACTAGCCTGGCTCAGGGTGTCAGGCTTCAAGCCAGAAGTACAACACAGCATACTGAACACCCCGTTCAACAGACAGACCTTGTTCTGGGCCCCAGTAGACGAAAAGCTCAGCCAACTAAAAAAGGACAATGAAACAGCAAGGTCCATGGGGGCATTGCGGTTCAGAGGGTCCAAAAGGGGCACCCCATCACGAAGGCCCAACGGCAGGGGAGGGCACCAGCCAGGGACATCACACCAGGCAACAATCCCACCAGGCGGAGAACCAAACACAGCAAGGCCAACAAAAGCATTCCTGGCAATACCAGCAGAGGGGCCAGCCCTTTCGCGGGAGAGGCAATGGACGGGGCCAGAATAGGAGGGGAGGTCAGCAACCCCCCACCAAGTGACTTGGTCAGCCAACGTGTGCCCACCCAAATAAGAACTCCCAGGGTGAGGCAAGAGGACAGCACGCAGGGGTCAGGCGCACTAAGTACCTGCGGGCATGTGAGACCAGTGGGAGGAAGACTAACACATTACTTCCAGGAGTGGAAGAAAATAACTTCAGACAAATGGGTTCTAAACATCATGCAGTTCGGAAACTGCATAGAGCTGGAAAAGACACCAACAAGCAGAAAGCCAAAGAGAAGGCAACTGGCAAAGAAAGAGCTGCAGCTACTCCAAAAGGAAGTGGGGGAGCTCCTTCAAAAACATGCCATAGAACCAGTACCTTTCAGAGAAAGGAACAGAGGGGTGCATTCTACGTACTTCCTGGTGCCAAAGGTAGACGAAACAATGAGACCCATCCTGGACCTAAGGTTCTTAAACAAATTCATAAGAACGCAAAAGTTCAAAATTACATCCCTGCAAGAGGTGCTCCCTCAATTGCAAAAAGGAGACTTCATGGTCACCATAGACCTAAAGGATGCCTACCTACACATACCAATGAACAGAAGTCACAAACATCTGCTCAGATTCGCCAAAGGGGAACACCACTATCAGTTCACAACCCTAGCGTTCAGTCTAAAGTCGGCGCCAAGGGTCTTCACAAAGTGCCTAGCAACAGTTGCAGCACACCTAAGAAGGGAGGGAATACACGTATACCCTTACCTAGGCGACTGGCTGATCAAAGCAAGGTCATACCAGATATGCAAGGAGCATGCACAGAGAGTGACAAGAACACTGATGGACCTGGGATTCTCCATACACTGGGTGAAATCCTCAATCGAACCAGAACAAATAAAGATCTTCCTGGGAGCTCAGTTCGACACCGTACAGAGCAAGGTGTTCCCAAGCGAGAAGAGGTCAGTTGCACTGGTGAAGGAGACGAGGCTCTACCAGAGGGGGCAAGCTCGGACAGTGAGAACAGATAGCAAGATCATGGGCATGATGGCATCATGCATTCACCTAGTGCCAAATGTGAGGCTGCACATGAGACCCTTGCAGGAGTGGTTACAAGGACAATGGCCAAGCAAAAGGGCGTTGGGAGGATCTAGTGGTTGTAACGCAGTGCAGAAAGAAATGGTATGGTGGAACATGGAGAACCTGACCAGGGGAAAGCCTCCAACGCCGCTAACGGTGACCATCACCACAGATGCATCCCAGAAGGGATGAGGAGCTCACATGGAGAAACTCAAAGTGAGGGGTCTGTGGACACCAGCAGATGCGATAAAGCACATCAACTTCCTGGAGTTGAAGACAGTTTTCCTTGCTATAAAAGCCTTTCAGACAAAACTGTACAACCAGAGAGTGTTGATCCAGACGGACAACACTACAGCGATGTTCTACATTAACAAGCAGGGTGGAACACAATCGGCCACGCTTTCGAAGCTGGCGCAGGAGATATGGACTTGGGCCATCCCTCTCAACGTAGACCTGCTAGCCATTCATCTGCCAGGAAAGGACAACGTAGAAGCAGATTGGCTCAGCAGACAGACATCGGCAACCCACGAATGGGAGCTCAATGCACAGGAGACGAAAAGGCTGTTCGACAGGTGGGGGACACCGTCGGTGGACCTATTTGCAGCACGCCAAAATGCCGAAGCTTCGCATCCAGGGGGCCCGGGGAGGGGTCCCTGAGAAATGCCCTATGGATAGACTGGCCGAGGACATTTGCTTACGCTTTCCCCCCCCCCCCCCCGATACTGCTGATTAACAAGGTCCTCAGCAAGTGCAGAGCGAGCAACATGACACTGATACTGGTCGCACCACAGTGGGCCAGGCAGACATGGTATTCACAGATCATGGAGATGGCACAGAGCGCACCCCACAGATTCGGAAGGAGAAAGGACCTGCTCACCATGCAAAACGGGCAGGTGCTACACCCAGAGCCAGAGAGCCTGAGTCTGGTAGCGTGGCTCCTGAGGACATAGAATTTGCGCATCTGAAACTGCCAGAGAGCACCCAGAGGGTACTTCGGGAGGCACGGAGGCCCAGCACGCGAAAGTGCTATGTATCAAAATGGAAGAGATTCACTCTATGGTGCAGAAGAGAGAAGCTGCACAATAAGATGCAAAGGGACTCGACGGTGCTTAGGTACCTCACGCACCTACTAGACAAGAAACTAAGCTCATCCTACTTGAGAGTTCACTTAGCAGCAATAGTCGCTTACACAAGAGGGGAGACGTGTAAGAGTTTCTTCACCTCACAAGTGGTTAAAAGATTCCTAGAAGGAGCAAAGAGGATTGCACCTCCAAAGATGGTCCCACCACCTGCATGGAACCTTAACCTGGTACTAACAGAACTGATGAAACATCCTTTCAACCCAATTCACAAAGCATCCCTAGAGAGGCTAACAATGAAAACAGCTTTCCTGGTAGCAATCACCTCGCTACGTAGGGTAAGCTAACTTCAGGCGTTAACGTTACAGGAACCCTACATCCAAATTCACAATGATAGGGTGGTAATGAGAACAGACCCACACTTCATGCCGAAGTTGGTGTCAGGGTTCCACATGAATCAAACTATACAAATACCAAGTTTCTTCTTGGTGAAACCGACAACAAGCACTGAACGAGCTCTTCACACCTTAGACGCCAGAAGGGCTGTCATGCACTACATTGAAAGGACAAAGGATCACAGGAAAACAAAGCAATTCTTTTTTTCCTTCTCAAAGAGCTTCATGGGAAAGCCAGTAACTAAAGGAACAATTGCGAGATGGATCGCACAGACGATACAATTCTGCCACATACAGGCAGGGGAAGAACTGGCAGGGGGGACACGGACCCACTCTACCAGGAAAAAGGGAGCTACAATAGCTTTCCTGGCCAACACACCCATTCAGGACATATGCCTGGCGGCAACATGGGCTTCAGTGCACACGTTCACGAAGCACTACTGGGTGGATATACAGATGAACAAGGAAGCACAAGTCGGACAAAAATAAGAAACCGCTACAAAGTATATGCACAGCATAGTGAATCCAGAAAGATTCACGCTGCAAAATGAATAGTTTCTTATCTGTCGGTGTAGTTTTGCAGTTTGAAGATCTTTCTGGATTCACTAGCGAACCCACCCACCTCCACCAGAAAGATGAGGCTTGAGAGGAAGGTGGTTTAAAAACATGGACAACTACTTGAACTAACAAACCTTGAAGGTTAAAGCGGTGAATGACTTACTAGAACATTGCCATTACTTCGGTAACAGAACAAACACGAGAAAAAAGAATCCGAAGATGGCGCCCAAGAGTGGGTGCTTCCACAGGAAGCGTGCCGACGTCACCGGAAATACACCAAAGGGTGGGATGTCGACACCCACCTGGGCTACAAAAAAAGAAAGAAAAAAAAGAAAAAGACTACGATTCCGGACCCAACTACAAGACCGCGGAATAATGCACAGCATAGTGAATCCAGAAAGATCTTCAAGCTGCAAAACTACACCTACAGGTAAGAAACTATTCGGTACCTTGCGGCAAAAAAATTGAATGGGATACCTCTGGACCTACGGCTAACTTCCAACCATTTGGCTTTCCGGAAAAAACTAAAGACCCACCTGTTGCCCAAAATGTAAGAAACTCTAGCCCGACCCTTTCTGTTCCACTGGACCATGTGCTTTAGCGCCTTGATATCCCAATGGGATGAGTGCCGCGCTTTACAAATGAATAAATAAATAAATAAATATACATAAACAAAGACATTCAGTTATATGATAAACAAGCATTGGCATTGCCAATTAGCCTCGCTTTTGGGACCTTATAAGTATTTAGTTATGCAGCACATTAACCTTTGGGCAAACACATCAACGGTTGCATGGCTTAACACTTATAAGGTCCCAAAAGAGAGACCTATTGGCTATCCAGTTGTTTGAGGTGGGATTGAATGGTTCAAATTGGTTCGTGTGGGGCTCTACTTTTCACACTCATTGAGGTTGGGTTTTACACAGAGGTTGAGGCATGGTTGTTTGATGCCTAGTGGTAGGGGTTCATAGGATATGGATGGATGGATATATATATATATATATACCAAATCAGACTCATCACTGGGTTCAGCAGGCCAAATTGTTAGACGCGAATGGCCCATATTAATGACCGATTCAGTTTTGAAGGAGATCATGCCCAAAGCCCCAACCATTACTTTCAGACGCGCATTTTCAATGCGCAATGAATTAGTCACCAGTAGCCCTGAAATTAATAAAGGAAAGAACTGGCTATCCCCCAAACATGGTTTTTTCAAGTGCAGTTCTTGCCGGGCGTGCACTTTTGGGGTCAACACCACCACATATACAACCCCTTTTGAAATAGCTCCGGTCCCCTTAAGGTACCGAAAATGCGGTATATGTGCTACAATGCACTTGCAATCTAAGGTACGTGGGCAGCACGAAACATCCGGCCCACGTCCGCATTTTTGCAGCACAGAAGGGCTATTGTCAATACTGATTTAACATACCCCGTAGCCCGACATTTTGCCACCATTCATAACAAAGACTTAACCAACTTGCAATACTTTGTTATTGATGCAGTGGAGCAGTCGAAAAGGGGTGGCGACATTGAAAAGAAATTACGCCAGTTAGAGTCGAAGTATATCATCAAACTCAACAGCAAGACTCCTGGGGGCCTAAATATGGGCGAGGATCTTAAGAATTTTCTCTGAATCGAGATTGAAGGATGGTGAACTCCAGGCTTGGGGCTCACATTTTGGTCCAACGTCAACCTTACATTATGATATACATTTACAAATGAGTCCCCCTCCTTCTGAGGGCGGGTTAATTATTTTAGGAATCAAATTATTCTATGAAAATATTCAATGATTTTGAATGACAGTTACATTTCATTCATTCGTTTATTAACACACCATACACTTTTCACTTCTTATCATGTATTTCAGACATTACTCCGTGTTTATGAAGTAGAAGGCAAAATGAGCACGTCCCATAGTTAGTGTTTTTTGCTAAATTGCTCATCAACACTTATCCAAAATCATGTGCAATTGCATTCTGTTCTAGCTAGTCCAATTATACATATTCTTGCATTGAAAATGAGGCACCAGTGCTTTACCTTTGACCATGTTAAAAGTAAAGAGCGGGTGCCGCGATTATAGGAAAAGTAAAGAAACAGATGTTTTTTCTGTTACTTTACTTTTGCAGCAATCGCGGCACCAGTGCTTTACTCATGGTTAAAGGTAAAGCACCGGTGCACAGATTGCTGCAAAAGTGAAGAAATAGAAAAAAACATTTATTTCTTTACTTTTGCTACAATCGCGGCACCCGTGCTTTACTTTTATCCCCTTAATTGCTGCCGTCGGCCAACGGTCGTCATGAGCGCTACTTTCCCAGTGCTGCGCACGACCGTTGGCCGACGGGCCAGCATTCGTTCTTCGAACGTTCAGCACTGGGCGCTGAACGTTCGACGCTGGGAACGGGTTAAAATTAAAAGTAAAGCGCGGGTGCCACGATTATGTGAAAGTGAACCAAAACAAGCACGCGAGTGGTGCGAAAACTGGTGACTTCGCGCGTAACCGCAAGCGCTAGGCCAGCAAAAGTGTGGAATAGAACTTTTAAAAGCCCACTACTAAATGTCTCGCAAAGCAAAGCATTCGCTGACTCAGGCGAGACATAAAAAGGCATGTTAGAAAAAAGAGGGTGGGAAAAAGAAAAAGGCTAATCTTTATTGAAATGGTGGTCTGAAAACCGCTTGACCCACTGCTACATCTTACATAGTCTTCAAGTCCAAGCAGTAGTGCTAAGTGAATGTTTGCGGCGTTATCCATGTTTCTGTTCTGAAAATATCTGGAAGGGAGACACCTGCAAACAGTGCCATAGACGAGGACATTGCTCTAGTGAAGTGAGCATGGATCTTTGACGCCAAAGCTTGGCCCGCTTGTTGATGACAGAAAACAACAGCACTTGATATCCACCATGATATGCTTTTGTTTAGTAAGAGTAAACCCCTTTCTACCTGCACTGTAGGCTACAAACAGTTGATTGGATTTACGAAAAGATTTGGTTTTGTCCAAAAATAATTTTAGGCACCGTTTGACATCCAAGAAATTGAAAGCAAGCTCAGCTGAAGTCTAGGGTTTGGAAAGAAAGATTTTAAAACAATTGGCTTGTTTAGGTGAAAGTCCGAGGAAACCTTGGGGATAAACGAATAGTTTCTTACCTGTCGGTATAGTTTTGCAGCTTGAAGATCTTTCTGGATTCACTATGCTGTGCATATTCCGCGGTCTTGTGGTTGGGTCCGGATTCGTAGTCTTTTCTTTGTTTTTTTTTTTTTGTAGCCCTTGTGGGCGTCGGCGTCACACCTCCTCGGGTGCATTTCCGGTGACGTCGGCATGCTTCCTGCGGAAGCTCCCACTCTTGGGCGCCATCTTCGGATTCTTTTTTCCCTGCTTCTTTCTTTTCCGAAGCAATGGCAATGTTCTATTCAGGTGATGATTTCTTTACCACTTGTCCTTATATTCTCGTACTTCTTCTCCTATTTTCCTTTTTTTTTTTTTTTTTTGACCACCTCTTCTCTCTCCAGCCTCATCTTTCTGGCGAAGGTGGGTGGGTTCGCTAGTGAATCCAGAAAGATCTTCAAGCTGCAAAACTACACCGACAGGTAAGAAACTATTCGTTTTGTAGCGTGAATATTTCTGGATTCACTATGCTGTGCATAGATTTCGTAGCGGTTTCTCATTTCCGTGGCGGCTGGGTGGAACATGAGCTCTGGTTTCTGAATATATGCTGGAGCACCCTCTGTCCGACTTGTGCTTCTTTGTTCATCTGAACATCCACGCAATAGTGCTTCGTGAATGTGTGCACCGAAGCCCATGTTGCCGCCAGGCATATGTCTTGTATGGGTGTATTGGCCAGGAAGGCTATTGTAGCCCCCTTTTTCCTAGTGGAGTGGGCGTGTGCCCCCTCTGCCAGTTCTTCTCCTGCCCTTTTGTGGCAGAGTTGGATTGTTTGCGCGATCCATCGTGCAATAGTGGTCTTAGTCACTGCCTTTCCCATGTAACTGTTGGCGAACGACACAAAGAACTGTTTCGTTTTCCTGTGTCCTTTTGTCCTTTCAATGTAATGCATGACCGCCCTTCTGGCGTCCAGGGTGTGCAGAGCTCGCTCTGCGCTAGTGGTTGGTTTTTGGAAAAAACTTGGTGTCTGTATGGACTGGTTCATGTGGAACTTGGACACCACCTTCGGCATGAAGTGTGGGTCGGTCCTCATCACCACCCTGTCATTGTGTATTTGTAAGTAGGGCTCCTGTAGCGTTAGCGCTTGCAGCTCGCTAACTCTGCGTAAGGACGTAATCGCAACCAGGAAAGCAGTTTTCATAGTTAGCATCTTCAAGGAGGCCTTGTGAAGCGGCTCGAAGGGCTCCTTCATGAGTTCCGTCAGAACCACGTTTAAGTTCCATGCCGGTGGTGGCACCCGCTTGGGTGGTGCAATCCTTTTTGCTCCTTCTAGGAACCTCTTTACAACTTGTGATGTGAAGAAGCTTCTGCCCATCTCACCCCTTGTGTATGCCACTATAGCCGCCAGGTGAACTCTCAAGGAGGACGAGCTGAGGTTTTTCTCCAGTAAGTGTGTCAGGTACTTCAGTACCGTGGAGTCCTTCATTTTATTGTGGAGTCTCTCCCTCCTGCACCACATCGTGAATCTCTTCCACTTTGCGACATAGCACTTCCTTGTGCTGGGCCTTCGTGCCTCCCGAAGGACCCTGAGGGTGCTCTCTGGCAGTCTCAAATGTGCAAACTCTATGTCCTCAGGAGCCATGCTACTAGGCTCATGCTCTCTGGTTCTGGGTGCAGCACCTCTCCGTTCTGCATGGAGAGCAGGTCTTTTCTTCTGCCGAATCTGTGGGGTGCACACTGCGCCATCTCCATGATCTGAGAGTACCATGTCTGCCTCGCCCACTGTGGCGCGACCAGTATCAGGGTCATGGTGCTCGCTCTGCACTTGCTCAGTACTCTGTGTATCAGCGGTATCGGGGGAAAAGCGTACGCAAATTTCCCGGACCAATCTATCCATAGGGCATTCCCAAGGGACCCTTCTTCGTGTTGTCTGGATGCGAAGTTTCGGCATTTCGCATTCTGGCGTGTTGCAAACAGGTCCACTGATGGCGTTCCCCACCTGTTGAACAGCCTCCTTGTCTCCTGAGCATTGAGCTCCCACTCGTGGGATGCCGAGGTCTGTCTGCTCAGCCAGTCTGCCTGAATGTTCTCCTTCCCTGGTAGGTGTATGGCCAGCAGGTCTATCTGGAGAGGGATGGCCCACCTCCATATCTCATGCGCCAGCGTCGAAAGCGTTGCTGACTGTGTTCCACCCTGTTTGTTGATGTAGAACATCGCCGTGGTGTTGTCTGTCTGTAGCAACACCCTTTGCCTGTACAGTCTTGTCTGGAAGGCTTTCAGTGCAAGGAAGATTGTCTTCAATTCGAGGTAATTGATGTGCTTTGTCGCATCTGCTGGCGACTAAAGACCCCTCACTTTGAGTTCCTCCATGTGAGTGCCCCATCCCTTAAGGGATGCGTCCGTGGTGATGGTCACTGTCGGAGTTGGGAGTGTTAGAGGCTGTCCCCTTGTTAAGTTCTCCAAGGTCCACCATGCCATCTCCTTCTGCACTGCGTGCGTCACCACCACAAGATCCTCCCAACTGCCAGAAGCCTGTGACCATTGTTCCTGGAGCCATTCTTGTATGGGTCTCATGCGGAGCCGCAAATTCGGCACTAGGTGGATGCACGATGCCATCATCCCCATGATCTTGCTCGCAGTCCTCACTGTCCGAGCTTGTCCCTTCCGGTAGAGGCGAGTTTCCTTGACCAGTGCCCTTGCTCTCTTCTCGCTGGGAAACACTTTGCCCTGTAAGGTGTTGATCTTTGCCCCCAGGAAGATCTTCACTTGCTCCGGCTCCATTGATGATTTCTTCCAATGGACGGAGAACCCCAGGTTTATGAGCGTGCTCGTCACTGTATGTGCATGCTGCTTGCACTTCTGGTACGAGTTTGCTTTCACCAGCCAGTCGTCCAGGTAAGGGTATACGTGTATCCCTTGTCTTCTTAAGTGCGCTGCGACTGCCGCGAGGCACTTCGTGAATACCCTTGGTGCTGATTTCAGTCCGAAGGCCAGCGTTGTGAACTGATAGTGGCCGCCTCCGATTGCGAACCTGAGCATATTCTTGTGCTTCTCGTTCATCGGTATGTGTAAGTAGGCGTCCTTGAAGTCTATCGTGACCATGAAGTCTCCGACCTGCAATTGCGGCAGCACCTCCTGCAGGGAGGTCATTTTGAACTTTTGTGTTCTTATGAATTTGTTGAGGAACCTTAGGTCTTGGATGGGTCTCATCTTGTCGTCGACCTTTGGTACTAGAAAGTACGTCGAGTATATTCCCTTGTTCCTTTCCCTGAAGGGAACTCTTTCTATGGCCTGTTTTTAGAAGTTCTTGCACTTCTTCCTGAAGCCTCGCCAGCTGTTCTCTTGCTGGTGGCTTCCCCCTTGGTTTTCTGTTTGTTGGCTTTCTCTCCAACTCCAAGCAGTATCCGAATTGGATGATGTTTAGGATCCATTTGCCTGATGTTATTTCTCTCTATTCTTGGAGATAGAACTTTAATCTTCCTCCCACTGGGGTCATGTGGTCGTAGGTCTTTAGATCGTCCTGACCCCTTCATACGTGGTGCCCCCTGGGATCTTTTCTGTGGTCGGGCACCCGGGGGTGTCTGAAGTCACTTCGAGGTGGGCTGCTGCCCCCCTCTTCTATTCTGGCCACGGCCATTTCTCCCTCGAAAGGACCGACCTCTTGGCTGGTATTGCCAAGACTGCTTCTGGTGCCTTGCTGAGACTGCGAGTCCGCCTGGTGCGTCTGCTGGAAAGCCTGGTGTGATGTACCTGGCTGGTTTCCACCTCTTCCGCCGGGCCTCCGTGCCAGGGTGCCTGTTCTGTTGCCCCTGAACTGCAATGCCCCAATGGATCTTGCCGTCTCGTTATCTTTCTTGAGTTGGCATAGTTTCTCGTCCACTGTCGCTCCGAAAAGCGTTTCGCCGTTGAACGGCGTGTTCAGGATACTGTGCTGTACCTCGGGTTTGAACCCTGAGATCCTGAGCCAGGCGTGTCTCCTTTCCATGACACCCATCATCATGAGCCTGCTGGCGGTGTCTGCTCCGTCCAGGGCAGTCTTAAGGCAAGAATTGGCTGTGTTTTTCCCTTCCTCGATCAATTTTTCGGCCTTCTGCCTGGCATCCTGGGGTAGGTCCTTCACCAACTGATCTGGTACATGTGCCTGTTTAACAGGGCGTTGGAATTAGCCATGCGCCAGTGGGTGACGGCATTTCTCTCGATCCTTCTCCCCACCAGATCCATCCTCTTGCTCTCCTTATCCGGTGGTGGGCCCGAGGTAGTGGATACGCTCGCCCTCTTCCTAGCTGTGGCCGTGATAATGGAGTCAGCGGAAACCTCGCCTCGAATGTAGGCCGGGTCCTTCGAGGAGTGTTTCTATTTTTTCTCTGTTCTGGGAGTCACCGCCTTGCATGTTGCGGGTTCTTTGAACGCTTCCTGTCCCCGAGCCAAGACGCTCTCGAGCATTGGAAGGAACTGGCTTCTTGTTTGTGTTGGAAGCAATGTCTCTAGCAGGAAGTCTGCTTTCTGCTTTTCCTCGTCGAGCTTTAGCTTGAATGCAGTTGCGGCAGATTGTATCGCCGAGTTGTATGCCCCGATGTCGTCCGGCGGCGAGGGTCTCGAGGGGTATGAGTCGACCGCCTCTTCCGGGCTCTTGGTGTCGACGTCTAGGTAATCCTCCTCGCGTGGGTCAGAGGTGGCCGACTCGGCATCCAACCTACTGCCCTCTTAGTCTTCATAGCCGTAATCCTCGTAGGGATTTTCTTCACCCTCCTGGTCGTCGATCCTCTCGTCGCTAGGCACATGTTCGTCGACATGTTCTTCTTCCTCTTCGACCAGATCTAGCACGGCATGCTTGGTCTTGTGTGGGATCGTGAAGGTACTCATCTCGGCGGCGAAATCTTTTCTCCGCTGCAAGAGGCTTGCCATTTCGGCTTCTAGCCGACGTCTCTTCCTTTCCATCTCGGCCGCGATCTCGGCTTCGGAACGTTCGCCCCTCTCTTCGTCGCCTGGTTCGTCGGCGAGATTTTCGACGTCGACGGCTTGGACGTCGAACTGGCTTTCGGGTCCTTGGACGGTGCCGAGGCTTTAGGGTCTTTCTCCCTCGACGTCGATCGGTCCCTTTCGGCGACAATCTTCGATGCTTCCTGCTGGTCAACAGCTTTCGGCGCCAGGGACTCCTTCTCCGAGGATCTGCTGGGCCTGCTTGTGGTCGCGGACGGCAGGTGTCGCTGCGTCGGCGCCTTCAGGCTCTTGGCCTCGTACTTTCGAGACTCAGTCTCATGTTCTTGTGGGACGTCGAGTTTCCTACCTTATCAGGAGTCTTCTTGTAATCAGTCTCTACGACCGTGCAGCTGTCGTCTTCGGCGGCAGCGTTGTCCTCCTCCTCCGAGGACATCCCCAGCTCGTACAGCGATGGCGTTGGGGATTTTCCTTCGAGGGTGGCGTGTGCTACCCTCTGTCTCTTCCTCACACGAAGAGTCTTCTGGGCGAAGACGGCGCAGGCGCTGCAGTCCTCGCTTCTGTGTTCTACCGGTAGGCAAAGGTTGCAAACCGGGTGCTGGTCCTTCTGCGCGTACTTGTGCCTGCAGTTCGGGCAGAACTTGAACGGCGTGTTGTCCATCCTCGTGCGTTCAGGCCTACCTGACCGCGTGGACGTCGACGATCGTCGAAATTCGAGGTTTTCACCTTCTTTTCTCCTCGTCAATGTTCTGTGAGGTCTTCTTTAGTCTTCTTCCAAAATCTCCTCCGACTTCCACTCTTTTCAGTACTTTCTCCAAAAATGTCTGGAGCCCAACGGGAACGATCCAGACCCGACCGCGGAAAAAAGAATCTGAAGATGGCACCCAAGAGTGGGAGCTTCCGCAGGAAGCATGCCGACGTCACCGGAAATGCACCCGAGGAGGTGTGACGCCGACGCCCACAAGGGCTACAAAAAAAAAAAAAAAAACAAAGAAAAGACTACGAACCTGGACCCAACCACAAGACCGCGGAATATGCACGGCAAAGTGAATCCAGAAAGATTGACGCTGAAAAACTGTCCTTGATCAGTGCTGGATCAGTTGGAGTCGCTTTGTACTTCTTTTCTAGTCTGGGGTTAATTACCCTTGCTCTAACTGGGTCTTTAAATATTTCAGTGCATGTCTTACCACTCCACTAAGTAATGGAAGTATGGTTGTGGTCTTATGTGACAGCATTAGGGTGCCCATTTGGAAGTCTTCTTCCACTGTATCTGTGTGTAAGTCTACTCCATGGAAAGTGGCTGCTCTATGAATGAGCTGCATAAACCCAATAGTGTCATCTGGGGGAGATGGTCTAGACAGGTATACATCCTCCTTGTGGCAGATCTGGTGCATTATAATCTTTCCATGGGTCACCAGATGGCCCAGGAATATCATCTGGGTCATTAATGTCGTCCATGTTATGTTCACTCTCTACCTCTTATGAGTAGCTATCCCCATCATCCTCATCTATGTGTACTAGATGGTGAATGTACAGGAGAAATATCTACTGGTATTTCTACTTCTGGTGAAGGAATCCTTATGGGTGAAGTTTGAGCATGCTTTTTTAGAGGAACTGGCGGTGGTTTAGGATAGTCCATAGTCTTTGGATTAATATGAAGAGTCTTTTGCTTTGGATCAGGTTTAAAAAGTTCTTCTACTGGAAAATCCTTTTTCGGCGCAGATTTATCTGGTTTGGGGCCAAAATGCTTAGCTTTATTAGTGTCTATTGTCTTTGGAGCAGGTTTTGGTTTCAGTTCAGAAGACTTTTTCCTAGGATCCGTGCTCTTTGGATCTGGAGTTTTTGTTCCCGGAGTACGTTAAAACTCATCTACCTTCAGAGCCGAAGTAGGTTTCGGTACCGGAACCGTCTTCAGGTCCACTTTTTTCGGAACTGGGGTGGTTTTTGGTTTGGTAGCTTTGGGAACCTCTTTCGGTGCCGAACTTGCTTTCGGTTCGACCACTTTCGGTACCGAAGGATGCTTTGGTGCGGGTGTTAATTTTGGCTTAAGGACCTTCTGCTTTACGGGACCGACAGACTGACTCGAGCCCGAGTCGACTGGAGGCTTTTTTTATATTATTTGCTGCCGAGCCAGAAGGCGGGTCGTTGGAAGGTTTTGGTCGGTGTGCACCTGGACCCGAAAGTGGAGGTGGAACCGAAGCCTGTCCCGGTATGGTGGGGTGAACAGGGTCGACGCCTGTACTCATGACCTGTTGACCAGCTGGAAGATAGTCATCTTGGGATTGATTCTCAGCTCCAGAATCTGAATCCTCTGCTTTGGAAGCAATGTGTTTGTGCTGCTGTTCTTCGGCGTCTACTTCAATCGGATCCTCGTCTATGATGAGGTCTGGTGTCGATGAATATGACTGCGCCATTACTTTGAGCTAGACAGTCCCGGATGGTTTTCTTGGACCGGAAGGAAGCGCAGGCCTCACAGTCTCAACTCTCATGCTCTGGAGATAAGCACAGATTGCAAACCTTATGAAGATCTGTGTGAGGGAATTTGTGTCCACACCGAGGGCACTTCTTGAAGGGTGTTCTTTCCATGAGCCAAAGGCCCAATGGCGCAGTTGGGCGAACTGACGAACGCTGGAATCGAGAAGTGAAGCCTCTCTTAGACGCTGGTAACCGGAATCACTGTCGACGACGATGCCAATGGTATTATGATTGCTTTATGAATTCGTAAAGAGATCGTTAAAAGGACCAAACGATGAACACATCCGAGCCCGATGGCGGAAAAAAAACAATCTGAAGATGGAGTCGATGCCCATGCGCACTACGATCTAAGGGAGGAGTCATCCAACAGACAAAGACTCTTCCAAGACAACAACAAAGTGTAATCATCCGGGCCCACCACCAGATGGTGATCTAATGCAATAGTGTGTGGTCTGCAGCCCATATGCCTCGAACACCCATCGTCCATTCCTGAACCCCAAAACATTTTCAGGTCATACACTCCACCCACGACCCCTAAACCACTCTGAACCCTAAAACCACTCTGAACCCTAAAACCTCATCATCACCTCTAAACTTTACCCACCACGGAATCTTAAAAACTATCAACATCGTTAAACTGCACCTGTCTGCCCCCACACTCCAGCTATCCCCAAACTCTAAAACACTCTACATCCCTAAACCCCACCCATTACTAACTACTAAAACCTCTCACCATCCCTAAAGCCCACCCATTCCTGATCACTAAAATACCCACCTCACCCCTACACAAAATTAAACCCGGAACCCAAAACAGCTCACAACCCCTACACTCTAATGTAATTTCGAATTTTCCTTAAAATTATCTTTCCTTTAAAATGTTTCCGTTAATTTTCGATTTTTTTTTTATTTCCTTAAAATTGGTTTCCATGATTTGGTTTCCTCAAATGTTGCCAAGTTTGTTTATCCATTAATTCATATATCTCAGAAACTAAACTTTTTTTGTTTATATTTCAGTTTTAACTGTTCCATTTAACCCCTTAACTGCGCCGAACGATCAGCGCTAGTGCGGAACGTTCTATTGAGCGGGAGGGGCACTACAAAGGTGGTGTACGTGACGGCCACTGGCCGTCATCAGCAGCCATGAGGTTAAGAACTATTCTTTTTTATAATGTCAAGCTTGGACTGGTTATATTGTGTAGGAGTTATAAACCCATTAACACGTGGAGTAAGGTTTTACCGTTCGCCCTCAACCCTCTGGGCACCTTAACATCTTGGCTGATGTGGCTTTTTCCCTCGTGTGCTGTCTTTTTATGAATAAAATTGTTCAGGACGAGCTCAGCTCGTCATAAGCACAGCTCCACTGTGCCTCATGACGAGCTGAGCTCGTCATGAGCATCAAAGGGGTTAAGGGAGTGCACTGGCTATCCAATTTGAGTGCTATTGTAATGTGGCCATGGGATAACAGTGGTATATTAAACAGCCCACACATGACATTGCCAAGTTACCTATGATTACCCAGGAACCCAAGAAAATGCCCCAAAAACCAAAACCACCAATGCACAATAATGATACGGTTTCATGATTGCATTTGAACTTGCATTACTCTAGGGTTAAAAGACTTCATGATATTTCGATAACCATTAGTGGTCTATATTAAGTTATTTTCCATCCCTTACCTACTACCCCCAATAGCCATTTAGTAAATATTCAGATCTTCTCATGAACATAGGCATCTCCAAGTAATCGGTCATCAAGACAGTTCTAACATGTATACAATCCTAATGATGCATTTCAAATAAAATATATAAAATGCTAGTGCTTTTACCTGGATTTAGATGGACTCCTAGATCTCCTAACTCTCTCTCTTGAATGAGACCGTCTTCTCCTTGGACTTTTAGATCTCCGCCGGCTTCTGGACTTTGAATGTGACCGTCTGCGTGATCTACTTCTAGAGCGTCTAAACATGAAGGTGACAGATAAAAGTCAAGGTTACAAAATAATTTACCCTTAAAAAAATTGATTTTAAAGGGGCCATCCAGCATAGCGAAAAGGATTGCTACACTTACTATGTTACTTACTCTATAAGCATCTGTGCGTCACATGTGGTGCTGTAGATTCACATGCTCTGCATAACCCTGCCATTTAGTGTGGAGCCTAGACTGTTGCAACTTGTTTTTCTTCAAAGGAGTAAGGTATGGTTGACTTCTTTATTGGTGATGAACACGCATGGTAACTGACTCCTATGTTAGATTGTTTTCCACATGTGGGTAAGAGTAGGTATGGAGTAGCAAGTAAGATAGTATAGTGAACATGGGTATTATAAAAATTATTTTGTCAGTTGAAGATATCTGTATCAAACACTGGCTTCCGGGTAGGCGTATCTGAATCTACAGCACTAAATACGATAAACAGATGCTTACATTGTAGATTGTTTGTAGCATGTGTGGTTGCAAATGCACATGCTCTGCATAGACTATAAAGCAGCATTCACCTGAGCAGTGACTAGCAAGTGTAAGTTACACAGCTCTGAAATGGAGTCCACATGACAGTTTGCCCAACTCTATCCAGTTCCCTTGAAAGAATATCCACATAATATTTTGTGAAGAAATGTGGAGTTAACCATGTGACAGCTTTGCAGATGCCAGCTATGTGTATGTTCCCAAGGAAGGTCAAAGTGATGCCCATAGTGGTGCCCTGTTTACAGGCAGAATGAGGTTTTGGTACAACAGGTACTAGGGCTTTCTGAGTGTTTATTTTGGCTCCTAGAAACACGTGTGTTGGATGGTTGGAGATGAGACTTGGTGAGGTTTACAGTGAACCTGAGGTCGTGAAGTAGTTTGACTGTTTTTCGAGTGTGACATAGGCAGCTCTGTTGTGATCTGGCTTTTATTAGCCAGCCGTTTAGGTGGGGAAGATGTGAATGTGCTGTCTTCTTAGAAGAGCTGTGACTACTGCCAGGCTTTTTGGAAGACCCTGGGAGCTTTAGTCACTCCAAATGGGAGGACTTTGAATTGATAATGTTGGCCGTTTACCACACATCTGAGATATTTACGGTGACCGGGGTGAATGGGAATATGGAAATAGGCGTCCTTCAGATCCAGAGTGGACAGAAAGTCACCTTGCTGAAGAAGCGGGAAAAACCTGTTGAAGTGTCACCATATGAAAGTGGCCTGATTGGATGTAGAGATTTAGTTGTCTGAGCTCCAATATAAGTCTTAAAGAGCCATCCTTCTTGGGAATTAAGAAGTACAGGGAGTATAACCCCCTCCCTTGGTATTGTAATGGGACTGGTTCGATGGCGTGTTTTTCTAGGAGATAGAGAACCTTTTGCTTTAAGGGTGAAAGGTGTTCCAACGACATTGCATGTGGTGTTGGAAGGATATTTGGGGGATTGGCTGTAAGTTGCAGGCAGTAACCATGTTGGTTAATTTGCAGTATCCATGTGTCTGAAGTGGAGTTCCAGGGAGGGAGAAACTGGGAGAGACGTCTCCAGACCGGAGTGGAATGATCGGGGGTATGGGATGGAAGTCACTGTTTGTTGCCGGTGGGTGAGGAGCGTGTGGAGTAACTTCTGCTTCTTCCCTTACCATTGTTTCCTCTAAAACCTCCTCTGAAATAACCTCTTGGTGAGGGGGATTGATTACCTTTGTACCTCTATAAAAGAAGCGGCGAAAGGAACCCCTATTGGTGGGTGACTGCAAAGCCCCCATGGACTTTACTACCTCTGTATCTTTGTTAATTCTTTCCAGCGAGGTGTCCACTGCTGGTCCAAAGAGATGTTCTTATCAAAGGGTTGGTTGAGGATGGAGGCTTGCACCTCAGGTTTGAAACCTGAAATTCTCAACCAAGCATGCCTTCGTAATAGTACACTGGTGTTAATTGAATTGGCTGCAGTGTCTGTCGCATCTAGGGCACCCTGATAGATGTATGTAATGAGCTTAACCTCTTGAATAAGGTTGTTAGCCTTAGTCTTATGTTCGTCTGGTAAGAACTGCACGAGTATCTCCAACTCATCCTAGTGAGCCCTGTCATAATGAGGCAGTAAAGTTTGAGCATTGGCAATACGCCAATGGTTAGCTGCTTGTGACGCCACTCTTTTTCCTGAGGTGTAAATGAGCTTGGACTTCTTATCTGGGGGGAGTAGCTTTATCTGATGTTTGGGAAATGGCTCTCTTGCGAGGATTAGATACTACAAGAGAGTCAAAAGGTAACTGGCCTTTGATGTATGTAGGGTCGGTGGGTGCAAGCTTATATATTTTCTCCACCCTAGGAGTAATAATTCTTGCCCTGACAGGGTCTATGAAAATGTCCTCAGTGTGTTTTAACATGCCTTTGAGCATAGGTAATGTATGGGTGAGAGTCTGTGGGAGCTTCCGCAGGAAGCGTGCCGACCTCACCGGAAATACACCAAAGGTGGGACGTCGACGCCCACCTGGCTACGAAAAAAACAAACAAAAAAAACAAAGCTAAGGCTAAGAATCCGGACCCAACCACAAGACCGCGGAATAATGCACAGCATAGTGAATCCAGAAAGATTCACGCTGCTAAACCCTAGTTATCGGTTCGCAGAACGGGGAGGATGGGTGGTGCGGTATGGAATCTAACACCAACTACTGTTTCTTACAGATATATCGTTACCGAAGGTAAGTAACTTGTGCATCTGAAAGAAACAGGTTGGTGTTAGATTCCTTACCTTAGAATAGATATCACAGCAATACCAACCCCGGTGGTGGGTCTGCGAACCAAGATCACACCATAAAGTCCTGGAGCACGGAGCACCCAAAGAAGCCATCTCTCCGGACTTGGCTGTCCAGGCAGTAGTGTCTAGTGAACGTGTGCAGCGAGGCCCACGTAGCTGCCTGACAGATGTCCTGCAAGGAGACTCCCCGAGCCAGGGCAGTAGTAGCCGCCTTGGCCCGCTTGGAGTGGGCACGCAGCCCCACCGGAGGCTCTTTCTTAGCCAGAGAATAACAGGCCTTAATGCACAAAACGACCCATCGAGAAATGGTGCGTTTGAGCACTGCCCGTCCCTTCTTAGCACCCACGTAACCAACGAAGAGCTGGTCGTCCACCCGGAACTGGCGTGTGCTTTCAAATAAAATGAGAGCGCACGTTTTGGGGACAGACGGTGGGGCCTCTCTTCCTCTTTTGAGGGAGGCGGAAAGAAGGTGGGAAGGTGATGGACTGCCCGATGTGGAAGGCTGTAACAACCTTGGGAAGGAAAGAGGGACGTGTTTTTAAGACAACTTTGTCCGGATGGACAGAAAGTAAAGGAGGCTTAGAAGAAAGAGCCTGGAGCTCACTCACTCTCCTGGCAGAGGTGATGGCAAACAGGAATGCAGTCTTAAGAGTAAGAAGACGGAGAGGACAATTGTGAAGTGGCTCAAAGGGAGCGCACATCAAATAAGTTAGAACAAGGTTCAAGTCCCACTGAGGCATCACTAAAGGAACAGGAGGAAATATGTGAGTGATGCCCTTCAAGAATCTATTTACAACAGGGGACTTGAAAAGAGAAGGCTGATCAGGAAGCCTTGAGAAGGCTGAAATGGCAGAGAGGTAGCCTTTGATAGTGCCCAGAGCAGAGCCTTGCTGGGCAAGTATTGTATTGTATTGTATGGCGTTTTTGTAAAGCGCGTGGTTATCAGGAGGCATCCCAGCTCTGGGATAGGGTGATACTCAGTGGGGGCGAGGGGAGAGGGGATCATTTAGGGAAGAGGAAGGTTTTCAGCGTTTTCCGGAAACTAAGATGGCCAGATTCCGCGCGTAATAGCAATGGGAGAGAGTTCCAGTGTGAGGCTGCCTTCACAGAGAAGCGGCGGCCGCCGGTGCGAGCTTTCTTGATTCTAGGCACCGTGGCCAGAAACCCATTGTCTGAACGCAGGAGTCTATTGGGTTTGGAGGGGGTGACGAGGCTTCTCATTATCGGGGGTCCTTTACCTTGCAGGATTTTGTGGGTTATGCATAGGGATTTGAAGATAATCCTCTCTCGCACAGGGAGCCAATGAAGCGCTTTGAGAGCGGGTTTGGCTGATGACCTGAGGGGGATACCCATTAAGAGCCTAGCAGCGGCATTTGGTTGGTTGAAGCTTGTGGATTGCGGCTTCAGGGGCTCCCAAGAAAATTGCGTTACTGAAGTCAAGTCTGGAAAGAACTAGACCTTGTATCAATAACCTCCTAGAGTGATGCGGGAGGAGGGGAAGGACTTTGCAGGCAGAACGAAGTAGACCGAAGCTGGTACCTGCTGTCTTTTTCGCGTGTTTTTTTTAAGCGAAAGGTCCTGCTCAAGCCAGACCCCCCAAGCTTTTGATTTCTTTTTTTGGGGTAGGTGGGTCCCCTAGACACGCCGGCCAGATGGAAGAAGGCATAGAGGCCGCCTTGTGGCCTAACATCATGATTTCTGTTTTTGATCCATTTAGCTTGAGTGAGGAGTCACACATCCAGGCATGGATCTTTGTCAGGCACCGATGGAAATTGTCAGGGCATTGGTCGAGTTGAGAGAGTGAGACTACTGTGAGAAGTTGGCCTGATATATAATGTTCACTATTCTAGTGAGCACTTTGTATCAGTCCAAACAACCCTTATTGATGATTGGTTGTAAGTCAACCGTAGACCAGCTATCCTAGTAGCATGGACAAGAGCAGTCTTTAGGCTAGACTCTAGAGGGCGTGTTAAGCCAGCTGTTATACCATCACATATACCCCTTGAACACCAAGTGAAAGGACACCACACAAGTTATGAAAATAAAAGTATATTTATTTAGAACACAACAACCCTGGACTCTTTATGAGGACAGGGTGCTAAGCACAATACAAAGCTCTTACGAAAATACTTCAAGTTGCACAATTTACACAAATGCCCGAGGGGCACGAAAAACCATATACTACAAAAGTGGAATGCAAAATTACTAGCAGGTAAGTACTACTCTAATAGACTTTAGGATCGCTAGGACTTGACTACTGAACCTTCAGATTACTAGCAGGAGGCCTAGGGGGATCGGGTGCAGAGTGTGCACTCACAGACGGGATGTGGGACAAAGTCTATGGATGCTAGATTTCGTAAAGTTAGTGTTATCGGACGAATCCGACTAGGTAGAGCTGAAACGAAAAAGGATCAGGACCCTTGGATAGTGAGGCTATGCTGGAGCACCGAAATGCTGAGGTTACCTAGCCCAGGGGCTGCGGCTGCATAGGTCTGGAAAGACGTCGGGAAAGAAGTTGCTGGCAGGCGACCAGTGAAGAGATTCAGAGGGATCCAAGCCTGTATCGATGATGGAGGATACCTGTAAGCAGAGGGGACCAAGTTCTGAATCACTAGCCAGTGATTAGATGGGCACCAGGATGGCACCGGATGGAGTCACCTCGACCAGGTGAGTGGGCGACGCTGGGCTCTGCAGTCTCACGGACCAGGAGGCGTTGTCGGCGACCAGGATGGAGGTGCGAGCTGTCCCTCGATGGTGTCTGCTGTCGACGTCGCTGGACCCAGGATCGGGGCAACAAGTCTTGGCAAATGTAAGCCCACGCGGTGGACTTAAAATGGCGTCTGGAGTGGACCAGGAGGGTCCGGGGTGCTCCTCTGTTGGAGGGGAGCAAGGGCCAGTCTGGGGCAACCAGACCAGCGGTGTTGTCGTCGTGGTGCGTCGTCAAGAGGGCCACAAGCCAGCAGGCAAGTAGCCGGACAACGCGGTGAGCAGCAAAGAGCAGAAGGGCCCCACGCAGATCTGGTGGATGCTGGGGGGCTGGACTTCGGTGCTGGAGCTGCTCAGGGTTAGGGCTTCTCGAACCCCAAAGCACTCACTCGAGGATCCCTCGGCGGTCGTGCTGGATAAGCGTCGAGCAGTTCTGAAGATGGCCGGTCCCTCGAGGTCTCGTCACACCCACGGATCTCAGCTGGGCTGATGATGTAGGTAGAGGTCAGAGGTGCCAGGGAAGCCGGGTCTCGTCGTGCTGGTCGGTCGGATTCCGGCGGAAAGGACGTGCAGCAAACCGCAGTGTTCTTAGATGGGGCCTGCGGGTGCAGGGTGACTACTCCTTAGTCACAAGGGAGAAATCTTAGGAAGAAGTCTTGAGTGCCTTTCGTAGAAAGTAGTTTCAGGATTCAGATGATCCAGAATCGGACCCACTCGCGATACCCGAACACGTAACAGCTGATGTCGCACCACAAGAATTGCCCGGTACTAGGTCGTGAAACAGTACGCGCCCTGGCACCCCTCCCCACCCCCATCTCCGGACACTCACTTCCTCTTTCAAAACCCTGTGCATTGCCTGTACCTTCGCACCGATGGTTTGCCCTTGTAGGACTACCTTACACAACTTAGGATAGCCACACTCTGTTCACTAGCTCGGACCCTAATAGACGTGACCCGCCGATTCCTGTATATCACCCCCCCCGCTCTTCAGTCACTGTCCAATAGCCATCTGACTGATATGTGACACTCCACATCTGCTGGCTTCACCCGCCGGAGCACAGACCACACTCGAATCTCCCCCCTCCACCATTTCCATTCCCTCATCCAACGGCATTAGGCACTCACCTACACTATAATGAACACATGCAAGGAATGCACCGCAAAGGCACTCCGCGCTAACTGACACTCTTTACCTCATACAACGTATGGTGAGACTACTGGAGGTTTGGAAGTTTACACCGATCCCCAAGTTGTTGTTCAAGTTTAAAATTTACTATAAAATGAGACCTCACGGGTTCACTGTTTATTTTCACTATATTACTGGAATAGCGGATACCGAACGTCCTACCAGCTTATGATATGCTTCCACGCGGCCGGCCCGGATGGGTTGTAGGCGACATGCTGTGTTACCTAAGATCTCCTTTGATAGAATACTATCACTTAGATGCGATACTCTTTGAAAGCGCTGCCGGCCTGTGTGTTTTCAGGTTGTAGGCACACAAGCTGTGTAACCCTCCTTTTTTCACAATAAAGGTCTTACAAAAAAAAAAAAAAAAAAAAAAAAAGTAGTTTCAGGATTCAAAGATGATCTAATTTGAAAGGGGGCCCGCTCCTATCTTTATACTAGGAAAAGGGGCTGGCATGCGACTAGGTCCTGCCCATGGGTGGGACCAGGAAGGGGGGTGGTTACACCCCTCTCCCATGCCGGACTTTGCCCAGGTCAGGGGCTGGTGTGCCCCTGGAACTGGTTCTAGCCGGCCTATGCATAGTGAGCACCGGGGTGACACTTGCAGTCACCTTCCTCTAAAGCCCTGCCTACCCAGGATACACAAAACCCTGTCTGGGATGGTGCTAGCACCGCCCCTGACAGGAAACCCTTTGTCCAAGCCTCCCTCGCTGGAAGGACTCCCAGCAGCAGGAGGTCAGACTTGTGTCTGTGGTGGCAGCATCCATTTTGTGATGCTGAGGCTTGAGTTAACTTTAACCGGGGTTCACAGTTACATACATGTCGTGTCCCTCTAGAAGGGTGGAATGCTAACACCTTCGCCAGAATTGGCGAGGGGTTAGTATTCCAGTTCGTATGACACCTTACTCGACATGTTTTGATAAAGCGATACCAGAGTTGGCATATAACCGCGAGGATTATAATGCACTTAGAAGTATATGGTACGCGTTATCATGGAACAGCTATTAGGACTTGGTTCCGCAAGCTGCAAACGGGCTCAGCTCATGCCAGAGCACCATCTCACATAATTCCAAGCACTCTGCCTTCAGGATTGTCAAGGCCTGCCATAGGAGTGACTGATAGGAATCTATGTGTCCATTTTAGGGTTAAATATAGGTATACTATATCTAAAGCAAAGGGTGAGTACACCACCTTGCCCCAGCTGTCGTGCAGCCAGTTGTGTCAGATGAAATGCGTTACTTACCTGTAACAGCAGTTATCCAGTATTGGTGTCTTTCATAGATTCACATGCCTGAATCATTCCCCGTCGCCGAGACGGGAGCCTCCGGTACATAAAAAAGTAATGTCCTAAGGACATACATAGAGAATATAGGCCGAAGGGCCTCCCCTTTTGGGGCCTTTCCACGTCCTTATGTAAAAGGACCGAACTCTCATCGTTAGCCAATCAGCTCCGACCTCCCTCTAGAACCTTCCCGGGAGGAGCCTCCGTCCCTCAGATTTTCGTACGCACCCAGCTAGGGTGTCGCAATGTAGACATAGAGGTACGTGAGTCCTTACCGGGGAGGCGGGAGGGTTGCATGTGAATCTATGAAAGACACCAATACTGGATAACTGCTGTTACAGGTAAGTAACGCATTTCTTATCCAGTATTTGGGTGTCTTTCATAGATTCACATGCCTGAATCAGAGTAGCCAGCAGTTATACATGCATAGAGGTAAAGCACATTCTCACCTCTAGCAGGCCTGCATAAATTACAGACAACCTGAGAGAAACATGGTAATATACAGTCATGCATATAGCAGAGAAAACCATGAAGAATGTGCATACCTGGATGGCGGGACGAGGTAAGGCTCACCTTATTGGAAGAGATGGCGCAGCACCGCTTGTCCCACTGCAGCGTCCTTCTGCAGTTCGATGTCCAAGCAGTAGTGCTTGGAAAAGGTATGCGGGGACTTCCATGTCGCCGCTCGGCAGATGTCCAGGATCGTCACTCCAGCGAAGAGCGCCGCTGACGTTGACATCGCTCTGGTCGAGTGGGCAGCCACTCGGTCTGTTAAAGGCCGTCCGGCCTGATCATGGCAGAAAGCAATTGCTGAAGAAATCCAGCGTGAGATGCTCTGTTTTGTCAAGGGCAACCCCATGCGCGGGTTGCTGTAGGCTACAAAGAGTTGAGAAGACTTCCTGACGTCTTTGGTCCTGTCCAAGTAGAATTTGAGACACCTTTTAAGGTCCAAGGAATGCAGCGCCCTTTCCGCTGCTGTGGAAGGGTCCGCAAAGAACGACTTGAGGACAATTGGTTCGTTCAGATGAAAGTCTGACGGCACTTTAGGAATGAATTTAGGGTTGGGCCTGAGTACCACTCGGTCGTGCCTGAATTGGAGATACGGTTCCTGAATGGACAGCGCCTGAAGTTCGCTGACCCGTCTGGCTGACGTCAGGGCTAGCAGGAGAGCCGTTTTCCAGGAAAGATGCTTGAGCGAGGCCCGGTGTATGGGCTCGAATGGGTGTTTCATTAGTTGGTTGAGCACCAAGTTCAACTGCCAGGTTGGAGGGACTTTCCGAGGCCTCGGAAAGGATCTGTAAAGCCCCTTCAGAAATTGCTTTACCAGTCGACTGGACCAGAGGGAGGGTCCCGATGGGGTCCTGGTGAACCTAGAAATCGCAGCCAGATGAACCTTAATGGAGGCGTGAGCCAGCCCCGATTGAGCCAGGTGTAGGAGGTACGGTAGCAGCTGTACTGGGGTGACCCGGAGGGGGTGTAAGTCTTGTTCCGAACACCACAAGCAGAACCTCTTCCACTTCAGCGAGTAGGTCTTGGTCGTGCTGCCCGCCCTCGCTTTGGCTAGTACTGCCCTGCAGTCCTGCGGTATATCTAGGTCTCCGAACTCACGGTGCTCAGGAGCCAGGCCGATAAGTTGAGCGAACGGAGGTTCGGGTGGTGTACTTGGCCTACGGACATTGTCAAGAGGTTCGGGTGTTGTCGCAGGTGAATCGGGGGCCTGATGGACAGGCGAAGTAGATCCGAGAACCAATGTTGTCTCGGCCAGTACGGAGCAATCAGTATCAGCGTGCACGGTTCCGTCCTCATCTTCCGGAGGAGCCTCGGTATCATCGGGAACGGAGGAAAAGCGTACGCAAACACGCTGGACCAGCCGATGGAAAAAGCATTTCCCAGCGACCCCCGTTGGGGATGCCAGCTTGCGTAGCTTCGGCATTTGGCGTTCCCTGCCGTCGCGAAGAGATCGATCCTCGGGGTGCCCCATTGTGAGAAGACGTGGGCCACCGTGTCGCCGTTGAGTTCCCATTCGTGGGAGAGAGAGGTCTGCCTGCTGAGGGCGTCCGCGATAGTGTTGTCCTTCCCTGGAACGTACTCCGCCTTGAGGGAGAGGCCGTGCGCCACCAACCAGTTCCAGATTTTTTGCGATTCTCGTGAGAGAGAGAGAGATCGCGTTCCCCCTTGTTTGTTCAGGTAGTGCATCGTCGTGGTGTTGTCTGTTTTGACGAGCACAGGGGAAGTGCCGATACGTGGCAGGAAGGCCTGTAGAGCCAGATACACTGCTCTCAGTTCCAGGAGGTTGATGTGTAGTTGTTTCTCCTGGGCGTCCCATTTGCCGCTGACTCGAAGGTCCAACAGTACTGCGCCCCAGCCTTCCAGTGAGGCATCGGTCGTGATGACCAGTGGTGCCGGCGGCAGGAGGAACTGTAAGCCGGCCGTCAGGTGTGTCTTGTTTCTCCACCACAGAAGGGCCTTTATGATGGCCGGTGTGATCGTGATAATGTCGTCGAATGAGCCGGAACACTGTTTCCATTGTCTCGCCAACGCCTCCTGCAGGGGGCGCATGCGGAGCCTGCAGTGCGGTACGAGGAGAATGCATGAAGACATCATCCCTAGCAAGGAGGTGAACGTCCGGACCTTGATGCGAGGCTTCTTGGCCACCGCCGCGGCCAGAGACAGTATTTTGCTGATCCTGTCCTCTGAGGGGAAAGCCTTCGCGCGCTTCGTGTCCAGGGTCGCCCCTAGGAAGGTGATCCTCGTCGACGGAGTAGTGCATGTTATTTTGAGGTTGATCGTCAGGCCCAGCTGTTGGAAAAGAGCGCTGCAGGCGTTGAAGGAAGCCAGCGCGTCCTCCGGGGAAGGAGCCTTCACCAGCCAGTCGTCCAGGTAGGGGAACACCTGGTGACCCCTTTGTCGCAGGAAGGCTGCCACTGGCGCCAAGCACTTCGTGAAGATACGTGGGGCAGATTTGAGGCCAAACGGCAAGACCTTGAACTGGTAATGTCTGCCCGCTATTTCGAACCGTAGGTATTTCCTGTGCCTGACGAGGATGGGGATATGGTAGTAGGCGTCCTGTAAGTCCATGGAGACCATCGAGTCCCCTCTCTCCAGTGCTCCTAGGATCTCCTGGATTGTGACCATCCGGAAGGATTGACTCCTCAGGAAGGCGTTGAGCGCCCGGAGGTCTAAGATCGGCCTCCACTTGTCCCCTTTCTGTTGGACCAGGAAGAAGTGGGAATAAAAACCCTTCCCCTTCTGGGACTCCGGGACTCTTTCGATGGCTCCTTTGACCAACATGGCGGAGACTTCCTGGAGAAGGAGGTGCAGGTGTTTGTGAGCACGCTTCAGCGGAGGGGTGTTGGGAGGGGTGTTGACCAGTTCGAGGGAATGTCCAAATTGAATTATTTGTAGTACCCACCGATCCGTAGTGATTTTTTGCCAATTGTGGAGGAAGTGGGTCAGTTTTCCCCCAATTCGAAAGGATTGAGACGGTGGTGGGACTGGCTGGAGTAAATGGTCACTGGCGGCCGCCAGTGCCCTTCTTGGCGGATTTGCCTCTGAAGGACGATCTCCCATAGGATGACTGTCGGGACTGTTGTTTTTGCTGGGGCTGGTTCCTGTTGCCGTAGGAATAGGACGACCGGTTTTGGTAGGAACCTCTGTAGGAGTACTGACCTCTGGAGCGGCCCCCTCGAAAGGATTGGTTCCGGGACTGGAGGGAGCCCAGAGCCCTCGCCGTGTCGGTGTCCTTTTTGATGGCCTGGAGTGCCTAGTCTATCTTCTCCCCAAAGAGGAATTGACCATCGAACGGCATATCCAGCACCTTAGATTGGACCTCCTGCCGAAAAGACGTCGCTTTGAGCCAGCCTTGGCGGCGGAGCACGGCAGCCCCGGCCAACTGGCGGAATCCCGTCATGGCTGCGTCGATGGCGCAGTCGATAATTTCTGCCGCGGAGTTTTGTCCTTCCGCTAGAAGAGCTTTCACCTCGTCCTGGACCGTGGCCGGCAGGCCTTGCAGATAGGGAGCTATGTCTTCCCATAGCTGGCGGTTGTAGCGGCCAAGGAGGGCGATGGAATTTGCCACCTTGATGGACATGGCGGAAGTGGTAGAGAACCTCTTGCCTATGGTGTCCAGCTTCCTTCCTTCCTTGTCCGGGGGCGCGGATAGCGGCGATGAGGGGTTGCGGGATTGTTTTTGGGCCGCCTGAGTGACAACCGAGTCCGGTTTGGGGTGGCCGGTCAGGCAGGCAGGTGCGGAGTTCGGGGCCTTATATTTTTTGTCTAGGCGCGGAACCACCGCAGGCACCGAAGCAGGCGTGAGCATCAGTTTCTTGCCCTGTTCCCATAGAAAGTCTATAAGAGGAATAGACTTGGTCGATTTCTGGGTGTGCTCCTTGAAATCATGGAGGAAGCATTCCGTTTCCGCGGATTCCACTGCCATGTGAAACCTCCTTGCAGCTCTGTCCACCAGTTTGTGGAAACCTCCCACGTCCGCCGCTTCAGAATGGCGCGGTCGCGGGGATGCCGGGGTAGACGAATGGTGTGATGACGCAGCATCGGCATCGTCGTCTCTGTGGTCCGAGGCGACGTCTTGCACCTCGCCTTCCTCTAAGTCCGTGTCATCCTCCTCGCTGTCCGATGAGTCCTCCGCCTGGGTTTGCGGTCGGAGTTGGCTCCGAGGACGGGCCTGGGGAGCGGAAGGGTGCGAGGCCGATGGTTGCGCTTGGGTGACCGGTACCTGGGCACCGCTGTCGGCGTCCGGGAACCGTTGCTTATAGTCCTGCACCAGGGATTTCAAATCGTTGACCAGAGACAGTGGCAAACAGATCATTGGGGTGTTCACCGTGTCGACGTTCAGGGAGCTGCCTTGATACATAACTTCGTCCCGGATCTCGCGGACGTCCTGGTGGTCTTCATGAACCTCCTGGTCTTCGTCTGACTCCTCACTCTGGAGTGTGTCCTGTTCTTGCTCGGGTGCCAACTCTACCGTTGGGCGAACCGAGGGCGTTGGAATCGAGTGAATAGAGACTTCGACCAATCACGATTCTTTCCAAGATGGCGCCGGGGTCTCTTCCGACGACGTGCGTGAAGATGGCGCCCCCGCCGTTCGTGTTGGTGATTTGGGCACCTCCGTCAGGGTCAATGGCATCAAATTTTGCGGGGATAAGGTTTCCGTCGTCTTACCGATGGTAGGGCCTTGGACTTGAGATATCTTTGTCGAAGGTGTGCTTTTTGAACTTGACTTCGACTTTTTAGGAGATGAACTTGACTTCGCCGTCTTAGGTGACGACCCTTCGGTATGAGGTGTTTTCGGCGAAGGCGTACCTGTAGATTTAGACCTCTTAGGTGACGAAGAGGCCGCCTTCGTATTGGATGAAGGTTTCAGAGGAATGGTCGAGGAGACCGGTGCGCCTGAGGACGCAGTGGTGGTCGTCGTGGCCGTCGCGGAGGGCGATGAGGCCGTAGTGGTCGACACAGTGGTCGTGACTGAGGTGGTCCGCTTAGTAGATGGAGCGGGCTTCTTGAACCTCTGGCCATCCTTAACAGACACGGAGGAGGTGGTGGAGCGTGCCTCCGAAGGCTTTCTGTGCGCCTTCTTAGGAGGAGTGTCTGTCTCTCCAGGGGACTGCACCCTGGGTCTCTTCTTGGAGACTTTGGAGGTCGCGGAGACACTACCCTCGGAAGATTCCAGAGTGTCTCGGACCTTAAGCCTGTCGAGCCATTCGCGAAGGCGAGTTTCCCTTTCCTTAACCGTCTTCTTTGGGAAGGCTCTACACACCCTACACTTGTCAGTGACGTGGTCAGGGTACAGGCAATATAAGCACAGGTCGTGCTTGTCCTCCGCTTGAATCCGCTGCTTGCCGCAGGAGGAACAGGCCCTTAGATGGGCTTTCTTCTGTGAGTCCGCCATGGACGAAGCTTTCTTGTTCGATTCCGACATTTAGTCGATGATAGGATAAATATTCTATCCGTGAACCTTAGCGAAGTTTGAGACTTCGAATTTTGGAAAACCTGAAGAGCTCAGGTTGGAGACTCCCTAGCACAACGTGCGGTAGAAAAATCTGAGGGACGGAGGCTCCTCCCGGGAAGGTTCTAGAGGGAGGTCGGAGCTGATTGGCTAACGATGAGAGTTCGGTCCTTTTACATAAGGACGTGGAAAGGCCCCAAAAGGGGAGGCCCTTCGGCCTATATTCTCTATGTATGTCCTTAGGACATTACTTTTTTATGTACCGGAGGCTCCCGTCTCGGCAACGGGGAATGATTCAGGCATGTGAATCTATGAAAGACACCCAAATACTGGATAATTAGATGGCCATCCAGGGGTGGCATAATACATGCTGCAGCCCCTGGTAGGCCCTGGGTACACCTATGCCCTGGGTACCTAAGGTACACTGTACAGGGACTGATAAGGTGACTCAGTATTCAATTAGATATGTACCTAAGGTACATGGAATCTATTTTACAGAGAGAGCAGTAGGCCTGGAGTCCTGAATAGCAGGGTCCCAGGTCAACTAAGTCGGAAAACCAGCAAAACACCAGGCAAAAAGTTGGGGGCAACCATAGTCAGGTATCCACCTTCCTACAACTACCAGTTGGATGTCATCGGCGTTGGTTACTATTTTGATCCCAAAAGGGGCAACCACATCCTCCAGGGGGGCCATGTACACATTAAACAATGTGGGGCTCAGGGATGAGCCCTGCGGCACCCCACACTGGAGGGGTATTAAGGCAGATTGTGAGTTACCTTCCCAGACATGAAAGGTGCGGTTGGAAAGATAAGATGTTAGCCAGGTCAAAGCAGACCCTCGTATTCCTGCTTCGGCCAGGCGCTGAATCAGGACACGGTGGTTCACCTTATCAAAGGCCGCACTCAGGTCCAGGAGGATCACTGCCACTGATCCTCCTGTATCCAGAATGCACCTAGCCTCCTCGATGACGGAGAGGAGGGCGGTATCAGTGCCCTGGCCTGGGCGGAATCCGGTTTAGGAATTACGCAACCGATCATTGGACTCCAGAAAGTGGGAGAGTTGGTGGTTTACCACTTTTTCTGTGATCTTACTGAGTCCAGGGAGAAGGGAGATAGGTCTAAAGTTAGCAAGCTCTAGAGCAGGGGTCTCCAAACCGGTCCTGGTTTAAATTACTACATGTATCTCAATGGGGATATCCAAAAAATCTGGCATGGATCCGGCCCTCCAGGACCGGTTTGGAGACCCCTGCTCTAGAGGGTCGAGATGGGGTTTCTTTAAAAGTGCCTTGACAATGGCCCCTTTCCAACTGAGGGGCACAATGCCCTGGGAGAGACAAAGATTGATGAGCTCAGTTGCCGGGGTGGCAATGGAGGCAGCTATCTATTTGAAGAAACGCATCAGGACTGGGTCGCTGGGGGAGCCGCTTTTGATGCTGGATAGGATTTTGAGAAAGTCCTCCTCGGAGATTAGATTAAAGGCGTTCAGCTGAGGGTCCGTATCCAGGGGCAAATTCTCATTACATGGAGGACTCTCCGTTTGGGGTAGGGTGGATATAATGTTTTTTATTTTCTGATCAAAGTAAGTGGCTAGTTCGTTGCACTTGGACCCTGAAGAGTCTTGGGGTAACGGGGGATCAGGGATCTTCAGAAGTTCTTTCACGATCTTGCAGGTTTCTCTCGTAGAGTTAGAGGCATTTTTGATTCGGTGATGGTAGAATGCTGTTTTGGCATTTCTGAGGGCGACTTTGTACGCTCTGATCGAGTCGCGATAGGCGTCTTTGTTAGCAGAATCCCAATTTCTTCTCCAGATACGCTCAAGCTCCTTACAGCCTTGCCTTAGGATTCTGAGCTCAGGAGTGTACCAGGGGGCAGAACCAGTTCTGATCTGCTTTTTACGCAGGGTTTTTTTTGGTAGGACTAAGCCCATTAAGTTAGAGAGCCAGTTTTTGAAGTTGGTGTCGGCTACAACGGGGTCCAGAGCAGGAGGAGGGAGGGAGCGTTCTAAGGTGCCAAACCACTACTCCACCTTCGAGTTTCGACCACATTCTGTCACAAGTGGAGGTACTGAGCGTTTGTACAGTTTTAAGCTCGGCCTGCCAAGTGAAAGTCAAGAGAAAGTGGTCTGTCCAGGGGAGGGGAGACGGGGGGCTGGTTTGAAGTAACCGGATATTGGAAAGTATCGGGTCTAGGAGGTGTCCTTTATAGTGTGTGGCTCCTGTGTTCATGATATGGATCTCATAAGCTGAGAGATCGAGGAGCAAGTCAGTGGCTACTTTGTCTGAGGGTTCATTGAAATGGAAATTCAGATCACCTAAAATTGTGAAATTGGGCGTGGAAGAAGCTAGGACGGTAACCGTTTCCAGGAGAGAGCTGGTAAAGTGACCAGGGTTCCCTGGAGGACGATCTACTAAGAGGCCTGTGAAGGACGTGGTGGGAGAAAGCTGGAAGTGGAAGTGGCAATTTTCGGAGTCCGAAATTCCACCATCCTTCATCCTGCCAATTAAGTGGTTTTTATACAGAATGGCCAGTCCACCTCCTTTGCCTGAGGGTCTGATCTGCGATTAGATAAGATATCCTGGGGGAAGAGCGCGGACTATGTCGGCCTCAGAGTTAGTGGATAGCCACGTTTCTGTTAAAGATAGGAAGTCCAAGTTATAATCCTGTAGCAGAAAGTTAAGCTCAAGAGTGTTTCGGGAGGGACCTGCAGTTTAGTAAAGCCATACGTAGGTCAGTAATGGCTGGGTGGTTATGCCTCCATCCAGAAGGATCTGTGCTGCAAAGATCGCAGCGCGTGTATGTGTGTTCATGTTTATGCACATAATGACAGTGTCTATTCCTACGTGGTCTCAAAGAAAAGAGCTCACTTCGGGAGTAACAGATGGGGCTGTCAGGAAAAACGGGCATAGATTCTCGCCCTAAGCCACCAGATGGGCCCAGATGGGCTTGCCACTGGCGCGCCCACCCGCAGCGCGGACGGGAAGTGAGATCCATTTTATAGTGCTCTGGCCCCCAATCGGCCTTAGCACTAGCGCGCTGTCCTAGCCCTCACCCAAGATGGCAGCCGCTGTCTGCGCCTGGGGAGTATGATCCTGCTGGGCCTGCGAAACGGCCCAGGGAGGGCGGCAGGAGTCCCAAGAGGGGATCGGTCCTGAGGTGAGGGCAGTCAAGAGATCGTTAAAGTGCCCAGGGAAGAATAGAGTGAAGGGATTAAAATACGGCGATTTTTTAAATTATTGCAAAGTTAATACAAATAAGTCTATCTCCCGGCTTGCGCCTCAGGAGTATTATCTATCTAAGTGAAAGAAGAAAGAGGAGAACCTCTGAAAGAGGGGCAGGAAGGGGATCCACAGCCTTTGCTGTGCACCATGCCACAAATCTGTTCCACCTGCAGCCTTATACCGCTTTTGTGGAGGGACACCTGGCTGCCAGAAGGACATCACAGACTTCAGGAGGCAAGTCAATTGGCCTCAACTGCCGCTGCTCAATCTCCAAGCATGGAGGTGGAGACTGGACAGGTTTGGGTGGAGGACCGTCCCCTGCTGTTGCGACAGAAGGTCCTCCTCAAGAGGCGACGAAGCACAAGTTACTACTTGTGTAACGATATATCTGTAAGAGACATTAGTTAGTGATAGATTCCTTACCTTAGAATATCCCCAGGCGTCAGACTGGATCCGGAAACTTTTGCGTAGCAGTACCCTTGCGCCTCCGTAGGCGTCTGCGGCTCCGCGTCAGTCGTCAGCGCCGTGGTGACGTCGTCTGAGTACTTAGACGCCGCCTCCGCGTGCTGACGTCAGTTCTTAGACACAGCTTTTCCGCGTCAGAAGCGCAGAGCCATGCCAAAAACCAACACTGGTGCCATGAAACTAGAGCCCTGAAAGGGGATGACCTTAACCCTAGATATCGCTTCGCAGAACGGGGAGGATGAGTGGGTCGGTAAGGAATCTATCACTAACTAATGTCTCTCATAGATATATCGTTACACAAGTAGTAACTTGTGCATCTGAAAGAGACAAGTTAGTGATAGATTCCTTACCTTAGAATAGATACCCCAGCAATACCATCTCCGTGGTGGTGGGTCTGCGAACCAATAATCACACCAGAAAGTCCTGGAGGACGGAACGGCCAAAGTAGCCATCCCTCCAGACTTGACTGTCCAGGAAATAGTGTCTTGCAAACGTGTGCAGCGAGGCCCACGTAGCCGCCTGGCAAATGTCCTGCAAGGGCACACCTCGGCCCAAGGAAGTGTAGTGGCCGTGGCTCGAGTGGAATGAGCCCTCAGCCCAACAGGAGGTTCCTTCTTAGCCAAGGAGTAACACACGCCTGGATGTACAAGATAATCCACCAGGAGATGGTCCGCTTGTGCACCGTTTTCCGTTTCTTAGCGCCCACGTACCCAACAAAGAGTTGATCATCCACCCGGAACTGTTGTGTGCGATTCAGATAAAATGAGAGCGCACGTTTTGGGTCCAGACGGTGGAGCCTCTCCTCCTCTCTCGAGGGGTGCGGAGGCGGAAAGAAGGTGGGCAACGTGATGGATTGCCCAATGTGAAAGGCCGTGACTACCTTGGGTAGGAAGGAGGGCCTAGTCCGTAACAACGTTGTCCGGATGGACTGAAAGGAAAGGAGGCTTACAAGATAGAGCCTGGAGCTCACTCACTCTCCTGGCAGAGATGATGGCTACCAGGAAGGCAGTCTTCAAAGAAAGAAGGCGAAGAGGACAGTTGTGAAGTGGCTCAAAGGGAGCGCACATCAGAAACGTAGGAACCAGGTTCAAGTCCCACTGAGGCATCACGAAGGGAACAGGAGGAAACGTATGAGTGATGCCCTTCAGGAATCGATTAACGATAGGGGACTTGAACAAAGAAGGTTGGTCAGGCAGCCTCAGAAAGGCTGAAAGAGCTGAAAGATAGCCCTTGACAGTGCCCAGAGCAGAGCCCTGCTGGGCAAGAGAGAGAAGAAAGAGGAGAACCTCAGAAAGAGGGGCATTGAGGGGATCCACAGCCTTTGCTGTGCACCATGCCACAAATCTGTTCCACCTGCAGGCGTATACCGACTTTGTGGAGGGACGCCTGGCTGCCAGAATGATGTTACAGACTTCAGGAGGCAAGTCAAATGGCCTCAACTGTCGCCGCTCAATCTCCAAGCATGGAGGTGGAGACTGGACAGGTTCGGGTGGAGGACCGTCCCCTGCTGCTGCGACAGAAGGTCCTCCTGAAGAGGCAGACGAACCGGGGGATCGACTGACATACTGAGTAGCTCGGGATACCAGTACCTTCGTGCCCAGTCCAGAGCCACAAGGATGACTTGTGCCCGGTCGCGCTTGATCTTCTTCAGCACTCTGGGCAGAAGTTGTCTCCGAGCGAGTGCCGCCTTGGAAATACCAACGCGCAGAACTGATGACATTGCGCGTTCTCTTCGGTGGTGAATAGATCTAACCAAGGCTCTCCCCACTGCTGAAAGAGGCCTTGTGCCACGTCCGAGTTCAGACGCCATTCGTGATCCATCGAGCACCGTCAGCTGAGTTCGTCCGCCCTGGCGTTCAGAGAACCTGTCAGGTGTTGAACCATCAGAGTCACGCCCTGATGTTCCAGCCATTGCCAGAGGCGCAGAGCCTCCTGGCAGAGGGTCCACGACCCCATCCCACCCTGTTTGTTGCAGTACCACATGGCGGTGGTGTTGTCCGTGAACACCTGCACTACACTCCCTCGGACAGACGGGAGGAATGCCTTCAGTGCTAGAGGAATCGCCCGCAGCTTCAAAAGGTTGATATGGAGCCGGGACTCCGCCGCAGACCAGAGGCCTCTGATCTCCGAATCTCCCATGTGGCCTCCCCAGCCCTGGAGGGACGCATCCGTCACAACTACGTGCTCCGGTTGGGGAAGGGAGAGGGATCTGCCGTTGACCCAATCGTGGTCCGTGAGCCACCACTGCAACTGTCTGGGAGTGCCCTCCGAGATCAGGACAAGGTCAGACAGGTTGCCCTGATGCTGAGCCCACTGAAACTTCAGGTCCCACTGCAGAGCCGCATCCGCCACCTGGCGTGATGCAGCCGAAGGATACAGGAGGCCATCAGCCTGACCGAGACCCGGGATAAAGGCTGAAAGATCGGAATCAGAGCCTGAATATCCCAGACCCGCTGTTCGGGAGAATAAACCCGAAACTGCGCCGAATCCAGAACCGCTCCGATCAAGAGGAACTTTTCAGAGGGACACAGGTGTGACTTAGGCACATTGATGGAAAACCCCAGCAAGTGCAGGAGGTCGGCCGTAGTCTGGAGGTGGCTGACTACTGTCTGGGGCGAGGCCGCCTTCAACAACCAGTCGTCGAGATAGGGGAAGACTGACACCCCTAATCTGCATAGATGAGCTGCGACCACCGCCATCACTTTCGTGAACATCCGTGGGGCGCTGGTAAGGCCAAAGAGGAGCACGGTGAACTGAAGGTGCTCGTGGCCTACTGTGAACCGCAGGTAACGCCGGTGGGCCGGCAGGACGGGGATGTGGAAATAAGCATCCTGCAAGTCCAACGCTACCATCCAGTCTCGAGGGTCCAGGGCAGCTAAGACCTGAGCCAAAGTCAGCATCTTGAACTTCTCCTTCCGGAGGAAGCCGTTGACGTTCCGCAGGTCCAAGATAGGGCGTAGGCCCTCTTTGCCCTTCTTGGGAACCAGAAAGTAGTGGGAATAGCTGTAGGAGAGTAGGGTCTGCAATCCTATGATCACCCAGATTTTTTGCTTTTGTTTCACTGGTTTACGACTTTCTCTGGCTGTGGGCCTGCTAATCAGACCCACAGCCTAGCTGTTCTCTCACTAAATTGACATGTGTACCTTAGGTGCATTATCCAATTGGTATTGGGCCACCTTATCAGACCCTGTAACTCAGGGCATAGGTGTACCCAGGGCCTACCAGGGGCTGAAGCATGTATTATGCCACCCCTGGATGGCCATCTAAATCTGACACAACTGGCTTCACGACACCTGGGGCAAGGTGGTGTAATCACCCTTTGCTTTAGATATAGTATACCTATATCTAACCCTAACAAGCATTGGAAATGCAATAGGTCTCGCATCAGGAAAGTTTGAGCTATTTGTCTTGTAAATGACAATTTTTTTTATTTGTGTTGGTTTTGAAAATATCTAAATTAATAGCTTTGTCATTTACAATGCCAATAGTTATAACTTTCGCAAATGTGACACCGATAGCATTTGTAATGCAATGTGTTGTATTTACGTGACTTACATGTATTGATATTACAAATAACAATGTCTTTTAATGTTTTTAATTAATTAATACTTAAATAAAAGATTGCTAAAAGACGATTTGCGTACACAACAACAAACCACGCTCTAAAATGAAGGAGTCCAGATGTACTTGGCAGAATTTGTAAGTTTAATCTTGTTATTCCAAAAGAATGCACTTGCACAGTATATGAATGCCACTTTTTTTTTTGCCCATCAGCACATCATTTTCCTGTTCATCTTAAGAAAACAAAATCCTGATAAAAAAATATGGCACTGTAAAAGGAACTGAGTGTGAATTAAAAGCTACAAGAAAAACTGCACATCACTTGTCTTGAATGCAGATATCCGACCAAGTAGCTGAGCCAGGAAGAGCCTTGTAATCAAGAATATTGGTCCAGAGGGGCCGCCCCAGCATCCATCAGCTACGCTCAGTGACCCCTGCTCGTCTTTAAGGGGGCGTAGATGAAGAGAGTGATTCCCCTATTGTGTCCTGGCCAGCACTGATCTAGTTACTGTGGTCAGACAGATGGGTGATTTTAGTAGAGCCACCCCGGTCACAATGGAAGGAGACACGCAAGTAATTGTATCGGATCGAGGACATCGTGGTCACGCCGATTCTGAATGAGTTCAGCAAATTAATGACATAAAAATATTCACCTTCATTAAATTAAAACATCACAGGGAGCATAATTTTACTTAAAAGATGGGATTTGAAAGAGAACAGACGCTCCAAGAGCACATGCGTGTTCAGTATTTTTTTTGTAAAAATCAGCTTTGATGCATGATTGAATAACTATGTAAAAAAAGACGGAGGGAAGACAGAGAAGGGGAGGGGGGAGGAGAAATGTGACACAGCGGGCAGGGGAGAGGGCAGAGCGGGTAAAAAAAAAAACAAGACGGAGGGAAGGCAGAGAAGGGGGGGGGGGGGAGAAATGCGACACGGTAGGTGTCTCGTTTGTAGACTCATGTTTTTGTAACAGCAGCAGCGGCCTGAGTTTGTTCTTGGGCGCTATGCCAGCGATTCCGGCGGCTTGGGCGCGGAGCCTCAAGTCCCTGCATAATTTGTACGCACTAGTGCCATGCCTCGGGCTAACCTCCGCCAGGCGCATGCACTTGCTGCACGACACGTCCAAGTGACATCCGGGCTGAAGTATTTTCTGGATAGCTGAACGAAAATCTACCAGTGGATCCATTTGATCACTCTGCGGAAGGGCTACTGCACATGGGCCAAGGAACAAACATCATGCGAAGGTAGTAAATCTAAATGTTGAGGCCGAAGAAACGAAGCTGACACATTTGTGGCTGTAGTTGAAAACTGTTTCAGAGCATTTGCTAACTCAAATATTTGAGCAACCCTTAAAGGATCTACCAAGCTTATTTCATTTTACATTTCACAATTCGGGTATATTTGGTACCATTTTTGCCGTGATTAACATGCGGCATTTTTTTTTAAAGTGACACCAATAAAACGATCACAAATCTTGACCTGTCTGGGCTGAAACGTAAACTCACAACTCACATGACGTTTGAAGAAATCAGAAATAATGGCATCTGACTATGGTAATAGAGTATTCAGGAACACGCTTTCGTGCGTCTATGTAGACACGAGGTCATATTCCATTTTATGCGTTCAGATAAACACCATAATCCAATTAAAAGATAACTGCAAAATTATTAAGCAACAATGGAATAGGTTAACTGCTGCGAGTTTTCAGTTGTAACATGATAATTCACTACAAGAAGGGCAACAAGTAAAACAAATATGTTGCGGGGCAGTAGCACAAACATGTGTATGTACACACATGCCTAAAACTTTATCCATATGGCAATGAAGCATAGCAACCAGTATACAATGCACTGAAGGACTGCAATATGGCGCTACCAAATAAAAAGAATGTGTGCTTCTGGTGTACTGCGTTAATCTTGTGTACTAAAGGTTCAGCGAAATTATGTATGAAAGTTTTACACATACAACTTACCTCTTTTCTGGTAAGGGTTCTTAAAAATCCGATTGCCGGTCTGCCTTGTTTTCAACTCGTTTACTACTTCAACAAGAGACAGCCTGGCGCCGTCAAAGTGAAAGTACGGCTGGCAAAAACAAGACGGAGGGAAGGCGGAGGGGGGAGGAGAAATGCGACACGGCGGGCAGGGGAGGGGGCGGAGCGGGGAGAGGGTGTGAAAGCAGCAGGGGCCTGGAGTGTGGCTGAGGGAACTGAAGAAATGCGACACGGAAGGCAGGGAAGGGGGCGGAGCAAGGGTGTGGGAGGAGTGCGCCTGAGGGAAAATACATGCAAGGCAGGCAGCTGGGGGCATGTGCACGCGCTTTTAAGCTTGAATTTCACGGGCACTGCAAGGAATCGCCACGATTCCTTGCAAGTTGGTTAAAGACTGTTTAAGCCCCATAGTCTCGCAAGCTGGATGCGCATCGACAGGCGAGACCTAAAAATGGACACACGGATTCCTATCAGTCACTCCTATGGCAGGCCTTGACAATCCTGAAGGCAGAGTGCATGGAATCTTGTGAGATGGTGCTCTGGCATGAGCTGAGCCCCTTTGCAGCTTGCGGAACCAAGTCCTAATGGCTGTTCCATGATAACGCATACCATATACTCTTAAGTACATTATAATCCTCGCGGTTAAATGCTATCTTTGGTATTGCTTCATCAAAACATGTCGAGTAAGGTGTCATACGAATTGGAATACTAACCCCTCGCCAATTCTGGCGACGGGGTTAGCATTCCACCCTTCTAGAGGGACACGACATGTATGTAACTGTGAACCCCGGTTAAAGTTAACTCAAGCCTCAGCATCACAAAATGGATGCTGCCACCACAGACACGAGTCTGACCCCCTGCAGCTGGGAGTCCTTCCAGTGAGGGGAGCTTGGACAAAGGGTTTCCTGTCAGGGGCGGTGCTAGCACCATCCCAGACAGGGTTTTGTGTATTCTGGGTAGGCAGGGCTTTACAGGAAGGTGACTGCAAGTGGCACCCCGTGCTCACTACGCATCTGCCGGCTAGAACCAGTTCCAGGGGCACACCAGCCCCTGGCCTGGGGAAACTCCGGCATGGGAGAGGGGTGTAACTACCCCCCTTCCTGGTCCCACCCCTAGGGCAGGACCTAGTTGCTACCCACCCCTTTCTTTAGGATAAAGGCAGGAGCGGGGACCCTTCCAAATGAGATCATCTTTGAATCAAGAAACTACTTTCTACGAAAGGAACTCTCGACTTCTTCTTAAGATTTCTCCCTTGTGGCTAAGGAGTAGTCACCCTGCATCCGCAGGCACCATCTAAGAACTCTGTGGTTTGCTGCACGTCCTTCCTCCGGAATCCGACTGACCAGCTCGACGAGACCCGGCTTCCCTGGCACCTCTGACCTCTACAGCTAAGCTGAGAACCGTAGGTGCGACGAGACCTCGAGGGACCGGCCATCATCAGAACTGCACGACTTCTATCCAGCACGACCGCCGAGGGATCCTCTGGTGAGTGCTTTGGGGTCCGAGAAGCCCCGACCCTGAGCAGCTCCAGCACCGAAGTCCAGCCCCCCAGCATCTCCACGATCTGCGTGGGGCCCTTCTGCTTTTTGGCTGCTCACCGCGTTGTCTGGCTACTAGCCCGCTGGCTTGTGGCCTTCCCGACGACGATCAACGACGACAACACTGCTGGTCTGGTTGCTCCAGACTGGCCCTTGCTCCCTTCCAAAAGAGGAGCACCCCGGACCCTCCTGGCCCACTCCAGACGCCATTTTAGGTCTACCGCGTGGGCTTGAATTTGCCAAGACTTGTTGCCCCAATCCTGGGTCCAGCGACGTCGACAGCATCAACCATCGTGGGACAGCTCGCACCTCCATCCTGGTCGCCGACGACGCCTCCTGGTCCGTGAGACTGCAGAGCCCAGCGTCGCCCACTCACCTGGTCGAGGTGACTTTGCCCGGTGCCATCCTGGTGCCCACACAATCACTGGCTAGTGATTAAGAACTTGGTCCCCTCTGCTGTCATCCATCTTCGATCCAGGCTTGGATCACTCGAACAATCTTCACTGGTCGCCTGCCAGCAACTTCTTTCTTCAGGCTCCTGGTTCGTCAACGAGGATTCCCGACGTCTTTTCAGACCTATGCAGCTGCAGCCCCTGGGCTAGATAACTTCTGCATTTCGGTGCCCCAGCATAGCCTCACTATCCAAGGGTCCAGATCCACTTTCGTTTTCGACCTACCTAGTCGGGTTCGCCCGAGAACACTAACTTTTGCTTTTACTAGCCTCCATAGACTTTGTCCCGCATCCCGCGTGAGAGTGCACACTCTGCACCCGAGTCCCCTAGGCCTCCTACTAGTAATCTGAAGGTTCAGTAACGTAGTCCTAGCGATTCCAAAGCCTATTAGTACAGTACTTACCTGCTAGTAATTTCGCATTCCACTTTCATAGTATATGGTTTTTCGTGCCCCTCGGGCATTTGTGTAAATTGTGCAACTTAAAGTAATTTCGTAAGAGTTTTGTTGTGTGCTTAGTACCCTGTCCTCATAAAGAGTACAGGGCTGCTGTGATCTAAATAAATACACTGTTTATTTTCATAACACTTGTGTGGTGTCCTTTCACTTGGTGTTCAAGGGGTATATGTGATGGTATAACAGCTGGCTTAACACGCCCTCTAGAGTTAAGCCCGAAGACTGCTCGTATCCATGCTACTAGGATAGCTGGTCTATAAGGTTGACTTACAACCAATCATCAATAAGGGTTGTTTGGACTGATACAAAGTGCTCACTAGAATAGTGAACATTATATATCAGGCCAACTTCTCACATATACCACTAAAGGTAGAGCTCAATGCTTCAGGGTCCTGCTAGCAGGAGCCGGAAAAAAGAACTGAAAGTAGCTAGCCTGTGGCAGTGCATCATAGGATACCGAGGGTCTCTGGAGGGTTCCTTAAAGGCATGGTATCCATTTACAGACACATAATGGCAGCCTATGGGGCTTGTCTGTCCAAACTTTCCTCTCGATCATGACATAGGATGTTTGTGAAGGGGAGTAGCTCTATGTGTGAAACGTAGCAAAATGTTTACATTTCATTGTTATCTGGCTATCCTTTTTCACTTCAGGATGAAGTACTGGCCAGAGTAGCCTTGTTAACTTCAGGCTGCATTATTTGTCTTTGATTTTCTCTAAAGTGTCTATGCAGGATTGCAGAAGAGGACAACTTAAGAGACTATTTCGATTGCTCTGGAGTCCACGCTCATGGGCGGGACTAGTAACATGATTATGACTATACACAGTGATCCCCTACTACAGAAATAAGGATCTAGGAGGGATTTTTTCCAACAAATTGAATTCAGAAAGATTGATCAGACTTAGGAATGTAAATTAGTTGAAAAAATATGAGAAAACTGTTCACGGAGAAAATTTCTCCAGAATAGTTTTCCTCAAATATGTTTCTCACCATAATCACATATTTCTATTTGAAAGACCAATGTCGATTCTTTTTGCCCTCCTCTGTGCAACAACTTTTTTCAAACACCACAAGAGGGAGGACTGAACAACTATTGGGAACGGGAATGGGGGGAGGCGTTTGGGGAGTTTTTGGAGACTAGACGCAACCGCTGAAAAGAAACCCTGCACAAAAAGTCCTGAGCCTTCTAACATTCCTGAGACTGTAGAACATTCCATCATACAATCCAATTAATTACACAATCATGCTGTGTAATCACGCCCTCCTTTTTTTTAGCCTTACTCGCCCTTCCTCCTCGTCACTTCCCCCTCCCTGTTTACCACCTTCACTCCTCCTTGCACCCCCCCTTCCCTTGTCCACCTTAAGCCCTCATCCCCTCCAACCCCCATCACCTCTGCCCCTCCCGCTTTCTTTCAATTTGTTGCCTTTTGATATCTTTGATTATTCACATCTTCCATATTTTGATGTGCTTATTTCCCATATGTATCATTTTGAAATCTATCAGGCGGAGACTTATATGTTGTTTATATACATTGATGCTATGTATGTCCCCTGTCTTATTGACCTTCTTGTCGCTAAAATGTAAAGCGCTCTGATACCCCTGGGTCCAGCTAGCGCTATATAAAACCTCTAAAATAAATAAATGCAAAGGACATATGGAGTCTAACTACTCAAGTAAAATAGTATGCGAGGGGCCCTAATGACCAAAGGGACAGGGCATGCCATTAGATGATCAAATCACTCTGAGATTGGTTGAGACATACGGTGCACAAATGAATCAACAAGGAGAGAGGGTGTATCCCCCATAATCAAGTGCAAACGGAAGTTGGAAGATGAGTGTTAAAAACATACACAATTAAGAAGTAAGAAGATACCCTTTTGGATGCCAATGAATAATTTAAATTAATTTGCAAGAGTAAAAAATACTGTCTTGAAGAAGGTGGTTGGAATTGGTTGAATGCAAGCCTAAACACACCAACAAATATACAAAGATAAACTTGAAGATTGTACCGGCATAGTAGATGAGAGATACCAATCATGTGGCTGTATTGGATGTTTGTACAAATTAGCTGATTAATTTATAACTAAGTGTAATTGTCTCTTGTGTGCGTTCACTCTTTTTTTACGGATTTTCTATTACGGCTTATCAATTTTTACATTAGTCTTGGTTAGTTGCATTAAAATAAAATTACATTGGAATTGTTTACCAAAGTACGCCTGCTTTTTAAAAATATTTTCTGAAATAATTAATGATCTTGTTGCACTATATATTTCTGCTGGTGGGTCCATAGGTATGTAAATGTGATTAAGTATTGACCAGTGAAGTGTGTGGCGACTGTGATACACAAGTGTATGTGTATGGAGAAAGGCTGGAAGCCAAAGGGAATACTTGCAGATTTGATAGTCCAATTACTCCTGACATAGTGCTGTAGAAAGCACCCAAATAATGAATGTGGGAGGAGAAGTCCATGCTGCAGAACTGTAAAGTTAGCCATCTTATTCCACACTTGTTTTAAATGTTGCTTATTTTGTTCATTCCTTTACTCAAGTGCACTGTTGTGGTCAAGTGAACTGATGAAAATCTTACCTGTGCCTAGAAGATGATGGAGTTCTCCTCCTCCTTGATCGGGACCTTGATCTTGAATGCCTTCGCTTATCATCTTTCTTATCTAACAAATAAGAAATATTTTAGAAAACCTGCAGGAAACGTGAAATGAATGTACAAGATTGATGCATGAAAAATAAAAATAGTGCTATTTTGTGCCCATATAATCAAACGCATCTGTAATTTCTGATCCAGAAGCAAACCTCACAGTTATCATGACAACCAATTATTTCTTGGGTGTCTTGATTCAGAATAAAAAAAAACTATTTAGGTGCCACTTCTAATTTCCTGTGCTCAACATTCCACACCTGTCTCCATCTCCAGGTTCCCAGTGGCCATCTGCTCAGGTATTATTTTCACTACTGATTCCCAAAATATGCCGGTTCCTAAACTGAGGCCAGAAATCCCAGCAGAATGATCTTGTTTGCTGCCTCATAAAATGTTTTAACACAACACACACAAATATTGACTGCACAACCATTTCAAGCACTAGCCTCTTCAATGTGGTCACAGTGGGCGTGTGCGGAGGACAGCGGGGGGCTGTCCGAACCGTGCATGCATCATTTGTTTCAGCACTGCTGCAGCGAAGAGGCTAGAGATAGTGCAGAAGAGTTGTCAATCTACTGCTAAAGCCAACATACAAGAGATGTAGAAGATGACAAACTCTTAAGGTGGATTATATGGATCATTGCTACAGTAGGGAAGTGCCCCTTTTTGAAACAGTCACCCCCATTTTTTTGCCTGGTATTTGATGGAACTTTGAAAGGCAGTGTGTTCCTGCTAACCTGGTCCCTAGTACAAGAGTTTTTTTCCCCAAAACAAGATAACTGTACAGGGTACCCAAGGGTACCCAAGAGCTGCAAGCAGGTATTGTGTCACCCTAAGGGACCCACCACCTATTTCATGCAGACAGCCATTGTAGGCTGCGTGAAATGGTGCAGACAAAAGAGAAAACACAATATGGCACACACCTTGTGTGTCATGCTCCCAGACACTGCAGCAATATATGTAAGTCACACCAACAGCAGGCCTTTCGGCCCTAAGGCAGGATGCACTGCACTACATGTGTGGTCATATCTTAATGAGCAGATATGCCCCTGTGCTGTCAAGTTCAATTATTAAATAGTACAACTGAATAGGGAAGCCATCTTAGGTACATGTACTGGGCACTGGTCATTACAAGTTCCCCAGCTATATCACTGAAACATATGGTGTTTGGCATCAAACACCTCATATTAATTAATGCATTCATACACTGTTGTCAGTAGTGGATTTATTCAGGCATGCACCCAGAGGGCACCTCAGAGGTGCCCCCAAGAAGGCAACCACCAACCACTGGTGTACTGGCTAACACTGGAGCACCACCACCACTCTCCTCAGCTTGACTCAGCACCACAGCTTAACCCTAGCACCACCTCAGCATCACCACCGCACCAGCACACCACCACTTCAGCCTGCCCTTGGAATTTGGTGTCTGTTGATTCTGCCCCAGTGTCTGTTCGCTGCTCAGGTACTATTTCCCAACCTCCACCAAAGTAGTTTTGATGGCTTCATTGAAACATACGGTGTTGGTCATCAAACACCTTGTATTAAGAAATTCATTCTGATGCCAGTAGTGGATTTATTAAGACATGCACCCAGAGGACACCTTACAGGTGCCCCCTGGAAAGCAACTAACCAACCATTGGTGTAGTGGCTGACTGTTGTAGATTAGCCTGCCACCACAGACAGGTTTCCAGCCCCATGTAGGTGAGAGGCCACACTCTGAGATCAGAAACAAATGCCTGTTCCAGCCGGAGGTGTTGTCACCTCCTCCAAGAAGGATGGCTAGTTATCAGCAAATCAAGGCATGAGGATTCAAAGACCTGTGCCACCTTTGATATGCGACCCTGGATTACCCCAGACAGGAGAAATTCCAACCCACCCCCAGACCAGGGCACATTTGGCACAAAGAAAACTAGCGAGTCAAGAGGCATGTTCACCATCAGGCTAGTTACACCCCTAAGGTGGGTCTACCTGAAGTGAGCACTAAAATTGGAATCCCACCATCTTTTTTTTGTTGTGAAATTAGATACACCGAGTTAGGGTTATGACCACTTCCTGGCCGGAGCAGACACTGTTTCTGCCTTCAGAGCGCAGGCTCTCACCTGCAGGGGATTAGAAACTGGTCTGTGATGGAAGGTTGGTACACACCAGTCAGCCAGTGTACTAGTAGTCAGTAATAAATCTTAGCAAATGCAAAAGAATGAAAACAGTTATGCACATTTACAGGTAAGCACTCAACTTACACATCCAGTCTTCGGGGGTTTAGAACAACACTGGGCAAGGGTCAGATCAAGGTAGGTACTGCACCACCAGCAGCACTGGGGCGGCCAGGTGCAGAGGTAACAAATAGTTTACCTGTCCGTGTAGTTTTGCAGCTTGAAGATCTTTCTGCATTCACTATGCTGTGCATTATTCCGCGGTCTAGTGGTTGAGTCCGGAATCGTAGTCATTTCTTTTTTTTTTTTTCCGTAGCCCAGGTGGGCGTCGACGTCCCAGCTTTTGGTGTCCTTCCTGTGATGTCGGCACGCTTCCTGCGGAAGCTCCCACTCTTGGGCGCCATCTTCGGATTCTTTTTTCTCGTTTTGTGTTTTGTTTCCGAATCTATGGCGATGTTCAAGTAAGTGATTCACCGCTTTGACCTCCAAGGTGTCTGTTTCAGTCTTGTTTTTTTTTTTACCACCTTTCTCTGCAGCCTCATCTTTCTGGCGGAGGTGGGTGGGTTCGCTAGTGAATCCAGAAATCTTCAAGCTGCAAAACTACATCGACAGGTACTGCAGCGTGAATCTTTCTGGATTCACTATGCTGTGCATAGACTTTGTAGCGGTTTGTTATATTTGTGGCAGCTGGGTGGAAGATGAGCTTTGGGTGCTGAATAAGTGCTGATTCAGAAAAGGGGGTGGTGATGAACAGAGTGTCTGAATTAAGCAGACCACTCTTACCCAGTCCAAAGATCAGGGCTTGATCCATCACCGTTATTTAGCTCACTGCACCATCCCAGCTCAGAACCTGGCTATATGCAAATTAGTCTGTCCCTGGCCCGGTGCATCATGGGAACACCCCTTGTTAAATATTTTGTCCACCCTAAGCGTGGAAGGGTATACTCAGATGTGAGTCCCTTGCTCATTGCACCATCAGGATTCAAGTAAGCCGGGCCGACGACGGCTGAAATCCCAGAAACCGGTCCCCGGTAGCTTGTATCCTTCCCAGTGTAAGAATTGGCTTGGTAGTTTGGTTTGCCCTGTTCCCATCATGCACTGGGACAGGAAGACTAATTTGCATATAGCCAGGTTCTGAGCTGGGATGGTGCAGTGAGCTAAAAAACGGTGTTGGATCTAGCCCTGATCTCTTGACTGGGTGAGAGTATTCTGCTTAATTCAGAAACTCTGTCCATCACCACCCCTTGTTGTTGAATATGTGCTGAAGCACTTTCTGTCCCACATGTGCTTCCTTGTTCATTTATATGTCCACACAGTAGTGCTTAGTGAACGTGGGAACTGAAGCCCATGTTGCCGCCAAGTATATGTCCTGAATGGGTGTGTTAGCCAGGAATGCTATCGTGGCTCCTTTCTTCCTGGTAGAGTGGGCTCGTGTCCCCTCTGCCAGCTCCTGCCCTGCTTGCTTGTGGCACAACTGTATTGTTTGTGCAATCCACAGTGCAATGGTTTCTTTCGTTACTGGTTTCCCCATGAAACTGTATGCGAAGGACACTAAAAACTGCTTTGTTTTCCTGTGTCCCTTAGTTCGCTCTATGTAGTGCATGACTGCCCTCCTGGCGTCCAGAGTGTGCAGTGCTCTTTCTGCGCTTGTAGCTGGTTTATGGAAGAAATTTGGTATTTGTTTTGACTGATTGATGTGGAACCTTGACACCACCTTTGGCATAAAGTGTGGGCCCGTTCTCATCACCACCCTATCATTATGTATCTGGATGTAGGGTTCTTGCAGCGTTAGCGCCTGTAGTTCCCTCACCCTGCGCAGCGAGGTGATTGCCATTAAGAATACTGTTTTCATTGTTAGCATTTGTAGTGAGGCCTTATGAATTGGTTCAAAAGGCTCCTTCATGAGTTCTGTCAGGACTAAATTAAGGTTCCATGCCGGTGGTGGCACCCTCTTTGGTGGTGCAATCTTTTTTGCTCCCTCCAGGAATCTCTTTACTATATGTGAAGTGAAGAAGCTCTTGCCTGTTTCTCCTCTAGTGTAAGCGACTATCGCCGCCAGGTGTACCCTTAGTGAGGATGAGCTCAGATTTTTCTCGAGCAGGTGCGTGAGGTACTTAAGCACTGTTGAGACCTTCTGCATCCTCTTGTGCAGCCTTTCCTTTCTGCACCATAGTGTGAACCTCTTCCACTTTGCCACATAGCACTTCCGTGTGCTGGTTCTTCTTGCTTCACGTAGTACCCTCAGGGTGCTCTCTGGTAATTTCACATTAGCGAACTCTATGTCCTCAGGAGCCATGCTACTAGGCTGAGGCTCTCTGGCTGCAGCACCTCTCTGTCTTGCATGAAGAGTGGGTCTTTCCGTCTCCCGAATCTATGGGTGCACTCTGTGTCATCTCCATTATCTGCGAGTACCAGGCCTGCCTGGCCCACTGCGGTGCGATCAGCATCAGTCATGTTGCTGGTTCTGCACTTGTTGAGTACTTTCTTTATCAGAGGGATTGGCGGAAAAGCGTAAGCAAATGTCTTCGACCAGCTTATCCATAGGGCATTCCCCAGGGACCCTTCCCCTGGTTGCCTGGATGCGAAGTTTTGGCATTTTGCATTCTGGCGTGTTGCAAACAGGTCTATTGACGGTGTTTCCCACTTGCCGAACAGTTTCTCTGTTTCCTGTGCATTGAGCTCCCACTCGTGGGATGCCGATGTCTGTCACATTTCTTGCGCTAATTTTGAAAGCGGCGCGGATGGTGTCCCTCCCTGCTTGTTTATGTGGAACATCGCTGTTGTGTAGTCTGTCTGGATCAACACCTTCTGGTTGTACAACTTCGTCTGGAAGGCCTTTATTGCGAGGAAGACTGTCTTTAATTCCAGGTAGTTGATGTGTTTTACCGCATCTGCTGGTGTCCACAGCCCCCTCACTGAGTTTTTCCATGTGAGCGCCCCATCCCTTCTGGGATGCGTCTGTGGTGATAGTCACTGTTGGCGGTGTCAGAGGCTTCCCCCTTCTCATGATCACCATGTTCCACCATGCTATCTCTTCTTGCACTGAGTGTGTTACAACCACTAGATCTTCCCAACGACCTGTAGCTTGTGACCTTTGTTCCTGTAGCCATTCTTGGAAAGGTCTCATGTGCAGCCGTACATTTGGTACTAGGTGTATGCATGACGCCATCATGCCCATGATTTTGCTCGCCGTCCTCACTGTCATAGCTCGCCCCTTCTGGTAGAGTCGTGTCTCCTTCAGCAGCGCTAGCGTTCTCTTCTTGCTGGGGAACACCTTGATCTGTAAGGTGTCGATCTGTGCTCCCAGGAAGATTTTTACTTGTTCCGGTTTCATTGAGTATTTCCCCCAGTGGATGGAGAATTTCAGGCCCATCAGTGTGTCTGTCACTCTTTGTGCGTGCAGTTTGCACGTTTTGTATGAACTTGCTTTTACTAGCCAGTCGTCTAGGTAAGGGTATACGTGTATCCCCTCCCTTCTTAGGTGTGCTGAGATTGCTGTGAGGCACTTTGTGAAGACCCTTGGCGCTGATTATAGTCCAAATGCCAAGGTTGTGAACTGGTAGTGTTCTTTGTTGATGATAAATCTGAGTAGATGCTTGTGCCCCCTGTTCATTGAGATGTGCAGGTAGGCATCCTTGAGGTCTATGGTGACCATGAAGTCTCCGCCTTGTAATTGAGGGATCTTGAATTTTTGGGTTCTTATGTACTCGTTCAAGAACCTAAGGTCCAGGATGGGTCTCATTGTCTCGTCTACCTTTGGTACCAGGAAGTAGTTTGAGTACACTCCCCTGTTATTTCCTTGTAAGGTACTGGTTCGATGGCCGGGTTTTGCAGGAGTTCTTTTGCTTCCTTTTGAAGTAGTTCTAGCTCTTTCCTTGCTAGCACCCTTCTTTTCGGCTTTCTGTTCCAAATCTATGCAGTACCCGAACTGTATGATGTGGAGTACCCACTTGTCTGTGGTTATTTTCTTCCACTCCTGGGAGAAAAGGTTTATTCTTCCTCCCACCGGTGTTACATGATCGCAGATGTTCAGGTCGTGTACCCCCTTGTTGTTGGCTTCGTGCTCCACCCTGGGAGTTTTTGTATGGGTGGGCACCTTTAGCGTGACAAAGTCACTTAGAGGCGGGTTGTTGACCCCCTCTTCTATTTTGTCCACGTCCATTCCTTCTCCCGCGAAAGGACTGGCCCCTTTGTTGGTACTGCCAGGGTTGTTTTTGTTGCCCCTGCTGTGTCTGGGTGTCGGACTGGTGGGACTGCTGGAACGCCTGGTGCGATGTTCCTGGCTGGTTTCCTCCCCTCCAGTTAGGTCTTCGTGACGGGGTGCCCCTCTTTGTTCCTCTGAATTTGCCTGGCCCCCATGAATCTTGCAGTCTCGTTATCTTTCTTCAGTTGGGTGAGCTTCTCATCCACTGGAGCATCGAACAGTGTCTCTCCGTTGAACGGGGTGTTCAGGATGCTGTGTTGCACTTCCGGCTTGAATCCTGAGCCAGGCTTGCCTTCTTTCCGTGATGCCCATCATCATGAGTCTGCTGCCGTGTCAGTCCGTCCAAGGCAGTCTTGAGGCAAGAATTTGCCACATTCTTCCCTTCTTCCACAAGATGTGTAGCCCTTTGCTGGTGTTCTTCAGGGAGGTTTTTTAGTAACTGGCCCAGTTCTTCTAAGATCTGGTACTGGTGCCTGTTGGCAGTGCGTTGGAATTTGCCATGCAGCAATGCATTGAGGCATTCCGTTCGACCTTTCTCCCAGTCCGGTCCATCCATCTGCTTTCCTTGTCCGGGGGTGGCCCTGAGGTTGGTGGCACGTTGGCCCTCCTCCTCTTGCCGTAGCTGTAATGATGGAGTCCGCCGTGACTGATCCCTGAATGTAGGGCGGGTCCTTGGAGAAATGTTTGTACTACTCTGTCCTGGGTGTGATGGCTTTGCAAGTTGCAGGTTCCTTGAAAGCCTCCTTCCCCTGTGCCTTGACGCTGTCTACCATCGGCAGGTACTGGCTCCTAGTTTGTGTTGGAAGCAGTGTTTCTAGGAGGAAATCTGCCTTCTGCTTTTCCTCGTTGAGTTTGACCCCGAAGGCTGCTGCTGCGTTCCTGATGACTATGTTGTAAACCCCAATGTCATAAGGCAGCGAGGGCCTCGAAGGGTACGTGTCCACACTATCCTCCGGCCTCTCGGTGTCGAGGTCTTGGCACTCTATGTCCTGTTCTCCGAGGATGCCGAGCCCAGGATTGTCGTCTGGTCATAATCCTCCTCCTCCTCGTAGTAGGAGGCTTCTTCTTCTGGATCTTCCAGCACCTCCGGGCTTCCCGACTGTCCTTCGATGTCGTAGCCCTCTTCTTCGGTTATCTCGACAACCTGTGGTCTTGGTTTCGTAGGGGTTAAGAAGTCCTTCATCCTGGCGTTGAATTCTTTTTTGCGCTGAAGGAAGTTATCCATTTCGGCCCGAGCCGTTCTTTTTTTTCCATTTCTGCGGCTCGTTCGGCGTCAAATGATCGGCCGCTCTCTTCGGTGGATTAGTCGGCGTCGAGGCGACTTTCGGCCCCGAGCTAGCTTTCGGGTCCTTTTTCGTCGTCGAACGTTCCTTCGCGGGGACGTTTTTCGACGAATTTTGCTGTTCTCCAGCTTCCGGCGCCTGGGAGTCCCTCTCTGAAGATGCGCTGGGCCTGCTTGTAGCCTCGGACGCCGAAGATTTCGGCGTCTGCGCTTTCGAGGACTTGCCCTCGTTTTTCGAGAGTCTGGGTCAGACTGTCGAGTGTCTTTCGGGCTTTAGGGGCCGTCGAGTCTCCTACCTTTTTAGGAGTCTTATCATCGGTCTCTACGACCGTGTAGTCATAGTCTTCTCCGGCGACGTTGTCCTCTCCGTCTGTTGAGAGCCCCAGGTCTCGAAGGGATGGTGGCTGGCCCCTGCCCTGCATGGTGGCATTAGCCATCCTCTGTCTCGCTCTTTCTCGGAGAGACTTCGGCGTGAAGGCGGAGCAGGGGTTGTAAATGTATTTATATAGCGCAAATCACCGACGCGGTATCTAAGCGCTTGCTTAGGGAACCCGTCCTGGTATTCCCCTGTGAGATAAGCCCGGCAGGGTATCCACAAGGTGAAAGCCAGGCATCCCACCGCGAGGGGCCGTTGTGGAGATTAAGCAAGCTATTGCCCAGAGTCACAGAGTGTGAACCCATGAATCGAGTAGGCACCGGAGCGAGAATTGTCGAGTCCGTGGACATTTTCGGACTCAAGACCCGCCGAGACGGGAATTGAACCCTGGTCCCGGGCTGACCTCTGCTTCCAGGTCTGCCTCCTCTAACCAGTGAGCCACACTTCTGCAGTCCTTGCTCTCGTGGTCGACCGGTAGGCAGAGGTTGCAAACCGGGTGCTGGTCCTTCTGCGCGTAATTGTGGTGGTAGTTACGGCAGAATTTGAATGGTGTTTTGCTCATCTCGTGCGTTCAGGGGACCCCCTGAGCGCGCATTCTTCGATGGACGTCGAAGTTCTGGAAGTTCTCCTGTTCCTTCGTCGTCCTCTTCGATGGTGTAGTCTCTCGTTGTCTTTTCCAATTTTTTTTGTCCAAAAAAGGCTTTTGGTGTCTTCTTTCTCCAAAAATGTCTGGAGCCCTCTCGGGAACGATCCAGACCCAAATGCAGAAAAAAGAATCTGAAGATGGTGCCAAGAGTGAGAGCTTCTGCCGGAAGCGTGCAGACGTCACAGGAAGGACATCAAAAGGTGGGACGTAGACGCCCACCTGGGCTACGAAAAAAAAAAAAAAGACTACGATTCCGGACCCTACCACTAGGCCGCAGAATAATGCACAGCATAGTGAATCCAGAAAGATTCACCCTGCAAAACTGAGCCCAATGTTAGTCAATGGAGACCGGGGGCACTCAAAACAGGTATGGTCTGCAGGTAAGTCAGGGCACATGCCCCGGGGGTTAAAGCAAGCAAGGGGGGGGATGGGAGGGGGGGCTTGGGAGCGTTATCTTCGTCCTTTTTCTTAGGTCGCTGGAATCTGTGGACCAAGGTTCAGCAGTGCCCCTAAATACTCAATTTAGGGAGTTACAGCTACTGCCAGGTACCAGCCAATGGGCTACTAACCTTTTTACGGTGACTACACAGGGTCAGACTGATTTGCATATGGCCATGTCTGAACTGGGGTGGTGGAGTGAGCTAAAGAATGGTGATGGATGGAACCCAGATCAGTTGACTGGAGTTGTGTGCTTGATTTACTCAAACGCTGCGTCCATCATCCCCTATGGTATCGCTTTGTTCGCCCTAAGTTGGCAGGGTATGCCCAGACGTGGGTCCCTTGCTCACTCTACCACTGGTTTCAAGATAGCCTGGCTGATGAGGATTATGACTCCGAAACCGGTCCCAGGATGCTTGTTTCCAGTCCAGGGAAGAACTGGCTTGGCAGTTCGGGCTGGACTGTTCCCATGAGGCATAGGGTCAGACTGATTTGCATATGGCCATGTCTGAACTGGGGTGGTGGAGTGGGGTGGTGGAGTGATCTAAAGAATGGTGATGGATTAAACCCAGATCAGTTGACTGGGGGTGAGTGTTTGATTTGCTCAAACGCTCCGTCCATCATCCCCTTTGGTATCGCTTTGTACACCCTTTTCATGACACTTCCTTTGGGGAGTGGGCATCCCCTAACCCTATTGCATGAAATCCTTTCACCCAAAATGGAGGATTTCCCAATGAGGTCACTTCAGCTCTGAACATCTTAGGGTTGGTCCTGGCTGAGAGCGGACACCTCTCTTATTAATTTCCCCCCCAACCTTGCTGCTAAAAGTGCGGCTTGGTCAAGGGGGGAGGTGGGGGAGGGGGGCAGGCATCACCACTAATTGGAGAGCACTGGCCTGCATATCAAAGGGCAGAAAGTCTTTGAGGCTCGCCGCCCTGATTGTTGTTCCTGCTTGGGGGTTGGTGATAAGCACCTCCACCCCAACCAACTAGAGCACAAGGGCTCCCACCTAAGGGAGTCAGAAACATGTCTGTGTGATGCAGGCTGGTGCAGACTAGTCAGCTGTACACTAGAGAAACGGTTGTTTTTCAGAGGGCATCTCTGAGTGCATTTTACAATAAATCCAACACTGGCATCAGTGTGGGTTTATTGTGCTGAGAAGTTTGATATCAAACTTCTTAGCATTCATTAAAGCCATCAAGGAGCTGTGGAATTCGTAATAACATCCTCCCAACCCATGTACTCAATATGACTTCACTGCACTTACAATGTGTAAGAATGGACACCGAAGGGGCATATTGCTCATGCAGCTATGCCCTCACCTGTGGTATATTGTGCAACCTCCCTTAGGGCTGTGAGGCCTGCACAGGGATGTGTGCCATGTCGACTTGTACGTTTTAACTGAACCAAACCACAATGGTCTGCAAAGGCAGTGTGTATGTGTTAGGTGAGTGGTTTCCAAGGGTGGCACAATACATGCTGCAGCCCTTAGAGACCCTCTCTGGTCAGAAGGCCCTTGGTACCTGTGGTTCCTTTACAAGAGACTTAAGATGTGGGCCAGAGGTACACCAATAGTGGAAACAAAGGTACAGTTTTGTGAAAGAACACAGGCACCACAGGGATCCAGTGCACATGCAAAGTGTAAATCAGGCAAAAAGAAAAGGCTTTGTCTCCCGTGAACACCGGATTTGTTCACCCACAGATTCCAGCTCCGGCAAAATTAGCGTGTCTGCACAACTCTGTACCGGACACTCATGGCACGAGTTTGAGTGGCCCAACGCCACGAGGTGGTCTCCCTGACCTGCCTCAAGCCTCCAGCAGACGCCTGCAGCCTAAATTTGAAAGGTCCCTCCAACAGCGACCAGGAGCTGGTAAGACAATCAAGTCCCTAAAAGACACCCCTAAACCAGACGCCCCACGGCCTTGGGTGGCCTGACGGGTCTAGCCAACCCCAGCATCCCAACTTACCTCTCTAAGTGGTGTTCGCACCCAGAAGACCTTCGTACCAGAGACTGTAGTGTGTTAGCAAACCAGAGAAACCCCATTGAAAGTAACAGGGCACTCAACGCCAAAATAGCACTCTGCACCCGGCCGCACTAGTGCCGCTGAGGGTACACTTTTGGTGCTGTCCTGAACCCCCATTAGGAGTTTTGCTCTCACAACCTTGTGGCCTGCTCGTTAGCAGCCACCAACCGGATGCCCCTTTCGATAACATTGGGCCTCAGCACTCTAGTGCAGCTGATGGTGTAACAAGAGTGCATCTTTGACCTTAGGGGACCTCTGAGTCTGACCCCAGAATACCAACTCCCACAACAAACTACTTACCTGTTAACCGATAACACTATTTAATCCCATAGGGTAACATTGATTGTTTTTCTATGAAAAATTTCTAAATGTGGAGTTGGAAAATCTATAAACGCCCATAAAACTGTAACCACATAACAAAAATGCATTTACTTACCTGTTTACCGGAAATGTCCCAGTGCAGTATCCAGGTATACTACACTGTGTAAGAAAAGTAATATGTAAAGTAATCTACTTGACATTTTATTGAAAAGTCAGTACAAAGTATATGTACAATATTTCAAAGCATTGCATTACCAGCAGTTCTACTGTAATCAAACAAAAGTATAAATACAACTGCAATTCGAACAGTATTATTTCTGCAAAGTATAAATCACTTACCTGTGCCAGGCTTGCTTGGTTCTACGAAATAAAATAACTAAAAGAATATTTTTATAGAAAACCAACTGGTCTGAAGTTCAGTCTGAATGTGTGAAATCATTTGCTGATTGTGTGTACAACAAATGCTCAACACTACCCTCTGATAAAGCCTTACTGCTCGCCCACACGACCACAAAAAGAGAGTAAGGTGCTTTCTACTTTTACCTCTGCCTACCTTTGAGGTTCCACAGGACTCGGTGCTCACTACGGTATAGTATATACAGAGCCAGCTTCCTACACCATATCCTAAGAACCACACCACATGCTCACATCTTTTATAAAAGGCCCACTTAAGTGCATTTGTAGAGTATGTTATTGTGCTGTGTAAGGCAGATAATTTAATCTGAAAAAGGAGAGTCAGGATTCTGGTCTGAGAATTGGGACAGAGGCTGATAAAAATCGATTATTTTATTATTATGCTAGTTAACCGTAAAGCAGAACAGTGGTAGGGTGTGCATGCTCCCTGTGACCTCTTCACGCAAAAATGATTAAGATAATGAAGGGATCAGCAAGAGGATGCAATCTTGAACCCCCAGAAACCATGAATCTAGGAGTCAACAGTAATATATGATACTGATGCAGAAAGCCATACCACCTTCAGCAAACCTTAGAGACCCTTTGGCAGCCTATGTAGATCTGGTTGTGCCCATGCTACTAGGGAAAGATCCTATCAATGGAAAGGTGCATGCTTCGCACCACTGCATCATCCCCTCAGTAACACTCCTCCGCTCGCCCCTCCCAGGAAAACAAATGCAGAGTAGGGCTTAAGAGATGTTGTCCCACTGTGACACAGCAAGAGCAGATGACACATTCAGGTGCTCATTGGAAGAACCTGATCTACAGCTCACATGCCTCAAACTGGCCTTCTCCAAACAAGTAGTTGCTTGGTAACCTACTTTAATCATATTCCAACAACTACTGCTCCATTCTATCCACCTCACCACAGGTTCAAAATATCTTCCCACCCCCTTTCTTTGAATGTTCTTATGTCTGCAACAACTCAACCATCTTCTTCTCTGACCTTGCAACACATGTTTTATGTATTATTTACAGAGTATCATTTTTTTTATGCCAGTAAATATGGTTTACCTATACTTAAGAAAGGCTGCAAAGCTGAAAGGGATCATACCAGAATACAAACTTGGCATGAATCATAGATTTCTGCAAATAAATGAAGAAACATTGTGATCCTAGTCAAACATGGACACTGTAGTCTCTTTTAAGGACCTGTGTGGGCATCAGACGTAGTAAGATTTTTTATAACACTATGCAGATAATGCAGAGCTCTACTCCAGATAGTGTGTGTGGCGTAGAGATTAGGATTTCGTTACGCACAGATAGGAAATCACAAATCAAACATGACAGTCACCAAGTTTGCAACTTCTACAAGCACTGTCTTGGACAGGGAGTGAGTCCTCTTGATTTGATAGATTTTAGTTGGTATTTTAGCCTTCAATTCTGTCCATTCGGTGCATTATGCAAAATGGTAGACTTTCAGGCCATCATTCGAAGCTCCATGCAGCCGTTAAAACCAAGCAGAAACTAGGATCGCTGCAGAAATACAGATGGCACTGGTACAGAAGTACGCTCGGACTCTGCCACCCATGCTTAAGTTGGTCTTTATCATAAAGTAATGATCTACATAATGCCAAATTTGGAATATAAAAAGGCAGACATAGCACGTTGCAATTTGGCATGTAACGTCAATGATGAGCGGTTTGGCTATTTCCATACTACATCCCTACCAAGCTTGGTATGGACCCCCAGCAGACTTAAGAAAATCAAACGGCAGTAGATTTATCTTTCACCTGCACCGGTCAGGAAGATGGTTGTTATACTCAATGGTAGGTGCAGTGATAGGTAGGATCTTTAGTAAGGAAAAAAGGCAGGGTAATGTAGTGGGTTGATTGTCACTGCATTTCAACACTGCTGTAGCAGTCTGCGCGTTGACAAAAGCTCATAAACACCGAGAGAAAAAACACTGGATATGCCATAGTGATCCAGAATAATTAGGTCAGTTTAGTGTTACAAACAAACGTATTGCAAAATTACTTTGTTTTGCCTGTATGCGTTTTGACAGTCACATGAAAATACAAACTTCATGGTGAACATGTTCGCTACATTAATCGAGCTGGGCTGCTCAAAACACAATTATACACTGAATCACATTCATTTGACTATTCAATAGTGTCACAGGAAATGTGTGTTTAAGTAAATTAAGTTTACCTGGCTCTATAGCAGCGGAAATCAATGACTGTGCTTCCCTTACTCGTTTCATTGCTTCTTCTATCTCCTTGTTCGAAGCATCAGATTTCACGCTTGGCGAAACAAGTCCAGCAGCTACATGGTTCAACCTAGAAATTAATTAACACAAAGCTAATCACTTAACAAAATTGATAATTCAACATGTATAAGAAATAAGTATTAACTACTGTCATGTATCAAATGTTCAGATATTTTTCCTTTTTAAGGGCATCAACCAATCTTCTTATAAAGCGCAACTACTCACCAGTTAGGGTTGGGGGGCGGGGGTAGTTCGGTCAATTTGCAAGTTCTTGAGGTCCTCAATTTGCACTGCCCCATAAAGTCTACAAGGATATGTACTGAAAAGTAATGTGTCATTGTTGCACACCAGACTGGCTGGTAACAAAGCCAAAGATCATTTAATTATCTTCTGATGCACTCTCAAGAAGAGAGACTCAACTGCATTACTTCAAGCAGGAAGATAAAGTTTAACAGAATGATCTTGTTACAAGAACACAAATGATTCTCTTCCTTACTAGTGTGTTTATCATTTTTAGGTCTCGTGTGGGTGTGGCAGCGAAGCTGTCCCGCCCTGCGAGAGATCTTATAAACAAAAAGGAGTCTAAGCCCTGCCCCTCCTTTCTATTGGATAGCGTCAGCGTTCATGGTAAACGCTGGCTTTCCATTAGAAAGGATTTTCCATTGCCGCCCTGTCCGCTTTTGGAATGGCCCCTCCGGACATGGGGTGGCAGAGTGGGCTAAAGAACGGTGATGGATTAAACCCAGATCTTTTGACTTGTGTTTGATTGATTCAGATGCTCCGTCCATCACCACCCCCTTTTGTACCGCTTTTGGCCGCCATAAGTGTTGCAGGGTATGCTCAGACGTGAGTCCCATGCTCACTTTGCCACTGGATTCAAGCAAGCCGGGCTGAAGACGGCTGGAATGCCAGAAACCGGTCCTCGGAAGCTTGTTTCCGGTCCAGGGAAGACATGGCTTGGCAGTTCGGGCTGGACTGTTCCCATGAGGCACAGGGTCAGACTGATTTGCATATAGCCATGTCTGAACTGGGGTGGCAGAGTGGGCTAAAGAACGGTGATGGATTAAACCCAGATCTTTTGACTGGGTGTGAGTGTTTGATTGATTCAGATGCTCCGTCCATCACCACCCCCTTTTGTACTCCTCCCGACATGGTAGCCTGCATTACGGCTGTCATTACGAAGTTTCTTATCTGAAGCTTTGTCACCCTGCCTTGTTTTGCTTCTTCATTCCAGGCGAGGTGCACGCGAAGGGCTGGGGCGTTCAGCACAACGCACGCATGGCGTGCTTGCTTTTTCACTTTCTTCAGCCAGCCCCCATACTGCGCCCTCTGCAGCCTCAATATACCGCTCTCTTTAGCGCCAGTGCATGGTCTCCTGTGTACGCTGTACTCTGTCTGCACCATGCTCCAGTACGCTCCGCAGCTCCAATAGGACACTCGCTCAGTCGCCTTATAAACCACTTACTACGTCACTCATACACCGCTTTGTCTACTGTTGCGACAACACTGCCTCAAGGGCATGGAGTAACGCGAGTATCCATAGACCACTGCCCAGGGCCTACATTGTTCCCAACCCCACTCCCAGACTCCCACAAAACACTGCCCCCCCCCCCCCCCCACACACACACACAGCCCTCAGTGCTCCTCACTCAGAGCACTGTTCAAGTCCCTCGGTGCCCCAGACCTGTGAAGCTCTTTCCGCTCCCCAGCTCTCATACTGGCAGTTTACATGTCAAATCCTCTAAGTTCAGCCAGTGTGCCAACCCAGCACCCAGAACACCCTCGGCTCCTTTGTGCCAGCCCTCACCCTCCCCACTCAGTCTCCTGCTTAGCCACTGTGTCGGCTCCTCTTCCACATCATCCCCAGCTCTACCCTTGTACCAGCAACCACATCAGCCCAGCTCTGCCTGTGTGCCAGACACATTTCCAGAATCAGCCACCACACTCCCACATTGATGCCCTCAAGGCGCCAGATGAGCCTAATAGCACTCGCATTCACCCACCCAAGAACGGCAGCAGCGCAGCAACCACAGTGTCCCTCCGTCCTCGGATCTCTGCCACCGAGCCAGCCTAGCACGACTGAAGAGGTCGAGCTTTGACAGTGTGTCCTGCACTGCGGACTCTTTGGTGCCAAACTGCTCATGCCAGCACAGCCCCCTGCCCTGTGCGGTCACTTCTGTAAATTTATCACCCAGGCAGCGTCAGAATACAGCATTTCTCTGTGAGGGTACTAGCGCCCCCTAGTCCGAGTACCCTGACATTGGGCAGCCCATCTACCACTTCACCCCATATCAGCCTCCAACGGTGCACGTTCCAGCTCCAGCCCTCACCGCAGCAGTCTCAGGGCATCTCCCTGCACTGGCACCTCCCTGATGCCAGATCAGCCCTTAGCTGCTCCATTGTGCTATCCCTTGCCTACCCAAGCCAGATCAGGCTCCTGCGCTGCCGCAGTGCCAGCCGATCCTCTGCCATTCAGAGTCTCAGCTCTGCCGCATTAGCCGCCTGCATCAGCCTCACCCGTAAACTGCAAAAACGGGGGTGTGGCCAAGATGGCGATCGAGACAGACATGGGTCTGTGAAGCTCCCTACCCGAGCCCTCGCCCGGACTTATTAAAAGCACCTGAGACCCCCAAACAGGGCAGGCGGGGCTACTGTGGTGTAGGACTCACTAGCCTGCTTCGCTAACGTGGCGAGTGGAGGCACCTGAATTGTCGCGGAGTCCCATCCGCCACGCATTGCGACCAGCCTGCGGTGTCGTGGCGGCCGAGGTCGCAGGGTGACTGGCGCGGATTCCCGCTGGTGCAGCGGACACACGCTGAGGAGCCGAGGAGTGGTTGCCGGGGTGGCAGCAGGGCATTGAGGCGAAGGCGGCCCCAAAAGATGACTGAACGGGGCGGGGCACCCTCCGGTGAATCGAAGAGACGCCCGCCCGGAGGGCACGGAACTGGAGCCCCCGGCCTACGGGCCCACCGCGGGAAGCCACATTCGCGCCCGGACCGGGTAACTGCCCGAGAAGCAGCTGCATCACAAGCGACAGCCCCAGCATCAAAGTCGAATTTGAGCACCTCTTTAAGACAATGTGGGGAGTGAAATGTAGAATTTCACTTTACCCAGGCTTCTAAAAACTCATTTTATAAGGGCGCTGCTTATAGATAACTGACCCCCCACCCCTGGAATACCTAGGGGTGACCCTGGGGGTCGGTAATATGCAAAAACATGGTAGGTTTTTACTTTTTAAGGCCCCTACCCCCAAAGTCGAGTTTGGGCACAATTTAAGGTTTAAAAACTGTCCTGGCCACCAATGCAGCTTTTAAACTGACCTCAGGCTTCAGCACTGCACACATGCTGGTGCAGAGAATCTGCTGGCCTCTAAACTGCCATGCCCCAGGATACTGGAGACTTCTAGGTAGTTTCAATCCCCTGACCTATTACATACATGGGGCGTAGGTGGTAGGTCATGCCAACTACAGGGGTACCCCACCATACTAAAGTGCACCCTAGTGTAGGTTGGGTGTCTTAACTGTGTTCTAATGTGTTCCTTTTGGCTTGGCACTGGCCCTGGGCCTGGTTAAACAGAGCCCAGGGCCAGTCAGAGTCAGTTACCACCAGTTCCAGTCAGCAAAAAGTTGAGGGGTGCCCAGGGCACAGGATGACTTTGCAACACTAGGTTATCGATCCCTGTGTGCCATGCCTACAACCCACTGCCCTGGCATAGGTCAGCCGCCCTCTCGCTGGGTGCACTATACCAGTGGTGAGGGTACAGGTGCATGAGCCCTGTACTTCTACAGTGTCTAAGTCAATTCTTAGACATGTGGCCTTGCGGCTAGAGCTGTCGACCTGGAAGCTAGGGAACCGGGTTAGAGTTTCTGCAACAACGCTCAACATCCTGTGATTCTGGGCATATCACGTAATCTCCCAGTGCCAACAAAAATAGGAAGAAACGCGTTACTTACCTGTAACAGCAGTTATCCAGTATTGGTGTCTTTCATAGATTCACATGCCTGAATCATTCCCCGTCGTCGAGACGGGAGCCTCCGGTACATAGAAAAGTAATGTCCTATAGACATACATAGAGAAAATAGGCCTAAGGGCCTCACCTTAGTAGCCTATCCTTGTCCTTATGTAAAAAGGACCAAACTCTTAGAGCCAGCCAATCAGCTATGACCTCCCTCTAGAACCTTCCTGGCAGGAGCCTCAGTCCCTCAGATTTTCGTACGCACCCAGCTAGGTAGGCGTAATACAGTTAGAGAGGGATGTGAGTCCTTCCAGGGGAGGCGGGAGGGTTGCATGTGAATCTATGAAAGACACCAATACTGGATAACTGCTGTTACAGGTAAGTAACGCGTTTCTTATCCAGTATTAGGGGTGTCTTTCATAGATTCACATGCCTGAATCAGAGTAGTCAGCAATACATTATGCACATTTCTGATGTAATGTTGCTATACAGGCATGTTAGATAATACACATTATCATACAACATTGGAACGATAGCATAAAGCAGAATATCATAAAGACAAAAAATGTGCATACCCGGATGGCGGGATGTTGGAAGGCTCACCTCACTGGAATAGATGGCGAAGCACAGCCTGGCCCACTGCTGCATCCTTCTGAAGTTCAACATCCAGGCAGTAGTGCCTGGAGAAAGTGTGCGGTGACTTCCAGGTCGCCGCTCTGCATATGTCCAAGATCGGCACTCCAGCGAACAGTGCTGCTGATGTGGACATCGCCCTGGTGGAATGCGCTGTAACATGATCACTCAAAGGCCGTCCGGCCTTGTCATGGCAGAATGCTATCGCTGAGGAGATCCACCTTGAGATGCTTTGTTTCGTGAGAGGCATACCCATTCTTGGTCTACTGTAGGCCACAAACAGTTGTGATGATTTTCTGAAAGTCTTAGTTTTGTCTATGTAGAACTTTAGACACCGCTTGAGGTCCAAAGAATGTAGCGTTCTTTCTGCTGCGGTGGAAGGGTTCGCAAAGAAAGATCGAAGAACTATCGGTTCATTGAGATGAAAGTCTGAAGGCACTTTCGGTATGAACTTAGGATTCGTTCTCAGCACCACCCTGTCCTGTTTAAACTGCATGAAGGGTTCTTGAATGGATAGAGCCTGTAGCTCGCTTACTCTCCTGGCAGATGTTAGAGCGAGTAACAGAGCTGTCTTTCATGAGATGTACTTGATGGATGCTCGATGAATGGGCTCGAAAGGATGCCTCATGTGTTGGTTGAGGACTAAGTTGAGATGCCATGTCGGAGGGACCCTCCGAGGTCTCGGGAAGGATCTATAAAGTCCCTTTAGGAACTGCTTTACAAGCCTACTGGACCACAGAGATGGTCCTGTGAAAGTCCTGGTGAATCGTGAGATAGCCGCCAGATGAACCTTTATGGATGCATGCGCCAGTCCTGACTGTGCCAAATGCAACAGATATGGCAATATCTGTTCGGGTGTGATATGCAGCGGTCGCAGGCCTTGCTCTGAACACCAAATGCAGAATCTTTTCCATTTGAGAGAGTATGTTTTGTTGGTACCGTCTGCTCTCGCTTTTGCCAGCACATCCCTGCATTCCTGTGGGATATTCAGGCTACAGAACTCTCTGTGCTCAGGAGCCAGGCCGATAACCTGAGCGATTGCAGGTTCGGGTGTTGTACCTGCCCGTTGGACATTGTCAGTAGGTTCGGGTGCTGCCGCAGACGAATCGGTGTCCTGATGGAGAGGCGATGAAGATCCGAGAACCAGTGCTGCCTCGGCCAGAACGGGGCAATTAGGATCAGGGTACAAGGCTCCGCCTTCATCTTCCTGAGGACTCTTGAGATCATCGGAAACGGAGGAAAAGCGTACGCAAATACGCTGAACCAACCGATGGAAAAAGCATTTCCGAGTGACCCTTGTTGGGGATGCCAGCTTGCGTAGTTTGGGCATTTGGCGTTCCTCTTGGTGGCAAACAGATCGATTCCTGGGACTCCCCATTTTGAGAATATGTGATCCAGTGCGCTCTTGTCTAGCTCCCACTCGTGGGAGAGGGATCTTTGCCTGCTTAGGGCGTCCGCAATGGTATTGTCCTTGCTCGGGACATAGTCCGCCCTGAGCGTGATTCCATGTAGTACCAGCCAGTTCCAGACCTTTTGCGATTCGCGTGATAGAGTGAGCGAACGCGTTCCTCCCTGTTTGTTGAGATAGTGCATCGTCGTGGTGTTGTCCGTTTTGACGAGCACCTGGGAGTTCTGGATGCGTGGCAAAAAGGCTTGTAGTGCTAGATACACAGCCCTCAGCTCCAAAAGATTTATATGGGGCTGTTTCTCCTAAGTGGTCCATTTGCCGCTTATCCGAAGGTCTTGGAGGACAGCGCCCCAGCCTTCCAGGGAGGCATCCGTGGTGATCACCAGAGGTGCTGCTGGAAGTAGAACTGGCAGCCCTATAGATAGATTCTTGCGACACCTCCACCAGTCCAGACTCTTGGATATTTTTGGTGTTATCCTTACAATGTCCTCGAAAGAACCTGTACTCTGTGTCCATTGGTTCGTGAGGGCCTCTGGCAATGGGCGCATCCTGAGTCTGCAGTGAGGGATGAGGAGTATACAAGAAGACATCATGCCCAGGAGAGACTTGTAGGTCCGAACTTTTAGGGACTTCCTTAGGCGACACACCAATGGCCAGAGATATTATCTTGTTCGTCCTTTCCATCGAAGGGAATGCCCTTGCGCACTCCGTGTTCAAGTTTGTACAGAGGAAGGTAATGTTTCTTGTAGGGATCATGCAGGATTTCTCGAGATTGAGAGTTAATCCTAGCCGTTGAAAAAGATTGGTGCAGGCGTTGGAGGATTCGGTCATGCCTATAGCTGAGGGTGCCTTTACCAGCCAGTCGTCGAGGTAGGGGAAGACTTGGTGACCCATTTGACGCAGGAAAGCTGCCACCGGTGCAAGGCACTTCGTGAAAATCCGCGGAGCGGACTTGAGGCCAAACGGCAGGACCTTGAATTGGTAATGTTGTCCTGCGACTTCGAATCTCAGGAATTTCCTGTGACACTTGAGGATGGGGGTGTGGTAGTAGGCATCTTGGAGATCCAAAGAGGTCATGAAATCTCCTTTTTCCAGCATGCCTAGTATTTCTTGGATCGTCACCATCCTGAACGATTGGCTTCTTAGGAAAGAGTTGAGCGCTCGGAGGTCCAGAATGGGCCTCCATTTTTTCTCCTTCTTGCCTACAAGAAAGAAGCGGGAATAGAAGCCTTTTCCTCTTAGAGATGATGGAACTCGTTCGATTGCTCCTTTCCTCAGCATCACAGATATTTCCTGGAGAAGCAGGCGTAGATGTTTGTGTGGCAGTCTGCGGGGAGGTGTTGTAGGAGGGATGGTGGTGAATTCCAGGGAATGGCCGAATCTTATCAATTGAAGAACCCACCGGTCTGTGGTGATGAGCTGCCAATTGGGTAGGAAATGGGTCAATTTTCCTCCAATTTGTAATGAGGGATAGAGTGGCTGGAGTAATTGGTCACTGGCGGCCGCCAGTGCCCCTCTTCTGATTTTTGCCCCTGAAGCTTGACCTTCCGTAAGAAGACTGACGACCCTGCTGTTGCTTCTGTTGGTATTGATTTTTATTTTGGTAGGAATACGAGGACCTATTTTGATAGGAGCCTCTGTAAGAGGACTGTCCCCTAGATCTGTTGCCTCGAAAGGACTGGTTCCGTGCCTGCAAGGTACCCAGTGCTCTGGCCGTATCGGTGTCCTTCTTTATGGTTTGTAGCGCCTCATCAATCTTGTCCCCAAAAAGGTGCTGGCCGTCGAAGGGCATGTCCAGCACTTTCGTCTGCACCTCCTGTCGGAACGACGTTGCTTTAAGCCATCCTTGACGGCGTAGGACTGCTGCCCCAGCAAGTTGACGAAAGCCGGTCATGGCTGCATCAATGGCACAGTCTATGATTTCAGCCGCTGAGGTTTGACCCTCCGTAAGCAGTGCCTTGACTTCTCCTTGAACTGCGTCAGGTAGTTCCGCTAAATAGGGGACTATATCTTCCCAGAGTTGGCGATTAAAACGCCCCAACAGAGCTATGGAATTGGCCACTTTGATGGTCATGGCCGATGTTGTCGTAAATAGTTTACCGATCGTGTCCAACTTCCTGCCTTCCTTGTCCGGAGGGGCCGACAGAGGAGAGGAAGGGTTGCGGGAGTTCTTTGGGCCGCCTGTGTAACCACCGAATCGGGTTTAGGGTGCCCATTGAGGCAAGCTGCCGCTGTAAGTGGGGCTTTGTATTTTTTGTCCAGGCGTGGAACAACCGCAGGCACAGAAGCTGGCATCAGCATTAGTTTCTTGCCTTGGTCCCATGGAAATTCTATTATTGGAATAGACTTCGTTGTCTTCTGCGTCTGCTCCTTGAAATCGTGTAAGAAGCACTCAGTTTCAATCGATTCCATAACGATATGGAATCGCTTTGCCGCCCTTTCCACAATTTTATGGAAACCGCCAATATCCACAGGTGGTGAATCTGCCTGGCGTGGTTGGGGTTGAAGCTGGGGAAGATGCCACACACTCTTCCTCCTCATGGTCCGACTGGATTTCCTGGACTTCTCCTTCTTCCAGTTCATCATCATCCTCCTCATCCGATGACACTACCACATGAGGTTGGACTCTCTCCTGGCGGACCTGAGGGAGAGGCCGAGACTGTTTTGGGGCTGACGCTGGATTATTTATGGCAGGCGTCTGGCTCCCACTTTCTGTTGCCGGTGTTTCCGGGAAGCGTTGTTTGTAATCCTGGATAAGGTATTTCAGGTCATTAACAATAGAAACCGGCAGGCATACCATCGGGGTGACCTCCGTGCGAACACTAGTGTGGACAGAGTGTTCATGGTAAGTCATTTCCTCCTGTTCCTCGTCTGTGCTCTGGCATTTGACATGAAGGTCCGAAATGGAAGTTGCTGGATCCAGGAGTTCCTCTTCCTCAGATTCTTCACTCTGGAAGATTTCTGAGGGCAACTGAGTTTGCACTTTACTCGGAGACGTTGTTTCCGGCGTAATTTGCTGCTTGGCAATCTTGCCGGACGCAGAACTTGTTGTAGAAGCCCCTGCCGCCGTCCCTGGTGTCGTCGGCGGTGGTAGCGTTAGAGACGACATCTCTACGAGCTTGGATTTCTTCCATGGCTCAGAAAAGGCCAGCGTCGACGAGTCATCCGTCGACGGTGTCTTCGTCGACGGTATCTCCGTAGACGGCATTTTGATCGTCGCCGATGTCCTCGACGTCGGTGCGGTAGTCGTCGGCGCGCCATTTCTCGTCGACGAAGTTTTCGTCGTTGGCGTCTTCGTCGTCGGTGCCTTCGTCGTCGATGCCCTCGTAGACGCCTTCGTCGTCAACGTGATAGTCGACGGTGGGCTCTTCATCGACGACGCCGTTGTCGACGGTGTGATCTTCGTCGTCGACGAGGTTTTCGACGTCGACGACGGTTTCAGCAGGATAATAGATGGAATAGGTTTACCTGCTGACGACTATGAAGGAGTTGTCGTCGTCGATGGGGAAACAGACGACGCTGTGGTAATCCTTTGCGCATGCCTGCTAGATGACTGAGCAGGCTTCTTAAAAGTCTGGGCATCTTTGGCAGACACTGAAGATGTCGTAGATCTTGCCTCTGAAGACTTCTTTCGTGCCTTCCTAGGAGGAGTGTCTCAGGGGCCAGGGGAAGTTACCCGTGGCTTCTTTAGAGAGACTTCTGAGGTCCTTGAAACGCTACCCTCTGAAGATTCCACATTGTCTCTCTCCTTGAGCCTGTCAAGCCAGATGAGCAGGCGACCTTCTCTGTCCCTTAAGGTCTTGTTGGGGAAAGACCTACATATTTTGCAGTCTTTAGGGACGTGGTCTGGATAAAGGCAATATAAGCACAGGGCATGCTTATCCTCCACATGTAGCCTTTTCTTCCCACATGAAGAACAGGCCCTGAAAAGGGCTTTCTTCTGGGATTCAGACATTGTAGAAAGTAGTAGAAAGAAAGCACTTACTGCAGAAATAAGTGGACTGAAGTAATCCTTGTCGAGATGTAGAATGAAGAAACCACTTTTAAAAGTGAAGTAGATGGTTTTGAAGAGATCCTGAGGAGAACTCAGGCTGGAGACTCCCTAGCACAACGTGCGGTAGAAAATCTGACGGACTGAGGCTCCTGCCAGGAAGGTTCTAGAGGGAGGTCATAGCTGATTGGCTGGCTCTAAGAGTTTGGTCCTTTTTACATAAGGACAAGGATAGGCTACTAAGGTGAGGCCCTTAGGCCTATTTTCTCTATGTATGTCTATAGGACATTACTTTTCTATGTACCGGAGGCTCCCGTCTCGACGACGGGGAATGATTCAGGCATGTGAACCTATGAAAGACACCCCTAATACTGGATAATGTGTCCTCATATAACGAAACTGGTGCTCATGTAAAGCGATCTGATACCCGAAGTCTCGGGTCTAGTTCGCGCTATATAAAACTCTATAAAAAATAAATATTTATAAGTGCACTAATGCCATTAGGAGTATATGGTGCTGGGAGTTTGTCATTACGAACTCCACAGTACCATAATGGCTACACTGAAAACTGAGAAGTTTGGTATCAAACATCTCAGCACATTAAAGCCACACTGATACCAGTGTGGGATTTCATTAAAAATGTACACAGAGGGTACCTTAGTGATGCCCCTGAAAAACGACGTAACACTGCTGTCCAGGCTGAGTGGCTGCTCGCCAGCTGTCACCACCAGTCATTTTTCTGGACCCCTGGGTCGGGAGCCTGCTGCTCTCAGGGGTCTGAAACTATGCACATCCCGGGACACGGTGCCAAGCCTCCTCACCCAGGATGGGCAGGGTCCACGAAGGGGAACCTTCAAAGGCTTGCCGCCTTGGTGAGCTTCCCCAGGTCTTTTGCTGCTTCCAGCAACTGGCCCCCACTGGTTCGGACACCCAAATTGGGCGGGAGAATCTGTGGGAAAACCAAGTGAGGAAGGGAGGTGTGCCCACATTTACCAACCCCAGCGCTCAGGTGGGGGAGGTGAGGTGAACCACAAGTCTCAGTCCCCGTCCCTTGCAGATGGGGGGACCCAGCCAACCAGAGTGAGGCATCTGATCCCTCCCACTGGAAGGAGGCAGAATAGGGGGTGTCAAATGCAAAAAGAACATCCTGCAGATTGAAGAATAATGCCATAAATTCACCCCAGTACAGAGATCTGAGCCTAAATCAATTGTTTTTTTGCCCACCATGCCATTCCAGTTTGGATCCAGCCATAAGCAAATCAGTCTTGACCCTGCGCCCAATGGGAACAGTCCAGCCCGAACTGCCAGGTCAGGTCCTCCCTGGACTGGAAACAAGCACCTAGGACCAGTGTCGGGCTTTCAGCTCTCATCAGCTAGGATAGCTCGACTTCAGTGGCATGGAGAGCACGGGACCCACATCTGGACCGCATCCCACTTGGGGTGACAAATGAAAAAAAAATAAATAAATAAATAATAAAAAAAAAAAAATCGACAGAATGCAGAACAATGTCACACATTCACCCCAGTAGAGATCTGGTCCTAAATCCATAGTTTTTTTGCTCATCATGCCATTCGGGGTTGGACCCATCCATAATAATTATAATAATAATCCACATTTGTAAAGCACGAACCATCACCCGTTAGGGTCTCTAGGCGCTGGGGGCAGTCGGGAAGATTAAGCAAGCTATTGCCCAGAGTCACATGGTGCTGGGCTAATCTGCCGCCGGCCCTGGGAATCGAACCATGATCCCCAGATTCCGGAGTCAGTCACCCTGGCCGCGGCGCCACACCTCTCCCATATGCAAATCAGTCTTGACCCTGCGCCCAATGGGAGCAGTCCAGCCTGAACTGCCAGGCCAGGTCCTCCCTGGACTGGAAACAAGCATCCTAGGATCGGTTTTGGGCTTTCAGCCCTCATCAGGTAGGATAGCTGGACTCCAGTGGCATATCAGGGGGTGGACCTACACAAGGAAGGGACCCACTGGTCCCAACCTTTAGCTACCTTTAACACCCCTAAATTTAGTATTAAGGCGCAACCCCGAACCTTGCCTCCTCCAAGGACCGACCAAGAAGAAAAGAAGGAGGAGGATCGAAGAGCCGTGCCGAAGCTTAGAAAATGAGGACGACCACTGACTTGGCCCCAGTTCTACCAGCCTGTCCCCACCTCGAACCTGCAGAAGCGAAATTCCTGTGTGTCCTGCAGCCAGCAACCCCAAGAACACCAAGGACCTGACCTCCCTTCCACAGAAAAGACTCCATCTCCCATGAGAAGCTGATTTGCTTACCCACACACTCTGGTTCCGGCCAAATCCGCGGGTCTGCACCCGACACCCACGGCCTGAGTTAGAGTGGCCCAATACCATGAGGAGGTCTCCCCGGGGATCCTGACCTGAGAACTGGTGATCTCGGACTTGCTGCGAATCTCCCAACGAGGCCTGCATCCTCTTTCTGGAGGATCCCTGCAACCTGAGCCGGTATGAAAACTAAAGACACTCCTGCACGCGAAGTCCCACTGCCTCAGGTGGCCCAACTGACAGTGTCCCAGGATCCCCAGGTATCCCAACTTACCTCTCCTACCGGTGATCACATCCAGATGATCTTCGTCCCAGAGCCTGCAACCTTTGCTGAAAAAACCGTCAAAGCACATCTGCGCCCCTCTACCAGCTTACATCTACAGTGAGATTAAAACCTATGTAATCCCTCTCTGGACTAAGATAGTGAATGCTACACTACTCCAAAAGGTTTTACCAGACTGCCTAAAATCAGGGCAGGTAACCCCCATTGTAAAACAAACACACAGCAGATCATACGAACCCCGATAACTTCCACCTCATGCTTTGTTTTCCTGTGCTCCTTGGTTCTTTCTATGTAGTGCATTACTGCCCTTCTAGCGTCCAGTGCCCTCTCTGCGCTTGAGGCCGGTTTCTGAAAGAAGCTTGGTATTTGTACTGTCTGGTTGATGTGGAACCTTGACACCACCTTTGGCATAAAGTGTGGGTCAGTTCTCATCACCGACCTATCATTGTGTATTTGGATGTAGGGTTCTTGTAGCGTTAGCGCCTGTAGTCCGCTCACCCTGCGCAGCGAGGTGATCGCCACCAAGAAGGCTTTTAGCAAGTACTGGGCACAAGTGTGAGATAAACAGTACAGTTACTTAGGAATTAATACAAGATTGTAAGGTCGACGGTGGTATAAAAACACGTTTTTATGTAGGTTTCTTTCATAGCATATCACTGGTAAGTGGACGATCCCTAGCAGCCATTCTATATTGTTAATGGCAATCGAGGTGAGCGACGTGATTTATGGTGAACCAAGTGATGGGTCTGAGCGACCGAAAATTGAGGTGGAGGTGAAACGTGATGAGTCACAAAACATTGCCGAAAATGTACTGTGAATGTCTTCTTTTCACGTCTTTTGGGCACTTTATCGAACGCATTCACTGTACATTTTCAATCGTGCTCGCAACTCAACAGCACCCAGTCAATTATTCACGATTCTATGTCAGGACCGGAGGCTTCAGATTATGCTATATCTTCCTTCGCTTTATTAACATAAAGAAACCACAGCAGCTTAGGAAAAGATATAATAAGAACAAAAAATGCTTTAAACATAAAGCATTAACGTAATGTTCAACAAAAAATCAACAACAACTCCCAAGAGTCTCTTTGTCATAATCATAGTCCACAGTCCTTTGTCACTGTTCATCATCCCTATATAACCGGACTTCCCATCATCTTCCTCCTCTTTCTTCGCTGCTCCCGCAGCCAGATAAGTGTTTTTCTATTTTGTCTTCTTATTGTACTTGATTGTCTTGCGGTCTTTGGGGACTCCTTGTGTGGTTTATTCCCTTTCAGAGTCCCTGGTCGCGGGAACGTTCTTCGTTCCTACGCGACTTTATTCCCACTCGTGTGCGGTGTGTACATAGACCGCAGGGGGGCGGCCTGTCATCTCGCCGACCCTCCGGCGCGCCTCCGCAGTATGAGGAGCCGCGCCGTGGGGCCTGCTTGCGCAGGGGCCGACCCTCGCGTACCCCTCTGACACCTGGTGATCCGGGTCTGTACTTTCACAATTTTGACGCCCTCCGGGGCCTGTATAGCGGTTCGACCGCGTGGAGCGCCTTCGGGCGAGATCTGTGCACCTCTTTAAACAGTGTGTGGCCTAGCGCGCTTGAGGGGTACGTAGACCCGGTCCCGGCGAGGAGGGTCTGCGCGCTTGGGGGTTGGTGCAGCCCACCTACCACGTCAGCTGGCCCAAAACGTGATCGCAGCCGCTGGGCCTGCCCACATTCGAGAACTTTCTCGGTTGCCGCCCTCTTGGGTGCCCCGCATTTGCCCTTGGTTCCGACATGGAAGGGGAGTATGAGGAGGAGGCCTGCCCCTATCTGCAGGATGATGAGTTTTATCAGGCGGTGGACAGCTCCATCTATCGTTGTGTGACGGAGGTGGTGGGGCCCATGGAGGACCGCCTCTCGGCCCGCATCGTGGAGGAGTGTGCCAAGCTGGCGGCGGCGCAGGTGCCGCCGCCCCCCGTGCTCCCGGGGACGTCCGGCGGGTTGCCGCCCGCTCCGAAGAGACCCCGGAGTGAGGGGCCTTCATCGGAGTCCCAGGGCGTGGATAAGGACGCCTTCGAGCGTCTTCGTGACGCCTTCCTGGCCAAAGCGACGGCGGTGCCTCCGACGCCCTTGGTGGACCCTGGCACTTCGGGCGGTCTGTCAACGGCGCCCGCTTCCCCGATCTACGATTCTCCGGACACGGATGACGACGGGGAGTCGACCCGATCTTGGCTCCCGGCGCCTTCGGGAAAGGAAATGCCCCGAGATGAGTCGGGCATGCTGGACCCGGACGAGATTGTCCACCCCCGATCCGCGGCCTGGGCCCCGGGGGAGACAGTGGCGAAGTTCGTCGCGGGCCGGCTGCGCAAGCCCCTGGAGAAGGAAGCGAGGGGCTGCCTGCGCGGGGAATGCCCGCGGCCTACTCTGGAGGGGAAGGTGGCTATGACCCCAGAATTGGACCCCAAGATGGCCACCTTCCTGGCGAAATTCATGAAAGACCCCAGGAAGGGGATCGATCGGTCCTGGCGGGCCTGCCAGGACAAGCTGTTGGATGCGGTCGGGCCCGCCACGAAGATCCTCGACATGGCAGAGGAGGCTCGAGCAAATGGCACCGCCATTTCACCGGAGGTGCTCTCCAACTGGGCCCAGAGGGTGATCGTCTTCTTGGGCAACGCCAACTGTGCCCTGTCCACTGAGCGACGGCGGTCGCTCCTTATTAAACTGGATCCGAAGCTGGGGGACCTGGCCTCATCTGAGGCCGGTGCAGTGGCCCAGGGTGGCCTCTTCGGTGAACCTTTCATCCGCGAGCTGGGAAAGTTCGTGAACACGTTCACGTCGCTGGACAAGGCCCAGTCCAGCATCAAGAAGGTGTTTCACCAGCGTTTTTCTGGAGGGGCCGGTCGCGGCAGGGGCCGCGCGATCGGCCGTGGTCAGCAGACCAACAACCGTGGACAAGGCTCCGGAAGAGGTCAGTACCAGACCTCGGCCAACTACACCAATTTCTACCCCACGAGGGGACAACGCTATGGTGGAAGAGGATTCCAGAAGAAGTCCGGACAAGGACATGCCCCCGGTGAGTGTTCTTTGCTTGGATCAGGTTCCGATTGGGGGGCGGCTGGCAAGCTTTTACGGGGAGTGGGAGTTGCTCACTGCCGATGCTTGGGTTTTGCAAACTGTGAGAGGTTTCCATATAGAATTTCACGACCAGCCAACTCAGGTGAGGCCCCCGCGCCCAATGGTTTTCTCAGATTCCGACGCGCGATTGATAGACGGGGAGGTCTCGGACTTGCTGCGCAAGGGAGCCATCCGCCTATCAACGCGCCACCCGCATGGGTTCCTCAGCAACGTCTTCTTGGTAGACAAGACGGATGGGGGCAAGAGGCCTGTGATCAACCTCAAGGAATTCAATGGGTGGTTGGTCTACCGTCACTTCAAGATGGAGGGAATACACCTCCTTCGGGACGTGCTCCTCCCTCGGGATTGGATGGTGCGACTGGATCTCAAGGATGCCTACTTGGTCGTTCCCATCCACCCCCCTCATCGTCGTTTCCTACAATTCCTGTGGGACGGCAAGGTGTTCGAATTCACCGCCCTGCCGTTCGGTCTTTCTTCGGCCCCGTGGTGCTTCACACGAAGGTCCTTCACCCGGTGGTGGAGTTTCTCAGAAGCCAGGGAGTCCGTATGATAGTGTACCTGGACGACATCCTCCTCATGGGACAGTGCCCAGAGGTGCTGGCGGGACAGCTGCGTCAGGCTGTCGGCCTGCTTCAGAGGCTGGGGTTCGTTGTCAACGGCTCCAAGTCGGTCTTGGTTCCCACTCAGCAGATCACCTTTTTAGGTTTCGTGGTGGATTCGGTTCAGGCGGTCTTGAGCCTACTGAGTCGGAAGGTCGCAAAGATACGACACCTGCTTCGGCAGACGATCGCAAAGGATCGTACGTCACTGCGTCATGTCGCCAAGGTGGTAGGCCTCCTATCGTCCTCCATCCAGGCGATTTTCCCAGGCCCGCTGCACTACAGGGCTCTTCAGCGCCTGAAGGCACAGCATTTGCGCCGTGGGATGTGTTACGACCAGTGGGTTCCCCTCACGGACGAAGTGAAGGAGGAAATGTCATGGTGGCTGTCTCACATGGAGGTATGGAATGGGCGAGCGATCTTCGGGTCGGCTCCGGACTTGGTCATAGAATCCGACGCCAGCAGGTCGGGCTGGGGCGCCCGGTGCGGGGATTTTTCCACCGGCGGCGCCTGGTCGTCAGAAGAACAACAATTGCATATCAATTGTCTGGAGCTCCTGGCGGGCTCCTTCGCGGTTCGCTGTTGGACCAAGGATTCGGTCAAGGCTTGTGTCCTGCTCCGAATGGACAATGTTTCGGCGGTCCGATATGTGAACCACCTGGGAGGTCCTCGGTCCCGCGCCTTGGCGGATTTAGCGAAGGACTTCTGGGATTATTGCCTGTCTCGTCACATTGCGGTGACGGCGGAGTATCTGCCAGGCCAGTCCAATCAAGTAGCGGATTGGCACTCTCGACATCTCAGGGATGCCAGCCAGTGGAAACTGGATCCGGGAGTCTTCCGGTGGCTACACTCCCTTTGGGGCCCCTTCTCGGTGGACCTCTTCGCGTCCCGTCTAGACCACCAGCTGCCGCGGTTCTACAGCTGGAGGCCGGACCCTCTGGCGGAGGCCACGGACGCGTTCTTGCAGGATTGGAGTCGGGAACAGCCGTTTGCGTTTCCCCCGTTCTCCATGATCATGCGAACAGCGGCTCAAATACGCCGCCAGGGTGCGGACCTGGTGTTGGTTACACCGCTGTGGAGGTCTCAAGTATGGTTTCCGGTTCTTCTGGAACTTTCCTGGGATTTTCCAATCCTACTCCCCCTGTTTCCTCTGCTCCTGACGAGCCCGGATCAGGAACCTCACCCTCTCGTCATGCAGAACACTCTCCGCCTCGTGGCGTGGAGGCTCTCAGGAGACGCTGGACGCTCCCGGGCCTTTCGGGGTCAGCTGAGCACTTGCTCTCCAAGGCATGGGCCGATAGTACGACGAAGCGTTACAGATCCGCTTGGCTTAAGTGGATGCGTTGGTGTTTACGAAGGGATTTGGATCCCATGGTCGCCGGCCTTGTTCCCGTGCTGAATTTCCTGGCTCATTTGGCCGACAAGGGTTTAGCGTATAGAACGATAAATGCTATCCGGTCGGCGATTTCTGCGGGCCATGATAACATCGATGGCCATCCGGTAGGGGAACACCCTTTTGTGTGCCGGCTTCTGCGAGCGGTTCGCCTCGCACTGCCGCCAGAACCCAGGTACTCCGTCCTTTGGGACGTCAATTTGGTTCTGAATCTGTTCCTGTCGTGGCCAGCGAATTCTTATCTGTCTCTTAAGGAGCTTTCGGCGAAATTAGCCATGTTGTTATGTCTGGTCTCTTGTAGGCGCGTCTCGGACGTGCGCGCGCTGGATGTTTCTGCACGCATTTTTTCCCCGGATGGGGTTACTTTTACGGTGGGCCGACGCACTAAGACGTCGTCGCGTTCCATTTCTTATCCAGCCTTTACTGACACTCCTAAGTTGTGTGTCGTGCAATGCCTCAAAGCATATGAGGACCTGACCTTGGATCTGCGCCCTCCGGGCGAGCGTCAGTTGTTGATTGCCCTGCGGAAGCCACACAAAGCTGTCTCCTCCCCCACTATTGCTCGGTGGGTGCGTTGGGTCATGCAGGAAGCGGGCATCAATACTTCTCTCTTTGGAGCACACTCCGCCAGGGGGGCCATGGCCTCTAAGGCATTCTCGGTGGGCGCTCGTCTGGAGGACCTTATGCGAGCGGCGGACTGGTCCTCGGATTCCACCTTCAAGAGGTTTTATTTTAAGCCAGTGGTGGATTTAGCTCAGTTGGTGGTAAGTAAGCTTTAAACTAGCATAATCTGAAGCCTCCGGTCCTGACATAGAATCGAAATTTGCCTAGCTTACGTAACGGTAAGTTTCAATTCTATTAAGGACACGGAGGCGAGGATTATCCCGCCCGGACTACGGTGGTGTCTCTACCCACCCGTATGGCAGTAAGTAAAGCGTTTTCCTTTACGTTGTCTATACTGTGTTGTTCACTGTATGCTCCTCGCCTTGTTGTAACTTTTCCTGGGCCACCTCGCTGATGCTGTTCCTTTTTTGGCAGGCAACGACGGGGCTAAACAGGACCAATGAGGCTTAGCGTGATCTGCGCGAAGAAAGAGGAGGAAGATGATGGGAAGTCCGGTTATATAGGGATGATGAACAGTGACAAAGGACTGTGGACTATGATTATGACAAAGAGACTCTTGGGAGTTGTTGTTGATTTTTTGTTGAACATTACGTTAATGCTTTATGTTTAAAGCATTTTTTGTTCTTATTATATCTTTTCCTAAGCTGCTGTGGTTTCTTTATGTTAATAAAGCGAAGGAAGATATAGCATAATCCTCGCCTCCGTGTCCTTAATAGAATTGAAACTTACCGTTACGTAAGCTAGGCAAATTTCGATTCTTTGCCACTTCAAACCTTTTGCCATTTATCTTTGTATCCCAATAATTTAGAAATTACGTTTCACTCTAAGCAGTTTACTTCACATATTGTACTTGAATTTGGCATATGATCACCTATATAAACCACAGTCACAGACTCGACCAAGTATTACCACCACCTTATGCTCTTTTACAATGTTTTGCGACTCATCACGTTTCACCTCCACCTCAATTTTCGGTCGGTCGGACCCATCGCATGGTTCACCATTAATCATGTTGCTCACCTCGATTGCCATTAACAATATAGACTGGCTGCTGGTTTGTGTCCATTTTATTTTGTTTCTTTTTTCTTTTTTTATTGTTTAGTATATGTCCAATATTACTTTTGTTTGGTGTATTCTAAATGTCTTGATGTATGATTTACAGCCCTGAAGAGTCACAGGTACCTTCCTGTTGACTAAACACATGTCGGCTGGCGTAGGTTTATGAAAAAGAAAGAAACCTACATAAAAACGTGTTTTTATACCACCGGTGTCGACCTTACAATCTTGTATTAATTCCCAAGTAACTGTACTGTTTATCTCACACGTGTGCCCCGTACCTGCTAAATGTTTGTCTGGCACCAAGGATCCTCATCTTTGGCGCCTTGAGGGGTTTTAGGGTATTACCCCATACTGGCTGCACCGTGAAAACTCTTTTAATCTTATGACTCACTGATCGAGCATTCACACATCTGTTTGAGCGCCAGCGTCCTGTTCTTCTCCAAACCTTACGTAGCCACCAAGAAAGCTGTTTTCATGGTCAGCATTTGTTGGGAGGCCTTATGAATGGGTTCAAATGGTGCTTTCATGAGCTCCGTTAGGACTAAATTAAGGATCCCTGCCGGTGGCAGCATCCTCTTTGGTGGTGCGATCCTCTTTGCCCCTTCCAGGAATCTCTTTACTATCTGTGATGTAAAGAAACTCTTCCCAGTTTCTCCTCTTGTGTAGGCTACTATCGCTGCTAGGAGTACTCTTAGCGAGGATGAACTTAGTTTTGCCTTCAGCAGGTGCGTGAGATATCTTAGCACTGTTGATTCCCTGGTCATCTTGTGTAGCTTTTCCTTGCTGCACCATTGTGTAAACCTCTTCCATTTTGCCACATAGCACCTTTGTGTGCTAGGTCTCCTTGCCTCTCATAGTACCCGTAGGGTGCTCTCAGGTAACTTTAGGTGTGCAAACTTGATGTCTTCAGGAGCCATGCTGCTAGGCTGAGGCTCTCTGGCTCTGGGTGTAGTACTTCTCGGTTTTGCATGGAGAGTAAGTCCTTCCTTTTCCCAAACTTGTGGGGTGCACCCAGCGCCATTTCCATTATCCGGCTCGATGGTGTTGTTCCTAGTCATCTTCTCAATCTGTTCCGTGCGAAATTAGTCTTTTCTGCGTCTTCTTTCCTCCAAAACTCTGGAGCCCCTCAGGGAACGATCCAGACCCAACGGCGGAAAAAATAATCTGAAGATGGCGCCCAAAGGTGGGAGCTTCCGCAGGAAGCATGCCAAAGTCACAGGAAGTACACCAAAAGGTGGGACGTCGACACCCACCTGAGCTACGGAATAAAAACACTACGATTACAGACCCAACCACTAGACCGCGGAATAATGCACAGCATAGTGAATCCAGAAAGATTCACGCTGCAAAATTGCTTGCATGACCAACAAAGCCCTATACTTCAATACACTGAACTACCTAGCTGACAAACTGGAACTGTCCGGCGGTGGCAGATCATCTTGAAGCACCAGCAACTTACTGTTGAAACCTCAAAAATTTCGAAAAAAGAAAACCTACAACTGAGCCTTCTCCGGATTGGGCCCTAGAATCTGGAACTCCTTACCCCCCTGAAATCAGACTGATCCCTTCAATCACTTCATTCCAATAAGAAGTCAAACTGCTTTTAATGAACAAATCTCTACCCTGAACCCACAAACTCATTCTCTGGATACTGATCTGACACGGTTCTCCAACCTGGGCTTGCATGCCGTCTGAGTACTGGTTTATAACTCACTGCCCCACTCCTGATTTGCAACGGATATGGTCAGTGTATTTTTTTGGTTATCTATTTTTTACCTATTGAACTATTCTATTCTGTATAGAGCTCCGATATCCTTCTAGAGTCAAGTTTGCACTATATAAAACTTTATAAATAAATAGCGGCATAGAATGGGGATGCTACGCAGATGTTTTTTTCATCAAGTGAACTAGCATAGAGCAAAAATCCAGCACTTCATAGCCATGTTTTTGAGAGGTTGAAATTTGTTATATATTTATAGACTTGCAGTATTTCACCTACAAAGAACACAGATTAAGTAGTATCATGTTTATGTACATTTTAAAGAACAGCATGTTTACAGATCTGAGTCAACTAACTTTGCACAGACATATCACAATTTGTGTAAGCTCTTCAGAAGACTCAGGCTAATGTCTATTATTGAGTTGCCACTACCCTGTATATTCTAACACCCATTTGTCATGAAGTTTGGATATTGTAACAACGGTTTGTCATGTACACATAATTTGCATTATGGGATATGGTTATGGGAATGAATATTTGATAAACGTCTGTAATAGTTATGTTTGAATTAAGCTTCCGATTCGAAAATATATTTAGGGCTAACATCATTCACCAAACAACATTGACTTAACACCTTTGGAAGTACGGTTGGAGTACTGATGGATGTATCTCCCACTCGTGCATTTGATGGCTGTGCCTGCTGAGCAGGTCCGCCATCTGGTTGTCCTTGCCCGGGAGATGCTCTGCCATGAGGAAGATGTTCCTCTGAATGGCCCACTTCCACATGCTCTGAGCCAGATGAGACAGCTGCGGAGAGTGTGTGCCTCCCTGCTTCTGAATGTAGTACATGGCCGTCATGTTGTCCATCCGGATCAACACGACTTTGTTGCACAGATGTACTTTGAACGCCTTCAAGGCCATGAAGATTGCCATCAGTTCCAACACATTGATGTGCATCTTCCTTTGCTGTAGTGTCCATAGTCCCTGCACCGTGTAGTGGAGTACATGCGCTCCCCATCCCTGGAGAGAAGCGTCCGTCGTCAGGATAATCTGTGGCACGGGCTCTTGGAATGGTCTGCCCTTGCAAAGGTTTTGTGGATTCCACCAATGCAGAGAGTTGTATGCCCGACCGCTCACCAACACTAGGCCTGTCAGTTGCCCATGAGCCTGAGTCCACTGACGTGCTAGGCACTCCTGAAGCAGACGCATATGTAGTCTCGCGTGCGGGACGATGGAGATGCAGGAGGCCATCATGCCTATCAACTGCATGAACACCTTCGCTGGAAGCGAATGCTGAGGTCTGAATCGTTGGATCAGCGTTTGGATACTGGCGATTCTCACCGAATTTGGCTGCGCAGTGGCTGCTAGAGTGTTTATTGTCGCGCCCAGATACTGTCGTACATGGGCGGGCTGGAGATGGGATTTCGGGTAGTTCAGAGAGAATCCCAGATCGTGCAGGAGATGAATGGTGCGGGACACATGGTCGGCGCACTGCTGCTCTGTCTTTGCCTGAATGAGCCAGTCGTCCAGGTAAGGGTAGACGTGGACGTTCTGGCGTCGTAGATGCGCCGCCACAGTCGCCAGGCACTTCGTAAAGACCCGTGGCGCTGTGGTGACCCCGAATGGCAGAACCCTGAACTGGTAATGCTGGTCCTGAATTGTGAATCTGAAATACTTCCTGTGGGAAGGATGCAAGGGGATATGAAAGTATGCATCTTTTAGATCCAACGTAGCCAGGAAGTCCCCCTGTTGAAGCAGAGGGAGTACCTGCTGCAACGTGAGCATATGGAAATGCTCCGAGAGAATGTACCAGTTGAGGGGCCTGAGGTCCAGGATGGGCCGTAGGGATCCGTCCTTTTTGGGGATTAGAAAGTACAGAGAGTAAACCCCTGTTCCCCTTTCTTGTAGTGGGACGAGCTCTATTGCTCCTTTTTGCAGCATGACCTGAACTTCCTGCTGCAACAAGTGCAAGTGCTCGCCGGACATAGGACGGCTTCTTGGAGGAATGTTTGGTGGAGTGGAAGTAAGTTCCAGACAGTAACCGTACTGGACAAGAGATTTGACCCACCTGTCCGTGGTGATGGATCTCCACACGGGCAGGAACTGCTGGAGTCTCCCCCCGACCGGTGTTGTGTGGTCGGGGGCAGTGACAAGACGTCACTGCTTGTTGGCGGCGGTGGACCTGGAGCTGTTGTTTCCACGTCCCCTGCCCTTGACATTGTTGCCTCTGTAGCCACCTCTACCCTTGTTGGTGTATGAGGATTGGGTATTGCTCTTGTAGTACTGGGTGGATTGCGATGCCTGACCCCTTGAGGTGCCTCTGGTATTGGAGCGGCGAAAGGAACCACCCCGAAACTGCTGCGACTGGAGGGCACCCATAGACTTAGCAGTGTCTGTATCTTTTTTCATCTTTTCAAGCGTCGCATCAACCTCGGGCCCAAACAAATGGTCAGGATTAACCGTTTGGTTCAGGATGGTTGTTTGTATATCAGGTTTAAACCCTGAGATCCTAAGCCATGCATGTCTTCTGAGCAATACACTGGTGTTGATTGCCCTGGAGGCCGTATCAGCCACATCTAGCGCACATTTGATGGAAGCGTTTGTAATGAGCTTTCCCTCTTGAATTAACATTTCCCCTGCCTCCTTGTATTGGTCAGGCAAGTGCTGGAGCAGTGCTTCTAGGGTGTCTTAATGAGCCCTATCGTAGCGTGCAAGTAGGGCCTGCGTGTTTGAGATGCGCCAAATGTTAGCTGCTTGTGCAGCAATCCGCTTCCCTGAGGCCTCAAATATTTTCGACTCTTTGTCTGGGGGAGGAGCGTCACCAGTTGTCTGTGAGTTCGCCCTCTTGCGAGCGTTGGATACCAAAGAGTCCAGTGGCAAGTGTCCTTTGATATATGTTGGATCCGAGGGCGCTGCCTTATATTTCTTATCAATGCGTGGATTGATGACACGCGCCCGAGTGGGCTCCTTGAAGACCTCCTGCGCGTGCTTGAGCACTTCTTTGAGCATTGGCAGAGTCTTGATTGACTTTTCAGCCACTGAGAAAGTGTCAAATAAAAAGTCCACATCCACAGGATCGGAGTGCAGCTCGACATCATGGTTAGCTGCAGCTCTCTCGATCAAAGCGTTGAAGGCTGCAGAATCCTCCGTCGGCGATGTTTTCGCCGCAAAGAGCTGCGGTTCTTGACCCGACTGCGGGTCCTCGGGGTCGCCTCCGGCAGTCCAAGGTTCATGTTCTTCCTCCGGATCAGAGTACGCTGGATAGTTGTACTCGACCTCCTCCTCGTCACCATCACCCGCGGTAGAAGGAGTTGGTGAACGCGGCAGGTCTCTTGGAGACGCCGGCTCCATAGGTGCCGAAGTACCCTCGGAGTCCCTCTTGTTTTTGAGAGGAATGCGAAAATGTTTAAACACCGGCTCCGTGGTGATTTTCCTCTTGAGCAGGGACAGTTTCCGGTATTGGCGTCGATGATGACCTCACGACGCTCTTCCTCCGCAAGCGGCTGGAGCCGAGGCTTAGACACCACTGGAGACACTTTGGGCGTCAACACCTCCTTCGAGGGCACGCCTGCCCCATGCTTCGAAGCGAAAGCCTTCGGCGTCGACTTCGGCGGCAGGGTGAAGCGGATAGGCGTGTGTGCCTTTGACGGCTTCAGTGCGGGCTTCGACACCCCCTCTTCCGGTTCGGGAAGCACAGCGACCTTCCGAATCCGTTGCAGGGACTCCTCGACCTTCTTCGATAGGGCTGGAGAGGGATCGACCGGCTCGAGCGATTTCCCCGTCTTGGGAGTGGTGTCGGCGAGAGGCCCCCTCTTCGGAGCCGACGCTGCACCGTCCTTGGCCCCGACGGCCGGAGCCGGCGAAGCCAGAGCCTTGGGATCGCCTTGACGCTTCTTCAAAGGCTTCTTCGGGTCATCGACCGCGACCATCTTCGGCGCCGACGCAGCCGCGGTCGACTTCGCCTTCGGCATCGACCCCGAGGCCCTCGGGTCGGCCATCTTGGCGTGACTCTCCACATCGGCCATTTTGGATTTCTTAGACTTTGACGCCTCCAGAGCCTTCTGTACAGCTTTCACTTTCGGTTTTGAGACCGGAGTTGCAGATCCCGAAGGCTTCACTTTCGTTTTTGGAAACGTGAGTGGCACCTCCAAAATGTCCGTGGCCGGGCCCGGAGGCGGGGCTGCTGGACCAAGAACGAGGTCTTGGGTAAGGCCCGAAGGCGATCCCTCGACCTGGGCCGCAGGAAGGGGGTCGACCCCTGAGTCAGTCCGGGGATGCTCTTCCTCCGAGCTATCCCCCACGGTGGCAATGGCCCGATCGTCGTCCCCTACCTCGTCGCCGGCTTCGTCAAACTCCTCGTCTCCTGCGTCGTAGGCATCCCCCTCGGACGCAGGGCTAGAGTCCGAAACCTGTTGGACTTCTTCGTCTCCAACGTCTTCTTCAAAGATGTCGTCCGGCGGGGGCGCAGACATCTGGGCCTGGAGTCTCGCAGCGCGACGAATCTTCAGGGTCTTTTTACACCGGAACTTGGAGCAGGCCATACACCTGGCCTCGTCATGGTCCGGCGACAGACAAGTGTTGCACACTGGGTGCACGTCAAGGTGCGAGTATTTCGAGTTGCACACCGGGCACCGTTTAAACTGAGTCCGTTCCATGTCTGGAGCGTCGTGTAGGCCCGTCCGCGCCGAGAGCACGCGGAAGGGCAGCAAGAGTTCGGAGCTGGATAAACAGTAAGACCCGAACGAAAACGATACCGGCGCCAAGCCTAAAGACCTTTTGGTCTCGAGTTAAGAGAGTTAACAACTATCGGTTCCGACAGAGGGAACCGACACACATCCGAACCCAATGGCGGAAAAAAACAATCTGGGGATGGAGGCGATGCCCATGCGCACTGTAGTCCAGGGGAGGAGCCACCTATCTCGTGATACTTCGAAGACTCTTCCAGGACAACAATGTGCAATCATCCGGACCCAACACTAGGCGGCGATCTATGCACAGATATGAATTCAGCAGCCCACATGCCTCGAACATCAGCATAATTCAATTACACTGGATCATGTTTATCTGATCACGCTTCCTCTTTTATCACTCACACATGGCACGTTCTCTTCACTGACTACTCAGGTTGTATGTTGGAAGAGTGAGATCTCTCATACACACAATGACTTTCAATGCAGTGGCTAAAGCTGTACGATCAGGCTAGCTAATTCAAAGGAGCCTCTGCCTTTACTTTATCTGATTTTGCACTAGTACACAAGGTACTTTCTATGACAGGATCTGTCTCTAAAGAGGTTAGGCCTCACATTCCAATCCCTACCATTCACTGAGTCGGTCACTAGGATAGACCTGTACAATGAGTTAAATGACATCCATCCAATGATTAAATATGTATTACATTTTTTTGATTGCAGTGACCCCTTACGAATGGATTTTTAAGACCCGAAATGCATTGTGTTTGTTTGAATGGACATTAACAAGAGAACAGTGCAACTTGTATGTTGGACTACACAAATGTGAAGTTAACATTTGTGAAAAGCATTCACCATCCACAATCAACTGAATTAAAGAAAGGATTTGTTTTTTTCACGCGTTTCAGTTGAATTATTCCATGTGGACTTCTACATAAATTGTTTGATAAGATTACAAGGCAACCCTAGGGCATAGTATTTAACACTGTCTATGACTACTGTTCTAGGTTTTTCACATTTATCTAGCATTGGGCTAGGGTGAAGCCCTTTCCATGTCGTCAACACAAAGCCTGTTTTAGGATATTTACTTACAAAAGTGTTAAACATTATTTTGAACTCAGATAATATAGAGTGCATTACAACCAATTTCTTAATTACAATACAAAATCTAAAATGGTGAGCATGCACATGGGCATTGTGCAATCCTGGTCGACATCATTCAGTGCTCCGCCTAGACAGACACAAATTGACACCCTAACAAACTAAAGTTTTAGAAAAAACAAGGACACGTCCAGTCACAACCACAAGATAGATGAATTGTGGAAAGCATGTAAACTAGAAAAGATTTCATGCTGCAAAAAATATTTTCACTCTACACAAGAAATCATCACACTATAAACCAACTTAGCTCGAGTAAAAGAAACCTATTCTTTGTCATATTTTTTAATCACAATTAACTCATTATCAGAGTTTGAACATAAATTTAGCTGCAATGCTACCTTGAGCCTTTATCTCTTACCATTAAACAAAAATGTTCCGTTACCCATATACAACACAATCGTACCGTGCTATCAAGCACTGTGGTTTTAGGAACCCAAACCCAGATGTCCTGCATGCCTGGTCATACACAGTTAAACAAAACTCTTCAATGTAAGAATTATATTTAGATTTTAAATTGTTTAGCATGGGTCATTCTCCCCACCCCCAACAACTAACCAGAAAGCAATTGACCCACATGCCTTACTTTTAGAAAGCTATGCTAAAAACCAGCCTTTTCTCATTCAAGTTGTTGAACTATCTTAAAGTATTTCAGCAAACATACACACACATTAGTTTAGACTTACTTTGGATCCACTGAACTCATGAGCTTTAGCAGTTGATCTGCTGCAAGTGACTAGAAAAACAGAAATCAAAGTTAGGTAATTTGAATTTAAGAAAGCAGGTATTATTCAAGTGTGCGTGGCTAATCATTTTCAGCACAAGTTCTGGTATTTATCTATAGGTAGAATCAAGGAAAATCAGGTTGACAGGCTAATTTTGTCAACACTGAGAAGGAACTGGTAACTTTAATTTGTAATTGTCAACTGTAGCTCTGTACAAATCCTAGGTGTCAACCCGTTCTTGATTTAACAGGCTGTGACAGCAGTCAGAGTACAGGCAACCAAGTGCACTCTTAATGCATCTATTTCACATGTAATCAAAATAACAACGTGGACAAATGGAAGCAGAAATATAATATTGCAATGTGTTAAGTGTGTGAACCTAGAGAAGATACCAAACTAACTGGGTGAAGTGAAAGACGGAAACTGGGTCAGAGAGACAACAAATGGAATAACCGATCCATTGCCCCCACCCAATCTCATCCAGGTGTCCTTTCACCCACCTTAAAACCTCCTATTTAACCAGCCACCCTACCAGAAAGCCAGGGCTATAGATCCTTTTCAAATAAACACACTTAAGTTGCTAGGCTAGAGAAGTATGGACCAGTACACTTACAACATGAACAAGAGACATATACTCTGATACCCACCTTGCACACCCACATAGCTGAACCAAGCATTCAGCAGTAATAGCCTGATTAACTCTTGGCATACAATTTGACCCCTGTAATATAATCCATGAAATACTATACAAATCTCATCATATAATGCAAGGAGCACACGTAGAATTAGAAACTACCCCAAACACTCTACACAATCACCATGAGTTTTCACCTACTGTATCTTGTCATTTAATTGACAATCCACAAAATGCCTAATCATCATCTACATTTAGTGATCCAATCCCGGGCACCAATACTCATAATGCGCTCGCTTTTGTCCTTGATAACCCTCATGAGCCAATTTACTCAATCTTATCTTCAATACCATTGGTGGTGGTGGTGGTGTTGGGAGGAGGGGGTTGGGGAGCAGTTGTTTACTCCTAAAACATTAAACCAGACACTTCATTTTCACTGTCCAGAAGCCAACCAGATTCGGGTCACACATTCATCTCTCACCTCATCTCTCAGAATTTTCTTTTAACTTCTCGCACCGCCAAATCAGTTTCAAAAAATATGCGCTTTCCTCAAACAATCCGAATGGAAATTTCACTTTTCCAGACAAACCTTTTGCATTCCCCCCCTTACAATCAAGAACCAATGCTTTGCTCAGTATTACCAGTCATTTTTATCTACACCACATAAACACCCGAAAGCAAACACTATTATCTTGAAACTTGCCCCCTCTGAACAAATACAGACCCATATGCCTTTCACACTGGCATCTAAAACAGTGCCGCGTTTTCTCCAGAAATAAAAACTCAAACTCAAAAGCACATGCTAAATGTCTCTTAACTCCTCTTGAATTCCACCTCACACTCTTTAGATAACACAAATTGAACCACCATCCCAAGTAGTTTTCCAATCATAGCCTTTTTGCTAGCTCAATTGCTAATGAACACAGCATAGAATCCAATCATCCTGGAAAAGGCAAGCAACTTTGTAGGAGACAGAAGCCTTTTAAGTGTTTGAACCAATGCCAATGTGGGAGTAACTAAATTTTTGGTTAGTAAGTGCCCACATTTCTCAATTACTCCTGTTTCTAATATAATTTTTTTTATTCTTTATTACAAAGTCTACCCTTTCATCTTTAAAGTACCCAGGACCTTTTTTACTCTTTGATCATGCCCCAACTTAAATCGGACTGCAAATTAAAATAGCATTCTAATAAAACTTAAACGCACAAGTTCTAGCCAACATATGCCCATCATGATCTGAAACACAGACAGAGCCAGCAAAGTTTAAAGATTTAAGAGAAAAAGCATCAAAGGAAAACAAGAGCATCCATCAGTGAACACTGCTTACGGTTGACTAGGACATGGCACAATTTCATGCTGCCACACCAAGGAGGTTCACTCCAGTCAAAGATTCTGACTTAAGTCTCTGAACTGGAAGTCAAAATCTTCCAGGTGGCAAGTCAACTGTCATTTCCTAGCAAAGTCCCTTAGAAGACGGATAAGCGTTGAGCGAGTACCCGATAAAGCCACTGGTTTTAGCAGGAGAAGCTCAGAGCAGGAAATATGAATTTTCGTGCCTAGAGAACTCCTCTTGTTGGCCAGATAGGTTTGGTGCCTTTGCCCGGTCCATATTTCTACCTTCAGACAATCTTTTTTTAAGAGCTAGGGTTTCTCTAATGGGGCTAGGTAACAGGGGGTATTCGGCAAGGTTGCACATAAGTTAGACATGCTTGTCACAATGGGTCCACTTAACCGGATGTGTGACCAACCGGATTTTCTCAACCAGCTTGGTCTTGGGAAGATTGGCTTGGGTGGTTGGCGCCTGTCCGTTGAAAGTTCAAAATGTTTCCAATCCAAATTTTTTTGTGTGAAATTCCAGACTAAGTTCTTCTGGACACCACCAAGGTTTCCAAGACCTCAAGGAAGAGCACTAAGCAGTAAGGAGGTTCTAGCAGAGGCCACCAGTATGGCCCAGTCCTCTACCAGTTGCAAAGGATTACACTAGGAAGGAGACCTCTTGCAGCTCTGATGTTCCTGTAGAAACAAAGGTTTCACTAACCAGTGGGTGGAGAGCATTCTAGACACTACCTAATGAGAATGAAAAAGATCCTGAGGGCAACATAACCTACTTTGGCAGCACACCCTGTTACCCTGTTAACCTTTGTACAAGCTGCCCGCCCAGAATGTAGGAAGAATCTAAGATGTCACAGGACTTCTGCCCTTGGGAGAGCTTATGTGCCAGTCAAGAGTAGGCTAAGGGAAATGAGTTGGGTAGGACCCCGAAGAGTCTACTTATCACAAATCAAAAAGTACTGGTGATTCACTGAGCGGTCTGGAATGTGAAAGTGTAAGGAGTGCCCTATTTTTCCCAGTCACCTGTAGGAAGCTGCCTCTGTATATACTATACCAAAATGAGGTATAGTGTGCACAGAGTCCAGTTGAACCCCAAAGGTAGGTAGAGGTAAAAGTAGATAGCACCTTACTCTCGATTTGTGGTAGTGTGGGTGAGCAGTAATGCTTTATCAGAGGGTATTGTTAAGCATTTGTTGTACACAATCAGCAAATGAGGTCACACTCAAAAACTGAACTCAGACCCAATTTGTTTTGTATAAAAAAAATTGTATTTTGTTGTATTTTTTTTCCTAGAACCAAGCGAGCCTGGTACAGGCAAGTGTAAATGGAACTTCTCAAGGCAGGTAGAACAATACAAGCAAGCTGACTGAAAATGACTGTTACAGGTTTGTAAATGATTTAATACAGTGGAAATCACTGTTAGATTACTTTACAGACTTTTTCTACTCAGTGTGATATACCTAGATATCGCACTGGGACATTCCCAAGAGAAAAGGTAAGTAAATGACTTAGTGCATTTGCAGTTATGTTATTGTTCCATAACAACCAACTCCACACTTAGAACAATTTTCATGAAAAACAGTAATTGATTTCCTAAGTTACTGGTTAACAGGTAAGTACTTTGCTGTGGGGGTTGGTATTCCAGGGTTAGAACCAGGGTTCCCCCAGGCTCAAGGATGCACTTTTGAAACACACACAGCAGCACTAGGGTAGCCGGGTGCAGAGTGCTGAGGCCCAATGTTATCCAAAGGAAGCCTCCGGTTTGTGGCTGCTCACAAGCAGGCCACAAGGTTGTAGGAGCAAAGCTCCTGGTGTTAGGCTCAGGGTAAAGGGGGATCAGAGTTAGCACACAAGGTGTACCCGCAGCAGCGGCTGGGTGCAGGGTACTTTTCTGGCGTTGGATACCCAATTGGTTTCAATGGGGATTCTCCAGTTTCAACAAAGACTGCAGGCTCGGGGACTAAGAACTTCTGGAGGTGACCACCGGTTGGAGAGGTAAGTTGGGATGCCTGGGGATGCTGGGACACCGTCGGTAGGGCACCCAAAGGCAGTGGGACTTTGGGTGCAGGGGTGTCTTTAGGTGTCTGGTTTTCTTACTAGATCTGGTCACGGTCGGTGGGGGGGGGGGGGGGGGGGGATCCTCCTGAAAGAGACTGCAGGCTTCGCTGGGAGATTAGAGGCAGGCCAGAGATCTCCAGATCTCAGGTCAGGATTGCCGGGGAGACCACCTCGTGGTGTTGGGCCACTCGAACTCAAGCCATGGGCGTCAGCTGCAGACTCGCAGATTTTGTCCGGCGCCTGAAGCTGTGGGTCAGCAAATTCGGTGCTCATGTGAGACAGTCTTTTCTGTGGAGGGCAGGTCCTCTGAGTTCTTGAGGTTGCTGGCTGCAGGACACACCGGGGATTACGCTTCTGCAGGTTCGAGGTGGGGACAATTCGGTAGGGCTGTGGCCAAGTCAGTGGGCGTCCTCTTCTTAGCTTCGGTATGGCTCTTCAGTCCCCCTTTTCTTCTTGGTCGGTTCTTGGCTGAGGAGGCAAGGTTTGGGGTTGCCCCTAAATACATTTAGCAGACCCCCCAGGATATAGCGGCATGGATTGGCAAATTTAGCAGCACAAAAATGAAAATTTAGCGGCACAAAAATGGAAATTTAGCGGCATATAGTGGAATTTTATTTTGGTTTTTTTGCAACACCAAACACAGATATCTTACTGTTTGAGTTATTTGACAACATGGAGCTATGTACATTTTGTTTATTTACAATTCAGCCCATTTGTTTTAGATAAAAGGCATGTTAATCTTGGCCATGTACGTTCAGTTCTTCTGAGCACTCCAAATCTAGACCAGTATTGTGCTGCTGGTTATAATGTAAAAACAATACCCTGAACCCTAAAATTCCTGGCCCTTGCCCTAAAAACAGCCTGACCCCCCCTGCCCCAAGCCCTAAAAACCCATCCTCCTGCCCTATAAACAACCCCGATGCCTGAGCCCTAACAACTACCCCACAACTACCCCACCCCCAAAACCCAGCCCCACTTACCAGTCCACGTTTGTTATCGATTCTTCCCCTTCCTGCCCATTCACGCATCTAGACTGTGTACTGACTTTAACCAGACATATGCATGGTTAAGGCAAGCTTGGTTGCGCTTGTGGGAAAACTGCACGCCTGGCTCTGCCTCCGTTGTAAGGGCCATTTCCCAAGCAAAATATATGAGTGACTACAGACAAATGTAATTTTACAGAGTGGTATTCCGTACAACAAGGTGTCTGTGCAGTGGATAGCTCAAGAGCTGAACATACTGATGAGAGGATAAAAAGTTTTCCTTTGAGCTGTGTTTTGAATGTTATTAATGTTTGTCTCATATGTGGCACTCGAACAATGTATATGCTTTCAGTCCCTGAAAAGGTGTTTTGGTAACCTCCAGTCTGATGCTTTAGCTAAGCCCAAGGCAGAGGAAGTGATCCTTGTCCCAGTTAACAATCTGACTGGCCACTGTATTTACTGTGTATTTAAGAAGTAGAGTAAAGTATTCTCCCACCTCAATTACTTTCCATCTCATGTCCACAATTCTACTTCCAAATTCACTGCACAGTCAGAAGGTGTAATATAATATTACATTGACTTAAATGCAATGTTGTGACTGGTGCCAGGATCCCGTTACCAGGGAACAAGAAGCTGTTCGGAAGTCATTTCCGACCCACAGAAATACTAAAAATAAAAGATTAATGTCCCCCGAAGGCCCGCCGCACACGGGGGACGCGGCGGGCCTCGGGGGACATTAATCTTTTATTTTTAGTATTTCTGGGGGTCGGAAATGACTTCCGAACAGCTTCTTGTTCCCTGCTAACGGGATCCTTGCAGGGACGGTTGTAACTCCGGTCTGTGTTCGCCGGCCTGGTCTCTGGAGAAGAGGAAGAGTCTTTGTGTGTGTGTCGCTGCCGCTTCTTGCTGGTCTTCTCCCTCTCTCGGCCGCCGTGGTCTCCTCCCTCTCTCGGCCGCCGTCCTTGACCTCCTCTCGCTCCTTCTCTCGCCGCGAAATCCTGGGGAATGGAAAATGGGTGCGCATGGGACTGGATTTTAAGGCGGAAACGGCAAATTTCGCGGGCTTTTGCCCAAATATCGCGGCATTTCAACAGATCGGCCGATTTCGCGATTGTTTGGCAAATCGCGATAAGCTGGAGGGTCTGATTTAGGAGTGTTACAGGTAGGTAAAGGTTGGGACCTTTGGGTGGGTACACCCCCTACTATGCCAGTGGGAGGGGGCATATGCCTCACTCTGGTTGGCTGGGTCCCCCCATCTGCAAGATGGCGGGGACTGAGCATGGTGCTTCACCTCGCCTCCCCCACCTGAAGGGTGGTGTTGGCAAAGGTGGGCACACCGCCCTTCCTCACGGGTTTCTAAGGTCTTTTCCCAGACAAACTGGTGTACCCATGAGGTCATAAGACCCAGCATCTGCCCCTATAAAGGTCAGGAGTCTGTCCCTGCAGTTACCAAAGAACAGTTCCCAAAGGAGTGCCCTCCAGTGTGACTTCTTCGCTTTTCTCATTACACAGGCCCTCTCAAAGGCTGTGAACCATTTTGTGATATCATTGTAGTGTAGTTCCTATATTCCCAATAGGCTCTGCGCATTGGAATAACATAAATGGCAGTTTAGACGTAGGACTGAGGTCGACTATGTCTCTACTGAATATGTTAGACTTAATTAGGTATGCCAGCTAGTTCAGAGGTCACTAGAAACTCTCGAATGAACAGGGAGGAGTTAACTTCCCTGATTAGGCAAGAAGGGATTAGTTTCTGACAACCGCATAAAAATGACAACTTTGCTCCCTCCAGAATAAGGAGTATATCTCCAGTCATGTGTAAGCAATAGATAGCTATTTCACTCAGTCAATCGTGCATACTTAGTTACACCAGAGTACAGAGAAATAGAGAGACGGGCGTTTTCAATAAAAGGTGTTATTTATTGAGCAGTCTTCTTTCTCATGCAAGAGTAGTGAATTGCCACAATTGCAATACTTATCATAAAGTAAAGTGCGTACAGTAAAAGAAGTATTATGAAATAATACTGTAAAAGCATCGATCTGGTTTCTGAGCCATATGATACTTAAAACTGATAAAATATATATATATTTTTTTGTTGTTGTTTTTTTTGGTTTTTTAGCTTGTATAGCGCGCAGCTGCCCCAGCAAAGGGGCGTCCCGGCGCTTACTGTATGAACGGGGACAGAGGATAGGAAGGTAGGAGGGAAGGGAGAAGTTAACCGAAGAGGTGTGTTTTTATTGCTTTCCTAAAGGTTAGTAGATTTTGTATCCCTCGGATCTGGTCTGGGAGGCCATTCCAGAGTTTGGCGGCCAGGTATTTGAAGGAACGGCCACCCATCCTGGATAGTTTGATACGGGATACCGTTGCGAGATTCTGGCCTTCTGAGTGTAGAGCACGCCGAGGGACGTAGGTAGACAAGAGTGGGCAGAGCATGAGGGGGGTGGGGGTGGGGGGCATTTTTAGGATTTTAAAAGCTAGGCATAGCGTTTTGAAGTGTATCCTTTTCTCCATTGGGAACCAGTGGAGCTTGAGAAGGACGCTAGCCACAGACGTGTGGCGAGGGAGACCTACCAGAGCCCTGGCGGCAGCGTTCTGGACTTGCTGGAGTCTAGCTTTTGCTGCAACGTTCGCTCCTAGCAAAAGGGAGCTGGCGTAGTCCAGCCTGGAGAGGATGGCTGCTTGGACTATCGTCTGACGGGTTTGTCAAAAAATCCCAGGATAGGCCTAAGGTTCCGTAAAATGACGAAGCAGGTTGCTGCCACTTTTTTTAGTATGGTGAGTAAATTTGAGGGCAGAGTCTACCCAGACTCTTAGGTTTTTAACACAGTCCTTGGGCACAGGTGGTAGTCCCAGATTTTCTGGCCACTAGTTGTTCCCCCAGGTGTTTGTCTTTTTTCCCACCAACAACACCTCTGTTTTGCCGGCGTTGAGCATACAAAGATAAAAGTTTGACTAAACGTACCTAACCTAAGCCTAGTATGTGGGAAGGAGTAAGGGAGTTGCAGTTTAAGTTAAGTTACTTTTGCCAAGAATCTGAATCAAGAATTCTCTAAGGATCTAATCAGCTCCGTACCTTGGTTTTAGAATGAAGGAGGTCTTGTATCTCGTTCGCAGGACTCGATCTCCCAGTAACCCGCAAGGGTGACTGGAAACACTGGAGCTGGATTTTCTCGGCAGGAGAAAAGACAGCGTCTTTCTCAGTGCGTCAAATGGGAGGGACGGCTTCCCTCGGCACTCGCATCAGCTGGAATTTGGGTAAGTAGATAGCCGCTCTGCTCCAAACCACCGTGTGTTGCTTAAGGCAAATGCTGGTATATTTATACATGGAAGGTGCTGTGTTAGACGTAAGGTTGGACATAAGACGTCACTAAGAACTGTCACTAAGAACTGGCAGTTCTTTCAGGAATCGCAGGAGTTCTAGGACAAATCAAAACAAAAGCAGGGGGAATTCCCAGGTTGCTGGAGGTTTGGTTTGTTTACAGAACGAGTTGTACTTTCTAGGAGTCTAAGGAAGTAGCCTTGCCGTATTTGGACTGAATTGGCTATGACTAAATATGGATATGATTCTTATGCCTTTATAAGGATATGATTTTGTTATAACCACATAAAGGCATGAATCAGCAATATTTAATTAGGGTCCTAGATACGTTTACCACATCATCACTTCATATTTAGGGACAATCAGTTTGAGGATTTTAGATCATAAGATTGCTCTTTATCCTTATTAAGTACATTTCTGCCACCATCTCTGCTCTCTCTCCAGAGCCAGCAGTCTGGTCTCTAGATCCAATATTTTGGTCAACCTTGCTAGCAGGTTGCCGTCCTCATTGAGGCGGTCCTCAATAGCACCTGGTCCACGTGTGTGAACTCTAGGTGCGGAGAGGTTTATTCTTGCATTCAGGGCCACTGGAGCCCTTCTCTCCCTATGAAGTGAAAGGGGAGGGGGGGGGAGGGGGGGAGCGTGAAGGTATCTTCATCCCCGCCATATTCTTCCACATCTGAGAGGTCTTCACCATTCTCAGAGGGATGGTCCTTGGCATACCCAGCCAACAGCTCCTGGAGCATCCGTTTGCTGGGATGGGACCACATGGTTATATTTTGAATGTTGCATAGGCATCTTAACTCTTTGAAAGATAAGTGGAGGTAAGGGGTGAGGTCTAGCTCCTCAACATGGTCCTCTATGCCATTGTGTTTATCTTCACTAAAAGCTGGGTTCTTGTTAAAGAGACTGCAAGAAAGTGCCCATTTCTGCATGGTTGCCCCCACTTTTTGCTGAACTGCTGATGTATTTTGACAGTGTGCCCTTGGCTCCTGCTAATCGGGTAGCTATGGCCTATGTTCTTGCCCTAAAACTGCAGTAAAGACAAAACCCAATGGTCACTCCCTGGCCACAGGCCACCCCGGGTAAATGGTACCCTAGGTACCCAGGGCACTGTGACCACGGAAGGCCTCTAATGTAAAATGCACTCAGAGGGCACCTTAGAGATGCCCCCTGAAAACCGACCAGCCGCGGGCTGGTACCTGATTGGCTGCCAGCCATTTGCCACCACTAAACAGGTTTCTGGACTCCTGGGCTCTCTAGGTCCAGAAACAAAGCCCATCCTGGCAGTCGTGTCATGCCTTCTCCCCCAGGATGGGCTGGTCCACGAAGGAGAAGGTTTAAATGCCTGCCACACAACCTTCGGTGGCTCAACCAAGTGTCCAGGCACCTCCAAGATCCCAATTTACCTCTCCAGTCAGTAATCACTGTGAGAAAGTGTCATCTTTCTTGCATTGGTAGGCCCACACTTTTTTTTGACTGCTGATGTGCTTTGACTCAGTGTGCCCTGGGCTCCTGCCAACCAGGTACCCAGGGCCTGTGTTCCTTCCCTAAAACTGTGTTGAAACTAAAACCCAATTGGCATCTCTGCCACCTGTCAGCCCCTAGTAAATGGTACCCTAGGTACCCAGGGCATGGTGACCAGAGAAGACCCCCTAAGGGCTGCAGCACTTATTGTACCACCCTTAGGGGCCCTGTGCCCTGGCACCCACACAATACCTTTGCAGGCTGAGTGCCTAAGTACAGAACTAAACAAAGAGTCAACATGGCACACATCCCTGTGTGCCATGCACACAAACCCACTGCCCTGGCATAAATCAGTCACCACTCTAGATGGGTGCCCTATGCCAGTGGTGTGGGCACAGGTGCATGAGCCCTGTGCCCCTACAGTACCCAGGGCCATTCCTGGGCACTATAAGTGCAGTGATGCCATTAAGAGTATATGGTGCTGGGAGGTTGTCATTACGAACACGACAGCACCATAATGACTACACTGAAGACTGACAAGTTTTGTATCAAACTTCTCAGCACTGATGCCAGTGTGGGATTTAATGAAAAATGCACCACAGAGGGCATCTTAGAGATGCCCCCTGAAACCTAACCACAATCCACGTCTGGACTGAGAGGCTGCCTAGGCTGCCACACAGCAGACATGTTGCTGGACTCTTAAAAAATGGGACTCCCATTAGCAGAGGCTCTGCTGCAACAACACCCATGGTGCCAGCCAGGAGGCTCCAGACTAGCCCACTCTGCACCCGCCGAGCCCAGCCAGTGCCCAAGTGATCCAATACCACGAGGACGTCCCCACGGGCGACTGGGACTCGAAGTCCAGTGCCCACATACCCTCCTCGACGAACCAGACGACGCCTGCAGACTCGGAACCAGGAGCCCCTCCAACCACAACCAGCAGACGGTAAGCTTTCCCGACACCTAAAGACACCCGTCGCCCTACAGCCCCCTGTGCCTTCCTTTGGGGTACCTACCTGTGCTCCAAGATCCCAACTAACTTCTCGAAGTGGTGTCGCCCCTGAAGAGTCTCTGTCCCGAGCCTGCAGCCTTTGTTCGCTTGTGACCTTTCCCATTGAACAACATTGAGCACCCGACGGCTCAAAAGCACCCTGCACCCAGCCGCCCGAGTACCGCTGGCCGTACCACCTTTGCCCTATCCTACTTCCCCCATATGCCCTGAGCAAGTGACCTGGAGCTCAGCTCCCACAGCCGCGTGGCCTGTTAGTCAGCAGCCACCAGCCGGAGGCCCTCTGCCCCTCATTGGATAACATTGGGCCCAACTACCTCTGCACCCGGCCGCCCCTGTACCACTGAGGGTGAACCTCACTGTACTTACCTGACCCTGGGGGACCCCTGAGTCTATGCCCAGAACCTTAACTTCACCAGCCGAGTACTCACCTGGAACCCGGTAACTCATAACTGCCACTGTATAACATTGACTAATTTGACTCGAAAAATCTTCTAAGTGCTTACTTTTGAAAACTTGAAATATTCCTATAAAATCATCCAAGTAACGAATTCCGAAGTACTTACCTGTGACCGGGAGAGAAGCCAATACTATACCTTGTAGCCCGGTATTGAACCACAAAAGTAATCTGAACGGGTTTACCCGTAATCTGCATTTTCCCCATAGGAATCCATTGTCTGCTTTTCTATGAAATTTCTTTTAAGTGTCTACTTTTGAAAACTTGAAATATTCTTTAAAAATCATACGAGTTGGGTGGTTTTTGGTTTTCTTTGCTCTTTTGAAAGTTTGTTCGCATCTACAGTGTGTCCAGCTTTGGAGCTGGCTTTGTAACAAGGCACGGTTCTGTTTATTTTATTGTCTGTGATCCCTATCCTATAGAGTAATTAGAGTAAGGAACAGTATGATCATATGCTGTGTATGTATGCGTTTTCATATGTCAATAAAAAGATTTAATACTAAAAATCATACAAAATACTGAAACGTAATTACTTACCTGTTTTAAGTTGAGACCCCAGTGCTGGACCCAGGAGCCCAGTACTGGATTACAAAAGTAACGAGATCTTACTTTACCTGCAACCTGATTTTTCTCCCATTGGATAACATTGCCAGATTTCTGTTGAAAAGTTTGAACTTTTAAAATAGCTTTATATTCCTGAAAAATCACTGCAACCACTAAAAAATGTTTACTAAATTGTTTTCAGCTTAGACCCCAGGACTGAATCTAGGATCCAGTCCTGGAACTACCAAAGTAATCAACTGTGTTTATATAAGAAAATCCATTGAGCTCAATGCTAAATTGTTGCCAACTGCAACCCCTGTACCTATTGTGTTTACAAAGTTTATTGCCTTTCTGCAAAGTACTCATTTGAGACCTCTCATATTGAGAACAGTATATTTTGATACCTGTTGGTTCTAGAAATAAAATTAATAAATATCTTTGATATAAAAACAATTGGCCTGGAGTTCAGTCTTTGAGCGTGTGAAACCTTCTGCTGACTGTGTGTACAACAAATGCTTTACACTGTCCTCTGGTACTGCCTTACTGCTCGACCAAGCTACCACTTTAGAGAGTAAGATCACACATGGCTTTAACCTCTGTTATACCTCTGAGGTTTGTGGACTCTATACACACTGTACCTTATTCTGGTTCAATATATATAGAGCCACTTTCTCAAGGTCACCTTCAGGAAGCCTCCCTGCCCGAGCCTGCAGCATCTTTGCCAAAGATTTCCATTGAATTCCACAGGGCCCCTGACATAGCCTTGCCACGCTGCACCCGGCCACCCCTGTGCAGCTGGTGGACAAGCTCCTGTGCGGATTGTTGGCCCCTGCGGTGCTGATACTAACACCAGGAATCTTGCTTCCCAGACAAGTGGCCTGCATGTGAGCAGTCCCTGACCGAAGGCCTCCTCAGCCCCACTGGCTAAGATTGCGCCCCTGCACTATGCACCCGGCCTCCCTAGTACCACTCGTGGTGCAATTTGAGTGCCCATCTGGACCGTGGGGAAACTTTGGTCCTAACCCCTAGAAGCCATACTTGCAGGTTGTTAACTTAGCTGTAAATTGTTAACACTCTTTTCCCCATAGGAACCAATGTTATGAGTTTTTTGTTCCTCAAAATGTCTAAGTGCTGACCTGTCTTTTAACAGAAAAGTAACAGCGTTATACCAAAAGGAATATGGTACTTACCAGTATGCATCTGTTCTTGGCATAGGCTGAAGAGTGGTACATTTATGAATAGATCACCATCTGGTGTTGGGCTCGGATGATTGCACTTGTTTTTCTCTTGGAGAAGTCTTTGTAGTCACGGGACTGGTGACTCCTCCCTTGGGTGATAGTGCCATGGGCATCGGCTCCATCCTTAGATTGTTTTGCCATAGTAGGGTTAGATGGAGTAGTATGATAGAATACAGAAAGAGATGCCCATGTAAGTGTATCTAAATAAGATAATGTTGGAACAGACACAGGTTTCCGGGGAGGCATTGAGGGCATGTACCACTCTGCAGCCCTCTATGCCAAGAACAGATGCATACTGGTATGTAGCATATTCCGTTCGAGGCATATGGGCTGCAGATGGTACATTTATGAATAGATTACACAGCAGTTACCTCCCTAGCGGTGGTTACAGGTGTCTGTTGCAACAGTTTGAAATAAAGTTTTTAATACAGCCTGGCCCACATTTGCTTGTTGTCTTGCCTGCACGTCAACACAGTAGTGTTTTGTGAAGGTATGCGGTGTAGACCAAGTTGCTGCCTTGCATATGTCATCTATGGGAATGTTCCCTAAGAATGCCATAGATGCCCCTAGTTTACGTGTAGAATGAGCTCTAGGGGGGACAGTTAGTGTTCTTTTTGCTTTTATGTAACATATCTGTATGCATTTAACAATCCATCTGGCAATACCTGCTTTAGATATAGGGTTGCCTTTATGTGCTACAAACAGTTGTTTAGTTTCCCTGAAAGTTTGTGTTCTTTCTATGTAATATAATATTGCCCTTTTGACGTCTAGTGTGTGTAGGGCCCTTTCTGCTACCGTCTGTGGTTTTGGAAAAAGACTGGTAGTTCCACTGGCTGATTGCTGTGGAATGCTGAAATTACTTTAGGCAAGAACTTTGGGTTTGTTCTAAGAACGACTTTATTCTGGTGTAGCTGTAGAAATGGTTCTTGTATTGTTAATGCCTGTAACTCACTTACTCTCCTGAGTGAGGTAATGGCTATAAGGAAAGCCACCTTCCATGTAAGAAATTATATTTCACACCTATGCATAGGTTCAAAAGGTGGTCCCATTAGTTTGGTGAGTACTATGATGAGGTTCCAGACTGGAGAAAGTGGTAGCCTTGGTGGAATACCTCTTTTGAGTCCTTCCATGAAAGCCTTGATTGCGGGTACCCTGAACAGAGATAAATGTTGTCTGTTCTGTAGGTATGCTGCTATAGCTACAAGATGTACTAAAATGGAGCAAGGTTACATTGCTGTAAGTGTAGTAGGTAGCAGATAATATTTTGTGTAGATGCGTCCAGAGGGTTGATGTTGTTACTGTTACAGTATACAGCAAACCTTTTCCACTTTACTGCATAGCAGGCTCTGGTGGTGGCACGTCTCGCTTGTTTAATAATTTCCATACAGTTTGGAGGTAAATTTAGGTATCCAAATTCTAAGATCTCAGGAGCCAGATCGCTAGGTTCAGTTGTTTGGGATCTGGGTGCATTATTTCTCCATGCTTCTGTGTAAGGTGCATGGGTGAGATCTTTAATGTTTGGTGTGGCACTTGTGAGAGTTGTAGGAGCGTGGTGAACCATGGCTGCCGTGCCCACGTGGGTGCTACCAATATCATGGTCATTGAATGTTGTTGCAGTTTTCGAACCACTAATGGAATTAGTGGGAGAGGGGGAAAAGCGTATGCGAATTTGTTGGACCAATTTATCCATAATGCATTGCCCTGCGAGAGGTGGTGTGGATACCTGGATGCGAAGCTTTGGCATTTTGCGTTTTGATGAGTGGCAAAGAGATCTATCTCCAGTTGTCCCCATCTTTGGAAGAATGGTTGCAGTATTTGGTTGCGCAGTTCCCATTCGTGTATTTGTTCTGACTCTGCTTAAGATGTCTGCTATCTGATTTTGAACTCCTGGAAGGTGTTCTGCTAACAGATAGATGTTTTGAGGAATGGCCCATCTCCAAATTTCCTGCGCTAGTCTGGATAGTTGGAGTGAGTGTGTCCCCCCCCCCTGTTTTTGAATATAATACATTGCAGTCATGTTGTCTGTTCTGATCAGGACTGCTTTGTTGAGAACATGCATTTGAAAAGCTTTTAATGCTAGAAACACTGCTAGTAGCTCTAGATGATTTATGTGCAGTCTTTTGTGCTGTACACTCCATCTCCCTTGTACTGTGTATTTGTCCATATGAGCTCCCCATTCAGTGAGCGATGCATCCGATGTTAGTATCACTTGTGGAATTGGCTCTAGGAACGACCGCCCTCTGGAAAGGTTTGTTGTATTCCACCACTTCAGAGAGCAATGCGTGCGGTCGTCCACCAACACCAGATCTGTAATCTGACCTTGAGCCGGATTCCACTGTGTTGCTAAACATTCCTGAAGCGGACGCATTTGCAATCTGGCATATGGGATCAACAGTATGCAAGAGGACATCATCCCTAATAACTGCATGAACACTCGAGCTGGTAATGAGTGTTGCGGTTGAAATCTTTGAATTAGGGTACTCATTGTTGAATCCAGACTGGATTGGGGTATACTATAGCTTTTTCTGTATTTATAGTAGCCCCTAGATATTGTTGAACTTTGTTTGGTTGCAGGTGGGATTTTGTGTAGTTCACCGTAAACCCTAGCTAGTGCAGCAGTTGAATTGTCTTTTGTGTGTTTTGAAGACATTCTTCTTGTGGCTTTGCCTTTATTAGCCAGTCGTCCAAGTAAGGGAAGACATGTATTTGCGGTCTTCTTAGGTGTGCTGCGACCACTGCTAGGCATTTTGTGAACACCCTTGGTGCTGTTGTGACTCCAAACAGAAGGACTTTGAATTGATAATGTCGTCCTTCTATTACAAATCTGAGGTATTTTTTGTGAGCTTTGTGAATTGGGATATGAAAGTAGGCGTCTTTTAGATCCAGTGTAGAAAGAAAGTCCCCTTTCTTCAGTAAAGGAAGTACTTGTTGGATTGTGACCATGTGGAAATGTTCCGAATTTATGTATGCATTGAGAGGTCTGAGGTCTAATATAGGCCTTAGAGATCCATCTTTTTTGGGAATTAGGAAGTATAGAGAGTATACTCCTGTTCCTTGTTGATGTTGTGGAACCTCCTCTATTGCGTTCTTTTGTAATAGTACCTCCTGTTTTAATAAAGGCACATGATCTTGACTCATTGGACGCTGTCTGGGGGGGGGATGTTTGGTAGGTTACCAGTAAGTTCTAGGTAATAACCATGTTGGATAATTTGTCTCACCTACCTGTCTGATGTGATGTTTTCCCAGACAGGCAGGAACTGGTCTGGGGGGAGCTGTATGAAGTCACTGTTTTGGGGTAGGAGAGTTGCAGTTGTTGTTTCCGCGACCTCTACCCTTGTTGTTGTTACCTCTGTAACTTCCTCTTGAATTACCTCTAGGTGATGTTGGTGTAAAAGAGGTTGATTGATTGGTTGTGCCTGTATTTTTTGATCCACCTCTATAGGTGAATCTACGAAAGGAACCTCTCTGAGATGACTGTTGCAATGCTCCCATTGACTTAGCCGTTTCAGTGTCCTTCTTCATCTTCTCTAACGCCTCATCTGTGCTTGAGCCTAAGAGTGCTTTCCCATCAAAAGGCTGGTTCAATAAAGAAGTTTGTAGGAGGAAGAGGAGAAGAAGGTGTGTCCATAGGCTGTGGAGAAAGGGGATGAGTTGTATTTGTCCCCATTGTTCTCTTCTTAGGAGGAGGAGCTTTCCCCCCCAAACGGTTGTGTCTTCCTCCTTTTAGGTGGTTTTGCCACCACCATGCCAGTTTGTGGATCAATAAACAAAGTATTTTGTTTTGGATCTATGTCCTGCTCCTGCATCAGTACCAAAGCTTTTGGGTCCGATAGGTACTTTTGCCTCTGTGTTTCGGTGCTATGTGTTTTCGGCACGGAGGGTTTGCTAGAGTCCGATCTTTTCGGTGTCGAGGGAATCTTCGACGTCGAAACAGGTTTCGGTTTCGAACTGGAGTGTTTCGACTTCGAGCTCTCTTTGGTGTCTATGTCGACCGTTTGTCGGATCTGAAATGGAGACGGCAGAGTGTTTCTGTTTCGTTGCCGAGCCAGAAGGCGGGGCGTCGGAAACTTTTTTCGGTTTTCTGCCCGGGGTCGACACCAATCGGGGTCGGTTTTTTGGTAAAGGGACGTCGTCACTCACGGTTTGATGAATGTCGCCTTCTTCGACATCAGACTCGTCCGCTTCCGACCCCAACCCATCCTCGTCTTCTTCCTCCTCGGAGTGTTCTACCTCGAACAGTTCTGGGATTGCAATGGACTCCATCCTCGATACCTCGTATCTTCGGGCTCGAAGGTCTCTAATCGTCGACTTGGAGGAAAGGCTGCACAGGATTCACAATCCCTGGATTCGTGGTCCGGTGACAAACAGAGGTTGCACACCTTGTGTAGGCCCTTGTGTGGGAACTTAGCACCACAAGATGGACATTTCTTGAATGGAGTCCTTTCCATGGACTCCGGGCTGGACTACGTCGAAAAAGGCCTCACGGTCCCGTCGACGTAGAGTCGAAATGGGAATGAACTCGCGCTCGATGAACAATACCGTCGAATTGGAAAGGGAATACGCGCCGAAATATAACTTTCTCAAATTCGATCTGGAGCTCTTCGATCCTCATCCGAAACAGATGGCGGAAAAAAACAATCTAAGGATGTAGCCGATACCCATGTGCACTATCACCCAAGGGAGGAGTCACCAGTCCTGTGACTACAAAAGACTTTTCCAAGAGAAAACCAAGTGCAACCATCCGAGCCCAACACCAGATGGCGATCTATTCATAAATGTATCATCTGCAGCCCATATGACTCGAACAGTGTCTTACTTATCTTTGTATTGTAGGTTCGACAGTGTGATACCTAGGCATATCACCCAGAGTAGTCTATGTAAGGACTAGGATGCTGTTTACTTGGCTCATTACTAATATTAAAAAAATATTAAACGCCAAGCATTTTGTTGAAGGTTAATTTAAGTTAAACAAAGAAATTAACTAGGGTGTCCTGCACCATTTAACTGTTGGAACATCTTCATCTTTAAAGGCATCTTGAAGCAAACATAAAAATAAGATAAAGTGTCTTGATAATAAAAATAATGTACATCAGACTATCAGTGCATTGAGAAGTTTTTTTTATTTTTTATAAATGGATAGTTTTGAAACGTGAATTTAGAAACTTTCTTGCTTACCCCACCCCGAGAACAGTGGCAATAGTGAACTAAGAGGCAAGTCAGAGGTTATGTGCACCTTTTGGGTGGCCTGGGTGGCTATTGCACATGAACAACATTATGTTTTTTTAAATTCAACAAAGGAGAAGGTTTTATACAGTGAACATCCGGAAGTCATGTATTTTGAGGTCCTCTTATACGTGATAATAAAGAAAAAAGGAGGGAAAATGAAATACAACAATTGCTTAGTATCACAAAATTTGGTCACATAGGGAAGCCAGGATTGAGCCTAGTTTTTCACATTGTGCAAATCAGCCACTAGAAGTACATGCTTCAATTCCCCTACAATCACCCTTCTACCTCTACCCCTCAAAGTGCCAACCTGCTGCCATCAACGTGGCCTCGGTCACACCACAGACCAAAGTTTGTGGCCCCACTGTAAATGTTTGCAAGTACCTATGGTTTAAACATTCAAGCATTCCTTTGCACTCATCATACATGCGCACTCTTAATCATCCTTGCATGCGTGAATCCATTCATCCACCCACTGACTAATTTTTGGAATCACTCACTGGTAAAAAATGTAATGGAGCAGTAAACAGCCATTCTGAAAGGGGATAGTGGATGCTTATTTTAAAGTTCTAGTAAAGTCACGCTTACAAGTCAAAACACAAACAATAAAACAATCATACACTATGGACAATACAGTTCCAAAATAGCGGCCCGGTTTAGAACCAGCAGCTGTGCGAGATGCAGTGCACTATAGATAAAGTGTGTGTCAAGCAAGCATGCAACCCTGCTAGTACTGTCTGGTTCCCTAAACAAAAAGAGGATACGAGGAGAAGGAAACTAGCGAAAGGAGGGCTATAGAAGGAGAAAACTGAAAAAGACAGGAATAGCCAACCAGTACAGGAACCGAATTATGCTGGTTTTTTAAGACGGGCAAGAGATCAGGTAAAATGCCATCAACCATAGGGCAATGGAGAGTACATCGAAGTCATGGACAGCAGAAGAACGTTAATGACATTAGACCAAATAAATGATTGAGGAGGGCTTCACTGAATCCTTTCTACATACAGGCATATGTATTGAATTGTACAAGTCTTTTTTGATTAAGCCAAATCTAAAAAGTATCTTTACACACACATAGCTAAATCCTACAAACAAAACTACTAATATGTACAAAATTTCAAGGGGCAAAACAATATGCAACTCCACCCAAACCTTAGCCTAAACATGGTAACCTGTGAGATTCTTTGTAACAAACAATGGTCTACAAGCTTTAACGCACAAGTTACTACTTGTGTAACGATATATCTGTAAGAGACATTAGTTAGTGATAGATTCCTTACCTTAGAATATCCCCAGGCGTTAGACTGGATCCGGAAATTTTTGCGTAGCAATACCCCTGCGCGTCGGTAGGCGTCGTCCGCGGCTCCGCGTGCGTCGGCGTCGTTAGCGCCGGAACTGACGTCGCCGGAGTACTTAGACGCCGCCCATGCACGCTGACATCAGTTCTGATACACAGCTTTTCCGCGCCAGATACGCAGAGCCAGGATAGAACCAACACTGGTGCAATGAAACTAGGGCCCTGAAAGGGGAAGACCTTAACCCTAGATATCGGTTCGCAGAACGGGGAGGATGGGTGGGTCGGTAAGGAATCTATCACTAACTAATGTCTCTTACAGATATATCGTTACACAAGTAGTAACTTGTGCATCTGAAAGAGACACGTTAGTGATAGCTTCCTTACCTTAGAATAGATACCCCAGCAATACCAACCCCGGTGGTGGGTCTGCGAACCAATAATCACACCAGAAAGTCCTGGAGGATGGAACTGCCAAGAAGCCTTCCCTCCGGACTTGGCTGTCCAAGCAGTAGTGTCTTGCAAACATGTGCAGCGAGGCCCACGTAGCGCCTGGCAAATGTCCTGCAAGGGCACTCCCCGGCCCAGGGCAGTTGTAGTCGCCGTGGCCAGAGTAGAATGAGCCCGCAATCCAACCGGGGGGCTCCTTTTTAGCCAAGGAGTAGCATGCCTGGATACACATGATGATCCACCGCGAGATGGTCCGCTTGTGCACCGCCTTTGCCTTCTTCGCGCCCACGTAACCAACAAAGAGTTCCACCCGGAACTGGCGTGTGCGATACAGATAATAAGTGAGCGAACGTTTTGGGTCCAGACGGTGGAGCCTGTCTTCCTCTTTCGAGGGATGCGGAGGCGGAAAGAAGGTGGGCAGGGTAATGGACTGCCCGATGTGGAAGGCTGTGACAACCTTGGGCAGGAAAGAGGGTCTCGTCTGCAACACTACCTTGTCCGGATGGACAGAGAGGAAAGGAGGTGTAGAAGAAAGAGCCTGGAGCTCACTCACTCTCCTGGCAGAGGTGATGGCCACCAGGAAAGCAGTCTTCAAAGTAAGAAGACGGAGAGGACAGTTATGGAGCGGCTCAAAGGGAGCACACTTTAGATAAGTAAGAACAAGATTCAAGTCCCACTGGGGCATCACGAAGGGAACAGGAGGGAACATATGAGTGATGCCCTTCAAGAATCTGTTGAAAATGGGGGACTTGAACAAAGAAGGCTGATCAGGTAGCCTCAGGAAGGCGGAAAGGGCAGAAAGGTAGCCCTTGAGAGTGCCCAGAGCAGAGCCCTGCTGGGCAAGAGAAAGAAGGAAGAGAAGAACCTCAGAGAGGATCCACATCCTTTGCTGTGCACCATGCCACAAATCTGTTCCACCTGCAGGCGTATACCGACTTTGTGGAGGGACATCTGGCTGCCAGAATGACATCACAGACTTCGGGAGGCAAGTCAAATGGCCTCAACTGCCGCCGCTCAATCTCCAAGCTTGTAGGTGGAGACTGGACAGGTTCGGGTGCAGAACCGCCCCCTGCTGCTGCGACAGAAGGTCCTCCCGAAGAGGCAGACGAATCGGGGGATCGACTGACATGCCGAGTAGCCCGGGATACCAGTATCTTCGTGCCCAGTCTGGAGCCACAAGAATAACCTGGGCCCGGTCGCACCTGATCTTCTTCAGCACTCTGGGCAGAAGTGGTATAGGCGGAAAGGCGTACAATAGACCACAACTCCACTCGCGACGAAAAGAGTCTCCGAGCGAGTGCCGCCTGGGACATTCCAATGAGCAGAATGCAAATGCTACTTACCAGTATGCATCTGTTCTTGGCATGTAGGGCTGCTGACATTCATATCTGTGCATAGATCGCCACCTAGTGTTGGGTCCGGATGATTGCACATTGTTGTCCTGGAAGAGTCTTCGAAGTATCACGAGATAGGTGGCTCCTCCCCTGGACTACAGTGCGCATGGGCATCGCCTCCATCCCCAGATTGTTTTTAGCCATTGGCAGAGATGGAGTGAAGAATGTGAGTGATGACCATGCTATGAGCATATGTATGTATATGAATGAATTCTGCAGCTGCTACAGGCGCCGGGGAGGAGGGTGGGCGATATGAATGTCAGCAGCCCTACATGCCAAGAACAGATGCATACTGGTAAGTAGCATTTGCAGTTCGAGGCATGTGGGCTGCTGAATTCATATCTGTGCATAGAATACATAGCAGTCCCTCCATTAGCGGCGGTCGCCCGTGCCAGCTGCAGCAGTCTGAAAAAGCGTTTTTAGAACAGCCTGACCAACAGCTGCCTGCTGTTTGGAATGCACGTCTACACAGTAGTGTTTAGTGAAGGTATGTGTGGTAGACCATGTGGCTGCTCTACAGATATCTTCTAAGGGAATGTTACCCAGGAAAGCCATAGAGGCCCCCAACTTCCTGGTGGAGTGGGCCCTCGGTGGGACAGTGAGAGTGCGCTTAGCTTTAGCGTAACAGATCTGGATGCACTTTACTATCCACCTAGCAATCCCCGCTTTGGAGATAGCGTTTCCCTTGTGGTGTGTGGCAAAAGCAACAAAAAGTTGTTTGGTTTTGCGGATATCCTTTGTCCTGTCTACATAATACATCAAGGCCCTCTTAACATCAAGGGTGTGGAGCATGCGCTCTGCCAGCGTCTCTGGGTTTTGGAAAAACACCGGCAATTCGATTGTCTGGTTGATGTGGAACTGTGATACCACTTTTGGCAGGAATTTAGGGTTGGTGCGGAGCACCACCCTGTTAGCATGTACCTGGAAGAAAGGTTTTTGGATGGTGAGCGCCTGCAGCTCGCTAACCCTCCGTAGCGATGTAATTGCTACTAAGAACGCAACCTTCCAAGTCAGAAACTGAAGCTCACAAGAGTGCAGTGGCTCAAAGGGAGGACCCATCAGCCTCGTAAGAACCACGTTGAGGTTCCATTCTGGAGCTGGTGGAGTCCTTGGTGGAATGACCCTTTTGAGTCCTTCCAGAAAGGCCTTGATAGCAGGGACCTTAAAGAGTGACAGGTGCTGCCTATTCTGGAGGTATGCTGCCATAGCAGACAGGTGAATGCGGATGGAAGAGTACGCTAGATTGCATTGATACAAGTGGAAAAGGTAACAGATGATATTTTGAATGGAAGCATCTAGCGGGTCAATATTGTGGTTAGCACAGTAGATGACGAACCTCTTCCACTTAGCCGCATAACAAGCTCTAGTAGTGGGCTTCCTTGCCTCCCGAATGATGTCCATGCAATCGGGAGGAAGATTGAGGTAGCCAAACTCTAGGACTTCAGGAGCCAGATCGCCAGGTTGAGCTGTTGCGGATCTGGGTGCTGAATGTCGCCATGGTTCTGCGTCAGAAGGCTGGGAGTGAGATGAAGCCTTTGATGCGGTACCACAGAGAGTTCCAGAAACGTGGTGTACCATGGTTGGCGAGCCCACGTCGGAGCAACCAGGATGAGAGTCATCGAGTGTTGCCTGAGCTTGCGTGCCACCAGCGGTATCAGAGGTGCTGGGGGAAAAGCGTACGCAAATCTGCCTGACCAGTTCATCCACATCGCATTGCCCTGTGATTGGGGGTGTGGGAACCTGGCGGCGAAGCTTTGGCATTTTGCGTTCTCCTTTGTGGCAAATAGGTCTATCTCTGGATGACCCCACCTTTGGAAGTACGGTCGGAGTACTGATGGATGTAGCTCCCACTCGTGCATCTGATGGCTGTGCCTGCTGAGCAGATCCGCCATTTGATTGTCCTTGCCCGGGAGATGCTCCGCCATGAGGAAGATGTTCCTCTGAATGGCCCACTTCCACATGCTCTGAGCCAGATGAGACAGCTGCGGAGAGTGTGTGCCTCCCTGCTTCTGAATGTAGTACATGGCCGTCATGTTGTCCGTCCGGATCAACACGACCTTGTTGCACAGATGTACTTTGAACGCCTTGAAGATTGCCATCAGTTCCAACACATTGATGTGCATCTTCCTCTGCTGTAGTGTCCATAGTCCCTGCACAGTGTAATGGAGTACATGCGCTCCCCATCCCTGGAGAGAGGCGTCCGTCGTCAGGATAATCTGTGGGACAGGCTCTTGGAATGGTCGGCCCTTGCAAAGGTTTTGTGGATTCCACCAATGCAGAGAGTTGTATGCCCGACCGCTCACCAACACTAGGTCTGTCAGTTGTCCATGAGCCTGAGTCCACTGACGTGCTAGGCACTCCTGAAGCGGACGCATATGTAGTCTCGCGTGCGGGACAATGGAGATGCAGGAGGCCATCATGCCTATCAACTGCATGAACACCTTCGCGGGAAGCGAGTGCTGAGGTCTGAATCTTTGGATCAGCGACTGGATACTGGCGATTCTCACTGAATTTGGCTGCGCAGTGGCTGCCAGAGTGTCGATTGTCGCGCCCAGATACTGTCGCACGTGGGCGGGCTGGAGATGGGACTTTGGGTAGTTCAGAGAGAATCCCAGATCGTGCAGGAGATGAATGGTGCGTGACACGTGGTCGACGCACTGCTGTTCTGTTTTTGCTTGAATGAGCCAGTCGTCCAGGTATGGAAAGACGTGGACGTGCTGGCGACGGAGATGCGCCGCCACAGTCGCCAGGCACTTTGTAAAAAACCCTCGGTGCCGTGGTGACCCCGAATGGCAGAACCCTGAACTGGTAATGCTGGTCTAAGATCGTGAATCTGAGATACTTCCTGTGGGAAGGATGCAGGGGGATATGAAAATAGGCATCTTTCAGATCCAACGTAGCCAGGAAGTCTCCCTGTTGAAGCAGGGGAAGCACCTGCTGCAACGTGAGCATATGGAAGTGCTCCGAGAGGATGTACCAGTTCAGGGGCCTGAGGTCCAGGATCGGCCGGAGGGATCCGTCCTTCTTGGGAATCAGAAAATACAGGGAGTAAACCCCTGTTCCCCGCTCTTGCAATGGAACGAGCTCTATCGCCCCTTTTTGCAGCATGACAAGAACTTCTTGCTGCAACAAGGTCAAGTGCTCGCCGGACATAGGACGGCTCCTTGGGGGTATGTCTGGTGGAATGGACGTAAGCTCTAGACAGTGCCCGTACTGGATAATAGACCTCACCCACCTGTCCGTGGTGATGGTCTTCCACGCCGGCAGGAACTGCTGGAGTCTTCCCCCGACCGGTGTTGTACGGTCGGGGGGCAGTGACAAGACGTCACTGCTTGTTGGTGGTGGTGGACCTGGAGCTATTGTTTCCACGTCCCCTGCCTTTGATATTATTGCCTCTGTAACCACCCCTACCCTTGTTGCTGTACGAGGCTTGGGTGTTAGTCTTGTAATATTGTGTGGACTGGGATGCTTGTCCTCTTGAGGTGCCTCTGGAATTTGAGCGGCGAAAGGAGCCACTCCGAAACTGCTGACTTTGTAAAGCCCCCATTGACTTGGCAGTTTCCGTATCCTTTTTCATTTTCTCCAGTGTGGCATCCACCTCAGGGCCAAACAGGTGGTCAGGATTCACTGTTTGATTTAGTATCGTAGTTTGGATGTCGGGTTTGAACCCCGAAATCCTAAGCCAGGCATGGCGTCTGAGCAACACACTTGTATTAATAGCTCTGGAGGCCGTGTCCGCCACATCCAGTGCACATTTGATGGATGCATTCGTGATGAGTTTACCCTCCTGAATGAGCATCTCCCCTGCCTCTTTGTAATGGTCAGGCAAGTGTTGTAGTATGGCCTCTAATGTGTCATAATGGGCCCTATCATAACGTGCAAGTAATGCTTGTGTGTTAGATATTCTCCAGATATTAGCTGCCTGTGCAGCAATCCGTTTGCCCGAGGCCTCAAAGATCTTGGACTCTTTGTCTGGGGGAGGAGCGTCACCAGAAGTCTGAGAATTTGCCCTCTTCCGAGCGTTGGAAACAACCAAGGAGTCCAATGGCAAGTGTCCCTTGATATATGTGGGATCCGTGGGCGCTGCCTTATATTTCCTGTCGATGCGAGGGTTGACCACACGCGCTCGGGTGGGCTCCTTGAAAACCTCCGGTGCATGTTTAAGCACCCCTTTAAGCATCGGTAGCGTTTTGACTTGCTTTTCGGCTACCGAGGAGGTGTCGAATAAGAAGTCCGCATCCACGGGGTCAGAGTGCAGCTCGACGTCGTGGTTCGCAGCAGCTCTCTCTATCAGAGCATTGAAGGCCGCCGAGTCCTCCGTCGGGGACGTTTTGGCCGCAAAAAGTTGAGCGTCCTGACCCGATTGCGGGTCTTCCGTGTCGCCTCCGGCGGACCAAGGTACGTGCTCCTCCTCCGGATCAGAGTACGCCGGGTAGGTGTACTCGGCACCTTCCTCGTCCGCATCGGCTGCAGCGGAATGCGTCGGCGAGTGTTCCAAAGCCTATGGGGACAGAGGTTCCACCAAAGTCGCATAGTCGTCAGAGTCCCTTTTGTTTTTGAGAGGGATCTTAAAATGTTCCAACGCCGGCTCCGACGTGATCTTCCGCTTTTGGAGCGACAGTTTCCCGGTGTTGGCGTCGATGACTACAGCACGACGTTCCTCTTCCGCAAGCGGCTGGAGACGCAGCTTCGACACCGCTAAGGCAGCCTTCGGCGTTAATGCCTCCTTCGAGGATCCGGCCGGTTTCGGCGCGAAGGCCTTCGGCGCCGACTTGGGCGGTAGGGTGAAACGGATAGGCGTTTGCTCCCTCGCAGGCTTAGGCGTGAGCTTAGGTGCACTGGTGTCCTGAGCGGGAACCACACTGGCCTTTCGAATCCGCTGCAAGGATTCCGCAACCTTCTTCGTCCAGGCCGGAGAGGGCTGGACCGGCTCGAGCGACCCCTCAACGTCCAGAGCCTGATCACCGGCAGGCACTTTCTTCGGGGCCGACGCCCCATGCCTATGCGCGTCGTCGCCCTGACGCTTCTTCGGAGCCGTCTTCGGGTCCACAACCCCTTTCGGCGCCGACGCAGCCGCGTCGGAGGACTTCGCCTTCGGCGCCGAACCCGAAGGCTTTGGGTCGGCCATTTTGGCGTGGCTCTTCAAGTCGGCCATTTTGTTTTTCTTGGAAGTTGACGCCTCCAGAACCTTCTGCACCAGCGCAACTTTCACTTTCGGTTTCGCATCCGAGGGTGCGTGACCAGTTGGCTTCACTTTCGTTTTCTTCGACTTAAGTGATGGCTCATAAATGTCCGTGACCGGGCCCGGAGGCGGGGACGTAGGACTCGTAGTTAGATCTTGGGTAAGGCCCGAAGGCGATCCCTCGACCTGGGCCGTATGAAGGGGAATAACCCCTGAGTCTGAGTGGGGATGCTCCTTCTCCTCCTCCGAGCTATCACCCATCGTGGCAAAAGCCTGATCATCGTCCCCTACCTCGTCGGTGACTTCTTCAAAGTTCTCCTCACCCGCGTCGTAGGTCTCACCCTCGGATGCGGGATTCAAGTCCGAACCTTGCCCGTCGTCTTCTCCCTCGACAGATTCTTGGAAAATGTCGTCTGGTGGGGGCGCCGTAGCCGACAACTTAGCCTGGAGCCTATTGGCCCGACGAATCTTTAAAGTCTTCTTGCTCCGGAATCTGGAGCACGCCATGCAGGTGTCTTCACGGTGATCCGGTGACAAGCAGGTATTGCACACAGGGTGCACATCGAGGTGTGAATATTTAGAGTTACACACCGGGCACTTCTTAAACGGAGTTCGCTCCATAGCAAAAGTGTAGTGTAGGCCCGTCCGCGCCGAAAGCACGTGGAAGGGCAACAAGAGATCGGAGCTGAGAGTCAGAAAGAAACCCGTACGCAACTATACCGACGCCCAACCTAAAGACCTTTTGGTCTAGAGTAGAAGTTGAACAACTATCGGTTCCGACAGAGGGAACCGAAACACATCCGAACCCAATGGCGGAAAAAAACAATCTGGGGATGGAGGCGATGCCCATGCGCACTGTAGTCCAGGGGAGGAGCCACCTATCTCGTGATACTTCGAAGACTCTTCCAGGACAACAATGTGCAATCATCCGGACCCAACACTAGGTGGCGATCTATGCACAGATATGAATTCAGCAGCCCACATGCCTCGAACCTGATGACATTGCGCGTTCTCTTCTGTGGCCAATAGATTTAAGCAAGGCTCTCCCCATTGCTGAAATAGGCCTTGCGCCACGTCAGAGTTCAGATGCCATTCGTGATCCATCATGCACTGACAACCGAGTTCGTCCGCCCTGGGGTTCAGAGAACCTGCCAGGTGTTGAACCACCAGGGTCACGCCCTGATGTTCCAGCCACTGCCAGAGGCGGAGAGCCTCCTGGCAAAGGGTCCACGACCCCACCCCGCCCTGTTTGTTGCAGTACCACATGGCAGTGGTGTTGTCCGTGAACACCTGCACTAGACTCCCCCGGACAGAGGGGAGGAATGCCTTCAGTGCTAGTCGGATCGCCCGCAGCTCCAAATAGGTTGATATGGAGCCGGGACTCCGCCGGAGACCAGAGGCCTCTGATCTCTGCCTCTCCCATGTGGCCTCCCCAGCCCTGGAGGGACGCATCCGTCACAACCACGTGCTCCGAGTGGGGTAGTGAGAGGGATCTGCCACTGACCCAATCGTGGTCAGTGAGCCACCACTGCAACTGTCTTGAAGTGCCCTCCAAGATCAAGACATGATCGGACAAGTTGTCCTGATGCTGGGCCCACTGAAACTTCAGGTCCCACTGCAGAGCTCGCATCCGCCACCGGGCGTGATGCACCAGAAGGATGCAGGAGGCCATCAGCCCCAGAAGCCGCAGCGTCAACCTGACCGAGACTCGGGATAAAGGCTGAAAGATCGGATTCAGAGCCTGAATATCCCGAAACCGCTGTTCGGGAGGATAAACCTGAAACTGCGCCGAGTCTAGAACCGCTCCAAAGAAGAGGAGCTTCTGAGAGGGACACAGGTGCGACTTCGGCACGTTGATGGAGAACCCCAGCAAGTGCAGGAGGTCAGCCGTAGTCTGGAGGTGGCTGACGACTGTCTGGGGCGAGCTCGCCTTCAACAACCAGTCGTCGAGGTAGGGGAAGACTGACAACCCTAAACTGCGCAGATGAGCTGTGACCACCGCCATCACCTTCATGAACACCCGTGGGGAGCTGGTAAGGCCGAAGGGGAGCACGGTAAACTGAAAGTGCTCGTGGCCTACCGTGAACCGCAGGTAACGCCGGTGGGCCGGCAGGACGGGGATGTGGAAATAAGCATCCTGCAAGTCCAACGCTACCAGCCAGTCTCCAGGGTCCAGGGCAGCTAAGACCTGAGCCAAAGTCAGCATCTTGAACTTCTCCTTCCGGAGGAAGCAGTTGACGTTCCGTAGGTCCAAGATAGGGCGTAGGCCCCCTTTGCCCTTCTTGGGTACCAGAAAGTAGTGGGAGTAACAACCACACCCTACTTCTGGCCCAGAAACGCGCTCGATGGCCCCCTTGGCCAAGAGGGCCGTGACTTCCTCTTGCAGTAGTTGCAAGTGATCCCCCGACACGCGGTGGAATTGCGGTGGCATGGCTTGAGGGGTCGCCTCGAAGGGGAGGGAGTAGCCCCTTCGGACGATCTGCAGCACCCACCTGTCCAATGTGACAGTGCGCCAGTGGGAGAGGTGATGGCGAACCCTGCCCCCCACTGGCGTCACATGGGCCTGGAAACTCAGACTAGGAAGGTTTTGATGCAGGTGCTGCGGAGGAAGGTGTGGACTGGCCTCGCCGTTGTCCCCGACTGCCGCCACGGCGGTTTCCACGGCCGCCACCGCGCTGTTGAACATTCTGCGGTGCGTGGCTGGCAGCACGTGTGGGGGCGCCCCTTCCGTGGCCACGAAAGGAGCGAAAGGGACCAGTTTGCTGGCGTGTGGCCGAGAGGCCCAAGGACTTGGCCGTAGCCCTGGTGTCCTTAAAACGCTCAAGCGCATGGTCTGCCTTGTCGCCATCAAACGGCATGTCCAGTAGTGTGGCCTGGACATCGGCCGAAAAGTTGGCGGACCTCAACCAGGCATGGCGTCGAACCCCACCGGTGTTGCCATCGCCCTGCCCAGTGAGTCCGTGGTATCCAGCCCACACCGGATGGAATATCGCGCTGCATCTCGGCCCTCCACAAGGGCTTGGGCGAGTTTAGCCCGGACCTCCTCCGGACATTGTTTCCCCGATGCCTCCCGCACTTTAGACTCTTTGTCCGGGGGAGGAGCTTCACCTGTCGTCTGTGAGTTCGCCCTCTTACGGGCATTAGAGACCACCAAAGAGTCCAGAGGCAACTGGCCCCTTATGTAAGTTGGGTCCCCAGGTGCCGGTCTGTATTTTTTCTCTATCCTAGGGTTTACAACCCGTGCCCTTGTAGTGTCCTTGAAAATGTCTGTGGCATGCTTAAGAACACCCTTAAGCATTGGAAGTGTTTTTACAGTCTTCTCGGCAGCAGAGAAAGTGTCAAATAAAAAGTCAACGTCTACAGGGTCAGCGTGCATTTCCACCTTATGGCTTGCAGCCGCCCTTTCAATGAACAGCATCGGTACGTTTTCATGCATTCCTTCCATTCAATGCACACGCGTCTCCCACGCTAACTTCTTAACAACTTCTTAACAACTCCTATCGCTTCCTCTTGCAGCAGAGGAGCGGGCGTACAGACACCGGCCGTCAGAACAGCGAGCACGAAGCAAGTCACGAACGGGTAAGTTTCCATCAACCCGACCGCTTACCCTTATCGTTCTAGAGCTGAATGAACCATTGCGAAAGAGTAGACACTAAATGTAGTCTTTTTGTATTGTCTTCCCCCACAGCGACTTTTGATCACGCCTATTGGGAAATACTATTCCACTTTGGATTTTCACCTGCCTGCCATTGTTTGAGTTCTTAATACTTTTGGATTAAGGTAGGGAGCCCTTGTTGAACACAGGGAGTTGATCCCCTTCTTTTCATCTCCATCCTGAACTGTTTTCCTAAGCCATTCCCGTTTCTATTTTGTTTCAGAACCAATCCGGTCCTGAGGAGAACCCCCATTTAACTAAAAGGGGTTCGAAACGCGTCGACCAGCTTCTTTGTCCCGCATCTGGTCACCAATTTTTGTTGGAACAGTTGTTTGATTCATTTGGTTCTACAAGACAGACTGTGACAATAACAGCTCGAACAGATCGTTAAAACATAGAATGAAATTCTCTCCATTGAACTGAATGACCGATGCTCGGACGTATTGTTTCTCTATATATGGTTTGTTGTTGTGAATGCATGTTGTATGAATGTATGGCCAAGTGTGTCTGAAATTGTATATTTATCTGTTTGTATATTTTGTATATATAATCCATTGTTTTGTATATTTCGTATTTTCCATGCAAGACGAATAGTATGCTCAAAAAACAGAAAAAGACAAAAAGTTTGATTTATAAATAGAATAAATTTGTCTGTGGTTAAAGGAAAATAGGTTGTTCTTGTTTCAATCGAAGCAGCCGTCGCCACATATTAACCAGTCATCCAAATTTGACACCCCAGTGTTGGCTCTTGTTTTGTTTAATATAGCCCTTTCAATGAAGGCATTGAACGCCGCAGAATCTTCTGTAGGAGAAGGCTTTGCGCCAAAAGCTTGTGGGTCATGGACAGCTTGTTGGTCCCCCTGATCACCTGAGGCTAACCACGAGTCCTGTTGCTCATCAGGGTCTGTGTTTTCGGGAAAAGTATACTCCTCGTCCTGTTCACCCAGATCTCCATCTGAGCAAGTGGGTGAAGGCGATGGGCTCCTCCCAGGATGCGGAGGAATGTGCTCAACAAGTTCTGGCGTCTCTGGCGCTGGTCTTTTCTTTTTTAGAGGGATTACAAACGACTCCAAAGGCTGTGAAGTAATCTTCCTCTTGTAGAGCGTCAATTTTCCCATGTCGGCGTCGATATACTCTTCCGACTGCTCCTCCAACAAGGGTTGTCGACTCAAACTTCCACTCAGTTGAATTTGCCTTACCCCTTCTGAGTCCTTCGGCACCGACCGTGGTGCAAAGGCATTTGGCACCACTTTGGGTGGTAGAGTAAAGAGGAGCGGCATGGAGGTCTTCTTCGGTGCCGCTACCGGAGTAGGTACCGAGGGTGTCTTCGGCGCCGACGTCAACTCTTTCTCCCGAATCCGTTTGAGGGAGTCTGCCACTTGCTTGGTAAAAGAAGCGGACGGTCTCGTCGACCCGACTGAGGACCTCGATCCACCCCCAGGGGAAGACTGGAGCGTTGATGAAGCTGGAGGCGCAGAAGCACTCTCGACAACTGCGCGTCCGCCACCATCCACGGCCCCATGCGTCGACGCCGATGGCTTCGGATCGGCAGACTTTCCCTTTGGCGTTGTGGCTGCAGACTTTGGCTCGGTGCCCTTTGCCGATTTGGACTTGACGGCCTGTTTGCCTGTAGATGCGGTAGGCTTAACAGTAGACGGCTCGACGGCCGACTTAGACTTCGACTCAGCCACTTTACTTGAGTGCTGGGCGACTGCTTTTGAGCTTGGTTCTTTGACCACCTTAGGCACTTTAGCCTGTTTGACAGCCTTCTTCGGCTTCGAGGGCTCCGACGACGACGCCGTCAATGGCGTCTTCGGTTTCGGCGCTGCGTCGGCCATCTTTGATTTGGTCGATCCCGAAGGTTTCACTTTCGGTTTCGATTTAGGCAATGGCGGCTCCGTAGAGGTGTCCGTAGCCGGGCCAGGAGGCGGGGCCGAGGAGCGAGGTGTAGGGTCGTGGGTAAGGCCTTGTGGCGATCCCGTGACCTGAGCCTTCGTAATAGTTTGTACGGGGCATAGCTCATCCTCCGAGCTATCTTCCACGGCCCCAAAAGGTTCTCCGTCGTCCCCTACCTCCTCGACGTCTTCCTCGAGGTCTTGGTCCTCTCCGTAGTCTGCCTCGACCTCCGCCGATGGAGGTGAAATCTGCAGGTGAAGTTCTTGCTCGCCTGCATCGGGGCTGTCGAAGATGTCCACTGGTGCCGGGGCCGATCGCTGGGCCTCGAGCCGCGCCACGCGCCGAAGCTTGATCGTCTTCTTCGATTGAAATCTTGAGCAGGCCATACAGCTGGCCTCGTCGTGGTCCGGCGATAGGCACTTGGTTGCACAGAGGGTGCACGTCGATGTGTGGGTACTTTGAACCACACACGGGGCAGTACTTGAACGGACTCCGTTCCATCGTAGAATCGTCAGGGTCTTGCTGCGTCGACAGGGCCTCGATGACCGAAGAGTCACCCGACTCCTCTGATATCCGACTCGTCGAGACGGAGTATACTCGAGACCGAACGCGAATACCGACGAAGTAAGGAAAGCCTTTTGGCCTTTAAGAAGTTGTTTTATCGATTCCGAACAGGAGACGTCGAAATCACATCCGAACCCAATGGCGGAAAAAACACAATCTGGGGATGGAGTCGATGTCCATGCGCACTGTAGTCCAGGGGAGGAGCCACCTATCTCGTGATACTTCGAAGACTCTTCCAGGACAACAAGGTGCAATCATCCGGACCCAACACTAGGCGGCGATCTATGCACTAGATATGAATTTAGCAGCCCACATGCCTCGAACCGGTGCGGACCGACTGCCGGAGCTCGAGTCGCTTGCGGGACCGCTCCCGCCTAGCTTTAGACGTCAGGGCCCGGCAGTCGGAGCAGGTGCGGTCTTTGTGGTCGAGGCCTAAACACTTCAGGCACCGGCGATGGGGGTCAGTAACAGACATCAGTCAGGCGCACTTCGAGCAGGGTTTGAACCCGGGCATCCCTACCGGCACCGTTAGAGTCGAAGACTCGAGGAGAGAAATGATCAAAAAGATCAAAAAGTTTAGTCAAAAAATGACTAGGGGCAGGGCTTCTACGGATCTGCGCTAGCTGGCGCGGAAAAAAGAAGAACTGACGTCAGCGCGCATGGGCGGCATCCAAATACTCTGACGATGTCATTCCGGCGCTAACGACGAGGACGACGGACGCAGAGCCGCGGACGACGCCTACCGACGTGCAGGGGTATTGCTACGCAAAAATTTCCGTTTCCAGTCGGACGCCTGGGGATATTCTAAGGTAAGGAATCTATCACTAACGTGTCTCTTTCAGATATGATCCACTAGTATAGGACTACTGATTTTAAAATAGGCCTTTCGTGATAAATTAGTCAGGCTTTTAGCCTTTGTTTTAAATTGTTATAATAAACAGACCCATGACATTGGATTTAACTTTTCACATTGATCCAATCAGGTCTTAAACTCTTGCAATACAAGCACTCTTTCAGCAGTTTCACCAATTTATGCCCAATCAAATCCCATAGTAAGGAAGATCAACATGTGGGAAACGCAAAAGCCCCCGCCCTCAGTAGTTCTTCCCAAAGGTGGCTGTTGTACAAGTTACATCAGACCTAAAGAAATTTGGTCTTACCAACCAACAACTCAGAAACAAAGAAAAGGAACACTGCATTTTAGAGGTTTTTGAGACAGCCTATCAGCACAGATGAGCAAAATATTTTGGTTAAGATCAGAAGTTTGAGATTCTGTTTGCCAGTAAAATTACCGTTCCTCAGTCAGAGTAGTCATTTCTCTTTTAAATGCAGTTTCTCATGTTCTGAGTTTATGCTGAAAAAAGGGTCTTCCTGGGTATAATCATTTGCGAGTACATACATTAGCAGACCAATGAAAAGATATGTATCAAATCTCTTCTAATAAAGATTAGAAGCTCAATTTCAGGTATAGCTACGTATATGTAACAGAACATAAACACTTCTTAACCCCTTGCCCGCGGACGGAATTCTGCTCCTGTGCGGCACATTCCGCTAGCGGGCGCGGCCATGACGGCTGGGAGCAGTCATCAGCACACGAGCACTGTGTGCCATGACGGCTCCCAGCCGTCATCAGCATCGAAAGGGTTAAAAGTCTTTCACAACACAAAATCCAAATTACAATTCAACAGTAGCCGAAAACTGGATAGCATAGAAATCTTACCTGTGAGCCTATGTTTCCACCGGGAAGCCCAAGGGCAGCAAGGGTGGGGTCCAGGCTAGAAGCTCCTAACGCAGACAATGGAACAGCACCCATCTATAGAAATAAATCAACGCACATTAGAAAAATAGCTTTAAAGCTGTTAAAGAATTACACATCATGATCATGAAATACAATTCAATTATTTATTTCCTGTTTCTTTAAATATATGCATCTTAATCAACGTGGATAGTGGGGAAGTGCTATCTTGTTTGCGGACCCGTGTGAGGGATTAACCTGCTGCCTGTGAACCCGGTCTCCTTGTCGCGTGGACATTGGGGGAAAGCACCCTGCCTCCCGCCGCCTCGCTGTGACCCACCATTGTTGCAGCGGCCGCCGAGTGGAGTGCAGGCACTGAAACCACAACTCCCCACGTGCCACACGCTGTCACAAACCGTGCCAGGAGGCGCATAAGATCAGCGTAAGCCCCGCCTCGCGGGACGCCGGGTGAAGCCCTGGCAAAGGGCGGGCCCTCTTAGGCCCTCGGAGGCCAGAAGAGGCTGGGCTGGGCCACCCCCCTAAGCAACTGTAATAGGTGAGGCCGACTGACTAACATCCACAATGGGGAAAAGAAACATTAACAACGCGGCACAAGCATCTGAAAGACCCTTAGTTCTCCCACCCTCTGTGGAAAGCATGTTGAAAATGCTTTCAACATGGTAACTAACGAAATTGGGAATACCGAGAGGAGAATGTCAATGGGTCTCGAAAGTGTACCCCCGGAGACACCATTGGCAAACTTTAATAATGCCCTCCTGCTTTCACCTGTGGTTACTGTCATGAAATCATCTCTACCAGCTAGCTCTCTGGAACCATTGACAGGTGGGAGCAGTTCTACCATCACTATGGAATCCTTACCAGATCCAGTCGTCCCCCTGACCCCGATTAACAAGCCTGGAGGTGAGAAAAGAAAAAGAGGTGCCTCCAAACAAACGGGTAGTAAGGGGAAGCAACCTCTTCGTAACAAGAACCAGGCAACTCCCCAGAGTATGTGGTCTAAAGGGAACAAAGAACTACCGGGGGTGGCATTGACACGAACGAGTCTACACCACTTGATGATGTGGTTCTTGTTGCATCCCCAGTAACCCCTGTGAACGATGACCACACCTCTGCCTGTACACAGACTGAGTCATTACTAGACAGCATCAGTCAACCAAAGACTAATGGGAATCTTATTGAGACTATTGTAGACACTATTTTCAAACAAATGGAAAGTCAAATGATCAAGCAATTTAATACTATTTTTAAACGATTAGACAGGCTGGAAAATCTTGTAAAAAAGGAATATGTAAAAAGGAAGGGGCAGATTAGTCTTGACCTATTGAGGGGAGATCGTCTAGTGAAAGACAGAGTCTGTTTGTAAGGTTAACATGGGTAAAGGGCCCAAGACTCCCAGCAGTAGCATATCTACACCTATTGCTCCACCCAGGAGTAATACTGTAGGGAAAACTCCAACTGTCATGAAACCACAGCACACCTCGATCATGGCAGATGGACCCTCCAGTACCACTAGTATGGCTAGTGGCTCGTCAAAGGTTGTCCCCAATCATGCTGTCCCTAAATCAGGGGCTTTAACTACCATTGCCCCTGATAAAGGGCCCGCTGCGACAACAAGGCCCATAAAATCCCAGGGACCTGCCCTGTATTTACCACCGGACGCATGTCCCTAGGTCTTAGTTTTAGCAGGCGTCCCATCGCTCAAAGAAGGCCAAGGTGAGTCTTGGGTCCAGTTAAATAATACATGTATAGACTGGCTGTGTAAACACAAAAGGGTAGGCCATGATATTTCTAATGTAATCTTGTCAACCCGCCGAGTAAGTTGGGTTGGTCCCCTATTCAATAACATCAACGGCGACTGTATTGTGATTAATTTCCGCCACCCTGGGACAGCCAAATACATTCTTAACAATAATAACATCTACCCTGGCCCATCAACTCTACTTCCATTAGGATATTTCTATAGGCCCCCCAGAGATCATTTAATCAAGCCCCACCACCTTAACCCCTGTTTAACAGATTTAGTGTTCTATCTGAGTTGAGTAGTTTTGAATGACCACCACCACCAACCCTCCTGTATACAACACCTAATGACCAGCCGCATATAACTGACCCCATAGCCGCACGGCCTATTTGCCTCAATATAATGATGCCTAATAATTTAGAAGTACCCGTATTACCAATTACATCTTTAACATCTTCCGAGGGCATCAATATCCCCACATCCACTGACAACCTGAGCATATTGAGCTGGAACATTGCTGGTCTTAATGCTAAAACACAAATTGAGTGGATAGAATGGGTCATTAATTTTGATGTCCTGATGTTCCAGGAGACTTGGTGCACTAGCCCCCTACTTCAGGAAGGGTACAGCCGTTACAATCAGATTGTACCCGTTCCGGCCATGGGCCGCCCAAGTGGGGGACTATCTATTTGGGCCAAGATCACGGCGGGAGTTAAAACCGAAATATTACCTGTTAATGATAAGAGCTTTCAGGCGTTGATACATACTAGTAGGATAAAGCTATGCCTAATCAATTTTTATAATAACGATTTCACAACTCATCCCAATCCTAATTTTATAAGATTATTTCATTTTATTGATGATATTGTGGAGGGACACAAATATGGCAATTTTTATGGCATTTGTATAGGGGGCGATTTTAATGCCCACATTTATCCAAGAACCCCTAGCTGTAAAAGAGGAGTAGAATTGCTTGACTATTTAGCCTCACGAGATTTAGTCAACGCTATGGAGAGGGCAAATACCAATGGGACTGACGAACCTGTGGCCACTTATGTAGGGCGAGGGTGCTCAAGCACAATAGACTATGTATTCTTATCATCTCTTTTAGGAGATCTCCTCTTAAAGGCCAAGGTGGTTAACGTTCCCTATAGTGACCACTATCAGATTTTAATTAGCCTTAAATCCATTAAAAAACAGGGGAATAAGAGAGAACTTGGGGCACAAAATTTAGTGGCTTACACAGACAAACTTAGGGTGGTATGGAGGGGTATTGATAATAAGGGAGTCTTAACTCGCACCATTCAAAATCATCCTCAACTAGTGTCAGTCTGTCTATCTACCGACAGCCCTAAACATGTTATTATTGAGGCCTTTATGGGCCTTTGTAAGGCTATAAAAATGGAGATTTCTAAACCAGCTCGAACCACCAATCACATAAACCGCGGTGGTTCGACTCCCTATGCTCTAAAGCCAACCGGGAACTAAGGGCTGCTCACACAGCGGACCCACGAGATCAGTCTGCTCTGAGGAGACTGAAGGCTAGTTATAAACATGCTCTCAAAATAAGAACAGAGGAGTTATTAAAAGAGCACTGGGACTCTCTTGTGCGCTTTGCGTCACTGAGAGACATCACTGGGTTTTGGAGCAAAGTTAAGAGTTTAAGATCACTAGGAACTAATATCACTCCCATAAATTGTAACATACCAGGGTAAGTGTGGGTGGATCACTTCTCGGAAATTTATGAGGCACCCCTTAACCCCACGGACATTGCCCCTCCACTAACTACACTGAATATCACCCTAATGGAGGTAGAAGATGCCATTTTAGAAAGCGCGGGGAGCAAAGCTCCCGGGCCCGATGGGTCTATCCAAATTAAATCGGAACCAGACTTTTGGGCGCCATTATTGTGTAACATCTTTAACCATTTATCCCACACCCCAGCCCCAGTAACTTGGTCAAACAGCACAATCGTGCCTATTTTTAAAAAGGCAATAGATCGGACCCGGCCTGTTATGGTCCGATATCTTTAATAGACAACACCTTGAAGATTCTGGGTAGGGTCCTTTTTAATAGGATCAGAGTTTGGGCGGAAGATAATTCCATCCTACACCTATGTCAGCTAGGCTTCAGAAGCCACATGGGTACTGTGGAACAATGCCTAAACCTAAATCTATTAATGGCAAAGTATACTATTGCAATAAAATCCCCTTTTTATTTAGGTTTTATGGATTTAAGTTCTGCATTTGATTTTGTTAACCGTTCCCGTTTATGGTCAGTTTTGTTGAATTATGGTTTAGATGAATCTTTAGTTTATTTCCTGGACCACTTGCGTAGTGATTTGAGAGCTCGTGTCCGTTTGAATACCCTTGGTGAAGTCTCCAGTGACATTTTTATTGGCAGGGGGGTCAGACAGGGGTGTGTTCTGCCCCCCCTGCTTTTTATTTTGTACATAAATGAACTAAGTCATTTTGTGTGTAAATTAACAACTGATGTCCCGCAAGTCAATGGTAGATTGCTTCCCGCCCTCCTTTATGCGGATGACGCAGCGCTTATGGCCCGCACACCTAACGCACTGCAAATTTTAATTTCAGGCTTTGTTACGTATATGGCAGATTTTGGCCTCTGCACACATTTTAACAAACCATTTATAATGTGCTGTGGCCCCAAAAAGCAGAAGATTAATCAAATTTCGACAGGGAATAATGTTTTGAAAATGCACAAGCACTTTTCCATATCTAGGCCGGTTGTTTGCTGACTCTGGCTCATGGCAACCGCATGTTGGCCTGGGAAGAAATAAACTGGGCAAAGCTATAAATTCTGTTCTCTCTCCGTCAACCCCTAAATGCGGAGGTTATTATATCAATGTTACAAATTTATAAGACCCAATGCCTACCCACAGGAACCTATGGTGCTGAGGTATGGGGCTACACAAATTGCATCAACATACAGACGGTGGAGAACAGGTTCTGTAGGAAGATTTTGGTGGCGGTTATTTCTGCCCCAACTTTTGTGTGCCACAGAGAATTGAGCCTTAAGTATACAGAGGATTTTATAAGATCTAGACCCGCTCTATTTTGGCTGAAAATATGGTTGAACCCAGCTGCGTCACTGACCCGTGACATCATCATGGATTGTTTAAAATGTGATCAGGCCAGCCATATACCATGGCTCGGGCGGTGGAAAAAAGTCTAGCGAGTGTGGAGCAGGGGCATTTATTTACATCTCCCCACACAATAGACTGCACACACAAGAATTTAGTAAAAAGGGCTCTGTATAATCTTTATAACTGTGAGAGGAAAAAAGAAAGAGCTTGTAAAACCGGCCACTATAAGATACTTAACCCTTTTGGTATCGATCGACAGGCCTTTTAACTTGCCCGAAGGCTACTTGTGTAGAAAGATGAGTAAATGGAACAGGAGCCTGCTGTTTCGATTCAGGGACGGGAGCATTAAAAACTTATTATGCTTCCCAATAGGTTTTAATAGAAATTTAGAAAACCTAAATTGTCCCTGTAACCATGGCGGCAAACAAAGCCTTTTACATTTTATGCTTTTTTGTGGCTTTTATGTAAAATATACTAAACATTTTTTAATGCCATATTTTGGTAAGACTGCCCAGCCTGATTTTAATTTAGCCTTTGGGGAGTTACTGAGGCTGAGCTCTGATGAAGTAATTTTTAGAGTCAGTTGTTTTCTCAAAGCTGCTGTCTGTTCAAGAGCGTCATTGAATATGGTTTGAAATATTTTTGCACTCCATTTTGCTTAGTTTGCACACTGCTTATTTTGCACAAGTAGCTGCTCTTTGCACATTTATAGACATGAACTCTTGAATTGTCCATATTTGTTGTTCATTTTATCGTAAACCTAAAATTTGCTGATATATTTTATTCATGCAGTTATTTGTAAATTCACATCATGATGAATTAGATGATTTTATTATGTGATTTTATTAGTTCCTTTTAAAACAAAAAGACTGTGGTATTATGCGTTGGATGATTGTTGTGATTTTATGTACTTTTATGGATGCCATTTAATCCGAATAAAGATCTTTGACTTGAAAAATATATGCATCTTAACCTACTTGGATAGACTGGAAATGAATAAAGCATGAGTAATGCAAAGCTGGATTACAGATAACTCATTATGTATCCCAATTAATACAAAGTTTTGTTATAAAAACATTCTTGCTATACAGCTTTTTGTTATATTGAATGTTACCCGGATCAGCATAGCTATGCAACGATTGTAACTTGCTTTTAAACCACGGAGTGGATCTGCCTTATTCCAAAGAGCAATGCTTTTTGTCACTTGACCGTTTTCTTGTTAAACATAGTTTTTAGTGACTTTTGAAATTCAGCACAGATTATGCGGATTAAATGCTATCTTACAGTATACACAAAATATTTTGCGCTGAAATACTGCATTAAATCTTACAAGAGAAAACTCTGTTATTCCCATTTCTTTGTTTTTGTTTCATATAGGGCAAACCAGACCAGAGACATTGGTGATCAGATCGCTTTACATGAGCAACAGTTTTGTTGCAGATGGACACATTCATTTTTGTTAGGCACAGGGAGATTAAGTGATTTGCCCAGTATCACACGATGTTGAGCGCAGTTGCAGATACTCGAACCTGGTTCCCAGCTTCCAGGTCGACCACTCTAGCCATAAGTCTACTTCCTCTTCCCTAATTTCTTTGCTTCCTTCCCTCCCCCATTTTTAACTAATGTAGGAGATTCTCTTTCTTGTTGAGCTGTGCGTTTCCTGTAACACTTTTCTCTTCCCATAAGTAGTACCTTTTTGGTACTTTTGATAGGGGAAGACCTCTAGTGTTTAATGATATCAGTTTAATTCCTGATTCCACTGACAGTCTTAGAGGTCATTGTGTGTGACAAATAGGCATCGCCAAGTTTTCTCTTTTGCCTTTTCTATGGTGACACTGCTTCTAAAAATCATTCTCTTGAACCTTCCCAAAGCAACAATTGCGAATTGCTATACTATTAATCATTAATGTAACTTCATCAACAAGGGTACTAGTGGGCTTGGCTGAGGGACGATCCCCCACTTTAATTTGATCATAGCCACCCGGTTTCAAAAAGTTACTTTGCCACACTGGATAGGGTTGTGATCACACCATTTTTTCGGGTACCCCTAACTGATGTGTTACCAATTAGTTACATCCTCTATATGAACTGCAATTCTGTTATTGCGTATTCAAAACACTGAAATTAGGGGCTATCTATATTCTCCAGATGTGCTCAGACCCCACTAAGCCCTGTAGATAAAAAACCCAGTTGACGGTACCCATAAATCAAGGCCACAGGTAAGAGCCTGGCAGTGACATACTGAACCAACTGGAGTGTGTGCCAGCTTGGCCCACAAGTTACTATTTGTGTAACAATATATCTGTAAGAGGCATGAGTTTGTGATAGATTCCTTGCCTTAGAAAACTCCCCAGGCGTCAGTCTGGATCCGGAACGTTTTCTGCTTAGCAGTACCCCTGCACACCTGTATGTGGAGTCGTGCGGATCCGCGTCCGTCACTGGCGTCGTTAGCGCCGGGATGACGTCAAGGAGTCTACTCAACCGCCACCCATGCGCCCTGACGTCAGTTCTGTACACAACTTTCCACGCCGAAACACAGCCATGCAAGATACTGACCATTGGTGCATAATACTAGGGCCCTAAAAGGGGACGACCTTAACCCTAGTAATCAGTTCGCAGAACTGGGAGGATGGGTGGGGCGGTAAGGAATCTATCACTAACTAATGTGTCTTACAGATATATTGTTACACAAGTAGTAACTTGTGCATCTGAAAGAGACACGTTAGTGATATAATCCTTACCTTAAAATAGATACCCCAGCAATATCAACCCCAGTGGTGGGTCTGCGAACAAGATTACACCAAAATGTCACGGAGCACAGAACGGCCAAAAATGCTGTCTCTCCGGACCAGACTGTCAAGGCAGTAGTGCTTGGTAAACGCGTGCAGCGAAGCCCACGTAGCTGCCTGACAAATGTCCTGCAAGGGAACACCACATCCCAAGGCAGAAGTGGCTGCTGTTGCCCTGGTCGAATGGGCACACAGCCCTACAGGAGGCTCCTTCTTGGCCAAGGAGTAACATGCTTTAATGCACAAAATGACCCACTGGGAGATGGTCCGTTTGTGCACAGACCGACCTTGTTTGGGGCCCACGTAGCCAACAAAGAGCTGATCATCCACCCGGAACTGTTGTGTACACTGCTGATAGAAAGCAAGCGCATGTTTTGGGTCCAGACGGTGGAGCCTCTCCTCTTCCCTTGAAGGATGCGAAGGAGGAAAGAAGATGGCCAAAGTGATGGTCTGCCTGATGTGGAAGAGCGTGACAACCTGTGGCAGAAAAGGACGGGTCCTTAAAACCACCTTGCCAGGATGAACAGAAAGGAAAGGAGGTTTGGAAGAAAGGGCATGGAGCTCACTCACTCTTCTGGCAGAGTGAAAGCCCCCTCTACAGTAAGAAGACGTAAAGGACAGTTATGAAGAGGCTCAAAGGGAGCGCATATCAGAAAAGTCAAGACAAGATTCAAGGCCCTTTGAGGCATTATGAAAGGCACGGGGGGAAACGTATGCGTAATGCCTTTGAGAAAGCGGTTAACAACCGGAGATTTAAAAAGAGAAGGCTGATTAGGAAGCCTTTGGAAGGCGGAAATGGCAGAAAGATAGCCTTTTATAGTGCCCAGAGCAGAGCCCTGCTGGGCCAAAGATAGGAGAAACAGAAGAACCTCAGAAAGAGGAGCCAAAAGGGGATCCACAGCCGTTACTGTGCACCACGCCACAAATGTGTTCCATCGGCCGGCGTATACAGTTTTAGTAGAGAGACGCCTGGCTGCCAGAATGACATTACAAACTTCAGGACGAAGGTCGAAAGCCTTCAACTGTCGCCGCTCAATCTCCACGCATGGAGGTGGAGGCTGGACAGGTTCGGGCGGAGTATCGTCCCCAGCTGCTGTGACAGGAGATACTCCCGAAGAGGCAGACGGATCGGGGGATCGATGTTCATATTGAGTAGCTCGGGATACCATACTCTGAGCCTGGTCCGGAGCCACAAGAATAACTTGGGCCCAGTCGCGTCTGATCTTCTTCAGCACTCTGGGCAGAAGTGGTATAGGCGGAAAAGCGTACAAAAGACCGCAGCTCCACCACAGACGAGAAGTGTCTCAGAGCAAGTGCAGCCTAGGAAATTCCAACACGCAGAGCTGATGACATTGCACGTTGTCTTCGGTGAACAGATCTAACCAAGGCTCTCCCCATCGCAGAAAGAGACCTCGCGCCACATCAGAGTTCAGACGCCACTCGTGATCCACCATGCACCAGCGGTTGAGTTCGTCCACCCTGGCGTTCAGAGAACCTGCCAGGTGTTGAACCACCAAGGTAACGCCTTCAACAACCAATCGTCGAGATAGGGGAAGACTGAAACCCCTGATCCTAGAGTCCTTAAAACACTCTAGCGCACTATCCGCTTTGTCGCTAAAGCGGCGACGGCCGGGGCGTGGCCAAGATGGCGGCCTGAGAGGACTGGCATTACAAAGGCTCCTCGTCCCAAACCCCTAACACTGCCTTAAATAATCTCAAATCACCCCCAAATCGCACTACCTGCGGCCAGCTGCTGGTGAGGTGCCGCTGGTGCCTGGCGAAATCCCTCGGAGTGTCTGCCCGAGCTCTCGAGCGGAGTCCGGGACCCCCCGGCAGAGGCGGGCACCATTCCGGAGCCGAGGAAAGAGCGCGGCGGGAGAGCCCACCGAGCAACATCGACCAGGCCGGGCTCGTGAAGAGAAGTCGCCCCCACATAGCTGCACTCCACCCCTGGCCGAAAACAAAGCGGAGCGGACTGCCCCGGGCCGACTGCTGCGGGGCCTACCGCCCGGAGTGCCGGGTCTGGCTGCAGGGGTGCTAATAGAGGCTCCCGGTCTGGGCCTGTGCGGCACCCGGAGGACGAAGCAACACCCGCCGGCGGACCAGAGCAGCCGAAAACGTGGAGATGAGGAGCCGGGTGCTTGGGCGTTTGCAGTTGGGTGCTCGGGGGCAGGGATTCGGGCCCCCGGCGAGGATCCTAACACGGCTTGGGTTGCAAGGCCCCGGACGCGCTGCTGGGAGGGCCACACAGAGGTAGCTCACGGGCCTCGAACACTTCCCGCCTACACCCTGGGGGGACCATTTGACCCCGTGGCTGCCCCACCAAATGACAGAGGCAATACGAGGCTGTGTAGTCGAGGAGCAGGTCTCAGAGCCCCGAGAGCAGTGACAGGTCTGTGAACTCGGGGGGCACTAATCGAGCCCCTGGTGTGCGGCCTAGCAGTGACCATTAGTGGCGAGCTGCCGAGCAGGAACCAGAGGCCCAGCTAGTTGGACATCTCCTCAGCCCCATGGACCCTGCGGGACTGCGAGCTAGCTAGGGCGAGCGCAGAGCGACCCAGTGGCGGACCGAGGCGGTGGTCCAGGCGGGGCGGCCATCTATGGGTGCTCTACACACCGCGGCAAACCCACTAGAGAGGCAACCGCTGTTCAGCGTTAGCAGGCCCAAAGCACGGCCGCACCTCAACGGAGGCCCAGCCAGCTTCGGGCACCCGCCGCCGACACCTCCCCCACACACACACCCCACTTCCTGCCCAGGCCTGCTCCTGGCTACACATCCACTGAAGAGAGATAAGCACAAGGAGCCTCACTAGAACCATAGAGGAGGTGCACCATGGCGAATTCGAACAGCAGGGGGGGCCGCACCATCCCCGAAATGCTGGCTAAGGGGGCGTCTAAAGGAGAGAAGAGTCCCGACAAACCGGCAATGTCGGCCCAGCTAAAGGAGAAGGCCCGAGATGAGGAGGAGGCCCCTATCACGAAATCCTTCATGGAGTCCCTATTCAACTCCCTTAGAGAAGATTTCCAGACCCTCAAACAAGACATGGCGGGGGAATACAGGGAGTTGCGCCGCGACGTGGACGATCTCGGGGAGCGAGTTGCGGGGATTGAGAACACTGGACACGCTAGGTGCGAAGAAGTGGAACTACTGCAGCAGGAAATTGTTAGACTCCATGAGCAACAGACGGACCTGCAAGCCCACACAGAAGATCTCGAGAACCGCTCTCGGCGCAACAACATACGGGTCAGAGGAGTGCCATCTAAATCGGAGGGAAGTGATGTCACGGCTTACCTACAGTCCTTGTTTCGGGACATCTTGGGGGAACCAGCAGATTTCGAGATCCGTATAGACAGAGCCCACAGAGTGGGCCTAGCACGCCGAGCACCTGCCCCGCTACCAGACATCCTTGCTTTTCTGCCCGACTACCCCCTCAAGGAGCGCAACCTGAAAGTGGCACGCCAAAAACAACCCCTACACTTCCAGGGTCATAAGGTAGAACTGTTTCAAGATCTGTCTGCGATTACACTGCAGAAGAGGAAAGCCTTCAAGGTGGCCACGACCTTCCTGCGCGACAACGGCATCCCATACTCTTGGGAGCATCCTTTTAGACTCATCTTCAAATAGAAAAGAACCCTCTACCAGCTAAGATCCCTCCGAGAGACGTGCGACCTGCTGGGTATCGCCGCCGAGGGAGACACCACAGAGGAGAGCCACAGTACACAACCTTCCCAGCCGAAGTCCCCATGGACGACAAGAGATGGTTGGCAAACGGTGCAATGCAGATGTCTGTCCAAGAAGGGACTTAAACCAGACCCCGAGACAATAGCGCTGGAGCACGCAGCGGCAATACAGGAAGTCTCCAGGGACACGAGTGAGTATCACTGAGGGGACACAGACAGGGGTGTTGTTGCACTTCGATTAAGCTCCACGATATGGGGGGGGGGGGGGGGGGGGGGGGAGGGTGCCCCGCGGGACGGGGGGCGCGGGACGGGGGGCCTCAGGGTCGCCACTGCCATTTTTCTCCCTCCTTTGAGACTTTATCACAGGCCTGGACTGTGCCTAAACAAGCCTGGGACAATGTTCACGAGTTCCGTTGGGTTGGGGGAAGGGGTGGGGGGTGGGGTAGGATGGGGAAGCAGGTGGTTGAAGGGGTTCTTGCAGCAGTTGCGGTTGGGGGGGTTGAGGAAGGGGGGAGGGGAGGCGGAGTGGGGAGGGGGGTTCAGTTCTAAGAGGAGGGGGGTGTTGTGCAGGGAGGGTTCCTTCTGTCCACCGGGGCTTTTGTTCCTCTTATTTTCCTACATATCAGACTTCAAGCGCACACTCCGACGCCTTAACACACATCCAGCGGACCAATGACACACACTAGACTCACAATGTGCGGGGGCTAAACAACCCTATCAAGCGCAGAGCAGTCCTGTCCCAGCTGGAACACTCTGCAGCTGACATATGCCTCCTCCAAGAGACGCACCTTCTACCCAAGGACCACCACAGACTGAAATCTCGGGCTTTCCCCATACAGCTTTTCTCCTCCGCCTCTAAAAAGGTGGCTGGAGTTGTGATACTGATATCTAAATCGTTTAAGGAGAAGGTGCTTCAACGGGAGACGGAACTGAAGGGGCGACTGTTAACACACCGTTTTCTGATAGCGGGTGTGACGCTCCTGATGGGCTTGGTCTATTCCCCCAATGAGAATCAGGAGACATTCCTGCGTTCAGCCCGGACAGCGGCAACAGCCAACACGGAGCGTCACCTACTGATTGGGGGAGACCTCAAATTGGTATTCCACAAAACTACAGATCGCTCTGCCCAACTTTCGGGAAAGGTGGATTCCCTCTCCAAGTCTGGACATGCATATCTCCGCGAGCTAGATCTCACCGATTTATGGCGACACTTCCACCCGCGAGACAAGGCCTACACCTATCATTCAGGGACCCATAGAACGTATGCAAGGCTAGATTTATTTTCTCGGCTCATCCCCATTGGTCGCGTTGGCACAGGATGTAGATACACTCCCGGCCTCGCTATCGGATCACTCACCGATGACTGCCACCTTTCTTATGCAGGCAATACCGGCGCCACCTTCGGGAGTCATTTCTTCGCTCCCCTATGACGGTGGAACGAATCAAAAACGCCATCGCGCAATTCTTGACCCACAACAAAATACCGATACCACGTGAGCGACCCAATGGTCGGCCCTGAAGGCAGTCCTAAGAGGTGAATTCATCTCGGTGGCCACAGCCAACAATAAGGAAAGGGAGCAGAAACGTGCGGAACTCACCCAGCGAGTGGCAGAACTGGAGCAACTGCACCAGCGCACCGGGGCAAGGAGGGCCTAGCGTCAACTTTGCGCGGAGCGGAAGATGCTGGCCGCTCTAGATCAGGATGTGGCTGAATACGCGGCGTACGCCTCCGACACGCGTATTACACGGGGGGAGATCGCTGTGGGCGACTCTTAGCGTCCAAACTACGGGAGCAACGCGTAAGACAGGGAGTGCAATCGCTGCAGACAGAGAGGGGCGACTTGGTCACAGAAGACGCCGACATAGCAAAGACTTTTGGGGCGTTTTATCAATCCTTATACACGGGGACACCCTAGACCTTCAGGCGGGCCAGAGGTACCTTGACGAAACGCAGCAACCGCCGCTAAACTCGGCCCAAGCAAAGTTCCTAGACAGGCCTATCGCACTGGAAGAGATTATATAATCAATTTCCCGCCTTAAGATCGGGAAATCCCCTGGCCCGGATGGGTACTCGGCTATATTTTACAAGACATTTTGCCACCAACTTGCCCCACTCCTACGGGACCTATTCAATTCCTTCGATCAGCCGGGCGCGATCCCCGCAGACCTCCTAGAGGCATCAATTTTGGTGATCCCCAAGCCTGGAAAGGATAAAACCCGCTGTGGCTCCTACCGGACGATTTCATTACTGAACATAGACTTTAAGCTCTACACAAGCATACTAGCTAGCCGGCTCGCGTCATACATGCAGCAGCTAATAGAACCTGATCAGGCAGAGTTTATCCCCCAGCGCCAGACTAGCGACAACACTAAACGTGTGCTTCATCTTATTGAAGCCGGGTCGCGGACACGACCAGGCTGCATGTTGCTCACCATAGATGCTGAAAAAGCATTTGACAGAGTACACTGGCCATACTTAGAGCAAGTTCTACAACATTCCTGCTCTCCATCACCGACCCGGTCACCTCCCTTCGGGCGCTCTTCATAGAGCTCCATAGATTTGCTCTTGCATCAGGGTTCAAAGTCAATAAAGACAAATCAATCGCCCACGACATCTCGTTGTCGCCCGAGACTCTGTCTGAAGTGCGAGAAGTTGCAAAAAACACAGTTGATGAACAGAATGTAGAACAATGTCATACATTCACCCCAGTACAAGGATCTGGGCCTAAATCCATAGTTTTTTTGCACTCCACACCACCCTGGGTTAGACACTGGCTATATGCAAATCAGCTCTGACCCTGTGCCTCATGGGAACAGTCCAGTCCGAACTACCAAGCCATGTCTTTCCCAGACCGGAATCAAGCATCCAAGGACCGGTTTCTGGCTATCAGCCTTCATCAGCCTGGATAGCTTGACTCCAGTGGTGTGGAGAGCCTGGGACTCACGTCTGAGCATCCCCAGCACACTCTGTTCACCCAGAGTGTGCTGGGGATGCTCAGACGTGAGTCCTAGGCTCTCCACACCACTGGAGTCAAGCTATCTAGGCTGATGAAGGCTGATAGCCAGAAACCGGTCCTTGGATGCTTGATTCCGGTCTGGGAAAGACATGGCTTGTTAGTTCGGACTGGACTGTTCCCATGAGGCACACGGTCAGAGCTGATTTGCATATAGCCAGTGTCTAACCCAGGGTGGTGTGGAGTGCACGATGGATTTAGGCCCAGATCCTTGTACTGGGGTGAATGTATGACATTGTTCTACATTCTGTCCATCAACTGTGTTTTTGCAATTTTCACCCCGAGTGTGCTGGGGATGCTCAGACGTGAGTCCCAGGCTCTCCACACCACTGGAGTCAAGCTATCCAGGCTGATGAAGGCTGATAGCCAGAAACCAGTCCTTGGATGCTTGATTCCGGTCTGGGAAAGACATGGCTTGGTAGTTCGGACTGGACTGTTCCCATGAGGCACAGGGTCAGAGCTGATTTGCATATAGCCAGTGTCTAACCCAGGATGGTGTGGAGTGCACGATGGATTTAGGCCCAGATCCTTGTACTGGGGTGAATGTATGACATTGTTCTACATTCTGTCCATCAACTGTGTTTTTGCAATTTTCACCCTGAAGTGCGAGAAGAGCACGACCTGCAGTGGTCCAGGACTACAGTTCCATACCTAAGAGTCTTACTGGGTCCCACCATCCCAGCCACGGCAGAGGCGAATTACACAAGACTCAGCACACAGCTGCGTGAGGAATTGCTGAGATGGAAGCGCCACTCTCTCTCATGGCTTGGGAGAATAGCAGCCATCAAGAGGACGCTCCTTCCATAGATCCTCTACCTGTTTACTCTTCCCCTCCGTCCGCCTCAAGGCTGGATACAGCAGATACAGTCAGAGCTGGCCCGCTACATTTGGCAGGGCCGCCGACCACTGTTCAAACATGACATCGCCATCCTCTCACCTGCCTACGGTGGAGTCGGAGTCCCAGACCTCCAGCTCTACTTTCATGCGGCGCAACTGCGAAGCCTAGTGGAGTGGCACCAACTGGAGTCGAGCAAGAACTGGCTCTTCCAGGATCAGGCAGTAGCAGGAATGCCCCTACAGGATGTCCCCTTCCTTCCAAGGAGACATAGGCCACCCAACTTGTACGCATCCCAGATCACTAGCACAGTTATGGAGGTATGGGACAAAGTAGCTATTAAGCATGGACTGACGACCTTTCCCTCCCCCTTGACGCCCCTGTTCGCCAAACTGTGACTTTACTCCGAGTCTCGACCCGGAAGCCTTTGCGGGCTGGCGACACTCTCCCTGCAAAGCACTTGGGCATCTTTTTAACTTGGAAGGCATCCTTTCCTTCCAGCAGCTAAAGAGGACTACGCCATTGCGGAGGGAGAAAGATTGGCATAACTACAAGTGCGCCACTGGGCCCTTCACCCGGATGTAAAACCCGGAGCGCAGCGCCTCCTCACACCCTACGAGAAATGGCTAGTCACCCGCACGTCAGAGAAGAAGCTAATCTCTGATCTGTACCAACAACTGCTCCTCACAAACATTCATACATACAACGCAGGTAGATGCCGTTGGGAACGAGACTTGGGTAGGGCGCTTACAAACAAGGAATGGAGGGGAATTTATCACAAAGCACGGCACTCCGCATACCACTCAGGGCTCACCGAAACGCTGACCAAGGTTGCGACACAGGAGCGGCTACACAGGGCAGACCCCCATATTAGCGACCGCTTACTTTGGAGCTGCACGCACATACGGGAATACTGGGACACCATTATAGATGAGAAGGACTCGCACTTGCACACGCAATTACCCCGGATTCCCGCTTACATCATACTGGGCCTCCCCAACGCCCTAATGTACCCATTGAAGTCCCAAAGGGGTCGTCTCATTGCCGTAGCCCCGAGGGCCACCACACAAAATATCTTAGCACACTGGAGATCGCCACACAGTCCCCCTCACAAGGGTTGGTTACACAGGTTGTGGATGGTGCTTGGAATGGAAAAGATGTCACTGGTCCGGGAGGGGGGGGGGGGGGGGGGGGGAGTAATTCCGGGAGCAATGGCGCCCCTGACACTTCTCAAAGAGGAATTCCGTGAATTAAGCTGCCCGAGATACTTACGCCTATTACGATTGGCTGACACGCCGCTGCCAGATCTAAAGGCACCCAAGAAAGCGTGGACATGTAAGCCCAACTAAAAAGTCTCCTTACTTCTATTTACAGTGTTAGCTGGAGCGGACAGTTTTTTGGTGGACAGAGGGGAGGGGGGGGGGGGGGGGAGAATTTGTGATTTTGTTTCAAGGCATTTTAATTGCTTTCTGCCACTAAGCAGCCCTGTCCGGCACTCCTCAGATGTATTGACTGCATATTACCTCTGGGTATGCTATGGATGTATGATACTGCACAGCCTTCATGTTTTGTCATTTGTGAGAATTCTAATAAAAGAGTTAAACCATAAAGAGGCGACGGCCATCGAAGGGCATGTCCATGAGCGTGGACTGGATATCTCAGAGAAGTTGGCAGACCGCAACCAGGCGTGGCGAAGAACTGACACAGTCGTGAAATTCGCTCTGCCCAGCGAGTTCGTGGTGTCATGTCCACATCTAATTGCGTACTGTGCTGCATCCCGCCCCGCCCCCCAGGGCTTGGGCGAGCCGTGTCCGGGCCTCCTCTGGACACTGTGGCAGCACCTCCGCAGCCGTATCCCACAGGGAGTGGGTGTAACGGGCTAAAAGGCAGGCGGTGTTCACAGATTGCAGCCCCAAACTCAGAGAGGAGAACAGTTTCTTCCCAAACTGATCATACCTTTTGGATTCCCGATCCGGAGGAGCGGTCGGGAATGCAGTCTGGGACGTAGACTGCTGAATCACCAGGCTCTCAGGGGTGGGGTGAACAGACAGAAAGCAGGGGTCGCCCGGAGTCGGCCAGTGGCGTCCGGCCACGTTCCGATCCACAGGGAGACTTGTAGCGGGCATGGACCAGGTGCCCATCAGAACGTCTGCGAGGGCTTCGTTAAACGGCAGTAGAGGCTCTGATGAGCTCGCCTGCAGTTTGAGCACCACGCTATAAGTAGCCCCCTCCTCCGAAGCTACGGAGAGATGAGTCCAGTGTCAGGCAAAGTGTCTAGACCACTGCCCTCACCCAGGCAGTGCCCAGAGCAGAGCCCTGCTGGGCCAAAGATAGGAGAAACAGAAGAACCTCAGAAAGAGGAGCCAAAAGGGGATCCACAGCCGTTACTGTGCACCACGCCACAAATGTGTTCCATCGGCCGGCGTATACAGTTTTAGTAGAGAGACGCCTGGCTGCCAGAATGACATTACAAACTTCAGGACGAAGGTCGAAAGCCTTCAACTGTCGCCGCTCAATCTCCACGCATGGAGGTGGAGGCTGGACAGGTTCGGGCGGAGTATCGTCCCCAGCTGCTGTGACAGGAGATACTCCCGAAGAGGCAGACGGATCGGGGGATCGATGTTCATATTGAGTAGCTCGGGATACCATACTCTGAGCCTGGTCCGGAGCCACAAGAATAACTTGGGCCCAGTCGCGTCTGATCTTCTTCAGCACTCTGGGCAGAAGTGGTATAGGCGGAAAAGCGTACAAAAGACCGCAGCTCCACCACAGACGAGAAGTGTCTCAGAGCAAGTGCAGCCTAGGAAATATCAACACGCAGAGCTGATGACATTGCACGTTGTCTTCGGTGAACAGATCTAACCAAGGCTCTCCCCATCGCAGAAAGAGACCTCGCGCCACATCAGAGTTCAGACGCCACTCGTGATCCACCATGCACCAGCGGTTGAGTTCGTCCACCCTGGCGTTCAGAGAACCTGCCAGGTGTTGAACCACCAAGGTAACGCCTTCAACAACCAATCGTCGAGATAGGGGAAGACTGAAACCCCTGATCCTAGAGTCCTTAAAACACTCTAGCGCACTATCCGCTTTGTCGCTAAAGCGGCGACGGCCGGGGCGTGGCCAAGATGGCGGCCTGAGAGGACTGGCATTACAAAGGCTCCTCGTCCCAAACCCCTAACACTGCCTTAAATAATCTCAAATCACCCCCAAATCGCACTACCTGCGGCCAGCTGCTGGTGAGGTGCCGCTGGTGCCTGGCGAAATCCCTCGGAGTGTCTGCCCGAGCTCTCGAGCGGAGTCCGGGACCCCCCGGCAGAGGCGGGCACCATTCCGGAGCCGAGGAAAGAGCGCGGCGGGAGAGCCCACCGAGCAACATCGACCAGGCCGGGCTCGTGAAGAGAAGTCGCCCCCACATAGCTGCACTCCACCCCTGGCCGAAAACAAAGCGGAGCGGACTGCCCCGGGCCGACTGCTGCGGGGCCTACCGCCCGGAGTGCCGGGTCTGGCTGCAGGGGTGCTAATAGAGGCTCCCGGTCTGGGCCTGTGCGGCACCCGGAGGACGAAGCAACACCCGCCGGCGGACCAGAGCAGCCGAAAACGTGGAGATGAGGAGCCGGGTGCTTGGGCGTTTGCAGTTGGGTGCTCGGGGGCAGGGATTCGGGCCCCCGGCGAGGATCCTAACACGGCTTGGGTTGCAAGGCCCCGGACGCGCTGCTGGGAGGGCCACACAGAGGTAGCTCACGGGCCTCGAACACTTCCCGCCTACACCCTGGGGGGACCATTTGACCCCGTGGCTGCCCCACCAAATGACAGAGGCAATACGAGGCTGTGTAGTCGAGGAGCAGGTCTCAGAGCCCCGAGAGCAGTGACAGGTCTGTGAACTCGGGGGGCACTAATCGAGCCCCTGGTGTGCGGCCTAGCAGTGACCATTAGTGGCGAGCTGCCGAGCAGGAACCAGAGGCCCAGCTAGTTGGACATCTCCTCAGCCCCATGGACCCTGCGGGACTGCGAGCTAGCTAGGGCGAGCGCAGAGCGACCCAGTGGCGGACCGAGGCGGTGGTCCAGGCGGGGCGGCCATCTATGGGTGCTCTACACACCGCGGCAAACCCACTAGAGAGGCAACCGCTGTTCAGCGTTAGCAGGCCCAAAGCACGGCCGCACCTCAACGGAGGCCCAGCCAGCTTCGGGCACCCGCCGCCGACACCTCCCCCACACACACACCCCACTTCCTGCCCAGGCCTGCTCCTGGCTACACATCCACTGAAGAGAGATAAGCACAAGGAGCCTCACTAGAACCATAGAGGAGGTGCACCATGGCGAATTCGAACAGCAGGGGGGGCCGCACCATCCCCGAAATGCTGGCTAAGGGGGCGTCTAAAGGAGAGAAGAGTCCCGACAAACCGGCAATGTCGGCCCAGCTAAAGGAGAAGGCCCGAGATGAGGAGGAGGCCCCTATCACGAAATCCTTCATGGAGTCCCTATTCAACTCCCTTAGAGAAGATTTCCAGACCCTCAAACAAGACATGGCGGGGGAATACAGGGAGTTGCGCCGCGACGTGGACGATCTCGGGGAGCGAGTTGCGGGGATTGAGAACACTGGACACGCTAGGTGCGAAGAAGTGGAACTACTGCAGCAGGAAATTGTTAGACTCCATGAGCAACAGACGGACCTGCAAGCCCACACAGAAGATCTCGAGAACCGCTCTCGGCGCAACAACATACGGGTCAGAGGAGTGCCATCTAAATCGGAGGGAAGTGATGTCACGGCTTACCTACAGTCCTTGTTTCGGGACATCTTGGGGGAACCAGCAGATTTCGAGATCCGTATAGACAGAGCCCACAGAGTGGGCCTAGCACGCCGAGCACCTGCCCCGCTACCAGACATCCTTGCTTTTCTGCCCGACTACCCCCTCAAGGAGCGCAACCTGAAAGTGGCACGCCAAAAACAACCCCTACACTTCCAGGGTCATAAGGTAGAACTGTTTCAAGATCTGTCTGCGATTACACTGCAGAAGAGGAAAGCCTTCAAGGTGGCCACGACCTTCCTGCGCGACAACGGCATCCCATACTCTTGGGAGCATCCTTTTAGACTCATCTTCAAATAGAAAAGAACCCTCTACCAGCTAAGATCCCTCCGAGAGACGTGCGACCTGCTGGGTATCGCCGCCGAGGGAGACACCACAGAGGAGAGCCACAGTACACAACCTTCCCAGCCGAAGTCCCCATGGACGACAAGAGATGGTTGGCAAACGGTGCAATGCAGATGTCTGTCCAAGAAGGGACTTAAACCAGACCCCGAGACAATAGCGCTGGAGCACGCAGCGGCAATACAGGAAGTCTCCAGGGACACGAGTGAGTATCACTGAGGGGACACAGACAGGGGTGTTGTTGCACTTCGATTAAGCTCCACGATATGGGGGGGGGGGGGGGGGGGGGGGGGGGGGGAGGGTGCCCCGCGGGACGGGGGGCGCGGGACGGGGGGCCTCAGGGTCGCCACTGCCATTTTTCTCCCTCCTTTGAGACTTTATCACAGGCCTGGACTGTGCCTAAACAAGCCTGGGACAATGTTCACGAGTTCCGTTGGGTTGGGGGAAGGGGTGGGGGGTGGGGTAGGATGGGGAAGCAGGTGGTTGAAGGGGTTCTTGCAGCAGTTGCGGTTGGGGGGGTTGAGGAAGGGGGGAGGGGAGGCGGAGTGGGGAGGGGGGTTCAGTTCTAAGAGGAGGGGGGTGTTGTGCAGGGAGGGTTCCTTCTGTCCACCGGGGCTTTTGTTCCTCTTATTTTCCTACATATCAGACTTCAAGCGCACACTCCGACGCCTTAACACACATCCAGCGGACCAATGACACACACTAGACTCACAATGTGCGGGGGCTAAACAACCCTATCAAGCGCAGAGCAGTCCTGTCCCAGCTGGAACACTCTGCAGCTGACATATGCCTCCTCCAAGAGACGCACCTTCTACCCAAGGACCACCACAGACTGAAATCTCGGGCTTTCCCCATACAGCTTTTCTCCTCCGCCTCTAAAAAGGTGGCTGGAGTTGTGATACTGATATCTAAATCGTTTAAGGAGAAGGTGCTTCAACGGGAGACGGAACTGAAGGGGCGACTGTTAACACACCGTTTTCTGATAGCGGGTGTGACGCTCCTGATGGGCTTGGTCTATTCCCCCAATGAGAATCAGGAGACATTCCTGCGTTCAGCCCGGACAGCGGCAACAGCCAACACGGAGCGTCACCTACTGATTGGGGGAGACCTCAAATTGGTATTCCACAAAACTACAGATCGCTCTGCCCAACTTTCGGGAAAGGTGGATTCCCTCTCCAAGTCTGGACATGCATATCTCCGCGAGCTAGATCTCACCGATTTATGGCGACACTTCCACCCGCGAGACAAGGCCTACACCTATCATTCAGGGACCCATAGAACGTATGCAAGGCTAGATTTATTTTCTCGGCTCATCCCCATTGGTCGCGTTGGCACAGGATGTAGATACACTCCCGGCCTCGCTATCGGATCACTCACCGATGACTGCCACCTTTCTTATGCAGGCAATACCGGCGCCACCTTCGGGAGTCATTTCTTCGCTCCCCTATGACGGTGGAACGAATCAAAAACGCCATCGCGCAATTCTTGACCCACAACAAAATACCGATACCACGTGAGCGACCCAATGGTCGGCCCTGAAGGCAGTCCTAAGAGGTGAATTCATCTCGGTGGCCACAGCCAACAATAAGGAAAGGGAGCAGAAACGTGCGGAACTCACCCAGCGAGTGGCAGAACTGGAGCAACTGCACCAGCGCACCGGGGCAAGGAGGGCCTGGCGTCAACTTTGCGCGGAGCGGAAGATGCTGGCCGCTCTAGATCAGGATGTGGCTGAATACGCGGCGTACGCCTCCGACACGCGTATTACACGGGGGGAGATCGCTGTGGGCGACTCTTAGCGTCCAAACTACGGGAGCAACGCGTAAGACAGGGAGTGCAATCGCTGCAGACAGAGAGGGGCGACTTGGTCACAGAAGACGCCGACATAGCAAAGACTTTTGGGGCGTTTTATCAATCCTTATACACGGGGACACCCTAGACCTTCAGGCGGGCCAGAGGTACCTTGACGAAACGCAGCAACCGCCGCTAAACTCGGCCCAAGCAAAGTTCCTAGACAGGCCTATCGCACTGGAAGAGATTATATAATCAATTTCCCGCCTTAAGATCGGGAAATCCCCTGGCCGGATGGGTACTCGGCTATATTTTACAAGACATTTTGCCACCAACTTGCCCCACTCCTACGGGACCTATTCAATTCCTTCGATCAGCCGGGCGCGATCCCCGCAGACCTCCTAGAGGCATCAATTTTGGTGATCCCCAAGCCTGGAAAGGATAAAACCCGCTGTGGCTCCTACCGGACGATTTCATTACTGAACATAGACTTTAAGCTCTACACAAGCATACTAGCTAGCCGGCTCGCGTCATACATGCAGCAGCTAATAGAACCTGATCAGGCAGAGTTTATCCCCCAGCGCCAGACTAGCGACAACACTAAACGTGTGCTTCATCTTATTGAAGCCGGGTCGCGGACACGACCAGGCTGCATGTTGCTCACCATAGATGCTGAAAAAGCATTTGACAGAGTACACTGGCCATACTTAGAGCAAGTTCTACAACATTCCTGCTCTCCATCACCGACCCGGTCACCTCCCTTCGGGCGCTCTTCATAGAGCTCCATAGATTTGCTCTTGCATCAGGGTTCAAAGTCAATAAAGACAAATCAATCGCCCACGACATCTCGTTGTCGCCCGAGACTCTGTCTGAAGTGCGAGAAGTTGCAAAAAACACAGTTGATGAACAGAATGTAGAACAATGTCATACATTCACCCCAGTACAAGGATCTGGGCCTAAATCCATAGTTTTTTTGCACTCCACACCACCCTGGGTTAGACACTGGCTATATGCAAATCAGCTCTGACCCTGTGCCTCATGGGAACAGTCCAGTCCGAACTACCAAGCCATGTCTTTCCCAGACCGGAATCAAGCATCCAAGGACCGGTTTCTGGCTATCAGCCTTCATCAGCCTGGATAGCTTGACTCCAGTGGTGTGGAGAGCCTGGGACTCACGTCTGAGCATCCCCAGCACACTCTGTTCACCCAGAGTGTGCTGGGGATGCTCAGACGTGAGTCCTAGGCTCTCCACACCACTGGAGTCAAGCTATCTAGGCTGATGAAGGCTGATAGCCAGAAACCGGTCCTTGGATGCTTGATTCCGGTCTGGGAAAGACATGGCTTGTTAGTTCGGACTGGACTGTTCCCATGAGGCACACGGTCAGAGCTGATTTGCATATAGCCAGTGTCTAACCCAGGGTGGTGTGGAGTGCACGATGGATTTAGGCCCAGATCCTTGTACTGGGGTGAATGTATGACATTGTTCTACATTCTGTCCATCAACTGTGTTTTTGCAATTTTCACCCCGAGTGTGCTGGGGATGCTCAGACGTGAGTCCCAGGCTCTCCACACCACTGGAGTCAAGCTATCCAGGCTGATGAAGGCTGATAGCCAGAAACCAGTCCTTGGATGCTTGATTCCGGTCTGGGAAAGACATGGCTTGGTAGTTCGGACTGGACTGTTCCCATGAGGCACAGGGTCAGAGCTGATTTGCATATAGCCAGTGTCTAACCCAGGATGGTGTGGAGTGCACGATGGATTTAGGCCCAGATCCTTGTACTGGGGTGAATGTATGACATTGTTCTACATTCTGTCCATCAACTGTGTTTTTGCAATTTTCACCCTGAAGTGCGAGAAGAGCACGACCTGCAGTGGTCCAGGACTACAGTTCCATACCTAAGAGTCTTACTGGGTCCCACCATCCCAGCCACGGCAGAGGCGAATTACACAAGACTCAGCACACAGCTGCGTGAGGAATTGCTGAGATGGAAGCGCCACTCTCTCTCATGGCTTGGGAGAATAGCAGCCATCAAGAGGACGCTCCTTCCATAGATCCTCTACCTGTTTACTCTTCCCCTCCGTCCGCCTCAAGGCTGGATACAGCAGATACAGTCAGAGCTGGCCCGCTACATTTGGCAGGGCCGCCGACCACTGTTCAAACATGACATCGCCATCCTCTCACCTGCCTACGGTGGAGTCGGAGTCCCAGACCTCCAGCTCTACTTTCATGCGGCGCAACTGCGAAGCCTAGTGGAGTGGCACCAACTGGAGTCGAGCAAGAACTGGCTCTTCCAGGATCAGGCAGTAGCAGGAATGCCCCTACAGGATGTCCCCTTCCTTCCAAGGAGACATAGGCCACCCAACTTGTACGCATCCCAGATCACTAGCACAGTTATGGAGGTATGGGACAAAGTAGCTATTAAGCATGGACTGACGACCTTTCCCTCCCCCTTGACGCCCCTGTTCGCCAAACTGTGACTTTACTCCGAGTCTCGACCCGGAAGCCTTTGCGGGCTGGCGACACTCTCCCTGCAAAGCACTTGGGCATCTTTTTAACTTGGAAGGCATCCTTTCCTTCCAGCAGCTAAAGAGGACTACGCCATTGCGGAGGGAGAAAGATTGGCATAACTACAAGTGCGCCACTGGGCCCTTCACCCGGATGTAAAACCCGGAGCGCAGCGCCTCCTCACACCCTACGAGAAATGGCTAGTCACCCGCACGTCAGAGAAGAAGCTAATCTCTGATCTGTACCAACAACTGCTCCTCACAAACATTCATACATACAACGCAGGTAGATGCCGTTGGGAACGAGACTTGGGTAGGGCGCTTACAAACAAGGAATGGAGGGGAATTTATCACAAAGCACGGCACTCCGCATACCACTCAGGGCTCACCGAAACGCTGACCAAGGTTGCGACACAGGAGCGGCTACACAGGGCAGACCCCCATATTAGCGACCGCTTACTTTGGAGCTGCACGCACATACGGGAATACTGGGACACCATTATAGATGAGAAGGACTCGCACTTGCACACGCAATTACCCCGGATTCCCGCTTACATCATACTGGGCCTCCCCAACGCCCTAATGTACCCATTGAAGTCCCAAAGGGGTCGTCTCATTGCCGTAGCCCCGAGGGCCACCACACAAAATATCTTAGCACACTGGAGATCGCCACACAGTCCCCCTCACAAGGGTTGGTTACACAGGTTGTGGATGGTGCTTGGAATGGAAAAGATGTCACTGGTCCGGGAGGGGGGGGGGGGGGGGGGGGGGGGGGGGGAGTAATTCCGGGAGCAATGGCGCCCCTGACACTTCTCAAAGAGGAATTCCGTGAATTAAGCTGCCCGAGATACTTACGCCTATTACGATTGGCTGACACGCCGCTGCCAGATCTAAAGGCACCCAAGAAAGCGTGGACATGTAAGCCCAACTAAAAAGTCTCCTTACTTCTATTTACAGTGTTAGCTGGAGCGGACAGTTTTTTGGTGGACAGAGGGGAGGGGGGGGGGGGGGGGGGGAATTTGTGATTTTGTTTCAAGGCATTTTAATTGCTTTCTGCCACTAAGCAGCCCTGTCCGGCACTCCTCAGATGTATTGACTGCATATTACCTCTGGGTATGCTATGGATGTATGATACTGCACAGCCTTCATGTTTTGTCATTTGTGAGAATTCTAATAAAAGAGTTAAACCATAAAGAGGCGACGGCCATCGAAGGGCATGTCCATGAGCGTGGACTGGATATCTCAGAGAAGTTGGCAGACCGCAACCAGGCGTGGCGAAGAACTGACACAGTCGTGAAATTCGCTCTGCCCAGCGAGTTCGTGGTGTCATGTCCACATCTAATTGCGTACTGTGCTGCATCCCGCCCCGCCCCCCAGGGCTTGGGCGAGCCGTGTCCGGGCCTCCTCTGGACACTGTGGCAGCACCTCCGCAGCCGTATCCCACAGGGAGTGGGTGTAACGGGCTAAAAGGCAGGCGGTGTTCACAGATTGCAGCCCCAAACTCAGAGAGGAGAACAGTTTCTTCCCAAACTGATCATACCTTTTGGATTCCCGATCCGGAGGAGCGGTCGGGAATGCAGTCTGGGACGTAGACTGCTGAATCACCAGGCTCTCAGGGGTGGGGTGAACAGACAGAAAGCAGGGGTCGCCCGGAGTCGGCCAGTGGCGTCCGGCCACGTTCCGATCCACAGGGAGACTTGTAGCGGGCATGGACCAGGTGCCCATCAGAACGTCTGCGAGGGCTTCGTTAAACGGCAGTAGAGGCTCTGATGAGCTCGCCTGCAGTTTGAGCACCACGCTATAAGTAGCCCCCTCCTCCGAAGCTACGGAGAGATGAGTCCAGTGTCAGGCAAAGTGTCTAGACCACTGCCCTCACCCAGAACTGCCCAGTCCTGGCTTAACTGGCACTGCTGTGCCAGAGGGTCCTCAGACCCCTCCCAGTCCTCCTCGTCATCCATCTCCTGGAAACCAGGCAAAAATGATGAAGCCGGGTCGTAGGTGAAGTGGTCACCCATCGGCTCTGCTCCGGCGTCGCACCCGGACCGGTGTCATCCGAAGACGGCACCGGGAGCGACACCCTCAGGGTCAGCGCCAGCGGAGGAGTCGTGAGGTCGACTGGCGACGACCCTGCAGCGTCGGGACCGGAGTGGAGGCCGGGGCCGAACTACCCGACTGCGCCGGGCTGGAGCCTCCGGCCCGCAAGGGTTCCCAGTCAGACCCGCGGGGCACGAAGGCGCCCCGACAGGTGCCGACAAAGGGAAGTGAGTCCTCATGGCCACGAGAAAGTCACGCATCTCCTCCGGCGTCACGTGCAGCCCAGGGACCGGCGGGTGTGGAGCTGGATGTGGCGCCTGCGGCTCTAGCGGAGATGCGCGTGGGTGTCGCCCGAACCCCCGGCCGCTGCGCGCGAGCATCAGAGGGAGTCGGAAAAGCAATGACGCCTCTTCGACTTCTTTTTCGAATGCCTCGACTTACCGGAGGACTAGGAGCCCGACTAGTGGTACTGACTGGACGAGCGGCGATGACTGAGGCTCCGCGACCGGTCCCTCTACTTCCTCCTGGACTGGGACCTCCAGCGGCACGGAGCTGACTGCCTGAGCTCGAGCAGCTTACGGGCTGCTCCCATCTAGCCTTCGAGGTCAAGGCCCGGCAGTCAGGGGACGACTTGTCATCTTGGTCGGCCCCGAGGCAGCAAAGTCACCGATGGCGGGGGTCAGTCACTGACAGTGGGAGACAGGTGTCGAAAGGTTTAAAACCAGGCATCCCTAACGGCACCGCGAGTCGGAATCTACTCCAAAAGTGATAAAAAAAGTTAGTAAAAAAATGACTAGAGTGCTGCACTTCCCAGATCTGCGCTTTCTGGCGCGGAAAAATGAACGGACGTCAGCGCGCAAGGGCGGCGGCTAAGTACTCCGACGACGTCGTCCCGTCGATCACGACGCCAACGACGGGCCAGGAGCCGCAGGCGACACCTACCGACACGCAAGGGTACTGCTGACGAAAACTTTCCGGATCCAGTCTGATACCTGGGGATATTCTAAGGTAAGGAATCTAACACTAACGTGTTTCTTTCAGATTGCTCAACCACACAACCACAAAAGAGTGAGGTAGTATCTACTTTAGCCTCTGCTATACATCTGGGTATCCACGGAACTCTGTGCACACAATAGCTTACTTTGGCAAAGTATATACAGAGCCAACTTCTTACGGGTGTTATTTACTAAATCAACATTTTACAAAAGTATAATAAACAATGACCTATGCAACCACAAATGCAGCGCTTACTTCCTAGAAACATTTTTAAATATACCTGAGCAAGTGGGTTTGGAGTAGGGAGTAGTGCTCCTCCAGGTAGAAGACCTGCCACTGCATTTGCTGGTGCCAGAAGAGACAATGCCTTAGTCTCATCTGGAATAACTCCTGTAGAGAAACATGACTCCATTAGCATGCATTTTTTTTCAAGAGGGAAAACACAAATACACCCAGAAAAAAATACTCCCTGAAAAATCTTACATTCTGTTTATTGAAACAATTTATTCAGGCTCAAACAAAGAGTTCTAATGACTATGATTAATTAAACATTAGAATGACATTTCAAAGTGTGGACATTTGAGGGCTACCCATTGCTCCTGAACTACAGTTAAGTGTCTAGTGGAAAAAATAGCACAAAACACACTACTTTTTTGTGAACACTGCCAAGATTTCATCACCTGTACTCGATTTTTAAGTCATGAACCAAACGTAAGCAAGCACAGTCAGTTCTCCAGTGGTGTGCTCTCAACTTTCAAAAGCTGTTTTATGAACAACGACTCGTGCCGGCTGCTTCACTATAAAGCACACAGAAAATCAAGATACACAAGACAAAAAAAAGTTTGATTTAGGGGTTAATAATATGGAACAACGTACTACGAATGTTTTATTTCAAACCTACCACACAAATTAGGTAAAAACAAAAGTATTCTGTGGAATAAAGCGTAGGGCTTCAGCTGACGTGTCCCAGCACATCTCAGGATACCAACTTCGTGTGCACATTATGCACACTCCTTACCTGTGTAGTAAAACTCAATCGAGTTTCAATGTTTGGCATATATGCTGTACCAAACAGAATTTTACTGACTGCCATGTCAAAAGCCAACTCACAAAAAGGCCCCAAATCCACATAAGTATCTCTGAAGACAACTACGTCTGGTTCCATACGGAAAACACATTTAAACAAGGATCCCACTGAGATACAAATACTTAAGACAATTGTTTTTCTAGCCAGCTGCAAAATCCCTATTTAAACTGAATAACTGGTTAATGTGCCCAAGCCCCAAGAAAATAATGCAACTATAATTTAGCAAATACCCATTGTATTTTGTGAATACACATGAAAAAACTGCATCTCATCATAAAACATACAATATGTATAGGGCACTTAAGAGAAACTGGATAAGCTGCAGAAGAAAACTGTTGGGTGGTTTTTTCAGCAGGGCCTGGTATAAAGTTCAGGCTGAACCAGGGAAAAGAACTGTAAAACACAACAACAAAAAAGAAAAACCACTGTTAAATAAAGGTAATGGTTCCTTCCACCTAATCTGAGATCTGCTGATAATATAAACAAATGTATAATACACAGCACCGTTATTTTGCTTGTGTCACTGATATGTCATCAATTTTGATACCATGGGCAATTGTGGAAAGAAGGGAGGGAATAGTATAGGGTAAAATTCCATGTTGGGTTTTGTATCATGTAATTCAACGTAATAACATACCCAATGAGAGTGTGGGAATTTATTATGCATGCATAATACGTCTCAAGGGAGATCTCCAAATTATATTTAGTACAGGAAGTTGTAACTTAAATACAAATCCTTTCGGACTCATCTTGAGGGAGTATCTGGAGATAGGTATCCATTGAAATCATGCATCTGATTTGGATATTAAAATGTGTTTTTAATAAAACTACAATTTAAAAAGCAATGAGGCCCCTCACCAGTTTATTTTCATGCGTCAACTTTTTTTTACAGCTGCTTTGTTAGAACCATGAAATACTGCATGAATGTGTAGAAACGAAAGAAAAAGAAACAGACAAAAGAAACAAACATTAACCAAAACACCTAGATACCGGCCAAATCCAGATACAATATTAGTTTGCACCACATACTGGGTTACAACAGAAATTGTAATGGCTTCCAGTTCGTTGCTATAAACTCACAAAAGGGTAATTGTAAGTGCTCTGTGGTCCTGCTACTACCCACTGGTATACATAGTTAGTTAGGTGTACTCACAGTGCTAACAAAGGCCTGCAGAAACCTAAGCAATCTGCCACATCATAGTCTTAGGTGGACCATACAAAGCATTACCCAACACCACAGCGGGGAAGCACTACTCTGGCTCTGCAACAGATAACGCACATCACTAATGGAAAACTATTGGTCACATTCACCTTTAGTGATGGGTAACAGAATACTGCATTTGAAATCAGTATGCGATGTAAATGGTGACACGAATCACACTGGCTACATTGCAAAGTGCTTATGAATTTCAATCCTGCACAAGTTAAAAAAACATGGTGAAGCAGCCTTACTCTTACAATGACAGAGGTAATATTAATACACAGTTGTGTTGTGGCAGTCCAAAACAAAACAAAAAAATGTAAGAACACCACAACTTAAGTGTCAAAAGGAATCATAAGCATGACCTGCAACAAACAGGCTTCTAAATATGGACAACCTTTTAATCACAACGTCAATCAAAGATTGCAAAATGACAAAATACATCACAGCATCCCGGTGCTAGGACTGTGCCCAATGGCATACAATTAGTATAAACATTACCCATCACTAAAACGGAAAGTAGCTTGAAAGTAAAGATTTTGAAATCGGTTTTAATTAGAGGATGTTCTTTGCACAGGTTTTCTAAAGCAGCAGCAATGTATCTAGTTATTTCTGTTAATTGGACACTACTTTGCAATACGCATGGCATGGGTGTCCAAAAGTACTCAACCCTACTTCTTAAGAACGATTTACATACAGCATGTCCTCACCATTTAAAAGAATTGTGTTTTGGGTTTTTTTAGATTTCTTTTATTCTCATAAAGATATGCCGTCAAACTCGGTGAAGAAACGGGTTTTAACACAGAACAACAAGGGGTTTACTTAATGAAAAACAATGCTTTTGGGAAAAGTTTAATTTAGTTAAAGGTTTTGCAGCAATGAAATTTCATTCTCTTAGTAGTGGTTATCATTGCCGCGCTGATGATAGACGGCTCTGGCATGCACTCGCAAAATGGAAGCATACAGCTGATGAAATGGCACTCTTGATCCAAGGTAAGGGAGACTAAATAACATGAAGAGCAAAAGTCTAAAAATAGGGAGTTTGGTTCTATTATAAAACATTTTTTAAAAGCTCATTATTTCATTGGACTAAGTTTTTTAGACTTTAAAATAGACAGTACTGCTGCTTGAAACAAGTGTCCACTCGATTTGCAAAGCTTACCTAGATATGAAATCATCCTTAAACTTACGGAAATACTTCCAAACCTTTTTTTAACAGATTTCAGATAACTAAAACTCTTTGCCAGCTTCTCAAAACGGAAACGACCAAATTAGACTGTTTCAGGTGTAAATTACACGTTTTCACACGTTCAATTGATACCTGAGCTCAAGTGTGCGTGAACCTCGTGACAAAATTCCAGGTTAATATTTCAGGGAACAGTACATTTTAAATAAGCAGTTTTCTAGTGTATAATTAGTTAACAAATGCAACGATTGCAAACCGCAGAAACGTGTCCTTTATCAGAGGTTACATTAAATTTACCATTTCAACAACCTTGATCAAAACATTAGACGCTCTCAAACACTTGTTAGAAAAATGTGGTTAACAAGAGGTTGACACCAAAACGCGAGTGCTTGTTGACCCTTAGTTTAGGTTTAGAATCCCCTGTAGCTGCAGAGGACCCCCAGTTTTTCCGTCATCTGTAAGGGTTTTGCATTTGCCTTCTCCACTACAAAAATCACACACACAAACAAAAAAGTTATATATTTAGTGAAAAAATTCTAAGATATACAGAGCACAAAACCATGGGAAAAATTACCCAGTGCCCTTGTGACACCTTTTGTAAGTGATCCTGAAATGAGCCTCAAACATTCAAACCCTTGGTAAATTGGGAATTTTGTGGAAGACACATAAGATTTTTACTTTGCAAGAGTAGAATTAATGTGTTTATCACGTAATCGTGAGGCCAAGCCAGATATCTGCTTCCACCTTCCCGTGTGGATTTCTTAGACTTTTCACCCCACCAAAAAAGAATATTTAGGAGTCCTCCAACACAATAAGAATAATGGTTCGAGGCAAACAGTGTTATTTCACTTAGCTGCGAAAGCTGTTGTCTTACTCAAATTATGGCCAATTTTGAAAGTAATATTTTGACCGAGTGATTTATTAGTAAAAGATAAAATATCAAAAAATTCTGATATAACGTAATTGAAGTTGATAGGATACAAAGATATTTCAGTATGATACTTATGTGATAAAAACGCAAGAGAAAGCAGCACATTCCCCAGAATACCAAGGGTCTGTTCTTAACTCTATTCAACTGTCATGCCAAAACACATTTTTAAGCAATACTTGTCAAAAAAGACCATCAAACAGTGTACAAACCTTCTGCATATGGTACGACAATTAAAGCTCGGTCAACGAATACTGTGTTGGTCAGATGCTGGGCCACAACTGCCGAATCAGCGTCAAGGAACTTTACAAAACAGACACGAGATGTTACAGGCAAAGGAGAATCACTGAAAGGGAAAAACATCATTAATCACAAGGCTCAGGGTTTATAATCTTCACTTTAATATTTCACTTTCAAAAACAACATTTGACTAAAAAAAGTTATTTCTTCTAAAATAGATCCGAAAAAGAAGGGTCAGAGTCACTAAGTAATAAAGAAAAAGTAAAATAATTCCAGCACTCCAAACACTAACTACAAAATAGAGGTTTATCGCTTTGAAGTCGCAGCACCTAAAACACTATTCTACCAAAAACTCTTCCAATCAATTTAACTTTAAAAGTGGAATTTAGCCCCAAAAATATTTAGACGTGAAGCATCAACTACATGTACAGGTTTATTTTTCATTTTAAAAACCAGTTAATATTCCGCAATAACAAAAAACATCAAGTTTAATGGTGGAAGTCGGTAGGGCTGAAAATATTAGCAATGGAATCACCTACCGGCATAAATGTTAAGACTCTCGATTTGGAGTGTGGCAGTAACCAGGGACCTGTTCCACTAGTACAACCATCACCATTTGCCCAATAGTATATGGAAGAACTTCCCTTCCCCGTTCTTCATGCGTCTTAAATGGTCTCTGTATACATTCCTTTTGGTCTCCCATCTCTCCACACTCCAAGCTAAACATTGTTCCATAGCCCGAGTATGATCCACAGGGATCTGAGAGCTCCTGTATCATCATATGGCCTAAATTGATATGCAGGGCATGGTCTACGCCTGGTTTAGATATTTTTACGTTTAACTGTTACGATTTTGTAGCTCCCTCTTTACCTCTGATATGGCTGCCATTCATTGGGAGGTTCCTCTGGACTCTTCGCTGTATACCATACATTTTGTTTGCCCCACTCCCAGTTCACTAGGCCTTACACTAATGATATTCAGATCATTTTCAGATTAGATAACCTCACCATCAAATCTGTGTGTTGGGTGTAGGACTGACTACTGTGGAACAGGAATTTAACCACAATTTTCCAAAACGTGATGCTGGCCAGACAGAACCCGTGCTTTTGAGAAAATTCTTGGTAGGACATCGAGCTGTGGCCTTCTGCTCTGGGTTCCAAGCCTGTGAGACCCCAAAAGCGAATTGTTAATATTTACTGTTAGTCACGATTCCTCCTTAACAGCACAGATCAAGGCTTGTATTTTTTCCTGCTTTTTTATTCTGTGAGTCCCCAGGAAGCCCCTCGATTTTTTGCCTGCTGACAAACATTTCGCTGCAGCGTGTGCACTACTTTAACAGTCTATATTGGGTCTTTCAAGATAGCTGCAATACATGCTACAGAGAATCCAGAGCCTAGCTGTGTGGACCATCAGCAAGATGTACAAACACATCACATCTCAGAGGCTCGGCTGGCCATTTGTTGGTTGCCTATCCAGTAAAGCGTTCAATTTATGCTCCCTAGTTCGCTCACAAGATCTTTTGTGACCTTTTATGATCTTTTATGACCTAGAGAAATCAGACTCAAAAAAACACTCTGGTGATTTAGTCAAGTCAAGTCATAAAATGTATATAGCGCACTACATACCCAGAGGGTTTCAAGGCGCTTAGGGAGGGGAGGAGGATTCTACATAAGGCTGTTGCATCTCTTGCTCAATGTGCCTCACGTGAAGAAAAGCGCACCTGGCAGCCACTGCATTCACTACCTGAGGCACAGACTTTAAAACACCCTTCTGTTCAGGATCAGAATTCAAGTTAGTCATCTAGCCTTCAGATGAGCATTGAAAACATTTTTGTCAACTTTCTCTCCTTCTCTGTAGTCTATTTAAAGGTCCAATGTTTCTTTCAGTGCCAGAAAACTCCTGAAGTGTTAGTGGATTTATAAATAAAATAGAAAAATATAATCGCTGCAGGTTGTTACGTTCTCAGTTAATTTGCCACCAGTATTTGAGACCTACATGCGCATTTTCTGTGCTATTGACCATTCTATCACGTCTTTCAACCAGGGCTGTTTCTGAAGCCCCCCCCCCCCTGCCATTCTTAAGTAATGGATAATCATGCATCGCTTCATAAGCTTGGTGCCCTTAATTATGGCTCATTTTGACTTGCTTCATTTCGAGATCACTCTACAAGTACTGCGTGTTCATATGCATTGGTATGCCACTGGTAATTGGGTGCAGCTTGGTTAGTGTGTCTGTCCAATACTTCCCCACTATACAACAGCACCAAACCATGAGTAAAGGTGGCCTCTGCAGTTCCATAGCTCAGATAAGAGAGGGGCTCCCCAGGTATACATTTCCCAGTTTCTTCGAGGTTAGGTATATTACTTCATCGTAACATTTATATAACACTACCATGGGCAGCTACTGAAGTGCTTGCAAACATGGGTAGCTAGCATACTACTCCATGTATGGTTTATTGAGATAAACTGCACTCGTTTGAATCTAGCATTACTTGAAACTTTTTTGTTTGACATATAGGCATGCTACTTTCCCATTTTCGATCACTTAGGAGCTCCAAAGAATCTGTAATGCACACCTAACTTTCAGTGAACTCTGCTTTTAACAAACTAACGTCCTTTCAACAACCTCTCGTCCTTATCTACTTTTAATGCTTTAATTAGATTTGATATAGATCTCACTTTCTATATCAGATTTGCATGACCAGAGTAACTGTTGCCTTTAGGGCATCTGGCAACTCGGTCCATCTCCCTCGAGCAGTTTGCAGTAATTTGGCATGATATTACATACGCTGGTCGCAGCTGGAAACAATCATGTTTACTGTATTTTGGAAAACTTATCATTTGGATATATATTTTTTGAACTTTCCTCCTTGCATTGAGTCGTTGCCATTTCTAGGCCAAAGCATTAGGGGACGGGCATAACAGTCCTCAATGGTCTCTCATAAATATTCTCAAGTCGACAAATTATTTAGAGGAACTTAGAACATCATCGGCATCCATGGAGGCAATGTGACGAAAGACATTTAAGCAACCAAGAAAGAAGGGTAATGAATTGTCTGACAAATGGAGAAAACCACATTCTTCTATATAAATAGATACAAGTTCTGGAGTTAATACCTGTATATTTATTGACTCAAGTTGGTACTTTAAATCTTCTCTTAATTTCTCTCCCTCCTTGTTCTCTAGAGCCACCCTGCCCCAGTGCTTAAAATGTTCAAAATAAGGCCTTATGGTGTAATTTAGTTTACTATACTTGTTTTCTACAAAGTAGACTGATGTCCGATGGTTGTTTGGTTGCACTTAAGAATATGCAGCGGTATAACGTTTACTCTTATCAAGATGCATCGTAATGCTTAACTGAATAAATGCACCAACATAAGATCGCAAATTGAAATTAAAAAATCCAAAGACACACAATTGCATTGAATGTACTTGATATAAGACAACTTTGAGCCTGCCAAGGGGATCTCAGAACATTGTCAAATGTACTTCCCATACCATATGTCCCTTTTCCCATTCACTGTGCAGTTTTAAGCTGTATACATGCCTCATGTGCCAGAAATATCCTTTGACATCAACCCGCAGTTCTTATGAATGAATGTGTGTATTGGAAAGAATAAGCTAAAGCAGGTGGCTTGAGCAAAATTCAAGTTGAAGTAACATTTCTGAATACAGTAGACTTTTTGCTTGTTGTGGCACATCTGGTTCATCCCCGGATGTCCCGATTTCTGTACTAATATAATAAATGTGAAATGATTCAGATTACTAAACAGTGAAATCAGTCAGAAGTGATATTAGGCATGCAAGTCTAGCTTACATTGAGACACAATGAAGACGTTTTTAAGCAGCCACAATATGTTAATGCATTACTATAATGTGTCAATACCCCAGCAATATTATGCAAGTTTTGGTTGTTTTGATAGATCTAGTTTTGGACTGCAAGATTATGTGCTACTATTAAGCATTTAAGTCTCAGCCACAGGGTAACAAATTAAGCACTAGATTAGCTATTAGCACCATACTTAGATTTTTGGTCAGACATTAGAAAGTAACACTTCAGAAAACAAGGCTTTTCCTACATTTCTGTCCAAAATGGATGTTCTGTTGCTGTCCCAAACCAAATTAATTCATTTTTAATATTGGCATTCACTACTACCTCGCCAAGTAAACATAGATCATCAATGATATTGAACTGTAGCCAGTAATTCTTTTATTAGAATGTATTATTATTAGTACGTTTTATTGTGCAGGATTAAAACCATGATACAATAGCTGGTATGACAAAATGAAAAATAAGTCATCATACATTGTCAAGTAAATGATGTAAAATATGTTATTTCAAATAAATGTTTTAAACAAAAACCTAAAGTTTAAATGATAAAAATCGCAAAAAGATGAAATCACAAAGTTTTAGTTCTCATCTTGTCTACATATTTTCACCAGTCAATAGTAGTCTTCCAAATGTGTAGGCTGCTGAAAACAGACGCCTAATTTAAGTTTTTAAAAGACTTACAATCCTAGAGTTTCCCTATCTATTGAAAGCCAGTCTCTAGTTGCAGCACTCCTCTGTTTGGCAAATCCTCCAGAATTTTTGTGCTCAGCTGATGATACCACATGTCAGAGAAGTTTTGTGCACCAGCTGATTGTATGGTCCTACAGGGCTTTTTCTCAAAGATTAGCCACAGATGTTTTAGGTTCATCTAACAATACGGCAGAGGGTATTGGTATGCAAGGTCAGCTACCAACCTTTTTAATTTGACAGTCTACAACATAAATCTAAGAATAAAGTTGTGAGAGTGGTGTGTCTGTCAATTTTAATATCACTGTATGTCTGTCACTAGTGGATGGTGACTTTTGTCCATTCCATTGCACTTCACTAGTTTCCTTTGTTTGGACACTTTTCCTTTTCGTTTTTTCTTTTCTGGGACTTAAAATGACTGCCTATGATGAGAAAAACGGCCGAATCTGGTGAGTACCTGCCAGTTACCCTGTTGGTGGTGCACCCGTGAGGGGTCATTTTGTCCTTCACACATTTTTCCACACCAAATTGTTTTCACGGTCATTGTGAATAAGTGAATAAGGTATCACAACCTTATTTCTTGTCTCCTGAAAAAGGGGGTTTTATCTTTAATATAGGGCAAAGAACAGTGCATATAACCACATTCTAGAATGATAAAGTTCGATGGGTTTATTGCAGTAAGAGAAATATATGGGAGGTATTTCCCGAGATTCTTTACTATAAAATTTGCCCACGAGATAGGTTTCTTGTTGTATTGATGCTTGTTGAGTGGAGGGCAACCCTAGGTCTCTTGAATCCCTCGGATATCCTTTGTTGGATTAAAAGTATATGAAGAAACCAACATCTACATAAAACTATGTAGCTTGACAATTGCTACATTTTATACTGCCAGAATAAAATACCAGAACCAGCACTAAAAGTAGAACTGCCAATATTTGTCTTTTTTCCTCCCCATATTACAAGCAATTTTAAATTGGATGTTACAACGTGCCAGCGTTGATAATGGATGGTGATCATGTATCCAAAACCTCAAAATGTGCAGAACTGAAAATTTGGTTTGGTTTTATTTGGAAGATGGATTATTCTTGATTGAACAACACGTAGTCCGTAATTCTGATTATTCTCTGATAATTTGCCAACCAACACAGCCACCCCATGGATGCCATAGATCACATTTAAGTAAGTCGCCGGATTACCCTACTCTAGTGGAATACAAGTGGACTACTCCCCTGTTATCATTATTGGCGGGCCAATAAAAAAAACTATTTAGTTACAGTGAAGCTCTTCGCCTGGCCTTCAAGTGTGAGATTGTCCTGCTTCACATAAGGGAATTTCCTGGGTCCAACTGATGTAGAAAAAAGTACCCTGTTTATGCTAGGGTTTCTATAGTTCTGTTACATAATATGTTGGGCACAAAAATGGTTATTCATCAAGGGTGTTTTGCTATGTGCAAACCAAATCCATTGTTGAAATGTTCAGCTACACAATTCAAGAATGTTAAGTGAATATCCACTCAAAGCCTCCCCAAACTCTGAAGAGGGAGTAAAAATACCCCTTTGATGCTCTGATGTATCCATAAAAAAAAAAACATTCAAGCGCATCAACTTCTATATATGTGGAAAACTAACCAACTCACCCTAGAACCTCCGGGTAAACAAAACCACAGCTGGCATGGAAACCACTGCAACTAACACCTGTATCTGCAGTGGCAACCACTGAACATTATGAACATATGTCCAACAATTTAATTCCACACAGATTTCAAATTCATCTTCTCAATAGGTCTGACAAAACAGAACATTAGAGCAAAATCTAAAAAGGTATCCCTTTAGTGTTTTATCCCACTGGTTATAAATGTTAACACAAAGATCCTTTAGAATGTTCTGAGACACACTGCTTTCAATTTAGTCACTTAATTGGCTCTGCAAAAAACAAGGTCTGTATCAGCAATTTCTCATGGTATTCAAATGAATATATGGCCCTTACCCAAACTACCTCCCAGAACTTCTGCAAAGATCAATCTCCAATGGCAACGTACACTTTTCTACATCGTAGCAATAGCCAAACCACTAACAGCTTTGAAAGTTCTACCCTTTTACTTACTGAATCCACTATGCTGGAGCTCTCTTCTAATTAAACTGCATTTTCTCTACCGTCTCTCATCATTCTAAGATGGACTCAAAGAATGTCTTCTTTCAGTAACTAACCTAACAATGTTACACTGAACCAGTCCTTGTCTATAGGCATATATTATAAATATATCATCATCTGCATAACCCATCACCTTTCCGAGTTTATCCAAAGTGTCAATGTCTTATTTACCATGTGTAAGAAAGTGGCCCCTTTTTGCATGGTTGCCCCCACTTTTTGCTGAACTGCTGATGTGCTATGACATAGTGTGCCCTGGGTTCCTGCCAAACAGCATTGAAAAGAAAAAAAACAATTAACACTTAGGCCACAGGTCAGTCCCTTGTAAATGGTACCACTGGTACCAACGGCACTGTAGCCAGGGAAGGCCTCTAAGGGCTGCACCACTTATTGTGCCACCCTTAGAGGCCCTGTACCTTTACACACACACACACACACTACATTTGCAGCCTGCGTGTTTTGGTGCAGAACAAAGTGAAGAGTCAACATGGCACACATTCGTGTGTGCCATGCCTACAACCCACTGCCCTGGCATAGGTCAGCCACTCCTCTAGCTGGTTTCACTATACCAGTGGTGAGGCTACAGTGCCGAAGTCAATTCTTAGGCATTGTAAGTGCAGTAATGCCATTGGCCCCCATCGGTTCTGACACCTACTTTGGGCAGGAGAATTGGCAGGAAAACCAAGGGAGGTGTGCCCACCTTTGCCAACGTCACCTCGCAGGTGGAGGGAGGCGAGGTGAAGCACAAGTCTTAGTCCCCGCCAACTAGCAGATGGGAGGACCCAGCCACCCAGAGTGAGGCAGATGCCCCCAGGGGGTGTACCAACCCCAAGGAAGGGGTCCATTGGTCCCAATTTCTACCTACCTGTAACACCCCTAAATCTAGTATTTAGGGGCCCCCCTGAACCATGCCTCCATAAACAAGAACAGACTAAGCAGAAAATGGACCAAAGAAGCCCTGTTAAAGTAAGAGGAGAAGAACGTCCACTTACTTAGCCTCAGCCCTACCGGCCTGTTCCCACCTCGAACCTGCAGAAGCGAAATCCCCGTGTCCTGCAGTCAGCAACCTCAAGAACCAGAGGACCTGCCCTGCCTTCCACAGAAAAGACTGTCTCCCGTGAGCACCGGATTTGTTCACCCAAAGACTCTGGCCAAATCTGAGTCTGCACCACTCTGCACCAGACGCCCACTGCCAGAGTTAAAGTGGCCCAACACCACAAGGTCTCAACGGCGATCCTGGCCTGAGATCTGTAATCTCTGACCTGCCTCAACCCTTGATCCCCCTGACCGCGACCGGAGCTGGTAAGTAAACCAGACACCTAAAGACACCCCTGCACCCGATGCCCCACGGCCTTGGGTGGCCCAACCGACACTGGGGTGTACTTTGGGTGCAAACTCGGATCACCCCTTGCCCTGAGCCCAACACCAGGAGCTTTGCTCCCACAACCCTGAGGCATGCTCGTGATCAGCCACCAACAGGTATTGTCCATTGGATAACATTAGGCCTCAGCACCCGGCCGCCCTAGTGCCGCTGAGGGTGCTTTGAGAGTGCATCCTCGACCCTGGGGGAACCCTTGTACTAACCTCAGAAATTTCAACCCCAAAGGCTGAGTACTTTCCTATTAACCGATAACTTCATTCTCTCCATAGGAATACATTGACTGTTTTCCCTTGAAAATAGTTTTTAGTGTGGAGCGGAGTTGTATGAAAACCTGAAAAACTACAGCTGAACAAAACTGATATTACTTACCTTTTTTCTAGGAAATGTCTCAGTGTGATATCTAGTCATATCATACAGAGTAGAAAGAGTAACTTATAAAGTAATCTGAAAAGTAACTGATAAGTAATTTGAAAAGTAATTTTGACTTAACTGTATTTCAACCAATTGCATTTGAACTTGCATTAAATTGTAAAACACTGCATAAGATTTTGCAAAGCATTTATTAAACTTACCTGTGCCAGGCTTGACTTTGTTCTAGAAATACAATAACTTACTAATATTTTTATACAAACAAAATTGGTCTGAGTTCAGTCTTTGAGTGTGTGACATCGTTTGCAGATTAAGTACAACAAATGCTTAACACTACCCTCTGATAAAGCCTTACTGCTCGCCCACACTACCACAAATAGAGCGTAAGATGCTATCTACTTTTACCTCTGCCTACCTTTGGGGTTACGCTGGACTCTGCACACTGTACCTCATTTTAGTATAGTATATACAGAGCCAGCTTCCTACACTGCATAAACGCACTGCACCTCTTACTGAAATGTTCTGTTGCAGAGAAATAAATAGGTCACAGTGGAAAAAATATTAGACATCCCAAAAATCAAGTAGGGAAAGCAGATAGCCTTTGTTTTTACTCTATTCGCAGACTTCCAACAATAAGTTGGTTGTCTGGGAATTGATTACTCAAGTACGATGTCTCATCGTACTTAGGAAGATGATAAAATGGGTGTTACTCAATCAAGTGGGAATACTATAGCTTTATAGCCCGCTGTAGTGGGTTATAACAGCCAGTAAAGGCCCGCTCCAGCATTAAAGCCCCGACCCAAAGGTAAGGGCCTTCAAAAGGGCAGAATAGTCTAAGTACTAAAAATAAAGGCCATACGGCGCTCAAGGGGACTGAAATCCCATAGTCTCCGAAGTCTTTGTTCACAGCTGTTGATGTGAATGTTCCACAACTAAACAACAGTGCCCAGGGCCATGGCTGTAAGCTTTAGAACTTACACAGCAAAAGATGTGAAAAGTGGCTGAAGTCCACCCCTGGTTCTCCCTGCCCGGCTTGGCTGAACTGCTTTTGTAGTTAATCCAAGCCAGGTACACCCAGGATCTGAGCAGCATTCACCCCTCCCTCTATCTGAAGCCCTAGTACCATTGAGCTACAGGAGAAGGGAAGGTTGAAGGCTGTGTGTGTCCTGCATGGTCTCAGCCTTTATTTTTCCTCTACCTAATTAATATATTTTCCAGAAGCAGGGAAAAGAGAAAGGCAGAGGCTGTGCATTAGAGCACTGAAATGTTGAGCGAAGCGGGCCTATACCAGTTCCATATAGGCTGCTGCTGCTCCATTGTCTTCAATAGAGCGCTCAACATTCCACAGTTCTAATATATGTTCTTTCGGGTCTCTGAAGCAGCAAAATTGCAATAACATGAACCATGTAAAATGTATGTCAATTTTACCTAGTGCGCCTTCTTGGACTCCAAACTGCTACAAAACCTCAAACTCTGACCCATTTGGGATTCACCTGATGGTGGTCAAAAAGGAGTGCAATATTGGATTTTCAGGCTGAAGAAAGAAAGTTGGATATCATTTTACGAAGAAGCCTACATGAAATTTAGACTTGAAAAAAGATTTAAACAACAGGATGCGTATCTGGCATTTTTTTTTATAGGACACCGGCCAGAATGACAAATGTTGCTATGCAATTTCAACACGTGCTAATTCCGTAACAGGATACTTGGCACAATGAAAAGCAGATTTTGTGATACTCAAACTTTGGAATTTTGACTTTTCTAAGTAGTTATTGAATATATGGAATTAGTATTCAACTGAACTGATAGAGCGGTATTGCTCTCGAAAAATGACACAACAAAATAAGTATGTTAGCATAAATAGAGGAGTTTATGGCCTGCCTTTCACGAACTGTATGTACAAATACTTATCTTTGTCCCTGCCACCCAATTTAAACATGGTAATTCAATTTGAATGGTAGAAAACTACAGAAGCTATTCAGCAACAAACAATCAAAGGGTGTGCATTTCAACACTTGTCTGCTAATAATGAAATTGCATTTAAAAATAGACTGAAACCTTCTGATATCTTTAGTAGTTTGCTAGTAATGAACTGTAAAGTGCATGGATATGGCCCACATCTAACATTTAAAAAGTCATAATAGCCTTTCTTATTCAACACGTAACCAGATTAGATATTATGTTTACTTTAATCCTGTATATTCTTAATCTTAACCTTTTTTTCTTTAACAGGACATCAATGGCAAATTTACCTTCAGTCCACAGAAATTGTTTCGCATTATGTGGACAGAAAGTGATTCAGTAAATCGGGCAATAGTGCAAATGCCCAACCATGTTGGTCTCTTACAGGCTACTTGTGAAATTACACACTAAGCAACTGGAATGAAAATACTTTTTTTTTTAAGTTGCAGATCTAGGACGGTCTATAGGTGTCTATGAAAAACATTGGGAGGAGGGGTGTTTAAAGGGAATTTTGAAAACGCTTTGACCTATTATAGCACCTTAAATAGTGAGGAAAGGGACATTGCTGGTGTCCCTTTGAACGCAAGGATATGTTGCTGGCCTGTTACTTTTGAGACATTTGTCAATGGCATGGAACTCGCCTCATCAGTTTGTATTAGTGTTTCATGTTCAGGAATGTAATGGCTCCATGCATTTAACAAGCACTGGCATAGCCAATTGGTATCACTTTTGGGACCCTGTAAGTATTTAGTAATGCAGCACAATATCCTTGGTGCAACAACATCAACCGTTGCATGGCTAAAGACTTATGAGGTCCCAAAAGCGAGCACTGTTGGCTATGCCAATGCTTGTTGAAAGAGTGGTATGACGGCAAAGTCTGAACTCTTCGGCGATGTTCCATATGCTAGCAGCTGAGCCACAGAAGGCTCTTGGGTCAATGCTGCAGAGAGCAACATAAGTGTGGGTTACAACAGCCCACATGTTCCCCTAAGGCTGGAGTCACTCAAAGGGCAGGTGGTCTGAGAAGAGCAAATGGTCAATTGAACAAATGTAATATCACCCACCCCACACTCTGAGATTTGTGTTTCTAACCTCTAGCCTACAGCGGCCTGCAGATCTCTGCAGTAGCACCTCAACCCATGAAAGCTACCTTTAAAGCTCCAACCATTGCTATGGAGGGCTTATGTGGAGAAGTGTGGCTCAATGATTAGAGCGGCAGACCCTGATGCAGAGGTCTAGCCCGGGACCAGGGTTCAATTCCCCGCCTCGGCGGGTCTTGGGCTCAAAATTCCACGGACCTGATAATTCTCGCCTCGGTGCCTATTCCAATCATGGAGTACCACTCTGCAACTCTGGGCAATAGCTTGCTTAATCTCCACAACGGCCCCCACAACGCTAAGGATGCCTGGCCTCCACCTTGGGGGTGCCCAGGAGTGGACGCCTCACAGGGAAAGCCAGGATGGGTTCCACAGCGGTATTGGTACAAGCGCCTTGAGACCCTTGCGGGTGAGTAGTGCGCTATACAAGTATCAATTTACATTTACATGTATTTTAGCGCTGTGATATCGCTCTGGGATGAATGTTGCGCTCTACAAGTAGAGGAAAGAAGTAAATGTATGAAGAAAGATAAAAAAAACTTAATTTTATTTATATCCTGAGCACATATAGTAGAAACTTTCTAGGCACTAACAAACCGGGACATTAGCGCTTAAGCGCCACACGCTTTCAGGGACCAGAGGTGAGTGCGGACAGGCAACAGCTCTTCAGATTACACATATTTGAAATTTTAGGCATAGGGAGATGAAGTGATCTGTGCAGAATTTAATATGTTTGGTCAAGTGTTATAACAGGGACCGAAAGCCACTACCTGTTGCTCACACACACAGCAAAAGAAAATAGGCAGACATGGGATATTAAGGGAATTGTAGACATCCTTACACCGAACACGAGACACTGAATTTAGACAGCTGCACTATCCCTTACAAGCACATTCATCTTACACCACAGCTGTGCTTTGGGTGACCAAAAACTTACAGACTCAAATCTCCTGCAGTGGATCTATCCCTCAAGTTACACAGATCTTTCAAAAGTCACCTTTTAAGAAGCAGACGTATATTTTACGTTTCATTAACACTACAGGCTCAGGCCTCACACAGCAGAGCTATCCCTCAAATTCCACAGATCTTACAAGTTAGGTTTTAACTCCTTCCATGCTCATGACGAGCTCAGCTCGTCATGAACAATGGTAAATGTGGGATCCCAGCACCGGGGGGGAAAACCCTTAGCAGCCATGGAGTTAAAAAGGCATATGTGGCTTATGTTATACAAATGCAACAGGCTCAGGCCTAACACAGTAGAGCTATCCCTAGGGTGACACTATATACAAACACTAAAGGCTCAGGCATTACAGGAGAGCTATCCCTGCGATACTACTACATAGAAATGAGACATGCTTCACAGCTGAGCTATCCTTTGAGAAACACTATGTACAAACACTACAGGTCTCCCACAGCAGAGTTATCCCTGGAGTAACACTATATACAAACTCTACAGGCTCAGGTCGCACAGAGGAGCGATCCCTGCAATAACACAAAATAGAACCCTACATGCCCATGCTTCACATCAGAGCTATCTTTTGAGTAACGCTATGTACAAACACTACAGACCTTCCACAACAGAGCTATCCCCCCAGGTAACACTATATACACAAACGCTACAGGCCTCACACAGCGGAGCTATCCTTGTGATAACAGTATGTACAAACACTATAAGATCAGGCCTTACACATCAGGGCTATCCCTTGAGTAAGACTATAAACAGACGCTATAGGCTAAGGCCTCACACAGCAGAGTTATCCATTGAGTAACACTATATACAAACACTACAGGCTCAGACCTCACACAGTAGAGCTATTACTGGAGTGACACTTTATACAAACGCTACAGGCTCACGCTTCACAACAGAGCTATCCTTGGGATAACTGTATATACAAACACTACAGGCTCAGGCCTTACACAGCATAGCTATCGCTTGAGTAACAGAGTGCATACAGGTTTTTGCCTTTATAAAAGAACTCCCAGGTTACCCAGATCTTTGGTTAGTTGCTTTAAACAGCAGACCTATACTTCATGCGATAAACCCTGTAGGCTTTGGCAATAAACAGTAGAGATATCTATGGCTTATTCTACATGGATCGTACAGTTCCGGACTGCAGAGCTTCCATTAGGTGGCAAAAAAAATTGCAATCCCAAAACACGCCAGTATACCAGAGGTTCAGCCCACAGAAAACAGAGTTCTCTCAGGTTATGCGGACCCAACAGTGAAGCCTTATACAGCAGAGCTTTCACTCGGATTGATGTTCCTATAACATTACTAATTAAACATAACAGATCAACCAAGTGAATTGCTCAAAATCACACTAGAAATTTTCAGGTGGAAACTCATTGTTTGAAACTTTAGCTGAAGTAGTCAGTTCTCGCCCTACCCAAACTCTGATGGACGCTGCTTCACAGGTGTTCAGTTTTCAAATTTCACTGTTTTAATTTTTTTAATGAGTTTCTGTTAGCAGTAAACCTGCCTCTTGCATGTAGCATGTCTTATTCAGGACCACTGGAATTAAATGGCAGAGGAGAACTAAATTGTGCTGCAGTATTAACTAAATTGTAGTAAAATACATATTCTGGTTATTCAGAAGTCGATTAATTGTATGCCAACTCCAGAAAACCCATAACTATGCAGAAAACACAGTCTGAAAAATTGCATAATTCCGATTGCCCCGTGTAATCGGACACTAAATCACCTTTCCCCTATTTTTCTCCACACGTTCTCCTCTCTTCCGGTCTTTCCTCCCTCTCTCTCTTTGTCTGTCGCACCAGTCACAAAACTGTTAATCAGGAAGCAGTGTGTGTCACAGGAATGGGACAGGCTTTTTTGTCATCTCATGTGGTCCCACATCACACATATAACATATGAAGCTAATGTTGGCTCTGAGCCAGCAGCATGCTGGGACTTTCAGGCCTCCCAATCAAAGATAAAAATAGATGCTCCAACGCAATTTAAAAGTAACATGTATGATATACAAATAAAATTTAAAAGACACTTTCGGTGTGAAAAGCGAAACTACAGGTCCTAGATTCAAAGTTTAAGTAACTAAAGTACCAGTGCTGGATGAAGGAAATAGTGAACTAGGCAACCAGGCTAGGGCAGTCTCCTGATAACTCACCATCCCCGGCCCACACAGGCAACCCAATAAGCACAGTGTCTGCTCACATCTGCTGTCCAGATCACACTCACTGACGGCAGCACAATGATTCAAAATGCATTAATCTAATTAAATAACAAAACTACAGTCCCAGAATTAAATGGTGTTAAATGGCCAGACCGAAACTATGACGTTATGTAGCGATCCTACTCCAACAGTGATGATCATCTCTAAATGTCCTGATCACACTGAGGTTGGGACAGAAAATCGTATCATTTAATTTGAAAATACACATTCCAGTGCAACAGGATAGGCAGCAGCCGCCTCGGGTGCAGCTGCAAAAAAGCACAGAAAGTTTTTTATTTTTTTGCTGTTTCAGGTTTCTTCTTGTTTCTTTCCTTCCATGTTTAACCTTGAACTTACTGGTAAGTGTCTGCACTCTTTTAAACAAAGTCTGTTTATCATGGTTCAAAAAATGTTGAGAGTTTTAACTCTTCTCAAACTCTTAAATGCATATAACCTCCTGTTACTGGTTAGTGACCAAACAGCCGCCTGAATGAACAGAGGCCAGAAGAGCATATAAAACAAGAGTAAAATGCTGTCTGAAGATAAAAAGATCACGTTAGCGACAGTATACGCACTTTCACCAATGCAGCAGGGAAATCGTCAGGGCTCGATAAACTTGCTAAAAGTATCCCAGTCACCTCTTCCAGTGTTGAGAACTTTGTTTAATAATCAGAGAGGTTGGAATGTCAATAAATCGGGTCTCCCCCTCCGCTCCCTAGGTAGACGCAAGGGCTGGCAGTTGATATCGCTCGGGCCCGTTATACCTGTATTTGTATAGTACGCTGACAGACGAGATGCTGGTGTGCCTCGAGGACGGGGCCAGCTCTGTGCATAATGATGACGTGAGGTGCTGTGAAATGGTCCTGCGCGGCACTCCAACAGCGCTCCGCAGTAGCAGAAGGAGTTGGGGTCTGCATTTGTGTGCCTCGGTTACGGGGCCCTCGTTTGGCAAAGTGAAAATCACCCTGCAGCTGCGCCCTGGAAAATAAAATAAAGGATGTGCTGCAATAATTAAAGATAAAGCGCAGGATCGGGCATGCAGTGCTGGAAGTGCTCGGAGTCTGTCTCACCAAGCGCGTCCTGCCTGCAACAGCGTTTGGCAAAGTGAAAGTCACCCTGCGTGCCTTAGTTGGAGAGAGAATAAAACATAGGAAGGCGCACCGCCATAACTAAAGAAAGCTGGGCTTCGGAAAAGCCCTACTGGAAGTGCTTTGTGTGTCACTGAAAGGGAGGACAATGCTATTTAAACAAGCGCGGCCATTAAAGTAACGGGCCGCGTGGCCGTGAAAGGGGACGCGTTCTGTGGTGTGGGAGAAGGGGAGCGAGGAAAAGCAGCTAGTGGCACTGCGAAAGTGAAAGTAATCACGGCTGTAAGGGTGCACGCGAGATAGCACCTGTGCTTGTAAACGCGCGCGGGCGTAAACACTTGCAGGTGGCCGGAGAAAGCCTTTGGTAGCACTTCAAAAAGCCAGTTACGAAATGTCTTGCCAGACCAGCGCATGCGCTGGCTGTAGCGAGACCTAAAAAGTATTATATAATTTCCAAAATTGTAACTTGCACCTACCTTCCTGTGAGGTCAGCTGTTTGCCTGTGACTCAACTTCGACTGGGTATAGGGCTGCACTGCAGAGAGTCTGGCCGTGAAAGGGGACGGGCGGGGGCGGGGGGGGGGGGGGGGGGGAAGGAGGGTCCACGCACCCAGTCATCGGCTGATGCAAAGCTGGCGTAGGGTGAAGGAGGAAGAATTGCCGAAAAATGGGTTTATTTTGTGGGGGTAAGGAGGGCCTGAGGTCCCTCACCTCCCCACACGTACTCTATGGCGGAAGCCATCCATCCGGTTCATTGGTATGGAAAGGTGGAAAAGTAGGCTAAGGTTTAGGTCAGTGAAGCGTTTTTGGAGAGGCAGGAACCCTCATATCAAGTCTTGCTTTCCTCGAGAAGCACAACTCCCTTTGTTTTGAGGGATCAATCTCCTCTGGATTTGCAGGCTAGTTGTTTGTGGAGACATGTGGGAACCCCGCTTCAAACGCTAGATTACCAATGGGAAATGGCACTTTAAGGTTTTGTCCTCAAGTTTCCCGGATTGAGGGTGAAAAGTACTTTTGGAGAGACGGTGTGAAGGCGTATTTCTCCTAAATGCTTCAACACTTGATAGAGCTAATAATATTATGGAGCTTTGTCACGGACAACAGAGTTTGGAATAGGATTCCCACGTTTCACAGAAAAAAATATCAGCCATTTATCGTTTTAACATTATGCAACGGCCCAGACACGATTCTTACATACTACATCAAATTGTCTGTATTTATTTTTAACACTGTTTAACTATCACTCGGGGATTATTAAAGCAGTTAAGAGTTTCTCACATTTACTCTACTGAAGTATATACATGCAGGGGAAAATACCCAATCTACGTGATTTTCTTATTTTCTTGTACCGGCTGCGGCATTAAAATACTGGTCATGCCGGTAAAAAAACGGCCGCGAGCAATCATACCAGAGGGTCACTGCATGAGCAGTCTTCTGTCACGCAGTGCTTCATTCTCCCCCTCAACTGCCTATACACAAGTCCATCACAATATACAACAAGCATTGGAAATGCAATAGGTCTCGTATTTACTTAAGTCAGAGCTATTGGCATTGTAAATGACAATGTCTCCATCTCATGAAGACACCCCCGGACCACTCGACGCCTTTGAGTATTCCTGAAACGTGTTCCCAGGGCAGGCAGACGGTCGAGTGCCCCGTGCGCCCCTAAACCCCAGAAGAGCCTACAGCTGCAACACCTTACCTCACACATCCATCACGGAAGGGAAGGCGATGGCCGCTGCGCCAAGAGTAGGCCCCTGTACCCTTCTTAAGGTGGGGTGGGGTGGGGCTTGGAAAGTGTATTATTATCTGTGTCCTGTCTGGATCCGTGTCTATATGACTGAGTAACTCAAGTAGCATTCTGAAATAATAATTACAGATATTGTAAACGAAGCACTCCATAGTCTAGTGCCTCCAAGTACTCAAAATAAGCAGTCAAGCGTCTCCAAGCACTTATAATGTTAAAGTTAAGCTCCTCTAGCACTGAAAAGGCGCAGTCAAAAGCCTCAAAATACTAACAGCAGTGAAGCGTCCATGTGCTCGGTACATCGAAGGAAGGCGTGTCTGCACTTGGGAAGACAAAGACAGGTGCAAATAATATAAAAATGTATTTGTAAAGCGCACATTCACCTGAGGGCATCTTGGCGCTGAATAACAGATCTTTATTGTTATCCAACTCAATGGGACTCATTTTATCGACCTGAGATGGATGAAAGGCTGAGTGGACCCACCAGGATTTTAACCTGTGACCCATGAGGTTGAACACATGATCTTAAGTGGAAGCATTAGTCGACTGAGCAGCCCGACCTGGCAATGGCGCTCAGAACAGCAGCATTTTTCCCATCTAGGCACTGGGTAAGGCAAGGTTGTTTCAGCGTACGCATAGTAACAAAGTCAATATCCTATGACGCAGGTACAGTGACATCGGTTACTACAACGTACAAGAACAGATTACTTTACCGTACAATGGTATTTAAGGCCTATTTACGCATTGCTAGTATTAGCTGCTGGCGTCTAGAAAGTAAGTATTACAAAGTATAATAAACAGGCAAACAAACTAGGAAAGGTAAAGTGGCCCGTGTTGGCGAAGCACGCGCCTTTTAATTTATAAAACTAACTTTAGCACTTCTAGGCACTCTGGTATTCGGGATGCCTACGGGTTCTTCACTTGCGGTCGAACAAAAGCGCTTCTGAGTCCTTGCAACACTAAAGTCGAGTGCCTTGAGCTAAAGAAAGCAAAAAGCAACAAGGCACTTTGAATAGCAAAGCCCACTAAATCCTACGATAGCCACAGGTCAAAATATGAGTAAGATTGAGAAGATATCCACATGGGGTGTTCAGCTTACTATTTTTCAGTGTATTTTTTCCTTATTTGTAGTCTACATTTGACATGCAGACTCATGGAGCAGCTGCCCCTGCGCCAGGACCACCATGGCTGCAGCAGCCCGCACCTCGCATTCCAGCGCCAAGGTGTGTGAACGGCCCCAAGGTCATCCTCCCTGGAGGGACCCAAACTGACATATTATGCAGGGACTCCAAACTAGTCCAACCAGCCCAACCGCCGCCGCATGCACAACGTATCTGCATCTCTCAAATCTCGGAGAGGCATAAATGTATCCAACTATTTACTATTCGAACTCGCCCTCGAATATTTAATGAAAGTGTAATGCACATGCGCGAAAAGCTCACACACCAAAGACTTGGAAGTTTCACGACTTGGAGGAACGGTAGACCATCCTGCGGTGGTGTGACCTCGGCCCAGTAACATACTGAGAGGTGGTGTGACCTCGGCCCAGTAACATACTGAGACTGTAAAGGGCTTATTTAACCAGGCGAAACCAACTTTCCATCTGTACGCGAGATAGGAGGGAGCGGAGGGGGCCACACCCCCAACCCAGACCTGCGCTTACATTTCTTGGCAGAGTCTGACGCATGTCTGTCAGGGAGGGCGCCCAATGAGAGAGCTGGGCTGGCGCGTGCAAGGCATCATGGCGAAGCTTCTGATAAGAAACTTCATCAGAACAGCCGTAATGGAGGCAACCGAGTCCTTGGGGGCCGCCCAAAAAGGCGAAAGGTCGGCAACCGAAAACCCTCCTTTTCAATGGGAAGCCAGCGTTTAACATAAACGCTGACGCTACCCAATGAAAATGAGGGGTGGGGCTACGAGTCCCCTTCTTGAAACTGCCTTGATGACTATAGCTCTCGCAGGCGAGGAGCGCATGCACACTCGAACGCCAGGCGAGACCTAAAAATAGGTTTTAATTCTACAAGGGGGACAAGAACATAGTTCTAATAAAAACCTTGGCATAAACTGTGAACCGGATAGCTTTCAGTACTAGTAAACACGAAGTAACTATTTCTAAGCACCACCAAGAGTCAGCCTGTTGATTATTTGTATGTGTGCAGCTACTGTACATGCAGGCAGCGCTGCATAATAAAGTACAAAACCAGAATAATAATTTCTTGTAACAACCAATGTGTCGCCAATGACTTTTATGGTGAATGTTCTTTGCTTTCAGTTACAACATAAATCAAAGTTTTAAAACTCAGTTCATTAAAGTGAACCGAATCAAGACTACAGCTCCCAAAATACACAGGTTTGTTAAAGCCTGGGGCCAGGAAAGACGTGTCCTGTGTACAAACTATGGCAACATTGTACTCCTTTTCTGCAACGTTTTCAGCCAGCACCCTTTACTATTAACACCTCATCCTCCTTGTGTATCCACAGCACTCCATTATTTTTTTTCAACCACCCCTTTCCAGTCAGCACAATGCTCTAGCTCCATTGTTTTCTCACAGTGCACTCACAGAGATCCTGCGGCGCAAACAAACCCACAATCAACTTCCCATAACCAGTAAAATCCTCACTCACTCCAAACACTTATCATTTAAACTAGTGCACTGCGCCACCTTCCCAGTCATTTGAAACAAAATTGGACTATGGAATCTTCGTTGTGATCTTCACTCGCTCACAACACAATCTAGTTACAACACACCTAAGCCCCTTCTTATGCATTATTACTAACCACTCATTCAAAAGACAACTGGTCCAGGACCATGTTCTTCACAGCTGCCATTTTTTACACCCTAAAACAACACTTACCTGCTTGCTTGCAACTCAACACTGCACCTTTGCACATCAGGTCACCAACATCATTCATTCAAAATCACGGTTGATGCCATTCCGGTCTTCTACAGCCACCAGGCACCCATAGCCTACTCACATTACCACAAAGCCAAGTGGAACCACTGACTAATTATTACTCCACATCCATTCCATGACATCTACCAATAATTCTTCAGTGAGAGAGCCTTTTAATACACCATCCAACAGCAATCACAGTAGCCACTTAAATCACTCACTCCCTACTGATCAATCTCTTGCACCACTCCTTTCACATCTGTTTATTCAACACCATTCACAAACTACTTTGTCAAACCAGATGCTTACTATTCCACCACCCATCCATTGACTTTTTACAGCCACTCATACTTTCTACATAAACTCGCCTACTTTTTGCACCACGTGTTCATCCACAGGCCCTATACAACTCATTTACTTCACAAAGCAACAAATTTCAACAATGCCACTCCACCATGCTCACATCTGCACACACCTTTAAAACACAAGCACAGGCAAAGCTGATAGGTCTCACCTATGTGAGAGGTATTGGCTTTGTTCATGCCTTTTAGCCATGTTGTACAACAGTGTGGCAGCTTTTCAGCAAGGCTAAAAGTTAGTGGCCTACAGTAGAATAGCATAGAGGAGAAGGGAGTAGCATAGGGTACAGAGGAGTGGCCTAGAGTAGAGTAGTACAGTTGTGGGTGTAAGTAACCGAAGCATCAATAGAGATGCCAGATAGGGTGAACAGGTATGCCAGAATGAAAGGTAGGACTGCACACTTTATTACCAAGAATAATACCACAACGTTTATGTAATACATTTTTTTAAATATATTATATTGCAAAAAGACGATAAAGAACAAAGACAAGAACGTGTAATCAGAAATCTTTACTTGAAATAACAAGCATTGGCATAGCCAATAGGCCTCGCCTTTGGGGCCTTAAGAATTTAGTTCTACAGCACAATATCCTTGGTGCAACACCAACTGTTGCATGGCTAAACACTTATAAGGTCCCAAAGGCTATTGCCTATGCCAATGCTTGTTTTACATGTTATCATGCGCCTTTATTTTGAATGCCAATATGTGCATGAGGGAGCCGGCCTGTTTCATGAGCCTCTGTTTGTGTTTCTGTGTGGCGTGTTTTGTCTACTAGGTGTGCGAGTACAGTTGTGCACCCGTGCCCGGCTGTGAGTCTACAGATCCTCACCCACTCAACACCACCCCCAGGCTGCACCCCTCTCCTCGCAGCCCCTCTGTATCACAAGTGTCACATCCACAGTGTCGCGCAGCCCCACAAGAGGCTGCTAAGGGTCCTCGGCTTTTATCGTGCCCGGGCCCGCTGCCCTCTTGTAAAGCGAGGGTTAAAGTGCTGGCTCCGGATAAAGAGCCGCACACGTGGGAACCCACATTTTGCATCCGTGTAAGCAAACCCCCTCTTCTGTCTGGGGTGCCGACGTCGGAGCTGGCTCATAAACAGAGCGGGAACACAGGGTGAGAATATGGAAAGACAGGAGGGAGGGAGGACCGGGGAGAGGGGCGCTCGCTTTAGGGCCAGTGCCTCGTGGAGTGTGAAATTGCAGCCCGTGGTACTCCATATTGTACCAGAAGCTCTTCCAAAAACCTCCTCCGCCGGTGTAAACAGAGGGGCTCCGAACTCCCCCTGCCCGAGGCCAGGGGATCAGTGTTTTAAAATTATTTTACGTCCTTGCGCACTCTGCTGCGAGGAGGCGCACAGAAGCACGGTACGCAGATCTGGATGGGCCGTTTGCCACGACTTTATCAAATACTAGCAGCCCGTCCCGACTTTGTCCGGGAGCAACAGGCTTCCCCGACCCGCCCGCCCCGACATTGTCCAGCAGCCCGGGCACCCACCTGCCCCGACATGGGTCCCCTTACCTCAGCCGCCGCTCCTCCCGCCTGTCCGCTGCTCGCACCGCTGCTGGCCTGTCTGCTGCTCCTCACGTCACCGCTCCTCCCCCGCGCCATGTCCGCCGCTCCCTTACCTCAGACGCCGCTCCTCCAGCCTGTCCGCTGCTCGCACAGCCGCTGGCCTGTCCGCCGCTCCTCACGTCACCGCTCCTCCCCCGCGCCATGTCCACCGCTCCTCGTCGCGCTCCTGACGTGAGCACGCACGTCGCGGCCAGCGCTACTTCGGAGGGACTACTTTTTTTTTTCCTGTAAATTTTTTAAATACCATTTTTTAAAAAATGTATATAGCCTATAACCATCTACACACCCTGACGATTCTAACGGTGTATCAGGTGTGTGGACTGGCGCTGTGGTTCCCGAGTTTACTTGCCTCAAAGGCTGAAAGTTCTTCCTTTATTATAGTAAGTATAGATATAGATACTTCGTTGCAAAATGTGGTTAAAGGTTTTCAGGGCCGAAATGGACAGAAAGTGCTAAACAAATGTAAGCACAGTATATGTGCGTTTTCTCTTGTCAGCCCCAACTGCCCCCCACTCTCCACCCGTAAACAAGCCGATTTTTTTTTATTGCTGGTCGAACCACGTGCAAAAAGTACCACTAACCACGCGTAGCGGGAAGTCTCCAAAGTTAGGTCCTATCTGAAAAGCTTCCGTAGCAAAGTCAAAAAATATCCTCTTCCCTCACCCAAATGCGATAATAAAATCACATACTCAAGGCAGGCCCCTTTTTTTATACATAACAAAAGGACAGCTCCCAAGCAAAACATGAAGGGAGCAAGAATATCAGCGCAATGCACAAATCCTTAACAGGGCAATATAGAGCAAGACACCATGAGGCGAATGTTAAAAACATGAGATGCAACTGAAACAAAATAAAAACACACAATAAGATAGAGTGCGAAATCTTCACGAGGCAATGTTAAATAAGTCGAAAAGAAATCTAAAGTGTTCCGCCAGCTAAAACAAACGCAATTATAACACAAATCTTAATATTAATATTCATAACAACAATAATCATAATAACATTCTTAATAACAATAATAATCATAATAATGATAGACATAATCTCTTCAGCAATACAACTGGCTAAAAATGCAATTGACACAGTGGCATTGAAGTTGCTCTGACAATTGTGCATCTGCCTCTCTGTCACAAACACTGCCCTGTGGGGAAAAACACACCCGACCCCACCCCCTCCCCCCCACACACACCCTCCAACCCACTTCGACCCCAAACTGGCTCCCACCTCGCTAAAGCCCAGACGAGTCCCTTTCTATCACATACTTCATTTTGCATAGGAAAGGCCCTAATAATGCTTCCTTTAGTCAAAACTTGCATAAAAGCACTATTTCTCTCTCAAGGGGAATAGAAGGCACTATAAAAATCCAATGCAACCCGGAAGTCGCCATGAAATGCACAGCCTCTGTATATTGCATTTCATTGGCTGAAGAGCCCCTATTCCTGTAACAAAGCAAAGGTGAGTGGTGCTGAGCACGCATTAAGAGTGAGCAGCCCCTCATTCACGCATCAAGAGTGAGCAGACTGGCAAGGGAGGGGGAGTGGTTCTGCTGGCCCAGTGCCTAACTACAAGGCACTGAGAGGCCGGGCACCAAGCGCGTGCAATCTCACATTGTGTCGAGCTTCACAAATAAAGGTCTTGGCATTTTACCGAGGGCCAAATGCAAATGACCAATCGCCATAAAAACAAGCACTGGCGTTGCCAATAGGTTTCGCATTTGGAAAGTTGGAGCTATTGGTTTAGTAAATGCGAGCGAGGGGAGAAGTGTGGCAGGCGGATTAGGGAGATGCGCGTGCTTCTGTGGTCACGTGACCCGCTTTTGTGGTCATGTGACTCACATGCACTGTGGAAAAACCGCAGTGGTTTGACGAGTCGAATGGAGCACTTAAATTTTCGCCTATTACATACGCAAGCGAATGATAATAGGCGAAACCTAAAAACATTTAACCACTGGATTAATCACTAACCTTGGGTTCCACAACAGGCTTGCTGTAAAGAGATTTAACACCTTGTATGGGGTAATGAGAGGTAAATAAATGCAATTGCAATACTTGAGTTTAAAGAGACTACATATATCTTACAAATAATTTGTATTCTATCACATAAGTGACTGTCTTTTCATAAACTACCTTTGAAAGTATGGTAAAGCTGTGGTGTAAGCATTTATATATCAGATCAATGCCCTTGTGCTATACCTGCAGTAATTTCTGGCTTATCTGCAGACAGCGCTGTGTGTGCTGAGCCATGAAAGCCCATGCTTATTAAGGAGAAAAGAAAAACTACAATTCCAAGAGGGCAGTGTGTGGCTAGCACTTCTCCTACAGAAAATTAACAGATTATACCAGTCAGCTATCAAAAAAGAAAATATACTATTCAGACAAAATTCAAAATGGTAAATGTGCAAATAAAGAATTCTATAAAATAAAATACATTTCGTAAACTAAATACGCAATGCAAATGACCAATCGCCATAAAAACAAGCACTGGCGTTGCCAATAGGTTTCGCATTTGGAAAGTTGGAGCTATTGGTTTAGTAAATGCGAGCGAGGGGAGAAGTGTGGCAGGCGGATTAGGGAGATGCGCGTGCTTCTGTGGTCACGTGACCCGCTTTTGTGGTCATGTGACTCACATGCACTGTGGAAAAACCGCAGTGGTTTGACGAGTCGAATGGAGCACTTAAATTTTCGCCTATTACATACGCAAGCGAATGATAATAGGCGAAACCTAAAAACATTTAACCACTGGATTAATCACTAACCTTGGGTTCCACAACAGGCTTGCTGTAAAGAGATTTAACACCTTGTATGGGGTAATGAGAGGTAAATAAATGCAATTGCAATACTTGAGTTTAAAGAGACTACATATATCTTACAAATAATTTGTATTCTATCGCATAAGTGACTGTCTTTTCATAAACTACCTTTGAAAGTATGGTAAAGCTGTGGTGTAAGCATTTATATATCAGATCAATGCCCTTGTGCCAAGTGCTATACCTGCAGTAATTTCTGGCTTATCTGCAGACAGCGCTGTGTGTGCTGAGCCATGAAAGCCCATGCTTATTAAGGAGAAAAGAAAAACTACAATTCCAAGAGGGCAGTGTGTGGCTAGCACTTCTCCTACAGAAAATTAACAGATTATACCAGTCAGCTATCAAAAAAGAAAATATACTATTCAGACAAAATTCAAAATGGTAAATGTGCAAATAAAGAATTCTATAAAATAAAATACATTTCGTAAACTAAATTGCCTACGAGCTCATCCCGTAACTCCAGATTTCACAGACAAACTGGCAAACCATTAAATGGCCAAAGCAGACACGTTAGATTCATACTTAAATCAAGAACAAAGCACCAGCACTGACCCTTTTACAAAACAACAATCCAAGAATACTCTAACTCAGCCTTTACGTTCCTTCCAACATTTCACACGATGAATTTATGGACATGGTCAAAGCAAGCAGGCTTGCCGGAAGCCCTTCTGACCGGTGTCCATAGAAAACCTTCAAGAAAATGATTTTAACAACCTCTGCTATGCTACCACTCCACTAAGAAGAATCATCAACCCCTAAACTACTGAACTATTTCTAGAACTCACAAAGTTATACATACGCCCATTACTGAAGAAAACAAACTTGGAACGGCTGATCCCCGACAAGTATAGACCGATTACATATGGACCTTTCCTGGGTACACTGACAGAAAGGGCAACATACGCCCAGACGTCACAATTCAATAAAGATAATGCCATACTTTCAGAATTGCAACCGGGAGTCCGTGCAGGAAGAGGTTCATAATCTGTCCTCTTACCATCTGCGTTGACCTGAAGAACACAGTTGACCGCAACATGGTTGCTCTGCTACTTCGCTTGGACCTCTCGGCTGCCTTCGACACGATTGACCATGACACTGATACAAAGACTCTACGAAGCCGGTATAGTGGAGATGGCTCTAGACTAGATTGCATCCTACCTTCGCAACAGAACTAATGTCATCCATATCCCACCTTTCTCGTCCATACCTTACTCCACAAAAACAGGGGTCCCTCAAGGCTCTATCGTTTTGCCAATGCTTTCCAACATCTAAAAGAAGTCATTACCGCCACTGATCAACCAATTGCTCCTCACATGCCAGAACAATGCAGATGACACGCAAATAGTTCTTCAACTGCAATGCCCCAAAGACAACGCAAACTCGCCAATTTTCAGTTGTCTCAGAGCCGTTGATTACTGGATGACGTGGAGCCATCTCAAATGAAAAACTTCCCAAACAGAAATACTCGTGTGGCGATTGGAGACAATATGACCCACTCGTCACCTGGCATGAAGATCTGGGAACACCGCCTATGGTGTTGAAGGAAGTAAGAAACCTCGGAATGACCATGGACTCCAAGCTATATATGAATGCCCAAGGGGTAGTGGAGGGGGAGCTTTACAGCAGAGTGCGAAGGGACGACAGGCTCAGGCAGCTGTGGATTCTGAGGAAATCTCCTGGCCAGAGATATTGAGTGGGAAACATCATTAAGTTGGCGTAGCGTCACATGGTGCACCTCACCCAGACCCTGTGGAGCTCTCCTGGCAGTAGATATCGAGTGGGGGACAATAACAATTTGGCAGTGCATTGCAGAGTGGCGTAGGAAGACCAGCGAGGGGGTGGAGTTGACACCTACCTGATACGCACATAGCACCAGAGTGAACAATAACTAACCAGGGAATCAGGGGCAGAAAGAGGTGCACGGTTTATAGGGCTGGCCTCCAAGCCATTGCAGGCCTATCCCGGTGATCGCCGCATTAGGGGCAGAGTGTACCCACCTCGGTGGCATCATGGGTCGGATCAGTAAGAGAACCGACACTGAGCATCTGGAGTCAATGAGACATCCTGCAGGCCATTGAAAACTAACAGACGGCAGTAGAGACAAAGATTGACACAATCCGAGAGGACCTGGGTCTGCTACGGGAGGATCACAGAAAATTGGCTGATCGAGTCACGACAGTAGAGGAGGAGGTTGAACGCCTGAGGCCACCGCTAACTGCGACCGCCTGCACAATCCAAGGACATAGAAAAAAGGAACTTGGTCCTCAAACAGTGAGCAGAAGATGCAGAAAACAGGGCCCGCCGAAATAACAGGGTCACGGGCCTGCCTGAAAAAGTCGAAGGAAATGATATGGTGGCATACCTTGAGCGTTGGCTGCGCACATCCGTGGCGGAAGAAGTCCTCTCACAGTTCTTCACCCTAGAACAGGCGCACAGAGGCCCCACCCGGTGGTAGCCCGCTCCTCTTTCATAAAGACAGAGACCATGTGTTGAGCGGACAGCTAAAAGTTGACAACAGCATCGTCTGGATTTTCCACGATTTTTCCAGAGAGGTTCAACAGCAATGAGCGTCTTTTATCATGGCCAAGAGGAAACTGCGTCAAATGGGGGTATCCTACTCTTTCCGGCCAGACTCCGGGTAGCACGCTCAGGAGGTACTACTTTCTTCACTACTCCCCAGGATGTTTGGTATTGGATTGAGGAGCACGATCCCAGAGGTCAGAGAAAGGAAGAAAAAAACCCAGTCGAAAAGAAACATACACGCACCCCGGACAGAGGAGCGACATCAAAGAGCCACCCAACGCTGGAAAAAACCCACCGGGACAGGGCAAATGCGATTGCGGCGGTGGCCTCATTAAGCACAGCGGGACACTCCCTTGCACTCCGGGGAGGAGCAGAGAGACTCGGACTCTTGAGACCAGCTTGAGCTCAGCGGGGAACTCCAGCAAGGCCCTGCCGCACATAACCCCCAGATCAGCAGATAACTTGATGTGAGGCAGTCCGAGCAGGCAAGTACAACCAGGACAATATTGCGGGGAGGAGGGAAGTGGCTCCAGTGTCGACCCACATAAGTCTCAGGTGGTCCCTGAGCAATTGAACCAGACTTACGGACTGAGGAGGGGGGATCCGAGGGGGCGGAGAGGGCTGCTGTCCCACAGGTGGACATTGTCGTAGTCACCACTCACGGAATTTGATTGTTTAGGCAACCGAGTGCAAGGTTTGGATGGGAGAGATGTTCGCTTGTCATGGGGTGGGGGAGTTGGGATGGTTTGCTTAGTTTCAGTTGGAGGCACTGCTGTCTTCCCCTATATGGGATCCTGGGTTACTGCGTGAAGGTTCTTTCCTGCGATATTGGGGGCCGGGTATCGGGAGGAGCAGGGGAAGCCAGACGGAAGAGAAGCTAATATACAATGCCTAATCAGTCAGAATATATTCTTCTCTCCTGGAATATTTGGGGGATGCACTCCATGAACGATACAAAATCTTCTCTCAGCTGAATAGACGCGGGTGCACATAGCGATGCTGCAAGAAACACATACACTTGCATCAGATGGGAAGGCATTACATCGCAGTTGGAGAGGTCAGGCAAATTAAACCACGTACTCTGGTTTTCCCAGAGGGGTCCTGATTTGGATCAGGGCAGGAGTCCCCTTCTAACACACAGCCCACAAAGTAGACCCAGAGGGCAGATATGTGGTGGTCACGGGGCGCCTCGGCGGACAGGACATCACACTCATCAATATCTACGGCCCAAACACGGATCAAGGGCCATTCTTTGAGCAACTATCTGGGTCACTGGCTCCATATGTGACGGGGTCAGTCATCATAGGGGGCGACTTCAACTGCATAGCAGACCCAGTACTGGACTTGATGATGCACCAGTCAGTAGGACAGCTAGGATGTTTAGGGAATGGCAATTGCACTGGGGGCTGGTAGACACGTGGCATCAGACGCTCCCACTAGATAGGGAGTACTCCCACCTCTCACACCTACACGACCTGCACGTCCACCTGGACACCTTCCTATGCTCCCGGAACATGCACACCAGACTTCACAAGGCGGAATACCCCACCCGAACGGTGTCAGACCACAATCCTCTGTTAGCTCTACTGCAATGGGGACACCAACGTCAACCCATCCCACACCTGGCGCTTCAGGCCAAAGGCACTTGACGATTTCATTGTTCCACCATGATTTCATTGTTCCACCATGAAATCAAAGAGCAAATCACCACATATTTTATGGACAATGCACACTCTACAGACTCCAGGGTGGCCGATTGAGCGGCCTTTAAGGCAGTGATTAGGGGGCGTTGTATGGCATTATCCATAGGGTTGAGACGTACACTGCTGACGGACGTGGAACGGGCGTATCGGGAGTTGAGGGAGGTAGAGTGCAGACGCCCAACCAACCCAGACCTCCGGCAGGAATTGCCGGACGCAAAAGAGGAGGCGGCCAAGCAGGAAGAGCGGTTGATGTGTTTTGACTACCGGGCATATATGGACAAAACGCACGCGAAGAGAGATAAGGCGGGTAGGCTATTGGCGTGGCTTGCTAACCCGACCCGTAGGGAGCGAACAATCCTCGAACTGACGGGACCGAACGGGCGACATATTTACCGGCAGGACGATATAAATGACAGTTTCCGCTGGTACTACGAGGCACTTTACAAGAGCGCGGGCCCTGTGGGGAAGAGGACGTACAGGAATACCTGGCAGACCTCCCGATACAAACCCTGACAGACGAAAATGCAGAACTCCTGGGTGCAGCCATCTCGGACCGAGAAGTTAGAGTAGCTATTGAGGCACTGGCGAGAGGGAAAACACCAGGTACAGATGGGCTACCAAAGGAGTTCTATGCTGCATACGCGGACAAACTGACCCCCAGGCTGGTTAAGATGTACTCAGAGGCGAGGGAGAAGGGCTAGTTACCGGGCACGACCAGGGAGGCGGTGGTAATACCCCTTTTGAAGCCGGACAAGTCTCCCTTGGAGTGTGAAGCTTATCCGCCATTGTTGATGCTCAATCTTGATTTTAAAATTCTAAGTAAAATACTGGCGACTCGCCTACTCCCTTATACGGTACCTCTGGTACACCAAGACCAGGCAGGCTTTATACCTCGCTGGAATACAACCTTAAATATTCGCCGATTATTATTCATCATCGAACTGGGGACAACAGTGGAACAGAGAGATGCGGTGTTTGCCACTGACATCGAAAAGGCGTTCGATAGCCTCGAATGGGGGGGGGGTTCTTGTATGCAGTCCTATTCAGAATGGGCCTAGGAATAGGATTTATACGCTGGGTGTGGCTTCTATATACGGACCAGGTGACGAGGGTCCGCACTGGACGCACAATATCGGAGTATCCAGTGGAGAGGGGGACACGCCAGGGGTCCCCACTGTTAGTTGCCTTGGCAATGGAATCATTAGCCTGTATAGTGAGGTCCGGAGGGGCGGACCGGGGAATCCAGATGGGGAGGGGGGGGGGGGGGGGGAGACATGGCACCAAGTGGCGCTATACACCGATGATCTTCTACTATTTCTAAACGATGCAGAGGAAGACCTGCTGGGAGCAAAGGCTATGATGGAGCGCTTTGGCTCATTATGGCTGCGAGTGAATTGGCTGAAATCCAAATTATTCCCTTTGGTGAGAGACGCGAGGCCTACGCTGAGTCTGGGGAACCTGAGATGGGAGCCCCGCTGCTTCCGCTACCTGGGGGCCCACATATTCCACACTGTGGAGGACGTGAGGGAGGGTAATATAGGGAGAGCGCTCCGCTCGCTTAAAGACACTATGGCCTTCTGGGGGAGACTTCCCCCTCTCAGTGATGGGTCGCATCTCACTACTTAAAATGGTGGCTCTCCCTTGGCTGCTCTATTTTTTGTAACGCTGCCGATTTGGATCTCTGCAGCCTGGTTCCGAGAGCTGGACTCCTGCATGTTGGCATTTATATGGATAGCCCTTAATACATTGAAGAGGCCCAGACTGGGGGCAGAATGGCGATGCCCGGCATGGAGGCCTACTACTTAGCAGGACAACTGCAAAGGTTCACACAATGGGTGGCGGGAAGCAGAGAACCAGACAGGGAAGTGCCTTTGTTCGCTCCGGAGAGGACCGATGTGTTCCGAACCCTGCTAAGGACGGTCAGGCCTCAACAAATCGGCAGTAATTAACATAAAGTGATACACTGTTGCTGGGGCAGAGGCCTACAGAAAACCAAAACAAAGCGCCCATATTCCCTGGAAATGGCGCTGTCGTTGTTTGAAGCCCTTCCCCGCGGAGGACAATGGCAGGGCTTAGACGGCTGGGTTGATGCCGGAATAACAAAGGTTGGGGATCTTTTCCGAGACGGGCAGCTCCTCTTCTTTGAGGACTTTAGTACTGGCAGGGACATACCACAGGGGAATTTTCTTTTATATGGGGGCATCACTGGAGTGATAAGAAGACATTGGGGTGTGGGTTCGACGGAACCACTGCAACACTACACATGTGAATATATGAGTTTGGCAGGTGGAACCATTAAGGCTGAGGCTTGCCTCTATAGAGCCATAGGACGGGACTCCACACAACCACTGGACAGATTAAGACACAAATGGGGGGCCGATATTGGCAGGCCTCTAGATGACAAGGATGAGACAATGTCTTCGAACGCACTGCCAAAGTATATCGGAATGCCCAGTTTAGCCTGATCAACTTCTATATACTCCATCAAGCCCATTTAACCCCAGAACGTATCAACCAATATTTTGACGGCGCGGACGCTAGGTGTCAAGATCAGGGGGCGACCTTTATAGATATGTTGTGGAGCTGTGCCTCATTAACACACTATTGGCAGGATGTAACAAGTGACAGCGAGGGTGACGGAGAGGGTGGTCCCCTGCACGTCTGCCCAGGTACTGCTCCACTTATTTCCACACTCTGCTAAAACCAAAACCACAGCCAGGTTCCATGATCTGGCATTTATTCTGGCTAAACTAGAAATAACCAGTAGCTGGAAGAAACCGGGGGGGGGGGGCCCAGTATCCTCAGATGGAAACGTAAGCTGGTGAAATGGGCAGGCTGCGAGGGTAGGGTCCTACTTCGGAATGCAAAGCGGGGAGTGGGAAAGCAGAACTGGCGCAGGCATGGGAAGGGCTGGTAGCGGACTTAACAGGAATTGGCAGGGACTCAGAGGCTTTCACCCCAGAGAGGGTTCAGCATGTAGAGCACCCCCAGGGATCAGACTAGGGCAGCATACCCAAGTAGAGACAAGAGAATGGGAGCGTTACACGACACCGACACACATGGGTGAAGAAGGAGGTCACAACGGAAGGTCCCAGCACAACATCTGTTTTTACGCCTAAAATGCCAGTGAGCCTACTGACTGAGCTGAACAATAGCTGAGGGGAGACAGCAGTGCGGGGAGGGGGGCGAGGGAAGTTTTGGTTTGTAGCCTTATTGTTGGGGGGAAGGGGAGGGGGGGGTATATCTTGTATATGTGGTACACTGGAAAGAGACAGCATGGTGATCAATCTAGATGCCGTATACATAGGAGATCAAGTAATGGTAACTATGGAGTAAATGTATCAGACACAGTATACTGTATGGTCACATCCTCTGTACCGTGACGCTCTAAGGAACATGTTATTTGACATCTAAAAGGCAATAAAATTTGTTTTAAAAAAAATGAATGCCCAAGTGGACAAACTAGCAAGATCAAGCTTTGTTATAAAAACTCTGCGACAAATCTTCCCCCACTTGGGATTTCCACACAAGGCATAGCCTGCCATCTCCCTGGTTCTGGCCAAACTTAATTACGTCAACCGCCTCTACCACTATCACCTTTAACACTCATGAAAAGACTACAATGGATTCAGGACTCGGCTGACAGACTACTCTTACATATAAAACCGCAAGACCACATTTCCCCTGCATTGGTTACCTGTTGCCAGAAGATACATGTTCAAGCTGCTTTGTATCACCCACAAAGCGATATATGGAACGGGACCACTCTCCATCAAGAATAAAATCACCCAACATATTCAACATAGGAATTGCCGCTCATGAGCGGCACCTTGCCTCACAATCCCAAGATACAAGAAAAAACATGGGCAGCACACCCTTCTATGTTCAAGCAGCCAAACTATGGAACTCTTTACCACCCAACATAAGATCCACAGATAACCACCTTATCCTCAGAAAACGACTCAAAAATGGGCTCTTCCCCCACATAAGCAAATGTGCAAAAATAAATATTCAGCATATCCCTCTGTATATAAGCATTGATTTGTACTATAGATATGTACCTACGTGTGTATTGCTTTATATAAACATGTAAAATAATTATGTTTGAAAAAATAGATATTCATTAGTTCTGCGAAACAAATATACATTTTGCAGTTACATTATTCTATGTATTTAACATGTATATAAGTGACTGCATAAATAAGTACATCTTTTGTCATAAATATCTACAATTGCTTCACTATTGAATTACAAAATAATAATTATATATATATAAAAAAAATTACATATATTTTTATTTTAAGTACAACACCTGAAAGCTGGAGTTTATTTAATGCATCTTAAGTCTACAAATACCTTCTTTATGGATCTAGATATATTCCATGTGCTTATGGCTCTATATGTTTATTACTTTTCTCATAATTCAGCATTTCCAATGCACTACCCTAGTTCTCACCCTATACCTCTATCAATATATCCTCTATCTCCATTCTCATTCATCCCAAACCCCATACCACTATGATCCCCAAAATAACCCTTTCTAGACTTTTCCCTTGCATCATCTCATACCTCTTCTACTATTCTGACCTCCCAATACAAGCCTTTCCAAACCCTTCCCTTTGACTCTACCCCATCAACATCCCTTTCACTCATCCCAAGCCTCCTACTACTGCTATGACCTCCAAAACAAACAAAACGTCTAAATCCTTCCCTCTTTTATTCCTCCACTAGCCTTTCAATCCTAATAACACAGACTAACATGCCCACCTCTCAAATTAATGTCATATTTCACTATCATAATTCCCCACTAATTCTTTATGGGTTCTGGAGTAATGTGCTACTCCCCCAAAAAAGCACTTCAACATCTCATCAGGGGCAGTAAGCACTATATAAATGCAATCCTTTTCCTCTCTTCTATCCCTACGCTATCCTTCTCAATCCAATTTACTGACTAACATATCCACCACTCAAATTAGTTTCAGATTGCACTATTCTATTTCACCACTAACAGGCCTCAAAAAACCCTAAAATTGTTTCTAGACATGCAAGTATAGTGACTTAAAAAATCGACTTTAATTAGAATGCTCTTGACCTATAAACTCGTTTCAAAATATGCGATCCTGGGCAAGTACTTTAATTCATTGGGACGCCATTTTCTTCTTTATCACATATGAGAGCACCTTCAAATACGCAGTTAGCAGGTCTGCTTTACAGAAAACTCTCGTTTGAGATATATATATATATATATATATAGATAGAACACCAGTCCAACTTTTTACTTCCAAAAGAAGGCGCTGACTCCGTGGATACTTTAAAGTAAGAATAGCTTTTATTCCACAATTATCTGCTCAGACGCGTTTCGGTGGACAGAACCACCTTGCTCACTACATCGGATCTCAATGTCGTTCAACTAATATACATCAAAAGCTGACATGCTAGAACTGGTTTGGTTGTCATGGCAACCCTGTGACACCATTCTAAACAAAATCTGTAGAAACCATTCTGAGCTTGCAACCATGTGGTGCTTTTGACGTTAGTCGGTGCATTGCACATTAATTCGCTTATCATGGATTTCGCCTTCCTAAAAGTGAATGATGGAAAGGACCTACAATAGGGTCATTCCGAACCAAAGGCCAATGTCTGTTCAGGATTTTAAGGAAATTTGCATGGTAGCTGTTATAACCTGTGATCCGTCAAGGGGTATGGGATGAGACTACTTTAGGTGGTTGTGTATGTTGGTCTTTTGCCGGGAACAGAAGATCTTTCCTGTTCTTGGATGCACACATTTTCTCAGCATTATTAAGTGTGGCTTGGTTGTAACCTCTGTTTCGGAGTCTCATGAACAATTCCTCTTTTGACTATTTCAGACTCTTTCAGATCCACTTCCCTGCTGCAATTACGGGTCATTCTCAGACATTCAGCATATGGTATGGACTGTTTTAGTTTGGTAGGGTGGAAGCTTTGGGTGTATAATATTGCATTACCAGCTGTGGGTTTTCTGTAAGTGCGAGTGTTTAATTTGTTATTTGCCACAAACAATTCAAGGTCTAGAAATTGGATGGAAGTAGGACTGATGGTGATGGTGAAAGTGAGATTCAAACTGTTACTATTTATTTCTGTCGCAAATTTCAAAGCACTCACTTGACCCCTCCCACAGAATGAAGATATTGTCTATGTACTTATTGTAAATGATTACATTCTCAGCCATGGCCTGTTGTGTGACCCCTAGTGCTTGCTCCTCCCACCAGCCCATATGCAGATTCGCATAGCTGGGGGAGAAGCAAGTACCCATGGCCGACCCCTGTATGTTTGTAGTGTAGTCTATTGAAAATGAATGTGTTATTGGTGAGGCACCATTCTGTCAATTCCAACAGCATGCAGGTATTTTGATGTAATGTAATCGGTCTCTTTCCTAGGTAGTGTTGTAAGGCTCGTAGCCTGTCTGTGTGTCTAATACTTGTGTACAAGGATTGCACGTCTAGGATCATAAATAAATAGTTCTCATTCCAGTCACAGTTGTATATTTTGGTAAGGAAATCTCCAGTGTCTGATGAAGGCCGGTAAATCACGAACATACGGTTGTAGAAAAGAGTCGATAAATATGCTGGTATTTTCGAAGAGGCTCCCTATGGCCGATATTATTGGTCTGCCCGGCGGTTGTTGTGCATTCTTATGTACCTTAGGTATCAGATACAATTGTGGGATGATCGGGTAGTCTTTTTTGAGGAAATCAAACTCTGGTTTGCTTAATAACCCTGTTCCTCTCCATCTGTATAGTTCAGTATGGTATATTTCCTTTATTCCTGCTATGTTCGTAGGGCTGATACAGCTGTGGCAATTGTGATCCTGTAGTTGAGATTGTGCTTCATCATTGTACATAGTTAGTGGCCACAGAACTATGTTGCTCCCCTTGTCAGACCATCTTACTACAATGTCAGGTCGGGCTTTAATTTTGGCAATAAGCTTATCATACTCCAGTCTCTGGTTGTGGTTTTTAGTAATGAACTTATGGGTGCATATGAGTGACAGATTTTTAAAGGTCTCTGATCACATTATCCGAGAATAAATCAAGGCCATCTTTAGGTAATAAAGGCATAAACACAGATTTAGGTTTGAAAGTTGTGTGTACCGATAGGTATATGTCTAGTCCTGACCTACTTGCTGCCTCCCCAGGTGATATCAGGCTTGCCAGCTCATCTGGGTCGTGTTATGAGGTCTCTCAGTAGGTTCATATCCGTAGTTGTTAGTGGACACTCTTCTTCGCTCTCTGTGTTTGATTCAGCGTTCTTCTTGTTAATCTTAATAAAATATCTATGCAGTTTTAATTTGCGCACAAATTGGAACAGTTCGATTCTGGTCTGTGCATAGTCAAAATGTGTTTCTGTGCAATAGGTCAGTCCCAAAGATAAAATCTCATTCTCTTTTTGGCTTAGTTCCATGTTGGAAAGGGTTATAACTGTGTTGTCAATGTTCTTTGTTTGCGGTACTATCTGCGTCTGTTTCTCCTGTATTGTTTTTTTGTCGTTTTTGCCTCTGTGGTGTCCCCAGCGTCTGTTCTTTCTGCGTCTGCTCTTTATTGGTTTGGGTTTTGTGGTTTTCCGTTTGTCTAGTCTTGGCGCTGTGGCCGTGGATGCAAGCTCATCATTCGCTCCATACGTAAAAAAGAAAACTCTTGCACTGGTGTTGGTGCCTTACGCCTAGGGTTGCCACTCGCATTACTTTCCACATTCGACTCAATTTCAGAACTCCATTCTGATTCACTGTGTCCCACTGTTTTGTTGGTAGCTCCTGCCGTGTCTGAGAGTTGCTGGCACCAGACGTTTTCAAACTTTCTTGCGAACATATATATCAAAACTAGCCACATATAGGATACAAATTACCACGGATTTGCCTTAGTTCTTTAACCACATTGTCATCAGCGCAGGGGCAGAAATGCTTTTGAACTCATGTTTAAATATTGTAACTTATAATAAATACATAACTAAAGCATGAGGTAGCAGCACACTGTCATGTGCAATCAGCAGATTTTACATTGAAATGTCCACAGAATTTCCCAGACATGTGGTTTTAAAACTATATAGTGTACTATGGCTGGAAATTGAGTCTCTGCAAATAATTGTCATTTGCACATCACCAAGTAATTTGTTGTGAATTATTTTGCACCTATGTAAATCTTTGCTTGCGTCACACTTCTGAATTACAAAAAAGTTATTTACGAATTCCTGATACATGTTGAAATAACTGTACTATTCATTTACAAGCTGTTTAAATAGCGAGGTAGAAAAAAAATCTGACATTATACAGACTTTTGTTTCAAAATTATTGTTATATAACTCACTTGACAAAAAACACTAACTATAAAAAGAGAAAGAAAAGTAAAAAACATCTTCCAGGAACAGATCAGCAACATTTAGTAAAAAGAGAAACGGACATTTGACCTCTGTCCCTGAATAGACAGCAAATGTGTCAAGACAAAAACAAAATGTAAAGGCCTCTTTATTGCTCATTCACTTTCTGAATAAACAGCACACCTGTTCCATCCAGTGTTAATTAACTCACCAGCAAGGTTTAGTAAATGCTACAAATAGCTCGACCTGCTAAAATCTCACTCGACATTGCAAGTTGGCGAGTGGAATTTTTAGGCCTGACCAATCTTTTACAGGTTCCGGAGTAGCATACTACTTGCCAAAAAAAAACGCTTCACCCCATTCGGGGTAACAAGCGCTATATAAATGCAAACCTTTTCCCTCTTAATAGCTCCACTATCCTTCGGAATCCAAATAACTGACTAACATATACACCACTCAAATTACTTTAATATTTGACTATACTATTTCACCACTAATACTTTATGGGTTCTGGAGTAGCGTGCTACCCACCGAAAAAGAGCTTTTTCAGGGGTAGTATGCGCTATATAAATGCAATTACAAAACAATACATAAGCCAAGTCTGCAGCACCGTTGAAACAAGGCAAGATCATCTCCGACAGGTAAGCAGACCTGAAGCTGAGTGCAATACATGAAATCATTACTACTGCCCGGACAGAAGAATAATATGCCAGGATTGCTTGTAAAATACTAGCATGGGTGGATAAGGGCATGGGTGTACAACTGTTCTCTCCCAACATATGTGAGCTCTCAATAACAATTAGCACAACATATAGACTAAACACACAGACATAAAAGTACAGAATACACATTCTTGCCCACAAAAATGCACTAATCGAATAACCGAGAGTGTCACGGAGGTCAATCATCCGGCAGACGAGGGGCACATGGAACATCTACAGAGACCAATGGGTGCCAGGGAGTCTGAGACTTTATCATCAACGAATAACACATATCACATAAACCACAAAGATCCAACTAAGGAAGAACCCATGACTAAATCGCAAATGGACTCGGCCTTTGTGAATTTGGTTGCCCCTCTTCTAAAAATCTTGCAAACATCAGTAACAACTATGACAATGCAATCAGATAAATTGGACATCCAAATCGATCTAATGAGCATAATTGCAACCAATATTGCCGGGATAAATACAAAGCTGGACAACTTAAATAGCCTAATATCAAGAGCTCAAGCCCACACGTATCAGGTACAATCCTCCTGTTCCTGTGGCCCCGTTTTGGACAAACTGAATACTCTCCCAGTCATCTTAGAACAGATTTTAACCCTAAACCAAAGACTAATTAATGCAGACGAGACGCATGTTGGTAGGACCAGTGCCAAGCCTGAGAGAAACTTGCAGGTCGATGAAAAGACTACAAAAGTGACCAGTACCAATGAGGTTAATATGGCTCTGGCTAAGACTAATACAGGTGATGTCATTGACATAATAGTTGAGAACGACGCCGGAAATAATGAGACCACAAAGCCAACGGTAACCAAGAGACAAAGGAAAAAAGAGAGGAAAGCCAGAAATAAGAAAAGTGGGGTTATTCCAATCAAGGATAGTAGATTATATCCAATCTTTTCGAATTTGAACCAATGTTTGCCAAAATCAACTGGTAAATCTGAAAACTACACCGAGTTAATAGCAAGTAATGAAACAGCTAAAGGAGGTAAATCGGTGTCAAAAAATGCTGATAAAAACCTCCAGAAATCCGACACACTTACTAATTCTAAATCTGTGGGAAAAATACAGCAAACCGAGACGGTTGGCATAAATCATCAACCCATTTTTACACCTAAAAGAGGATGCAAATATAACGATAATCAGAGCACACAGCAAGAAGCAAATTACGACATCAACCATACTGAAGTCATGGTTCCAGGTTCGGATAAGGATGCCAAGAGGGGTCATTTACAACCTTGTGGGAGTATAGTGGAAATAAAATCAATAATACCACAGGTGGATGTTCAGCCAATAGAAAAAAATACTGTCCCTGAATGTCTAACTAACCTCGCACAAATGTTAAACCATAGTGATGAGGGTCTAAAGGGAATTCCAGCTCCATCGACACAACCAACAATGGACAGGGCAATCATAATCAGAGAGGGTCCATCCAATTACAAAAGTTATGGATTGAATGTAGACCCAAGCTCCCCGTCGCAGAGACCAATAAGACAGGGCGTAAAGAACTTAGAGGTTGGTCAGGTAAATACGGAATCAGTCATCCCGCCAAGGCCGCTTAATCACAATGCCAGTGTTGAGCTGAATAAAGTAATTTGGTCACCAGAGTATAAGTCCCAGGGAACACATGACATACTAAATAGGAGTAATATTCTGAAGTTACTGACAGAATTTGATGACCTAAAGGAAATCAACACGGCAGATCTTGAGCAGGTACAATTTTTTAAAGGCCCTAATGAAACATCAGCAGAACATACTCTGACAACCTGGAAATCAACGGATATAGCAGAAGCAATCATGAGGAAAGTGGACATCTTTCAATTGTGGGGTATTAAAATATCTTATCAAATTTCCCCTCGATACCCGCCGCCATTGAAGAGGTTGTGCGGAGTAAAAGTTACTAGGAAAATTGACGATACACATGTCAATCAAAAGAAACCAGTTTATTCAATTCTATTTAATGCAAAGGGTAGAAGCGAACCACCACCATTACAGGAAGAACTAAAACGGGCCAATGACGAATCACAGAGTACACTAGACAATTGGAAATGGCTCCCTGGTATGCTAAATGCAAAAAAGCAGGTGTGACCGTTCAAAACTAAACAGAAACAAGACTCTAACAAGGATATACATCTAGTTTCTTGGAATATTGCAGGTGCTAAGAGACTGCTGGAAGGGGGGCTTCCTCTGAAAGAATGGCATGATTGCGACATAATTGCGCTACAGGAAAACTGGCTCCAAGAACATATAGCACTTGCTGGGTTCATTCATTATAATGTAGCAGCAGAAAAATGTAAAATCTATGGCCGTGCAATTGGTGGCCTTTCTGTATACGTATCATCACTAAAAATTAATTCAGTACAATTACAATCACCGGATCCCAGTATTCAGTTAATCAAATTAACAGATCAAAGCAATAACTGTAACAAACCAACAATACTGGTTAATTATTACACACAACCAAAAATCAAGGCGAAAAAGCTAAAGAATGAGACATTGTGCAAAGTCATAACGGATCTACGGTCTACTGATCCACTTTCCAACCTCATACTAACGGGTGACTTTAATTCCAACCTGATTTTAACACCTATAGACGATGATAAACTACTATCTGATAATATCTACTGGGGAGTCCCCCAACAGTGGCAAGGAGGTGCTGGTCCACGTAAAGACAGTCTAGCAATCCAATTAGTGACTGAATTGGGAGTTTCTGGGATTGAGAGTATTGAACGGGAGATACTCCGAAGATCAACCTCCCAGGAAAACATACTATGGCCCTCATTCCCAAAACACGTTGGACTTTACAATGGTTAGTCTGTCATTAATCCCCTTGGTGATCAATTTTAAAATAGAGTTTACCCTGTTGAGCGACCATGCATTGCAACATAGCTATTTCAACTTGAATAAGGAAAGATTGCAACTGTCACACTTACCAGAAGGCCAGTTAAGTACTGCTAATTTGAAACAGATAAGCTGGTCTAACACAAATGATCACGAATGGTTCACTACAATGAAGGACACTGATTGAGATAAGGAGTTCCCCAATGAACGCTATCCAAAAATGGTCTCTTTTTCTGCAAAAATTAAAATCAAAGATGAAGCCGCCTATTATGAAACCTGATCCTGATGGACCAGGGAAAAAACTCCTGAAAGAACTACAAGACCTGCGAAGACAGCTTAGAAAAACTCAAAGGAAGCTACAATCGGCAAATCATGGTCCAAGCCAATGGGCCATTTTTAGGGCTCAAAGAAAAGAATACAAAAACATGATCTGGGAATATAAAAGATCAACAAATGACAGCTTTTGGTTAAAACTAATCTATAGCTCAAAACTACAGAATTCTAACATTTTCTGGCAAACAATAAACCAACTAACAAGACCTTGTAACGTCCTGAGTTCTAATGTGCAGGAATCGGAGTGGGCAGCATTTCTGGCATCTAAATTTTCGGTCTCTCCGGAAAAAACACAAAGTAGTGACCCATGCACTAAAAATCAAAATAAACTGTGTTATGTAGAGGAAAAAGAAGGTAAATCGTTGTTTAGAGACCATAGCGATTTAATAAACTCGACCCCTAAGAATAATCCATATACGGCGGAAGAAATAATTAAAAGAATCAAAAAAGGAAAAACAAGTGGGGCGCCAGGCCCGAATGGCATCCCACAAGCGGCGTATAAATATGCTCCGGAATTCTGGGGGCCTTGCCTGGGGGAACTGTTCTTAGACGTACAGAACATGAACCAAGTACCAGAGAGTTGGAAAGGATCAATATTTACGCCGATTTATAAAGGTGGGGACAGATCCTTAGCAAACAACTATCGTTTGATAGCATTGCAGGACATCGAGGCAAAATATTTTGTTTCTCTACTCTTGGATGATTTGGTCGCATGGTCTAGTGAGAAAGAACTGATTCCCCTAAATCAAACGGGGTTCAGTAAAGGGATCGGAACAGCAAATATCCTATCCATAACTATGATCGCGGAGAAGTGCATGAGTAGAAAACAGGATCTGAACATGTGTTTTATAGATCTTCAGGCGGCCTTCGACAGTGTGGATCGTAATCTGCTGTGGGCGAAATTGAGATCATGGGCAATTCCTGAGTGTATCCTAAAAGGTTTGTTGCTATTTTATTCTGAAACTTGGTCTCAAGTAAAAATTGGAGATGGATCACGACTGTCGAGAAAAGTTCCAACAACCATCGGCCTCAAACCGAAGGGGTGTGTTCTTGCGCCGCACTTATTTAACCTCTATCTCAGATCTCTCTGCGAAATTGAACCACTGCAATGCCCACCCACCAAAACTTGGCGATTTACAGCTCACGCATTTGGCTTATGCAGGCGACATTGTCCTCCTGAGCCTAACAAAGGTGGGGTTAACCAGATTAGTAACGGAACTGTCGGACTTCTTGATGGCAAACAAGTTGTCATTAAACATTTCAAAAACTAAAACCATGTTGATTACTAATCGCCGTGGATTGCATCATGATATATGGTTAAAAGGAAAACCTCTAGAGAAAGTCTCGGTTTACAAATATCTGGGATTCTATATAGATGACAAACTTAACCTAAAAGAACAGAAGAACTATCTGACACAAAGAGCGGGTGCTCTGATATTTGGACTAAGTACTTTGGCAAAAAAATTGGAAGGGCCATCACTCAAACCCCTTCTAACCGTAATGGCAAACAAAATCCTCCCAACCCTGACCTATGCAAGTGTGGCAATGCACGGAAAGGATGCCGACCTACTAAACATCCTGACAACTAAAATATACAAAAAAGTATTACGTCTCCCACGCACGACATCACCAGCGCAATTGCGACTTGAATTTGGACTAAAAAACGAAATACCGGGGAGACAATACTCGTATATTACGGTCTGGTATCAGATCAAGCAAAAAGCAAGTAATAACAATCTGAATACCTACCTATGGCAAGAGTTTAAATCCCAAAAGAATTCCAAAGCAAATCAATTTCTCATGCAAGCTTTGGAGACAACTTGCTCAAAAACCCTATGGGATAATAATCTGTCATTTGTTGTCCTAAAACAGACCCTAAATAAAGTGGCCAAACTTCATTCGTTAATCTTGGACAAAGAAATGTTCTCCCATCGTTCGCATTCATGGGCTGTGATAAATGGCTATAAGACATTGACAGCTGCAAAATACCTGGAAACAACTTATTCTATTTTTATTAAGAAAAAGCTGATGGCGTTGAGACTTGGGGACTTTCCCACACGAGCAAATGAACCTGCCTGGAAACTGCTTGACGACGTTTCTTGTCGACTGTGTGGTAGCCCTAAAGAGGATCTAATACACATAATTTGTCACTGTAAGATGCTATACAAGGAACGGTCACACCTAAAGGAAAGTTATCGGTCCATGAAACTACGAACATGTAGATCAGCCATTATTGGAAGCCTGGATACTACTGCTCCAAGAATACACTGCAAGCTGGTGAAGTTCATGCAGGCATTTGAGAAACGTATAAAAACAATATGAACAATTAATGCTTTGAAATTTTTTTTAACATTGGTACATTTTTTTTTACCGACAAATTTATAAATGTTATAACTATGTGTGACATTCATCAAATTGTTATGGTTTTAATTAACTAAACAATAAAGTTTAAATTTCAAATTTCACTAATCCAAACCCCCATTATAAAGCAAAACATATAAAACATGGTTTTTAAATCACTTCACACCACTCCTACCGAACCTTTCCACACATGGTTAAAACGTGCCCACTTTTAAGTATTTTGCCGATAGTAGCTCATCTAAACTCAGCGGGCTCACAACAATGTCAATGTCTGGGTACCCGTTTTTTTCTCTAAACATCTGCCTTCCATAGCACAAGACCACACATACTGAACCTTAACATGGCACATGTAGTTAACGCATAGGGGTTGAACATTTCTCCTAGCGTGGCTTTTAAGTGTAGCTTCTCGCACCTCTCGAGACGAAGATCAATAAAGTAAATAAAAGGTCATCCTTCCAGAAAATGTCTACATTACAGAGAAAGTCTGCCTCCCCCAACCCGAACCCTTTTGACCACGAGGCTATATATAATAAATGTAAAATAATTAGCAAAAGGCACTTTAACTTCTGAAAAAGCGGAGTCCATGAAAACTATTGAAAATAAACAAAAGATCGTAAACTATAGTCCTACCAAATGAGAAACAAGTAAACATACATGTTAAGCAAATTATCATGCATGTGCTTACTTTGTTCGATGCCACATACAACCGCGGAGATATATTACACCATCCAGTACTGTCTTACAAGGTCGGCCCCAGAAATAGATTTCCCATAAATACACAGGGCAGCTACGAGACAATTCTGAGAGGAGGGGAATGCTCCCGATAGGTGGGCCAAAAGCAGACACTCGGTCACAATCTACCCAAACAGGGTCAGAGCAGGCACACATTGGGATGTACACAACAGTAAACTGACAAAACATCCAAATGTAAATCCGAGATGCTAAGCACGCGGTCACAATCTACGAAAACAGTCTCAGAGCAGACACACTAAGGTACACAATAGCAAATTCACCAAACAACCACAAAAGGCTCACGAGGCACGCAGTCCACATATGACGGTGCAAGCCTTATAAAGCAACATTACCCAGGCGCGGGGATACAACCCCCCCCCCCCCCCCCCCCCAAAAAAAAACTAACACATGGCACCCCAGATCTACCCAAATGGATCCATAAGAAACTGCAATTCGCTTTCTCAAGTGAACGTGCTGCAGAAGTTGCTACGGTAAAGTAAGGCAATGTACCCTAAAAAAGCAGCGCGGCACTGAAAACCCGTATCTGCCCCACAACAGAGGGGTTAGGCGCCATCAATGGGCCTCAGATACATCATCATAATTCGCCGTGCAGAGGCCCGGAGCGGCCTGCTCGGGTCTCACACTAAGATCCCGCCGCGTACATAGAGCCGCGCTCTAGTCCCCGACCCGTCGCCCAACCAGGGCCCCACTTACTCCGGAGGGAAGAGCCGTAACTCCTCGATCGGACCCAGGAACCCAAAGAGGGTCAACATCTGCTCGGAGCTGGCGCTGGGGGACACATTGGTCACTTGGATCACGTCGGAACTCATGGTGCTTCTCCTGCTTTAACACATCAAATACAAAAGAGCGATTAGTAGCGGGCGCTGCTGCCGCCGCCGCGTAAGGTCTGAGCCGAGGCCTCGGCCGAAGACCGTCACTGAGGACACCAGAGCCCCGCCGCCATCGGCCAACGAACTAGCTGCAGCACCAGCCTCGCTGCACAGCGCCTCGATCCCACAATCCCCTGCGCGCGCGTGCGCACTTCCGACGCTCGAAGACAAGCTGCGTCGGCAGCTAGTCTTCGAGTTCAGTCGGGGAGCAGAGACGGGAGGGAAAGGAGGAGCAAGACAGACAGACAGATATCACGGGCAGCGAGAGTGAGATAATAGTGGTGAGCTGAGCTAGCCTGTCTTACAAAATAAACAAGGAAAGCAGTGGATAGGTCCTGATTGGGCACTAAGAACCCTTAACCCCCAAAAATATTTGGAGTGTAAGTCATGCACCAAACATCAAGTAAATTTTGATGAAATCTGTTGAAAATTCAAAAAACGTGTATTTCTATAACTTGTGGAAACTCTGCCATTAATGCGACATACCATATCACTGCACTGAGCCGTAGTTATTAAAATAAACATCGACTGAGAGCCATTTATACCCTTGCCCTGACGATAATGCCCTTGCTGCTATAAGAGGCAAGTCAGTTATGTTTATTGTGTTTCAGGAAGTGGGTCAGCATGTCCCTTTCCCATACAGAGGTTCTGTGGGTAGATAGTCAGGACCCGTGATGTAGACATGGGTATATAATAAACAGGCTCAAGGGCGTTTCTAGTAGATGTAGGAAGCTGGCTCTGTATATGCTATACCAAAGTGAGGTGTAGTGTGGAAAGGGTCCATTGGAACCCAAAAGGTAGGCAGAGGTAAAAGTAGACAGCACCTTACTCTCTATTTGTGGTAGTGTGGGCATACAGTAAGGCTTTATCAGTAGTGTTAAGCATTTGTTGTACCCACTCAATAAGCAAATGATGTCACACACTGAATTCAGACCAATTTTGTTTGTAAAAAAATATTATTTTGTTGTATTTATTTCCTGGAACCAAGCAAGCCTGGCACAGGTAAGTGTATAAGATACTTTTCAAGGCAGATTGAACAATACAAGCAAGATGAATAACGGAAACGCCAGAGAGACGCTGTGGAACTTTGGAGCCTGTGGAGCCTTTAACCCTTCAACCCACTGCTCGCCGCCTTGTCTTTGTGGGTGGTCTAACCAACGCTATCCAGTGTGGATCCTGCCTGCTGCCCGAGGTAACGACGTGGGAAACAAACACCTAAGGAGGCTGCAGGGGTAGCGCGGCAGGGACTCACTATCCCAGGAGTCCCTGCGTGACCACCTGACATCTGGTCAGCGCCCCCCTGAGTGCCCCGCCCACCACCGGCAGCTTGATCTAAGGAAGTGGACCCACCTACACTGTGTGTCCCACGGAAACGCCAGAGAGACGCTGTGGAACTTTGGAGCCTTTGGAGCCTTTAACCCTTCAACCCACTGCTCGCCGCCTTGTCTTTGTGGGTGGTCTAACCAACGCTATCCAGTGTGGATCCTGCCTGCTGCCCGAGGTAACGACGTGGGAAACAAACACCTAAGGAGGCTGCAGGGGTAGCGCGGCAGGGACTCACTATCCCAGGAGTCCCTGCGTGACCACCTGACATCTGGTCAGCGCCCCCCTGAGTGCCCCGCCCACCACCGGCAACTTGATCTAAGGAAGTGGACCCACCTACACTGTGTGTCCCACGGAAACGCCAGAGAGACGCTGTGGAACTTTGGAGCCTTTGGAGCCTTTAACCCTTCAACCCACTGCTCGCCGCTCCCGCTGCGCGGGAGCCGCTTCGCCGCCTTGTCTTTGTGGGTGGTCTAACCAACGCTATCCAGTGTGGATCCTGCCTGCTGCCCGAGGTAACGACGTGGGAAACAAACACCTAAGGAGGCTGCAGGGGTAGCGCGGCAGGGACTCACTATCCCAGGAGTCCCTGCGTGACCACCTGACATCTGGTCAGCGCCCCCCTGAGTGCCCCGCCCACTACCGCCTCGCCTACATCATCAAGCGAGAGCCCGTCTTGCGGGACGCAAGCGGGACGCCGGGCGAAGCCCGGGCAAAGGGCGGGCCGTCTGTGGCCGTCTGGGGCCAGCAGGGGCCGGGACGGGCCACCCCCCTAACAACTTCGGTAAGCCTTTTGTCCATTGTAAAACGAGTAGCTCATGTCTGCAATATCACCAATGGCAACACGCTCAGGCAGATGCTCACGAAAGGGGGGAAACACCACGTTAGGGACTATGGATAATTTCATAACCCGTGCGGTGTCAGTGGTAGAAAAGGAGATCATACTAGCAGAACGCAGACTGTCACGGGAATATCTGGCTCATAAACGATCCTCTATGGGGTCCCTCGCACAGGCTAAATCACCAATACATAGCCTCATACCAGCCGACTCTAACACTGCTGCCATTCCTAGTGACACACAACCATGTGTCATCGATACACGACGGGCTAGTGACTTTTATGAAATCACATCTGACCAGGCACCCCTACAAAAATCTCCAACGAACATTCAAAAAAACAACACTCAAACCTCAGTACCATTGTCCTTACCCTTAGTAATGATACATGACGCTCCCCCTGTCCACCCCCTCAAATCACCTCCCAAGATGACAGGGCGAACAACAGCTGCTAAAAGGAAAAGACCGGTCACCCCTCGCAAAGCGTATAGATTAAAAACCCTAAAAAGAATACGTAAGAACTTCATGAATGTAGGTGACCAGAGCCAAAAAGTAGCAAACCCTCTCATGAATAACGGGGATGAGCATGGAGAATTCACAGAGCATAATGAAACAAGAGATCATGCTGACACAGTTGTTACTATAGAATCAGCCAACAACTCTGTAGAAAAACCGGCACCAGGGAAGCTGATGGAAGAAATTCTTTCACTCATGACATCACTATTACAGCCAGTAACAGTAAAACTGGAAAGGCTAATGGACCGTTTGGACAAATTCGAACAAACATCTTTGGATAATTTTTTTGCCCTGAAAACGCTGGTAAAACTTCACTCCAAGATTGATCAAGAATCTGAAAGATCGGAAAAAAGTCCAATGTCACCTAGACCAGTACATCAACCTGGTCCAGCTATGAAAGACAGGGCAATGAACTCAAAAAAGCAGGCGGCCTCGAGTAGGTCAAATACTGTGCAGGAAAGACCAGGTATGGAGTCCCCGAAAAACTCAATAACCAGTGATAGACCGAAACCGGCTGACCCACCAAAACCGGCTCCACGTAAAACTAAACATACATCAAAGTCTACCACCCTGGAAACCAAGGCACCTGCTAATCCAACAAAGGGAACGCAAGCTGCAGCCACTTGCAATAACATCAATGCCCAAACATCTGACTGTAGCACTGTTCCGCATAAGCCCAAAAGGGCTTACAATGCACATCTTCCACCAGGATGCCAACCGTATGTGGTAGTTCTCACTGGGGTTCCACAACTAAAACCAAATAAAAGGGAGTCATACGACGAGCTAAAAAATAAGACCTTATATTGGCTAAAAGAAAATAGACCTCTGCCCTACACAGTAAATTGCCAGGTTATCCACGTCCGAAGAGTTAGTTGGGTGGGAACAAGATTAAAAGACATTGAAGGAGATTGTATCCTGGTGAACTTTAAAGACCCCTCTGTTGCCCAACTTGTCTATAGCCAACAGCCATGCAGCAACAATAGAGGAATTGGGACCTGCGACCTTAGTTATTTCTACCCGATGCAAGGGGAACAGACAAGCAGAGTTCCACTTCAACATGGGATGACGACTAACAAATATTCCTTTTTTGACCCTCCGACACCACTTGGAAGAATACCACCGTTAATCGCAGGGTCAGATAAGAACTGGTCATGGTGGGGTTACTGACAAACAAACAAAGAGGTTGCACCCAAAGGTCTGCCTGCCCACCAATTCCATAAGGATCTGCAGGCAGGGAAAGCCGCAATCGCTGAAGGCAGCACTGGGGGCCACGGCTCCCTTCCACGTCCCTTGCACAATCAAGTTCATTGGTCTCAGGCAGTTACACTGACAATTCCGGAGGTCCCCAAGGAGAGCCATCTCTCTGCTACAAGCCACCTAATTGATCAAGAACCCATTGGTCATGAACCCCGCAAGCCAAAGCGTGACTTAAAGATCTTGTCATGGAACATTGCAGGGTTGTCCAGGAACCTGTGCGACAGAAACTGGAGCTCCTTCATCGAGGAGCATGACATCATACTTATGCAGGAAACATGGGCCATCAATATTATTCACAGACTTGGCTTCAAAACGTTCTTTAAGGGGGCAATTCCATCATTAAGAGGTAGACCCTCTGGGGGTCTAATAATATGGACAAGTATCTCCCTGGACGTTGTTGTATCACCACTGTACTTTCCCTCTAAAGACTTACTAGGTGTTAAGATAACCACGAAAAATATGGGAGATGTATATATGATAAATGTTTATAATAGACCCTCCCCACGAAATAAGGCATCATTGGTTATTGAACAACTCAGTTCTTACTTAGTAAACATAGAGCCGGATTCCAAAATATACATAGGTGGGGACTTCAACTGCCAGTTCGAACCCATAGTGGGACTCGAAAAATTACTAGAAATAGAAGATAGAGCGCTTGACATCCCCCCCTTAGATAATACAAAACTTGTAAAATGTTCAGTGGCTGCTATGCAAATTTATGAACTGACTGTATCGTATGGATTGCGGGCATGTAATGGTCGATTAAACCCAGATAAACCGGCCAATTTTACTTTTAGTAAAGGTTTGTCTAAATCCCTGATCGATTTTATGTTAATTTCTATAAACCTCTGGTACTTATTGTTGGCCTTCAAGGTTGTGATCAGACCCGAAAGTGACCACTTCCCCTTACAGTTAGGACTATTAGCTGACCCTTTTTTGACGCAAGACTGTGGGACGGAAATTGAGAGCGGGGTAGCTGAGGTTGCTATTTCTAATAATAGGAAGGCAATTAAATGGCCCCACATTCTAGCAAAAGAAGAGACACTCATGGGGATTTACAACATCTTCTCAGATATCGTCCCCCAATATGCAAACATAAGGCTGGGATCCCACGAGGTTTTGGAAATGCATTATCACCTAGTGGAATCTCTAACTCCCCTCCTGAGTAAATGTTGTACTACTAAAAATGTTAATGTAAATAGGCAACTGGAACTAGAAACGCCTTGGTACAACGAACAGTGCAGTATAGCAAAATCGAACTTAATAACTGCAGTGAAATCTAAAGATCAGATGCGGGTTAGAGAGTGTAGGAAAGCTTATAAAACCCTTATGTTTAATGCAAAAAGGGAATGGGACGATCAAAACTGGGAAGAACTTTTGAGTGCAGCTAGGAGACATGATCAATGCACTTTCTGGAATTTAATAGCCAAAAATAACAAAAAAGGCTGTTCCAATAGGGATTTCTTTCTGGATGAAAAGGTTTGGTTTGACCATTTTGTGGGTTTGTATGATCAAGTAGGGTCCTCTGGTGTATATAATGACCCCGGGTTTCTTACTCAGTGCACAACTCCGGTGCAATTTAGTATTAATGAAACTCTCTGTGCCATAAAAGCAGTTAAGGCAGGGAAAGCTCCAGGTCCGGACAAATTACCTGGCGACTTGTTCACCCATAATTTGGAGGTATGGAGCCCGTACATAAACTTTTTGTGCAATTCAATTTTATTGGGCACCCCAATCCCTGAAACATGGAAAGGGGCGGAAATTATAACTATCTATAAAAAAGGGGATCGTTACAATCCAGGGAACTATAGACCGATTAGTTTAATCGATATTTTACAGAAAATTTTTGCTAGACACATTTTAAATCGGCTTTTAATATGGATTGATGACTCTGAAATTTTATCTAATTATCAAGCAGGGTTCAGATCCAAGACTAGCACTGTGGACCAAGTGTATAGATTTATGTGTATATGCTGGAAGTATGTTAATATTAAGAAGAGTAGCATATATGTTGCATTTATGGACCTACGCTCTGCGTTCGATCTTGTCCCCCGCCACTTGTTATGGGAGTGCCTAAAAAAGATGGGCGTCCCGGATGATTTGTTGGGTAATCTTATAAAATTGCATACAGACAACTTTGCTAAAGTAAGGTGGGGTAGAAATGGAGAACTCACCCGATCCATCCCAGTGAAAAGAGGTGTGAGACAAGGGTGCGTTCTAGCACCAACCCTCTTTTCATTGTTCGTAAATGATATCCCCCATTACTTAGCTCAATGCAATCATGATTCGCCCAAACTGTGCAGCGAGGCTGTCACTGCATTACTATTCGCGGATGATACCATCCTCATATCTCAAACTCCGAAAGGCTTGCAAAATCTAATAAATAAATTTAATAGTTATTGTGTAATGAAGGGGTTAGAAATAAATTCATCCAAAACGAAATATATGGCAATTAATCCCTCCAAATCCTTTAAGAAGAACTTGGTCCTAAATAATAACAAACTTGAATATGTGGAGTCATTTGACTATCTGGGCATTAGGCTGGATAGCAGAATGTCTTGGGCGAACCAACTCGACAAAAGCAGGCTAACACTTACACAGAATTCATTGCCCATCTTAAAGATTCATGGTGGGAGTACATCTAAAGCTATTACACCTGCGATTGACGTGTTCCAAGCAAAAGCCCAATCCGCCGCCCTGTATGGGGCCGAAATTTGGGGGCCTTATTCTATAAAAACATTTGACGTTGTAGAAAACAAGTTTTTCAGACGCCTACTCAGACTGCCCCAAAGAACACCTTTGGTGCCACTCTACTTAGACATTGATGTAAAGCGCACTGATTTCTTGTGTTTTTTGCGACCATTGCTTTATTGGGTGCGATTATGGTCTACCCCAGAACTAAGTAATTATAGAGCAGGCTTATTGGAAATTATGGAATTAGATTCATTCAATACAATTAAGTGGCTGAGACATGTATCCCACTGGTTTAAAGTAATAGGCCTATCACACTACTGGGAAACACCAGCTGTATCTATCACCTTGCCTAATAGTTGTAAGATCCAGGTAAAATCTGCCTACTGGAACTATGTGAATAATCATATATATGAACGTGCCACTGGACAACTGATGTCCACATTCTTGCAATTCAAGGATCTTCCGTCATTTGAACTTTTTATGGATGAAATTGAGCCACCCCTGGCTAAATCTGTCTTCCTCAAATTTAGATATGGAGTGTTACAGATTAAATCAAATTCCTGCCGGTGGGGAGGAGTAAGTAAAGATCCTCATTGTACTTCATGTGTATTAAACCAGAAAGAAGATGAGGCTCATATCCTCTTCTTTTGTCCATTATACGTTAAATCTCGAAAAAAATGGATTATGCCTCTATGTAAAAATATGGGGACACGTTCATTCAAAGAGGCAGAACGCATACTCAGATCCTCTAACAGTAGGCTATTAGTGTTTGGTCTGAGTAGGTTTCTCCATGGTGTTTGTATAATTAGAAAGAAGCTTGGATTACCATTTTAAGATTAATTGATTTTAATATTAGTCTTTTAATATTTTTACTATTGTATGTAACTGTTTTAAAGAGACACAAAAAAAAAAAAAGTTGATTGAACTAGTCGAGTATAAAACCCTGGTATGTATATCCCCCTTAAAACCCATGATTAATGAATAAGCCCAGAATTGCACTTTGTCTAATTAGCGCTATTGCACAATATGAATGTTTTAAAAGTTTGTATTCACTGTAACAAATTTTTATTTTATGAAACAGTATGTGTATTACATGTATGTTGGCTTAATGACAAAAATGTCGAATAAAAGCTTTTACTACTAAAAAAAAAAAGAATAAAAATTACTTTGTTACCGGTTTGTCAATGCTTTCAATACAGTAGAAATTACCGTTAGATTACTTTGGATTATTTTGCAGATTATTTTCTGGATTACTTTTTCTAGTCCGTGTGATACACCTAGATATCACACTGGGGCATTTCCTAGAGAAAAGGTAAGTAAGCAATTTTTAGTTCTTTGCAGTTTTTCAAAGTTCCATACAAAACCAACTCCTCACTTAGAACATTTTTCAAGGAAAAACAGTCAATGTATTCCTATGGAGAGAAATTAAGTTACTGGTTAACAGGTAAGTAATTTGTTGTGGGAGTTGGTATTCTGGGGTTAGAACAAGGGTTCCCCCAGGGTCAAGGATGCACTCTTGTTACACGCTCAGCGGCACTAGAGTGTCTAGGTGCAGAGTGCTGAGGCCCAATGATATCCAATGGGGCATAGGTGGCCTCCGGTTGCTGGCTGCTCACGAGCAGGCTACAAGGTCGTGGGAGCAAAGCTCCTGGTGTTAGGCTCAGGGCAAAGCGGGATTCGAGTTAGCACCCAAGGTACACCTGCAGTGGCGCAGGGGCGGCTGGGTGCAGGGTGCTGTTTGGGTGTCGGGTGCACTGTTGTTTTCAATGGAAATCTCAGTTTTGTTTTTTTAGCTGCAGGCTTGGTCCAGGAAGACTTCCGTGAGGAACCAACAGCTTGACAGGTAAGTTGGAGGGCTCGGGGATGCAGGTGCACCTCTGGTTCTTTTCTCCTGGGAGCAGGACGGCTGGATGCAGGGGTGTCTTTTGAGGTCAGATTTCCCCTTACTGGGCCATTCGCGGTTGGGGGGATTTCTGTGCAGAGGCTGCAGGTGATGGGGTGTCCTGGAGGGGTCGAATCACGGTGGACCCAGACTCTGGAGCACTGGGGGAACTCGCTGGGACCAGTGGGCCACTCGAACTCTGGGCATAGGTGACGGGTGCCGTGGAGGTTTCAGGCATCGGGGTTCTTTGTCCTCAGCAGGATTGAAGTTTTGCTTTGGAGATTCTTTTGAACAGAACTGCTTTTCACAGGAGATCCGGTCTTTGTTGAAGGCAGTCAGTCCTCCCAGGGGTTCTGGAGGTCGCTGACCGCAGGACAAGGTGACTTTTGGCACAGGATCTCTGGAAACTGCAGACGGGCCGGTAGGGCTGGGGCCAAGTCAGTTCTTCTCTGCAGTCTCCTCTGTTGGGTGTCTTCTTTCGTCCTTCTTGTTATGTTATGTTAGAGCATTTGTAGCACGCACAGCTACTCAAAGAGTGTCCTGGCGCGAACCCAGTGGGGAGTGAGGAAAGAGGAAGGACTATTTAATTAAAAAGAAAAGTCTTGAGTCTCTTACTAAAGTTTTTTGGCTTCTGCAGGAAGTGAAGATCAAAAGGAAGTTGGTTCCAGGCCATCGCTGCTCCATAAGCAAGGGAGCTGCCACCTATTCTTTTAATACAGTATAAACAGAAAAGAACCTGGACTCCCACTTTCAATTTTTTTTAAATCAACCACACCATATTCTTTTTGTGATTGGGGTTATTTATTTAACCTCTTGTATTCTTATTTTCAATTCTACTTTTGGATAAGGAATCTCTCCTTTTTCAGAAAGACATACATTTTTTACTACAAATACACATCAAATACAAAAACATGTATAAATGACTTTGGACAAGAACATAAATTATGTCAAATACACACACATACGTTCAAAAATTGCAACATCCATTAAAAAACAAAGCAATTGATTTGTGCGTGTGTATTCAAATTTCTTTTTGAATCAAAGAACTTGCTACTCTATACAACTCATTCAAGGAGCAAAAGAACATATGATTGCCACTTCCTATACTAAAAATAGTCTGCTTTATCAATTCATTTAATTAATCTCATTAAAGAATATGCCGACGCGTTTCCAGCCACGTTTTAATTTCTTTGGGGGCTTTCATCAGGGCTTCTTTTTAGGAGCATTATGATGCAATCTAAAAAAACAAAAGTAAATAAACTCTAATCATTATTGGTGCCTTCACCTCTCTCTCACAATCTCCATCAGTTCCTACTGGCACTTATCTCCTACCTTGTAGATAATTCTTATATGACGAACTTTTAGTGACTTCAGATTTCTGAATGGCGGCCGAGCTGTGTTATATCTGGAAGAGACACATGTGTATGTTTGACTATTCATTTAATTTATAGCCAAGTGTCTGAATTTACAGACGACACCAGGAAGATTATGCACGTTCCTACCTTTGCTGATTATACTTACAAAACTCTTGATAACTCAGACATTTCATTAAGGCCTGTTAGAACACTATTGATTTTCATAATTAAGTATATGCTTCTTTAGTCAATAGTATAGAATCAATGTCTGCATTGGTTTTGGATACGTTCACCGACATCAGAACTGTCCATTTAAAATCATGTTCCGAGTGGTTCTCTTTTATGAAGTGGTCAACCATAGGGGCTGTACACACTTTCTTTTTAATTCTAGACCGAGGCTGTGTTATTCTCTGGTTGATTTGTTGGTTGGTTTTACCAATGTAAATTTTCTGACACGGGCAGACAACAGCATATACAACATTTTTCGTTCTGCAATTTGTGAAAATTGAATGTTTCCATTTGATGTTTCCATGGTTAAATTCTGTCCCTGGAAACATTCAATTTTCACAAATTGCAGAACGAAAAATGTTGTATGTGCTGTTGTCTGCCCGTGTCAGAAAATTTACATTGGTAAAACCAACCAACAAATCAACCAGAGAATAACACAGCATCGGTCTAGAATTAAAAAGAAAGTGTGTACACTTTAAGATAATTGAAATTCTTGAAATTGAGTACTGAGATAAACATATACTTTTCCTGTTGTTTCAGTATAGCTTTCTCTACTGGATGAGGTTAACCCTTCCACAGATCATGGAATTTGAATCAAGTTCTATTTCAATTTAAGGTATGTCATAATCATACAAAAGTAGAGGCATAATATGCAGGGTGTGTTGAACAATAATATAATTCTTTTGGCTAACTTGACCCTTAATGTGACTACCAGCTCATAAGTATGTCACACTGTGTTTTGTTCTCACTAAGGAGGAAACATGGGATCCTCAAATTTATTACAGAGGAAGCGAGTAGTATAACCCTACATTCGTCCAGGGACCCAGAATCCTGCGGACTATTTGTCAAGGCATGCTCGGCCTGCTACGATGAGTGAGGAGCTGGACACAGAGGAAGTCGAGGAATATGTTCGACTGGTGGTTGAGCGTTCACGACCCCTCCCTATTTCGTTTGAAGAGATTTTGAAAGCCACCACCCTAGACGAGAACCTCCAGGTCGGCATTGCAGCTGTGCAGTCTGGAAGATGACATAACTTGGTTAACAAAGCCTCCTATCACATGGACGACACCAGACAGACATTGGCCTCTCTGCATAACGTTCGTGAAGGTTGTCTCCTGAGAGGGTCAACTCTGGTTGTTCCTAGGGTGTTGTCACTGTGGGTGGTTGATCTCGCACATGTGGCCCACCAAGGAGTTGTCAAAAAGAAATCTCGTTTGAGGTGCAAGGTGTGGTTTCCCAACTTAGATTCCCTGGTAGAGTCAGTGCTTTCTATGTCAAGCAACTGGACCGGCGGACCCGCCGGCACCAATTATCTCTGAAGACATCCCTCCTTTGCCCTTGCAGAGAACTAGTGCAGACTTTGGCAGCCTCCCAGATGGCCGACACAAGCTGGTGATCATTGATGATTTTTAAAAATACCTTCAGGTGGAGATAATGGAAACCACCACTGCCAACCAGACTATTCCTCGTCTTGAAAATATCATGGCCACTCATGGAGTTCTCAAAGAACTGCAAACCGGTAACGGCCCTCCCTTCTCCAGTCAAGAAGTAATGGAATACCTGCAATCCCGAGGGGTTCGCCACAGGAAGATTACACCATGATGGCTTCAGGCCAAAGGGGAGGCATACCCTCAATAAGGTGCTCAGAATTACAGTGGCCAATGGACAGAATGTGGACTGTGCCCTACCTATATGCTTTTCTAAGGGAATATCGTCTGACCCCCCATTCCACCACTCAAGTCAATCCGAGTTCTCTGTGCATGAATTGCACTGTGGGTGATGTTTTCCCTCAAATGGAAAAAGCACCAAGACTGCAGGAAAAGGCTGCTGACCAGTTACAACAGTGTTGATCAAGGAGTGAACATATGTCCAGAACTCTCAGAGCTAGACCTAGGTACATTGGTGTTTGTGACCTAGTGATGGTAAAGAATAGAGAACCCTGAGGGATATTTTGAGCTCCATCCATGGAGGGTATAGGCGGTAAAAGGAACCATGATCAGAGCCCAACGGGGGGAGAAATCATCACTAGAAATGTGTCATTCTTCAGGCGATACCAAACTCCTGAGGGTGGATCACTAACCCACCCTGGTGTGAGATCGGAGATTGAGGGGTCTACGGAAGACGAGCGGTTGCCGCATGGCAGTTTTGCTCAATCCACAACGCCCGGGGTGGCACCTGCGTTGTTTGAGAGTGAAAGAAGTTGTGTCCCAGAAAGACGATCACCTGGCTCCCCTGGTTTCCGTCCGGTATCCGGGACTGATGATTCTGATGAGAGGAGAGATGACGTGAGTCATCAAGGGACTGGAAGGTACCATCTCTGCCCCTATCCTGTGAGTCTCTTCACATTGAAGAATTTTGTAATGTTCTAAAGACTAGAAGAATCATTGCATTGTGGTCCAGGATGGTAAAATGTGTTTGATGTTTGCTCTTTGCTTTTATGTTTTCTCTCTCTCTCTCCCTCTCTCACTCTCTCTCTCTCTCTCTCTCTCTCTCTCCCTTTCTCTATCTTTTTCTTCCTTTCCTTTTCTTCTTGTTTCATTTTTTTCCAAGTTATTGCATTCTATTTGAGTTCTGGTATCATTGTTGGCAAAGGAGGAATGTTGTGTTTCAGGAAGTGGGGCAGCCCATGGCCCTTTATCCTTCAGGGGTTCCCTGGGTAACCCCTCCCCCGTCAGTCCCGATAGTCATGACCCGTGATGTAGGGGTAGGGGTATATAATAAACGGGCATGAGGGCATTGCTAGTAGAGCACTAACCAAGACTGCTATGTGGTGTTCATTTATTACGGCATAGATTGTACAAGGCGTCCTCGTAACAACTGTGCATGCATATTGTTCCAACACTCCCACAACAATGTGCACTCTGTCTGTGGCCTAGAGTCTTACAGATAAAGTAACATTATATAGTCTATTACATACAGTACGTTTTTGTACAGCTCTCATTTTTCAGCTCACATATTTGAAGGTACTTTCAAATGCTATTGATTGTCCATCAACTCTGCCAGGACTGCTGAATTGCTCCATTCTGCTGGGGGAAGCCGTGCCACACTTCTGGGCGCTGCTCGAGACTGCATATCCCATCTCCTTCTGCGCCCTAAATGCGGTGAAAAGCATGACGCCAGCCCGTGGCTGAAATTGCTGCTAACAACTCTGCCAGGACTGCTTGATTGCTCCATTCTGTTGGGAAAGCCGTGCCACACTTCTGGGCGCTGCGGGGAACTGCATATCCAATCTCACCCTGCGCCCCGATCACGCTGAATATTGCGACACCAGCCTGTGGCTGAAGTTGCTGCCATCAACCCTGCCAATAAGACTGCTGGATTGCTCCATTCTGCTGGGGGAAGCAGTGCCACACTTCTGGGCGCCACTGGGGACTGCATATCCCATCTCCCCCTGCACCTTGAACGCGATGAAGAGAAAGGCGAGGGTCGTCATCGGACCGCCGCGAGTATGGCGGGGCACCGGTCCCCTCTCCCCCGCGATCCATGGTGGGGTGCGCCCCGCCGTGTCATCATGGCGCGGGGAGCGAGCCTCATCATCGATTGGCCCAAAGGGCTCCCAAGTGACCCGGAAGCGATTGGATCGCTTCCGAGTCAAGGAGGAGCAGGGGTCAGGCCGGTTGGAACCGCCTGGCCAAATAGGGTGTTTAAAAGGCCGGGGAGCACAGGAGGCGTTCTCTTGTTCCAGCGCTCCCAAGCCTGCCCTGCCCAGCCTTCTAGGAGGCTGTAATCTTTTTCCTTTGTTTCTTTCCATTTGCAGGTTGGAAGGAGAACAAGTGCGGCTACGATTTTCATTCGTATAGGCGAGCAGAGTTGTCGATCGTGGGTCGGAAAGCAGGTGCGGTGTCGGATTGCTGAATGTACAGTTTATGGCTTAACATGTCCCGGGGGTGCTGAATAATGCTGCTGGCGCTCTCTCTCACTTCAAGATGCAGGTTTTCAGGGAACACTTACCGTCTGCAGAGGCAACACCAACACACTTCTCTGAACCACTCTGGCAGATTGGTGGCCCCAGCTACAGAGCCTCGTGGCAGCTAGCCTATCGCCCAGGACCAGGAAGGCTTACGAAGGGGAGTTTTGGTCTTATGGCACTTTTTTGGGGCAGGATTGGGAGGATAGCAGGCATAAGTCAGGGGCATTCCTCCAGTATTTAGATGCATTGAACAAAGACGGGCGCTCGGCAGCGATAGCCAGGCGTCATGTGGCAACGGTTTCTTTCTTTGCACAGATCACGGACACCAGGGACCCCACGAATAATTTCATAGTGAGGAAGGCACTAAAGGGGTGGCTGCGCCTCCAGGGGGCCGCCCCGGACACAAAACAACTGATTGGCTTAGAGCGGCTGACATCACTGCTAACAGTCCTGGGTGCATTTGCAGTTCAATAGGAGAGGCATTACTGTTTAGAGCCGCCTTTGCACTGGCTTTTTATGGGGCATTTAGGGTGGGTGAACTGGTGGCGTGCAATAAACAGGATGTGCTAGGCGGGCTCCAGCTGGAGCACGCTAGGATACAGGGCAACACACTACTAATAACCATTAAAAAATCTAAAACTGATCAGGAAGCCCGGGGTGATGGGATGGTACCTCCCTGGTCACAAGATAATCCATGCTGCCCAGTGATGCACCTAGAAGCCTTCCTCCGACCGAGGAATAATGCAGTGGAGGGGACCTTACTACTGCATGCTCACGGTACCCCGCTTACCAGGTTCCAATTTAACCCCTTCGATGCTCATGACGGAACGGTTCCGTCATGAGCATCGGTTGAGCTGTGCTCATGATGGAACCGTTCCGTCATGACCACACCCATTAACATTGGGGCTCAGCACCAGTGATAAATCTGGGCAGCAGCCAAGGTGTTAAAAGGGTATTGGCCATGGCGATCAACAGGACAGGTTTGGATCCAAAGGACTTAGGGGCTCATTCATTCAGAATAGGGGATGCCACAGAGGCAACAACTAGAGGGTTGCACAGCAACGGTGTGAAAAGAATTGGAAGATGGTCTTCTAATTGTTACAAGCGCTCTGTGCGGTTACACATGTTGTGAGGGTGGCAAGACAATTGTAGACTGATGCCTGTCCTGTTTGTTTGCTTTTATTTCAGTTTCTTGAACCTGTCACGCAGGGGGGAAACTGCCGTCACCACATCACCAGCAAGATTCTTCACAACGGCGGCCACATCCACAGGGCAAGGGAGCACATGTTGTATGGGTCATTGGTCATTCTTATGTACGGCGTATGAAATCTGTTTTTCTTGCAGGTAATTACAGACAGAGAGCTGAGCAGGATGGTTTCAAGATTTCTTTCCATGGTAAAGGGGGTCTCTGCTTCAGTCAGTTCAGGGGTTTTGATACAGATCTGTTGAATAGACACAGTCTGCCAACCACAATAGTTATCTTGCATTTGGGTGGGAACGATCTGGTAAATCTGGGGAGAAGGGTCTTGATGGAGGATATAATCTCTGAAGTAGGCTGGTTAGCTAAGGCATGCCAGGGCTGCACCATAGTTTGGTCGCTGATGATACCCAGATTCAAGTGGAGGGGGGGAGATTCTCTGAAAGCGTTGAATCACTCGGTAAAGATGATCAACAATAAAATAGGTAAATTGTTCAGAACAGTGCAAAACATAGCGCATGGGTGTGTCAGGGGGGAACTGTACTTCTTAAAAGACGGGTTCCATCTGACGAGATTAGGTAATGAAATCCTATTGGAAAATATAATGGCTTGGTTAGGGAGTGTCAGGGCTGGGCATGACCTTTCAGTGTAGGAGGATAGGGGGGGCCAGATAGTCGGGCAACTACGCTGGCCTGTGGCGGTAAGGTCATGATTGGTGAGCAGTCAATTTAAGGTCCTTAGGGGGCAGCGCCATTCTTGAATGGGGTCGCCCAGGGGGAGGGACAAGTGGTCTCTCCTAGAACTCCAGGGGCGGTACATCCGGTTGGCTGGATGGGTGCGGGGAGGGGGGAGTCACGCTTTCTTTAGGCTGGTTGGCCACCCCGCACGGGTGCAATGACATCTCTAAACGGTGCAGAGTGCAAGGGCCCCCCTTTTAATGGAGTTCATAGAGCATACAGGGGTAACCGGGGAGGGGAAGTACCCTCTGGGTAAACGGGCCCTCTGCGCATGCGCACTCCTACGGGAGGTAGTGGCTAATTGATAAGGATCTGACATCGGTTAGCGACCTTGCCGTAGGCCCAAATAGGATACGCAGAAAATTAATTAATGTATGATTATGATTCAGATGTTAGACTCAGATAGGAAATACCTTGTATTAGAAGTATGTTAAGGTTAGCCATCTGATATCTGTACATATTAATTGTAATCAAATGTCATGCTACGCTTTCTGCGTATGAATGTGTAAATATTGTTTCTTTCAATTTTGATTTGATTTCATGTTTTAATAAATACGGCCGGGGGTTGTACGACCCCGCCTCTAAAGAAATCCTCTCTCATGTCCATCTGTAATAAAAGTTGGTTAAACACAAGGCGGGGGAGGGGGATGTTCGGTAGTCCGTGACCATAAAGTGAGATGCCGGCGCGCAGCACACGATGCACCCGGGCAAAGCCCGTCCACACCCGTCACAGCCCGAATGAGGCCGGGCTGGGCCCCCCGTCTGACATGAAGCTCAGCAACCAAACTCTCTGCTCATCGTACCATAGGGCATCCAAAGAAATGGGTAAGAGAAAGGCAGCTGCTGAGCAAACAGGGGGAAGCTATAGTAAATACCCTAGATGCTTTCTTATCAAGGGCAGCTAATGTCCTCTCACAGGAAATTGAGCTCACTGAGCGCTGCCTCTCTCTGGAAGAGGGTAGACATAATATAGAGTCCATTTCATCTCTGCCCGGGCCACTAGCTGAGTCACCTGCAAGGAAAGAGAAAGAACCGTCCCTTATTCCCCTGAGCAGCTCTCCTGTGACCTTACAAGAAGTTGTCTCCACCCCCATTTCAAATTTAGTTACGCAACCTGCTGCTAAAAGGAAAAGCGATGTGAGAAATTTGAAACAAAAGCGAGAGTATCGGCCCCTATATAAGTTCCAAAGCTTTTGGTGCATCCCTCGCCTGATAGCTTTCCGTATTCACGGAAAGATGGCACTGTATGGCAGAGACTGGAAAATATGGTCTCCAGTTTACTTAATCTGTGATAAAAATGGACAAAGCGGTCTGGGTCTCTTATGCACCCCGTGTGTAGGGGTGCCCAGCAAACACAGGGGGAACTGCGGAAGGGGAATCTGAAGTAAATCCAGCCCTTCTGCAGTTCTTACAGTTCTATGCCCAGTCACATTGCAGGCGCAGAATGGGGAGAGAACTAAACCGGACTTGAGAATGACAATTAATTCACAAACACCACCTGGCTTGATGAGGGCAACAATGATGAGCTCGGGAGGGCTGTAGGAGAGTAGGGTCTGCTATCCTATGGTCACCCCAAATTTTTGCTTTTTACTTTACTGGTTTATGACTTAATGTGGCTGTGGGGCTGCTAATCAGACCCACAGCCTGCTGTTCTCTCTCTAAATTAATACCAATGCACTCTAGGTGCATTACCAATTGGAACTGGTTCACCTTATAGGCCCCTGAAACAGTGAACTCTAGGTACCCAGGGCATAGGTGTAACCCAGGCATACCAGGGGCTGCAGCATGTATTGTGCCACCCCTGGCCTGGCCTAGCTATTTGACGCAACTGGCTGATCACTAAGCTGGGGTAAGTTGGTGTAACCACAGCTTACTTAGGTATAGCATATCTATATCCAACATATATGGACACATGGTAACCTATAAGTCACTCCTATGGCAGGCCTCGACAATCCTGGAGGCAGAGTGCTTGGTTTCATGTGAGATGGTGCTCTGGCATGAGCTGAGCCTGTCTGCAGCTTTCAGAACAACGTCCTTTAGCTGTTTCATGATATTGCCATACCATATACTCTTAAGTGCATTATGAACCTCGCGGTCAAATGCTATCTTTGGTTTGGCTTTATCAAAACATGTCGAGTAAGGTGTCATACGAATTGGAATACTGCCCCCTCACCAATTCTGGCGACATGGGTAGCATTCCACCCTTCTAGAGGGACACGACATGTACCTGACCTGAAACCCGGGTAAAGTTAAACATGAGCCTCATCATCACAAAATGGATGCTGCCACCACAGACACAAGTCTGACCTCCTGCTGCTGGGAGTCTTTCCAGCTTGGGAGGCCTGGACAAAGGGTTTCCTCTCAGGGGAGGTGCTTGCACCACCCCAGACAGTATTTTGTGTAGTGGGTTTGGGAGAGCTGAATAGATTGAGACATGCCTGGGGCACACAAGGTGTCCCTGTGCATATGCCAGTTCAAACCGGAGCTGGGGCTTTCCAGCCCCAGTCCTGGCGCGAAACTGGACAAAGGAAAGGGAGTGTAACCACCCCCCTTCCTGGTCCCACCCAGAGGAGGGACCTAGCAGGTGATCCGGCCCCTAGATTTGGTTTAAGAGTAGGAGCTGTGTCCTAAGACTTCAGATCATCCTGAACTCTACTTGCAACTAAGAAGAAAACTGGACTTCGACATTCTGCTGCACAGAAGACTGAAGAGAATCTCCCTTGTGGCCAAGGAGTGACCACCCTGTGAACACAGGCACCATCCAGCAACTCGACGTCTGCTTTGCCGCCGCCTCCCGCTAGAGCCCGAGCCCAGAGCCCGACAAGACCTGATTCCCAGACATCTCAGAGCCCGATCCACAGTCCCTGAAAAGAAGAGACCCGTGGAGGCACCGAGAGACGTGGGACCGGCCATCTTAGAAGATCCACAAGAAGCTGACTGCGCAGCACCGGAGGCCTCCTCAATGCTGTGCTTTGGGGTTTGAGAAGCCTCACCACCGAGCAGCATCTGCACAGAAGGTGAGCCCTCCTGCATCCACGAGATCTGCGTGGGGCCCTTTTGAATTTTGCCACTCGACGCGTCATCTCGGTCACTGGTCCGTTGGCTAGTGGCCATCTTGGCGACAAAATCTACAATCAACACCGCTGGTCTGGTTGCTCCAGACCATGGGTACTCACAAACTTTCTCTCGGGGGCCAAATTTACAGTGTGGTTTATGTCAGAGGGCCGCACTGGTGGGGGCGGGGTCAGTGGGGGAAGGGGCGGGTCTAGAGCAAGAACAAAAAAACTGTGACCATGAGGTTGATCCCAGGTCCCTGCAGCGGACGCCTTCGTCCACTGAGCCACCAGACCCGGCATACACACATCTCTCTCTCTCTCTCGTTCTTTCTCTCTCTCCCTCACTCTCTCTCCCACTCTCTCCCTCTGTCTCTCTGTCTCCATCTGTCTCCCTCACTCTGTCTCGCTCCCTCTCTCCCTCTGTCTCACTCCCTCTCTCTCACTCGCTCCCTGTCTCACTCACTCCGACTGTCTCGCTCCCTCTCTCTCAATCACTCCGACTGTCTCGCTCCCTCTCTCTCACTCACTCTGAATGTCTCACTCTCTCTGTCTCCCTCTCTATCTCTGTCTCCCTCTCCATCTCTGTCTCCGTCACTCTGTTTCCCTCTCCCTCAGTTTCCCTCTGTCTCACTCTCCCTCGCCCTCACTCTCCCTTGCCCTACCTCGCTCTCACTCTCTCTCTCCCTCACTCTCCCTCGCCCTCACTCTCCCTCGCCCTCACTCTCACTCGCCCTCACTCTCCCTCGTCCTCACTCTCCCTCGCCCTCACTCTCCTGCCCTCACTCTCCTGCCCTCACTCTCCTGCCCTCACTCTACCTCGCCCTCATTCTCTCTCGCCCTCATTCTCCCTCGCCCTCACTCTCCCTCGCCCTCACTCTCCTTCCCTCCCTGTCTCTAGCCCTCCCTTTCCCGCCCTCCCGGTCTTCCCTCCCTCCACCTTGCCCGTGTGTGCCCGGGCTGAGGCAGCTTCTGGGCAAGCACACACACAAACACAGCCTCACCGGAGCACTTAAACAGGTCTTTAAAAGACCATTCGTATGTTAATGAGGCTTTGTCACCTCTTAGCCCCCTGCAGCCCCACTCTGACTACGACGGGAATCGCCCGCCCCCCACAGAGCAGCAGTCTGAGTCGCGCTGCCGCAGGGGTGTTTGCTTACACTGTAAAAAAAAAAAAAAATTAAACACGGATACATGTCTGCAAGGTCCGCAAGGCCGCCAGGAAAGGCTTGCCGGGCCGCTGACGGCCCGCAGGCCGTACTATGAGTACCCGTGCTCCAGACTGACCCTCGCTCCTGTAAAAAGGAGCAGCCCCTCTGACCTTGCTGGTCCGAGTAACAAGCTTTCTTCGACTCCTGCGTGGCTTGCATTAGCCAAGGCCTGTTTGCTTCAATCAAGTCACCGACACCGCCATCAGCTAGAGCGTGCGTGGGACAGCTCGTGATCGACTCCTGGACATCCTCGACCTCTTCGTGTCCACGTGGCTGCAGAGACAAGCTACACCTCTTCACCTGTTTGCACCCGACAACGCCTGGTTGCTTCCTGGTTCCCCGCCGGTCACTGGCTAGTGACTTTGAACATTGTCCCCTCTGCTATCAGGTCTTCTCCTCTTCAGATCCACCCTTGGATCCACCGGAACTCTCCTCGACGACCCGCCTGCAGCATCTTCACCTCCAGGCTCCATAGAACAGCACGACGAAACCCAACACACTTTGAGACATATGCACCCTTCCTGTGGGTGAGGTAACTCTGGCACTTCGGTGCCCCTGTGTAGAAATACACCTCTAGTGTCTAAGTTCCAAGTTGCTAGGTTCTAGGTCACCGGAAGGTTCCCTTTTCTTTAACTTTGTGACTTTTACGCACACATTAAAATCAATAGGCGCCCACGTGTAACTTTAAGCACTGCACACGCATTCCGTGGGCCTCCTGGTCACTAACCTCTGTTAGCTCCTTGCAGTCCCAGCGATTTCCCAGGCCCTAGGCCTGTTCCTTTTCAGATACATGGTTCTTTTACCACTATTTTAGTATATGGTTTGAGTGGCCACCAGGGCCTATCCATATTGTGCAACTTTTGTATATTTAAACACTGTTTTGTTTTAACGCATATGCTTCTGTGCTCATAAAGAGTATAGGGGATACTTGTAGTAAATAAATATATATATATATTCAATATATATCTGTGTGGTGTCCTTTCATTTGGTATTCAAGGAGAGTGTATATGGTAAAACAGCTTGCTTCACATGCCTTTACAGAGTTTAGCCTAAGACTGCTTTGTCCACGCTACCCCTAGGATAGCTGGTCTATAAGGTTGACTTACAACCAATCATCATACGGGTTGTTTGGGCTGATACAAGGTGGTCACTAGAACTAGTGAACATCATATATCAGGCCAACTTCTCACAAGGTCGAGTATCCGTAGGCCAAGCAGGGTCAAAGAGTCAATCACACCAGTCCTTAGATCTTCCCCCTGCATCCTCCCCACTCATCCTGGTCCTGGTAAATGTCCCAGTCCTAAGGGAGAGCCAAAGGGAACCAACGTCACCTCTCATGGACAAAACCCTATACTAGTTAAGTACCAATCTTGGGAACCGTGTAGAAGAGTTGAGGGATTGTCAGGTCATATTATCATGGCCAGGAGAGTGGTGTGGTAAATAAAACTACCGAACTGTTTTTCTATACATTAAATATCAAATAAGGGATAGCTCAATCAAATGAGAGGCAGAGTCCGTGGTATCTGAGTCATACGGGCTTTAATTATGCTCCTCGAGGAACAGGACATCATGTTCCATCACCACTAAGGTTCAGGAAGGGACATTCAACGTTTTATTAGCATCACACATTATATATAGTAAAACAGTATAATTGAAATGAATACAGTAGGCATAACAGGTGAAAAGAGAGAGATAAGAACACATGTGCGTAACAGGAGGCGTGGAAAAAGGCGTACACGTGGGCGTGCACTGGACATGTCAGAGGAACGTCACAAGAAAACGTCACAAGTGGGTGGATGCATAGAGAAAGTTTGCAGGATCAGCAGAAACGTATGACCTAGATGCGCGCGCAACTGAGCATGACGTGTGACTGGGGAGAACTGGGGGCTTTGACTTTAGCACTAGTAGAGGAGACTGGTGTCTGGGATGTCAGAGCAACCTGTACCTATGGCATATCTGGTATCTCATGTTTGGGGGATGTGGTGTCTGAAGTAAAAGGTCTCTCGGACAGAGGCCGTTCAATACTGAATGCTAGTGCGTGCATACGTGTCTTGGTGCAATGCACGGGGCCATGGGCCTACCATGGTAACGGGTTCTGTAAATCACTTGCAAGGAGGACAGGAAGGCCGGGCCCTTTGCTCTGCAGCCGAGAATATGTTTACCTATTTCACTAGACTGGAATGTGTTTTCAAGGAGGCTGAGCAGATAACTGTAGGCAAAATACGATTTTGGCAGGCAGGCCAGGCTGAGCCGGGCACCGTTTCGCTGGGCAGGAAGTAAGGCAGAGGTCAGGGATGCATACAGTTTTTCGGAGACAGAAGAGAAGAGACTCGGAGCCTCGTTTAAGGGCCTAGTTCGACTGAGCCAGGAAAACATGGAGAAAACGTGTGCGAGATTCAAAAGTGTACCATGTAAAGACGTTGGCACCATAGGCCTAGAAGCCTAATTAACGGGATTTTCTTGGAGAACTATATAACTGACATGTTAATGTTGGACGCAAATGCATATGCGTCTCTCTAGCATGTACGGGAAGGAAGTTACACGACATACAAGGAACATGGGTGCATGGATAGGGTGCGAGTGGGGGACACATTGGCTACCTAAAAATTTCTATTACCTCATTCCCTCCTTGGCCCCTACTACACCCTTTAGGATATATCTATATTCATTAGACCATCTACCTGTTCATATAGCATCATTTGTTCTTCTTTCTTTATTCGGGAACGGGAACGGGAACTTGGACGGGGAATACAAGCTGTGGCGCACAAGCCGCAAATCGCTGGCCCACATTGCAGACAGAGACAACAACTGAATACTATGACCAATATTATTCCTAGGAATGATAACAATTTCCATCCCCAGGCGGATATCACACCCCAGAGCCAACCGGACCAAATCCAAGTGTCTGGATTCTGGTGCATCTGATGAGCTATGTTATGGAGCCTGGCTATTGCCTTATACACTGATGGCGCGTTATTAGGAATAAACACGCAACAACTGGATCCGATGACTCTACAAGCCCCGCCCCTATTGGCCAGGATGACGTCAAGGACAAGGCGATTCTGAAGAACAACAGGTCTCATAGCAGACTGCTCCTCGGTCAGGTTACCTAAAGCAAAAGTAGTTTCGTTCACTACTGCTTCCAAAGTGGTAGTCAATCTTTGTATTATCTTACTATTTTGGACAGGACCTATGAACCAGAAGTACCCTTTGATGTAATCCTTATACTGATCCCATGCTGATTCAGAATAATCGATAACGGGAGGAAGGTCTCTCTTATGTCTCACATGTACAAGATGGGAATTTCGATGATAATCAGGCGGGGCTAGAAAAACAGGTGGCAATAGGAACGCAATATAACACGTCCCATCCCAATCTAATAGCAGACGTACATAGGCTGTCTGACCACATATAAAATAAGAATGGCGGGAAGCTTTGAAAGTAGACTTTCCTTTATCACTGAATTCGACCACAGTATTACAATCACTGTGTCCTAGATGTACTGTACCATTCTTTCTGACGCATAATTCGCCTTTCACTGGCAAAACTGTAATAAACGGCAAGTCCGAATTAGTCTCAGACTGCACATTCAGAATCATGAGGTGTGATGGAACGGCCCGTAAAACCCTATCTGAGGACCCAATCCCCCCTATCATGCCTTGTCCGACACCCCCGGGACTGAGTTTACCTCACCGAAACGCCAGCACCGAGACAGGACGCCGAGCAACCTCCATCACCAACGAAACCCCGCCCTTCTCTCTCCCACAGGAGCCAACCCGAGCAACAGGAAGGGAGGAACCATATCCAGCTGACCCCGGAAGTCCCGCCCCCCTGGCAGAGTCAGCACAGGATAAAAGCCCGGATTCAGCACAACAAGGGGTCGGAGTTTCGTGGCAGGACCCTCTGGCTGGAGACGGAGAAGGTGACCAGACGTGCGAGGAAGAAGTGTGGACAGAGGAGTGGTGGAGTCCCTTGGAGGTGGCTGGAGAGCGGCCGTAACTCACTGGAGAGTTACGGCGGACCGCGTGAGTGCCTTTTGCCTCCTTTATCCCTACTCACTAGGAGTTTGTGTTAAAGTCCCTGTATATATACCCTCTCTGCATAGTCTCACTACCCTTGCACTGTATTATAAGTATATAGCACCTCACTGTATAAAGCCCTTTCGTTACTCGCACACCCTACCCCTGCACCCTCTCTATTACCCAAACCTGTGTTCCTTATTCCCGGTACCTTCCTTTCCCCACTGTCCGTTTCCGACCCCGCTCTTGCACTACCTGGGTGAAGGTGTACAGTTGAGTCTCTCTGTCGACTCGATCAGACTAACGGTCCTTTGTTTCTTTCCTCTCTTCCGGTCCTCCTGGGAGTCTCCCCGTCATCGAAATCTACCCGGACCATCTGCGGACATCACGAAGAGGAAGAAGCAACGCCTCTGTGTTCATCGCCTGGTGCCACACCCTCGACCTGTTGGGACTATCTGTACTGTAAATCTAGAATAAAGACCGAATATTGCCCACTACATACGGCCTCCTCGCCTGCTTTTCCGGCCCGCTACACTCACTCCACGACATTTGGTGTCAGAAGTGGGATCTGCTGGAGGCATGGAGGCCGTAATAAAGAAGATGGCAGAGTCCCAAGAACAATTCGGGAAACTTATGGAGCAGTTCATGAAGACTGCCGAAGACGACAGAGGTCAGCTCCACGATGTTCTGAAAGGCCAAGGGGCGACCCATGAAGATTCCATGACAAAGCTAGCAGACGCCCTGGGCCAACAAAGACCGATGACCTCTCTTCCCTCTGTCGTTCTTCAGAAATATGTCCCTGGAGAAGACCCGGACTATTTTTTCACAAACTTTGAGAGGATAGCTCAAGCCGCCAACTGGCCTGCTGATCGGTGGGGACAGTATTTGGGTCCACTCCTCACCGGTGACCTCCAAGCGGCCTACCAACAGGCCAATATCCAGGGCAACACTCCCTATGCTGACATTAAAAGGTGCATCCTAGAACGCCTTGGCATTGATGATGATACTTACAGGGTGAAACTTCGTCAGGCCAGGGAAAAGCCCCAAGAGAACCCGAGAGCACTCTCCTTTCGGATCCGCGATCTCGCCAACCGATGGTTGAGACCCGAAACCTCTACCAAGGAGAATATTCTGGAGAAGATCTATCTGGAACAGTTCCTTAATTCCTTACACCCGGCTACCCAACGCTGGGTGAGGCAGCACTCCCGACTCACCCTTGAGACTGCTATAGAGATAGCGTCTGCATATAGCAGGGCACAAGAACTTCAGCGGGGCAAGGACGACCACCCCCACAGGCCCCTGCCTGCTACGTCCACTCGCCCAACCCGGCCTCCCCAAGGCCGTCGACCTGAACCACCACCGCTATTTCCCTCCCCCGTAGTGTTCCGAACCCCGACTCCCGGACCCCAGTGTTATTCCTGTGGTGGGTTCGGACACATTGCCCGGATGTGTCCACAGAAGGAGGAACCGATGGAGGTCGGTTTCGTCAGGAACTACCTGTGTAACCCTCCCGGTTACACGCCACCGCCGTTCTATTGTCCAGTGTCCATAAATGGTCAGCCACTGAGGGCTCTCGCCGATACTGGATGTCGACAGAGTGTTCTACGACCCCAAGACCTTGCCCAGCCTCTAAGCAAACCTACTGGGGTTGTAGCCATACAATGTGTGCATGGAGACACTAAACAATATCCCACCACTCAGGTACGAGTCCAACATTCCCAAGACCCCGGGACCTCTCTCACCGTGGGCCTTGTGCCCGCATTACCGGAACAAGCTAGTTTAGGAAGTGATTATCCGGGACTTCCAATGCTCTTACAAAAGACTTCCGACTCCCTAACTCAGTGGTGGAAAGAGGCGCCCTATCCAGAGTGTCCCGATCAAGTACCCGATCCCAAACCCCACAAACCGAGGAGTCAGAAACGAAGAGAAAAGAAAGAACACCTCAGCGCTTATCCTGCCATTATTGACGAACACCCCTGGCAGACTGACCAAGAGTTCAGGGCCGCCCAACGAGAAGATCCTCTGCTACAGGAGGCGTGGGGAAAAGCACTTGATCACGAGGACCCCTTACAAGTAGGTCCTTACTTTATTAAGAAAAACGGGTTGTTATATCGAAAAGGGGGGCCCCAACAGAATGCTCAGTTGCTTGTCCCCGGCCCCTTTCAAGACAAAGTCCTTTTTCTGGCACATAGTCACCTTTTGGGGGGTCATTTCGGGGACGAAAAAACCAGCCAAGCCATCTTGGAGAAGTTCTATTGGCCGGGGGTGTATCAAAGGATCAAGACTTACTGCCGCGAATGCATAATATGCCAAAAGAACAGTCGACACAGACCACCCCGTGTCCCGTTGCAACCCCTCCCTGTCATAGATGTTCCCTTCAGTCGCATTGGGATGGACATAATCGGTCCCCTCTTGCCCTCCCGTAGCGGGTGTCGCTATGCCCTGGTCATAGTAGACTATGCCACCCGCTTCCCGGAGGCCATACCCCTCCGCCAACCTACCACACAGGCAATAGCGAAAGCTCTGATCTCCTTGTTTTCGCGGGTTGGCTTCCCGCGGGAAATCCTCACCGACCAGGGCACCCCATTCGTTTCAGCCCTTATGAAACGGGTATGTGCGGAGTTAGGAATCAAACAAATCCGGACCTCTGCGTATCACCCGCAAACAGACGGGCTCGTAGAACGATACAACGTCACGTTGAAGCAAACATTAAAAAAACTCTTAGGCCTCGAAGCGAAGAGATGGGAAGACATGCTTCCTTTGGCCTTGTTTGCGATCCGTTGTAAACCTCAGAGCAGCACGGGGTACTCCCCATATGAATTACTGTACGGACGAGCCCCCCGTACCCTCCTAGATATGGCCCAGGAAGCATGGGAAGCTGAACCGGACCGGACTCGTCCACTCCCAGAATATATGCAAAACCTCAAGACACATCTGTCTATGATTCGCGATATTGTCAGACAAAACTTGGTGACCGCTCAGGGCAACCAAAAGAGACAATATGACAAGGGCACTCGCAGTCGGGTCTTTGCTGTCAACGACCTAGTACTCCTTATGATGCCCTCGTCCGACCAAAAATTATTGGGACAATGGCAAGGACCCTACCCCATCCTTCGGCAGGTAACACCCGTCACGTACGAGATAGAACTGGACCCTACCCGAGGCACCACTCAAATCTTTCATGTTAACCTGCTAAAAAAGTGGGAAGGACCCCGTCCGGTGCTGTCGGGAACCAAGAAGAACCTCATCTTCTCTTTCGACCCTTGTCTAGATTCCGACCTTAACCCAGTACAAATCCAGGAACTACGCCACACCTTGGAACCCCTGAAAAGCGTCTTCTCGACTTCCCCTGGTCGAACCACGGTCACCGAACATAGGATTGAAACCGAACCAGGGAAAGTGGTCCGCCTGAGGCCGTATAGAGTGCCAGAGGCCCGTAGAGATGTCATCCGTCAGGAAGTGGAAGTCATGCAACAAATGGGAATAATTGAACCCTCAGTCAGCGAGTGGAACTCCCCTATCGTATTGGTACCGAAACCTGACGGCTCGGTCCGTTTCTGCATCGACTTCCGGGAGGTCAACAAGGTCTCCAAGTTCGACACCTACCCCTTACCCAGGGTGGACGAAATGATCGAAAGAATAGGGCAAGCAAAATTCATTTCCACACTCGATCTCTGCAAGGGGTACTGGCAGATACCCCTCCGGGAACAAGATAGAAGAAAGACTGCCTTTTCCACCCCGGATGGGTTGTATCAATTCCTGGTCATGCCCTTTGGACTTCATGGCGCCCCCGCCACCTTTCAACGGGCCATGAACCAGGTCCTGAGACCCCATACAGCTTACGCAGGCGCGTATCTGGATGACATCGTCATCTTTAGCGACAGCTGGCCCCAACATCTGCAGCACCTTTCCAGTGTTATCAGCTCCTTAGGCTCATACGGATTTGCCATCAACCCGGCCAAAACCACGTTGGCCGCGAAAACAGTTAAATACTTGGGGTTTCTTCTGGGGGACGGCCTGATCAGACCCCAAGAGAGCAAAACGGCAGCCATCCGATCCCTCCCGTTTCCACATACAAAAAAAGACCTCCGAGCCTTCCTAGGACTCCTGGGGTATTATCGGCGCTTTGTGCCCAACTTTTCTCAAAGAGCGGCAGCCCTCACGGACCTGTTAAAAAAAACAAACCGCTCAGATGAACAACTCAGGAATCCCTCCCCAGAAGCCTGGCATGCCTTTACAGACCTCAAAGAAGCCTTGACCTCGGGTCCTGTGTTGGTTCCCCCCAATTACTCAGTCCCTTTCATCCTACAGACAGATGCATCAGACTACGGCTTAGGAGCCGTATTGTCCCAGAAGGATGCCCTGGGAAACGAACGACCCATTCTGTTTGTGAGCCGCAAACTCTTCCCCCGGGAAAAACAATATGCGGTGGTTGAAAAAGAAGCTTTAGCCATCAAATGGGCGGTGGAAAGCCTTCGGTATTACCTTGAGGGCAGAGACTTCATACTTTATACAGATCACGCCCCTTTGGAGTGGATGGCTAGAAACAAAGGGCAGAATGACCGGGTCCTGCGGTGGTTTTTGTCTCTCCAACCCTTTCATTTTCAAACCAAACATAGAAAGGGTTCCGATCAAGGCAATGCGGATTTTCTGTCCCGGTATCCGCATTCTCCTCCCATTACAAGAAGGACAGCTAGGGGAAGGGGATGTGATGGAACGGCCCGTAAAACCCTATCTGAGGACCCAATCCCCCCTATCATGCCTTGTCCGATACCCCCGGGACTGAGTTTACCTCACCGAAACGCCAGCACCGAGACAGGACGCCGAGCAACCTCCATCACCAACGAAACCCCGCCCTTCTCTCTCCCACAGGAGCCAACCCGAGCAACAGGAAGGGAGGAACCATATCCAGCTGACCCCGGAAGTCCCGCCCCCCTGGCAGAGTCAGCACAGGATAAAAGCCCGGATTCAGCACAACAAGGGGTCGGAGTTTCGTGGCAGGACCCTCTGGCTGGAGACGGAGAAGGTGACCAGACGTGCGAGGAAGAAGTGTGGACAGAGGAGTGGTGGAGTCCCTTGGAGGTGGCTGGAGAGCGGCCGTAACTCACTGGAGAGTTACGGCGGACCGCGTGAGTGCCTTTTGCCTCCTTTATCCCTACTCACTAGGAGTTTGTGTTAAAGTCCCTGTATATATACCCTCTCTGCATAGTCTCACTACCCTTGCACTGTATTATAAGTATATAGCACCTCACTGTATAAAGCCCTTTCGTTACTCGCACACCCTACCCCTGCACCCTCTCTATTACCCAAACCTGTGTTCCTTATTCCCGGTACCTTCCTTTCCCCACTGTCCGTTTCCGACCCCGCTCTTGCACTACCTGGGTGAAGGTGTACAGTTGAGTCTCTCTGTCGACTCGATCAGACTAACGGTCCTTTGTTTCTTTCCTCTCTTCCGGTCCTCCTGGGAGTCTCCCCGTCATCGAAATCTACCCGGACCATCTGCGGACATCACGAAGAGGAAGAAGCAACGCCTCTGTGTTCATCGCCTGGTGCCACACCCTCGACCTGTTGGGACTATCTGTACTGTAAATCTAGAATAAAGACCGAATATTGCCCACTACATACGGCCTCCTCGCCTGCTTTTCCGGCCCGCTACACTCACTCCACGACATGAGGTTAAGTGTAAAATTACCTAATCCATACACTTCATTTTCTAGATCGGTCCCTGTCCTTTGGGGAAGACCTTCCTTGTCTGGAAAACATATTTTATTCATAACTGTATTCAGGTTCCCCCATATCCAATCGCCTTGGGAAACTGTGGACTTACTGTCTAGGGAGGACATTAAAGTAAACCATGCACCACACGAACCATTATGTGTGAACGGATAAGGAAAGAGGGGCAGAGCTCCCTTGTATTTCTGATAGGGAGGGAGTCGGCCACATACCCAGCAATTGGTGGCATTGCTGGTCTGGTGAGAATGATGTAACATACGGATGAATGTATTGTTGCGCATTGCTAATCGATAGGACAGTTCGTGCGGGGGCAGGTCGCTGAAAGTGTGCTCTACAGTGTCATTAGAGGAAGCATGTACATGAGAATCAAGAGGAAAGAAAACATGTAGCATTAAACTTATGCATATAATCGTAAGACTCAGAAGAAACATGAAAATTAATGCGATAACGCATCGACTGTGCAAATTTTTACAATATTGTTCTCTCTGTTCGATTCGCCTATCTCTCTGACTACTTGGGTCTATCTTATACATGTCAGAAACCTGTCTAACCGCTTCACCCGAGGGGGACTTAAACAATTAAACGCTGTCTGACTTACTAGACCTCAATTTGGCTCGGTACTCCTGTTGAGGAGTTTTCTCTAACAGGGGGAGTTTAGAGTCAGTGTCTGAAAGGGGGCAGTCCTTTATTTCAGTTTCTGGACACAATCCATGATAGCGCTTCACGTGGCTGGAGTGTAGCCACCCCTTGCGGCCTTCTAGCTTTACTGCAGTCCTCGTCGTCAATAACACCAACTTTGGCTGCTTCCACCTCGGCTCCAGAGGGCTCGTACTGTCGAAGTTCCGTACGTAGACGTGATCACCTGGAACGATTTCATGCGGTTTTACTTGGGTGTTGTCCGGGAAGGCAGCCGCGACCTGTGAACGACAAGATTGTAGTGCAGACATCAAGGAAGCCAAGTAATCTGTCAGCATATTACTGTCAACATCGGTTATTATTCGAGGCATAGGCGTACCCCACATATTCGGGGGACGCCCAAAAATTATCTCATACGGGGACAATCCGGTTCTAGAATGAGCTACCATTCGCATGTAAAAGAGGGCAACTGGCAGGGCCACTATCCAATCTACACCTTTTTCTGCACAGACCTTCGCTAAGCGTGTTTTCAGGGTTTGATTATGTCTCTCAACGAGACCAGCTGCTTCAGGGTGTCGGACGCAGTGGAATTTCCACTGGTAACCTAACAGGAGTGATACCTGTTTCATGAGCTCGGACGAGAATGGCTGACCATTATCAGAGTACACGACACGGGGCAAGCCGTATCGCGGAAAAAATTCACGGACCAGCTGTTTGGCAGTGGTTACAGCAGTGTAATCGGGGACTGGATATGCTTCTGTCCATCGGGAAAGAGCACATACAACTACGAGGACATACTTGAATCCTCGGCATCTGTCCATCTGGATATAATCCATCTGGAGGACTTCAAAAGGATGGTCAGGAGGATGAAATCCACCTTGTTCCACGGGAATACCTTTGCCTGGATTGAACTGACAACAGATCATGCAAGTACGCACTTTCTGTTTCGCTGCTGCTCGTAAATGTTTATTGAACCAAAGATTCTGTATGCTGTCTAACATGGCTTTCTCTCCCAAGTGTGCTGGATTATGTGCTGTGTTAATGATAACTTGAACCATAGTGTCGGGGAGGAACCATATGGCTCTTCCCTTCGTCATCCATCCCTGATCTGTCTGGATCCCTCCTTGTTCCGTCCATTTCTTGATTTCATCTGGGGTTGCATGTGTCTGTATGTCGAGTACATCTAGTGTGGGATCCTTAACTGTCATACAATGTGTCAGTGAAGTTACTTCAGTCTTTGTCATGTCAGTCGGTATGTCTGTTTGAGTCTGAGCTGTGAGTTTGGCTATTCGATCTGCTAGGTCGTTACCCTGGGAAATAGTGTCGGTGACTTTAGTATGTGCTTTTCACTTCATGATGGCTATGGCTGTAGGCAAGTGTATTGCTTCTAACAGGGCTTGAATGAGGGGACCGTGTTGTATCTTGGCACCGTGAGAAGTTAAAAAACCTCTTTCTTCCCAAAGAACACCGAAGTCGTGAACGACTCCGAATGCGTACTGTGAATCTGTGTATATGTTTACTTTCTTGTTCTTGGCTAGTATACAGGCTTGGATCAGAGCGATGAGCTCTGCTGCTTGAGCAGATAATGTTTCAATACGATGTGTTTCTATGACCTCAGTTTCAGTGGTCACTGCATATTATTATTATTATTATTATTAAATTACACTTGTATAGCGCTATCTACCCGGAGGCCTCGTAGCGCTCAAGACTTACTCTTTATTATCGCATGCGCAGGGCAGATCAGTGTGCTTTTGCATACAGGTGTGTTTTGAGGATTTTCCTAAAAGCAAGATGATTAGTGATTTCCCGAAGAGATGGGGGGAGGGCGTTCCAGAGCCTGGCCGCGTTATGTGAAAAGGAGCGACCACCCCATCGAGCCTTCTTGACTCTGACGGAGGTGGCCAGCTGAAGGGAGCCAGAACGGAGAGAACGCCCAGGCAGGTAGGGGGTGGCCAAAGTCTGCAAGATTGCGGGACCAGTGTGATGGAAGGCCTTGTGTAAAATACACATAGATTTAAATTGCACTCTCGCCGCAATAGGGAGCCAATGGAGCTCTCTTAAGGCATCCCTAGCTGACTGTCGGCGAGGAAGATTGTAGAGGAGGCGGGCCGCACTGTTTTGGGTGACTTGGAGCTTTTGGATGACAAAGGAGGGGGCTCCCAAAAAAAGAGAGTTCCCATAGTCCAGGCGCGACAATATCAGGGCCTGGACAAGAATCCTCCTGGCCTGAAAAGGGAGCAGAGGGAGCACCTTCCGCAGCATCCTCATCAACCCAAAACAGGTGGCTGCAATCTTAGTGGCTTGTACTGAAAAATTCAAGGCTGGGTCAAGCCAGATCCCCAGGCTCTTTATCTGGGGCTTGGGAGTCGGGGGCTCACCCAGACATGGTGGCCAGATGGATGTAAAAACAGAGGGGGGAGAATTTCCCAACAGAATGACATCTGTTTTCTCTCCATTGAGCTTTAAACAGGAGGAATGCATCCATCTGGCGACCGCCTCTAGACAGGGACCTAAGGTGTGGGACGAACCCTCCGCGTGGTCTAAAGAGACCACCAGTTGGGTATCGTCCGCGTAGGTGACAATACGCACACCGAAGGGTTGGACTATCCTGTCTAGAGGCTCCATGTAAACATTAAACAGGGTGGGGCTCAGGGAGGAGCCCTGAGGAACCCCACACCTGAGAGAATGTTTAGATGATACTGCCTCACCCTCAAAGACCTGGAAGAACCGGTCGGTCAAGAAAGACGTCAGCCATTCCAGGGCCGCGCCCGACACGCCCATGTCCGCTAGTCGTTGCAACAACGTGACATGGTTCACCGTGTCGAACGCGGCACTCAGGTCCAGTAAAATAATGGCGACTTTCCCACCCCGGTCCAGCACAGCTCTTGCTTCTTCCGTAACCGCTAGAAGCGCAGTTTCCGTCCCATGTCGCGGACGGAACCCTGTCTGAGAGGCACGCAGGAGACTGTTTGACTCCAGATAGTTTGTTAGGATGTTGTTTACGTGCCTCTCAAGCAGTTTACTCAACCAGGGGAGCAAGGAGATGGGACGGTAGTTTGCTAAATTACTTTGGTCGAGATTGGGCTTTTTTAGCAGCGCTCTAACCATTGCGCACTTCCATGTCGGGGGAACGGAGTTGGAGGAGATAGAGGTGTTAAGGACATCCAGTATAATAGGGCGGATCATATCCATTGCCAGTTTGAGAGTGTTTGGGGGTGCTGGATCATTGGGAGAGCCAGAGGTGACTTTAACAGTCAATTTATCCAGTGCTGGGGCGTCCAAGGGAGGAATAGTGTCTAGCCTACAAGAGGCCAAGGCATCAAAGGTTGGGGGAGTAGAGGGTTCCAGCTCGTTATTAGAGTCCTCAAATGAGGAGTAGATTGTAAGAATCTTCTGAGAAAAGAAGTTAGCCAGATCATTGCAGCGGTTTTGAGCGCCCTCAATTTCGGGGCATTCAACTGGGGGGGAGACAAGAGATTTCACAATTTTAAAAATTTCCCTAGGGGCATTAGCTGCTGCTTGAATTCTGCTATCGTAGAAGGAGGTTTGAGCTACTTTTAGCTCCTGTTTGTATAGCCTAATATTGGCTCTATATTCATCCTTCTTAGTTTGGGAATAGTCCTGTCTCCAGGCTCTCTCCAGCTTGCGGCAGGCTAATTTCATACTCCTAAGTGCGGGGGTATACCATGGGGCTGGTTTTGGTTTTTTTATGAGATTATTATTTTGAGCAGGAAGGACCAAATCAAGTGTAGAGGTGATCCAGCCGTCAAAATTGTTGGCTGCTATGTTGGCATGCGTCACCTTCCCCGGAGGGTCTCTGGCCAAAGCAGCTTCCCATGCAGGGAGGGAGAGAGAGGACCATTTCCTAGCTTGGTGTTTGGCAAGACAATAGGCAGAGGGGAGGGTGTTAGTGCGCCAGATGAAAGGTATCACAAAATGGTCCGTCCAAGGTAAAGGGATAGGGGTCTCCACTGTGATGTCATTGATATTACTAAAGACCGTGTCGAGAAGATGGCCTCTATTGTGCGTGACATGGAAACCCTTTTGATAGAGGTCCAAAGCTTGAAGATTGGCACGGAGTGAGTTAGCAGCATTGTCGAGAGGATCATCAAAGTGCAGGTTGAGGTCCCCCAGCAGGGTAAGATTAGGTGAAGATAAGATGACACTGGCAGCCAACTCGGTGATCTTAGTAATAAAATCAGTGAGGGCGCCGGGAGGGCGATAGATGAGAATGCCAGAGAAGGTGGTAGTAGAGGAGAGTTCTAGCGAAAATTGAAGGCTTTCGCAGGTCGATGACATGAAAGGGGTGGTACGGCACTTGTAATTGTCCCGATAGACAATAGCCAATCCACCGCCTCTCCCAGTTTGGCGGTCCAGTCTCTTAAGAGTGAATCCTGGAGGGATGGCTCCAACAATGGCCGGATCGTTGTCTGCCTGAAGCCAGGTTTCTGTTAGGAAAAGGGCGTGGGGATTAAGCTCCTCAATCAGTAAACGTAATTCGATTTGGTGCTTATTAAAAGACCTACAGTTTAGTAGGAACATTCTCCACTCCTGAACGGGAAATGGGCGTCGGTTGACGCGAATTGAGGGCGTCCAGTTACAGTTTTTACAAATAAACTCTGAAAGAGCAGGCAGAGCCAGGTGATCACAAGCCGGGCTAGTGGCGTTACGTAGGGCATGGAGTGTGGAACTGTCATACACCATCATGGGTACAGCCCCAGCCATGATGGGCAGGTCTTACCGCAGGTAGCAGGAAGCGTCTGGACGCGGACTGGCGCAGACTGGCTTCTCTCTGGCGCCTCTCCGGCGCGTCAGTGGCGCTACCGCTGCGCGTCACCGCTGCGCGAATGAGCGAGGGACTAAGTAGGTTAGGCGGAGTGGGAGACTAGCGCGTCAACCCACCAAGTATGGCCGCCTCCAATGGAGCAACCAGGAAGTAGTGCTGCTTGCCTCCCTCCACATCAAACAGCGCTAGAAGCTGCGGTGGACCGGGGAGTGAGCGAGCACAGCACACAGCACACAGCAAGTAAATCTTTACACTATGCAACAGTAATTTAAAGTATTTTAAAAACGATCTAAAAGCAATTTTTCATGCAGAATGCAGGGACACGCTTGTAGCAGCCTTCCTTGCTGCCAAGCGCTAGCGCGATGGTAAATTCGTGAGTCAATTACGAGCGCGCTTCAGGCCAGCCCTTTAGTAATCAGGGCGGAGTGGGAGACTAGCGCGTCAACCCACCAAGTATGGCCGCCTCCAATGGAGCAACCAGGAAGTAGTGCTGCTTGCCTCCCTCCACATCAAACAGCGCTAGAAGCTGCGGTGGACCGGGGAGTGAGCGAGCACAGCACACAGCACACAGCAAGTAAATCTTTACACTATGCAACAGTAATTTAAAGTATTTTAAAAACGATCTAAAAGCAATTTTTCATGCAGAATGCAGGGACACGCTTGTAGCAGCCTTCCTTGCTGCCAAGCGCTAGCGCGATGGTAAATTCGTGAGTCAATTACGAGCGCGCTTCAGGCCAGCCCTTTAGTAATCAGGGCGGAGTGGGAGACTAGCGCGTCAACCCACCAAGTATGGCCGCCTCCAATGGAGCAACCAGGAAGTAGTGCTGCTTGCCTCCCTCCACATCAAACAGCGCTAGAAGCTGCGGTGGACCGGGGAGTGAGCGAGCACAGCACACAGCACACAGCAAGTAAATCTTTACACTATGCAACAGTAATTTAAAGTATTTTAAAAACGATCTAAAAGCAATTTTTCATGCAGAATGCAGGGACACGCTTGTAGCAGCCTTCCTTGCTGCCAAGCGCTAGCGCGATGGTAAATTCGTGAGTCAATATATGCGGCCACTAACTCTCCTGTGCTTGTTCTCATACATGAACCATCCACGTAAAGTGTCAGGTTTGGGTCGGGCAATGCAATGTCTGTCAAGTCTTGTCTGGGCTTTGTCACTGTATTAATGACTTCTACACAGTCATGTGGTGCTGGATCAAGTGTACTCGAGGGTAACAATGTGGCAGGGTTGAGTATGTTGCAACGTCTGATTTCTATATGTGGCTGGAACAGTGTCAGTTCATAACCTGTCAGTCGTGCTATGGTCAAGTGCTGAGTCTTGGTTCGGTTCAGGAGAACTTCCACGGAGTGTGGAACCTGTACTGTCAAAGGATGTCCTAATACTATTGAGTCGCTTTGTCTGATAGCTAGAGCTGTTGCTGCAACTGATTTTAAGCACACAGGCAAAGCCTGGGCTACTGGATCCAATGTACTAGAAAAATAAGCACAAGGCTTGTGGTATCCTGCTTGATCTTGTGTGAGAACAGATAATGCTGTGCCATCGCGTTCTGTGACAAAAAGCGTAAAAGGTTTGCTGTAACATGGTGTCGCTAAAACAGGTGCTTGACATAAAGCTTTCTTCAAGTCATTAAAAGCTTGTGTATGTTCCTGAGTCCAAGGGAGGACAGTCGAAGTCGCTGCCTCCTGTGTTGTCAACTGTATGAGTGGCTTGGCTAGATATGCATATTGAGGAATCCATTGTCTGCAGTAAGAAGTGAGGCCAATGAAGGCCCGTACCTCCTTTTGTGTCTTGGGTTGTGGCAGATGTGCAATTAACTGGATACGATCTGGTGTCAACTGTCTACCCCTCTTGGACAGCAAGTGTCCAAGGTATACCACTTGCTGGGCACAGAATTGTAGTTTCGAAGGGGACACTTTATGCCCCTTTTCGGCCAGAAAATACAAGACTGTCAGTGATGCGCGTTCGCAGTCACGTTCGGTCCGTGCTGTAATTAACAAGTCATCAACATATTGCAGAAGTGCAGTGTCAGTAGGCAAGTGAATACTGTCTAGTTGTCGTTTCAGTGCTTGGCTGTAAATACTAGGACTTTCCGTGAACCCTTGAGGTGCACGTGCAAATTTGAAGCTTCGGCCATTTAAACAGAATCCGAAAAGGAACTGGCTTTCGGGATGAATGGGGACACTAAAGAAGGCGTTTTTAAGATCTATTACGGTGAAAAACGCAGCTTCGGAATCAATGGCAGTCAATAGTGAAGAAATATCTGGGACTACTGGGTACTGTGGTATTATACATTTATTAAGTTCTCGAAGGTCGATCACCAGTCTGTAGACTGGAGGTGCATTTGGATCAGTTCGTTTAAGAATTGGAATGATTGGAGAATTACATACATTGGAGTCAGTTTCTACAACTACTCCTTGGGCAATGAGCTCGTCAATAATTTTCAGTAAGGCTGCTACAGCCTCAGGTGGCAATTTGTATTGTCGGATTCGGGGCAGTACAACACCTTGCTTAAGTGTGACACGATAGGGAGTAATGTGCATACAACCTACATCAGTTGGACCTTGCGCCCATAAATGCTGTGGTACATTTTGCAATCTTGGATCAAATTCTCTCAACACATAATGACCTTTAAAGTCACGTAAAAACAATCTCACTCCTTCCGGAGAACAACATATCACTGCACCGAGTGCTTTCAACGTTTTAATACCAAGCAAGTTTTCAGGACATGATTTCGTAAGTAACAGATCTGTAGTACGAGGCAATGGACCAACTGCAAGGGGAACTGGCTTTGACACTTCGTTAACAATAGGCTTTCCTGAAAATCCAAGGGAAACATTCTGTGAGCCTGAGAGGGGTGCCCCTTGAACCTCGTCATGACTAATGGTAGTTCTGCTCGCCCCTGTGTCAATCAAAAATTTTCTGTCTTTCCCTAATACCTGACTATGTACATAGGGACCATCTTGATCTACAGGAACCTCGATAAGGGGCAAGCCACCCTCCCTCTCTAGGCTGTTTCATGTATACTGCTGATAATCGGGGTAATCTGACTGTGCATACTGGTACATTTGCTGTGTAACATGTTGCGTTGCGGCAATGGGTTGGGGCTGGGGTACAGCTACTGTCTGTTGTTGTGCATTCTGGGGAGTTTGCGTGTTCTGCATGTTCTGTGGAATATTCTGTGGAACGTGTTCTGGTCTAGGCGGACGCGGTCTTTCTTTCGTTTTGCCTGTGGCTATGTTGTGTCTTAGAACGGCACATTCATTTATGTAGTGACCTGGCTGTTTACAGTAGTTGCAATTCCCTTTAACAGGAGCTGCAGAATGACTAGTCTGTGTGGTACCTCTCTTCTGACCATCTGCTGGGACGGACTGGGCAACTAGTACTTTCATTTTCGTGCATTTCATACGTCTCTGTCTCTGTTCATGTTCGTGTTCCTCTCTAATTCGGTTCTGGTGGTACTGTAACATTTGTAACATTTGGAAAGGGGTATTTGCTTGCCATGTGCTCTCGACTTTCAGTACTCTGTTTTTAACCTGTGGTAAGGAATTCTCGACTAATTTGGTCACAAAAAGATGTGGATATGATTCACTACTTGTTTTCAGGCCACTATTAATAATGAAACATTTCTCGAATATAGAATAAAAATCACTAGTGTCTTCGTCTTGTTTCTGTTTGCAGGCTGAGATTGCATCCCAGTCTTCCTTTTTAACTGTCAATAATCTAGGCAAAACTTGTACTAATAATCCTGGTAATGCTTTGGTTTTGTCCCCAAGACCTATACCTGGGGTTCGTCCCTTTTCTTCGTCTTCTAATTCAGTCCAAATAATCTTTTTATCTCCCACCTCCCATTCTTTCTCTTTAAGTTTTTCGTAAATACCAGCCGGCAACAATACCTTCAACATTTTAAGAATGTCGGGATACGTATAGTCTCCCATGAGTAACATGTCTTTTAAGTCACGGTGAAAACCTGCCGGATCTTTATCATGACTGGGCACTATTTTCTTCATTTCCAATAATTCCATTTTGGTGAGGGGAGTGTATACGAATACTCGCTGAAGCTCACCCCCTGGGGTCAGGACGGGATGAACTTCTCGTAAGGGATTCTGTCTGTCTATGTAAAATGGTTGTCTTACCGGGGGTGGAACAGGAACAAAATGTGGAGTCAGAAAAGTTCTGTATTTGTGGCGTTGTTCTAGAATGGTATTAATTAAATCGGTACCTAGGCCTGTCCATCTTTTTAGGAGTAATTATTCCAATATATTATATAGGGGACCTGGATCAGAATGCTGACTTTCATATAGTGTAATGAGATGCTGGATCATGTACATACCAGCTAATCGCTGTTCGTCTGGGGTAAGACTCAAAAATGTTTGCGCTACTGAATCATCTTTATATATACTATCATTCCCAGCCCATTGGACTGCTGACCGTGCTAGTTCCTGATCATGCATTGTACTAAGTTCACTGTAACCTATTCTTTCTTTCAGTATTTTATCGGTGTCTTGGAATACATGTTCAAGAGAACATTGTTCTGGTATGGGAGAAAGGAAACGTTTCTTGCTTTCTAGACGAATGGGTCTGTCAAAAGGTCTGTCAAAAGAATACTGTTTAGGAAGTCTTGCTCTACCTACGTACGCTATTCTGTCTTGGTTTTCTACTGTATTATCTATTTCTTCCTCCTCTGAGGTTTCATTCTTGTCCGTCTCGGCTTCTCTAGCCGCATCTTCTTTTTCGCGTATTATTAGGATTTCTTTACGAATCTTTCTGTACATGGCTTCTATGCAATTTTGTTTATCATGTTTACCATCAGCTATATTGTTACTCCAATTTATCAGTATGTTCATCTCTTCTTTGCTTGTACCTGGCCGATCTCGTTCCTAATCAAACAATTTATCAGAAACTGTAAGATCATTCTTTGTGTCTCAACCTTTTGATGTGCCATGGCCTCGCGAATGCATTCTGGTCTCTCCCCTGTTCTAATAAAATGATATATATTGTCTAGATGGTTAATCATTTCTGGTAAAAGAATCAAATAGTTCGTAACACGTCGTAAACGTAACGAAAATAACATCATGTCTTCTTCGCCAGGTACTGAGTCATATCTACAATCTGTAATGTATTGTCTAAGGGATTGGAATGTCGCTGCTTTGGGTGTACGCTGTAATGCTATTTATCTGAGTGTCATTCGTTTTACTTGAGGCGGGGTGATAGGCTGACCTCCTACGGCGCCTCCTGAAGCGGAAGCGTAACCATCAATTAGCTTTGTTGATACTGCTGGTGTCATAATTTGAAAAACAGGTGCAGGTGTAGGCAGACTCTGGGTTGTCGGTATAGCGAAAGGATTGTAAGGACTGACAGTAGGAGGAACAGTAGTAGTAGTAGTGACAGGAATAGTTGTGACCGGGACAGTGGTGACAGGATGGGAAACGACAACGGATGGAGAAGTCGAGTCTGGAGGGGGTGGAGGTAACGCGTCTTGAACAGACTGAACGGGCTGAGTAGGCTGTTGTATGGTTTGCACAGACTGAATAGGCTGTTGTACATTATTAGCCGGTGGTACGCGTACATTGGTATATGCTGGAGCTACATCATCTAAATAGGAAGAAAGGAAAATGTCCGCTGCCGTCGGTTTGTGACGGAGTTTAGTCGGGACCAATGGTGGTGGCAAGTTACGGGGTACTTCCGGGGTCGCCTTGGGCAGGCCCTCGGCAAGAACAGGATACATGCCTGTAATGAGTGCATTTCTTTGACGGTCTAACTGTTCTAATCTGACTCGTTCTCCTTCTTCTAGTAACTCTCTTTCTCTGGCTTTTTCAGATTCTTCTCTACTTTTCTCTGCTTTTCTGATTGCTTTCTCTGTTCGTCTATGCGCTTCTTTGCGCCACAATTCTATGGCATCTTTCTGGGATTGTCTGGCTTTCTTTTTCCACAAGGCTTCTTCTACTCTCATGATGTAATCAGCATCCCATGTCCCTGAGACAGGCCATCTATACTTCTCTTCCAGATCCCTAGTGTAATCCACCCACAAATCTAGATACAGTATGGCATCTAAGCCCTGCTTGTGGTACATAAAATGTCCAGGAGTGTCCCTAGGCGGGACGGGAACTGCTTCTTTGAGTATCCCTTCCCTAGTTCCTATCTGTCGTAATTTTGAGAACAGCGGCATGATTGGACTAACTTGAACGTGAGCACAGTAAACACAGTAATAAATTGAGAAACCAATCTTGGCAAGGAAAAACGGTTACCAACAAAAGTGGAGTCAAATAGATAAGGTGGAAATGGTCCCTCAAATTGTAGCTAAGAACATGGAGCTGTTTTTAAAATGCTTGCCTTCCAAGAGCACCCCACATTTACTACCTATGCATTTTGAGTACCTACTTGAGGAAGTAAAACTGGCCTTGATCCACTCTAAATCCAGATTAAAAACACCAGCAATTCGCTGGTTTGATCACATTTGTACAGAATCTATAAAAATCTTGCATATGGCCCTCAAAGAAAAACCCAGAGACAGGGAACAGATTAAGTCACTGTGAAAGAAATATGCAGTGGCAAGGAAGGCAAGGTAAATGGCACTGAGAGAAGGAGCCTGAGAAAACCTAGAGAAAGCAGCAGCCACTAAAAATAGTAGTGATTTCTGGAAGGTGATCAATGCCCCCTTTTTTAAAACTCCCATGGATCCTAATTTAGATACCCTTGTTAGTAAAGATGTATGGGTGCTCCACTTAAAGCGAATTTTGGGCCTAAATGACATCACTGAGATTGATCTTTTTAACCCAGAGTAGTCCTCCAAGGAGTATTTAACATTCTCTGTACAGGAGTTTTAAAGCGGATTGGGTAAGTGTAGCAGTGTAAAGGCCCTGGGTCCAGACAGGGTCACATTGATCTCTTTTTAGAATATCAAGGCCTGTGGGCCCCACTACTACCAAACCTTTTTAATGCAATAGCAAAATCCATTCCATTAGATTAATGGAAAACTAGTATTATTGTACCTACACATAAAAAGGGTGATAAAGACAACCCCCAGAATTATTTACCCATCTCATTGCTGGATACCATAGGAAAGCTTTTTGGGGCGCTTACTGCTAAATAGGTTGGACGAGTGGGCAAGGGAGGAGAACATCTTTATTCAGGCGCAGTATGGTTTTCAAAGTGGTAGAGATACAATAGACCAGTGCCTAACCATGACTATTGATAAATACACTAGAGCTAAGCCTGGCCCGATTTTCATGGCGTTTATGGATCTGACTGCAGCTTTTAACTGTGTGAACCACTCCAAACTTTGGGATATAATGGAGTCGTGGAGGTTGGTGCACCAATAATCATTTTCACCCACCAAATGTATTCCAGTTCATCTCCCTGTGTTCGATATGGTAAAAACGCGGGGTGTACATGCTCATTTAAGATTCAAAGGTGTGTCAGACAGAGGTTTGTCCTTGCTCCATTTTTATTTTCACTATATACAAATGGCGTTGGGGCTGCTCTTGCAGGAGCAACTCCAGATTTCCTTGTTTTAGTGACCGTCACTGTACCGATATAGGAATATGCAGTTGATGCGGTATTACTCGCCAGAACGGGGGTGGCTATCCAAAGTTTAATAACGGCTTATTCTTCTTTTATGTCCTCGTTTGGAATTGAGGGTTAATGAAACTAAGTGGCTGATTACTATGTCATCCGAAAAGGCTTCAAACAGGATTCAGATTGTCTGAATCATATTCGTAATCTGTGTTTCCAACCGAAGCTGATACATTTCCGAATGAACGATTACAATGCAAGGAAACCATTCGGGCTGTCCGATTCGGTTCAGAGCGGCATTTGGACACGCCAAGTCGTTTGGAGCTGAATCGTAAAGCTCTATGGACACTGTTTCCGACCGAGCGATTACGATGTTTCTATTTTGACAGCCGTTCCGAATCGGTCTGACTGACATCGAACAGCTGTTGGAATCTGACTTTGGGAGCCCATAGCATGCGCCTCTTCACCCTTAGGTCACCAGTTGGGGCCCATGGAGGTAACCATGGGACCCAGCTTTCCAACCATGCATAAAGTGGCAGGCAACATGAGGTGCCCGCCACAGGGGAAAGGTTTTCCACAACCCCTCCTTTTTTCAATGGAGCCTGTGTTCTCGTTCAGAACACAGGCTTCTATTGAAGTCAATGCAAGTCCAACCAAACGATGTTCGGAAGCCTCGTAATTGGACGGTTGGACTCGCAAAACCCGATTCGCTCAGAAATGATTCTGAAACCGATGCGGTCGTAATCGTACTCAGCCCCTAAGTCTTTTGTTCTTATAACAGGGACACCTATGTCAAAAAGATAGGCTCACGAAGATTAGTGGTTGTAGACTCTTTCCCGTTCCTTGGAGTCCAGTTGGCAAAAAACAGTCCTTGTTAAATATGGTGAACATGGCTGCTATTCTGGCCTTTGCCAAAAATCTGGGCTTAAAATCTCTTACAACAATAAAGTAAATATATCAAGCAAAGAAACTATCTGGGGTGGGTATGTGGGGTACGGCTTCGGTAACTCATCTTCAAAATCTTGAGGATAGATTTTATAAGAAACGTGTTTCCCTTCCTAGTTCTTGCTCAAATTATATCTCTCACCTTGAACTGGGATTACCTTATGTGTCAGATAATCTTAAGGTTGCCCTCCTATGGCACTCTATATGGCACAGGGACACAGTAAATCTAACGCAGACCATCATAATAAATTGTCTAGAGTTGTATAATACAGATAAAATCAACTGGCTGCAGTATGTGAAGTCTATCTTCCTATCTAAGGTGACCCATGATCGGCAGGAACTTAATCTTGCAAAGCAAACAGTGATGCAATACCAGTTGTCCCTGACAATTTTAGAGGGGTTTATTCATATTTACAGAGTATTGGAAATTTACAGCATAGATATATTCTGATGAGACTTCGTTTGAATTTAATCCCCCTAATGCTGGGCTTCCCTGCAAGGAGGTTCAGCCGTTCTGATCTGTCACTTTGCCCATTTGATAATAGATCAGAGCAGTCTGATCTTCATATATTTTTATTCTGCCGTTTTTATAAGGAGGAACAACTTACATTGTTTCTTCCAATTTTAAAAAGATTCAAATTTAGGCAATGTCAACCCACTTTATACTTCCTAAAGAAACTTGTCGAGCTCTTTATATGTCTCTCGATAGCTAAATTTTCATTGGCTTGTACAAGGAGGAGAAAATCTGATGATGTGCGGACAGAATGTTGAGTTTAAAATATCGAGCTGCACAAATATCAAGTCAGAAATATTGTGGTTTAGAAATATTGACAGCAAGAATATCATGGTCAAGAATATCAACTTCAGGGTAAGTAATATCGATTAAAAAAACATATTGAAGTGTTTCATATCGTTTGTAAAAATATGTAGTTAATTAGTATTATGTATTTTAGTACATGTTTTAAATGTATGTGATGTATATTTTTTGTATAAGAACTGTTTGTATTTTTAATATATGTGTACATTTTTAGTAGTTATTAAAAAAAATTATTTGAATTTTGCGTTTTTAGTTTCATAGTTGGTTGTGGGTTTATAGGGGAATAGGTTGGGAAGTAATTTAATTATTTTATATGTATTGATTATTGTTTATTAATATTTGTTTAGTTGAGATGTTATAGTGTTAAATGTGTAAAGTAATGTATTATTAATTAATTAATCATTTGTTATTAATTAATAATAATAATGATTTAATTTGTAATAATTATGATAATTGTGTAATTCATTGTAGGTGTTTGTTTCGGTGTTTATAGATGTAAAGGGTGGGAAGTATTTATTTTTAATTGAATTAATATTTGGTTGTTAATTTTAATGAATTAATTGGTAATTAATTATGGTATTTGTGTAATTATTTTAGGTGTGTATTTTGTTGTTTATAGGTGTAAAGGGTGGAGAGTAAATTATTTCCTTTGTCACAATGTATTTTGATTAAGAACTTACAATTGTGTTTGTCTGGGCATGTTCCCTGTTCCACCACTGAGTATTCAGATTGATGTGGAGGGATAGATCGCCACAGCAGGAAGTGTGCTACTCCACTTCCAGTTTAGACGGAGGTTAGCAGTCTAGCTGCTCACCTCCACCGGCATATAAACCTCATGCCCCCATTGACGCGCAGCGGGCGCGCCGCGGGCGCGCCGTAGGGCCGCCTAAGGCAAGCCTGTCTGCGCCTGTCCGCGCCTGGACCGGGCCTAGAGCCACTACCCCTGGCCTCCCTGCTTCCCACTCCAAGGGTAGTTCTTTACATTACTACTCCACGCAGCTAAAACAATTTAATGTAGGCACTGTCAGCCCTCATTGCCGGCCTCTGTCCTTCCTCACTAGCCCTACACCCGTACCTACCCATTGTCCCTCGTGCACTTTCATTCCCCTCAATCTCGTTATTCTACACATGTTCCCCCACCCACTCAGCGGGCCCCCTTTCTGGCGGCGCTCATTAATGCTCGTTCTCTCCCCAAACACAACCTGGACATTTTGGAGTTTATCATGAGTCAGGACCTTGATATCCTGTTCATTACCGAAACTTGGGGCGATGTCTCCTCCGGTCCAGATTTTTGCTCGGCTACACCCGATGGTTATTGTGTGATAAGACAGGACAGATCTACAGGGAAGGGTGGGGGGCTAGCCATCATCTACAAGTCTCTATTCACTACCAAAACAGAACCTATTCATCGCCTAGATTGTGAGGCCTTTACCTTTTCTATAGCTCTCAATAATAATCAAGTTTTCATAGGTACCCTCCTTTATTGTCCTCCAGGCCCTCGTAAACGCTTCCTCTCGGCCGTAGACGAACTGATCATGCCCTCAGTGGGACCATCTGACTACACCATACTAGGAGACTTTAATTTCCATCTGGACTCCCCTAGCGATAAAGATACCTCTCAACTTATTTCTGACCTTCAAGCGGTGGGACTTCATCAGTTAGTAACAGTCTCAACTCATCAAGCAGGTCATACTCTAGATGGGCTATTTACTAACAATCCCGACATTACTCCGCTTACCGTCACCCCCCTGGTATGGTCTGATCATGCTGCAGTGACTTTTTCCATAAAGGCTCATAACCCCAATCCACGTCAAACCAAGGCCCGTATTCCCAAGTCCATTAGAGCTTGGAAAAACAAAGATATCTCTCTTCTCACACGTACCCTCTCCAACTCTCGCTATGAGGATTCCTCTAATCCCTGCACATCATCCAACTTGTACCAAGACTGGCTTAAGGAAGCCTTTGATTTGGTAGTTCCCACCAAATCGATCTTCCATAACCGCTTGACGCCATCGGCCCCCTGGTTCACAGAAAATCTTAGACTCCAGAGACAGTACTATAGAAATCTGGAGAGGCACTGGCGCAAACACTTCTCTCCGTAGGACAAACAAACCTACAAGGATGCACTAGCTATATATAAGCGATCTATTATCACCCACAAAAGCACCTTCTTCCTAGCCCAAATCGAGTCAGCTCAGAACTCTGCTAGGAAGTTGTTCCAGGTAGTTAACACCCTTTCCAACCCTCCAACCTGCCCTCCCATCGAGGCATCTCAAGATTTTTGCAACTCCTTGGCTGAATTCTTTACTACTAAGGTTACCACCATCTATTCAGCTTTTTCCTCTCAATTGCACCCCGATGGCTCTGGTTCCAACCTTCTGCCCACACCCTCCACCTCTACCTTTGCTAACTTCATCACAGTTCCTACCGAACAGATTAGTCAATTAATAGTTTCTATCAAGTCAGGCTCTCCCTTGGACCCTTGTCCTCCTTCTGTACTTAAACTTATCCCTGAGGTTATTACGCCACATCTCTCTGACATTTGTAACTCCATGTTTATTACGGGTGTTTACCCTGCAGTGTGGAAAAAGGCAGTCATCAAACTCCTCCTCAAAAAACCTTCCCTGGATCCCTCCGTATCAGGCAACTACAAGCCTATAGCTTGCCTCCCCTTCCCTGCCAAAATAGTTGAAACACTCATGAACAACCAGCTTTCTGAATATATCAATCAACACCACCTTCTGGATGACACCCAATTTGGGTTTAGGCAGGGTCATGGGACAGAAACCGCCCTAATAAAGGCGGCCAATGAGATCAGGGCAATCTTAGATCAGGGAGGGAAGGCGGTCCTCATACTTTTGGACTTGTCCGCGGCCTTTGACACGGTCGATAATTCCATCTTGATCGACCGTGTCTCATACTTAGGGATCGGTCACTTAGCTAGGGATCTCCTTGCTTCATTTCTTTCAGACCGCACCCAAACGGTAAAACTGGACACCTTCTACTCGCCCATCTTCACTCTTCCATGCGGGCTTCCCCAGGGATCCTCACTGAGTCCGACTTTATTCAATATATATGTTTCAGACTTGGTGAGGGGCATTAAAGCCCACGGACTCAGCCTAACCACCTATGCTGACGACACCCAGCTGGTGTTGGCGATGCACAGGGATGGGACAGCTGTTGCATCAAGAGTCCGGGAGGGTATGTTAGCCATCTGTTCCTGGATGTCGAGCAATTGTCTGAAATTAAATTCGGAGAAGACCGAGGTCATGACCTTTGGCAGCCTCTCCCCCGCATGGTCCCCAACTTGGTGGCCAATCGAAATGGGGCCTCCACCAGAACCTGTCATCAAGGTCAGAAACCTCAGAGTGATGTTTGATGATAGATTGCTTTTTCATCATCACGTAAACTCAGTGGTCTCCGCTTCCTTTTTTACTTTGAGAAAGATCAGGAAGCTACTCCCTTACCTTCCAGCATCTACAGGAAAGACCCTCTTCACTACTCTTATTTTTTCCATGATGGATTATTGTAATGCCTTGTTTCTCTCTCAATACCCAGGAAAAGGTCTTAAATAAGCTTCAATCCATCCAAAATGCGGCAGCTAGAGTTCTCCTCGGCATCCCCAAATTCAATTCCACCTCCGCGGCCATACGTCAGCTTCACTGGCTGCGGGTCAGAAATCGGATCAAGTTCAAAGCACTTTGTATTGCTTACAAGGCCATTCATAACTCATGTCCCCGGTTCCTAAAGAATGCTTTTCATATTCACATTCCCAGCAGACTCCTTTGTTCATCCTCCACCTGTCTCCTATCAGTTCCACGAACTAAAACAGCCTCCTGGGGTGACAGACGCTTCCTAGTGGCTACTCCTAAACTTTGGAATACCCTTCCCCTTTCGATCAAAACCAGCCCTACTCTCACAATCTTCAGGAAGCAACTAAAAACCTGGCTTTTTAATCAGTGATTCCTCTTCAGCGTCACTGTACCCAAATTATAATCCTACGCGCCGACACACCTCTGGGTAGTTGCGCGCAATACAAATCACAGAAACATAAACATAAGTAGTTTATTTATTTTTTATTAATACTCATTTGTTAATTGATATTAATTAAATACATAAAACATGTATTATGGCATTTGTTTAATTAATTTTAGGTGTGTGTTGTGGTGTTTAGAGGGGTAATGGATGGGAAGTAATTTGTGTTTAATTAATTAATTAAAATATATTTGTTAATTAATGTTAATTATTTTATATTTATTTTGGGTAATTGTTTATTTTTGTGTGTGTTGTTTTTACTTTCAAAGGGTGGGTATAAAACAAATGTTAATTACTTTATAATTAGTTATGGTTTTTAATTTAAAAATAAGTTGTGTTTTATCATTTTAATGTTTAATGTAGGTCTTTTTTGTGGACATTATAGTGTTAAAGTTTGTATAGTTAATTAATCTTTATTAGGTTTTTTAAATAATATTTTTTGAATTGATTTTTAATTATGTTATTTATGGAAGTTAATTTAATTTAAAATGTTGTTATTGATTTAGTGTCATAGGGTAGGAAATTAAATAACTACATTTATGTATTAAATAATGTTTTTATATAAGATTTGTAGGTATTTATTATATGTAATTAATATTATAATATATTTTCTTTTTATATAGTGAATCTTTTTTTCTTCCTTTCCTCACCATTCATTCAGCACACAATAGCTATTTTGTAAATAACGTTTTTAAATATGATGTCTCTTTTCCTTGAACAAATGATGCATTGTTCTCAAACTTCATTGAAATTAATTGTTACAAGGGCTTATCTATTGGGAAAACTGTGTGACACTGTATTGTGTGAACCTGTTTCTGTAACTTGTTTAACAAATCATGTACCAGTTTTTACATGTCTGAAGGGCACCAAGGGTGAGAAGTTTATTATGTAAATTTCTGGAATAGAGTTAAACAATGTGATTTCAAATATTATTGTTTTTTCCAACTATGATTAGATGACATTGTGGGACCCTTGTACTTTCACACCAAATTGTGAAACTTCCTATAAAAGAGGCCACATCCTGAGGGTTGTGGACTCACTCTTGTCTGATCTTTAGGAAGTGGCCCTGTGTCAGTCTGACCTCTGATTTACAACTTATTGTACGTGTTCTTAACTGTACTTTGTTCTCTATTATTCTCATATTTGCATTTTATTAAGTTTCATGCTATTCCTTGATGTAATGATTTACTGACTGACTTCTAATCATTAATTTAGCTTTCTTCAACAATTTAAACTTTTTAATACATTTTCATGGTTTGATTATAATACTTGTCTGTGTTTATTGGGACACCTATAGTGCTTTACATTTAATTCTGAAAATGTTATTTAATATCAAATTGGTTTGAATGACCAGATCCAGTGAGAGCAACAAATCCTTATGGGATTAACACCAATCCCAGTTCATCAGAGACACTTTTAATTGACATGTCCATAAAATAGCATCTTCTGTCTCTTATAGTAGAGGATAGTTACAACTGTATCTGGATGCTTAATTTGATCTGAAGGGAATAGTATAGTTCAGCAAATCAGGCCCTGAAACTAAATTTGACCTGAATCAGTCTGCATTCTCAAGATCTAATGGTTCCTTATGGATTTATGGCAGTATTCTTGAAGCTGTTCCTGGTTTAAAGGAGAAGTGTGTATGAATATATTTTTGATTAGTGCCTTGTGGGACTTGTAGTTTGGGTTTATGGTGTCATGAAAAATGTATGAGGGTCAGTGGCGGTTTCTCTATGAGGGCATCGGGGCTCCGCCCCCGTTACATTGCTGGATATGCTCTGCAGCCATTTATGAAAATATAATACCCATTTAAAAGCTTCAAAAATGCCTTGAACGTGGGGCACTGTATGTCCCACACTCACCGATATCAACACTGTAGAGATAATTGTTGTAATTGACCTCCCGTCGCGTGACTTGCCCTGTTTGATGAAGCAAGCAGCCTAGCGTAAGGCTACGTGTTTGCCGGCTGAGAACCTCACAGCCCTGAAGGCTGTGATGTCATCAGCTCGGCAAAGACCTAGCTGCAAGCAGTAGGGTCCACCCCCTGAAGGCATGGAGGTTAAGTTATCCCCGGGCGTTTTGAATACAAGCCGGGGTTCGCTAACCCTCCACGTGAATCAGAAAGTGTGGAGCTTGTCACCACACCTTTTCCCAACTCGTTACAGGGCGTGGGTGGGACCCCTCCCCTCCCTGTGATGAGTTGGGAAAGAGTGTGGCAGGTTGGAAGCAGGAACCGAGGCTGCGCAGACTCGACCACCACAGGCATCCTGCGCATGAACCTGCACTCTGCAGTGACTGTGGAAATTGCGGTCAGAGTGCATTTTTAGGTCTCGCCTCTCAATGCGCATGCGCATTGAGCAGAGCGAGACTATAGGCACTTAAACAGACTTTACCCAACTGGCGATTTGGTGCTGTGCCCGTGCGCGTTTAGGTCAATGCGCAAGCGCATTGACCTAAAATGCGCATGCACATCATCAAATCGCCATCTGTTCCCCAGCAGCACTCCTCCCACTCCTTTGAAGTGAAGCTTAGCTTCACTTCAAAGGCCCCTGCTGCTTCACACTCGCCGCTCTCCCCGCTCCGCCCCCTGCTACGGCCGTGTCGCATTTCTCCTGCTGACATGGAGTATCGTCTAAGTGAGAAATTGAGTCAGAATTCAAGTATTCCTTTATTTATCCACCCTTTACAGCACTGAGACTTGAGCACATTCCAGATATGTCTGTAATCTACTTGTCAGTCATTCCTTAACTGTACATATTTTGTGAGCGGTGAAAGTTTGTTTTTGTTTACGCTTCTGGATATTTCATTCCCTACTGAACATATTGCACTTGCGTGCTTATGTGAGGAAGTAAAGCTTGCTTTGCTGCAGCCCGAATTTGACCTGTTCTATAATTGCAAAAGGTTGTACTCTTTCTGTCCAAGGTGTACCTGCCCTATGAAGGCATGTTCCCACTGCTGCTGCCCCAATATATGAAAAAGCTAATTATGTTGTGAATGCACTTGCGTAAAATGATCATTCAGAAGCTTTCTTTTGTAGAACCGGAGGCAAAACGTAGCAGCGGTACTCTGACCCAAAAACCCTGAATCCTGGCTTCCCAGCTTTTCCAAACTGTGTCACTGTGAGCAATTCGATTTCTTCACGGTTTCTCCTTTATCATTGTCCTCACATTTGAGAGCACCATGAAATAATACCTGTTAAGGGAGTGCGTTTTACAAAAATCTATCTTGTATATTGTTTAGTCAATATATGCCTAATCCCTCCAGTATACCTTGCGCGCCTCTTCACCAACGAGTGACCTCCAACAATATGATGTTGCTACACATGTAATATCCGCCTCGTCCTTCCCTTTAAACGATAACTTTCACAATTACTTGCCTCCCCGCGATGTCCTTGCTTGCGTGCAGCACAAGACCCCTTGCCCCTACTCCGCCCATCACCAACCCCCAAGCTAGCCCAGGACCGACCCCCACGGTCCCGGGCCAGTGAAGCCAGCACCAAGAACTCCAGCTGCCCCCCCCTATCATCCGACACCCCTTTATGTGCAACTCTCCCCTGCTGCACTCTCCTGCTCTCTAGAGATGTGGCCTAACAACAAGAGCTGCCATCTAAGTCAAGTAAATACAAAACATGTTGCATTCCAAATGCTATAGACGTCACATTCGCGAAAGTTATAACTATTGCCATTGTAAATGACAAAGATATCAATTTAGCTATTTTAAAAAAACAACAAATACATAAAATATTTGTCATTGACAAGACCAATAGCTCCAACTTTTCTAATGCGAGACCTATTGCATTTCCAATGCTTGTTTATCTGAGTCATCATCGTCATTATTTACTGCAGTGCCATGCCAACACTGATTACTACACCATGTTGCTGCTCTGCTTTCCACTTCAAACAGCACCGGTTTTGGAACTTGTTGCTGCCGCCTGCCAGAGAGTACTAGGCCGGACTGCCTGCTGATGTGACGTCATCTGAACTAACTCTGGTCAGTTCACAAGCCTAGGTAAGGCCAAGGTAGGCATTTTTAACTTACAGTAATACGCTCGGTTTTGGGGATCCCAGACACTCAGCGAGTCCCAGTGAGCAGGTATTGGGTAATCTAGACACTCAGTAAGTCTCACCCCGTCACCCCATTAAGTGTTGTGTTACCCCTCTTCAAAAGAACACCAGCTCTGCACCTGCAGAGAAGTGCAGGTACTAAGCTTTGCAAGTACAACAGACCTGACTGAGGCGAAGTGCTGGTACGGGGCTGAGCTCACTGAAGAGCTTCGGACTGATTGTGTGGGGGCGGAGGGTTCACAGGGAGGGGGATAGGCCCACTGAAAAGCATTGGGCACGAGAGGGGAGGGGGTCTGAGCCCACTGAAAGAGCATTGGGCAGTATGGTGGGTCTGAGCCCACTGAAGAGCATTGGGCAAAAAGCGGCGTTTGTCTGAGCCACTGAAGCACAGGTAACTGTAACAGACAGAGGTGAACACTTTTGACTCGGACCGTAGGAAGTAAATTCGAGCCTTGGCGTCGGCTCAAAATGCTGTGATTTTGGGCAAATCATTTATTCTGCCTAACAAAAATATGAATGCGTCTTGTTTATGTAACTGCTTCTAGTGTAAAGCGCTCCATTACCTGAGGGTCGAGTGTGCGTTATATAAAACTGTAAATAAAAAAATAGAGTGACATTAAACCCTTGATGTCACTTACCAGCAGTCACGCAGCAGAGTGCGAGGAGGGATGCTAAAATAAACCTGTTCATAGTTTCTGTGGGTCTGGGACCAGTGTCTGCTGCAGATCTAAAGAACCAAGTGGAGGGGCCCGAGTCAGGTTTTTATTTGGCAGGGCTGACTGAGCAGGGGTCGGTATCTGACACGCTCAGGTAGTCTCAGCGAGCAGGGCTGGGGATACGAGATACTCAGTGACTGAGTCTCAGTGAGCATGCCTGGGGTGTCCCACAGCTGGCTCCGGGCCCTTTGCTGCCCTGAGAGTGGTTACAGCACCGATAATATTACTTAAAAAAAAAGTATTTACTGCCGAGCTGATGTTTGTTCTAGTCCAGTTTTTATGGTGCATTTAACAAGCCCATATAGTTTGTAGGTGCTTATGATGAACGCTCCACGTCAGAGTGGCCAGATGCTCTAAAGCACTTCTCTGGGTTTGGGGTCTGGAACCGGGAACCATGACTTGATCAATGCGCTCGCTCGATATGCAGAGCTTACATTGGACCCAAAGACTGCCTAAGGTGCACAGCCTAGCTGCCTGAAACTGAGATGACTCTACCCCTCACAGCTTTCTGCACAGCTTTCATTCTTGTCGTACATCAACCTCGATCTTAATGGGAGGCATTGCAAAATTCGTCATCTATATATATAAAAACGAAAGTATGTCTGTTTGTCCTTTATGCATTACTACACCATTCATCCAATCGCCATGAAACTTTGGGAAGTTGTTGAGTACACTCCCGTGGAGGTTTCTGGCAAAAAAAAAGAACAATTTGTTAAATATCGGCCCCTGACACCCCAGGGCCCTCATAATCTTTCCAATACTGAACCTTTACAGTTTACGGGGCAACTCGCTTTTGCAATGACCATCAACAAAGCACAAGGACAATCGCTCCAAGTTTGTGGACTAGATTTGGAGAATCCGTGCTTCTCACATGGACAACTGTATGTGGACAGCTCACGCGTCGGAAAACCTTCTGATTTATTCGTGTACGCACCAGACGGAAAAACAAAAAATACCGTTTATCCACAAGCACTCGAACAAATAAACAGAATTAAAACAACACTTTAAAATGTTTTCCATATTAAAATGAATACATTTCAATAAAAATGACACAATGTAAATTGAATGTTATCATAACAAGTTTCCTTAAATTTCCTTTCTGTTGAGATCGCAGCAACGCGTGACGGGTAAGCTAGTCATATATAATTTCTTGGCCTATGTAAATACTCCCCTCTGTTATCTGAAAGGACTATTTCGGATTAGAACAGAGATGTTTTGGCGAGATGCACTCTGGAGTCTGTTCCAGAAACTTCGAGTCAGAAGGGTTTATTCATTGTTCCGCAGCAAAGTTAACCGACAAGGATATGCATCGGAGAGACACGCTCACATGCCGTGGCTCCAGGCCATGCATAATGACACACTCCTTTGTAAATTCTTATTTGCTTCCTTAAATGGAAAGTTGATGCCAATAGTTGAAGTTTGTTTGCTCAAAATAATTACCCTGGATTCTGCTTGTGCCTGCTTTTTGTGTTCACTTTTACTGTAGTAGCTCCTCTTCCACTGGTTCCCCTTAGTTCCACCCTTACTACGTATTGGTGCCCCAAATCAGCGTAGGATATATTCGAAATGTGGATCTTGTTTTGTGAATTATGCTCCCTGTTGAGTCGCTTCAGTTCAGCACTGAGTGAGGCTTGTCTTTTCTGGTGGCATTCCATTCATATTCACATATTTTGGGATTTCACTGTATTGATTTCAACCAGCAGCTTTACGAAGAGTCTCATTTAAAAAAAAGATCCTCTTGCAATCCCCAGGTGACTATAATTGAGATTTTCATTTGAAACCGTTGATTGGATATGCTGCTATTGCTATATGGTTAAATGTTTCTATCTGCAGCACTGTGGAAATTGGTGCATTTGCTGCTCTTAAAGTTCAGAAGCACTCAGTCTAGACATGTGATATGTGATAAATCACATCATATAAGGGGATCACTGAAATAATATCGACTGCCAAAATATCGACTTGCCAAAATATCGTGGACAAAATATCGACAGTCAAAATATCGAGTTTGTATCTACAAACAGGTAAGTACAAAAATATCGAGTACAAAATATCGTTAACAAAAATATAGATGTAAAAAATATCGACTTTATTAAAAACAGTGTTAAATTAAATTAATATTAAATTTTAATTACTAATTATATACTTAAAACGACTTAAATTAAATTATAATAATAAAATAATAAATGAAAATGATAAAAATAATTTTTTAAAATCTTATTTGTTGACCCTGAACCCTAAAAATACCCCTTTACCCATGACCTGAAAACTGACACTGAACCCTAAAAATACCCCTTTACCCATGACCTGAAAACTGACCCTGAACCCTAAAAATACCCCTTTACCCATGACCTGAAAACTGACCCTGAACCCTAAAAATACCCCTTTACCCATGACCTGAAAACTGACCCTGAACCCTAAAAATACCCCTTTACCCATGACCTGAAAACTGACCCTGAACCCTAAAAATACCCCTTTACCCATGACCTGAAAACTGACCCTGAACCCTAAAAATACCCCTTTACCCATGACCTGAAAACTGACCCTGAACCCTAAAAATACCCCTTTACCCATGAACTGAAAACTGACCCTGAACCCTAAAAATACCCCTTTACCCATGAACTGAAAACTGACCCTGAACCCTAAAAATGCTCCTTTACCCAAAATTTATCAATATTATTTAATTACCAATTAATTATTAATTAACAATAACTATAAAGTAAATATATTAGAACATTAGGTGTAATTATTTTAATAATTAATATTATTTAATAAAAATTAATTACTTAAAAATAACACAAAATTATATATATAAAAAATGTACTCTAATTAATGTAATTAACTAATTACAATTAATTAATTAACAATTATTTACTAATACAAAATATATTCAAAATTATATTAATTAATTAACTAATTAATATTAATTAATTATCAATTAATTATTAATTAAAAATATTAACAAACATATATTAATTAATTAATTATTATTAAATTACTTCCCACCCTATTCCCCTATAAACCCACAACCCGCTACAGAATTACATTACGCAATTATTATCAAAACAAAATTCATGTAATAAAATATTTAATAACATTAATACACACTATTCACACATATTATTACATAAAAATACACTATAAAATATTATATATTATTAAAAAATCGATATTTTTGCTATCTATATTTTATACAGTCGATATTACTTAACTTACCTGAAAAACAATATTTTTGTAGTCGATATTATGTCCAGTCGATATTTTGTCCAGTCTATATTAAAAACTCGATATTATGTCTAGTCGATATTTTGGAGTCGATATTTTGTCTCTATACCCATATAAGGCTGTAAACTGATTTTTTAAAGTTTACTGATGGGAATTGTTTGTCTATTTAATTCACAGACAATTTTAAGGCACTGAGTGACCAATCAGAATACATAAGACAAACGACATCTTTAGAAACTCGCCTTGTGTTTTATGAATTCCATTTTCTTCAGTCAAATGAAAGAGTAACCCCAGCACATTTACCTATAAAGAGGTGATTTGTGTCAACCAAAACACTTGCTATCCTATTATGCCCATGAAAAGTTGTCACTGTGCAAAATGACGTGTGGGGAAGTCTCACATTACTGCGACACAAGGGAGCACCGCATTACATCTTGGCTGTTGTACAACCCTGAATAAATGTTTCACTAATCTTTCTCTACACAGCGCGCAACAAATGTTCTTTGATCTGCTGATATGAGTGTTGTGTGTTGCTTGCCTTTAAACCACTCTTAGCACCACCATTTATTTGATTGCGCAGATCCACAGAGTCCATTAGTGCATGCAAATCCATTGCATGAATGCCTTGGCCACTTCCGTTTATCTAGGTTTGTTAATCTGCTCATACCTGATAATTTGGGAGCCTCTGTTGACGGCGTGGGATGGCTTTTCTACTGAGAATTTTGGGAAACGATAACGTGGGAAGCCTTTGCTGTTACATGCAGGCATTTTTTACAGAGTACCACTTGAAATGCATTCATATTTTCTGCACTTTTATTTTAAAAGGAGTTTCTTGCAAGAAAACAGAAAATTAATTTAAGGAAATAGTGTCATCATATTGATGTACAGCACTGCACAGTCAATTAATGTATTTATTGTATAGTTAAAGCCATTACAAGTGTATCAGTGTGTTCAAAAGTTAAAATGCATTTACGTCCACAGCAATACGTCTATTCTGTGTTGAACTTCCCACCTGGCCCCTGCAGGTTCCCAGCCTAAATATCATTACTAAACGTAGGACAAAGCTTCTAGAAAACCTCTCCCCCTTCTCATATGAAAGAACCAAGCTGACTGTACCAGTCTGCGTCAAGGCCAAGACGGAGGCTGGCCAAGCTCTCTTATTTTTACTTGGAGGCAGAGTTGCACATTCCACAGACACTTCCACAACATATTCCAGTTCACTCTGGTCAGGGAGGTGCGAAAAACAAGTGAGGAGCAGAAAGACCTTGAATATGAATCGCAAGCACTGCTGTACTTGCAGGAGCAAGTACAGCAAAGGCAAAGTCAGACATGAGGTCATGTCAAAGCCAATAGTCAAAGTCAGAAAACAAGATGACATGAGCCATCTCAAAGCCAATAGTCAAAGTCAGAAAACCAGATGGCCTGAGGCCAAGTCAAAGCCAATAGTCAAAGTCAGAACACCAGGTGACATGAGGCCATATCAACGCCAATAGTAATCACTTATAATATAAATGTACTGTTGTACTCCCTGACAGCTCTCACTAAAAGACAAGAAGATTACAAGACAGAAGAGAAGCAGGCATATGCAGGACCTTCCTTCATTAAGGCTAGAGTAAAATAACACACTAAAGTCAGTTCAAATGGTAGTAGTCGAAGATCATCATAGGGTGCCAAATCAAAAGAGTGGCTCTTTCACTACAGCCACATAATGCAAACAAGCATTAGAAATGCAATAGGTCTCGCAGCATTAGAGTTAGTGCTTTTAGAATTGTTAATGGGTTTTTTTGTAAATCTTTAGCATGAGGGTGAGGGTGAGTGAGGGTGAGGGTGAGTGAGGGTGGGTGAGTGTGAGTGTGAGTGAGGGTGAGTGTGGGTGAGTGTGTGTGAGTGTGGGTGAGTGTGGGTGAGGGTGAGGGATTGAGGGTGAGGGGTTGAGGGTGAGTGAGGGTGAGGGGTTGAGGGTGAATGAGGGTGAGGGAGGGTGAGGGGTTGAGGGGTTGAGGGTGAGTGGGGGTGAGTGAGGGTGAGGGGTTGAAGGTGAGTGAGGGTGAAGGTGAGTGAGGGTGAGTGTGGGTGAGTGTGGGTGAGGGTGAGGGATTGAGGGTGAGGGGTTGAGGGTGAGTGATGGTGAGGGGTTGAGGGTGAGTGAGGGTGAGGGGTTGAGGGTGAGGGAGGGTGAGGGGTTGAGGGGTTGAGAGTGAGTGGGGGTGAGTGAGGGTGAGGGGTTGAAGGTGAGTGAGGGTGAAGGTGAGTGTGGGTGAGTGTGGGTGAGTGTGGGTGAGTGTGGGTGAGGGATTGAGGGTGAGGGTGAGGGGTTGAGGGTGAGGGGTTGAGGGTGGGTGAGGGGTTGAGGGTGAGTGAGGGTGAGGGGTTGAGGGTGAGGGGTTGAGGGTGAGTGGGGGTGAGTGAGGGTGAGGGGTTGAGGGTGAGTGAGGGTGAGGGGTTGAGGGTGAGTGAGGATGAGGGGTTGAGGGTGGGTGAGGGTGAGTGAGGGTGAGGGTGAGTGAAGGTGGGTGAGGGGTTGAGGGTGATTGAGGGTGAGGCGTTGAGGGTGAGTGAGGGTGAGGGGTTGAGGGTGAGTGAAGGTGAGGGTGAGGGGTTGAGGGTGAGAGAGTGAGGGTGAGTGAGGGTGAGTGAGGGTGAGTGAGGGTGAGGGGTTGAGGGTGAGGTGTTGAGGGTGAGTGAGGGTGAGTGAGGTGTTGACATGCCTCTGCCAAAAGACCGCCCTGAAATCCCTAGATGAGAGAGTCGTTGCTATATTGTCAAGGCAAATAGCAGCAGTAACCTTGTGCTCCCATATACATGGCAGGCAATAAGATGCGCAGCACGCTTAACAACTATTGCAAACGGCGCAAGAACAACTTAAAAATAAACATTCAAAACCATACATGCAGGAGGGAGCAGAGATGCTCTGAATACTTCACCTCTTAACACGGTACTGAGGACACGAGAGCTCCATCTGATCGCCGCCATCGCTGTGCGTGGAATTCAAAGTAACACGGGTGTGAAAAAAAGAAGAGGTGACTGCAGCGCCGCCATGTTTTTGAGGGGCAAAATTGAAACGGGAGCAGAGATGCTCTGAATACTTCACCTCTTAACACGGTACTGAGGACACGAGAGCTCCATCTGATCGCCGCCATCGCTGTGCGTGGAATTCAAAGTAACACGGGTGTGAAAAAAAGAAGAGGTGACTGCAGCGCCGCCATGTTTTTGAGGGGCAAAATTGAAACGAGCCTGTATTTAAAGTTCCGATGATGGCAGCGGCCATATTGTAGTAGTCAAGGTTATCAAGACGTTCGAATACGTTATGCAAAAAAAAAATATATATCATTTTTTTCACAACGAACCCGAATCTATTACTTCTGTATACGAGAGTTTGAAACATTTGGTAATACTCGTATAACGAGCACAAACGAGTATTGCGTTGGAAATATTTGGAAACAGCAAGGAACTTAAGTACCTTAATGTAATTAATCAGTACACATTTTCTTGAAATGTTAAAGAATGACTCTGTTTAAAGTCTGTTCATGTGTGGCATCTTATGTTTTACGTACATGCATACAAACTGGCCAGAATTTTAGAACCGATTCTAGGATTGATTTAAAGTTGTGTGGATGTTGCCTAACGGATAGAGAGGTCAACCTCGAAGCTGGAGGGAAGAGAGGGGAGGGGGGAGGAGAAATGCGACACGGCGGGAAGGGGAGGGGGCGGAGCGGGTCAAATAAACAAACATGCACGCGCCCGTGACTTTTAAGGTCAATGCGCATGCGCATAAGCTTAATGCGCATGCGCATTGACCTTAAAAGTCACGGGCACTGCAAGGAATCGCCACGATTCCTTGCAGTGCAGATAAAGAGTGGATAACTCGCAATAGTCTCGCTTGCTCGATGCGCATGCGCATCGACAGGCGAGACCTAAAAATGACACATGTTCCAATGGTGCAACACAAAATAAAAGATAAAGGGTCTAGTTTCCAACAAAATCCCAGGTTTCAGAAATATCGTTTAATAATCGATGACAGTTTTCTCCAGGTTTTAGCCATTTCTAGAATTCCCACTGGATTTGGTCCTAATCAGTCACAATGACAGTGCTCAAAAGGGGAGGAAGATTGCCTGTGTCATGTAGTCCTAGAGCAGAGGTCTTCAATCTGTGGGGCGCGACCCCCAGGGGGGTCGTGGAGTCCTTGGAAAGGGGTCATAGATTCTGCCAGAACATGCAGTTCCTGGCAGTGGGCTGATTGATGGTGCTCACGGCGGAGGCCTAATTCACACCGAGGGGTGAAAAACATCAAAGCCTCATTAACAAGTAAAAGGTCTTTTAAAGACCTGTGAAGAACTCGGGTGTGGCTGTGTGTGTGTCCCTGAAGCTGTTTCAGCCGAGCTCACATACACGAGCTGGGGGGAAGGGGGTAGCTGGGGGAGGAGGCTGTAGTGTAGCCTAATGAGTTCAATGGAAGTTGCGCACCTGGAGCTGTGGGTCCCGTGACACGTTCCATAAATCATTGGATCAAGTCCCAGGAGCCCTCATACCTGGCGCCTGTGTGGGAGAAATGTGCCTGAGAGTCTGTTCTTCATGGTGAGATGTTGTTACAGCCTATTGCCCCCTCCACCCTCCCCCCGCCCCCAGCAGGTAGGCACAGAGATGACCACCCATGAGCTGGAAAGAAGAAGGAAGAAGACGCAGAGAGATACTGACCCCCACACCCCCCCCCCCCCCCAACATGAAAGAAGCACAGAAAAGGTGGGTAGATTAATGATGGGTGGATGGATGGATGAAAGGATGAAGGATGGATGGACGCGTGAAAAGGTGGGTGGATGAATGATGAGGTGATGGATGAAAGGGTGGATGGAAGGATGAAAGGGTAGGGGGATGAAGGATGGATGGATGAAAGGGTGGATGGATGATGGATGGAAGGTTGAAAGGGTGGATGGATGAAGGATGGATGTATGGATGAAAGGATGAAAGGGTGGATGGATGAAGGATGGATGGATGTGTGAAAGTGTGGGTGGATGAATGATGGATGGATGGATGTGATGAGGTCTAACAGGCGCATTTATGGTTGTCAAAAGTTGATGATGAGGAGTACCAGTTTCTAGGAACTTTTCTCGGAAGGGGGTCCTTACGCCTAAAAAGGTTTTTACAAGGGGGTCTCGGCATCAAAAAGTTTGAAGACCTCTGTCCTAGAGGTAGACCAGAGTGGTCCATATGTAGAAGGTGAAGTGAATTGCCATCCAGTATCATTTTTTAACAATACCTGTGCTACCGGCTCCACGGTTTGTGCGATGGAAGTTCCATACCTACCCCTCTCTGGGAATGAAATCTAAGGTGAAGGCATCTCAAATAGACAAATAAACAATCAAATTTCAGCTAATTTCCCTGTAAAGACTGAGCCAATTGAAAATACCTATGAGTTTATAATATTTGTCACAAGTCCTGTTAAGTTACAGGCAAGGAGTCTTTTTTGTGCAAAACTAATTGCACAATTTTCTGCACACCAGCTGGAGTGGCAATTCAGACCCAAGACGTGGACGCTGACTTTAAAATAAATTCACAAGAGTCAGATGTCTGTTTGTTCCCTGTTGTGACAAAGGAAGACTTGCCTCCTGATTTAAAATGTTCAGTAAGTGATGAGGATTTGAATTTTACAGGCAGACATTGGACTGATAAAAAGTGCAAAGCCAGTGAAAGTGGTGACACCAGATGCAGTTTATCCCCTAATGCCACAATATAGTATTACTCCAAAAGGCAGTGTCAGGGAGGGGGCGTGGGTAGCGGCCGACAATGACGGCAGCAGAATAGAGAGGCTCCTGGCGTAAGGCGGCTTCCCACAACAATCCGTGTACAAATCCGGACACGACATTGCTCGAAAGGGGTGCCCCGGGTCATGTGACCGAGCGGCAAATCCAGAAGCAATTTAACGGCGGCGGAGCACCGGGAACCGGCAGGGAGACGACGCAACTGCAGGGGCCTAGCGCCGGCCAGCAAGCAGCGGGCTTAAGTAGCAGCAGTGCCTGGGCGGAAGTAAAGCCTCGGCGGGGACCGAATCCCGTAAGTGGTCGCAATAAGGCAAAAAGCTGCAATAGCCAGTTGGGCACCTGGGGGGAGCCACGCATATCACCAGTGACCTATTGGTGTACACCGCGCTGCGGTAATACACGGCGGGAAGCGGTGACAAGAAGGGGGACGGTTGCCGAGACACGAGTAATGGCGCCACCACCTCCTGCAACAGCAACAAACCAAATGGCGTGACGACAGACACTGGATGCCCGCACTGTAGACATACCAGGTGCGTGTAAAACGGGAAGACAGAAGTGGTAGTGGCTGAGAGTGAGGCACACAGGCCCCCACTGAGCACCAGGGCAAATCGCCTTTGCAAGCCATCTTGGGCATCGTGGACACGGCAGTGGCGGGAGCGCAAAATAAGTGCAGGCGCCCCCCCCCCCCCTTCCAGGTTCAACGAGGTAGCACTCGAACACATCAGCACAGGCCAAACGGGTCTAATATTGCACAATACGGCCATGGGGGGCTGTGAGGGGAACCAGGTGTGAAGGGACCAGGCAGACTTAAGCTCCTGTGCAGCGGAGACTTGTGAGAATAGCGTGGCAGTGGTTGAGCGGGCGTGAGCGGAGGCCGGACACGGACTGTGCCCTGAAGGAGCGTTGCACAGAATCTGGGTAATCCAATGACTGGACCACACGCCAGCCTGGGAGAGTGAGTCAGGGGCCACAGTGGTGAAGTGATACCCGTTCCAATACTCTGGCTTACCATACTGGCAATTGTGAGGGCCGGGCAAGTAAACAGCGATCTTGGCACGTCACATCGCTTATAAAACACGGAGAAAAGGTTGATCTGGTGCAGGACGCCATTTAGTGGACTCTTACCGGGGCACGATCACACATTAGCCACATTAGCCCGATATTGGTAACGGGTTCCGGCTTGGGCTTCCCGCCCAGCACTTTAGGAAAGGAGCACGAAGCCGGACAGCAGCCAGGAAACCAAACGGGCGGAGTGTGGGAGAACCCCCCCCCTCCCGGAAGAGTGTAACGCCACTCAAAGGTGGGAAGACTTTTGGGTCACAAACATGGCTCGCAGAGGACCTAAACATAATTCCACACAAGCCAAGCTGGATAAATTCACATATGACAAACAGACTCTCCCTTCGGTGGACCAACGCAAGTCGACAGGGAAAACAGCGGAAAGCGAAGGGGTGACGAAAGCCACATTGGAGGACGTGATGAGTGCCCTGGCACAGGTGCAAGCGACGGTGGGGGCAACGGCGACGGAAGTAATCCTGATACGTGCGGACTTCCAAAAAATGAATGAAAGAGTAAAACAAGTGGTGGTTGTGACTAAGTCCCTGGTGGAGGACGTTTCAGATCTACAAGTGGAGATGGAGAAAATGCAAGCCGAGAACAAATCTCTCAGGGAAAAGCTGGATGATCAGGAAGGGTGCTCTCGACGGAACAACGTCCAAATACTGGGGTTTTCCAGAGTCGGAAACTACAGGAGCTATGGACCTTTTTGTGGAAGACTTGATTAAAAAACAGCTCAATCCCAAGGGTCTCTCACACTTCTTCTCTGTGGAAAGGGACCATAGAGTACCCGGAGGTAAGCCGAAGCCAGGGGCGCCCCCGAGGCCAATACTAGCAAGGCTTTTCAACTTTCGTGATGGAGACGCCATTCTACGGGCGGCCAGAGTGGCACCGGCCACACAAATTCAGAACTCCAAGATAACATTTTTCCCAGATTACTCTGCGGAAGTTTCGCAGAGAAGAAGGACGTTCCTTGAGGTTAAAAGGACGCTGCGAGAAAAAGAACTGCCCTACTCAATGCTTTTTCCGGCTCGGCTGCGGGTCGTCGTCGACAAAAAGGTCTGGTTCTTTGACACTCGAGATGCGGCCAGGGACTGGCTCGAGGGTTGGCGTACTGCAGGACCTCCCCGAAGATCTCATAGAACAAACAATGGACACTGTGACAGCAGCCAGGCCGGGTCGCACACATCAGGCAGAGGAGGCGCGGAAAGGTCACCGACGCAGGACCAAACTGAGGCCGATGGAGGAGAATAACCCAGAGCACCCGGTGCAGTAATGGACGCTGATTCTTCTACTTGCCTTTTTTCTTTTTTTTTTGCATACTGGTCGCGGTTGGACGCTGGCCTGGGACACCCAGAAGAGTGCAGGGATGCCGCGTGACTGGGGAGACACTCTCCCCCTACACGCAAGTACTTTGGTTTAGGGATGGGTTAAGTGCTCTGCTCAGTTGGGGAGGCGGGCAGTTGAAGGTCCGTTAAGCAGGGAGGCAGGGAGGGGGGGACAGCTGGGGGGTTGTTTAGTATTTGTTAGAAAACCACAAGTAGGGTCACGATGTACAAATGGGCATTTGCACTGCTTGAATGTCGGAGAGGGGCGGTGCGTCTGTGCCGCAGGGCTAGACAAGCATACACTACACCACAAGACTAACTATGGCCGATTGCCAGGTACGTAATACAGAGGGAGAGGAGCTGAGGACACGGGGTGCACCACTCCGCATGCTGACATGGAATGTGAGAGGGCTGGGGGATAAGGTAAATCGCGGACTGGTGCTTGCTGCACTGAAAAGACAGGGGCCAGTCCTAGCACTTCTCCAAGAGACACACTTAATGGGGGGGCAACCAAGGCTCTTGACAGGAGAGGTTATAAAATGGTAGTACATTCCGAATTCACCTCTGGCTCTCGAGGAACTGGCCTTTTAATCAAGAAATCCTCACAATTCATACCAATGGGCACAAAGATTGACGGACAGGGGTTCTTTGCGGCCCTGCAGGGACAATGGGAGGGGCGACTCATCAATGTGGTTTCGGTATACATCCCCCCGGCACTTCACTCGGTCATGCTTCCGACACTAGGTGACTTCCTCTTAACCCTACCAGAGGGAGATGTTATACTTGGGGGGGACTTCAACGCCACAGTAGACACCCCACTTGACAAATTCCCAATGGTGACCCCGACGGGAGGTCCCTCCCGCTTTCAACGATTCCTAACCGCTATGGGTCTAGTGGATATATGGCGGCATGCACACCCTCAGGAGAGGCAATATACCTTCCACTCCACTGTCCACAACAGCTTATCAAGGATTGACTATTTCCTGGCACTGGGAGATGGCATACAACACGTAGACACTGTAGACGTTCACCCTAGAGGCATATCGGACCACTCACCGGTAACCCTGACAATCTCCACCCAAGAAAAATCACGTAGATGAATTTATCCTATACAGGCACATACCTCAAGGTCCCCAAGGTCAGGAAGGCACTCAAGATGGCGACGACACACTACTTTGCGGAGAATGCCACGTCGGTGCAATCCGCAGCGATTTTGTGGGAGGCATGTAAGACGGTGTTAAGGGGACAGGCCATAACTTCGATCACACGTTGTAAAAGGGAAAAAGCAATTGAACTGGCTGGACTGGAGTTGGTACTGCGAGATGCGACAGTAGCACACGAGGCACACCCCGGGCCTGACACGTCTCATGCCCTACACATCCAACAACAACTATACACAGAACATTTACGACACCAGGTGAGGGGGCAAATTACTGACACACAACACAGAATCTATGATATAGGGGACAAGGCGGGTAGGATGTTGGCCTGGCTGAATAAAAAGGGGGGGCGCTCTAGAGGTATCCAACGAGTGAAAGACAGGCAGGGGATAGTTCACACGAGCCCGAACTAATAGTGGAGATGCTTGCAGAGCACTTTGAGGAGGTGTACACACCAGATAGGGAGGTGTCTGCTGACATGGCCAGGGCTGCACTAGAATCTATCCAAACACCGACGCTGCAGCCGGAGAAGTCAGCGGAGTTGGAAGCTGACATAACTAGGGAGGAAATACAAATGGCCATACGAGCGATAAAGCCCGGTAAGGCACTTGGACCGAACAGCATCCCGATAGAGTGGTACCAGGCCACACCGGAGAGGCTAAGCGAACACTTACTTGCTATGTACAAAGACTGTTTGGGAAAGGGCGAACTTCCTCATGATCAAAGAGTAGCGACGATCGTGGCAATCCCCAAACCTGGGAAACCACCGGAGGTGGTGCACTTCCTACCGCCCTATTTCTCTGCTTAACGCAGAAGTTAAAATATTGGCCAAACTCCTGGCTACCCGGCTGATGGCGCACCTGCCTGACCTCATACATCCCGATCAATCCGGGTTCATGCCACACAGAAATACAGCAATGAATCTACGCAGGGTACACAGAGTGTTGGCGAGGGTGGGATCAATCCCAGAACCGGCGGTCATATTGGCACTTGATGCGAAGATGGCTTTTGATTTGGTGGAGTGGAATTACCTGTTCGAGGTCCTGGCACATTTGGGTTTTGTACCCAAGTTCGTAGCATGAGTCAGGCTGCTCTATACTAAACCAGTAGCACATGTGGTAGCAAATGGCCACATTTCGCGAACATTCCCGTTGGAGAGAGGCACCCGCCATGGTTGCCCCCTGTCGCCGTTACTCTTCGCAATTGCCTTAGAACCCTTAGCGAACCTGATACGGTCTACTCCACTGCTGAAAGGGATATTCTGGGCAGAGGGATGGGAGGACCGCCTCTCACTGTATGCGGACGATATGCTGGTGTATCTAACTGATCCAGAACGTGGTGTTCCAGCGCTCTTGGCCCTCTGTGATGGACTCGGGAAAGTCTCGGGATACACGCTGAATTGGACTAAATCGGAGCTATATGTTTTGAAGGGCCCGGTTCTGGCGTTGAACGCAGACTGCCCCTTAAAGGCAGCCGGCTCCTCCTTTAAATATTTGGGCGTCCATGTCACCTATGGATCCATTGGAATTTGCCCGGAAAAATTTGCTGTCACCCATGGAACGGCTTAAACAGGACGTTACATACTGGGCAGGGCTGCCACTAACAATGCTGGGTAAAGCAGCACTTTATAAGATGATGTCACTACCCCGTTTTTTATATATTCTAGAAAATACGCCATACCCGGTGGCACCAGGATACTTCAGGAAAGTATTGGCGTTGGTGGCTGGTCTTCTATGGAGTAAACGTCCGGCACGCATTGCACAGGCTAAAATGCATAGGGGTTGGTATGACGGGGGAATCGCACTGCCAAATTTGAAACTGTATTACTGGGCAGCGCAGTTGAAACCCATAAATCAATGGCTTCATGCTCCCCAGGACGACCCGGCATTCCAATCGGACAGGGCGCAGTTAGGCACTAACACCCTACTGGCCCCTTTATATGACCAGCGAAGGGTGCAGTAACTGGTGGGACCCACGAGACTTACCGCAGCACTGTGGCACACAGCGCTGGCAGCCCTGGGCTGGAAAGGAAGAAAAACCAAACTCACTTCACTATGGGACTCTCGGGCCCTGGGAAACATACGACATAGCAAGGGCTTCTCCCACTGGGATACCATAGGAATATCTACGGTGGGAGACTTATGGGAAAGAGGCGCGGTGGTCCCCTATGATCGGCTGAGGTAGCAATACGAGCTGGGAACACGGGAACTGATCCGGTATGTTCAGATTAGGCACGCACTGCTCACTGCCATTCCCCCTGAGACGGAAGTCCCAGAGGCCTCGCCGCTTGAGGATCGCCTCCTTACGGACTTCATGCCGGAACGAGCAACATCACTCGTGTACCTTGTTAATTAATAACTTGCCAGACCCCATGCTTAAACTGAAAGACAAATGGGAGGGAGACGTAGAAGCTATGGACGAAAATGAATGGAATGCAGCACTGGCGTCGCCTAAAGAAGTCGGCATCTCTGCTAAATTCCGGCTTGTACAACTGAAAATTTTGCACAGGGTATACTATACAAGAACGACGTTGCACCTCATACACCATGCACAACACCCATACTGTCTTCGTGGATGCGGAGAGGAGGGCACGTTCTTTCACACGATATGGGACTGCCCACGCATTCAGGAATACTGGAGGCGGATAATGCGCACAATATCACAGACGGTGGGGACCTCCCTGGTCTCGGAGCCGCGAAAATGCTTACTGAATGTATGGGGACCCAACGATTTGTCCAGACAAGGCCAGCAGTGGGTTACTTTAGGCATAATAATCGCCAAAAGGGATATAGCGCAGAAATGGGGGGCGATAGAGGTGGCAACGAAAACACAATGGTGTATGAATATGGACAGGGTGATGATAACAGAAAGGGCAGTGTATGCAGGCTGGGCTTGTCCAAGGAAATGGAACAAGATATGGACCACGTGGAATGTATTCAGGGGGGAGATTTGTGAACTCCCACCGGAGGATGACGCACTAACATCAGATGACGAAGGGGAGGACGACTAAAGGGACCTAGAAGTGGAAGAGGAGAGAGAGGTGCCACGGGTGGGGAGGGAGAGTTGGGAATCGGTAGGTAGGGGAGGGTGGGACTGACAGTACGAAGCCCCAGAAGGTACATACACATACACCCACACTCGTTCACAGACATAACGGCCGCAGCCGACACTAAGAGCGTTAGTACTGATTTCCTTGAAGGGAACACTACCAGACACAGTTAGTGCTACTTTACTTATACTCCTGATGACCTAAATGTGGTTTCTTCATTGTTAAGTTGTTTAATGTTATAAAACAGAAAACCAAACCTAAATAGATCAGCAAGCTACTGCGACTTATGCAGCTTCATTGTGTTGCGAAATCGCCAACCACAGAGCATGGCGGCCGGTATGCGTTGATATCATATTGATATATACTTGTTTTAATAATGTTGCTGCCGGCCCTTTGGGTTGTAGGCCAAAAGCTGTGTAAAATGGTAAAGTGCAATAAAGGTTTTAAAAAAAAAAAGGCAGTGTCAGGAATGACCCCTGTGATAAACCAAATGATAAAGCAGGGCATTTTGAAGATAGTCCTGATAAGTCTTTGCAATTTACCTGGTATTCGACTTCAAAGGGCAACTAAAAATGGAGAATTGTACAGAACCTTGGAAGAGTTAATAAAATTGCAGTCCAATAGTGTCCTGTGGTACTGAATCCTGCTGTAATCCTTTTCCAACTTCAATCATGTGCAGGACGGTTCATAGTCATCGACTTGTGCCAAGCATTCTTTTCAATTCCCCTACATGAAGACAGTCTGTTTCTTTTCTCATTTAAATTTTCGAATACAATTTTGATTTGGTGTAGGACTCCTCTAGGGTATAGAGAAAGCCCCTTGATCTTTAATCAGCCATTGAAGAAAAATCTGAAGTCGACTTCTAAAACAAAAGAAATCTGCAGATTAGATACAATGGCCCTGTTGAACCATCTTTAAGAGAATGGGCATAAGGTACCTCATAGCAAATTCCAGTCCTGGCAGTATTTGGAACATCATATTAGGAAAGGTGTGAGGGAGGTGTCCAAAGATCACATCTCTGCAACTCTTAGAAGGAAATCACACACAATGCAAAGAGAGGTAGGGATGTTCCTGGGAATGGTTGGCTACTATCTCCAGTGTATTCCTAACTTTTCGCCAGTGGCAAAGCCTCTACACAGGCTTCACACCATGATGTGAGTGATCCGGTAACTTGGGAAGATGAATGATTTTCTAAAGCTTAGAGACTATCTCTGTAGCACACCAGAAGTGGGCAAGGCAGGCTATAAGAGGGATTTCTCTCTCCTCTGTTGTGAACCTGATGGATGCACATTGTCTATGTTGGCACAGACCCATGGAGAAGTGAATCGGCCAGTGCCTTACTTTTCAGCCACACTAGATCCTGTGGCTGTGGCACTTCCTGGTTGCCAGAAATCAGTTGCTGCTGTTTGTTCAGGCATCCAGCAGAGTGAATAGATTGTGATGGGTTACACCCTTATTATAAGGCTCCTTATTCAGATGAGAATTTGCTGACTCGTACTCTAACTCAGCATATGACATACAACCGTTTGGTGAGATACGAGCGAATAATCTTGGCGACTGAAAACATCTCTATCCGAAGGTGCAATGAATCACCAACTTCAGATCAGGATGATGAAGAAGGAGATTTCAGCCATCATTGTGAGAGCAGCTCCACATCTAGTATTGTGGAAGCTTCCAGCTTAAGAAATGTAACCTCAGCACAAGTAGCCAAATTGATTGCCTTAACCAGAGAGTGCTCTGTTGCCTATTATTTGAGTGTTACCATGAACACTGTCAGCCAGTATGGGTTTGGCGTTGTTCATGATTTCAGTCAGTGATGGTTGCCAAGGGGTGTTATGACCTCCTCTGGTTCTCCCTTTCATAATGTGCAGTACATTTTACATTTCCCTAGAGCACCTTGGCTAGCTATTGCAATTTCTGTTGTGAATTGCGCTGCATAGAAAAGTGGTGACAACATGATCACATTGGGCAACAGATACACCAATCAACTGGCTAAATATTGTGTGCTTGAGTCCAGCTCATTCAATCTAGAGATGAATCATGTAAACATGACAGTGACATCATAACCAACATATTGGCAACAACAATCCAGATATTCAATAAGGTCAGAAGGGAACTCCAACACGAAGCACCCGAAAATGAGAAGAAAGATGAGTAAGGAAGATGCACCAAAGATGCTGTACTTGAGTCGCAGATGATGGGAGGTGTGTCCTGCCATTGACTCTGTTATTTTCAATGATCTGATATTTGCAATGGTCCAATACTTCCATCGTCCTGCTCATGTTAGAAGAGATGGGATGATTCGAACATTTCATAAAAATTAGTTTAATATCCATTCTGGGTCCATGGCAGAGAGTTTTAGTCAGCAATGCATCAGGTGCAAGCAGTTAAATGCCAGCACAAATACAGTTGTGATCTCGAGTCACATAGAGAAGTCTGATGACCTATTTATTCATCTACAGCAAGATTTTTGTGAGAGGACTGTCTGCAATTGACTAAAATATATAGCTGTTGCATGATACAGGGGATCATAACTTACCTGAAGAACTACTCCCTAGGATCCTCCAGAACACAATATCTCCAGTCAAAAGAGAGGGAAGCATTAAAGAGAAGAAAGACACAAAACCAAGACAAAGCAAGAAAGGACAGACAATACAGAAATACTTCAGATTCTTCCTCTCCAGGCCTAAACACCAGAAGAGAAAGAAACTGAGAGAAGGAAGAGGAACAGAACAAAGAGGAAGACAGACTCTAGGATGGGGGAGAGGAGCCCTGGAAGTGCCAGAGGAGGAGGAGGAGGAGAGCACTAGAACAAGAGGCCCAGCGGAACCACAACGCGAGGAGACCCTGCCCATAAAAAAACGGTAGAAATCCCTGAAGCCTTTCCTTCTATGAAGACTGGGAAGCCAACGGGTGCGACAAGGTCCAGAGCACATTCATAACCATTCCACAACAAGATGGGAAATGCGACCGAAACCGCCACGCCCATGAAGGGACGTGGTTATCTCAGGTGGGTGTCTGGTTAAAAGCCTTGAAGCGGGATGTGGAAAAAAGGGGAAGGAAAGGGCTTATAAAATCCCTATCAAGATGAAGATCGGAAGTAATGAGAAAAGGGCAATTAATTAGGACTTAATAGCCCTGACTACATGTACTGAAGATCAGAGGAGAACATTCCAGAAAGAATCGGAGTTAATCTTTTTTCCCTTGTATGTTTCTGTACTTGTTTGTCCTCTCTTCCTTCTGCAAATAAGGTTTTCAGTATAAGAGGGCCAGGAGTCTATGGAAACGTAAAAGGAAAACCAACTCTAAGAATTGTGAGTTGGAGAGTATTTATATGAGCTTTTTTTGGTGACATTTGTTTCTTTTACCAAAGAAGAACAAGATAGAGAAAAGTCTGGGCGAAACCAAATCATACGGCAGAGCTGAAGAGCTTTTTCTTGGTTGTTGTTTATTTCCTTTTGGAACGATTACTTACTATAGTTTTGGTTCCTTCTAGGGTCCATCCTGTCTGGTGGTGTACCTGGGTAGAAAGAAGGGAGATAAGCCAAACCAGTTATCCTCTGAGGAAGCATCACAACCACAATCGGGCCACATATAGAACTGATATGCAAATTTGTGGAGATGGGTGAGCCAACAAACCAACAGGGAGAGCGAGCCAGAGCCAAGCGAAGGATCTGGCTCGGATCTTGGAGTCCGTGCGCAAGCCGAGCCCGGAAAATATTTGCTATGTAAATCATAGACCAAACATCAAGTAAAATATGATAAGGTCTCTTCAAAATTCAAAATGTTTATTTCTTTACCAAATGGAAACTTTGACATTAATATATCACATTATAGTACTTCGGTGAAAAGTGCTTTATTGAATTTATAAGTTTTAAAACATGAACCATTAGTGAATTGAAGCACAAGGCACTTGTAATGCAAACCCTGTACGTGGCCCAGATTATTAACGAGCAACATTCCTTATGTTAAGGTTTTGTCATTATTGCTTTTTGCACCTTTGGCAGATTTTAAATAGCACAAACTTGGCCCAAAGGTATTAGAGCACTTTACTTAAGCATCCATTACATTAAACAAGGTCACCATTCACTGTTTTATAGGGATGAAGAAATTAAGTGATTCGCCTGGAATCAGGATGTTGAGCCGACGCAGAGATTTGAACCTGGTTCCCCAGGTCCAAAGTCTTTAGTGCTGGCCCTAACTCCACACCCAGGGCATGGGGAGACAGGCAGGCAGAAACACCAGGAAAGCTCAGCTCATTATGGGATCAAGGTTTCAACAGGACTTCAAGCTGAGCAAGAGCAAGGCTTCAGGCTCCAGCCTGGCTAAACTTTCAGTGGCTTGCTACCTCTATGAATTCTGAATGTTATACTTGAGCGATGTGATGTAGCAAATATAAAAGTAACAAATCCATCTGGCCACGCCCTCTTTAACTTCATGTTTTCCCTGATATCTCCAACCAACAGTAATCCAAAACCCAACACAATAGTCTGCCTTTTTTCAATTTGGGTTGAAGAATACCCAGTTAGAAGGAGTGACAGCTTGACTGTAGCCAAACTATTGTTGAGGGAGTTGGGCCTAGATTTTGTATGCTAGTTTCTTTAGAATCAGAATGTGGCGCATACTTTAAAAATAATATAATGGAATTACTATGCATGGCCCTAAAAACCAACTAAATTACAGACCAGAAGCATTAGGAGCTGTTGAGCAGGTTAATAGTACGTTGCAATCCAGAATTGCAAAAGTATGCACCTCTACCAACTTAAGTTCACCCAATGTACTCCCACTTGTATTGATGAGTCACCAAAATATGCCAAACAAAAGAACATGACTCTCTCACCGTAAAGTAATGATGTGATTTGATGTGATGTGGTGAGCCATGAGAATTCCTTTTGTTCCTGCAGCAGCATTGCACAGATGACATTGTTCTTGAGTACTGCCAAGGACTGGTTGATGTGGTGCGTTCAATCGCTTGTCAGGTCGACTCGGCAACACCACCTCCTTGGTGCCACAATCTCAACCCTCTAAACTGGTAAAGAAGCATGTTCGCAAGTCCTTTCTGGAGCCTTGCTGGACATGCCCTCACAAGGTGATCCTTGTGACAAACACTACTGTAAAATCAGCCAGATTGCCACATTGGATTTATGTGTTTCACATGAAGAGGGTGAGACAAGCTGATGAAGAAGTGGTGACTGCAGCATCTGGTTCATCAAGTCAGACCCCAGCCCGATGTGAGGATCCTTAAGGAGAAGAAGCCCATGTTGTGACTCTGCAAGATGAGTACCAGCAGATCCAGTCTGATCAAGCCCTAGAGCTGCAGGGTCAAGAACAAGGTGAGGATACTCAAGAGTCTCAATTTCAGAGAAGGGAAAGAAAATCAAAACACAAGTTCCACATCTCCGGAACCCCTGGGAAATCTGGGATTTCTATCGGAAACAATGAGGATCAAGGTGATAATAGTCACCAATCGGTGGCACATGAAGTAAGCTGTGGTCAAAAACAGATTTGAAGACAAAAATGAGCACTGTTAATCAGAGCAGGCCATAAGCACTTCCAGTCGAAAAGTTTTTCATGAAGAAAATTGGCCAAACGTTACAAGAAAAATGAAAATACTGAAAGGTGTCGAAACCTGAGACAATTGAAGAAGGAAAAAAACAGAGTAAGGTGACAGTGGTCAAAACACTAGAGAGACTTAGAGGTCCTAAATGATCATATTTGGTTGATGTTCATCAAACTGAGCAATCGATTCAACAGATTGTCAAATTTCCTTGAAGAACCGCAATGACTCTGAGTTGATTCAAGCCATGACACTTAGGGCCCGATTCCAATCTTGCTAGGAAAACCCTCCGTATGACTTGGATCAGGAGGGCTTTCTGAGCGAGATGTGCTCCGGGAGTCCAAACAAGCGAGTACGATTCTGCCTCATGCTTACGGACTCAGTTGCTCAGACTCCCATTGAACTCAATGGGAGCCTGTCAGAAATGGGATTTGTGGTTGGTTAAGGCTTGCTCCAAAGCCAGACAGAAACCACCACTCTAGTCAGGGCAAGGGAGTTACACGCTGAAGATAACACCTTCTTACCCCCTTGGTAGCTTGGCGCAAGCAGTCAGGCTTATCCCAGAGGCAATGTGTAAAGCGTTTGCGCAACACACACACAGCAGCAACATACTGGGCACAGCACAAAAGGAACCCCACACAAGGTTATATATAAAAATAGCCATTGTATTATCATAAACACATCAGAACAGTAATCACACAATATACACTGTGCCACCTGGCACTGGGCAATATTTACAGGGGATTATATACACATGACAGGGCCAATTGGGCTACCGTCAGAATCATCACAAATCATATTATGCATAGCGTCCCATCAGGCATAAAATACATTATGCGCCAACCTCATAAGCATAAACTTACTAGACCATAACCTCCTAATCATGAATCATGCTAGGGGCATAAATCACAGTAGAAAGTAACCTCATAACATAAACCACAGTAGAGGTATACATCAGGGTGCATAATTCACATATCCTGCGCACCACATAAATCACATTTAGGGCCTGGCGTCCTATCCTCCTAATACAGTACCCCCTGGCCAACTGGCCTTCTCAGAGGGCTCAAATGCCCTATGTTCCAAATATCAGGGTGGCTGCTCATGCAGCAGAATCCCAACAGTGCGGCATAGCGCAGGCCTAAATGTGGTAGATGTAGTTAATTGCGGTGCAGCTGTGCAGGCAAAAATGTGGGCACTGGAAAAACGTGCTGGGCTCTGGGGTGCACTCACCCCTCCTCTAACCAAAAATCACTGGCCCCCACATGGCAGCTGCCCCGTAATCCGATGGTATAGCTAGGGGACCAGAACATACACCAACCGCGCCTGGGCAGCCCCCCTCCCTGGGGCTCCATTGGGTGCAACTCAGGCCCCCAGTAGGCACTTATAGTACCTGACACGGGCTTCACTCACGCGGGCTTCTCTCCGACTTCAGGACGACCTGGAGCTGGCTCATAGGGGAACCGGCGCATCCCTAACTCTCGGTGGCTCCGTACACGAGCGGAAGGCAGGAACAACTAAGGGGAGCCCGCAAGGCTCCAGTCCCTCATTCACCACCGGTCACCACAAAAGAAAACATGCGGGCTCTCCCTTTCCTCATGGGGGCACTGCTCGGGCATACGCCGACTTTCTGGTTCTTAGGCCCCAGCTGCAGGGAAGACTCTGGAGCCTCCTCACCTATGTGGACTGCGCGCTAAAGAAATAAAGACACTTGCGGGCTGGCCCCCCTCTAGGTGTATATAAAACAAAAAGGCAAAGATGCGAGGTGGTACCCGCTCGGTGCACAGAAATGCAGGGTGGGCACACGCTTCACTGGACAGGAATGTGGGGGAATCCCCATGTTGGGATTTCCCCCAAAAGCAAGGAAGCTCTGTGCTGTGAAGCCCCAGCCCTCTCCTCTTGGGCAAATCAAAAAAAAGCGGAAATGGGGCACTAGCAAGCAGGCAGGCCAAAGAGTCCTTGGTGCTGGGGAGACCACAGCACAGCGCAGCCAGGCAGGCCAGCGCGCAGGGACCCCCAAGAGACAGCAGCTGGGTCCCGCAGCGGTTCCTCCTAGCAGAGGACCTCCTCCAACTAAGCACAAGCACAGAACCCTGCATTTATACCACATTTTCCTTTGTCTGTAGTACATGGCATGGGGGAACCAGATGCAACTGGTTCAGGGGGGATTTGGAGCACTTTGTTTCCCAGCCTCCTCTTCCCCTTTGCCAGTTGGGGGCTTGGTGATCAGACAAACCACAGGGGGTGGAGCCAGCATTGTACAGGCAAGGCAAGGACCTATTCAGGGTCAGGGGATTACTCCTCCCACTACTCCTAATGCAGATGTCCTATTCAGCCTAGTGCTGACTCACCCTGCCCCTCCTGAAGCCACACACACACCTCCCAGCCCCTGTCACTCAAAAGCCAGACATGCAATTCACATTAGGCAGGCAGACACATAGCACTTAGAAATGCCAACTTCTAAAAGCAAAAGACACACAATTGATGGACGGAACGCAGGACAAATCTGTACATTCACCCCCAGTCAAGAGATGTGGGTTAAATCCATAATTCTTTTGCTCACTATGCCAACTCAGCTTTGACCTGGCCATATGCAAATCAGTCTTGACCCTGTGTCTCATGGGAACAGTCCAGCCCGAACTGCCAAGCAATCCAGGTCCTCCATGGACCGAAAAGAAGCATCCAGAGAAGGGTCCAAGGCTCAATGTGCCGCTGGAATCAAGCTACTCTGGCTGATGAGGGGTGAAACCCCAAAACCGGTCTTAGGAATCCACGCCAAATTTACGTCCTTTTCTTCCAAAATCCTGGGGATTCAAAAGGATTTCCCTGGAGGGGACCCAGACATTTTTTGGTCGATCAATACTATCCCCTAGACCCCTTTTTTCAAAAAATATTTTCTCGACCCAGAAATTAGCCAAAATACAGCTACATTTTTTTGGAGGGGGCGAATTGGGAAAAAAGTGCTGCAAATAAAAGCGTCTGGGTTTTTCCCTGCAAATGGTATCAAAAAAGGGTTTGTGGGACTGAAATCACTATTTTTGCTATTTTTTGTGCTTCCAAACTCCTTCCAGTTAATGGTAGAAATGGGTATACAAGCAATAATGGATCCTGAAAAGCTCTACAATTTAGTAAAATAGATAAAATTCTGAATTCAGCAAGAGGTCATTTGTCTAGATCCTTCAAGATTTCTTTATAGAAACTAACAGTTAAATATAGGAAAAATTGAAAATTAGTTGAAAAAATGTATACATGGAAAGATCGGTATGGAAGACAACTATGTATTTCTGAAATAGGAACAAAATATAGAGTTTAGAAACAGTAGATATTTGCACATTTCCGAAATTGGGAATACTCATACTTATACTAGCATGAGAATTATCTGTCAGTTTTCAAAATTACTTATTTTTTACACATTGGGGTCGATTCCGATTCGGGAAAAAACGCTCCAAATAGCCGTTCGGAGCAGTTTTCCCATACGAATCGTACCCTGCAACGTCCCCCGTACGTACGATGTAGTACGATTCCCTCCCAATGCAGCTCCCCGTACGAATCGTACCAGGAACTGTACGACTCGTATTCACGCAGCAAGTGACGTTTGTACGTTTCGACGCAGGTTTTCCCGACCCAGCAAGTATGATGCGTGTCGGTTACGCACCGTACGACCCTTTTTCTACTGGAGCTGAAAACTGCAGTAAAAGCAGAGTTCGCCTCAAAACAGGTACGTTACGGCCCTCCCGGGTACAGTGCGTACACCCCATGATCGCAAGGGTACGGTGCATACTTCTGCGATCATGGAGGGTACGCACCGTACCCCACGATCATGGGGTGTATGCATGGGGTGTATGCACCGTACCCCATGTTCACTGGGTCTACGGCACGTACACCCTGCGATCGCAGGGGTACGGGCGTAAACCCCATGATCGCGGGGGTACGCACCGTACCCCTGCGATCAGGGAGTGTACGCACCGTACAGTGTGTATGTGATTGTGTGCTTTTCCATACAAATCGTCCTTACCTGACGTGCACCGTACGAATCGTATCCTCATTCCCCAGTCCAGATCGTACTCGTCGGGTCGTACGGCATATTTACCGATCGTCCGTTTCACTGTGCGGATCCGTGTCGTACGGTTTCAGCCTTGCAATTCATACGGTTCGCGACGATTCATACAGATTGACGGAAAACGTATCGTACTACGCAATTTGGACGGACGTGTACGATTCGTACGGTGAGTGCTCCGGATACGATTGGGACGGACGCTTTTTTTCCCGAATCGGAATAGTCCCCAATGTCTTTCATTTGGAAGGCAGAAATGCATTGAAAGTCGATAGGTAATAACAGTTTCTTTAAAAATCTGATTTACCCTAAGTCTCCTGATAAAAATAGTACCTCACTTGTGTCGGTAGGCATAGTGTCCATGACAGGAAACGGCTCAAACTGCAATGTGAACACACCACATTTTCACAATGAAAAATGACCCTTTTTTGGCAAAGTGCCTAGCTGTAGTTTTTTAACCCTATCTCTGCCGGCACCTAGGGTAACCTAGCAAACCTATACATTTTTCAAAACTAGACACCCAGGGGGATCCAGGATGGGGTGATATGACTGGCTCTCACCAGGTTCCATTACCCAGAATCCCTTGCAAACCTTAAAAAATATTTAAAAAAACATTTTCCTCACATTTCTGTGGTGGAAAGTTCTGGAATCTGCATGGATCCACAAATTTCCACCAAACCTGCGTTTCCCAAAGTCTTCCAAGAAAAATGGTACCTTACTTGCGTGGGTAGGTCTAGTGCCCGTGACAGGAAACAGCGCAAAACACAGCATGGACACACAACAATTTCACAGTGAAAAATGACCCTTTTTGGCAAAGTGCCTAGCTGTAGTTTTTTAACCGTAGTTCTGCCGGCATCTAGGGAAAGCTAGCAAACCTATACATTTTTTAAAACTATATACCCAGAGGAATCCAGGATAGGGTGACTTGACTGGCTCCCACCAGGTTGTGTTACCCAGAATCCCTTGCAAACCTAAAAAATTATTTTAAAAAACACATTTTCGCCACATTTCTGTGGTGAGAAAGTTCTGGAATCTGCGTGGATCCACAGTCGCTAACCCTCCACGTGAATCAGAAAGTGTGGAGCTTGTCACCACACCCTTTCCCAACTCGTTACAGGGTGTGGGTGGGACCTCTCTCCTACCTGTGATGAGTTGGGAAAGAGTGTGGCAGGTGGGAAGCAGGAACCGAGGCTGCGCAGACTCGACCACCACAGGCATCCTGTGCATGAACCTGCACTCTGCAGTGACTGTGGAAATTGCGGTCAGAGTGCATTTTGTATCTGAGTCATCATCGTCATTATTTACTGCAGTGCCATGCCAGCACTGATTAATACACCATGTTGCTGCCCTGCTTTCCACTTCAAACAGCACCTGTTTTGGAACTTGTTGCTGCCGCCTGCCAGAGAGTACTAGGCCAGACTACCTGCTGATGTGACGTCATCTGAACGAACTCTGGTCAGTTCACAAGACTAGGCAAGGCCAAGGCAGGCATTTTTAACTTACAGTAATACGCTCGGTTTTGGGGATCCCAGACACTCAGCGAGTCCCAGTGAGCAGGTATTGGGTAATCTAGACACTCAGTAAGTCTCACCCCATCACCCCATTAAGTGTTGTGTTACCCCTCTTTAAAAGAACACCAGCTCTGCACCTGCGGAGAAGTGCAGGTACTAAGCTTTGCAAGTACAACAGACCTGACTGAGGCGAAGTGCTGGTACGGGGCTGAGTTCACTGAAGAGCTTCGGACTGATTGTGTGGGGGCGGAGGGTTCCCAGGGAGGGGGATAGGCCCACTGAAAAGCATTAGGCACGAGAGGGGAGGGGGTCTGAGCCCACTGAAAGAGCATTGGGCAGTATGGGGGGGTCTGAGCCCACTGAAGAGCATTGGGCACAAAGCGGCGTTTGTCTGAGCCACTGAAGCACAGGTAACTGTAACAGACAGAGGTGAACACTTTGGACTCGGACCTTAGGAAGTAAGTTCGAGCCTTGGCGTCGGCTTAAAATGCTGTGATTTTGGGAAAATCATTTATTCTGCCTAACAAAAATATGAATGCGTCTTTTTTATGTAACTGCTTCTAGTGTAAAGCGCTCCATTACCTGAGGGTCGAGTGTGCGTTATATAAAACTGTGAATAAAAAATAGAGTGACATTAAACCCTTGATGTCACTTACCTGCAGTCACGCAGCAGAGTGCGAGGAGGGATGCTAAAATAAACCTGTTCATGGTTTCTGTGGGTCTGGGACCAGTGTTTGCTGCAGATCTAAAGAACCAAGTGGAGGGGCCCGAGTCAGGTTTTTATTTGACAGGGCTGACTTAGCAGGGGTCGGTATCTGACACGCTCAGTTAGTCTCAGCGAGCAGGGCTGGGGATACGAGATACTCAGTGACTGAGTCTCAGTGAGCATGCCTGGGGTATCCCACAGCTGGCTCCGGGCCCTTTGCTGCCCTGAGAGTGGTTACAGCACCGAGAATATTACTTTAAAAAAAAGTATTTACTGCCTAGCTGAAGTTTGCTCTACTCCAGTTTTTATGGTGCATTTAAAGAGCCCATATAGTTTGTAGGTGCTTATGATGGACGCTCCATGTCAGAGTGGCCAGATGCTCTAAAGCACTTCTCTGGGTTTGGGGTCTGGAACCGGGAACCATGGCTTGATCAATGCGCTCGCTCGATATGCAGGGCTTACATCGGAACCAAAGACTGCCTAATGTGCACAGCCTGAAACTGAGATGACTCTACCCCTCACAGCTTTCTGCACAGCTTTCATTCTTGTCGTACATCAACCTCGATCTTGATGGGAGGCATTGCAAAATTCGTCATCTATATATATAAAAACGAAAGTATGTCTGTTTGTCCTTTATGCATTACTACACCATTCATCCGATTGCCATGAAACTTTGGGAAGTTGTTGAGTACACTCCCAATAAGGTTTCTGACAAAAAAAAAGAACATTTTGTTAAATGTCGGCCCCTGACACCGCAGGGCCCTCATTATCTTTCCAATACTGAACGTTTACAGTTTACGGTGCAACTCGCTTTTGCAATGACCATCAACAAAGCACAAGGACAATCGCTCCAAGTGTGTGGACTAGATTTGGAGAATCCATGTTTCTCACATGGACAACTGTATGTGGCCAGCTCACGCGTCAGAAAACCTTCTGATTTATTCGTGTACGCACCAGACAGAAAAACAAAAAATACAGTTTATCCACAAGCACTCGAACAAATAAACAGAATTAAAACAACACTTTAAAATGTTTTCCATATTAAAATGAATACGTTTCAATAAAAATGACACAATGTAAATTGAATGTTATCATAACAAGTTTCCTTAAATTTCCTTTCTTTTGAGATCGCAGCAACGCATGATGGGTAAGCTAGTCATATATCATTTCTTGGCCTATGTAAATACTCCCCTCTGTGATCTGAAAGGACTATTCCGGATTAGAACGGAGATGTTTTGGCGAGATGCACTCTGGAGTCTGTTCCAGAAACTTGCGGTCAGAGGGGTTTATTCATTGTTCCGCAGCAAAGTTGACCGACAAGGATATGCATCGGAGAGACACGCTCACATGCCGTGGCTCCAGGCCATGCATAATGACACACTCCTTTGTAGTTCAAGTTTGTTTGCTCAAAATAATTACCCTGGATTCTGCTTGTGCCTGCTTTTTGTGTTCACTTTTACTGTAGTAGCTCCATTTCCACTGGTTCCCCTTAGTTCCACCCTTACTACGTATTGGTGCCCCAAATCAGCGTAGGATATATTCGAAATGTGGATCTTGTTTTGTGAATTATGCTACCTGTTGAGTCGCTTCAGTTCAGCACTGAGTGAGGCTAGTCTTTTCTGGTGGCATTCCATTCATATTCAAATATTTTGTGATTTCACTGTATTGATTTCAACCAGCAGCTTTACGAAGAGTCTCATTTAAAAAAAAGATCCTCTTGCAATCCCCAGGTGACTATAATTGAGATTTTCATTTGAAACCGTTGATTGGATATGCTGCTATTGCTATATGGTTAAATGTTTCTATCTGCAGCACTGTGGAAATCCTTGCATTTGCTGCTCTTAATGTTCAGAAGCACTCAGTCTAGACATGTGATATGTGATAAATCACATCATATAAGGCTGTAAACTGATTTTTAAAAGTTTACTGATGGGAATTGTTTGTCTATTTAATTCACAGACAATTTTAAGGCACTGAGTGACCAATCAGAATACATAAGACAAACGACATCTTTAGAAACTCGCCTTGTGTTCTATGAATTCCATTTTCTTCAGTCAAATGAAAGAGTAACCCCAGCACATTTACCTATAAAGAGGTGATTTTTGTCAGCCAAAACACGTGCTATCCTATTATGCCCATGAAAAGTTGTCACTGTGCACAATGACGTGTGGGGAAGTTTCACATTACTGCGACACAAGGGAGCACCGCATTACATCTTGGCTGTTGTACAACCCTGAATAAATGTTTCACTAATCTTTCTCTACACAGTGCGCAACAAAAATTCTTTGATCTGCTAATATGAGTGTTGTGTGTTGCTTGCTTTTAAACCACTCTTAGCACCACCATTTATTTGATTGCGCAGATCCACGGAGTCCATTAGTGCAGGCAAATCCATTGCATGAATGCCTTGGCCACTTCCGTTTATCTAGGTTTGTTAATCTGCTCATACGTGATAATTTGGGAGCCTCTGTTGACGGCGTGGGATGGCTTTTCTACTGAGAATTTTGAGAAACGATAACGTGGGAAACCTTTGCTGTTACATGCAGGCATTTTTTAGAGAGTACTACTTGAAATGCATTCATATTTTCTGCACTTTTATTTTAAAAGGAGTTTCTTGCATGAAAACAGAAAATTAATTTAAGGAAATAGTGTCATCATATTGATGTACAGCACTGCACAGTCAATGAATGTATTTATTGTATAGTTAAAGCCATTACAAGTGTATCAGTGTGTTCAAAAGTTAAAATGCATTTACGTCCACAGCAATACGTCTATTCTGTGTTGAACTTCCCACCTGGCCCCTGCAGGTTCCCAGCCTAAATATCATTACTAAACGTAGGACAAAGCTTCTAGAAAACCTCTCCCCCTTCTCATATGAAAGAACCAAGCTGACTGTACCAGTCTGCGTCAAGGCCAAGACGGAGGCTGGCCAAGCTCTCTTATTTTTACTTGGAGGCAGAGTTGCACATTCCACAGACACTTCCACAACATATTCCAGTTCACTCTGGTCAGGGAGGTGCGAAAAACAAGTGAAGAGCAGAAAGACCTTGAATATGAATCGCAAGCACTGCTGTACTTGCAGTAGCAAGTACAGCAAAGGCAAAGTCAGACATGAGGTCATGTGGGTAAATGGGTAAATGATAACACCAGCATAAGAAAAGATTGGCCTCTATAGCTCATTAAAATTGTCAATTCCCTAAATGATAAATATTTGAATCGTATTGCTTTATTAACCTTCCGTTCTTCCTGAAATTTGCTAATAAATGCACCATTTGTGAACTCTTTTTTTCAAAATTTTCACGAACCCCTCGTAGGTTTTTCAGGCTCGCTTGCTACGCTCGCTCGCAGCAGTGCAGTACAGCTAAAATTTTATGGCTCACCACTTTCAAATATCACCAGCCGGCACTGATGAGGGTCATGAGTGCTTTGGCAATGCAGTTTTGATTTGTGGGATAGTAGGAGTTTTGGCTATTGTGATTTTGATGTTTTCATTCCACTGAGTTGTGCCCACTAATTGGATCCACTTGGGTGCAATGACATTTTAAGTGTTCATTTACCTGTACTGAATATGCTTAATGTGATTAATGTGTTCATTTAAAAAAAATCCAGTTTCTCATGATATAAGCTAGTTATTGCATTTGTTATGGTGAGATGTGTGATGTGAGGTGCCACATTCACACCATGATAGGGACTTAATAACAGTATTTTGTGATAGTACATTAATCCAGGACTAGTGTTGTTTTTCTTTGGTGCACAGGAGTAAACACGCTGACCGAAAGTGGGTAGCTGCTGGGCATAAACTCACTTAGCGAGGTAGAGCTTTCAAAGGAAGGGAACAGTACACACTGTTCCTTTCCTTTGTAAGCGATTGTGGGTTTTCCATTTCCCCATTTAGGTAAAACAGACAAGGATTGTTCGTATTTGTTTATTTGTTAAAAGAAGGGCCCAAGGTGAAAAAGAAAAGGCCAACGGGTGAAGCTGAGACAGAAACTAGTGCGAATAAGTCGGAGACTATAGTTACCACTTAGTTCCCTTCGAGAGAAGTTCAAGGAAGAGCGTATGGAGCATGCATGTAAAACCGACAGAAATATGTGAATTAGTTCAAAATTACGAGGGTAACACAGGTACCCAAGAGGTCGGTGCATTACATATTATGAAAGGTTAATGCAGATTTACAGACAGAATAGTGGAACAAAAGACCTAGCTCATGAAGTACTAAGTGGATTTGTTTCAGAGTTTGTGGTTGGGTTGCACCCCAAGCTATGGGCCCCATCACGATGGCGGGCGGGCTAGAAAAACTAATTCTGGTGCATTTAAAATAACAGACACAAGTTTATTAATGCAATGTTTAGAACGGTAGGCCAAATATATCAATAAATGCAGATTCCCAAATGTCAAATGATTCAAATATACAATTAGAATAAAATGCAGCATGTATAAGTGGCAAAGAGTAGAAAATATATACAAGAGAGAGAGTGATTAGGAACACATCACCGATTGAATTCTCATCATCCTTGCCAGCTGAAGCTGGGGAAAGTCTGTCAACAGCCCAGGAAGGAGTTTCAATCAGGACTCAAGTTCCGTCACGTCCACAGCAATACGTCTATTCTGTGTTGAACTTCCCACCTGGCCCCTGCAGGTTCCCAGCCTAAATATCATTACTAAAAGTAGGACAAAGCTTCTAGAAAACCTCTCCCCCTTCTCATAAGAAAGAACCGAGCTGGCTGTACCAGTCTGCGTCAAGGCCAAGACGAAGGCTGGCCAAGCTCTCTTATTTTTACTTTGAGGCAGAGTTGCACATTCCACAGACACTTCCACAACATATTCCAGTTCACTCTGGTCAGGGAGGTGCGAAAAACAAGTGAGGAGCAGAAAGACCTTGAATATGAATCGCAAGCACTGCTGTACTTGCAGGAGCAAGGCAAAGTCAGACATGAGGTCATGTCAAAGCCAATAGTCAAAGTCAGAAAACAAGATGACATGAGCCATGTCAAAGCCAATAGTCAAAGTCAGAAAACCAGATGGCCTGAGGCCATGTCAAAGCCAATAGTCAAAGTCAGAACACCAGGTGACATGAGGCCATGTCAACGCCAATAGTAAGCACTTATAATATAAATCTACTGTTTTACTCTGTGACAGCTCTCACTAAAAGACAAGAAGATTACAAGACAGAAGAGAAGCTGGCATATGCAGGACCTTCCTTCATTAAGGCTAGAGTAAAATAACACACTAAAGTCAGTTCAAATGGTAGTAGACGAAGGTCATCATAGGGTACCAAATCACAAGAGTGGCTCTTTCACTACAGCCACATAATGCGAAAAATGACACATGTTCCAATGGTGCAACACAAAATAAAAGATAAAGGGCCTAGTTTCCAACAAAATCCCAGGTTTCAGAAATATTGTTTAGTAATCGATTACAGTTTTCTCCAGGTTTTAGCCATTTCTAGAATTCCCACTGGATTTGGTCCTAATCAGTCACAATGACAGTGCTCAAAAGGGGAGGAAGATTGTCTGTGTCATGTAGTCCTAGAGCAGAGGTCTTCAATCTGAGGGGCGCCACCCCCAGGGGGGTCGTGGAGTCCTTGGAAGGGGGTCACAGATTCTGCCAGAACATGCAGTTCCTGGCAGTGGGCTGATTGATGGTGCTCACGGCGGAGCCTAATTCACACCGAGGGGTGAAAAACATCAAAGCCTCATTAACAAGTAAAAGGTCTTTTAGAGACCTGTGAATAACTCGGGTGTGGCTGTGTGTATGTCCCTGAAGCTGTTTCAGCCGGGCTCACATACACAATCTGGGGGGGAGAGGGGAGCTGGGGGAGGAGGCTGTAGTGTAGCCCTTTGAGTTCACTGGAAGTTGCGCGCCTGGAATGTGGGTCCCGTGACACGTCCCATAAATCATTGGTTCAAGTCCCAGGAGCCCTCATACCTTGCGCCTGTGTGGGAGAAATGTGCCTGAGAGTCCGGTCTTCATGGTGAGATGTTGTTACAGCCTATCTGTCCCCTCCACCCCCCGCCCCCTGCAGGGAGGCACAGAGATGCCCTCCCATGAGTTGGAAAGAAGAAGGAAGAAGACGCAGAGAGATACTGACCCCCCCCCCCCCCCACACACACACATGAGAGAGGCACAGAAAAGGTGGGTGGATTATTGATGGGTGGATGGATGGATGAAAGGATGAAAGGATGGATGGATGCGTGAAAAGGTGGGTGGATGAATGATGAGTGGATGGATGAAAGGGTGGATAGATGGATGAAAGGATGGATGGATGAAGGATGGATGGAAGGATGAAAGGGTAGATGGGTGAAGGATGGATGTATGGATGGATAAAAGGTTGCATAGATGAATGATGGATGGATGGATGTGTGAAAAGATGGGTGGATGAATGATGTGTGAATGGATGGATGAAAGGGTGGATGGATGAAGGATGGATGGAAGGATAAAAGGGTGGATGGGTGAAGGATAGATGTATGGATGGAAGGATGAAAGGGTGGAAGGATGAAGGATGGATGGATGGAAGGATGAAAGGGTGGGTTGATGGATGAAGGATGGATGTATAGATGGATATAAGGTTGCATGGATGAATGATGCATGGATGGATGTGTGAAAAGGTGGGGGGATGAATGATGGGTGGATGGATGGATGAAAGGGTGGGAGGATGGATGTATGGATGAAAGGGTGGATGGATGAAGGATGGATGTATGGATGGAAGGTTGAAAGGGTGGATGGATTAAGGATGGATGTATGGATGAAAGGATGAAAGGGTGGATGGATGAAGGATGGATGGATGTGTGAAAGTGTGGGTGGATGAATGATGGATGGATGGATTTGATGAGGTCTAACAGGCGCATTTATGGTTGTCAAAAGTTGATGATGAGGAGTACCAGTTTCTAGAAACTTTTGTCGGAAGGGGGTCCTTACGCCTGAAAAAGTTTTTACAAGGGGGTCTCGGCATCAAAAAGTTTGAAGACCTCTGTCCTAGAGGTAGACCAGAGTGGTCCATATGTAGAAGGTGAAGTGAATTGCCACCCAGTATCATTTTTGAACAATACCTGTGCTACAGGCTCCACGGTTTGTGTGATGGAAGTTCCATACCTACCCCTCTCTGGGAATGAAATCCAAGGTGAAGGCATCTCAAATAGACAAATAAACAATCAAATTTCAGCTAATGTCCCTGTAAAGACTGAGCCAATTGAAAATACCTATGAGTTTATAATATTTGTCACAAGTCCTGTTAAGTTACAGGCAAGGAGTCTTTTTTGTGCAAAACTAATTGCACAATTTTCTGTACACCAGCTGGAGTGGCAATTCAGACCCAAGTCGTGGACGCTGACTTTAAAATAAATTTACAAGAGTCAGATGTCTGTGTGTTCCCTGTTGTGACAAAGGAAGACTTGCCTCCTGATTTAAAATGTTCAGTAAGTGATGAGGATTTGAATTTTACAGGCAGACATTGGACTGATAAAAAGTGCAAAGCCAGTGAAAGTGGTGACTCCAGATGCAGTTTATCCCCTAATGCCACAATACAGTATTATTCCAAAAGGCAGTGTCAGGAATGACCCCAGTGATAAACTAAATGATAAAGCAGGGCATTTTGAAGATAGTCCTGATAAGTCTTTGCAATTTACCTTGTATTCGACTTCAAAGGGCAACTAAAAATGGAGAATTGTACAGAACCTTGGAAGAGTTAATAAAATTGCAGTCCAATCGTGTCCTGTGGTACTGAATCCTGCTGTAATCCTTTTCCAACTTCAATCCTGTGCAGGACGATTCATAGTCATCGACTTGTGCCAAGCATTCTTTTCAATTCCCCTACATGAAGACAGTCTATTTCTTTTCGTATTTAAATTTTCGAATACAATTTTGATTTGGTGTAGGACTCCTCTAGGGAATAGAGAAAGCCCCTTGATCTTTAATCAGCCATTGAAGAAAAATCTGAAGTCGACTTCTAAAACAAAAGAAATCTGCAGATTAGATACAATGGCCCTGTTGAACCATCTTTAAGAGAATGTGCATAAGGTACCTCATAGCAAATTCCAGTCCTGGCAGTATTTGGAACATCATATTAGGAAAGGAGTGAGGGAGGTGTCCAAAGATCACATCTCTGCAACTCTTGGAAGGAAATCATACACAATACAAAGAGAGGTAGCGATGTTCCTGGGAATGGTTGGCTACTATCTCCAGTGTATTCCTAACTTTTCGCCAGTGGCAAAGCCTCTACACAGGCTTCACACCATGATGTGAATGATCCGGTAACTTGGGAAGATGAATGATTTACTAAAGCTTAGAGACTATCTCTGTAGCACACCAGCAGTGAGCAGGGCAGGCTATAAGAGGGATTTCTCTCTCCTCTGTTGTGAACCTGATGGATGCACATTGTCTATGTTGGCACAGACCCATGGAGAAGTGAATCGGCCAGTGCCTTACTTTTCAGCCACACTAGATCCTGTGGCACTTCCTGGTTGCCTGAAATCAGTCGCTGCTGTTTGTTCAGGCATCCAGCAGAGTGAATAGATTGTGATGGGTTACACCCTTATTATAAGGCTCCTTATTCAGATGAGAATTAGCTGACTCGTACTCTAACTCAGCATATGACATACAACTGTTTGGCGAGATACGAGCGAATAATCTTGGCGACTTTAAACATCTCTATCCGAAGGTGCAATAAATCAACAACTTCAGATCAGGATGATGAAGAAGGAGATTTCAGAACATCATTGTGAGAGCAGCCCCACATCTAGTATTGTGGAAGCTTCCAACTTAAGAAATGTAACCTCAGCACAAGTAGCTAAATTGATTGCCTTAACCAGAGTGTGCTCTGTTGCCTATTATTTGAGTGTTACCATGAACACTGTCAGCCAGTATGGGTTTGGCGTTGTTCATGATTTCAGTCAGTGATGGTTGCCAAGTGGTGTTATGACCTCCTCTGGTTCGTCCTTTCATAATGGGCAGTACATTTTAAATTTCCCTAGAGCACCTTGGCTAGCTATTGCAATTTCTGTTGTGAATTGTGCTGCATAGAAAAGTGGTGACAACATGATCACATTGGGCAACAGATACACCAATCAACTGGCAAAATATTGTATGCTTGAGTCCAGCTCATTCAATCTAGAGATGAATCATGTAAACATGACTGTGACATCATAACCAACATATTGGCAACAACAATCCAGATATTCAATAAGGTCAGAAGGGAACTCCAACACGAAGCACCCGAAAATTAGAAGAAAGATGAGTAAGGAAGATGCACCAAAGATGCTGTACTTGAGTCGCAGATGATGGGAGGTGTGTCCTGCCATTGTCTCTGTTATTTTCAATAATCTGATATTTGCAATGGTCCAATACTTCCATGGTCCTGCTCATGTTAGAAGAGATGGGATGATTCGTACATTTTATAAATATTAGTTTAATATCAATTCTGGGTCCATGGCAGAGAGTTTTAGTCAGCAATGTGATCCAGCGTCACTATAGAAATTCTGCCTCACATGCGTCACCATTCACTACCTAATACTCACCAAACTAATCAATATCTAGGCCCATGCAACCGGGACAGAATATCATGAAGCTTCATCATATGGCCTAATTAATCACACTATTATTCTCATATGTACATATTTATAACTGCAGTTCAACATTTTATTCATAGATTTAAAAGAAAACTTCTAATTAGACCATGAGGCCAATGGAATTAAGCTAATGGTAACAACTCAATAATCAAGTCCAGCTTGACGTTTTAAGTCTTTTATTTTTAAAGTTTCATAATTTCAAAATCCTTATTAGCTGATGTATTAATTCCAAGCATTTTATTTAATCAGTTTTATTCATTAAATCATTGGCTCAAAAGGTCTGGCACTTCAACATTGCATAGCATAATGAATTAAAGAAAATATCAACCCTAATCCCTAAGTTAGCTTTCTGACCTCAAAAGGAAAACAATTTATTAAGCCTTACGTGTCCAAAGGAAAACGGACAGCACTTCGCCCTCAGGAAACAGTCAGCCCCGCTCCCCTAAAGAGGCTTAACTTTTATACCTTTCTGACTCACTAATCTAACTAAATGTTATATTTTAGTAAAATACAGCAACCTAATTGGTTGTCAACCATCAGACCACCGAGAGGCCAACGCATAATTTCTGGTGACATCATTATGTCATTGTCCATTGACACGAAGCAACACTGACTTCCCAGAGTCGCAACATTTAACTAAATGTTCAATTTTATTTCCTCCAGGAATTTAGCCAAGCTGCCTCTACACGCTTCCTTGGCCTTGACGCTTTTGCTTTCGGAGCTAGATGCACTGAACGTTCATTGTTTGAGCTTCTGCACATTTCCGTAGAAGTTTTTTAAATGACAAGATTGTCCGTCGCGCTCTGCTCCTTTTGTCAGGCCAACCAACTTTTCATTAGCACTAGGCCCTAAACTTTTCACTCGAGCTAGTATTTAAACAAACACAATAAGGTGATTAATTCAAGTAAAATAAACCCTTCTGTTACCCACCCTACCATTGCTAATAATTAACCCATTAATAAATGTCTCTCTAGCAGAAGCAAACAGATAAAGCAGCACAATTAATATCTACCATTCTTCATAATGTCCAGTTGAAGTCTTCATGTATCTGAAAGAGTAAAAAGATGATCGAATAATACACAGACGAACAGTCACGACATTAGACAAACATATAAGCACACATAATAAAAGCACATGCCATAAAATGATCAGCCGCATTTAATTGTGACAAGGACAATAGTACGAACAAGACAATATTAATCATGTGTTACATGACAAACTTGCAAATGCAACAAGAGCACATATCATTAGACCCGCGTGTTTGTGTGTGAATGCAATTTTACTCTAGGTTGAATTAATTATACAAAACGTACAACAACTTATTAATAAATTAGTTCATGTTACAGAGAATTAATTTTGCGAGTCAGAATAAAATAATTTGTGAAACTCGCTCCATCAACTTCCTCATCTGGTGATTTAAAAATATCCAAACAACACCCAAAAATTTCAGGAAAATTTTGAACCCAATTTAGAGACATCACACTTTGAATTCTCTCGGTATTAGTCTCCCTAAACCCCTGTTTCTGCTGACTGGTCATCTCCTTCAAACTGAGCCCTTCGCATTTCTTCTAACTCATATTCCTTCTCCTGTTCCTTTCTGAGTTTGTAAATCCTCCTCTTTTCCTTCTGATGCTTCTTCCTCTTGTGAATCATGCAACTAATTTTTAGCAACATTATCACTATAATGATGACAATTACTGGATAGAGCACTTTGCCAATGATGGAGCTTCCAACTTCTGAAAACCATTCTTTTATTGCCTCCATTCTTTTGCCTATTTGTTCTGTGAAACTTTCCTCTTCCAGGGGTTCTATCTCTTCGTGAAATTCAGTAATGTTTTTAATAAGTGACTCTATATTCCGACTCTTGTCAGGAATATAAGTACGACAATGCTGGACATGTAAGACCCCACAGACTCCTCCCTCTTTTGCAAGCAGAATGTCTAACGCAAGACGATTCTGCATAACCATGCTTCTGGTAGCAACAAGTTCTGTATTGACTAATTGGAAACCACTTGCAGTATCTGTTGACAATCTATCTACAATTGTAGAAACTTTTCTGATTTTGATTGAATTCATAGTAATTCCCACCATAGGAATGACAGCACCAAAGATGTCTCCCAGGACGTCTGTAAAATGTTCTCTTTTGTACCTATTCAGGTGTTCACCAAATTCAAAGGTACCCTTTTCATTTCTGTCAACATGAAAAAAATTTGCGAAAAACTAATCCAAGATAGCATGTACCATACCAATGGTCTGGGAGGCTAAAATATGCCTTATTGCCACAAATAAAATAAATTCCAGGAAAAATTGGATCTTTCCCACCTTTAAATCCCCATCCCCATACAATACGATAGGTATCCTCACATTGACTAGCACCCACAAAGAAGTTATCATAAAGAGTGTTATCTCTCCTAATGCAAAATTTACCACTAACTGGTTCATCTATGTGTATAGCAGCATTTGTATTAACACCATTAAGCTTAGCGTCCTCCATTTGCCAGTACTTTGACTTGGCATGTTTAAGCATCTCATTTCTCTTATAAACAACCCTTCTCTCCTCAACCATGTTCAGGAAAATCTTTTCTTCTGCTCTCATTTTGCATGTTAAATTATTTCTATAAGCATACTCGTAGTTGAGTTTGTTAGTAACTAAAAAGAATTCCCTCATCTGTTTCGCAGGCCTAACTTTGTTTAAGCTATTTACAATTTTGAGATTTGCAAAAACCTCATCAAAGTCTGAGTAATAATACTCCAGATGACCAGTTTGATAAAACAAGCTAGCAATTACACTGCAAGTAATGCCATAAGTGAGAGGTAACATATTGTAGGTAACCCCCTCTGAAACAGAAGCAGGCAGCTTCACACAGACATAACAATCTTTAACGTTCATTACTTTAACATATTCAGACAGAAGCCTTGAAAATGAATTGCTTGAGAAATCTCCAACAGATCTATCTTGATGGATCTCTGGATTATGCTCAATAACTCTGCTAGACTTGCCAGCATGTTTCTCATGTTTAGTCTCTACCTTGCTTGTTATATTAGTCTTGAGTTTTTGTTTGTCAATACCAAAAGGGTAAACTACAGCTAATATTAACCAAACTAAAATTAATAAAACCACACAAATTGAAGACATTTTGCAACATCTTCTCAGTATTGAACACCTTGAAGTGTCTGAACTAGGCATTCTGAAAAACAATCAAAATTGAAAAACAAAAAAATTAAAATAATGTGAAATGTGAATTAACTAAAATGTGAGTAAACTATAAACTATATACCCCCTTTTAAAATTTCTTTTATTTTTAGAATAAAACCCTAAACAGCTTTTCTTCGACCTTGTGTCACATAAATATGTGCTTTCCAACTAAACACAATTTCTTCGACCTAAAGTCACCTAACACATTTTCTTCAGCGTTATGCCAGGAAACAAAACCCTTATCTAAAATGTAAACAATATCAATCTTTGTCACTAGCTTCTTCCAAATCTTCTTGGCTACTGCTTTCCACCTCAACAATTGGCGGTATTATAATATAGGTCCACTCTGGGGACTTATACTTTTGATTTGGCTTTATTACTCTTTTTGTCTTTCGAGTGATCACTTCAATCTTTTTATTTTTGTTTTTCTTATCAGAGTCACCTCCCTGACTAGAAATTTCGTTAAGCTGCTCTTTTGATTTCTTCACAAGTTTGAATTTCAAATTATCCTCAGGCCAAATAACTCCTTTCCTCAGGATCTTTTTCTTTGGCACGTTTTCATTATATTCAGCTTTCCAAGCTCTTTTTCAGAATTTTCTTATTTCAGATTCTTCATCACTCTCATCAGTGTCTGTGTCTGAGACTTCAAATCTGTACCTAGGAACTTCTTTACTCGGCAGCTTCACTCCATTAGGAACAATATCCTTACAGCTGGTACTTGGTAATTCTTCCTCTTCTTCAGGAATCACCTTCAGCTTCCCAGGTTCAGGCTTCTTGCTCCTGCACACAGAGTTACTTCTTTGCTTTTCAATACTCTCCTGGATTTGATTTTCGTCTTGCTCAGAATCTTCTGCTCCTGAATCTCCCTTTTCTTCTTGAGATTCTTTTTCTAGCAGGTCTTCATCAAAACCTCGATCTCCAGTTTCGATATTCAGATCTTCTTCATTCAAGTTCTGACTCTCATCTAGATTTTCTTGATGTTGATTTTCTTGCTGATCATCAGACTCGGGATCTTCTGGATCTCCTTCTGAATCTGAATCAGTTGTCACTTCACTGTCTTCATCAGGATTTTCAGGAGGTGGTACACAAATTGTGTGGCTCGCATGCACCCACCCTTTCAGCCCTTTGCACTTTAAAGCATTTGTTGTGACCAAAATGACTTGCCTTGCTTTTTGCCACCTTGGTACTAAACAGTTTCTTCTCCGATGAACTTTGGTCCTCACCCAGTCTCCAGGCAACAAATCATGCGCGTGCACTTTTTCCTTTGAGATTACATCTGTTCCCACCTGATGAAATACAGAATTAACTATATCAGATAGATTCTGACAGTATTCAATGATTGCACTTTCATTATTACTTAATAGTTTGCCAACTGGAACAAATGCTTGCCTCATTACTCTACCCATTACAATATCATGGGGACTAAGGCCTGTCTTTTTCTCTGGAGTGCTTCTTAATGACATCAGAACAAGTGGAAGAGCACTTTACTCCTGTAGCTAGACACATTTTTGAAATTCTGTTTTTGATAGTTCCATTTATCTGTTCAACAACACCTGATGCTTCTGGTCTGTATGCACAATGCAGCTTTTGCTCAATGTTTAAAGCTTCACAATTCAGTTTCATCAATCTATTTTCAAAATGGGTTCCACAATCACTTTCAATGGTCACTGGAAATCCGTACCTAGGTATGATCTCCCTCAAAAGCAATTTTGCCACAGGGACTGAGTCATTGTGACGAGTTGGGAAAGCTTCCACCCATCTTGAAAATAGACAAACAAACACAAGCACATATTTTAACCTGTTGTGCATCGGCATTTCAATGAATTCCATCTGCAATCTGGTAAACGGACCACCCTCCCGTCCTATGGTTCCCCTGCTTACAACAGTTTTCCTATTTGGATTCATCTGTTGACACGTCAAACATCTTTGGCAAAGTGACTCTGCAATGATTCTAAATTTTGGACTGAACCATGTTTCTCTGAATAGTCTATTCATAGAATCTCTCCCCAAATGCCCTGGACCATGGTACATCCGTGCCATGTCAGCAATCATGCAGTCTGGTAATACAGGCCTTCCATCTTTGTAAACCCAAATTCCATCTTCCTCTCGCTGTCTGCATTCTTTTTTTAACCATGTGTTTTTCTCTTCATCATCTGCCTCATCCTGTAATTCTTTTACCTCCTGCCATGTTTCAACTACAGAAATTAGCATGAGAGAATTCAACATGTGACTTTTGTCTTTTTCCCGATTGATTGAATAATTGTTCTTTGCGCAGTACTTTGCAATTTCGTCTGCATATGCATTTCCCTTAGTGATGTAATCATCACCTTTCTTGTGAGCTGCACATTTGACAACAGCAATTTGCTCTGGCAACTGAATGCCATCGATCAATCTCTTGATCAGTTTTGTATTTCTGTTTGGCGTACCAGCAGAGGTCAAATAACCTCTTCGAGACCATAGCTGTCCATAGTCATGAACTACGCCATATCCATACTGACTATCAGTCACTATGGTTACCTTTTTGTCAGCTGCCTTTTCACAAGCTCGAATTAGACCAATTAACTCGGCAATTTGAGCAGAACGAATTCCATCAAGAGGTGAACCTTCAACAACATCCGAAACTGTACACACCGAATATGCTGCTCTCAGAATCCCTTCATCAGTTCTCAAACAGGACCCATCCACAAAGTACACTAAGTCTGATTCAGGCAAAGGAACATCTTTTATGTCCTGTCGTGGTTTTGTACAATAATCTACAACATCCAGGCATTCATGATCAATGTCATTTTCATTAATTACCTCAGTAACAACTCCATCTGGTAACAGTGTGGAAGGATTCAAGTTAACACATCTCGCAATTGAGACGTTATCTGACCCCAGAATTGTTTTTTCATATTTTGTCAATCTGCTACTTGTCAAATGTTGAGTTTTATTTCTGGTAAGAAGAATTTCAACTGAATGAGGTACATATACTTTTACAGGAAATCCCATAATGATACCCTCACTTTGTTCAAGACTTACACTTGTTGCAGCCACTGCTTTTAAGCAACCTGGCAAAGCTTTTGCAACAGGATCCAAAACAGCTGAGAAATATGCAATTGGCTTTCTCAGTTTTCCATGTCTTTGAATCAACACAGACAATGCACATCCTTCCCTTTCACTACAGTACAGTTCAAATTCTTTCTCATAGTCTGGCATACCCAGAGCTGGAGCTTCACATAAGCTTCTTTTTAATTGTTCAAAAGCCTCCAGTTCAATTTTTGACAATTTGATTAGATCTTTTATGTCAGCTTTTGTTAGTCTTTGAAGTGGTTTTGCAATTACTGAAAATCCACTAATCCATTGTCGACAGTAACCAACCATTCCCAGAAACATTCTGACCTGCCTTTGTGTTGTCGGAGGCTGAATTGCTCGAATCATTTTAATTCTTCCAACTGTCACTTTTCTTGTTTCTTTTGCAATTCTGTGACCAAGATACTTTACTTCTTGTTTACAAAACTGCAATTTTGCAGGTGACACTTTATGTCCTTCATCTGCCAAACGATTTAAAAGAGTAATGGTATCAGTAACACAATTTTCTCGTGTTTTTGCTGCCACGAGCAAATCATCAATGTACTGCACCAGTGTGGAATTACCAGGCAATATCAGATCTTCCAGAGATTTCTTTAATAACTGATTAAAGATAGACGGACTCTCAGTATACCCTTGTGGGATACAGCAATAAGAGCAAGGGTACTCCGTATTTTGTTTGAGGTCAAGAGGTGGGAGTAGCAATTAGCACAAAGACACAGGGAAAAACCTCATATTGTGACCTAAATATCATTCAACAATTTTGGCAGTTAAGTCAGTTATTTATACATAGGATGCATCTCATGACACAATATACTTCTCACATATTTGTTTTTTTTTTCATTTATTCATCATTATACAAAAATATATACTTTTTTGAGTTTTCTGCAGTTTTCTTTCACATAAAAAACATAATAAATACAGCTAAATACCAATTAACGTGCGCTTGTTGAGGTGCAACATATTTACTGAAGTTGATGTTCTAGATAGAACCCCTCATTTTTCTTTTATGTACAGATATGAACATTCATCCCAGCATACATACTCACACTTTCTCACATACAAACAACAGTGACAAAATACATAATTAATTGCAAACTTTGTGGTGATATATTATCAATGTCCAATACAAGACTCCTCGTAGTGTGGTTTCAGTCTATCTTAAATCGTGAAACAATCTATATATTCTTGTTGTAATCTCTGTTTGGATTTCTTTTCCAGTTTAGTTCTTATGATCTTTCAATTTGTCTAATTCGAGGGTCTTTGTATGCGTACGGCCTACGTACGTTTCGGTGATATTTGATTTGGATTCACCTTCTTCAGGGCCAACTTGGACTAAACAAATGTATGCAAATAGTCAGAAACCGTGGGGTTCTCTTAATCTTAGTGTATAAGGTCGTAGAGTAGAATTGATCTGCTGAGGCTTTAATAAGGCGCTTAGTTTTGGCGGCTGATTACAATTCTTTAGAGGGCACGTCCGTGTATGGCTGTGGTCTTTCAGCACTTAAGGAGGATTTAATTATTTGCTCCCAAGGGGAGTTGAGGAGTTGTCATTTGAGGCTCCTATATCAGAGGAGGCAGTATTCCCTATAACGTATTATCTGTTCTTTTTTAGTTTTTGTAATACCACAGAAGGAAACATGTGCCGCAACTTGGTTTGAACAGTTGCTCGCGTCCAGTCCTACCGGGGTGCCGTCCGCCGTGTCTCTGCCACAGACAAAAAAGTGATCTTCTGATGAATCACTCTCTTCTTTATCTTTCAACCAAAATTGAGAAGCATTTGACATGTTAACTTTTGACACATTATTCACCAAATTACCTCCACAGAAACCTGTTTCAGGTGAAAATCTCTGAGCATTAGCACTATTAGGGAATGGTGCTTGTGGTACCTGACTCTGCTGAATTTGGCTCTGCTGTATCTGGCTCTGCTGAATCTGGCTCTGCTGATTTGCTATCTGTCGCTGTAGCTGTCGCTGCTGACTTAACTCGTTTAACTGTTGCTGTAGCTGTTGCTGTTGCTGCTGATTTAACTCACACTGCACCTGTGGATTCAATGAATTATATTTAAAATTTCTGGGCGGGTTTTTACACTCGCGCTTCCAGTGTCCAATCTCACCGCAATTAAAACATGGGAGCTTTTGTTTTAGCTCTTCAACATTTACATTAAATTTAGACTTGTTATTATTATTGAAATTGTTCTTGAATTTCCCTTGATTCTGCTGCTGCATAGAAGCTAACTGCTGTTGTTGCTGCTCTGCTACCTTCACTTGTGCCCACATCGCCTTTTCCTTAAGATGTTTTCTGCTTTGCATCTATCTCATCACTACAATATTTTGCCTTTCTCAGGATGCCATCAACTGAAAGTGATTGCCAGCACACAATTCCATTTCTAATCATATCGCCAATTTCAGGTCTCAGGCATAAACAAATCTGTAAATAAAGTGGCTCATGCCCTTTTCACTTAATTTTCCGTAGCTACTGTACTGTTTGAAGACTAACAGTAACCTTTCATAAAATGAATGAACTGATTCTTTTGGTTCCTGGTTTGTTCTGTCAATTTTAACCCAGTCCACTTCTTTCGGGGGAATTTTCCCTTTCAGCCAGTAAATTACTTTATTATAGATGTCCATGACATCTTTTGATGGGGCACCTGTAACCGGGTCTCAGGCAGGTTCTTCTTTTGGCCAATCCACAGAAATTTTGCATTCTGTCCAAAGATCTGATGGGACAACAATGTCAAAAAATCCATCCAGATCAATCCACAGAACCTTTGACACTTTTATAAATCTGTCTACCTGACGATACCACTCAACTGGCTTCTCTCTCAAACGTGGGAAATCATTGGTAAACAACAGAATATCCTGTCTGGACCAAGGAACATGTACATACCCTCCTCCTGCTATTTCCCTCATTGGAAATTCTGAAACCACTTCATTTCTCAACCTTTTGTCCTGTTCTTTATTCTTTGACCATTTTATTCTCCATTTATCTAATTCGCCTAATTTTCTGAGAAAACTTATTAATTCTTTTATATGGGCCATTCTTCCAGCAGGATTGAGATTGTCAATATCTCTTTCAGAAAAATCCACTCTGTAGTGTTTCTGTAAATGTTTCTGTTTACTCAAATAAATTTCTAATTCAGCAGCCATTTCTTCCAGTTGTTCATACCTGTTTTTTGTTTTCCACTGAATACTTTTGCAAATAAAAAGAAGTTCATCATCCTGATACAATTTCAAATTGTCATTACCAATTGTGCCAATAATTAATTCCTCCAAATCAGCTTTTAATTTTGCAACATCAAGCTTTTTATAATCCGGAGCTTCAGGGGACATTGCATTTTGAGTTAAATCTATTCTGTTTAACTTTTCTCTGACAAACCTGAATCTGATTCTGCCACAGATGGGGTTTGCGAACCTGACAGACTTCCATTTAAAGTTAAATTTGGCATCATAGATTTTTCTCTATGTATCTCTGAAAGTTCCGAATAAAATCTCTCAGCCACTTTTTGAATTTCTGCATTTAATGGAACTGTCAAAGCAGAATGTCTATTTTCTCCCTGATCGAAAACTGGTACAACAGGACCAATAGTTACTAGTACTGTCACTGCTTCCATGCTTTTTGTCAATTGTTGAATCAAATCTTCCTTCGCTTTATTATAACTAGAAATTTCTGGCATGTCAGCATGTATTCTTTCCTGATTTCTCACAAAATTATTTTCCTGTTGGGGAAATCTATTTTCTCTAAGTGTACTACAATTATTTACTGACCCTACTCTTTCAGGTAATTTTAAAAATCTAGGAGAGCCTTCCTCTGCTTCTCTAGGAGGTGCACTTGGAGAAGTTCCTGTAGAAACTCTCGGGGTAGATTGAGAACCTGCTTGATAAGGTGGCGGTTTGCGTTTAGTAGCATAAATGTCTTCTAAAACTGCATCATCTAATTCCTCATCAAGTCTTTTTCCAGCTTTCTTTTGTTCTAGATCTTCAGTAATCATTATTCTCACTGGGTACAGACCATCATACATGTCTGCCTTTCTCCAGCGTCTCACTTTGTCTTCATGTGTTTCTCTATTTAGAATATACTTAGAATTTCTTGGTGCCAAGCATTTGCTTTCACGCTCAAGTTCCATCATCTCGACCTCCCATTCAACTAATGCCTCAAATTGTGTAGGTCTAGGCTTCGGTACAAGATCCATCATTTTTCCTCTCAAGTTTCTCAAAACTTTCATATTAAATGACCCATCGTCTGGCCAGGCTAATACGCCATAATTTCTAGTGTAATGCATCCAATTGTCAAACCAAAATACAGTATGATAGCCATATTCACCTTCTAAATAAGCTGCGGTGTTTTGTACTTATGAAGTAATTTACCACCACGCGTTTCAATTTTCTTGTCAGGTTTAAAATAAGTTTTCACTTTCTGAAACCATGAAGGCTTCTTTATTTCACTATCGTTCCAATAACTCATGTTTTAAATCAAAATCGTTTATTCCGTAAGCTTCGAAATGTTCTCTTGGTGTTCCGCTATTCTAGCCAATCCGTACGCGAAAGACACCAACAAGCCAATCAGGTTAAGCCACGTCACCACCTTGCTCAGCCAATAGAAATACAGTATTCAGAACTGACCAATCTCGTACCAGCTTGTCACTGTCACGTGAACCAATCAGTGCACTTTCTGTGACGTATGTCAGCCAATCACAGCGCAAACCGAAATGACGTATGCTGCCGCTGCAGCTTCTCTGCGTGTTACTCCGTAAACTCACCCCTCCTTTACAAAGCTTTTTCACGGCGCCATTTTAAGCAAACCTTTCCAATGAATTTTAATTAGTAACTACAAATAAACAAACCACTTGTCTGTTTCGCTAATAAAGTGATAGTTTTACAAACATTCAGAACTCTCACTTCGCATAAATAGACAACGCTATTTCTATAGATCATTCGCGCATACATACGAAAACCCTAATCATACACACACAAGATCTTGGCAGGACTTGAACCAACCACAGAAAACGTCAAATGTTAATAAGAATAGACAACGCTATCTTACCCTTCACTCAAGCTTGGATAAATCCTATTACTCTCTTCACAAAAAGTTTTAAAACAGGCTCACCAGGTCCCTATGCTTAATGCTACGATTTCATAGGCAATCCTCACTATAACATTCAACCAGTCATATCTAACGTCCCTAAACTTGTGTTGTACGTCCACAACACGTGATATATTCTATACCACAATTTTGAAACAGAACAAATGCACTGTGTAACTCTTCTAGTCACACTACTCTTTGCCGGCAAATAACAAGGAATTTTTCACACTGCTGGAAAAAATCCTTTTCGACTACATACAACAAGTGGACAGACCTATCAACATTTTTTAGACATGTATCCTATGTAATTTACATGTAACATGTATGTTACCATAGTAACCGGAATCTGCTACCAAAAGAATTGATCCAGCGTCACTATAGAAATTCTGTCTCACATGCGTCACCATTCACTACCTAATACTCACCAAACTAATCAATATCGAGGCCCATGCAACCGGGACAGAATATCATGAAGCTGAATCATATGGCCTAATTAATCACACTATTATTCTCATATGTACATATTTATAACTGCAGTTTACGTTTTATTCATAGATTTAAAAGAAAACTTCTAATTAGACCATGAGGCCAATGGAATTTAGCTAATGGTAACAACTCAATAATCAAGTCCAGCTTGATGCTTTAAGTCTTTTATTTTTAAAGTTTCAAAATTTCAAAATCTTTATTAGATCATTTATTAATTCCAAGCATTTTATTTAATCAGTTTTATTCATTAAATCATTGGCTCAAAAGGTCTGGCACTTCAACATTGCATAGCATAATGAATTAAAAAAAATATCAACCCTAATCCCTAAGTTAGCTTTCTGACCTGAAAAGGAAAACAATTTATTAAGCCTTACGTGTTCAAAGGAAAACGGACAGCACTTCGCCCTCAGGAAACAGTCAGCCCCGCTCCCCTCAAGAGGCTTAACTTTTATACCTTTCTGACTCACTAATCTAACTAAATGTTATATTTTAGTAAAATACAGCAACCTAATTGGTTGTCAACCATCAGACCACCGAGAGCCCAACGCATAATTTCTGGTGACATCATTATGTCATTGTCCATTGACACGAAGCAACACTGACTTCTCAGATTCGCAACATTTAACTAAATGTTCAATTTTATTTCCTCCAGGATTTTAGCTAAGCTGCCTCTACACGCTTCCTTGGCCTTGACGCTTTTGCTTTCGGAGCTAGATGCACTGAACGTTCATTGTTTGAGCTTCTGCACATTTCCGTAGAAGTTTTTTAAATGACAAGATCGTCACGTCGCGCTCTGCTCCTTTTGTCAGGCCAACCAACTTTTCATTAGCACAAGGCCCCAAACTTTTCACTCGAGCTACTATTTAAACAAACACAAAAAGGTGATTAATTCAAGTAAAATAAACCCTTCTGTTACCCACCCTACCATTGCTAATAATTAACCCATTAATAAATGTCTCTCTAGCAGAAGCAAACAGATAAAGCAGCACAATTAATATCTACCGTTCTTCATAATGTCCAGTTGAAGTCTTTATGTATCTGAAAGAGTAAAAAGATGATCGAATAATACACAGACGAACAGTCACGACATTAGACAAACATTTAAGCACACATGATAAAAGCACATGCCATAAAATGATCAGCCGCATTTAATTGTGACAAGGACAATAGGACGAACAAGACAATATTAATCATGTGTTACATGACAAACTTGCAAATGCAACAAGAGCACATACCATTAGACCCGCGTCTTTGTGTGTGAATGCAATTTTACTCTAGGTTGAATTAATTATACAAAACGTACAACAACTTATTAATAAATTAGTTCATGTTACAGAGAATTAATTTTGCTAGTCAGAATAAAATAATTTCTGAAACTCGCTCCATCAAATGCATCAGGTGCAAGCAGTTAAATGCCAGCAAAAATACAGTTGTGATCTCGAGTCACATAGGGAAGTCTGATGACCTATTTATTAAACTGCAGCTAGATTTTTGTGAGAGGCCTGTCTGCAATTAACTAAAATATATAGCAGTGGCATGATACAGGGGATCATAACTTACCTGAAGAACTACTCCCGAGGATCCTCATGGACACAATATCTCCTGTCAAAAGAGAGGGAAGCATTAAAGAGAAGAAAGGCACAAAACCAAGACAAAGCAAGAAAGCACAGACAATACAGAAATACTTCAGATTCTTCCTCTCCAGGCCTAAACACAAGAAGAGAAAGAAACTGAGAGAAGGAAGAGGAACAGAACAAAGAGGAAGACAGACTCTAGGATGGGGGAAGAGGAGCCCTGGAAGTGCCAGAGGAGGAGGAGGAGAGCACTAGAACAAGAGGCCCAGCGGAACCACAACGCGAGGAGACCCTGCCCATAAAAAAACTGTAGAAGCCCCTGAAGCCTTTCCTTCTATGAAGACTGGGAAGCCAACTGGTGCGACAAGGTCCAGAGCACATTCATTACCGTTCCACAACAAGATGGGAAATGCGACCGAAACCGCCACGTCCATGGAGGGACTTGGTTATCTCAGGTGGGTGTCTGGTTAAAAGCCTAGAAGCGGGATGTGGAAAAAAGGGGAAGGAAAGGGCTTATAAAATCCCTATCAAGATGAAGATCGGAAGTAATGAGAAAAGGGCAATTAATTAAGACCTAATAGCCCTGACTACATGTACTAAAGATCAGAGGAGAACATTCCAGAAAGAATCGGAGTTCATCTTTTTTTCCCTTGTATGTTTCTGTACTTGTTTGTTCTCTCTTCCTTCTGCAAATAAGATTTCAGTATAAGAGGGCCAGGAGTCTATGGAAACGTAAAAGGAAAACCAACTCTAAGAATTGTGAGTTGGAGAGCATTTTTATGAGCTTTTTTTGTGTGACATTTGTTTCTTTTACCAAAGAAGAGCAAGTTAGAGAAAAGTCTGGGACAAACCAAATCATACGACAGAGCAGAATGAAGAGCTTTTTCTTGGTTGTTGTTTATTTCCTTTTGGAACTTTTACTTACTATAGTTTTTGGTTCCTTCTAGGGTCCATCCTGTCTGGTGGTGTACCTGGGTAGAAAGAAGGGAGATAAGTCAAACCAGTTATCCTCTGAAGAAGCATCACAACCACATTCGGGCCACATATAGAACTGATATGCAAATTTGTGGAGATGGGTGAGCCAACAAACCAACAGGGATAGCGAGCCAGAACCAAGCGAAGTATCTGGCTCGGATCTTGGAGTCCGTGCGCAAGCCGAGCCCTGAAAATATTTGCTATGTAAATCATACACCAAACATGGAGTAAAATATGATAAGGTCTCTTCAAAATTCAAAATGTTTATTTCTTTACCAAATGGAAACTTTGACATTAATACATCACATTAGAGTACTTCAGTGAAAAGGGCTTTATTGAATGTGATAGTTTTAAAACATGAACCATTAGTGAATTGAAACACAAGGCACTTGTAATGCAAACCCTGTACGTGGCCCAGATTATTAACGAGCAACATTCCTTATGTTAAGGATTTGTCATTATTGCTTTTTGCACCTTAGGCAGATTTGAAATAGCACAAACTTGGCCCAAAGGTATTGGAGCACTTTACTTGAACATCCATTACATTACACAAGGTCACCATTCACTGTTTTATAGGGATGAGGAAATTAAGTGATTCGCCTGGAATCAGGATGTTGAGCCGATGCAGAGATTTGAACCTGGTTCCCCAGGTCCAAAGCCTTTAGTGCTGCCCTAACTCCACACCCAGGGCATGGGGAGACAGGCAGGCAGAAACACCAGGAAAGCTCAGCTCATTATGGGATCAAGGTTTCAACAGGACTTTAAGCTGAGCTAGAGCAAGGCTTCAGGCTCCAGCCTGGCTAAACTTTCAGTGGCTCGCTACCTCTATGAATTCTGAATGCTATACTTGAGCGATGTGATGCAGCAAATATAAAAGTAGCAAATCCATCTGGCTCACGCCCTCTTTAACTTTATGTTTTCCCTGATATCTCCAACCAACAGTAATCCAAAAGCCAACACAATAGTCTGCCTTTTTTCCATTTGGGTTGAAGAATACCCAGTTAGAAGGAGTGACAGCTTGACTGTAGCCAAACTATTGTTGAGGGAGTTGGCCCTAGATTTTGTATGCTAGTTTCTTTAGAATCAGAACGTGGCACACACTTTAAAAATAATATAATGGAGCTACTATGCATGGTCCTAAAAACCAACTAAATTACAGACCAGAAGCATTAGGAGCTGTTGAGCAGGTCAATAGTACGTTGCAATCCAGAATTGCAAAAGTATGCACCTCTACCAACTTAAGTTCACCCAATGTACTCCCACTTGTATTGATGAGTCACCAAAATATGCCAAACAAAAGAACATGACTCTCTCACCATAAAGTAATGATGTGATTTGATGTGATGTGGTGAGCCATGAGAATTCCTTTTGTTCCTGCAGCAGCACTGCACAGATGACATTGTTCTTGAGTACTGCCAAGAACTGGTTGATGTGGTGCGTTCAATCGCTTGTCAGGTCGACTCGGCAACACCACCTCCTTGGTGCCACAATCTCAACCCTCTAAACTGGTAAAGAAGCATGTTCGCAAGTCCTTTCTGGAGCCTTGCTTGACATGCCCTTACAAGGTGATCCTTGTGACAAACACTACTGTAAAATCAGCCAGATTGCCACATTGGATTCATGCGTTTCACATGAAGAGGGTGAGACAAGCTGATGAAGAAGTGGTGACTGCAGCATCTGGTTCATTAAGTCAGACCTCAGCCCGATGTGAGGATCCTAAAAGAGAAGAAGCCCATGTTGTGACTCTGCAAGATGAGTGATTGCGTATCAAGAGTGAGAGAGAGGACCAGAAAGCTAGTCCTTATCCCTGGGTTTATATGTGGTTTAATCAAAAGGAGACTAGCTCATGTGTTACGAAATTGACAAAAGTAGACTCTAGTATGTTTCGTCAGGGGGTGGGAACACCTGGTAAGTGTGCTCATGAAGCCCTCACCCACCAACCTAGTTGGTGGCATGCTTCATCATCGGGGCCACCCAGTGACACCTAGCGTGTCCCGGGTGTGCTTCGACGCCTGATTACAGCAGAGCAGGTATGTCGCTGAGTGTGCAGTGAAGAGTGTTATGAAAGTGATTTTAAAACGGCTTGGCGGGGGTCCCAGTACCCGAGGGTAAATTAAACTTTAATACCTGGGCCACCGTCAGCGGTTAAAAATAAGGCTGTTGGATGTTAGAGGTGAGTTACGACCTCCTACACCGAGTGGTGGGTCAACATGTTTCAGCCAGTGCCTTATGAATATGCTGGCTTTCTTCAGGACGTATATAAAAATGTGTATGTGATTGAACTAGTGGGTGTGTAATTCAGACTATGTGTATACACGCCCTAAAGTGTTTTTCTATGTGTGAGAGGGGGATTCCCTTCTCAAAACACCTGTACATTTAACATATATGGACAAGGACAAAACATACAAGGAAAAAAGAGAGAGTCACTAAAATGTATTGCATTATATACATCTGATTGCCGGCACTATAGCGAAAGGGGTGCTGCTAAGGACGGCTATAGTGTAATGGTATTGGTGGTACCATTAGGGTGAAGTTCGCACTTAGTTCGGGAGTGGAGTGGCTAAAACACGGTTTTCACATACATAGTGCATATGTGTGAGGAGGCGCAAGAGTTGATTCTTACGCTAGTTTTAGCAGTTTTTTGCTCCAAAGTTGAGAAGTGGCGAGGGGTTGACCCTGTGGGAAAGAAAGGTTTTGGCCATTCGCATTAGGAGACCTGTAGGGAAGAAAAGGTAGCACTTACCAGTTGTAGTGGTGGTTGTTTCTCATACTCACAGCTTTTCTGGGCAGGGCCTGCTCTGGACCTGTAGTACCTCCTTTGCATACCGGTAAATAATGGCCGGTTCTGCTGGGTGTTATATACTGTGTTTGATTGGATAATCATATGCACCTGCATAGTGGAGGCAAGAGTAGAAAGACTCGAATTGCCGAGTCATAGTGCCTAATCGGGCGCCAGGGCGTTGCTGTTATGCCACGTGAAGTAGGTGCGCATGCACGGAGCCCGTAGTAAGGAGTGCGCATGTGCGGGGCATCAGGGCGTTACAGTGCACTACGTAAGGTAGGCGCGCATGCGCCAAGCCCGTTGTTAGGAGTGCGCATGCGTGCGCGGTAGTGTTGTTTCCGCGCAACCACGTAAGGGTGAGAATGTGCAAAGTGCACATAGTAACTAGTGCACATGCGCTGGTGATGGAATTAACAGTGTGGATACAGTGTGCCTATATATGCGCTATGAGTGATAACGCAAAGGTGGCACTGATAAAGTTTATCATCATGGGGGCACCATGTGTCCCAATACTCAGAACTGTGGGGCTCTATCTCCAGAGGATATATGTTACAATGGGATTCTAGGGTTGTTATAATTAATGGGCAGACTACCCGCCCTGGGTTAATGATCGGTCATGTTATGGTATAGTTCCTGAAGACATGGTCATGTCAGGGAGTTCCATGGGATGGCATCGTTGAGGCCCTGGGTTGCTGTTGAAAGGCGATATATCCATCGCTGTTCTTTGTTCAGAAGTTTTTTGTCATTGTCACTTGTGCTCTCTGGGATTTGCTCAATGACAGTCCAGGTTAGGTCGTTGGGTGTGTGGCAGTGGGTGAAAAAGTGGCTGGTGAGTCTGCTAATGTTTTTCTTGCATCTTATGGTACTTCTGTGCTCTGTTATTCTTGTCTTGACTTTGCGTGTTGTCATACCGACATAGCGGAGACCACACGTGCATGTGAGTAGGTATATCACATTGCGGGACTTGCAGTTGGTGTGGTTTTGTTGAGTCCAAGTCTTATTGGGCTCCAAGTCCAGGGTTTTGGTGTGTGTGGTGAGGTGACACACGCTGCAGTCATTGCAGGGGTAATGTCCGGTGATCTTGGGGAGGCCCCAAGCGTTCAGGACGGTGTTCATAGGTTGCTTTGGTTGTGGTCTGGGTCGGGTGCTGACCAGTCGATCTTTCAGATTGTTGCATCGTTTGTAAGCAAATCTAGGGGTGTCCCATTTCCTCTGTCCAGAGTTGATTATTTTCCAGTGTTTTTTGATGACCTTCACTACTTCATTGGACGCTGTGTTATAGGTGGTGACAAAGGTGATGGGTTGTTCTTGGTTCCCCTTTGTGATGTTTTCAAGTAAGGCTTCACAATTTTGGTTCCTTGCCCTTTTCTGTGTTTTTCTGATGACGGATTTTGGGTAACCTCGGTTTCCAGTTTGGTGCAGTTTCTGCGTATGCGTAGAAACTGACCGAAGGGCAGATTCTCTCTGAGCGGGCGGGGATGGAAGCTCGTGAAATGGAGCAGTGAATTCCTCGCAGTTGGCTTGTAGTAGGTTGTGGTGACCAGGGTCCCGTCCTTGACTGTGATGTCCAGATCTAAGAAGGGTAGTTGGTTGTTACTAGCTGTGCTCGTAAACTTTAGATATGGGTCCCTGGTGTTAAGCCAGGTCATGAATCTGTCTAGGTCAATCTGGGATCCCTGCCAGACTAGCAGGATGTCATCTATATATCTGCGCCAATTCAGAATATGGTCACCAAAAGGATTGGTGTCTGTTGCTATGTGGGTGCGTTCAAAGTGGTGTACATACAATCCTGCCACGCTTGGGGTGAAAACGCTGCCCATGGATGTTCCATTTGTTTGTAAGTAAAAGGTGCCATCATACTCAAAATAATTTTCTTTTAGAGCTAGGGTTGCACAAGCCAACACAAAATCCCTCGGGGTGTGGTAGGGCCAGGGGGATTCCATTAGGATATCGTGAAGGACTGTCAGTGTGGCATCTTGGGGGAGGCTGGTGTACAGGCTCTACACGTCCAATCCTACCAGTACTTGTGTGCTGGTATCGAAAGCCATATTGTTTATGACCTGTAGGAGATGTTTGGTGTCTTTGATATATGTGGGTGTTCTTTGCACTAGAGGGTTCAAGAAAAAGTCACAGTACCGTGACAGTAGTTTCAGCAAGGAGTTTATGCCTATCACAATAGGTCTACCGGGAGGAGGGGTAATGCCCTTATGTACTTTGGGTACTGTGTAGAAGTACGGGATCCTGGTGTGCTGGGGGCATAAGTAATCTGATTGGATAATCATATGCACCTGCATAGTGGAGGCAAGAGTAGAAAGACTCGAATTGCCGAGTCATAGTGCCTAATCGGGCGCCAGGGCGTTGCTGTTATGCCACGTGAAGTAGGTGCGCATGCACGGAGCCCGTAGTAAGGAGTGCGCATGTGCGGGGCATCAGGGCGTTACAGTGCGCTACGTAAGGTAGGCGCGCATGCGCCAAGCCCGTTGTTAGGAGTGCGCATGCGTGCGCGGTAGTGTTGTTTCCGCGCAACCACGTAAGGGTGAGAATGTGGAAAGTGCACATAGTAACTAGTGCACATGCGCTGGTGATGGAATTAACAGTGTGGATACAGTGTGCCTATATATGCGCTATGAGTGATAACGCAAAGGTGGCACTGATAAAGTTTATCATCATGGGGGCACCATGTGTCCCAATACTCAGAACTGTGGGGCTCTATCTCCAGAGGAGATATGTTACAATGGGATTCTAGGGTTGTTATAATTAATGGGCAGACTACCCGCCCTGGGTTAATGATCGGTCATGTTATGGTATAGTTCCTGAAGACATGGTCATGTCAGGGAGTTCCATGGGATGGCATCGTTGAGGCCCTGGGTTGCTGTTGAAAGGCGATATATCCATCGCTGTTCTTTGTTCAGAAGTTTTTTGTCATTGTCACTTGTGCTCTCTGGGATTTGCTCAATGACAGTCCAGGTTAGGTCGTTGGGTGTGTGGCAGTGGGTGATAAAGTGGCTGGTGAGTCTGCTAATGTTTTTCTTGCATCTTATGGTACTTCTGTGCTCTGTTATTCTTGTCTTGACTTTGCGTGTTGTCATACCGACATAGCGGAGACCACACGTGCGTGTGAGTAGGTATATCACATTGCGGGAATTGCAGTTGGTGTGGTTTTGTTGAGTCCAAGTCTTATTGGGCTCCAAGTCCAGGGTTTTGGTGTGTGTGGTGAGGTGACACATGCTGCAGTCATTGCAGGGGTAATGTCCGGTGATCTTGGGGAGGCCCCAAGCGTTCAGGACGGTGTTCATAGGTTGCTTTGGTTGTGGTCTGGGTCGGGTGCTGACCAGTCGATCTTTCAGATTGTTGCATCGTTTGTAAGCAAATCTAGGGGTGTCCCATTTCCTCTGTCCAGAGTTGATTATTTTCCAGTGTTTTTTGATGACCTTCACTACTTCATTGGACGCTGTGTTATAGGTGGTGACAAAGGTGATGGGTTGTTCTTGGTTCCCCTTTGTGATGTTTTCAAGTAAGGCTTCACAATTTTGGTTCCTTGCCCTTTTCTGTGTTTTTCTGATGACGGATTTTGGGTAACCTCGGTTTTCCAGTTTGGTGCAGTTTCTGCGTATGCGTAGAAACTGACCGAAGGGCAGATTCTCTCTGAGCGGGCGGGGATGGAAGCTCGTGAAATGGAGCAGTGAATTCCTCGCAGTTGGCTTGTAGTAGGTTGTGGTGACCAGGGTCCCGTCCTTGACTGTGATGTCCAGATCTAAGAAGGGTAGTTGGTTGTTACTAGCTGTGCTCGTAAACTTTAGATATGGGTCCCTGGTGTTAAGCCAGGTCATGAATCTGTCTAGGTCAATCTGGGATCCCTGCCAGACTAGCAGGATGTCATCTATATATCTGCGCCAATTCAGAATATGGTCACCAAAAGGATTGGTGTCTGTTGCTATGTGGGTGCGTTCAAAGTGGTGTACATACAATCCTGCCACGCTTGGGGTGAAAACGCTGCCCATGGATGTTCCATTTGTTTGTAAGTAAAAGGTGCCATCATACTCAAAATAATTTTCTTTTAGAGCTAGGGTTGCACAAGCCAACACAAAATCCCTCGGGGTGTGGTAGGGCCAGGGGGATTCCATTAGGATATCGTGAAGGACTGTCAGTGTGGCATCTTGGGGGAGGCTGGTGTACAGGCTCTACACGTCCAATCCTACCAGTACTTGTGTGCTGGTATCGAAAGCCATATTGTTTATGACCTGTAGGAGATGTTTGGTGTCTTTGATATATGTGGGTGTTCTTTGCACTAGAGGGTTCAAGAAAAAGTCACAGTACCGTGACAGTAGTTTCAGCAAGGAGTTTATGCCTATCACAATAGGTCTACCGGGAGGAGGGGTAATGCCCTTATGTACTTTGGGTACTGTGTAGAAGTACGGGATCCTGGAGTGCTGGGGGCATAAGTAATCTGATTGGATAATCATATGCACCTGCATAGTGGAGGCAAGAGTAGAAAGACTCGAATTGCCGAGTCATAGTGCCTAATCGGGCGCCAGGGCGTTGCTGTTATGCCACGTGAAGTAGGTGCGCATGCGCGGAGCCCGTAGTAAGGAGTGCGCATGTGCGGGGCGTCACAGTGTGATACTCATTATAAAGACGGCCAAGCGACTATCAGATGCCATTTTGATTGAAATCCAAGCCACGGAGAGCCATTTCAAGGCCACCATAACTTCATACAAGAAGAAGTTGGATGACCAGAACAGAGAAATAAATGAATACAAGGAATACCTGACTCAAGCCAAAATTAAGAAGTTCGACAAGGACCTCTAAAAATTCAGCTATGCCAAAGTGTACCCATACTCAGAAGATGATTACACCCCGCAGACCAAGGACACCAACATGTCAAATTCCTCAGGCGACGAGAGTTCTGTTTCAAGTGATTCCAGCACTGGCTCACACAAACGGGGAGGAAGAGGAAGACGTGGACAACGCTGGCCTAATACATGGCAACCAGATGTATATAGAGGAGGACAACATGGACATTTCTATGGCCTCCCACCAAAGTTTGGTCACATACAAAATCCCTACTACGGTTACCCACCAATGTATCCCCCAGGACCCATGCCACTATTCGCAGGCAACCTGGGACCACACATTCCTTTTTTAGGACAGGGCCGAAGAGCATGGGGTAGAAGAAGATCAAACCAACAACAACTGCAGGTTCACTGGGCCGAGGAAGAGAACCCAGTGAGTTCGAACACACGCCAGAAGGCGAAAGAGACAACACCAGGACCCAGCAAATATTGAGGCCTAATGACCAACCATCATTGGTATTTAACTTATCCAGCACCCCCCTGACCAACAAAGAACAGTCAGTCCTGGAAAAAGCCCTATCATTTGTCCCCACCACCAGGCTCGACAAATTCAAATTACATATAGAATTGGCCCAATTCTTTAGAAAACTAAAACTGAAATTTTTCGTCGAAAAACCGACCCCAGATCCTGACCAAATCAATGAAAATCCCAACATCACGGGCCTCAGAACTAAATCCACGTTTGTCCCACCTCCCTCTACCATTCCTCCAGAAATCACCACGTTTGAACAAGCTGTGTACAATGACATAGAGAACCTCAACCCCACCAACCACTTCAACAACTTGTCCTGGGAAGACAGGCAGACTTTACAACGCCTACAAAACAACCCCACAATTGTCATAAAACCGGCAGATAAAGGGGGAGGCATCGTTTTACAGGATAAAAAAGACTACGACACAGAGTGTCAAAGACTACTGAGTGACAACAGGAATTACTGCAGATTGGAACATGACCCAACAGAAGAACTACGGACAACAATGCACGCACTAGTTAAGAGGGCATCAGATGCAGAGCACATCTCTAAACAGGAAGCAGATTACTTATGCCCCAAGCACACCAGTATCCCGTACTTCTACACAGTACCCAAAGTACATAAGGGCATTACCCCTCCTCCCGGTAGACCTATTGTGTCAGGCATAAACTCCTTGCTGGAACCACTGTCACGGTACTGTGACTTCTTCTTGAACCCTCTAGTGCAAAGAACACCCACATATATCAAAGACACCAAACATCTCCTACAGGTCATGAACAATATGGCTTTCGATACCAACACACAACTACTGGTAGGATTGGACGTGGAGAGCCTATACACCAGCCTCCCCCAAGATGCCACACTGACAGTCCTTCACGATATCCTAATGGAATCCCCCTGGCCTTACCACACCGCGAGGGATTTTGTGTTGGCCTGTGCAACCCTAGCTCTAAAAGAAAATTATTTAAGTATGATAGCACCTTTTACTTACAAACAAATGGAACATCCATGGGCAGTGTTTTCGCCCCAAGCGTGGCAGGATTGTATGTACACCACTTTGAACGCACCCACATAGCAACAGACACCAATCCTTTTGGTCACCATATTCTGAATTGGCGCGGATATATAGATGACATCCTGGTAGTCTGGCAGGCATCCCAGATTGACCTAGACAGATTCATGACCTGGCTTAACACCAGGGACCCATACCTAAAGTTTACGAGCACAGCTAGTAACAACCAACTACCCTTCTTAGATCTGAACATCACAGTCAAGGACGGGACCCTGGTCACCACAACCTACTACAAGCCAACTGCGAGGAATTCACTGCTCCATTTCACGAGCTTCCATCCCCGCCCGCTCAGAGAGAATCTGCCCTTCGGTCAGTTTCTACGCATACGTAGAAACTGCTCCAACATCACAGATTACAAACAACAATCTGCGGAATTGGCTACCAAACTGGAAAACCAAGGTTACCCAAAATCAGTCATCAGAAAAACACAGAAAAGGGCAAGGAACCAAAATTGTGAAGCCTTACTTGAAAACATCACAAAGGAGAACCAAGAACAACCCATCACCTGTGTCACCACCTATAACACAGCGTCCAATGAAGTAGTGACAACACTGGAAAATAATCAACTCTGGACAGAGGAAATGGGACACCCCTAGATTTGCTTACAAACGTTGCAACAATCTGAAAGATCGACTGGTCAGCACCCGACCCAGACCACAACCAAAGCAACCTATGAACACGGTCCTGAACGCTTGGGGCCTCCCCAAGATCACCGGACATTACCCCTGCAATGACTGCAGCATGTGTCACCTCACCACACACACCAAAACCCTGGACTTGGAGCCCAATAAGACTTGGACTCAACAAAACCACACCAACTGCAATTCCCGCAATGTGATATACCTACTCACACGCACGTGTGGTCTCCGCTATGTCGGTATGACAACACGCAAAGTCAAGACAAGAATAACAGAGCACAGAAGTACCATAAGATGCAAGAAAAACATTAGCAGACTCACCAGCCACTTTATCACCCACTGCCACACACCCAACGACCTAACCTGGACTGTCATTGAGCAAATCCCAGAGAGCACAAGTGACAATGACAAAAAACTTCTGAACAAAGAACAGCGATGGATATATCGCCTTTCAACAGCAACCCAGGGCCTCAACGATGCCATCCCATGGAACTCCCTGACATGACCATGTCTTCAGGAACTATACCATAACATGACCGATCATTAAACCAGGGCGGGCAGTCTGCCCATTAATTATAACGACCCTAGAATCCCATTGTAACATATCTCCTCTGGAGATAGAGCCCCACAGTTCTGAGTATTGGGACACATGGTGCCCCCCATGATGATAAACTTTATCAGTGCCACCTTTGCGTTATCACTCATAGAGCATATATAGGCACACTGTATCCACACTGTTAATTCCATCACCAGCGCATGCGCACTAGTTACTACGTGCACTTCGCACACTCTCACCCCTACGCGTGTGCGTGGACACAACACTACCGCGCACTCATGGGCACTCCTAACAACGGGCTCGGCGCATGCGCGCCTACCTTACGTAGCGCACTGTAACGCCCTGACGCCCCGCACATGCGCACTCCTCACTACGGGCTCCGCCGCATGCGCACCTACTTCACGTGGCATAACAGCAACGCCCTGGCGCCCGATTAGGCACTATGACTCGGCAATTCAAGTCTTTCTACTCTTGCCTCCACTATGCAGGTGCATATGATTATCCAATCAAACACAGTATATAACACCCAGCAGAACCAGCCATTATTTACCGGTATGCGAAGGAGGCACTACAGGTCTAGAGCAGGCCCTGCCCAGAAAAGCTGTGAGTATGAGAAACAACCACCACTACAACTGGTAAGTGCTACCTTTTCTTCCCTACAGGTCTCCTAATGCGAATGGCCAAAACCTTTCTTTCCCACAGGGTCAACCCCTCGCCACTTCTCAACCTTGGAGCAAAAAACTGCTAAAACTAGCGTAAGAATCAACTCTTGCGCCTCCTCACACATATGCACTATGTATGTGAAAACCGTGTTTTAGCCACTCCACTCCCGAACTAAGTGCGAACTTCACCCTAATGGTACCACCAATACCATTACACTATAGCTGTCCTTAGCCAGCACCCCTTTCGCTATAGTGCCGGCAATCAGATGTATATAATGCCATACATTTTAGTGAATCTCTCTTTTTTCCTTGTATGTTTTGTCCTTGTCCATATATGTTAAATGTACAGGTGTTTTGAGAAGGGAATCCCCCTCTCACACATAGAAAAACACTTTAGGGCGTGTATACACATAGTCTGAATTACACACCCACTAGTTTAATCACATACACATTTTTATATAGGTCCTGAAGAAAGCCAGCATATTCATAAGGCACTGGCTGAAACATGTTGACCCACCACTGGATGTAGGAGGTCGTAACTCGCCTCTAACATCCAACAGCCTTATTTTTAACCGCTGACGGTGGCCCAGGTATTAAAGTTTAATTTACCCTCGGGTACTGGGACCCCCGCCAAGCCGTTTTAAAATCACTTTCATAACACTCTTCACTGCACACTCAGCAACATACCTGCTCCACTGTAATCAGGCGTCGAAGCACACCCGGGTCACGCTAGGTGTCACTGGGTGGGCCCGATGATGAAGCATGCCACCAACTAGGTTGGTGGGTGAGGGCTTCATGAGCACACTTACCAGGTGTTCCCACCCCCTGACGAAACATACTAGAGTCTACTTTTGTCAATTTCGTAACACATGAGCTAGTCTGCAAGATGAGTACCAGCAGATCCAGTCTGATCAAGCCCTAGAGCTGCAGGGTCAAGAACAAGGTGAGCATACTCAAGAGTCTCAATTTCAGAGAAGGGAAAGAAAATCAAAACACAAGTTCCACATCTCCGGAACATCTGGGAAATGGGATTTCTATCGGAAACAATGAGGATCAAGGTGATAATAGTCACCAATCGGTGGCACATGAAGTAAGCTGTGGTCAAAAACAGATCTGAAGACAAAAATGAGCACTGTTAATCAGAGCAGGCCATAAGCACTTCCAGTGGAAAAGTTTTTCATGAAGAAAATTGGCCAAACGGTACAAGAAAAATGAAAATACTGAAAGGTGTCAAAACCTGAGACAATTGAAGAAGGAAAAAAACAGAGTAAGGTGACAGTGGTCAAAACACTAAAGAGACTTAGAGGTCCTAAATGATCATATTTGGTTGATGTTCATCAAACTGAGCAATTGATTCAACAGATTGTCAAATCTCCTTGAAGAACCTCAGTGACTCTGAGTTGATTCAAGCCAAGACACTTAGGGCCCGATTCCAATCTAGCTAGGAAAACCTTATAAACACTCCTGCCGAGCAATCAAAATTATGTGATATTTATGCACAGCACATGTAGTATTAATGAAATTTCAAAAACAAATATGAAAGCAAAAAGTTCAGAATTTCATCCAATAAGTTCTCCAGACTCCCGGGTCTTGTAATACATTGATCCGTATTTTAATGCAATTCTCAAAGTTCAATCCAGACGATGTTCGGATCAAAATTCAATTCCAAGTTCCAATCCAAAGTTCAAGATACAATATTCCAAAATATAGTCAAAAACTCCCAAAGAAAACAATCACTGCAGCCAACACGTGTTTCGTAGGGCATTAATCTCATGCCACACAACTTCCTCAGGGCTGCAAGCCAAAATAATAAAACAATAGTAAATATTACTAACATTAATCTATAATGAAAGAGTACTTTTAATAAAGTCACCACCTAAGTGAAGAAAACAAAGTACCCATATTCTGTGACAAAATCAAAATACAGTTTTGTGACAGTCCCGGTGTCAACAGTATAGTGACAGCAAAACATTCCGAAATATTACCAAATCCAAAAGCATATATAAATATGTACCTTACTCACAAAAGATATAATGTTACCAACATTATCAAACTCAAGTGGTGTCAGATTCCTCCTATGTCCTTGTCCTGTTTGAAAAAGATAGTCAAATTTACGCGCAAAAGTAAAAACCCTGCCAGCTGTGTAGTCTTGCTCGTCCCTTTTCAGTTTGCGCGCTTTTCTTCTCTTAATATCTGCCTGAAGATTAGTCAAAATTTCGTCTAGCATATTATAGTTTTTCATAGTTGCCTCTGGTAGATTTAATTGTTTAATTTCATCCTCACATGTTTTAATCTCAACTAAATGTTTTTCAATCTTGCGCTCAGCATTGTCAATAAGTATCCTAATTAGGTTACATGAACTAGTGGTTAATTCATGCTCCCATTTGTCCAGTAAATCAGGCTCTAAATCTTCATAAGTTGGCATAATAGTAGATCTCAGACCTCTTGGAATGCGGTTCAAATTGAGATATTGTTTTAGTGTTACCGCATCCCACCATTTATTAAGTTCAGCTCTCCCGTAAGGAGGAATCTGACACCACTTGAGTTTGATAATGTTGGTAACATTATATCTTTTGTGAGTAAGGTACATATTTATATATGCTTTTGGATTTGGTAATATTTCGGAATGTTTTGCTGTCATTATACTGTTGACACCGGGACTGTCACAAAACTGTATTTTGATTTTGTCACAGAATATGGGTACTTTGTTTTCTTCACTTAGGTGGTGACTTTATTAAAAGTACTCTTTCATTATAGATTAATGTTAGTAATATTTACTATTGTTTTATTATTTTGGCTTGCAGCCCTGAGGAAGTTGTGTGGCATGAGATTAATGCCCTACGAAACACGTGTTGGCTGCAGTGATTGTTTTCTTTGGGAGTTTTTGACTATATTTTGGAATATTGTATCTTGAACTTTGGATTGGAACTTGGAATTGAATTTTGATCCGAACATCGTCTGGATTGAACTTTGAGAATTGCATTAAAATACGGATCAATGTATTACAAGACCCGGGAGTCTGGAGAACTTATTGGATGAAATTCTGAACTTTTTGCTTTCATATTTGTTTTTGAAATTTCATTAATACTACATGTGCTGGGCATAAATATCACATAATTTTGATTGCTCGGCAGGAGTGTTTATAAGCTTTTCTCTGGGACGCGTCCTTGAGGTTTAGAGGGGGTTGGGTAACCTCCCTTTCCGGCCTAGTAGCAATTCACTTAGATACGTGAGTACTTTACTTATAGCCATACTCAGCTGTGCGCCCTTATACCCTGTTACCTGCTAGTTCGTTCATTTATCATTTGGGTTGGGCTGCCGCATTGGCTTTAGTAATAACAATGAATAGGGAACAAGAAGCACTGGATCTATTCAGAAATTTGAGTACTGGCTCATCTGTGAATGTAGCAGTAGCCTCTACGACACCAGCAAAACAGGAAGGTCTTAGAGCCAAGTTCATCAAATTAGAAAAACATAAGAGAGCTGAACTTAATAAATGGTGGGATGCGGTAACACTAAAACAATATCTCAATTTGAACCGCATTCCAAGAGGTCTGAGATCTACTATTATGCCAACTTATGAAGATTTAGAGCCTGATTTACTGGACAAATGGGAGCATGAATTAACCACTAGTTCATGTAACCTAATTAGGATACTTATTGACAATGCTGAGGTCAAGATTGAAAAACTTTTAGTTGAGATTAAAACATGTGAGGATGAAATTAAACAATTAAATCTACCAGAGGCAACTATGAAAAACTATAATATGCTAGACGAAATTTTGACTAATCTTCAGGCAGATATTAAGAGAAGAAAAGCGCGCAAACTGAAAAGGGACGAGCAAGACTACACAGCTGGCAGGGTTTTTACTTTTGCGCGTAAATTTGACTATCTTTTTCAAACAGGACAAGGACATAGGAGGAATCTGACACCACTTGAGTTTGATAATGTTGGTAACATTATATCTTTTGTGAGTAAGGTACATATTTATATATGCTTTTGGATTTGGTAATATTTCGGAATGTTTTGCTGTCATTATACTGTTGACACCGGGACTGTCACAAAACTGTATTTTGATTTTGTCACAGAATATGGGTACTTTGTTTTCTTCACTTAGGTGGTGACTTTATTAAAAGTACTCTTTCATTATAGATTAATGTTAGTAATATTTACTATTGTTTTATTATTTTGGCTTGCAGCTCTGAGGAAGTTGTGTGGCATGAGATTAATGCCCTACGAAACACGTGTTGGCTGCAGTGATTGTTTTCTTTGGGAGTTTTTGACTATATTTTGGAATATTGTATCTTGAACTTTGGATTGGAACTTGGAATTGAATTTTGATCCGAACATCGTCTGGATTGAACTTTGAGAATTGCATTAAAATACGGATCAATGTATTACAAGACCCGGGAGTCTGGAGAACTTATTGGATGAAATTCTGAACTTTTTGCTTTCATATTTGTTTTTGAAATTTCATTAATACTACATGTGCTGTGCATAAATATCACATAATTTTGATTGCTCGGCAGGAGTGTTTATAAGCTTTTCTCTGGGACGCGTCCTTGAGGTTTAGAGGGGGTTGGGTAACCTCCCTTTCCGGCCTAGTAGCAATTCACTTAGATACGTGAGTACTTTACTTATAGCCATACTCAGCTGTGCGCCCTTATACCCTGTTACCTGCTAGTTCGTTCATTTATCATTTGGGTTGGGCTGCCGCATTGGCTTTAGTAATAACAATGAATAGGGAACAAGAAGCACTGGATCTATTCAGAAATTTGAGTACTGGCTCATCTGTGAATGTAGCAGTAGCCTCTACGACACCAGCAAAACAGGAAGGTCTTAGAGCCAAGTTCATCAAATTAGAAAAACTTAAGAGAGCTGAACTTAATAAATGGTGGGATGCGGTAACACTAAAACAATATCTCAATTTGAACCGCATTCCAAGAGGTCTGAGATCTACTATTATGCCAACTTATGAAGATTTAGAGCCTGATTTACTGGACAAATGGGAGCATGAATTAACCACTAGTTCATGTAACCTAATTAGGATACTTATTGACAATGCTGAGCGCAAGATTGAAAAACTTTTAGTTGAGATTAAAACATGTGAGGATGAAATTAAACAATTAAATCTACCAGAGGCAACTATGAAAAACTATAATATGCTAGACGAAATTTTGACTAATCTTCAGGCAGATATTAAGAGAAGAAAAGCGCGCAAACTGAAAAGGGACGAGCAAGACTACACAGCTGGCAGGGTTTTTACTTTTGCGCGTAAATTTGACTATCTTTTTCAAACAGGACAAGGACATAGGAGGAATCTGACACCACTTGAGTTTGATAATGTTGGTAACATTATATCTTTTGTGAGTAAGGTACATATTTATATATGCTTTTGGATTTGGTAATATTTCGGAATGTTTTGCTGTCATTATACTGTTGACACCGGGACTGTCACAAAACTGTATTTTGATTTTGTCACAGAATATGGGTACTTTGTTTTCTTCACTTAGGTGGTGACTTTATTAAAAGTACTCTTTCATTATAGATTAATGTTAGTAATATTTACTATTGTTTTATTATTTTGGCTTGCAGCCCTGAGGAAGTTGTGTGGCATGAGATTAATGCCCTACGAAACACGTGTTGGCTGCAGTGATTGTTTTCTTTGGGAGTTTTTGACTATATTTTGGAATATTGTATCTTGAACTTTGGATTGGAACTTGGAATTGAATTTTGATCCGAACATCGTCTGGATTGAACTTTGAGAATTGCATTAAAATACGGATCAATGTATTACAAGACCCGGGAGTCTGGAGAACTTATTGGATGAAATTCTGAACTTTTTGCTTTCATATTTGTTTTTGAAATTTCATTAATACTACATGTGCTGTGCATAAATATCACATAATTTTGATTGCTCGGCAGGAGTGTTTATAAGCTTTTCTCTGGGACGCGTCCTTGAGGTTTAGAGGGGGTTGGGTAACCTCCCTTTCCGGCCTAGTAGCAATTCACTTAGATACGTGAGTACTTTACTTATAGCCATACTCAGCTGTGCGCCCTTATACCCTGTTACCTGCTAGTTCGTTCATTTAGCTAGGAAAACCCTCCGTATGACTTGGATCAGGAGGGCTTTCTGAGCGAGATGTGCTCCGGGAGTCCAAACGAGCGAGTACGATGCTGCCGTATGCTTACGGACTCAGTTGCTCAGACTCCCACTGAACTCAATGGGAGCCTTTCAGAAATGGGATTTCCGGTTGGTTAAGGCTTGCACCAAAGCCAGACAGAAACCACCACTCTAGTCAAGGCAAGGGAGTTACATGCTGAAGATAATACCTTCTCACCCCCTTGGTAGCTTGGCGCGAGCAGTCAGGCTTATCCCAGAGGCAATGTGTAAAGCGTTTGCGCAACAAACACACAGCAGTAACATACTAGGCACACCACAAAAGGAACTCCACACAAGGTTATATATTAAAATAGCCATTGTATTATCATAAACACATCAGAACAGTAATCACACAATATACACTGTACCACCTGGCACTGGGCAATATTTACAGGGGATTATATACACATGACAGGGCCAATTGGGCCACAGTCAGAATCATCACAAATCATATTATGCATAGCGTCCCATCAGGCATTAAATACATTATGCGCCAACCTCATAAGCATAAACTTATTAGACCATAACCTCCTAATCATAAATCACGCTAGGGGCATAAATCACAGTAGAAAGTAACCTCATAACATAAACCACTGTAGAGGTATACATCAGGGTGCATAATTCACATATCCTGCGCACCACATAAATCACATTTAGGGCCTGGCGCCCTATCCTTCTAATACATTCCCCCCTGGCCAACTGACCTTCTCAGAGGGCTCAAATGCCCTATATTCCAAATATCAGGGTGGCTGCTCATGCAGCAGAATCCCAACAGTGCGCCATTGCGCAGGCCTAAATGTGGCAGCTGTAGCTAATTGCGGTGCAGCTGTGCAGTCAAAAATGTGGGCACTGGAAAAACGTGCTGGGCTCTGGGGTGCACTCACCACTCCTCTAGCCAAAAATCACTGGCCCCCTCGTGGCAGCTGCCCCGTAATCCGGTGGTATAGCTAGGGGACAAGAACATACACCAACCGCGCCTGGGGAGCCCCACCTCCCTGGGCCTTCTCTGGGTGCCACTCAGGCCTCCAGTAGGCACCTATAGTACCTGACACGGGCTTCACTCACCCGGGCTTCTCTCCGACTTCAGGATGATCTGGAGCTGGCTCATAGGGGAACCAGCGCATCCTTAACTCTCGGTGGCACCGTGCACGAGCGGAAGGCAGGAACAACTAAAGGGACCCCACAAGGCTCCAGTCCTTCATTCACCGCCGGTCACCACAAAAGAAAGACACGCGGGCTCTCCCTTTCCTCATGGGAGCCCTGCTCGGGCACACTTTCTGGTTCTTAGGCCCCAGCCGCAGGGAAAACTCCAGAGCCTCCTCACCCGTGTGGACTGCGCGCTGAACGCCCCTTCTGCTGCCAGGCAACGCCTGACTTACGGCGATGTGCACGTCCTGCCTAAGGCTTGTGTTCTGGCTGTGTGGGCCCACTCACAGTCAGGCAAAGGCAATGCCTGACTTCCGGGTTGCCCCTGCGATCGCAGCACCCATTTCTTTTCTCCTTCTGCCATGGCAATACGGGGTAGGGTCCCGTTTTAAATAAAGACACTTGCGGGGTGGGCACTCGCTAGCTGTATATAAAACAAAAAGGCAAAGATGCGATGTGGGCACCCGCTCGGTGCACAGAAATGCGGGGTGGGCACACGCTCCACTGGACAGGAATGTGGGGGAATCCCCATGTTGGGATTTTTCCCAAAAGCAAGGCAAATCAAAATAAAAGCGCTCACAGGGCACTAGCAAGCAGGCAGGCCAAAGAGTCCTTTGTGCTGGGGAGACCACAGCACAGCGCAGCCAGGCAGGCATGCACGCAGGGACCCCCAAGAGACAGCAGCTGGGTCCCGCGGCGGTTCCTCCTGCAAAGGATCTCCTCCAACTAAGCACAAGTACAGAACCCTGCATTTATACCACATTTTCCTTTGTCTGTAGTACACTGCATGGGGGAACCAGATGCAACTGGTTCAGGGCGGATTTGGAGCACTTTGTTTCCCAGCCTCCTCTTCCCCTTTGTCAGGTGGGGGCTAGGTGATCAGACACACCACAGGGGCCGGAGCCAGCATTGTACAGGCAAGGCAAGGACCTATTCAGGGTCAGGGGATTACTCCTCCCACTACTCCTAATGCAGATGTCCTATTCAGCCTAGTGCTGACTCACCCTGCCCCTCCTGAAGCCACACACACACCTCCCAGCCCTTGTCACTCAAACGCCAGACATGCAATTCACATTAGGCAGGCAGACACATAGCACTTAGAAATGCCAACTTCTAAAATCAAAAGACACACAATTGATGAACGGAACGCCGGACAAATCTGTACATTCACCCCCAGTCAAGAGATGTGGGTTAAATCCATCATTCTTTTGCTCACTATGCCAACCCAGCTTAGACCTGGCCATATGCAAATCAGTCTTGACCCTGTGTCTCATGAGAACAGTCCAGCCCGAACTGCCAAGCAAGCCAGGTCCTCCCTGGACCGAAAACAAGCATCCAGAGAAGGGTCCTAGGCTCACTGTGCCACTGGAATCAAGCTATCCTGGCTGATGAGGGTTGAATCCCCAAAATTGGTCTTAGGAATCCACGCCAAATTTGCGTCCTTTTCTTCCAACATCCTGGGGATTCTAAAGGATTTCCCTGGAGGGGACCCAGAAATGTTTTGGTCGGTAAATACTATCCCCTAGACCCCTTTTTTCAAAAAATATTTTCTCGACCCAGAAATTAGCGAAATAAAGCAATTTTTTTTGGGGGGGGGGGAGTGGGGAATGGGGAAAAAAGTGCTGCAAATGAAAGCGTCTGGGTTTTTCCCTGCAAATGGTATCAAAAAAGGGTTTGTGGGGCTGAAATCACTATTTTTGCTTTTTTTTGTGTTTTCAACCTCCTTCCAGTTAATGGTAGAAATGGGTATAAAAGCAATACTGGATCCTGAAAATCTCTACAATTGAGTAAAATAGACAAAATTCTGAATTCAGCAAGGGGTCATTTGTCTAGATCCTTCAAGATTTCTTTATAGAAACTAACAGTTAAATATAGGACAAATGGAAAATTAGTTGAAAAAAACAGCATTTTGTGTCAACGTTTTCACATGTAACTCCTTCTAATTATGACAACTCTTTGAAAGCAATATACCATTACATTTGCGGGGCCTTACTGGTTGTGGGGTAATATAGGACTTGTAGGTTCACCAAGTACCCGACGAACCCAGAGCCAAAAACTGAGCAGCAACTTGCAATGGTTTTTTATTATGTACTGGGTATATAGCAATTATTCTGTGAAAATGTATACATGGAAAGATCGGTATGAAAGACAACTATGTATTTCTGAAATGGGAACAAAATATAGAGTTTAGAAACAGTAGATATGTGCACATTTCCGAAATTGGGAATACTCATACTAGCATGAAAATTATCTATCAGTTTTCAAAATGACTTATTTTTTACACATTGGAGTCGATTCCGATTCGGGAAAAACCGCTCCGAATAGCCGTTTGGAGCGTTTTTCCTGTACGAATTGTACCCTGCAATGTCCCCCGTACGTACGATTCCCTCCCAATGCAGCTCCCCGTACGAATCGTACCAGGAACCGTACGACTCGTATTCACGCAGCAAGCGACATTTGTACGTTTCGACGCAGGTTTTCCCGACCCAGCCGGTATTGTGCGTACACCCCATGATTGCAGGGGTACGGTGCATACCCCTGCGTTCATGGGGGGTATGCACCATATCCCGCGATCATGGGGTGTATGCACCATACCCCATGTTCGCTGGGTGTACGGCGCGTACACCCTGCGATTGCAGGGGTACGGACGGACACACCATGATCGTGGGGGTACGCACCGTACCCCTGCGATCATGGGGTGTACGCACCGTACGGTGTGTATGTGATTGTGTGCTTTTCCATACAAATCGTCCTTACCTGACGTGGACCGTACGAATCGCATCCTCATCCCCCGGTCTGGATCGTACTCATCGGGTCGTACGGCATGTTTATGGATCGTACGGTTCACTGTGCGGATCCGTGTGGTACGGTTTCAGCCTTGCAATTCGTGCAGTTCGCAACGATTCGGACGGATTGACGGGAAACGTATCGTACTATGCAATTCGGACGGACGTGTACGATTCGTACGGCGAGCGCTCCGGATACGATTCGGACGGACACTTTTTTTCCGAATCGGAGTCGACCCCATTGTCTTTCATTTGGAAGGCAGAAATGCATTGAAAGTTGATAGGTAATAACAGTTTCTTTAAAAATCTGATTTACCCTAAGCCTCCTGATAAAAATAGTACCTCACTTTTGTGGGTAGGCATAGTGCCCATGACAGGAAACGGCTCAAACTGCAATGTGAACACACCACATTTTCACAATGAAAAATTACCCTTTTTTAGCAAAGTGCCTAGCTGTAGTTTTTGAACCCTAGTTCTGCCGGCACCTAGGGAAACCTAGCCAACCTATACATTTTTTAAAACTATATACCCAGAGGAATCCAGGATGGGGTGACTTGATTGGCTCCCACCAGGTTCTGTTACCCAGAATCCCTTGCAAACCAAAAAAACTATTAAAAAAACACATTTTCGTCGCATTTCTGTGGTGAGAAAGTTCTGGAATCTGCATGGATCCACAAATTTCCACCCACCCTGCGTTCCCCAAAGTCGTCCGAGACAAATGGCACCTCACTTGTGTGGGTAGGCCTAGTGCCCGTGACATAAAACGGCGCAAAACACAATGTGGACACACCACAATTTCACAGCGAAAAATGACCCTTTTTTGGCAAGGTGCCTAGCTGTAGTTTTTTAACCCTAGCTCTGCCGGCACCTAGGCAAACCTAGCAAACCTATACATTATTTAAAACTAAACACCCAGGGGAACCAAGGATGGGGGTGACTTGACTGGCTCCCACCAGGTTCTGTTACTCAGAATCCCTTGCAAACCTAAAGAAATGTCCCCCCAAAAACTTTTCCTCACATTTCTGTGGTGAAAAGTTCTGGAATCTGGGTCTATCCACAAATTTCCACCCAACCCGCTTTCCCCAAAGTCTTCCAAGCAAAATGGTACCTCACTTGCGTGGGCAGGCCTAGTGCCCGCAACATGAAACGATGCAAAACCCAACATGGACACACCACAATTTCACAGCGAAAAATGACCCTTTTTTGGCAAAATTCTTAGCTCTAGTTTATGAACTCTAGCTCTGCTGGCACCTAGACAAACCTAGCAAACCTATACATTTTTGAAAACTAGACACCCAGAAAAATCCAGGATTGGTTGACTTGACTGGCTCCCACCAGGTTCTGTTACCCAGAATCCATTGCAAACCTAAAAAATTGTCTAAAAACAAATTTTCATCATATTTCTGTGGTGTAAAGTTCTGGAATCTGCGTGGATCCACAAAATTCCACCCACCACGCGTTCCCCAACGTCTTCCAAGAAAAATGGTACTTCACTTGCATGGGTAGGCCTAGTGCTCGCGACAGGAAATGGCACAGAACGCAACGTGGACACACCACAATTTCACAGTGAAAAATGACCCTTTTTTGGCAAAGTGCCTAGCTGTAGTTTTTTAACCCTAGCTCTGCCGGCACCTAGGCAAACCTAGCAAACCTATACATTTTTCAAAACTAAACACCCAGGGAAATCAAGGATGGGGTGACTTGACTGGCTCTCACCAGGTTCTGTTACCCAGAATCCCTTGCAAACCTAAAATATTGTCCAAAAAACACATTAACCTCACATTTCTGTGGTGTAAAGTTCTGGAATCTGCGTGGATCCACAAATTTCCACCCACCCCGCGTTCCCCAAAGTCTTCAGAGAAAAATGGTACCTCACTTGTGTGGGTAGACCTAGTGCCTGCGACAAAAACGGCGCAAAACGCAATGTAGACGCACCACAATTTCACAGCGAAAAATGACCCTTTTTTGGCAAAGTGCCTAGCTGTAGTTTTTTAACCCTAGCTCTGCCGGCACCTAGGCAAACCTATAAACTTTCTAGCACTAAACACCGAGGGGAATCAAGGATGGGGTGACTTGACTGGCTCCCACCAGGTTCTGTTACCCAGAATCCCTTGCAAACTTAAAAAAAGTGTTTACAAAAATATTTTCCTCACATTTCTTGTGGTGAAAAGTTCTGGAATCTGTGTCTATCCACAAATTTCCACACACTAGGTGTTCCCCTAAGTCTTCTGAGAAAAATGGTACCTTACTTGCGTGGGCAGGTGCCCTCAACATGAAACGGCGCAAAACCCAACGTGGACACACCACAATTTCACATGGAAAAATGACCCTTTTTTGGCAAAGTGCATAGCTGTAGTTTATGATCCCTAGCTCTGCCGGGACCTAGACACCCTAGCAAACCTATAAATTTTTTAAAACTAGACACCCAGGGAATTCCAGGATGGAGTGACTTGACTGGCTCTCACCGGGTTCTGTTACCCTGAATCCCTAGCAAACCTAAAAAATTGTCAAAAAACTAATTTTCCTCACATTTCTGTGGTGGAAAGTTCTGGAATCTGAGTGGATCCACAAATTTCCACCTACCCCGCGTTCCCAAACGTCTTCCAAGAAAAATAGTACCTCACTTGCGTGGGGAGGCCTAGTTCCGGTGACAGGAAACAGCGCAAAACACAACATGGACACACCACAATTTCACAGTTAACAAGCATTAGAAATGCAATAGGTCTCGCAGCATTAGAGTTAGTGCTTTTAGAATTGTTAATAGTTTTTTTGTAGTAAATTTTTTTTATTTTTTTTTATTTTTAGGCAATGCAAAAGAATTACAAATCCAAAAATCAATAAGCAAATGTAAAAGCTTTAACTAAAAATCCTGCGAGACCTATAGCACTGTGTGAGGGTGAGGGGTTGAGGGTGAGTGAGGGTGGGGGTGAGTGAGGAGTTGAGTGTGAGTGAGGTGTTGAGGGTGAGTGAGTTGTTGAGGGTGAGTGTGAGTGAGAGTGAGTGTGGGTGAGGATGAGAGAGTGTTATTGTGATTTAGGGTGAGGTGTTGAGTGTGGATGAGGGTGAGGGTGAGGTGTTGAGGATGAGTGAGGATGAGTGAGGGTGAGTGTAGGGTCGAGGGTGAGTGAGGGTGATTGAGGGTGAGTGAGTGTGAGTTATTGTGAGTGAGGATGAGTGAGGGTGAGTGAGTGTGAGGGTGAGTCATATTGAGTGAGGGTGAGGTGTTGTGGGTGAGGTGTTGAGGGTGAGGTGTTGATGGTGAGGTGTTGAGGATGAGGTGTTGAGGGTGAGGTCTTGCGTGTTATTGAGTGTGAGTGAGTGAGGGTGAGGTGTTGAGGGTGAGTGAGTGACGGTGAGGTGTTGAGAGTGAGTGAGGTAGAGGTGTTGAGGGTGAGTATTTGAGGGTGAGGGTGTGAGGTGTTGAGGGTGAGTGAGGGGAAGGGTGATTGTGGTATTGAGAGTTAGTGAGGGTGATGTGTTGAGTGTTATAGATGGTGAGGTGTTGAGGGTGAGTGAGGGTGAGGGTGAGTGAGGGGGACTGTGAGGCGTTGAGGATGGGTGAGGTGTTTAGGGTGAAGTGTTGAGGGTGTGGGTGAGGAATTGAGGGTGAGGGAGGGTGATTGTGGGTGAATGTTTGAGGGTGAGTGATTGAGGGTGAGGTGTTGAGGTTGATGTTTTGTGGGTGAGTGAGGGAGGGTGAGATGTTGATGGTCATTGAATTTGAGGTGTTTGTTGAGGCGTTGATGGTGAGTGAAGTTGTGTGTTGTTGAGTGAGGATGAGTGAGAGTGAGGGTGAGTGAGTAGTTGCGGGTGAGGTGTTGAGGGTAACTCAGGGTGAGGGTGGCTGAGGTGTTGAGTGTGAGTGAGGGGTTGAGGGTGACTGAGTGTGAGTGAGGGTGTGCAGTTGAAGGGGAGGCGTTGAAGGTGAGTGAGGGTGAGTGAGTGAGGGTAAGGTGTTGAGGGTGAGTGAGTGATGTTGAGGTGTTGATGGTGGGTGAATGAGGTTGAGTTTTTGAGTGTGAGGCATTGAGCGTGAGTGAGTGAGGGTGGTGTGTTGATTGTGCAATAGGTCTTGCAGCATGAGAGTTAGTGCTTTTAGAATTGTTAATAGGTTTTTTTTTTTTATTTTTTTATTTTTTTTTTTTTTTTTAGGCAATGCAAAAGAATTACAAATCCAAAAATCAATAAGCAAATGTAAAAGCTTTAACTAAAAATCCTGCGAGACCTATAGCACTGTATGAGGGTGAGGGGTTGAGGGTGAGTGAGGGTGGGGGTGAGTGAGGAGTTGAGTGTGAGTGAGGTGTTGAGGGTGAGTGAGTTGTTGAGGGTGAGTGTGAGTGAGAGTGAGTGTGGGTGAAGATGAGAGAGTGTTATTGTGATTTAGGGTGAGGTGTTGAGTGTGGATGAGGGTGAGGGTGAGGTGTTGAGGATGAGTGAGGATGAGTGAGGGTGAGTGTAGGGTCGAGGGTGAGTGAGTGTGATTGAGGGTGAGTGAGTGTGAGTTATTGTGAGTGAGGATGAGTGAGGGTGAGTGAGTGTGAGGGTGAGTCATAGTGAGTGAGGGTGAGGTGTTGTGGGTGAGGTGTTGAGGGTGAGGTGTTGATGGTGAGGTGTTGAGGATGAGGTGTTGAGGGTGAGGTCTTGCGTGTTATTGAGTGTGAGTGAGTGAGGGTGAGGTGTTGAGGGTGAGTGAGTGTCGGTGAGGTGTTGAGAGTGAGTGAGGTAGAGGTGTTGAGGGTGAGTATTTGAGGGTGAGGGTGTGAGGTGTTGAGGGTGAGTGAGGGGAAGGGTGATTGTGGTATTGAGAGTTAGTGAGGGTGATGTGTTGAGTGTTATAGATGGTGAGGTGTTGAGGGTGAGTGAGGGTGAGGGTGAGTGAGGGGGACTGTGAGGCGTTGAGGATGAGTGAGGTGTTTAGGGTGAAGTGTTGAGGGTGTGGGTGAGGAATTGAGGGCGAGGGAGGGTGATTGTGGATGAATGTTTGAGGGTGAGTGATTGAGGGTGAGGTGTTGAGGCTGATGTTTTGTGGGTGAGTGAGGGAGGGTGAGATGTTGATGGTCATAGAATTTTAGGTGTTTGTTGAGGCGTTGAGGGTGAGTGAAGTTGTGTGTTGTTGAGTGAGGATGAGTGAGAGTGAGGGTGAGTGAGTAGTTGCGGGTGAGGTGTTGAGGGTAACTCAGGGTGAGGGTGGCTGAGGTGTTGAGGGTGAGGTGTTGAGTGTGAGTGAGGGGTTGAGGGTGACTGAGTGTGAGTGAGGGTGTGCAGTTGAAGGGGAGGCGTTGAAGGTGAGTGAGGGTGAGTGAGTGAGGGTAAGGTGTTGAGGGTGAGTGAGTGATGTTGAGGTGTTGAGGGTGGGTGAATGTGGTTGAGTTTTTGAGTGTGAGGCATTGAGCGTGAGTGAGTGAGGGTGGTGTGTTGATTGTGCAATAGGTCTTGCAGCATGAGAGTTAGTGCTTTTAGAATTGTTAATATGTTTTTTGTTGTTAATTTTTTTTTTTGTTTTTTTTTTTAGGCAATGCAAAAGAATTACAAATCCAAAAATCAATAAGCAAATGTAAAAGCTTTAACTAAAAATCCTGCGAGACCTATAGCACTGTATGAGGGTGAGGGGTTGAGGGTGAGTGAGGGTGGGGGTGAGTGCGGAGTTGAGTGTGAGTGAGGTGTTGAGGGTGAGTGAGTTGTTGAGGGTGAGTGTGAGTGAGAGTGAGTGTGGGTGAAGATGAGAGAGTGTTATTGTGATTTAGGGTGAGGTGTTGAGTGTGGATGAGGGTGAGGGTGAGGTGTTGAGGATGAGTGAGGATGAGTGAGGGTGAGTGTAGGGTCGAGGGTGAGTGAGGGTGATTGAGGGTGAGTGAGTGTGAGTTATTGTGAGTGAGGATGAGTGAGGGTGAGTGAGTGTGAGGGTGAGTTATAGTGAGTGAGGGTGAGGTGTTGTGGGTGAGGTGTTGAGGGTGAGGTGTTGATGGTGAGGTGTTGAGGATGAGGTGTTGAGGGTGAGGTCTTGCGTGTTATTGAGTGTGAGTGAGTGAGGGTGAGGTGTTGAGGGTGAGTGAGTGACGGTGAGGTGTTGAGAGTGAGTGAGGTAGAGGTGTTGAGGGTGAGTATTTGAGGGTGAGGGTGTGAGGTGTTGAGGGTGAGTGAGGGGAAGGGTGATTGTGGTATTGAGAGTTAGTGAGGGTGATGTGTTGAGTGTTATAGATGGTGAGGTGTTGAGGGTGAGTGAGGGTGAGGGTGAGTGAGGGGGACTGTGAGGCGTTGAGGATGAGTGAGGTGTTTAGGGTGAAGTGTTGAGGGTGTGGGTGAGGAATTGAGGGCGAGGGAGGGTGATTGTGGATGAATGTTTGAGGGTGAGTGATTGAGGGTGAGGTGTTGAGGCTGATGTTTTGTGGGTGAGTGAGGGAGGGTGAGATGTTGATGGTCATAGAATTTGAGGTGTTTGTTGAGGCGTTGAGGGTGAGTGAAGTTGTGTGTTGTTGAGTGAGGATGAGTGAGAGTGAGGGTGAGTGAGTAGTTGCGGGTGAGGTGTTGAGGGTAACTCAGGGTGAGGGTGGCTGAGGTGTTGAGGGTGAGGTGTTGAGTGTGAGTGAGGGGTTGAGGGTGACTGAGTGTGAGTGAGGGTGTGCAGTTGAAGGGGAGGCGTTGAAGGTGAGTGAGGGTGAGTGAGTAAGGGTAAGGTGTTGAGGGTGAGTGAGTGATGTTGAGGTGTTGAGGGTGGGTGAATGTGGTTGAGTTTTTGAGTGTGAGGCATTGAGCGTGAGTGAGTGAGGGTGGTGTGTTGACTGTGAGGTGTTGAGGGTGAGGTGTTGAGGTTGAGCTGTTGAGGATGAGTGTTGCTGCTAGTTGTTGAGTGCGGATGATTGAGAGTGAGTGTGAGTAAGGTGTTGAGGGTGAGGTGTTGATGGTGAGGTGTTGAGGGTGAGCTGTTGAGGGTGAGTGTTGTTGATAGTTGTTGAGTGTGGATGTTCGAGAGTGATTGTGAGTGAGGTGTTGAGGGTGAGGTGTTGAAGGTGAAGTGTTGAGGGCGAGGCGTAGAGGGTGAGTGAGGGTGATGTGTTGAGGGTGAGTGATGTTGAGTGAGGGTGAGGGTGAGTGATAGGGAGATAAGTGTGAGGATGAGTGAGGGTGAGGATGAGGGTGAGAGTTTGAGGGTGAGTGATGGTGAGTGTTTGAGTCTTAGTGAGGGTGAGATGTTTCGGGTGGGTGAGGGGGGTGTGTGAGAGTGTGTGTGTGAGTGGTGTGAGTGTTAAGGTTGTTGTGTATGAGGGCTGTTAGTATGAGGGATTTGAGGGTGAGGGGGTGAGTGTGAGTGTGATGGGAGGGTAGGCATAGTGAGTGATGTTGAGGGGGTAAGGGAGTGTAAGGGAGAGTGAGGGTGAGACTGAGCGGGGGTGAGTGGGTGAGTGAGGGAGTGTTTGAGAGTGTAAGTGAGGGAGTGTGTGAGGTGTTGTGTGAGAGCGTGAGTGATGGGGTGTGTGAGGTGTGTGTGAGAGTGTGTGTGAGAATGTGAGTGTGTGTTAGGGTGAATGAGGGTGAATGAGGGGGTGTGTTGGGGGTGAGGGTGGGGTGTTGAGGGAGTGAGTTTTAGTGTGTGAGTGCTGATGTAGAGGGGATGAGTGTGAGGGGGTGAGTGTTAAGGGGTGTGAGGGGGTGTGGATGAGTGAAGTTGTTTGCGTGATAGTGTTTCAAGTGTTGTGAGTGTGATAGTGTTGTGCTTTTTTTTAGGGGAGCGTGTTTGTGTGAGGGTAAAATTTTTGAGGCTGAGGGGGTGTGTGTGTGTGAGCGTTATTGAGGGTGTGTGTGGAGTTGTGTTTTAGAGTGTGTCTGAAGGTGTTTGACGGTGTGTGAGGGTGAGGTTGTGTGAGTGTGAATTTTAGTAATTGGGATTGAGTGGGTGTGTGAGGGTGATGGGGTGTGAGGGTGAGGAGGTGTGAGTGTGTGAGTGTGAGTGTGAGTAAGTGTGTGTGAGGCTGAAGGTGTGTGAGGGTGTATGAGGGAGATGTTGTGTTATCGTTATTGCGGGGGTGTGAAAGAGTGTGATTTATTTTTTGTGTGAAGGTGATGTTATGAGTGTGTGTCTATGTTAATCGTAACAAAGTAATGTGCTGTTTAGTAATAAAATGTGTCACATGTCCCCTTTTGTATGACTTCTGTTTAATGTGTATAGTAGTATGTAATGTACGTGTGTATGTATTGTAGTAAGTGTGTTATTTTGTGTTAACGTGTATGTGGAGTCCCTTGTTTATTTTTATGTTAAAATGGCCGACGTATTGCGTCACGTCGACGTCTGCTCTGTTTAGCGGTCTAGTTTTTTTTTGACTTGTGTGTGTTTTGTGTTTACGTTTTTTTTTAGCCAATCGGAGCGCGACGTTTTTGACGTAGCGTTCCGATTTGCATACGTCAACTGTGGAATTCCCCATAGATCGAGAATGTTGGTGCGCGGAAGGCGTGTTCTTGTTCCTGTGGTGTTGCTGCGTCGTTTGACAGGTAAGAATGTAATTCTAAGTTTTTTTAAATGTAATGTACAGTAGTCTATATAGTATGTTAAAGTTAATTACTTTCGAAATGTATTTATTTCGCTCGTAATATTTGGAAATGTTTGTAATGTAACGTAAACTTCTGTTATTTATTGGCGATATGTAAAGCATATGTATTGTTAAACTGTAATGTAAAGTATTAATGTGTTTTTTGCGTTAATTAGACGTACAAAAGGTGTTTGTTTAATTTTCACGTGCTAAATGTGTTTGATAATATATTGATGTAAGTTGTGTTTGCATTATTTATTTGATATGTTTTGTTAAACAGTAATGGAATGTATTTTTTTGCCTTATTTGGTAATTTGACGTTCAAAAGGTGTTTGTTTAATTGAAAGTGCTAAATGTGTTTTAATATATTGATGTAAGTGGTTTTTGCATTATCTATGTATGTGATGCTGAAGTAGCCTGATAATTTGTTAGTGACGTAGTTGAAGTATGAATTGAAAGTTTGTGTATTTGCTGACTGTCGTATTTTTAGCAATGTATGAACGACATGTACAGTGAAGCAATGTGTTATTCGTTAGCTTTTTGCGACTAAATAGTTGTAAGTTCGTAATATGTTTCTTCTATTCGACCAAATTCTGTCAGGATAAATGCTTTTGTGATATGCGTATCTATTTTTGTGTAACTGTAGACTATTGTATTGAATGTGTCCCATTTTCCGGATTATTCTTTCTAGTTTGTTTCCCTGCAAAAAATTTGACAGTTTCGGAATGTGTTTTTTTGTCGTCATATTTTATTTTTCTTTCATGGAATTCCGTGTGAAGAAGTGCTATTGTTGTATGCGTCCGGTTTTTGTTGGTGTAAATGTTGACTAATGTCTAGAATCCGTCCCATTCTCCGGATGAATAGTGATTGTTTATTGTCCGGCGAAAAAGTTGCCTGTTTCACTGGTGTCTTTGTACATCCTCGTCCTCCCTTACTGACACATATTTATAATTTTTTCCTTTGTGTATTATAGTTGTAATATCGTACGAATTAGATATAATTGTTGGCCCGAAGACTCATTAACATCCTTGCATCCTTTTAGGTCAATTATGTTTTTTTTTGTTTGTGTGTAACGTATCTGCAGCAGTAGTCGTTCGACCCCATTGTTTTCCATTCTGAAATTTTGTTATGTATAAGAAAAAGGGGTAACATTCGTAAAATTTCTGCGTGGGTGAATGCAGCAGAGTGGGTGAATGCTGCAGAGTGGGTGAATGATGCAGATGGGTGAGGAGTTGAGGGTGATTGTGGATGAGTGTTGAATGAGTAGTTGTGGATGAGGTGTTGATGTTGAGGGTGAGTTAGTGTTACGGGATGATGGTGTGATGGTGAGGGTGAATGATGGTGTGCGAGTGTGAGTTAGTGAGACTTTTAGAGAATGTGTGTGGGTGTGTGCGGAAGTGTAATTCTTTGTGAGGCCGTGTGTGTGTGAGGGTGGTGTTGTGTGAGTGTTGGAGCATGTGCAGGTTTTTTTTAGTGGTCATTCAGGTGAGTGTGGGTGAGTGTGAAAGAGGGTGAGGTGTTAAGGGTGAGTGAGCGTGATTGAATTTGAGGGTGTTAGTGAGTGTAGATGTGTGTGAAGTGTTGATGGTGAGTGAGGGTGAGGGTAAGGTGTTGTGGGTTAGTGAGGGTGATGTGTTGAGTGTTATTGAGGGTGAGTTGTTGACGTTGATTGAAGTGGTGCGTGATTGCGGGTAAGATTGAGAGGGTGAGTGTGTGTGACTGAGGGTGAGGGTTTGATGTTGAGTGAGGGTGAGTGATGGTGAGGGTGAGTGAGGGTGTGGATTTGTGGGTGAGGTGTTGAGGGTGAAGTTAGTGAGGGTGTTTTGTTGAGGGTGAGGGTATGAGGGTCAATGAGGGTGACGTTTTGAGGGTGAGTGAGGGTGATGTAGTGAGTTAGCACTAAGATGTTTTATATTAGTCTGACTTTGCTTAGTTGTGTGTTTTTTAAACCGTATGTGAATTTTTTCACCGTGATGCATTTTATTGTGTGTGTGTGTCTTGTTGTAGTGAAATTTCTTATGTATGCAAATTTTATGTTCTATTTGTGTTTTTTCTTTTTTTATATTTTCTTTATTTCAGGCAATGAGCTTCTCCGATCGACAGGTAATGACAATTAAATTTGCAAATTATGAAAGAGTGTCTTTGTGACTTTGATACTTGTTTTTATGCATTTTCTTATTGTAAATCTAATGTAATTATAGTTTTATGTTTTTGTGCTCGCATTAACTTTCTGACTTTGTTCTTGCATTAGAGTGTTTTTGTGCATTTTCATAATGTCTGCCATTTCGGTGTATTTGTTGCCATGGATTGAGTTAGGTTTTGCCGTACGTGTTTTTTGTTCGCTCTTAGCTTGTATTTAGTTTTTGTCTCGTCCAAGGTATCCCTGAAGTCCATTTCTGCAGCACCGAGCAATAGCATATTATTAACATTTGGCACCCCCACAGTACCATTGCGCAACATCACATTATCACTTTTGCCCACTACAGCCGTATTTAGTACACCCCTAGTCTCATTTAGATATAGTACTGCAGTACTGTACATCTGCAAAGCATGCTTTTTTTGCTGTAATTGTGTGTTGAAGGTAAAAAAAAAATGTACTAAAGCGTGCACTTCTGGCTGGTGGTGTGTGTGACTGTTGAAAGCGTGGACTGATGCATGTTTGTGTGCATGTATGCATGTTGAAAGGATGCACTGCTGACTGATGTGTGTGTACGCCTGGTGAAAGTGGGCATTGCTATCTATTGGTGTATGTGCCTGTTAAAAGAGCACATGTTTTTATTGTATGACATTTGCCTGTTGAGTAATGCTGTAGTGGTAATGAGTGGTGCTTTGGTGTTAAATGTTTGTGTGTGGTTGTAGTGTGATAGTGTTTTTTTGTTGAATGATACTGTTTTGTTGGTCTAGAGTGATGTTGGTGTGTTGCTGAGTGATGTTAGTGTGGTGCTTAGTAATGCTGTTGTTGTGATGTGTTGTTCTGTGCTAGTGATGAGTGGTGCTGTGTTGGTGTTTAATAATTACCAGCACAGCATATCTCAGCACCACAACAGTTGCACTTCTCCCAACAATGGCATCACTGATGTCCACGAATGCAACACCTAGCAATTCCACTTTATCATTCTGCACCCCCACAGTACCATTGAGCAACAATACAGCATCACTCTGCCCCACCACAGCCCCATTTAGCTCTCGAACAGTGCCATTCATACATACTACAGCTGTAATGATGACTTGTGTATATACACCTTGTGATGGAGTCCATTGATGTGTGTGTGTGTGTGCTTCTTCAAAGAATCTATATTTGTTTATTATGAAGTTTGTCTGCTGAGTAATGCTGTAGTGGTGATGAGTGGTGCTGTTGTGGTAATTGTGTTTGTGTGTAGTTGTAGTGTGATAGTGTGTTGTTGTTGAATGATGCTGTTGTGGTGGGGCAGAGTGATGTTGGTGTGTTGCTGAGTGATGTTAGTGTGGTGCTTAGTAATGCTGTTGTTGTGAAGTGTTTTTCTGTGCTAGTGATGAGTGGTGCTGTGTTGGTGTTTAATAATTACCAGCACAGCATATCTCAGCACCACAACAGTTGCACTTCTCCCAACAATGGCATCACTGATGTCCACGAATGCAACACCTAGCAATTCCACTTTATCATTCTGCACCCCCACAGTACCATTGAGCAACAATACAGCATCACTCTGCCCCACCACAGCCCCATTTAGCTCTTGAACAGTGCCATTCATACATACTACAGCAGTAATGATGACTTGTGTATATACACCTTGTGATAGAGTCCATTGATGTGTGTGTGTGTGTGCTTCTTCAAAGAATCTATTTTTGTCTTGTATGAAGTTTGTCTGCTGAGTAATGCTGTAGTGGTGATGAGTGGTGCTGTTGTGGTAATTGTGTTTGTGTGTAGTTGTAGTGTGATAGTGTGTTGTTGTTGAATGATGCTGTTGTGGTGGGGCAGAGTGATGTTGGTGTGTTGCTGAGTGATGTTAGTGTGGTGCTTAGTAATGCTGTTGTTGTGAAGTGTTTTTCTGTGCTAGTGATGATTGGTGCTGTGTTGGTGTTTAATAATTACCAGTACAGCATAACTCATCACCCCTACAGTTGCACTTCTCCCAACAACGCCATCACTGATGTCCACGAATGCAACGCGCAGCAATACCACTTTATCTTTCTGCACCCCCACAGTACCATTGAGCAACAACTCCGCATCACCCTGCACTACCACATGTGTTGTTTACACAACAACAGTGTCATTTATACCTACTACAGCAGTACTGATGACTGTTATGTGTGTATGCCTGGTGAAAGTTCCCATTGATAGCTGTTGTTGTGTGTGACTGTTAAAAGCGTTCAAGTTTTTATTGTATGACCTTTGTCTGCTGAGTCATGCTGTGGTGATGATTAGTGGTGCTGTGGTGGTAAGTTTTTGTGTCGTTGTAGTGTGATAGTGTGTTGATGGTGAGTGTGGGTGAGGTGTTGAGTGTGAGGGGATGATGGTGTGATGGTGACTGTGTGAGGGTGAGGGTGAGTGATTGTTGGCGATGGTGAGGCTCTGAGTCTTATTGAGAATGTGAGTGGGTGTGCGAGGATGTGTTAGATTGTGTGAGTGTGTGAGTGTGGATGTGTGTGAGGGTGGGGTTGTGTGAGCGTGTGGGCATGTGAGTGTGTGGTAGAGGTTATGAAGTTGATTGAGGGTGTGTGAGTGTGTGAGGGTGAGTGAGTATGTGTGATGTTGAGGATGTGAAGGTGTGTGAAGGTGGGGCTTGTTGAGGATGCCTGAGTGTAATTGAGGGTAATGCGTTGAGGGTGAGTGAGGGTGAGGTGTTGAGGCTCACTAAGGGTGAGGGTGGGTGAGCGTTAGTGAGCGAGGGTGATTGAGTTGATGAGGGTGATGTGTTGATGTTGAGTGAGGGTGATGTGTTGTGGTTGAGTCAGGGTGAGTAGTTGAGGGTCAGTGAGGATGAGGGTGAGTGAGGGTGAGGTGATGAGGGTGAGGGCCTGAGGGTGAGTGAGGGAGTCTGATTGTGGTTGACTTTTTGAGGCTGTGGGTGAGTAAGGGTGAGGTGTTGAGGGTGATGGGCTGAGGCTGAATGAGGGTGAGGTGTTGAGGGTGAATGAGTGTGAGGGTGAGTGAATTTGAGGGTGATGTTTTGTGGGTGAGTGCGGGTGATTGATGGTGAATGACGTTGAGGGTGATTGAGGGTGAGTGGATGATTGTGTGAGGGTGAGGGTGAGTGATTGTGTGTTAGGGTGAGGCTGTGAGTCTTATTCAGAATGTGTGTGGGTGTATGTGGATGTGTGAGTGTGTGAGTGTGCGTGTGTAAGGGTGGGTGGTTTGTGATGTTGGGGCATGTGATGGTGTGGTTGAATTCATGATGTAGAGTGAGGGTGTTTGAGGGTGAGTGAGGATTTGTAGTGAGTGTGGGTGATTGAGTTGTTGAGGGTTAGGTGTTGATGTTGAGTGAGGGTGATGTGTTGTGGGTGAGTCATGGTGAATAGTTGAGTCTGAGTGAGGGTGAGGGTGAGTGAGGGTGAGGTGATGAGGGTGAGTGCTTGAGGGTGAGTGAGGGAGGCTGGTTGTGAGTGTGGTTTTGAGGGTGTGGGTGATTCAGGGTGAGGTGTTGATGGTGAGGGGCAGAAGGTGAATGAGGGTGAGGTGTTGAGGGTGAATGAGTGTGAGTGAAGTTGAGGGTGATATTTTGTGGGTGAGTGTGGGTGAGGGATGGCGAATGACGTTGAGGGGGATTGGATGATGGTGTGAGGGTAACGGTGTGAGGGTGAGGGTGAGTGATTGTGGGTGAAGGTGAGGGTGTGTCTTATTGCGAATGTGTGTGGGTGTGTGAGGATGTGTGAGTGTGTGAGTGTTGTTGTGTGTAAGGTTGGGGGGTGTGTGAGGGTGGGGGCATGTGAGGGTGTTGAAGTCATGATGTTGAGTGAGGGTGTGTGAGGGTGAATGAGGATTTGTTATGTTGAGGGTGTGAATGTGTGTGAGTGTGGGGTTGGGTGAGGGTGCGTGAGTTAGATTGAGGGTGAAGCGTAGAGGGTCAGTGAGTGTGATGTGTTGAGGCTGAGTGATGGTGAGACTTGTTGAGCGTTAGTGAGTGAGGGTGATTGACTTGTTGAGGGTGATGTGTTGAAGTTGAGTGAGGGTGATGTAATGTGAGTGAGGTTTATTGTGTCACTGAGGGTGCGTTGTTGAGGGTGAGAGGCTGAGTGTGAGTGAGGGCTAGTTATTGTGTTGAGGTTTTGAGGCTGAGGGTGAGTGAGGATTGAGTTGTTGAGGGTGAGGGGCTGAGTGTGAGTGAGGGATAGTGATTGTTTTGAGGTGTTGAGGGTGAGTAAGGGTGAGGTGTTGAGGGTGAGGGGCTGAGGGTGAATGAGGGTGAGGTGTTGAGGGTCAGTAAGTGTGAGGTCTTGAGGGTGAGTGAGAATGAGTGTGAGTGAGTGATTACGTAGTTGAGTGTGAGGTGTTGAGGGTGAATGAGGGTGAAGGTGAGTAAAGGTGAGGGTGAGGTGTTGAGTGTGAGTGTGGGTGAGTAAGAGTTGAGGAAGAGGGGCTGAGTGCGAGTGAGTTGGTGAGTGTGAGTGAGGGGGAGGTATTGTGGGTGAGTGAGGGTGAGGTATTGAGGGTGAGTGAGGGTGTATTTTGAGGATGAGTGAGGGTGAGTTGTTAAGGGTGAGTGAGGGTGAGGTCCTGAGGGTGATTGAGCTTGAGTGAATGGGAGTGAGGGTGACTGAGGGTGTGATTGGCATATGTGATTGTCGCCCATGTGTTAATGTTGATTCTAATGTTAAAAAAACTATTTTCGTATGTGTATACGTTTTTAATTTTTTTTCTTGTATGTACTTAAAATGTGTATTATTTCTGTTGTAGTAAAGGGTATTACGCAATGTATTCCCTTTACGTTTGTTACGTAAGGGATGTTAGCGTTCTATCTTTTATTTGATGGTGATGTAATGTTGTGCGCTACGTTATTTTTAGTCAATCGCAGCTCTACGTTGTGTGACGTAGCGTTGCATTTGCCGTGCGTGAACGGGGCGTTTTCTACATTGGTGTGAATGTTTGAGCGGTAAAGGTGTGTTATTCCTCCGTCGTTGTTGGTGCGTCGTTGGACTGGTAAGATGTACATTTATTAACATTGAGTACATGAATTAGAATGTATTAATACTTGTGTGTATATACGTGTTATTCATAATGTTTTATTATGATGTATGAGTGTTTTATTTGTATTTCGCATTGTGTATTATCTATTTTCGAGTTACAATGTTCTTTAGTAGTGTTGTAAAAGATATATGTTTGTTAAAAAAATTTTTTTCTAAAAGTTACATAAAGCAATGTTTATTTTTGTATGTATTATGTCTTTGACATTGCGTCCGTTGTGATTTCGCGCTGACTTTCCTTGTGTTTAGCAATATTTCTAGATCTTTATGCGAATGTTGGCTCGTGTTTAAGTTGATAGTTCGGGATGCATTGAGTAATCTTTGCTAGTGTCTTCCTGGAATGTATTTTCCGGCGTTTCGTTTCGCCAGAGGTGGCACTGTGATGTTTTTTTTTGACTCTGACTTAGCTTTTTCTTGTGTCATTTGTACCGGTCTGTGACTTGTTTCGCCGGTATTCATTTATTTTGTTTGTTGGCTTTTGTACTTTAAAAGTATTATGTATGCACTGTGTATGTTTTTTTTTGTTTCTGTGTTTCTTTTCTAATTTCTTCATTTCAGGGAATGAGCTGCTACGATCGACAGGTAATGACAATTTTATTGCCTTATTATGAAAGAGTGCCTTTGTGAGTTTTTATACATTTGTTGATGCATTTCCTTTTCGTGATGTTACTGTAATGATTATTTTCGGTCTTGCATTGCTAGCACGTATTTCCTGTCTGGCTCCTCTCATTTGAGTGTGTTTTGTATGTTAACAATGGCTGCTATTTCGTTTTATTGTTTGACATGGTTCGAGTTTCGTTTTCCCGTACGTGTTTTGCGGTCGCACTTGCCTTGTGTGTATTAATTTCCTCTTGCACGGCCTCCCTTATGTCCATTTTGCCAGCAATAGCACATTATTAACATTCGGCACCCCCACACTACAATTGAGCAACATGAGATCATCAGTCTTTGGCAGTAGAGCTGTATTTAGAACTCCCCCAGTCTCATTTAGATATAGAACTGCAGTACTGTACAGCACCAAAGCATGCTTGTATTGCTGTGATTGTGTGTGCAACGTACCAAAAGTTCTTGTACAGTGTGCACTTTGGGCAGTTGGTGTGTGTGACTGTTGAAAGCGTGGCTTGATGGCTGTTTGTGTGGGTGTTTCCATGGTGAAACGATGCACTGATGACTGTTGTGTGTGTACGGCTTGTGAAAGTGTCCATTGCTAGCTAATAGTGTGTGTGCCTGTTAAAAGCGCACATGTTTGGATTGTATGTAGTTTGTCTGATGTGTAATGCTGTAGTGGTAATGAGTGGTGCTGTTGTTGTAAGTGTTTGTGTGTAGTTGTAGTGTGATAGTGTGTTGATGGTGAGTGAGGGTGAGGTGTTCAGGGTGAGAGGATGATGGTGTGAGGGTTACGGTGTGAGGGTGAGTGATTGCTGGCGAGCGTGAGGCTATGAGGCTTATTGAGAATGTGAGTGGGTGTGCGAGGATGTGTGATAGTGTGTGAGTGTGGATGTGTGTGAGGGTGGTGGTGTGTGAGTGTGTGGGCATGTGAGTGTGTGGTGCTTAGTAATGCTGTAGTTGTGATGTGTTGTTCTGTGCTAGTGGTGAGTGGTGCTGTGTTGATGTTTAATAATTACCACCACAGCATAACTTTGCACCACAACAGTTGCACTTCTCGCAACAATGGCATCACTGATGTCCCCGAATGCAACATGCAGCAATACCACTTTATCTTTCTGCAGCCCCACATTACCATTGAGCAACTACACTGCATTACTCTGCACTTCCACATCCGTATTTTGCACACCAACAGTCTCATTTAGACATAGTAGTGCAGTACCGATGACTGTTGTGTGTGTATGCTTGTTGAAAGTGGCCATTGATAGATGTTGTGTGTGTGACTGTTAAAAGGGTACATGTTTTGATTGTATGAGCTTAGTTTGCTGCAGTTGTGATGAGTGGTGTTGTTGTGGTAATTGTTTTTTTGTGTGGTTGTAGTGTGATAGTGTGTTGAGGGTGAGTGAGGGTGAGGTGTTGAGGCTGAGTGAGGGTGAGGCGTTGAGGGTGAGTGAGATTGAGGGTGAGTTAGTGTGAGGTGTTGAGGGTGGGTGAGGCTATGAGGGTGAGTGAGGCGTTGAGGGGGAGTGAGGGTGAGGTGTTGAGGGTGATTGAGGCTGAGTGAGAGTGAGAGCAAGGAAGGTGTTGATGGGGAGGTGTTGTGCGTGATTGAAGTGGTGTTGTGGTGGTAATTGTTTGTGTGTTGTTGTAGTGTGATAGTGTGTTGAGGGTGAGTGAGGGTGAGAGTGAGTGAGACTGAGGGTGAGGTGTTGATGGTGAGTGAGGGTGAGGAGTTGAGGGTGAGTGAGGGTGAGAGGATGAGGGTGAGTGAGGTGTTGAGGGTGAGGTGTTGAGTGTGATTGAGGATGAGTGATAGTGTGGGTGAGTGATGTGTTGAGATTGACTTAGGGTGAGGCGTTGAGGGTGAGTGAGGGTGAGGTGTTGAGGCTGAGGGTGAGTGTGGGTGAGGCGTTGAGGGTGAGGCATTGTGTGTGTTTGTAGTGTGATAGTGTGTTGAGGGTGAGTGAGTATGAGGGTGAGTGAGGGTGAGAGTGAGTGAGAATGAGGGGGAGTTGTTGATGGTGAGTGAGGATGAGTGAGGGTGAGGAATTGAGGGTGAGTGAGGGTGAGAGGCTGAGGGTGAGTGAGGTGTTGAGGGTGAGGTGTTGAGTGTGATTGAGGATGAGTGATAGTGAGGGTGTGTGATGTGTTGATGTTGACTGAGGGTGAGGCATTGATGGTGAGTGAGGGTGAGGTGTTGAGGCTGAGGGTGAAGAGCTGAGGGTGAGTGGGTGAGGCGTTGAGGGTGAGGCATTGAGGATGATAGAGAGTGAGGTTCTGAGGGTGAGGGTGTGAGTGTGGGTGAGGCGTTGAGGCTGAGTGAGGGTGAGGTGTTGAGCGTTATTGTTGATGAGTGAGAGTGAGTGTGAGTGAGGAGTAAAGGGTGAGTTGTTTAGGGTGAGTGAAGTGTTGCTGTTGTGGTAAGTGTTTGTTTATAGTTGTAGTGTGATAGTGTGTTGACGATGAGTGAGGGTGAATGAGGGTGATGTTTTGAGTGTGAGTGAGGGTGAGTGAGGGTGAGTGAGTATGAGAGTGATTTGTTGAGTGTGAGGTGTAGAGGGTGATTGATGATGATTGAGATTGAGGGTGAGTGAGGAGTTAAGGGTGAGGTGTTGAGGGTGAGTGAAGTGAGGGTGAGTGAAGTGTTGCTGTGTTGGTAAGTATTTGTTTGTTGTTGTAGTGTGATAGTGTGTTGACGGTGAGTGAGGGTAAATGAGGATGAGGTGTTGAGGGTGAGTGAGTATGAGGGTGAGGTGTTGATGGTGAGTTTTTGAGGGTGAGTGAGGATGAGTGTGGGTGAGGTGTTGAGGGTGAGGAGTTGAGGGTGAGTGAGGCTGAGGTACTGAGGGTGAGTGAGGTATTGAGGGTGAGGTGTTGAGAGTATTGAGGATGAGTGAGAGTGAGGGTGAGTGATGTGTTGATGGTGAGTTGTTGAGGGTGAGGTGTTGAGGGTGAGTGAGAGTGACGTGTTGTAGGTGAGGGTGAGGGGCTGAGGGTGAGTGTTGGTGAGGCGTTGAGGGTGAGTGAGGGGTTAAGGGTGAGGCGTTGAGGGAGAGGTGTTGAGAGCGAGGGTGATTGAGTGTTTGAGGGTGCAGGGTGGAGGGTGAGTGAGGGTGAGGTGTTGATGGTGAGTGAAGATGGTTGAGGCTGATGGTGATGTGTTGAGGGTGAGTGAGGATGAGGTGTTGAGGGAGAGTGAGTGTGAGGTGTTGAGGGTGAGTGAGTGTAATTCAGGGTGGGTGATGAGTTGAGGGTGAGTGAGTGTGAGAGAGGGTGTTATTGACAAATGTGAGTGTTTTGCATGTGTGACTCGTTATTGTAAAGTGTGTTTGTATTTGTGTATGTTGTTGTTGTAGAATGATGCTGTTGCGGTGGTGTAGAGTGATGTTGGTGTGTTGATGAGTGTTGTTACTGAGGTGCTTCCTAATGCTGTAGTTGTGAAGTGTTGATGATGAGTTGTGCTGTGTTAGTGTTCAACTATTACCACCACAGCATAACTCATTCCAACAACAGTTGCACTTCTCCCAACAACCTAATTTGTGATGTCCACCAATGGAACACGCATCAATACCACCTTAACATTTGGCCCCCCACAGTAACATTGCTCAACAACACAGCATAACTCAGCACCAGCACAGGCGTCTTTAGCTCAACAGTCTCATTCATACATAATACTGTAGTGCGTGTAAGCTACAAAGTATGTGTAATTTGTATATGTTTTTCTAATGTCAAATGGATTGGCTAAATCTTGTATGTGGGTGTGACTATGTTGTATAAATGGAGTGTCTTAGTTATAATTTGCCTTTCGAATAGAAAAAATCACCATAGAAGTAGTAAAATTTGTATTACACACTTGTTTATTTTTTATAAAAAAACACAAATATTTATTGTTTAACTTTGTACAAAAAAAAGATATCCTGGCAACATGCAAAATTTACTCAGAACATATTTCATCGTCTTTTTCTTTAAGAATCTTTATGATTTGCCCATTACAAAAGACAACTTCAAAATTTTGTGGCAAAAAATGGACAAGGGCATCTCCGATGTTCTCAACGTCCTCATCTAACATAAACCATTTAATTAAGATCTCGTTTTCGATGGGCATCGATTGCAATTCGTCTGTGTTTGTCACTTTTATTGTGATGATACTTGTTTGCTCAGTAGAGCTTTCAACACCATAAATTAGAATGTCCATCTTTTCCTCTGGTGGGGCTGTTACCTGTTGAGAGAAAAGAAAAGCAATAATTATTTTTAAAATGTGTATACTTTATTTTTTGTGTAAGGCCTATAGTGGTTGAAAGGGACAGAGTTGTTGAAAGGGACACATTGGGTGAAATGGACTGAGTAGGTGAAAGGGTCCCAGTTGTTGATATAGTGTGTTGAGGGTGAGTGAGGGTGAGATGTTGAGGGTGAGTGAGGGTGAGGCGTTGAGGGTGAGTGAGATTGAGGGTGAGTCAGTGTTTGAGGATGAGTGAGAGTGAGGGTAAGTAAGGGGCTGATGGGGATGTTTTGAGCGTGATTGAAGTGGTGTTGTGGTGCTAAGTTTTGGTGTGGTTGTAGTGTGATAGTGTGTTGAGGGTGAGTGAGTATGAGGGTGAGTGAGAGTGAGAGTGAGTGAGAATGAGGGGGAGGTGTTGAGGGTGAGTGAGGATGAGTGAGGGTGAGGAGTTGAGAGTGAGTGAGGGTGAGGGGCTGAGGGTGAGTGAGGTGTTGAGAGTGAGGTGTTGAGTGTGATTGAGGATGAGTGAGAGTGATGTTGAGTGATGTGTTGAGATTGACTGAGGGTGAGCCGTTGAGTGTGAGTGAGAGTGAGGTGTTGAGGCTGAGGGTGAGAAGCTGAGTGTCAGGGTGAGTGTGGCTGAGGCGTTGAGGGTGAGTGAGGGTGAGGTGTTGAGGGTGATTGAGGATGAGTGAGTGTGAGGAGTTAAGGGTGAGGTGTTTAGGGTGAGTGAAGTGTTGTTGTGGTGGTAAGTGTTTTTTTGTAGTTGTAGTGTGATAGTGTGTTGACGGTAAGTGAGGGTAAATGAGGGTGATGTTGTGAGGGTGAGTGAGTATGAGAGTGGTGTTGAGTGTGAGATGTTGAAGGTGATTGATGATGATTGAGATTGAGGTTGAGTGAGGAGTTAAGGGTGAGGTGTTGAGGGTGAGTTAAGTGTTGCTGTGGTGGTAAGTATTTGTTTGTTGTTGTAGTGTGATAGTGTGTTGACGGTGAGTGAGGGTGAATGAGCGTGAAGAGTTGAGGGTGAGTGAGTATGAGGGTGAGGTGTTGATGGTGAGTTGTTGAGGGTGAGTGAGTATGAGAGTGGGTGATAAGTCTAGAGTGGGTGATAAGTCTAGATTGGGTGATAGGCCTAGAGTGTGTGAAAGAGCCAGAGTTGTTGAAAGGTTCCGAGTGGGTGAAAGCTCCCGAGTGGGTGAAAGCTCCCGAATGGGCGAAAGGTCCCAAGTGGCTGAAATGTCCAGAGTGGGTAAAATGTCCAGAGTGGGTGGAAGGGGCAGAGTGGGTGAAAGGGCAAGACTGGGTGCAATTCCAAGAGTGGCTGAAAAGAGATAATTGCAAAACTTTGTTTGTTCGTTGTGCTTACCTCCATTTTGCTATGGCGCGTTGTATTCAATATTTTTTGGCAATTGAATTCATGTACAGTGACATGAGTCAGGGTCACATATTTCCCAAGATGTATTTTAAATAGTGACGCTTCTCTCCACAGTGTCACTTTTATATCATCAGTAGCATCTTTTATTGTAATGGATTTGAGTGGGGTATCTTGCCCATTGATAAACACCGTTTTTGCGTCCTCTTCCTACACAAAAAGAAAGCATTCTATTAAATAGTGATTGTAAAAACAGATATTACTAGTGCATTGTCTGAAAGGCTATATAATGTATCATATTTAACGACCCAAATGAACCTCCTTTCTAAAAGATTGAAATGTTTCTTGTAAAAAATGGCCTTGTACATAGTACTTTTTTTTTTAGTATACACCAAAGCACTGGCATCTTATATTTTTCAAAAGTTGTACTTGCTACTATGTGTGAAGAGTGCATAATCAAAAATGTGTCCAGTTAGTTTTTGAAGTTACTAAAGGTGTAATGTGTGTGTAAGTGAACTATGCATTTTTTAAGTAGACATGATGACATGAGTGAGTGTGATGGTGAGGTGTTGAGTGTGAGGAGTTGATGGGGAGTGAGGGTGAGTGAGGATGAGGTGTTACGTGAGGGTGAGGTTGAATGTAAATGAGGGTGGGTGAGGGTGAGAGGGTGAGGGTGAGAGTTTGAAGGTGAGTGAGGGTGAGAAGTTGAGGGTGAGTAACGATGAGCGTGAGTGTGAGTGAGGCTGAGTAAGGCAAGTATGCATATTTTTAGTAGACCTGATGACATGAGTGAGGGTGTGGGTGAGGGTGAGTTATTGAGGGTGAGGTGGTGAGTGAGGGTGGGGTTGAGGGTGAGTGAGGACGATGTGTTACGTGAGGGTGAGTGTGAGTGAGGCAGAGTTAGGGTGAGGCGTTGAGGGTGAGTGAGAGTGAGGGAGTGTTGAGGCTGAAAGATTGAATGTGAGAAGTTGAAGGTGAGTAAGGATGAGTGTGAGTGTGGGTGAGTGAGGGTGATTAATTGAGTGAGGGTGAGGTGTTGATGTTGAGGCTGAGGTGTTGAGGTGTTGAGTGAGGGTGACTGAGGAGTTGAGTGAGAAGTGTTGACTTTTTGAGGGGGAGGTGTTGAGGGCGAGTGAGGGTCGGTGAGGGTGATTGAGTGAGAGGTGTTGAGGGTGATTGAGGGTGATTGAGATTAAGGCTGAGTGAGGCATTAAGGGTGAATTGTTGAGTGTGAGGTGTTGTGTGTGAATGAGGGTGAGGTGTTGAGAGTTATTGAGGGTGAGAAGTTGAGGGTGAGTAAGGATGATGGTAAGTGAGGGTGAGTCATTGATGTTGATTGTGAGGCTGAGGTGTTGAGGTGTTGAGTGAGAGTGAGTGAGTATTTGAGGGAGAAGGGTAGAGTTTTAGAGTGGGAGGTGTTGAGGGCTAGTGAGGGTGATTGAGGCTGAGTGAGGAGGAGGTGTTGAGGGTGATCTCGGCTGAGTGAGATTGAGGGTGAGTGAGGCATTAAAATTGAATTGTTGAGGGTGAGGTGTTGAGTGAGAGTGAGAGTTGGGTGTTGAGGGTGAGTGATGTTGACTGAGGGTGAGGCATTGATGTAAAGACAGTATTTGCGTACTTTTGGTAAACCCAAAAAGAACAATTCTACAAAATAGTGACAGTAAAAAAACATAGTAGTAGTGCATTGTATCACTGGTAATATAATGTATTATATTTCACGACCCAAATGAACATACTTTCTACCATAGTGCAATTTTTTTTTAGTAAAAATTGTCATTGTGGAGAGTACTTGAATTTGTAATATACCCCAAAGTACTCACATATTATATATCTCAAAACTATCCCTTTATACATAGTGTGAAAGAGTGTGAAAGAGTGTCTAATGCAAGCTTTTTTGATGTTGTCCGTGAAGTTCCTAAGGGCCCGATGTAGGTAAATCCCATTTTTGTATGTAGGTACCAACATCTGGATTCATTACAGAATCCTTAACAAATCTTTAATTGCCAAATCGGTAAATAGCGAATAGGTAATGCGCATTAATTCATATGGGTTTTGAAGGACATAGGAATGATTAGGCATTACCGAATCGGTATTTACTGAATCTGTAATTAAAGAATTATGAAGGGTGCAGGTGGTGTCACTTTGACACCCTCCTGCACCGGCAAAAAAGGCACAGGTGCCATGTGGCAAGCATACCTGCTGTAAGGGCAGGTCTGCCTGTCACATGCCATAGGTATTTTACCCTGGATTTGTATTCCATGGTAAAATACCGATTGTTTAAGCCATGTACAGAAGGTACATTGCCTACCTACATTACATTTCAGTTAATTTTATTGAATCTGTAAATCTACCGTTTTGGTTAATAAACAGATTTGCTAAAGTTACCTAAAATGTGCCCCTACATCTCAATAGCCCTTTACCGATGTGAAACGGGCCAAAATCTTTTTTTTTTGGCCGATTGGGATCGCTAAAGGGCTACCTACACCGGGCCCCTAAATGTGTAATTTGTGTGTAAGCCAACTATGCATTTTTGTACTAGACATGATGACATGTTTGTGTTGATACATCTGGCACATATTGTCCCTGAAACAGTCGTCAGACTATTTATACTTGCAATTTCGAAAAAGCACAAATACATAAGATATGTCATTTACAATCCTAATAAGTCCAACTCTTCCACTGCAAGACAATATTTTTTTTTAGTTGACATGATAACATGTTTGTGTTCATACTTACGGCAATTATTGTCCCTGAAACGGTCATCAGGCTTTTTAGACTTGCCCGTTTTATTTCCTTGATAGGAGAAGCCGATGGTGCAGGCGGATGCAAAATGTTGTTTGCTTGTTGGATCAGGCCCTCCTCGATTGTCATTGCGGGAAATTTGGTTACTTTAGTTTGTTTTGTAATTAAAATTGTTTTGTTTTTGATAATAAAGTTCCGTATCAGTAGTCCACAGTTTATTTTCGTTTGCTCATATAAATTTTCTTGGTAACAAGTACATTTAATTGTTCCAGTTTTATCTGCTAAAGCCAAATGGAATAAAATTTTCTGCTCTTGTTTAGCATTTTTGTACGTAGTTTTCCCTGAGCAGCTGATGACATTAACTCTTATTGGTTTCTGGTATGGTTTGTTGTCATCAGTATTAATGTTCATTATTTCTTCAATAGACATCATCTGAAATAGAAAATGTGATATAACATGTTAAATACAAACCCATATTGGTTTATGATCACTGTAATAGCATTCTAAAGTACCATAGTTGTGTAGTTGGTCATTTGTATATATATGATCTAAAATGGATTGGTAGTTAGTTGTGTAACTGTTAATGAGTTGTTGACATTGTAATTTTGTTTCAAAGAATCCAAGTAATTGCTTGCTGTTTGCATTTGTTTGAGATACATCCACATTGAAATCCCCTATAATAATCAATTTGTGCATGGGGTAAAAATCCGTAATGTTAGTGATGAAATCAAAAAGAGAAGTTATACTTTTTAGGGGTGGTTTGTATAAAATAATAATAAGGTAATCTGTGTTATCAATCTGTAGAGTAAAATGTAAAATGTCTATCCCTTCAAGTGTCTCATAAATAGGCAATATAAATAAATCTTTTTTGTAGTACATAATCATTCCATGGTTTGTGTTGTATGTATGAAATTTATCAAATATAATGTGATGATATTGTTCTATACTGAAATCATTAGCTGTAGCATTTCTTGTAGTGTTGATCTCAGTTAAGCAAATAATGTCTGCTTGTAATATATTCCTATCCGCTACCATAGATGAAAAATTTTTCTGTAGTGATCTTATATTGTGTGCAATGATATTGAAATGTGCACTGTATGTATGTAACTGTGGGATATGTATTTCAAGTGGCATTTCTGTCCTTAATCTGTGCATTTCCTCATTAACTTGTGGATGTACTACAATTTTACGTTCATCAAAATTGTGTACATAGACATTTTGTATTGATTTTGCCCTGCTAATAGCAACATAATGCAAATGATGAATCTTGCTGTTATTAAAGTGTATATAAAGTGGTTCAAGAGTTGCACCTTGTGTGCGATGTATAGTGCGTGCTGATGCTTGGCGTAAAGGAAATTGCTTCCGTATAATGGTAATAAATTTCTTAGTGTATTGGAAATGTCTAGCTATAGCATGTATTGGTGTCCATGTATTTTGTGTTTGTGAATGAAATAAGTGTTTATATTGTTGTCTGGTTGTTTCTCCTATAGTGGGATTGTCAAATAACAACCAAACAATAATAGGTGTATTGTTAATCAATTCTACTAATTGTACAACACCAGTTGCGCCATTTGTTAAACCATCATTGACATCCACATTGCAACTTAAATCATAACGAAGTTGTAAGGCAATGTGTAATGTATGTGAAAGGCCCATTGTTTTCTGTGGATCTTTGGGCAGTTGCTTAAGAATCGTTTTTTTCACACTTTCAGACAAATCAGAACTAACAGTATCGCTTGCTACTGTTATGTAGACAGGATAATCTTTGCAATGTTGTTCTAAAACCTTTTTGTTAATTTCATTAACTTCTAGATTAGTTGACATGATATATGGAATTGTTTCTAATAAAGTCTCATCAGGTTGTATTTCCCTTTGCTTAATTTGTGAAATATCTTCTTCAGTATGCTTGCCTTCTCTCAATCTGTTTAGTAATTCAGCAAATTGTAGATCTTCTTTTTGGCGCATAATTTTTGTTAATTCAAAAATTTTAAAATGTTCTTTCCACAAGTTAGCACTTAAAGGACCATACATTTGTGTCGAATCCTGAAAAATGTATCTGTCAAATACAGGTTTTAATTGGTAAAAGTCACCAATGGCTAAAATAGAAATTCCTCCAAATGGTTCATTAGATGATTTAATTTCTTGAAGCCTGTTATGTATAAAATTCAACATATTGTGGCCTACCATTGAAATTTCATCAATAATAACAACTCTAACATGCATCATTTCCATTTGTAGAGCAGTTCTATGTTCATGACTCAGTTGTTTATAAGACAAACTTTGCGACACAGGTATTTTGAAAGTGCTATGCAGTGTTTTGCCATTAATATTATGGGCAGCCTTTCCTGTTGGAGCAGTAAGTAAGATATAAACATTATCCGGATTTTCACCGGCCTTAGTGTTATAGTAGCGTAGTAAAGTTTGATAAAGTGCAGATATTACAAAACTTTTCCCAACACCAGCCCCTCCAGTGCAAAAAGTATAGCATGGAGTGCTAGTAGTTTTAAACCAATGCAAGTGATGGTAAACAAAGTTAAGTTGTTCTTCCGTTAAGTTTTGCATAAGTTGTTGGTATTTTTCATTGGGTAAAAGAACGTTAGTTGATCTTTGTTCTTCAGTTGTAGTTCTAATTCCTAAATCTAGAGCCAAATCATATCTATTATTATGTTCTGGATTTTGGTCTTCTGTCTGTATATTCACAGTTGGTGATAGAGGAGGTGAAATGACATTTTCATGAGACTGTTCATGAATAATGTTTGTAAGTTCACCATGCTGTTTGTTATAGATTTTTAGTTGTGTGTCAACAAATGTTTTAACTTCCAGATACCTATCATAGTAAGTTTCCTTGTTGATTAGTATTTTTTCTTCTTCCCTCCATGGATAGTGCAACATTAATATTTCTCTATAATACTCTTCCGGTTCATTATTTTTGCTAAATCTGCAAAAGCGTATTATTTTCCCTTGTCTGCGCTTATTTAAAGCATAATCATAATTATGTTTCTGTTGTTTATTTCCGTAACTACATTCTATTTCTAATTCTTCCTCATCTGAGCTGTAAAAGTTTTGTTCTGCAAGTAAATCTTCGCAATCATTTATTGCTTTCCCATGTGTTTTTTTCTTCACATAGTTGAAATTAGCCGCATAGTCTGCTAACGTGCACATCTCTAATGATTGTGGCCGTTTGCAGTACTTAATAATAATATTTTCACATTGAATGTCAGTGGAATTTTCGGGCAAGTTATTAATAGTTTCGATATCACGCATTAAATAAGTTCTTTTCTCTGGACGGCTAGTATTAATAAATACAAATGATCGTGAGCTTTTCCGTAATGGTATTTGAAGAATTAGATATGCTGCTTCTTGAGCACTAATTTCTGTGCAGTTGAGGAATTTGTTCCCTATGTGTTTAAGTTGATCTTTGATATTACTATTGCTTGGTACCTCTTTAGCAGCTTGCGCTAGAAGTTTGCTAATTCCTCTTTGCGATTTACTGATATATGAGATAATATATACTGCACAAGCATAAGGGTCTAGTATAAACTGCAAGTCTATATTTGCTCGCCAAGCTTCTAAAAGAGTACTATTGTAGTTATTGATGAAGCATTCGGCTGGTGTTCTTTTTAAAAAAATAGTTGTTTTTTGTAAGCTAGTTTGTATAGAAGTAATATATTCTTTATCATCCATTTTAATGAAGTCCAAAAATTCCTCAAAAGAAAGTGTATTAAAAGTAGTATTATTCATAGCTTCATGTATTATTTTCATATTATCTTGCCATTGGTTATTTGTCTCCTCCAGTGTTAATGGCTCTAATATGAGCGTTCTTGACATTGGATATTTGGGATATTGATATTTGCATGTCCGTTGCTGTTTACGTCTGCAATTTTTGGTGTGACCATGCCTTTGTAGATTTATTAACGGTTGTAAAACAGGGTTTTCAGACTTATGACAAGTGATATATTTGTCAATAAAGCTATTGACTTCTTCCACTGGTGAAACACCATACAATGGTGCTTTGTTTACCCAGAGTAATGCATGTATATGTGGAGAACCTCTCTGTTGGAATTCGACTCTGTAAAAGTAGTCTACTATTTCCCCAATTGGATTAGTGCCATTCAGCAAAACACAATTAAAGAATTTCCTAACTTGATAGTCAAACTGTCTTGCACATGTTATTGGATCTTCTTGTATTAATTTACTTTTAGTTTCCCAAGACATGTTTAAGAATTCTTCCTCTGTACATTCCTGTAAGTTTCTAACTCTCAATAGTATATTTATTAAATGGTGCCATTTTGTTTCTGCAGCAGATAATGTCAAAAAGAAAGTGGGAATGCCAAGTTGCCTTATCATAGCAAAAATATCTTTTTTGCAACCTTCCCAATATGGAGGTGAACTGCGTATAGTTTTTAATACTTTGTACCCCTCATTGAACTGTAAAACATTGGCAATATTACATTTAATGTCTTTAGCAGTTATTTTATTCCCATCTGTAAAATGTTTTCTGATGGAAATGTTGATTTTACCATGGATCTGCTTAATATGTAATTTCTTCAGTTTAAAAAAGACATTAGTAATAGATTTAGCGACTCTTCTATCATAACTCCTTAACTCTGCTTGGCAAATAGTACTATAATGTACCGGTATGTGTCTTTCCTTATTGTTAGGTCTTCGTTCACCACAAAAAATAGTAGGGAAAGCCAAAAACTCTGAATCTTTATCCTCATATAAACCTCTTGGCGTGTTATGTTCAGCTGGAGCGAAACTTAACACATTCAGCGAATTACTAGTAATAGTTTCATTTGTTAACATAGTATCCAAATTTCCAGCTTCTATGTTGTCCGAACTATCAGATGAATTGTTTGTTTCAGAAGTCTCATTGTGAGATTCTATTTCTGGAGGTATATACTCCCAGTCAGGGTTAATGGTAACACCATATTCATTAAACATTCGACTATTTTTCGCTAGCCATGTAGCTGCCTTTTTTACAGTATTTGGTCTAATATTCTCATAATGTGTATATGATTTATAGATTAATTTCCTTTTTAATTTCACTGGGATTGTCATGGCGTCATTAATTTGCCTTGGTAAAATTGTAACAGTTGTCATAACATCTGCAGGTACATTAACTACTGCACCTGATAATGATTTTTGAAAACCGCGTGGCAGACTCCGAATTTGTAAGAATGGTATCCTAGGTGAAACTAATCTTTCTTCTAAATCATATAATTCTAATTCAACTGGTACATTTGGGAAGCCCATGCCATTTACAATTGAACATGGTGGTATTTTGTTTTTGCGAATGTAATAATAGCAAGTCTTACAAATAAAAGTTGTTTTCTTGTTACTAATGTTACACTTGTTGAAAATTTCGGATTGGCTAACACTGCGTATATTTAGCAACGTTTGTTTATGCCACAGTTGATTGCAAAGAGTACAAATGTACTCTGGCCCATGCAATATTTCCCGGTGGAATTTGCGAATGATTGTATGGATTTGTTTACCTCGTTTCTGTCTTTGGCCCTGCGTGAAGATGGGTATGTTATTATCAGTAGCACTTAGTTGACTGTTGGTAATGTCTTCTTCAGCTGTATTAATTTTTTTTCTTTGTACAACTGTAGTTGGACATGTACTTGAATCCCTTTTTCTTTTCCGAGACTGTTTATTTGTTCCCTGGATAGCTTTACTATTACCTGGTAATTGTGGTAAATGATTGCTATTGCTATTCCCTCCCTTACTTGTATTCTGTAAATGATCAGAAGACATTGATGTTGATGTTATCGTCTGATTAGGAGTACATTCAGTAGTATGTACCCAAATTTTTCTTTCTTGCGGCAGTTGACTATTTTTTTTGTGCACAGTAAGTGCTTTTGTAAAGGATTTTCTTTGAATGACTTTTATATCTATTGGTGTTAATTCAAATTGGACACATTGCTCAGCCTGATGTTTTAAGTTATATGCTAGTTTCATAACATATTGAATTAGCCCTTCAAACGAATTAAATGCAATTGTAACACATGTTCCGTTTGAATGAGGCATGCCTTCATGGTCCCTACTATGTGAATCAAATACAAAGTATGATTGCATATGTTTGAAAATAGCTATTACATAAACATTCATACAAAGTAGAACACCACAGTGCTTCTTAATAGTAACATTTAATGCTGTGCTAATATCTGGGTAGGCTTTATCAAAACGTTTAAGGACATCACCGTAGTAAGCATTCCGTAGCAAAAGTGAATATATCTCTTGATTGTGGTCTATATACCTTGGCAGGTCATCTGGATGCATAAGTGTTTCTTTGTTAATAGAATGCATTTGGAGATATAAAGCGTCCCCACGGTCCATTATATAATGCAGATCATTAGAGTTCCAAGTAGTTACTGGCTTGCATAAATTGTGCAAGACAGCAAAAGCACTATTTGGTAAGCATTGCTTACCTTGTGATTTGCTATTAAATTTGCTATTCCCTTGATGGTAACTTGCTTTTAAGCATTTCTGCATCTTCAAAGTTATACTGAAATGTTGTTATCAACAAATGTAAATTGAGAAGGTTTGTGAACTAAAAAATTTTTTAGGGGACTGTAAGGTATGAATTTTTAACAATTTTTAAACGAAGTGGCAAAGTAGTATTTACCTTAACTTCTGTTTCTTTTGTTGTTGTTTGAATAATCTGAAAGTTGAAAAAAAACATATTGTTTAGAATATATTTCTCCGAATTTTTGCCATAAAAGACACATTAGCATGTAAATAGTCTTTTAAAGACCTGTTAAGAGCTCTAGTGCTGCTGTGAGTGTATGTGCCACGGCTGGCACACAGGCAGGGTGAGATGATAGAGGGAGAGAGAGGGAGTGGGAGGAAAAGGGGGACAGAGAGAGAGTGAGTGCGTGAAAAGTTAATACTGAGAGACGTTAAAAAATGTGTGTGTGTGTGTTATGTGTTGCATTGAATCAGAGAATGGATGAGGTGTGAGGAAGGTAAAGGGAGTGAGAGGGAGAGTGATAGGAAGTGAGACGGGGATGGAGGGAGGGAGAGAGAGGGAGAGGGAGACAGAGGGATTAACAAAGTTAGAGTGAGAAAGAGGAAGGCAAGAGAGAGGGAGGGGGAGCTAGAGAAGGAGAGAGAGGGTGAGTGTAGGTGAGGGGTTGAGGGTGAATGAGGATGAAATGTTGAGGGTGTGAGTGTGAGGGTGAGGTGTTGATTGTTGTTGAGGTGAGGTGGTGAGGGTGAGGGTGAGTGAGGGGGAGGGGATGAGGGTGAGTGAGGGTGAGGGTGAGGGTGAGTGAGGGTGACGGTTTGATGGTGAGTAATGGTGAGGGTGAGTGAGGATGCCATGTTGAGGGTAAGTGAGCATGAGGGTGAGTGAGCATGAGGGTGAGTGAGCATGAGGGTGAGTGAGCATGAGGGTGAGTGAGCATGAGGGTGAGTGAGGATGGTGTGAGTGAGTGTGAGTCAGGGTGAGGGGTTGAGGGTGAGTGAAGGTAGATTAGGCTTAGAGATTGAGGGTGAGTGATGGTGAGAAGCTGAGGGTGAGTAAGGATGAGGCTGAGTGTGGGTGAGTGGGAATGAGGTGTTGTGGGTGAGTGAGGTGTTGAGGGTGAGTGAGGCTGAGGTGTTGAAGTGTTGAGTGAGAGTGAGGGTGAGTGAGGATTTGAAGGAGAAGTGTTGAGGGTGTGTGTGTGAGGTGTTGAGGGCTAGTGATGCTCAGTTTTATGTTGTTGCTGTCACCCCAAGCCTTAACCACTGACCCTGCCCCCACCGATGCGGTCATTGGACACTAAGTAAACATTACATTTTGCCCCTGAGAGAAAGATTGTGAGTAGGCATGTAATAGAGTGTGTGTGTGAAAGTGTCCTTGTTCGTGGAATGTGTGTATGAAAATTTTGTTGTGGTGTGGCGAAGTGTTGGTGTACCCAGTTACTGTGGAAGTAATGTAGAAAGATAGAGAGGGAGTAAATGGGAGACAAATGGAGAGTTATGTACAAAGACAGAAAGGAAGGGAAAGTTAGGGAAAGGAAGGGAAATGGAGGGAGAGGAAGAGAAAGGGAGTGAGATGCAGGGTGATAGGGAGGGAGACGGAGAGGGAGGGAGAGAGGAGGAAGAAAAAAGTGGGAGTGAGACAGAGGGAGGAACACAGTTAGAGTGAAAGAGAGGAAGATGGGAGAGAGGGAGGGGTAGCTATAGAGAGGGAGAGAGAGCTATAGAGATGTAGGGAGTCCGAAAGAGAAAGAGAGCGCGAAAATTATGTGTATGCCGGGAGGGCTCAGTGCACGAAGCCTTCGGCTGCAGGGTCCTGTGATTAACCTCATGGTCAGTTTAATATTGTTGCTGTTGCCCCGACCCTTAACAACTAACCCTGCCCCCACCGATGCGGTCCTTGGACACAAAGTAAACGGTACATTTTTCACCTGCTTGAAAGATTGTGATTAGCCATGTAACAGAGGTTGTTAGCGAAAGTCCCCTTGATAGTGGATTGTGTGTATGAAAAATTTGTTGTGGTGTGGCGAAGTGTTGCGAACGGATTATGACTGTACTATTCCCCCTAATGTTGTAATGTGCCTGTGACTAGTGTAGTAAGTGTATGGGCAATTTTTTTTTGAGTAGGCAGCTAATTCTGGCTTGGAATTGTTGTTGGGGATGGAGAGGGAGTGAGTGTGTGCGTGAAGAGTTAATAGTGCGAGACGTCCTGAAAAATGTGTGTGTGTGTCATCGTGTAACTTAGATTACTTCCTATATTGTATTGAATATGAAAATGAAATGAATGCGGTGTGCGTGTAATATTGAAAGTGTACACAGTTAGTGTGCAAGTAATGTAGAAAGATAGAGAGGGAGTAAATGGTAGACAAATGGAGAGTTATGTACAAAGACAGAGAGGAAGGGAAAGTTAGGGAAAGGAAGGGAAATGGAGGGAGAGGAAGAGAAAGGGAGTGAGATGCAGGGTGATAGGGACGGAGACGGAGAGGGAGGGAGAGAGTAGGCAGAAAAAAGGGGGAGTGAGACAGAGGGAGGAACACAGTTAGAGTGAAACAGAGGAAGATAGGAGAGAGGGAGGGGGAGCTATAGAGAGGGAGAGAGAGCTATAGAGATGTAGGGAGACCGAAAGAGAAAGAGAGCGAGAAAGTTATGTGTATGCCGGGAGGGCTCAGTGCACGAAGCCTTAGGCTGCAGGGTCCTGTGATTAAGCTCATGGTTATGTACAAAGACAGAGAGGAAGGGAAAGTTAGGGAAAGGAAGGGAAATGGAGGGAGAGGAAGAGAAAGGGAGTGAGATGCAGGGTGATAGGGACGGAGACGGAGAGGGAGGGAGAGAGGAGGAAGAAAAAAGGGGGAGTGAGACAGAGGGAGGAACACAGTTAGAGTGAAACAGAGGAAGATAGGAGAGAGGGAGGGGGAGCTATAGAGAGGGAGAGAGAGCTATAGAGATGTAGGGAGACCGAAAGAGAAAGAGAGTGAGAAAGTTATGTGTATGCCGGGAGGGCTCAGTGCACGAAGCCTTAGGCTGCAGGGTCCTGTGATTAAGCTCATGGTCAGTTTAATATTGTTGCTGTCGCCCCGATCCTTGACAACTAACATTGCCCCCACCAATGGGGTCCTTGTACACAAAGTAAACAGTACATTTTTAACCTGCTTGAAAGATTGTGAGTAGCCATGTAATAGAGGGGGTGGGCGAAAGTCCCCTTGATAGTGGATTGAGTGTATGAAAACTTTGTTGTGGTGTGGCGAAGTGTTGAGAACGGATTCTGACTGTGCTATTCGCCCTAATGTTCCAATGTTCCTGTGAATAGTGTAGTAAGTGTAAGGTGCATTATTTTTTGGGGTAGGCAGCTAATCCTGGCTAATATGTTATTGGATGTGTGCTTGTGAAAATGTAATACTAGTAGTTGTACGAGTGGCTGTTTCTGTGTGTCAGCTTGTAACTTGGATTACTAACTGTGCAAGTAAAGCAACGAATGAATGCATTGTGCGTAAATCTTGTAAAGTGTTGCCTGTTTACGTGCAAATTAATGTTCAATTAGAACTTTTGACTGAAAGTTTGGTGCTGTAGTGGCGAAGTGCTATGATGTTACATTGCGTAGGAGTTGCACGTGTTGTATAAGGGTGGCAGTCAGTGTTTTGCCTAATGTGACAGGCTGTGTGTGATTAGTGTAAGATGCAGTGTTTTGCCTAATGTGACATGGGGGGGTGTGATTAGTGTGCTATAGAGAGGTAGGGAGACGAAGAGAGAAAGAGAGCGAAAAATTATGTCTATGCCGGGAGGGCTCAGTGCACGAAGCCTTCGGCTGCAGGGTACTGTGAATAACATCATGGACAGTTTTATGTTGTTGCTGTCGCCCCGAGCCTTAACCACTTACCCTGCCCCCACCGATGCGGTCATTGGACACTAAGTAAACATTAAATTTTGCCCCTGAGAGAAAGATTGTGAGTAGGCATGTAATAGAGTGTGTGTGTGAAAGTGTCCTTGTTCGTGGAATGTGTGTATGAAAATTTAGTTGTGGTGTGGCAAAGTGTTGGTGTAACCAGTTAATGTGCAAGTAATGTAGAAAGATAGAGAGGGAGTAAATGGGAGACAAATGGAGAGTTATGTACAAAGACAGAGAGGAAGGGAAAGTTAGGGAAAGGAAGGGAAATGGAGGGAGAGGAAGAGAAAGGGAGTGAGATGAAGGGTGATAGGGAGGGAGACGGAGAGGGAGGGAGAGAGGTGTAAGAAAAGAGGGGGAGTGAGACAGAGGGAGGAACACAGTTAGAGTGAAACAGAGGAAGACAGGAGAGAGGGAGGGGGAGCTATAGAGAGGGAGAGAGAGCTATAGAGATGTAGGGAGACCGAAAGAGAAAGAGAGCGATAAAATTATGTGTATGCCGGGAGGGCTCAGCGCACGAAGCCTTCGGCTGCAGGGTCCTGTGCTTAACCTCATGGTCATTTTAATGTTGTTGCTGTCGCCACGACCCTTGACAACTAACATTGCCCCCACCAATGCGGTCGTTGTACACAAAGTAAACAGTACATTTTTCACCTGCTTGAAAGATTGTGAGTACCCAGGTAATAGAGGGTGTTTGCGAAATTCCCCTTGATAGTGTATTGTGTGTATGAAAAGTTTGTTGTGGTGTGGCGAAGTGTTGAGAACGGATTATGACTGTACTATTCCCCCTAATGTTCCAATGTGCCTGTGAATAGTGTAGTAAGTGTACGGTCAATTTTTTTTTTGGGTAGGCAGCTAATCCAGGCTAATGTGTTATTGGATGTGTGCTTGTGAAAATGTAATACTAGTAGTTCTACGAGTGGCTGTTTCTGTGTGTCAGCTTGTAACTTGGATTACTAACTGCAAGTAAAGCAACGAATTAATGCATTGTGCGTAAATGTTGTAAAGTGTTGCCTGTTTACATGCAAATTACTGTGCAATTAGAAGTTCTGACTGAAAGTTTGTTGCTGTAGTGGCGAAGTGACATGATGTTACATTGCGTAGGAGTTGCACGTGTTGTATAAGGGTGGCAGTCATTGTTTTGCCTAATGTGACAGGCTGTGTGTGATTAGTGTAAGATGCAGTGTTTTGCCTAATGTGACAGGGTGTGTGTGATTAGTGTGCTATAGAGAGTGAGGGAGACGAAGAGAGAAAGAGAGCGACAAAATTATGTGTATGCCGGGAGGGCTCAGTGCACGAACACTTCGCCTCCAGGGTACTGTGAATAACCTCATGGTCAGTTTTATGTTGTTGCTGTCGACCCGACCCTTAACCACTGACCCTGCCCCCACGTCGGAGTGTTAGGAACGGAAGTAAAAATTGTGTAGAAGAGTGAACAGTTGGCTGTACTTACATGATATATGTTGGTGCGCAGTTTCTTTCCCCCTATCAAGGAAATGTTGAAAGCGTACCAATAACCTACAAGAGATAACAAAAAATAAACAATATGTATCTGTTGTTTTAAACCAAGGTATGACCTGTTTTAGAAATTACGTAGTCTTTTGCTAAGTATTACCATAGAAAATGAAGATTTGCAAACACACATGTCGCAGAATAATTTAACACAGGTGCAATGTTGATATAGTAACAGTTCTAATAAACGCAACTAAAAATATCAATACTGTCCCTTAGATGTATAGAAATAACACTTGCATGCACTTACGTTCTAAGATTGAATGCCGTAATTTTTCAGTGGCTGTTGGTCGATAGCAGCAAGTTCAGCGCCGTTCTGTAAGTCGAAGTTCTGTCCTCGCTGGTAAAAAGAGAGTATGACTTAAAGTGACCCGTCCCTCTGCTTAAATAGGGGGTAACGATGCAAGAATCTTTTTTTTTCTTTTTGTGTTTAAGAAAGGATCAAAGCTTTTAGTCCTTCCCTTGCCCCAAGGAAAAGTCACACTAGCTGATGTGCGCGACTTGGAAGTGTGAATGTTTGAATGTGTATGCAGATGGAGTTTCGACATAGGCGCGCCAGTAGACTTCACTGGGCAACTCCCTTAAGGCCATATAAGAATTTGCTCGGAACTCACATAGCAAAGGGCCTTTTTTTTTATTTACGTTAGTGTAATTGGACTTCAACTGTCTGCTCGAAGTTACACTTAAAAATGGCATATATAAAGCATCAAAAGTATACAAAGTTTCACTTAAAAACATACAACTCTTGTAATATAGTGGCTCGAAGTTGTGCCGTTTAGGTTTAGTATGAAAATACTGAAAATTGCCGCGGATGCGTCCATTAATGTGTGTGTGGCAACGTTAAAAAAAAGTGGGTGAATGAGAAAGATGGTGGATAATTTTGTTTGGCAAAAAATAAATGGAAAGACAGGTGTGGTGCTGAACGGGTCAAAGGGCGGATGCAATATTTGCCATAAAAGTTGTGTTTTCCGTTTCAGTATGAAAATAGTGAACATTGCTGCGTAAGTGGCCCTTACATGTGTCTGTGTGTATTTTTAAATACTATGGGTATTTTGGCTGTGTGTGTACGTGTTGTAAATACAGAATTTCGCTGCGGGTGCGTCCCTTAATGTAAGTCTTGTAATATACAGGCTCAAAGTTGTGGCGTTTATGTTTAGTATGAAAAGACAGGACATTGCTGCAGATGCCTCCATTAATGTGTGAGTGTCACCATAGAAATACAGTGTGAGAATGAAAAAGATGTCCGATGATTTTGTTTGCCAATAGATAAATGTAGCGATAGGTGTGGCGAAATGTTCGGAGCTGATTTATTTGCCATCAAAGTTGTGTTGTTATTTGTTGTATAAAAATAGTGAGCATTGCTAAGGATGCGGCCCTTGAATGTGTTTGTGGGTAATTTTAAATGCTAGGAATTATGTTGGTGTGTGTGTACGGCATGGTATGTAAACTATAGTACTTTTGTTAACGTTTCCAGACACCATTTTATCCTTTAATGTAAATCAACTTGAACTGTCTACTCAAAGGTACACTTAAAAATGGCATGAGGGGTTGAGGGTGAGGATGAGTGAGGGTGAGGCTGAGGTCTTGAGTGTAACTGGAAGTAAGAGTGAGGGTGAGTGAGGGGTTGAGTGTTAGTGAGGGTGAGGTATTGAGGGTGAGTGAGGGGAAGGGTGATTGAGGTATTGAGAGTTACTGAGGGTGAGGTGTGTAGGGTGAAGTGTTGAGAGTGTGGGTGAGGGGTTGAGGGTGAGGGAGGGTGAGTGAGGGTGAATGGTTGAGGGTGAGGGGTTGAGGTGAGGAATTGAGGCTGATGTTTTGAGGGTGAATGAGTGTGAGATGTTGATGGTGAGTGAAGGTGAGATGTTGGGTGAGGCGTTGAGGGTGAGTGACTATAGAATCTTTCTACCTTACTGTCATTCGACTTGAACTGTCTGCGCCAAGTTACCCTTAAAAATAGCATGAGACGTTGAGGGTGAGGGCAAGTGAGGGTGAGACTGAGTTGTTGAGTAAGGTTGAGGGTGGGTGAGGGTAGGTGAGTGTTGAGGGTGAGGGTGAGGGTAGGTGAGGGTTGAGGGTGAGGGTGATTGGTTGAGGGTGAGTGGTTGAGGGTGAGTGGTTGAGGGTGAGTGGTTGAGGGTGAGTGGTTGAGGGTGAGTGGTTGAGGGTGAGTGGTTGAGGGTGAGTGGTTGAGGGTGAATGGTTGAGGGTGAGTGGTTGAGGGTGAGGGGTTGAGGTGAGGAATTGAGGCTGATGTTTTGAGGGTGAGTGAGGGTGAGATGTTGATGGTGATTCAAGGTGAGATGTTGGGTGAGGCGTTGAGGGTGAGTGACTATAGAATTTTTCTACCTTACTGTCATTCGACTTGAACTGTCAGCGCCAAGTTACCCTTTAAAATAGCATGAGACGTTGAGGGTGAGGGGGAGTGAGGGCGATGCTGAGGTGTTGAGTGAGGGTGAGGGGTTGAGGGTGGGTGAGGGTAGGTGAGTGTTGAGGGTGAGGTGTTGAGGGTGAGTGAGGGTGAGATGTTGAGGGACAGTGGTTGAGGGTGACTTGTTGAGGGTGAGTGGTTGAGGGTGAGTGGTTGAGGGTGAGTGTTTGAGGGGGAGTGTTTGAGGGTGACTGTTTGAGGGTGAGTGGTTGAGGGTGAGTGGTTGAGGGTGAGTGGTTGAGGGTGAATGGTTGAGGGTGAATGGTTGAGGGTGAGTGGTTGATGTGTGTGTGGTACCGTTAAAATAGAGTGGGGGATTTAGAAGATGGTACATATTTTTCTTATGCCAATAAATAAATCTAGAGACAGGTGTGGCGAAATGTTTTGAGCTGATGTACTTGCCATTAAAGTTGGGGTTTTTTTTTGTTATAGCATGCCTACATTAATGTGTGTGTGGGAACGTTAAAATACAGTGGTGATTATCCCAAAAATGCAAAATCGCAAATGTTTCAGTGAGGCAACATAGAAAATCTTTAGTCTGTAAGTTACCCTTAAAAATAGCATGAGGGGTTGATGGTGAGGGCGACTGGGTGCGGGTGAGTGGGTGAGGGTGAGTTGCTTAGGGTGAGTTGTTGAGGGTGAGTTGTTGAGGGTGAATGTTTGAGGGTGACTGTTTGAGGGTGAGTGGTTGAGGGTGAGTGGTTGAGGGTGAGTGGTTGAGGGTGAGTGGTTGAGGGTGAGTGGTTGAAGGTGAGTGGTTGAGGGTGAGTGGTTGAGGGTGAGTGATTGAGGGTGAGTGGTTGAGGGTGAGGGGTTGAGGGTGAGGGCGAGAGAGGGCAAGGCTGAGGTGTTGAGTGAGGGTGAGGGGTTGAGGGTGGGTGAGGGGTTGTGGGTGAGGGAGGGTGAGTGAGGGTGAGGGAGGGTGAGTGAGGGTGAATGCTTGAGGGTGAGGGGTTGAGGTGAGGAATTGAGGCTGATGTTTTCAGGGTGAGTGAGGGTGAGATGTTGATGGTGAGTCAAGGTGAGATGTTGGGTGAGGCGTTGAGGGTGAGTGACTATAGAATTTTTCTACCTTACTGTCATTCGACTGGAACGTGGGTGAGGGAGGGTGAGTGAGGGTGAGGGAGGGTGAGTGAGGGTGAGTGGTTGAGGGTGGGTGGTTGAGGGTGAATGGTTGAGGGTGAGTGGTTGAGGGTGAGGGGTTGAGGTGAGGAATTGAGGCTGATGTTTTGAGGGTGAGTGAGGGTGAGATGTTGATGGTGATTCAAGGTGAGATGTTGGGTGAGGCGTTGAGGGTGAGTGACTATAGAATTTTTCTACCTTACTGTCATTCGACTTGAACTGTCAGCGCCAAGTTACCCTTTAAAATAGCATGAGACGTTGAGGGTGAGGGGGAGTGAGGGCGATGCTGAGGTGTTGAGTGAGGGTGAGGGGTTGAGGGTGGGTGAGGGTAGGTGAGTGTTGAGGGTGAGGTGTTGAGGGTGAGTGAGGGTGAGATGTTGAGGGACAGTGGTTGAGGGTGACTTGTTGAGGGTGAGTGGTTGAGGGTGAGTGGTTGAGGGTGAGTGTTTGAGGGGGAGTGTTTGAGGGTGACTGTTTGAGGGTGAGTGGTTGAGGGTGAGTGGTTGAGGGTGAGTGGTTGAGGGTGAATGGTTGAGGGTGAATGGTTGAGGGTGAGTGGTTGATGTGTGTGTGGTACCGTTAAAATAGAGTGGGGGATTTAGAAGATGGTACATATTTTTCTTATGCCAATAAATAAATCTAGAGACAGGTGTGGCGAAATGTTTTGAGCTGATGTACTTGCCATTAAAGTTGGGGGTTTTTTTTTGTTATAGAATGCCTACATTAATGTGTGTGTGGGAACGTTAAAATACAGTGGTGATTATCCCAAAAATGCAAAATCGCAAATGTTTCAGTGAGGCAACATAGAAAATCTTTAGTCTGTAAGTTACCCTTAAAAATAGCATGAGGGGTTGATGGTGAGGGCGACTGGGTGCGGGTGAGTGGGTGAGGGTGAGTTGCTTAGGATGAGTTGTTGAGGGTGAGTTGTTGAGGGTGAATGTTTGAGGCTGACTGTTTGAGGGTGAGTGGTTGAGGGTGAGTGGTTGAGGGTGAGTGGTTGAGGGTGAGTGGTTGAGGGTGAGTGGTTGAAGGTGAGTGGTTGAGGGTGAGTGGTTGAGGGTGAGTGATTGAGGGTGAGTGGTTGAGGGTGAGGGGTTGAGGGTGAGGGCGAGAGAGGGCAAGGCTGAGGTGTTGAGTGAGGGTGAGGGGTTGAGGGTGGGTGAGGGGTTGTGGGTGAGGGAGGGTGAGTGAGGGTGAGGGAGGGTGAGTGAGGGTGAATGCTTGAGGGTGAGGGGTTGAGGTGAGGAATTGAGGCTGATGTTTTCAGGGTGAGTGAGGGTGAGATGTTGATGGTGAGTCAAGGTGAGATGTTGGGTGAGGCGTTGAGGGTGAGTGACTATAGAATTTTTCTACCTTACTGTCATTCGACTGGAACGTGGGTGAGGGAGGGTGAGTGAGGGTGAGGGAGGGTGAGTGAGGGTGAATGCTTGAGGGTGAGGCGTTGAGGTGAGGAATTGAGGCTGATGTTTTCAGGGTGAGTGAGGGTGAGATGTTGATGGTGAGTCAAGGTGAGATGTTGGGTGAGGCGTTCAGGGTGAGTGACTATAGAATTTTTCTACCTTACTGTCATTCGACTGGAACTGTCAGCGCCAAGTTACCCTTAAAAATAGCATGAGACGTTGAGGGTTAGGGCGAGTGAGGGCGAGGCTGAGGTGTTGAGTGAGGATGAGGGGTTGCGGGTGGGTGAGGGTAGGTGAGTGTTGAGGGTGAGGGTGAGGGTAGGTGAGGGTTGAGGGTGAGGGTGATTGGTTGAGGGTGAGTGGTTGAGGGTGAGTGGTTGAGGGTGAGTTGTTGAGGGTGAGTGGTTGAGGGTGAGTGGTTGAGGGTGAGTGGTTGAGGGTGAGTGGTTGAGGGTGAGTGGTTGAGGGTGAGTGGTTGAGGGTGAGTGGTTGAGGGTGAGTGGTTGAGGGTGAGTGGTTGAGGGTGAGCGGTTGAGGGTGAGCGGTTGAGGATGAGTGGTTGAGGATGAGTGGTTGAGGGCGAGTTGTTGAGGGCGAGTGGTTGAGGGCGAGTGGTTGAGAGTAAGTGGGTGAGGGTGAGTGGGTGAGGGTGAGTGTGAGTGGGTGAGGGTGAGTGGGTGAGGGTGAGTGGGTGAGGGTGAGTGGGTGAGGGTGAGTGGGTGAGGGTGAGTGGTTGTGGGTGAGTGGTTGATGTGTGTGTGGGAACGGTAAAATAGAGTGGGGGATTTAGAAGCTGGTACATAATTTTTTCAGGCAATAAATCTTGAGACAGGTGTGGCAAAATGTTTTGAGCTGATGTATTTTCCATCAAACTTTTGTTTTTTATTGTGATAGCATGCCTACATTAATGTGTGTGTGTTAACGTTAAAATACAGTGGTGATTATCCAAAAGAAGGCAAAATCTGGAATGTTTGAGTGAGTCAACATCGAAAATCTTTAGTCTGTAAAAGCGCCATAGACAACAAAGTAGGAATCGAGGTTGGCTGCAAGTTACCCTTAACAAAATAGAAAGAGAGGTTGGTGGTGAGTAAGAGTGGCGAAATGTTAAAATACAGTGGTAGATTGTATTTAAAGTATAAGAGTTATGATGTTAAAAAAAAAACGTTTCCAGACGCCATTTTCTGCCTTACTGTAATTCGTCTTGAAATGTGTGCTGCAAGTGACCCTTAACAAAATAGCAAGAGAGGTTGGCTGAAAGTTACCCTTAACTAAATAGAAAAAAAAAAACGGGTGAGTGAGAGTGAGTCTGCTGCGGATGCGTCCCTTAATGTGTGTGTATCAGAAATATGGTGGTTATCCAAACGAAGGCAACATCGTAATTTTCCCACTGAAGGCAACATTGAAAATATGTAGTCTGTACAAGAGTCGAAGTAGAATAGGCCGATGTTACATACTACGTTGTCCCACAAAATTGTGAAATACTAGGCCTGGTTATGTAAACTAAATAAGTTTTGATAAAACAAATAACGTTTCTAATGTTCGTATTTACGTTCAGTGGGATTGTTTAAGTTTCGCGAAAAAAATTCACGTTTCTACTTGATTTTGGGGTGGGGGGGGGATGTCTGTTGTTGTTCTCGAGCTAACACCCGTCTTGCAGTCCTTCCCTTGCCCCAAGGAAAAGTCACACTAGCTGATGTGCGCGAATTAGAAGTGTGAATGTTTGAATGTGTATGCAAATGGAGTTTCGACATTGGCGCGCCAGTAGACTTCCCTGGCCAACTCACTTAAGCGCACATAAGAGTTAGCTCGGAACTGACAAAGTAAAATTTTTTTTTAGTCGTCTGTTTTATTTAACGTTTCTGTCATTGAAGTTCAACTTTTTTTGCTCGAAGTAACCCTTAAAAAGTGGAATATCTAAAGCTTGTAAAGTATACAAAGTTTCATTTAGAAACATAGAACGCTTGTAATATACAGGGTGAAAGATGTGCCGAAGTTGTGGCGTTTATGTTTAGTATGCAAATACTGAACAGGGCTGTGGAGCCGTCCAGTCGGCGAATGAGAAAGATGTGTCTGTGGGTATTTGTAAATGCTAGGATAATTTTGGCTGTGTGTGTACGTGTTGTAAATACAGAATTTGGCTGCGGGTGCGTCCCTTAATGTAAGTCTTGTAATATACAGAATCAAAGTTGTGGCGTTTATGTTTAGTATGAAAAGACAGGACATTGCTGCAGATGCCTCCATTAATGTGTGAGTGTCAGCATAGAAGTACAGTAGGAGACTGAGAAAGTTGGTCGATGATTTTGTTTGGCAATAGAGAAATGTAGCGATAGGTGTGGCGAAATGTTCAGAGCTGATTTATTTGCCATCAAAGTTGTGTTGTTATTTGTAGTATAAAAATCGTGAGCATTGCTGAGGATGCGGCCCTAGAATGTGTCTGTTGGTAATTTTAAATGCTAGGAATTATGTTGGTGTGTGTGTACGGCATAGTATGTAAACTATAGGAGTTTTGTTAACGTTTCCAGAGACCATTTTCTACTTTAATCTAAATCGACTTGAACTGTGTACTCAAAGTTAAACTTAAAAAGTGGCATGAGGGGTTGAGGGTGAGGGTGAGTGAGGGTGAGATGTTGATGGTGAGTCAAGGTGAGATGTTGGGTGAGGCGTTGAGGGTGAGTGACTATAGAATTTTTCTACCTTACTGTCATTCGACTTGAACTGTCAGCGCCAAGTTACCCTTAAAAATAGCATGAGACGTTGAGGGTGAGGGGGAGTGAGGGCGATGCTGAGGTGTTGAGTGAGGGTGAGGGGTTGAGGGTGGGTGAGGGTAGGTGAGTGTTGAGGGTGAGGGTAGGTGAGGGTTGAGGGTGAGGGTGATTGGTTGAGGGTGAGTGGCTGAGGGTGAGTGGTTGAGGATGAGTGAGGTGTTGAGGGTGAAGTGTTGATGATGTAGGTGAGGGGTTGAGGGTGATGGAGGGTGAGTGAGGGGGAGGGGTGCAAGGTGAGGGGTTGTGGGTGAGGGTTGGGGGTGAGGAGTTGAGGGTGAGGTGTTGAGGGTGAGTGAGGGTGAGATGTTGAGGGACAGTGGTTGAGGGTGAGTGGTTGAGGGTGAGTGGTTGTGGGTGAGTGGTTGAGGGTGAGTGGTTGAGGGTGAGTGGTTGAGGGTGAGTGGTTGAGGGTGAGTGGTTGAGGGTGAGTGGTTGAGGGTGAGGGGTTGAGGTGAGGAATTGAGGCTGATGTTTTGAGGGTGAGTGAGGGTGAGATGTTGATGGTGATTCAAGGTGAGATGTTGGGTGAGGCGTTGAGGGTGAGTGACTATAGAATTTTTCTACCTTACTGTCATTCGACTTGAACTGTCAGCGCCAAGTTACCCTTTAAAATAGCATGAGACGTTGAGGGTGAGGGGGAGTGAGGGCGATGCTGAGGTGTTGAGTGAGGGTGAGGGGTTGAGGGTGGGTGAGGGTAGGTGAGTTTTGAGGGTGAGGGTAGGTGAGGGTTGAGGGTGAGGGTGATTGGTTGAGGGTGAGTGTTTGAGGGTGACTGTTTGAGGGTGACTGTTTGAGGGTGATTGGTTGAGGGTGAGTGGTTGAGGGTGAGTGGTTGAGGGTGAGTAGTTGAGGGTGAGTGGTTGAGGGTGAGTTGTTGAGGGTGAGTGGTAGAGGGTGAGTGATTGAGGGTGAGTGGTTGAGGGTGAGGGGTTGAGGGTGATGGCGAGTGAGGGCAAGGCTGAGGTGTTGAGTGAAGGTGAGGGGTTGAGGGTGGGTGAGGGGTTGAGGGTGAGGGAGGGTGAGTGAGGGTGAGGGAGGGTGAGTGAGGGTGAATTGTTGAGGGTGAGTGGTTGAGGGTGAGTGGTTGAGGGTGAGTGGTTGAGGGTGAGTGGTTGAGGGTGAGTGGTTGAGGGTGAGTGGTTGAGGGTGAATGGTTGAGGGTGAATGGTTGAGGGTGAATGGTTGAGGGTGAATGGTTGAGGGTGAGTGGTTGAGGGTGAGTGGTTGATGTGTGTGTGGTACCGTTGAAATAGAGTGGGGTATTTATAAGATGGTACATTTTTTTCTTATGCCAATAAATAAATCTAGAGACAGGTGTGGCGAAATGTTTTGAGCTGATGTACTTGCCATTAAAGTTGGTTTTTTTTTTTGTTATAGCATGCCTACATTAATGTGTGTGTGGGAACGTTAAAATACAGTGTTGATTATCCAAAAAATGCAAAATCGCAAATGTTTCAGTGAGGCAACATAGAAAATCTGTAGTCTGTAAGTTACCCTTAAAAATAGCATGAGGGGTTGATGGTGAGGGCGACTGGGTGCGGGTGAGTGGGTGAGGGTGAGTTGTTGAGGGTGAGTGGTTGAGGGTGAGTGTTTGAGGGTGACTGTTTGAGGGTGACTGTTTGAGGGTGAGTGATTGAGGGTGAGTGTTTGTGTGTGACTGTTTGAGGGTGACTGTTTGAGGGTGAGTGGTTGAGGGTGAGTGGTTGAGGGTGAGTGGTTGAGGGTGAGGGGTTGAGGTGAGGAATTGAGGCTGATGTTTTGAGGGTGAGTGAGGGTGAGATGTTGATGGTGATTCAAGGTGAGATGTTGGGTGAGGCGTTGAGGGTGAGTGACTATAGAATTTTTCTACCTTACTGTCATTCGACTTGAACTGTCAGCGCCAAGTTACCCTTTAAAATAGCATGAGACGTTGAGGGTGAGGGGGAGTGAGGGCGATGCTGAGGTGTTGAGTGAGGGTGAGGGGTTGAGGGTGGGTGAGGGTAGGTGAGTGTTGAGGGTGAGGGTAGGTGAGGGTTGAGGGTGAGGGTGATTGGTTGAGGGTGAGTGGTTGAGGGTGAGTGGTTGAGGGTGAGTTGTTGAGGGTGAGTGGTTGAGGGTGAGTGGTTGAGGGTGAGTGGAGGAGTTTTGATAAAAATCAATAAACTTTACAGACGCCAATTTCAACCTTAATGTAGTTTGACTGTAACTGTCTGATCCAAGTTACGCTTTACAAATGGCATAAGGAGTTGAGGGAGAGGGTGAATGTGAGTGAGGCTGAGGTTGAACTGTTGAGTGTGAGTGAGGGTAAAAGTGAGGGTGAGTGAGGCGTTCAGTGTTAGTGTGGGTCAGATATTGAATGCGAGTGAGGGTAAGGGTGATTGAGTCATTGAGAGTTAGTGAGGGTGAGGGGTTGAATGTCAGTGATGGTGAGGTGTTGAGGGTGAGTGAGGGTGAGGGTGATTGAGGGTGAGTGGGAGGGGTTGAGGGTGAGTGAGGTGTTGAGGGTGAAGTGTTGATGATGTAGGTGAGGGTGAGTGATTGAGGGTGAGTGTTTGTGTGTGACTGTTTGAGGGTGACTGTTTGAGGGTGAGTGGTTGAGGGTGAGTGGTTGAGGGTGAGTGGTTGAGGGTGAGGGGTTGAGGGTGAGTGGTTGAGGGTGAGTGGTTGAGGGTGAGTGATTGAGGGTGAGTGGTTGAGGGTGAGGGGTTGAGGGTGAGGGCAAGTGAGGGCAAGGCTGAGGTGTTGAGTGAGGGTGAGGGGTTGAGGGTGGGTGAGGGGTTGTGGGTGAGGGAGGGTGAGTGAGGGTGAGGGAGGGTGAGTGAGGGATGAATGCTTGAGGGTGAGGGGTTGAGGTGAGGAATTGAGGCTGATGTTTTCAGGGTGAGTGAGGGTGAGATGTTGATGGTGAGTCAAGGTGAGATGTTGGGTGAGGCGTTGAGGGTGAGTGACTATAGAATTTTTCTACCTTACTGTCGTGTGTGTGGGAACGTTAAAATACAGTGGTGATTATCCCAAAAATGCAAAATCGCAAATGTTTCAGTGAGGCAACATAGAAAATCTTTAGTCTGTAAGTTACCCTTAAAAATAGCATGAGGGGTTGATGGTGAAGGCGACTGGGTGCGGGTGAGTGGGTGAGGGTGAGTTGCTGAGGGTGAGTTGTTGAGGGTGAGTTGTGGAGGGTGACTGTTTGAGGGTGAGTGGTTGAGGGTGAGTGGTTGAGGGTGAGTGGTTGAGGGTGAGTGGTTGAGGGTGAGTGGTTGAGGGTGAGTGATTGAGGGTGAGTGGTTGAGGGTGAGGGGTTGAGGGTGATGGCGAGTGAGGGCAAGGCTGAGGTGTTGAGTGAAGGTGAGGGGTTGAGGGTGGGTGAGGGGTTGAGGGTGAGGGAGGGTGAGTGAGGGTGAGGGAGGGTGAGTGAGGGTGAATGGTTGAGGGTGAGTGGTTGAGGGTGAGTGGTTGAGGGTGAGTGGTTGAGGGTGAGTGGTTGAGGGTGAATGGTTGAGGGTGAATGGTTGAGGGTGAATGGTTGAGGGTGAATGGTTGAGGGTGAGTGGTTGATGTGTGTGTGGTACCGTTCAAATAGAGTGGGGTATTTATAAGATGGTACATTTTTTTCTTATGCCAATAAATAAATCTAGAGACAGGTGTGGCGAAATGTTTTGAGCTGATGTACTTGCCATTAAAGTTGTTTTTTTTTTTTGTTATAGCATGCCTACATTAATGTGTGTGTGGGAACGTTAAAATACAGTGTTGATTATCCAAAAAATGCAAAATCGCAAATGTTTCAGTGAGGCAACATAGAAAATCTGTAGTCTGTAAGTTACCCTTAAAAATAGCATGAGGGGTTGATGGTGAGGGCGACTGGGTGCGGGTGAGTGGGTGAGGGTGAGTTGTTGAGGGTGAGTGGTTGAGGGTGACTGTTTGAGGGTGACTGTTTGAGGGTGACTGTTTGAGGGTGAGTGATTGAGGGTGAGTGTTTGTGTGTGACTGTTTGAGGGTGACTGTTTGAGGGTGAGTGGTTGAGGGTGAGTGGTTGAGGGTGAGTGGTTGAGGGTGAGGGGTTGAGGTGAGGAATTGAGGCTGATGTTTTGAGGGTGAGTGAGGGTGAGATGTTGATGGTGATTCAAGGTGAGATGTTGGGTGAGGCGTTGAGGGTGAGTGACTATAGAATTTTTCTACCTTACTGTCATTCGACTTGAACTGTCAGCGCCAAGTTACCCTTTAAAATAGCATGAGACGTTGAGGGTGAGGGGGAGTGAGGGCGATGCTGAGGTGTTGAGTGAGGGTGAGGGGTTGAGGGTGGGTGAGGGTAGGTGAGTGTTGAGGGTGAGGGTAGGTGAGGGTTGAGGGTGAGGGTGATTGGTTGAGGGTGAGTGGTTGAGGGTGAGTGGTTGAGGGTGAGTTGTTGAGGGTGAGTGGTTGAGGGTGAGTGGTTGAGGCCAATTTCAACCTTAATGTAATTTGACTGTAACTGTCTGATCCAAGTTACGCTTTACAAATGGCATAAGGAGTTGAGAGAGAGGGTGAATGTGAGTGAGGCTGAGGTTGAACTGTTGAGTGTGAGTGAGGGTAAAAGTGAGGGTGAGTGAGGCGTTCAGTGTTAGTGTGGGTCAGATATTGAATGCGAGTGAGGGTAAGGGTGATTGAGTCATTGAGAGTTAGTGAGGGTGAGGGGTTGAATGTCAGTGATGGTGAGGTGTTGAGGGTGAGTGAGGGTGAGGGTGATTGAGGGTGAGGGGGAGGGGTTGAGGGTGAGTGAGGTGTTGAGGGTGAAGTGTTGATGATGTAGGTGAGGGTGAGTGATTGAGGGTGAGTGTTTGTGTGTGACTGTTTGAGGGTGACTGTTTGAGGGTGAGTGGTTGAGGGTGAGTGGTTGAGGGTGAGTGGTTGAGGGTGAGGGGTTGAGGGTGAGTGGTTGAGGGTGAGTGGTTGAGGGTGAGTGATTGAGGGTGAGTGGTTGAGGGTGAGGGGTTGAGGGTGAGGGCAAGTGAGGGCAAGGCTGAGGTGTTGAGTGAGGGTGAGGGGTTGAGGGTGGGTGAGGGGTTGTGGGTGAGGGAGGGTGAGTGAGGGTGAGGGAGGGTGAGTGAGGGTGAATGCTTGAGGGTGAGGGGTTGAGGTGAGGAATTGAGGCTGATGTTTTCAGGGTGAGTGAGGGTGAGATGTTGATGGTGAGTCAAGGTGAGATGTTGGGTGAGGCGTTGAGGGTGAGTGACTATAGAATTTTTCTACCTTACTGTCGTGTGTGTGGGAACGTTAAAATACAGTGGTGATTATCCCAAAAATGCAAAATCGCAAATGTTTCAGTGAGGCAACATAGAAAATCTTTAGTCTGTAAGTTACCCTTAAAAATTGCATGAGGGGTTGATGGTGAAGGCGACTGGGTGCGGGTGAGTGGGTGAGGGTGAGTTGCTGAGGGTGAGTTGTTGAGGGTGAGTTGTGGAGGGTGACTGTTTGAGGGTGAGTGGTTGAGGGTGAGTGGTTGAGGGTGAGTGGTTGAGGGTGAGTGGTTGAGGGTGAGTGGTTGAGGGTGAGTGATTGAGGGTGAGTGGTTGAGGGTGAGGGGTTGAGGGTGACGGCAAGTGAGGGCAAGGCTGAGGTGTTGAGTGAGGGTGAGGGGTTGAGGGTGGGTGAGGGGTTGTGGGTGAGGGAGGGTGAGTGAGGGTGAGGGAGGGTGAGTGAGGGTGAATGCTTGAGGGTGAGGGGTTGAGGTGAGGAATTGAGGCTGATGTTTTCAGGGTGAGTGAGGGTGAGATGTTGATGGTGAGTCAAGGTGAGATGTTGGGTGAGGCGTTGAGGGTGAGTGACTATAGAATTTGTCTACCTTACTGTCATTCGACTGGAACGTGGGTGAGGGAGGGTGAGTGAGGGTGAGGGAGGGTGAGTGAGGGTGAATGTTTGAGGGTGAGGGGTTGAGGTGAGGAATTGAGGCTGATGTTTTCCGGGTGAGTGAGGGTGAGATGTTGATGGTGAGTCAAGGTGAGATGTTGGGTGAGGCGTTCAGAGTGAGTGACTATAGAATTTTTCTACCTTACTGTCATTCGACTGGAACTGTCAGCGCCAAGTTACCCTTAAAAATAGCATGAGACGTTGAGGGTTAGGGCGAGTGAGGGCGAGGCTGAGGTGTGGAGTGAGGGTGAGGGGTTGCGGGTGGGTGAGGGTAGGTGAGTGTTGAGGGTGAGGGTGAGGGTAGGTGAGGGTTGAGGGTGAGGGTGATTGGTTGAGGGTGAGTGGTTGAGGGTGAGTGGTTGAGGGTGAGTGGTTGAGGGTGAGTGGTTGAGGGTGAGTGGTTGATGTGTGTGTGGGAACGTTTAAATAGAGTGGGGAATTTAGAAGATGGTACATATTGTTTATGGAAATAAATAAATCTAGAGACAGGTGTGGCGAAATGTTTAGAGCTGATGTATTTGCCATCAAAGTTGTCTTGTTTTTTGTTATATCATGCCAACATTAATGTGTGTGTGGGAACGTTAAAATACAGTGGTGATTATACAAAAGAAGGCAAAATCGGAAATGTTTCAGTGAGGAAACATAAAAAAATTTAGTCTGTAAAAGCGTAAACGTAGAATAAGACGAATTTACATACCACGCAGTCGAGGAAACTTGTCCAAAAATAATCATGGTTATGTAAAGTAAATAAGTATTGTTAAAATAACTACACGTTTCTAGTGTTAATATTTGCGTACAGTGACATTGCTTACGTTTCGCTAAAAAGTTTTACGTTTGTAGTGTAAGTATTTCCTTTCAGTCGTTTTTTTTTTGGGGGGGTGGGGGGGGGGGGGTTTGGTGTTGTTATCGAGCTAACACCCGCGTCGCATCCTGCTGTTCTAAATTAGCACATCCCCAAAGGAACTTCACAAGTGATTACAATCTTGGCGACGGCGCTTAAAGTAGTCTAGCATCCTGTAGTTTTCGTGACGAAAGCCTTGCAGTCTGTGGCCTGACTTTGTGTTCATGTAAATGGGACTAAAATGTTTTATTTTAGGTGCAATGCTAGAGATACAATCGGTATTTTTAACGTAGCACGCTTTATTACGTGGTGTAGACGATTTCAGTGGTAGTCCTGCAGATTTGTCAATGTACAAGGCGTTGTAACTTTTAAAGCTTATGTCATTATCTCGTGGTGTAGACGATTTCTGTTTAAAGTATATACTTTCGTGTGCCAAACAGTTTCACGTGGGGAGACAAAATGGGGAGGGGGCGGATCCGGAGGTGCGTCTGGAGAGGGGGAGTTGAAATGCGAGCGTGGCTGTGTACGGGGACAGAGGGGGGGGGGGCGGGCGTTAGTGGTTTGTGGAAGGATGTACAAATGTTTGGTAACAAATCAGTATGTTTCATTGTCCACTAAAATACATTTGCCGAAGTTAGAGTTGAAGAGGGAAATGTTTGCTGAAAGGAATAAAAAAGTCGTGATAATGGTAATACTTTCGTGTGCCCAACAGTTTGACGGGGGTACGATCCGGAGGTGCGTCTGGAGAGGGGGGAGTTGAAATGCGAGCATGGCTGTGTACGGGGACAGAGGGGAGGGGTTCGGCCGTTAGTGGGTTGTGGAAGACATGTGGAAGGATGTACAAATGTTTGGTAACAAATAAGTATGTTTCATTGTCCACTAAAATACATTTGCCGAACTTAGAGTTGAAGAGTGAAATGTTTTCTGAAAGGAATAAAAAAGTCGTGATAATGGTAATACTTTCGTGTGCCAAACAGTTTGACGGGGGTACACAAAATGGGGAGGGGGCGGATCCGGAGGTGCGTCGTGAGGGGGAGTTGAAATGCGAGCATGGTTGTGTACGGGGACAGAGGGGGGTGGTTCGGGCGTTAGTGGGTTGTGGAAGACATGTGGAAGGCTGTACAAATGTTTCGTAACAAATAAGTATGTTTCATTGTCCACTAAAATACATTAGCCGAAGTTAGAGCTGAAAGGAAATATGTCGTGGTAATGGTAAGACTTTCGTGTGCCAAACAGTTTCACGGTGGTAGACAAAATGGGGAGGGGGCGGATCCGGAGGTGGACAAAATGGGGAGGGGGCGGATCCGGAGGTGCGTCGTGAGGGGGAGTGGAGAAGGAGGGGGGAGTAGAGTAGGGGAGGCACGGCCTAACATCCGTGCAATCAAAAAGTGAAGAGGCGGAGCTGGGGGAGGCTGTCAGAGAGAGAGAAGGCAATGCAGGCTTGTGCACGCGCTTTTAAGCTGTTTGCGCATGCGCATTAGTCTAAAATGTCTCGTGCACTGCAAGGAATCGCCACGATTCCTTGAAAGTTGGATAAAGAGTGGATAAGCCCCCATAGTCTCGCAAGCTCGATGCGCATGCGCATCGACAGGCGAGACCTAAAAATGACCCTTTTTGGCAAAGTGCCTAGCTGTAGTTTTTTAACCCTAGCTCTGCCGGCATCTAGGGAAACCCAGAAAACCTATACATTTTTGAAAACAAGACACCCAGGGAAATCCAGGATGGGGTGACTTGACTGGCTCCCACCAGGTTCTGTTACCCAGAATCCCTTGGAAACCTAATAAATTGTTAAAAGAACACATTTTCCTCATATTTCTGTGGTGGAAAGTTCTGGAATCTGCGTGGATCCACAAATTTCCACCCACCCTACTTTTCCCAAAGTCTTCAGAGAAAAATGGTACCTCACTTGCATGGGTAGGCCTAGTGCCATCAACAGGAAACAGCTCAAAACGCAACGTGGACACACCACAATTTCACAGTGAAAATGTACCCTTTTTAGGCAAAGTGCAGAGTTGTAGTTTTTGTACCCTAGCTCTGCCGGCACCTAGGGACTAAGGAAACCTAGCAAACCTATACATTTCTGAAAACTAGACACCCAGAGAAATCCAGGATGGGGTGACTTGACTGGCTCTCACCAGGTTCTAATACCCAGAATCCCTTGCAAAGCTAAAAAATTGTCAAAAATACCACATTTTCCTTACATTTCTGTTGTGGAAAGTTCTGGAACCTGCGTGGATCCACAAATTTCCACCCAACCCCGCATTCCCCAAAGTCTTCTTAGAAAAATGGTACCTCACTTGCGTGGGTGGGTCAAAGAGCCGCGACGGGCATGGGCCCAAAACCTACTGAGGCGACATCAAAATGTCCTATCACAAATCAACCTGGCTTTGCAAGGGGGGGGTCCCATGAGGTTTTGGCCCTGGGCTTGGTGACCATCTAGGGAAACCTACCAAACCCACATATTCCCATGGGTGTTTAGTTTACAACAAAATCTACAGTTGGTAGGTTATTCTTAGATGAAATGTACACCTTGGCAGAGAGACAAAAAAGACAAAGATTACTGCACAGCCATCTATTCCTCAAGCACACACATATACTGGTTGGATTTGGCACGAGGGTGAGTGATGGTTCAGTGCATAACATTTTATTAACAAGAGATTTCACAAAAATTAAATGCACTGTCAATAATTTAAAGGACAAAAAACTCAACCAATGACTCGCAGCTCGTGAGCTGTAAAGTCACATCAACCTGAAACCAACACAGGGCTGGGGCTCAGTGCAGTAAGGTCAAGCCTCACTTAGTTATATAACAAAACAACTAAGAGTACTGCTATTCTATTTTGAATACTTTTCAAATAGACATAATGAATTAAATCACTGCATCTCAAAGACTTCTTTTTCTGTCTGACATAAATCTATATTTTTATTTTCAATTTCTCATATCAAAACCAATGTTTTCGTTTTATGACATTTAGATACACTTCATAGACATTTGCAACATATAATACCCTACAAAACCACACTTTCTTCTCTCATTCTCTCAATTCTATCATTCTTCACAGGCATTCTTTCATACACACACTCACTTCATCACACTTTTCTTTCACTACAATCTTTGCATAATATACATATTTTACATCAATTATTTACAATAGCCAACAGCCATGGGATATCTTTTTTATCACTTATTAGTTTTATTATTTTAGAAGAACTCCTAAGGCTGTATGTAGAACTGGTCCACGCGTTTCGAACTCCCTCAGTTGAGGGGAGTTCTCATCAGGACCATGTAGCTCACACTTGTGATGGTTAATTTTTTCTTAATACAAGAAATTGTCAACCAAGCTTTCTCTGTGAATGATGAAGATAGTTTGAGAGTCTTGCAGGTTTTTCAAATGTTCTTAAATGTGGTTAGACTGAATCAATCCTTGTTTTTTCTCTCTCTTCGTTCGGCAGAGTGACATCCGGTGCCGACGATGTCGACTCCATTGACGATTTCGCATTAGCGTTCTTTCCTTTGGGCTATTGTAAATAATTGATGTAAAATATGTATATTATGCAAAGATTGTAGTGAAAGAAAAGTGTGATGAAGTGAGTGTGTGTATGATGGAATGCCTGTGAAGAATGATAGAATTGAGAGAATGAGAGACGAAATTGTGGTTTTGTAGGTTATTATATGGTGCAAATGTCAATGAAGTGTATCTAAATGTCATAAAACGAAAACATTGGTTTTGATATGAGAAATTGAAAATAAAAATATAGATTTATGTCAGACAGAAAAAGAAGTCTTTGAGATGCAGTGATTTAATTCATTATGTCTATTTGAAAAGTATTCAAAATTGAATTGCAGTACTGGTAGTTGTTTTGTTATATAGTAAAGTCACATCAAGGCACCAACCACTTTACAGGCCATTCACACACCTTTCATACATGATACACACAAGACCATTCACACTCCCAGGCACAAAACCAACACATTACAACATTCACAAAAAGGGACAAGGTATACCCTGCTTGACAAAAACAGAAAATAATTTGTTTTCAACACAACCACCTATTCCTCAAGCACACATACATACTGGTTGGATTTGGCACAAAGGTGAGTGATGGTTCAGTATATACAGTTGTATTAACCAGAGATTTCACAAAAAAGAAATGCACTGTTAATAATTGAAAGGACGAGAAACTGAACCATTGACTCACAGCTTGTGAGCTGTATAGCCTCGTCAACGCACCAACCTCTTTACAGGCCATTCATACACCTTTCATACACGTGACACATACAAAACCATTCACACCGCCAGCCGTGGGCCCAGCACATTACAACACTCACACCAGCAGACAGCGCCATTCAAGGGCCCATCACTTTCACATGCCCACATTCCGGATACAGCAACCACACCAGCTCATGGATTGCGTGTAGTGGTGTTTGGCTTGCAGTGTGTGCAGTGACAAACAGCAAGTCACTACTCGTACACGGCCAGCCAAGCGCCCATCAACGCATACCGCCAGCCAAGCGCCTGTCCATGAACACCGCCAGCCAAGCACCAGTCCCGCACACCGCCAGCCAAGCGCCAATCCACGCACGCCAGCCAAGCGCCAATCCACGCACACCACCAGCCAAGCACCAGTCCACTCACCGCCAGCCAAGCACCAGTCCACGCACACCGCCAGCCAAGCACCAATCCATGCACTACAACAGCCAAGCGCCAATCCATACACACCGCCAGCCAAGCGCCAATCCATGCACACTGCCAGCCTAGCTCCAGTCCACGCACACCGCCAGCCAAGCGCCAGTCCACGCACGCCAGCCAAGCACCAATCCACGCACACCACCAGCCAAGCACCAGTCCACTCACCGCCAGCCAAGCACCAGTCCACGCACACCGCCAGCCAAGCACCAATCCATGCACTACAACAGCCAAGCGCCAATCCATACACACCGCCAACAAAGCGCCAATCCATGCACACTGCCAGCCTAGCTCCAGTCCACGCACACCGCCAGCCAAGCGCCAGTCCACGCACACTGCCAGCCTAGCTCCAGTCCACGCACACCACCAGCCAAGCACCCGTCCACGCACACCGCCATACATTTTTTTGAAACAAGAAAGAAAGCACAAACAAATTGCAACTAAATACAAAACTATGACTACAAAAACAACAGCAGTAACTAAAGACATCATTCTATTGCCAAACGTTAAACTTGAACAACTATATAAAACCATACAGACCAGGCAGTACACTATTAAACTCATGGTTGCTCCCAAAAACTCTTTTGCGTATGATACAATCTGAAACATGTGGGCACACACAGCCCAGGATTAGAAGGACAATCGGCACAGTGCATTCACCTCTTCCCAGGCAGACTCTACATCTCCTACAGGGATTGGTTTTTTTGGGCATGGGAGGAATTAAATCAGGCAAGTGGTGATCTTTCAATCTAGCCACATCCACCACCACTCCAAATCTAGGAACACTTGCCTGTTCCACAACAACAAGGCTGCCTATCACAGACTCCTGAAACTGAACAAAAGTCAACTTTGATGCAAGAAAACACTCCTTAAACACAACAAAATCCTTGAAAGTTGCTAAATTGAAGAGATGGATGGCCAAATTCTTATACCAAATGTAAGCCTTACGAATAGTAGTGTAAGGTTCCAACCTCTGATCTACTCTATCAACACCACCCAAGTCAGCATGTACACATCCCTCCTGTCCACAAATTTCACAGCTAGTAGTTCATCCCTACCCAAGGGACTCACTGTCCCCTCTGAAGTTTTTTGCAAACTAGCTCTTTTGGACAACCTTTACGGTTAGAGCGGATTGTGCCACAAGCAAAAGTGTCCACTTTGAACAATTCCTGAAACAATCGCACTGCAGTGTAAAAGTTATCAAGGTACAAATGGTGGCCTCTGTTAAACAGTCCTCCAGCAAGATCCCACACAATTTTCTCTGAAACTCCAAAAGTGGACGGACAACCAGGGGGGACAATAGTGGAATACCTACCAGTGTACACATGGAAATTAAAAATATATCCTGTCCTACTCTCAGGCAACATATACAGCTTAATTCCAAAACGTGCCCTCCTGCTAGGAATGTACTGCCTAAAAACCAAACGGCCCTTGAACAGGACCAAAGACTCATCAATAGATATTTCTTTCCCTGGTGTATAGATCTCTGAAAATCGATCTACAAAGTGATCAAGAACAGGCCAAATCTTAAAAAGACAGTCATGGTGATCTTGTGGCAACGCCTAAGCATTATCAACAAAATGCAGCATACCAAGCAAAAGTAAATACCGATCACGAGTCATAATTGCAGGAAATATGGCCGTTGCCATCAAGGGACTGGTAGACCAATATGAAGCCTTGGACGGCTTCCTTTTCAAACCCATCAATAAAGTAAAATCCAAAACTTCTTCATCTCTTCCAGATTTGTGGGAGTCCACTGGGTAGCTCTAGAGTGGGGCCTAAGTCTGGCACTGTTGTCCCTCAATAACTGTTCAGTATACAAATTAGTCTGCTCAATAATCTCACCCAAAAATACATCATCCATAAATAACTGAAAAAACTGAATAGGCAAAAAATTTCACAATCCACTCTACACCCTGCATCACCACTAAAGGCAGGCAAAACTGGCTGCACCATGTTTGGATCAACCCAGAGTCCAGCACTTCCAGTAGGAAGCCTACAGCCTCAGGCTGCAATCCAGATACCTCTTGCATCATCGGCACAGCAGTGTCCTCCTCTAAAACAGGCACTTCATCAGCACTGAGAGTAGCTTCATCCACACCAAGAGTAGCTTCATCATGATGATTCCATGTGGAGAGAAAACTCAATGCCTGAATCTTCTCCTCCCTCCTCTCCCTCAGACGCACTGTCAGTCTCATAATCCTGCTCAGAGGAAGATTCAAGAAGCATACCAACCACTTGCTGAGCAGTCATTCTATGGCTAGCCATAATGATTACCAATAAAGGTAACTTGTCAAACAAGTCAACAACAACAAACCCTTTGTAAAAAACAGAAATAAACAAAAAGTAGCTTTAGCACAAAGACCTGTATACTCCGACACAATACCACTCACTTGCCAGAAGCAGCTAGACTCACCACCACCTACTCTGCACAGACACAGTAAGAATCAATAATATCCCACTAAAAAATAAAAATAAAATTACACATAAGACAATGCAAAACACATCACAAAGAATTTCATGCTCAGAACACTAACAAATATTCTGCCATTATGACACCACTTACAAAAAAATTCATTAATGCATGACAATAGTTCTCATTTGGAGTAAACACAACAAAAATGTTTTTCTTACCAAATAAATGCAATCACGCAAAGCTGCAGAACACCCGCTGCTGAAACCGCAAACGAGAATCAAAAGTGTAACACTAGAATAAAAAGGAGAAAAAAACATTACAATCTCATATGCAAATAATGAACCAGTCTACATGCAATCCACCAACCAAGCTAAGGGGTAGGTGGGCCTAACAGTATAAATAAAATATTCACCCCCGTAAAAGGGGAGAAACTCCTTGCCCAGGAGGACACTCCCCAACACCAAAATTTTAAAAACCCTGGTGTCTAGTGGCTTCAGGCCTCCTTGGGGGCAGATGTGCATAAAACATACTTCTGATCTGCCACCCACAGAGTGCAGAAGTGGCCCCAATCATTCTCCCATAAAGGAGAGCGACCCTTGCCCAAGGGCCACTCCCCACAAATTAATCCCTGGTGGTCTAGTAAGCCACTAAAAAAATAAATATGGTAAGATCTGTTAAGGGGTAATATATGTTAGGGTCTCATAGTATTTCACAGAAGGAAATATACATTTAATGTATGTATTTGGTCTTGTCAAAATTGTAAATAAGCATTAAAGAACTGTAATTTCTTATTACCAGCAATTGTGCATTTGCTAATGCTTGTTTGCATGCTAGATTTGGTAATGATCGTAAGGAAAGTATCTGCTGGAATATGGCTCTTGCCGTGTATTGGATTCCTGAACTTTGACTCCTGCCGCGTCAGGAAATCTGAAGCCCCGGTCTCACCCAGAAGATTTCTTCACTTCCCGTAAGTACTCCCCGCCTCTCGCTTCCCTTCTTCTCACCCCGCAAGTGCTCCCCGCCTCCCGCTTCCCTTCCTCGATCCTTACCTTAATGAAAGAAGATTCCGGACGGCGTCTTCTTCTTGTCTGCAGTTCCTGGCAATTCTTGGAGGTTTCCTCATTCCGATCGGACCGCGTCACCTCAGCTTCCGATTCAGCATGTCATCTCCGGTCCGGCAACCAAGTAAGGTTTATTTAACCCCTCGTTTTCCTGTAAACCAAAGAACAGAGTATAAATCTAGTCACTCATCAAGGAAGCTTATATTTCTCGGTGAGAAGAACTTAAAACATAAAGACTTTGAACTTGTTAGGGAATATTGAGCACTGGACAAATAAGCATTGGAACTGTCAATGAATATACGGACAAAAAGCATTGGCACATGCAAGAGATTATTGTCACTATTGTTAGAATTACCTGGTGTTTAACCATTGTACAGAGTTTAACAAAGGTCCTGGAATCGATGCTGTGAAATATAAACATAAAACACACAGGGGTGGCTGGGCCCAATGGGAAAGAGGGTAGGCAGGGCCTCACAATATGAAAAATAGAAAGTTTGCCTATGCCTCCAAACTACTTAAAGTACATACTAATTCATGTACGAGTAAACCACAGTTTGTTAGTTTACACCAAACATTTTATTTTTGTCAATTATGTAATTAAGTAGTTTGGAGGTGAAATATAAACAAGCATTGTTAAGAGCAAAAGCCAACAAAGAATTTAGGCATCATTAGGGTGCAGGAATTTGTTTCTTGTTTGTTTTTATATTGTTACAGACCGGACTCCCAAATCAGCTTTAAATTACAACAATTCAGGTATGTCAAGTTGATGACACAAGTTCGAAGTTATTACTAATAATTCTAATTTTAGTGATAAGTATATCATTCAAAGGAATTGTATTTAACGAATACTTGTTCTTATTTAAGGCTTTTCAAGAAGGAAGAGTTTAGTGATTGTTGTAGAAGTGTAAGCCAGGGCTGAAAAATCAAAAGGTATGTTTCAATAGATAATAACAAATAATTGATAAAAGTTCATTGACAAACAATTGTATTGATATTTTGTAACACTTGCACAGCAGTAAACCTTTAGAAGACACTTATCTGAGAAACATCATCTGATCTGAAGAGCTCCTGTGTTTATTTTTTGTTTCTCATTCCACTTCCCCTTTTCCCTTGCGGATAAATTAGAGTGTTCAAGAGTTATCATCCTTGACACTTTGGTTTGTTCAAAAGGGCAGTTGATGGTTCAGCATTGTCTTCAGGTTTGATAAGGTTTAACACCACACCATTGTTATTTGTAGCTGAGAATGGACATTCCGAGTATGTGGTGTTTGATTTGATACACACAGCATCTTTTGGGGTCATTCTTGGTATTCCTTGGTTAGAAAATCATAATCCCAAGATAGATTGGGTAAAACGCACAGTGACTCTTGACTCAGCTCATTGTAGACTGCACTGTTATCAAGACACCAAAGATCCAATTATGCCACTCTGTTGTGCTGCTTTACAGCCTCCTAATCCTGAACTACCAGCTGAATATCAGGATTTTAGTGACGTATTTGATCCAGTAAAGGCGACTACTCTTCTGCCCCATAGAATCCACGATTGTAGAATTGACCTGATTCCTGGGGCGAAACTACCCTGCAGTAGAATATACGCCTTAACAGAGCCAGAAAACCAGTATTTACGTTCTTATTTGGACGTATTACTGGAATTGGGTTTTATTTGACACTCCACCTCGCCAGTTTCGTCGCCTCTTTTCTTTGTAGCGAAGAAGTCAGGTGATTTGCACGCTTGCATTGACTATCGCGCAATTAACAAGGCAACCATTAAAAATCGGTATCCTTTGCCATTGATTCCTGTACTTCTAAATCAAGTGAAAGGTTCTAGTGTTTATAAAAAATCGGATTTACGCAGAGCCTATAATTTAATCCGCGTAAAAGAGGGCGACGAGTGGAAAACCGCTTTTCGTACTAAGTTTGGACTTCGGTTTATGTAACGCTCCTGCAGCGTTTCAATATTTCATAAACAAAGTGTTGCATGATTTATTAGACATCTGCGTCATTGTTCACATTGACGACATTTTGATTTACTCAAAAGACCAGGAAGAACACACTGAACATGTGCAGTTAGTTTTGAAAAAACTCAGAGACAATGCCTTATTTGTGAAACAAGAGAAATGCGTATTTAATTCATCAAAAGTGGAGTTTCTGGGATACTGGTTATCTCCAGAAGGTATCACTATGGACCCCAAAAAGGTTGAAGCAATTCTCAATTGGCCCTCACCAAAGTCTGTGAAAGATGTTCAACGCATTTTGGGTTTTGCAAACTTTTATAGGCGTTTTATTGCTAAATTTTCTGAAATTGTGGTTCCAATCACATCATTATTAAGGAAAGGAAAAACATTTCATTGGACTTCAGGAAGCCGAAGATGCTTTTTCAATTCCTAAAGAAAGGTTCACCACAGCTCCCATTTTGGCTCATCCAGATCCAGACAAACCTTTCTTTGTAGAGGCCGATGCTTCTCAAACAGCAATTAGGGGAGTTTTAATGCAAAAAGATAATACAATAGGTTACTTACATCCAATTGCCTTTTTTTCAAGAAAATTATTGCCAGCAGAGCAAAATTATACAATTGCTGAGCGAGAACTACTAGCAGTAAAGGCAGTTTTGCAAGAATGGAGACATCATCTTCTAGGAGCAAAGCACACAGTAACGATTTATTCAGATCATAAAAATCTACAATTCTATTCAACAGTGAAGGCTTTTACTCCAAGGCAGATGAGATGGCTGCAATTTTTTTGCGAATTTGATTTTCTAATCACATATCGTCCAGGAGAGAAACAATTACTCTCAGACACCCTTTCCAGATTAGTATGTGATAAACAAAAAGATTCTCTTAAAAGTTCACCAAGTATTATTCCATCAGACAAAGTGTGTGCTGAGATTTCTTCTGATTCCTTTCTTGAGCTTTTAAGAAATAAAGTAAAGTTACTTGATCAAAAGGAATGGCTATCCCAGAAACACAATTCAATCACCAATGATTTATTCTTTCATAAAAAGAAATTGTTTCTTCCAGATAAAGAATCTTGCCAGTTATTAATTAAATGGAGTCATGATCTTGGAATGGCTGCACATCCTGGAATTAATAAAACCCATGAACTTTGCCAAAGACACTTTTGGTGGAAGAATATGGTGATTGATATTCAACAGTTTATTGATACATGTCCAGTGTGCAGTCATCAGAAATCATTACATACAGCTGCCAGAGGTCTTTTACAACCAATGACCGTACCACCATATCCTTGGCATACCATTAGTCTTGATTTTATTACAGATTTACCAAACTCAAATGGTTTCACCACAATCTTAGTTGTAGTAGATCTATTATCAAAAATGGGACATTTCATTCCGTTAACAAAAATACCATCTGCAGAAGAATTTAGTCAAATTTTCTTACAACAAGTAGTAAAACGACATGGTTTACCAGATAAAATAATTTCAGACAGAGGCCCACACTTTGTGTCAAAATTTTGGAAAAAACTTAGTAATTACTTAGGAATTGAATTAGGATTATCGTCAGCTTTCCACCCTCAAACTGACGGTCAAACAGAAAGGGTAAACCAACATATTGAACAATGTTTACGTTGTTTAATTAGTACTGTATCTTCAAATTGGGATGAAACTTTGCCATTAGCAGAATTTTCCTATAATAATACACTTCACACTGCATTAGGCTGTTCACCATTTTTTTTAATGACTGGCCAACATCCACGTTCATTACCTGAAATAATTCCAACAATAGAGCAAGATATGCCAGCTGTAGCTGAAAGATTGGCTAAACTACAAATTATTCTGGAACAAGTTAAAAAGGCCTTAACAAGAAATACAAATAAAATTAAAGAGAATGCTGATAAGCATAGATTACCTAGTCCATCCTTTAAGGAAGGAGATCAAGTCTAGTTATCAACCAAAAATATCCAGCTAGAAGGTCCTAGGAAATTAAAACCACGGTTTATTAGACCCTTTCCAATAGAAAAGGTACTAAATCCAGTTTCTATAAAATTAAGACTTCCAGACGAATATGCTATTCATCCGGTTTTCCATGTTTCCCTCTTAAAACCCTTCAACCCTTCTACTAGAGCGGACGCTCCTCCTCCACCAATTATAATTGGAGAACATCTTGAATATGAAGTACACAAAATTCTTGATGCAAAAAGATTTCAGGGCAAACTCTACTATCTGATTGATTGGAAGGGTTATGATTCTAGCAAAAGATCCTGGGAACCTGAAGTTAATGTTCATGCTCCTCGTTTGGTTAAAAGATTTCATATCTTACATCCAGAAAAAACCCAGACCAATTAGACGACCTTTGGGAGGGAGAACTGTTAAGGGTTAAAATATGTTAGGGTCTCATAGTATTTCACAGAAGGAAATATACATTTAATGTATGTATTTGGTCTTGTCAAATTTGTAAATAAGCATTAAAGAACTGTAGTTTCTTATTACCAGCAATTGTGCATTTGCTAATGCTTGTTTGCATGCTAGATTTGGTAATGATCGTGAGGAAAGGTTCTGCTGGAATATGGTGTTCAAAGGCACGTGTAAACAGTCAGGGGCTCATACGCGTGCAGCATGTGCTATGCAAATTACCAGCAGGTATAAATATAGGTTCAGCGCTCGTGACGACGCTTCGCTTCAACTGAGCGTCATCACGAACATTGCTGCAGAAGCTCTTGCCGTGTATCGGATTCCTGAACTTTGACTCCTGCCGCGTCAGGAAATCTGAAGCCCCGGTCTCACCCAGAAGATTTCTTCACATCCCGTAAGTGCTCCCCGCCTCTCACTTCTCTTCTTCTCACCCCGCAAGTGCTCCCCGCCTCCTGCTTCCCTTCCTCGATCCTTACCTTAATGAAAGAAGATTCCGGGCGGCGTCTTCTTCTTGTCTGCAGTTCCTGGCAGTTCTTGGAGGTTTCCTCATTCCGATCGGACCGCGTCACCTCAGCCTCCGATTCAGCACGTCATCTCCGGTCTGGCAACCAAGTAAGGTTTATTTAACCCCTCGTTTTCCTGTAAACCAAAGAACAGAGTGTAAATCTAGTCACTCATCAAGGAAGCTTCTATTTCTCGGTGAGAAGAACTTAAAACATAAAGACTTTGAACTTGTTAGGGTATATTGATCACTGGACAAATAAGCAATACTTAAAACGTAAAGACTTTAAACTTGTTAGGGAATATTGAGCACTGGACAAATAAGCATTGGAACTGTCAATGAATATACGGACAAAAAGCATTGGCACATGCAAGAGATTATTGTCACTATTGTTAGAATTACCAGGTGTTTAACCATTGTACCGAGTTTAACAAAGGTCATGGAATCAATGCTGTGAAATATAAACAAGCATTGTTAAGAGCAAAAGCCAACAAAGAATTTAGGCATCATTAGGGTGCAGGAATTTGTTTCTTGTTTGTTTTTATATCGTTACAGACCGGACTCCCAAATCCAGCTTTAAATTACAACAATTCAGGTATGTCAAGTTGATGACACAAGTTCGAAGTTATTACTAATAATACTAATTTTAGTGATAAGTATATCATTCAAAGGAATTGTATTACATGAATACTTGTTCTTATTTAAGGCTTTTCAAGAAGGAAGAGTTTAGTGATTGTTGTAGAAGTGTAAGCCAGGCTGAAAAATCAAAAGGTATGTTTCAATAGATAATAACAAATAATTGATAAAAGTTCATTGACAAACAATTGTATTGATATTTTGTAACACTTGCACAGCAGTAAAACTTTAGAAGACACTTATCTGAGAAACATCATCTGATCTGAAGAGCTCCTGTGTTTATTTTTTGTTTCTCATTCCACTTCCCCTTTTCCCTTGCGGATAAATTAGAGTGTTCAAGAGTTATCATCCTTGACGCTTTGGTTTGTTCAAAAGGGAGTTGGGGGTTTGCAGCAAAGAAAAGAAACAAAACTAGCAGTGTCGTGGTGTAAGCTCAACAGGATCTGCCCCCCTAGGGGAAGAGACCCTTGCCCAAGGGGCCACTCCCCACAAATTAATCCCTCGTGGTCTAGTAGGCAAGTACATAAAATATGGCGAGATCTGCCCTCCTAGGGGGACGCAGACAGCCAAAAACATTGCCCACAAGGGGGGGTGACCCTTGCCCAAGGGGCCACTCCCCACAAAATAATCCCTGGTGGTCTAGTGGGCCACTAAAAAAATAAATATGGTAAGATCTGCCCCCTAGGGGGGAAACAGACAGCCAAAAACATTGCCCCCAAGTGGGAGTGACCCTTGCCCAAGGGGCCACTCCCCACAAAATAATCCCTGGTGGTCTAGTGGGCCACTAAAAAAATAAATATGTTGAGTTCTGCTCCCCCAAGGGGGCCGACAGCCATAAACAATGCCCCCAAGGGGAGCAAACCTTGCCCAAGGGCCCACTCCCCATAAATGTATCCCTGGTGGTCTTGTGTGCTACTTTAATTTATAAATAATGGGTCAATCTGCCCCACACAGCCAAAAAACATATTGCCAAGGGGCCGCACCCCAAAACAAAATGGCCATTTACAAAATATTACACATCCCTGGTGGCCTAGTGGGCACATATAAATACACATTAAATTAATTTAGGGACATCAATCTGCCCCTACAAGAGGGGCAGAACGAAGAAAATAACTTTTTCCCCAAAGGGGAGCGACCCTTGCCCAAGGGGCCACTCCCAAAAACAAAATAGCCAATAAATAAAAAAATGTATCCCTGGTGGCCAAGTGGGCGCCTATTAATAAAAATATAAATTTGCGCCCCAATCTGCCCCCCCAGGGGGACAGAACAAACTACAAACATTGCTTGCCCAAGAGGCCGCACCCCAAAACAAAATGGCCATTTACAAAACATTACACATCCCTGGTGGCCTAGTGGGCACATATAAATACACATTAAATTAATTTAGGGACATCGATCTGCCCCCTCAAAACAAAATCGGCAATTAAAAAAAGAAATCCCTAGTGGCCCAGTTTATGTTTATATGTTTATAGAGCGCTTGTTTGCAATGGCGTCTTGGTGCTGGAGTGTGCAGAAAGGAGGTACGCCCTGTAGTACCGGGGGCCTATGTGGAGGTGAACAGCCATGTTTTCAAGTTCTTCCTAAAGAGCTGCCGATTGGGTTGAAGTTTCATGGCCGTGGGCATTTTATTCCATAACTTTGCTGTGCAATTCAATAGAGTCCTGCCCCCCCCCCATCTTGCCTGTCTGATTTTAGTATTCTTGATAAGACCCAGATTAGCAGCTCTAAGGGCACGTGGGGGGATGTAGGGTAGGAACATTCTTTGAATATCCTCAGCACCGCCACCATAAAGTGCTTTATGCACAAGGCATAAAGCCTTAAATTGCACCCGCTGCTGGACAGGGAGCCAGTGTAGTGATTAAATTCCTGCCGAAGTTGATTGTCTTTTGGGTATGTTTAGAAGTAGTCTAGCTGCGGCATTCTGTGAAGGTTGCAATTTTCTCATCTGGGACTTGTCAATGCCCATGAAAAGGGCATTGCAATAGTCCAGCTTGGACAAGAAAAGTGCCACCATCACCGTCTTTTGCAACTCCTGTGAAATAAACGGAAAGATTTTTCTCAGGGTTTTTAGAAAAGAGAAGCAAGAGGATGTGAGACTATTTACCTGGGCAGAAAAATTCAATTGGTCGTCAAAAATTACCCTGAGGTTCCTGACCTTGGGGACAGGGCACAGGCATTCCCCAGCCTCAGTCGGCCACCAGGAATCATTTCACAGGGGCCAGCCAGGGCAAACTTTCTTACCTCTGTTTTGTCTGTGTTAATTTTCAGGAAGCTATGGTTCATTCAGGTCATGATCTCAGTGAGACAAACAGGAAACCTGGCGGCTGTGGCCTCAGGCTGATTGGTAATGGAGATAACAAGCTGGGAGTCATCAGCATATGAGACCTGGGCAAAACCATGCCTCCTGATAAGTCTGTCCAAAGGGTGACATAGAGGTTAAACATTGTTGGGGATAGTGCTGATCCCTGCAGCACGCCGCATGGAAGTTGGAAACTATCCGATTGCAGCTCATTCCAGTGCAGCCTCTGCTCCCTCGCCTCCAAAAAGGAGGAGAGAAGGGCCAGGGCAGAGTCATCAACCCCCACATCCCTCAGCAGCTGCACTAACACCGTGTGATTCACGGTGTCAAATGCAGCCGACAGATCTAGGAGTACGAGGACCGCTCTGCCCCACCCATCCACTACTCTGCGGATCTCTTCGGTTGCAGTAACCAGGGCTGATTCGGTGGAGTGGCAGGACCGGAAACCATGCTGTGTGGAGTCCAGTTGATTTTTGGCATCTAGATAGTCAGTCAACACTTTGTTACTGACTTCTCCAGAATTTTTGCTAGTATCGATAGACCAGCGATTGGGCGACAGTTTTTTGGTTCAGTTGGGCCCAAGGTTGCTTTTTTTAGAATAGGTCTGATGGATACTTTTTTCCAGGTTGCTGGGCAGTAGCCTGATTCCAGAACTTGGTTAACAAGAGGTGTGAGATTGTTGCAAATCTTCTTGGCGGCCAGATGCATGATGGCAGGGGGGCAGGGATCTGTGGGTGATCCGGATTTTATGGAGAGCAAGAGTTTTTGTATCCTCATCATTAGTGATGCACCCAGTGGGCACCAATTAATAAAAATATACATTTGCGCCCAAATCTGCCCCACCCCAAAGGGGGCAGAACAAACTACAAACATTGCTCTCCCAAGTGGAGCTACACTTGCCCAAGGGGCTGCTCCCCAAAACAATAAGGCTCTTTAAAAAAATGTAAAAAATAGGCATTCCTGCTGCACGATCGCGCCCCAGCCACGTTCGTGCAGCAGGAATGCTTTTTTAAAAGACATCGTAGTAAAGGAAAACCCTTCCTTTCCTCCAATGCCTTTTAAAAAGTACCCCCCACCCGCCCCGAGGAGAAACTCACCTCCTCGCTCTCCAACGCGCTGGAAGCAAATGACTTCCAGCACGTTGGGAATCCCTCAATGACGTCAGCGCGCCTCGCATGCTGATGTTATTGATGATGCGGAAGGGGGTGGGGGAGGCAGGGGAAGGGCTTCTCAGCCAATTCCCGGTGGGGACACAAAGATCGCCGGCCCACTGGGGGAGGGCCAATGCTTCCCCCGTGGGTGGGTGCCAGGACGGCGGGGAGCCGTCCTGAGCACACACCCACCATGGCTCAGGACGGCTCCCGGCCGTGCTGAGCATGGAAGGGATTAATTAAACACAATACATTCATCTGAAAACTTTGCCATTGTAGCACATGCACATGTGCATTTCAAGAGACTTTGAAGACATTGAGGATCTTACTGGTTTTGTAATGCACACTGGGATCCCAAACGCTTGAAACCTCTTCACCAACGGAAAACAAATTAAGAAATCCATTCTATGGCAAAGTCTGCCATAATGGACACTGTGAGGAAGTGCCATCTTTCTTGCATGGTATGTTATGTTATGTTAGTAGTTTTTATAAGGCGCGCAGCTGCCCCAGCCAAGGGGCGTCCCGGCGCCTGATCAGGTACCACAACACAACAAATCGATGCTGGGAAGGAGAGGAAGGAATCAGTCAGCGATTGGGAACAAAAAAGTTTTTATGGCGTGCCTAAAGGAAGTAAGGCTGTTCAAGGCTCGAATATGGACAGGGAGAGAATTCCATAATCCTGCCGCTAATACTCGAAAAGAGCGACCTCCCATCCTACTCAGTCTAAACCGTGTATTGACCGCCAGATGGAGAAATTCTGATCTAAGAGACCGCGTAGGAAAATAGGAGGAAACAAGCTTAGCGAGGGCTGGAGGAGAGGAAAGCTTCAAGATTTTAAATGTCAGGCAGAGAGCCTTAAATTTAATTCTCTGTCTGACCGGCAGCCAGTGGAGAGAGGTCAAAACTGCAGAGACAGAGCACTGTCTAGGAAGGCCAACGATATGCCCCCACGTTTTGCTGAATTGCTGATGTGCTTTGACTGAGTGGGCCCTGGGCCCCTGCCAATCAGGTGCCCAGGGCAGGTGTTCGTTTCTTAAAAACTGTGTTGAAACTAAAACCCAATTGGCATCTCTGGCCACATGTCAGCCCCTGGTAAATGGTACCCTAGGTACCCAGGGCATTGTGACCAGAGAAGACACCTAAGGGCTGCAGCACTTATTGTGCCATCCTTCGAGGCCCTGCACCCTGACACCCACACACTGCCATTGCAGGCTGAGTGTCCTGGTGCAGAACTAAACAAAGAGTCGACATGGCACACATCAGTCACCCCTCTAGCTGGGTGCCCTATGCCAGTAGTGTGGGTACAGGTGCATGAGCCCTGTGCCCCTACAGTGCCTGGGGCCATTCCTGGTCACTGTAAGTGCAGTGATGCCATTAAAAGTATATGGTGCTGGGAGGTTGTCATTACGAACTCCACAGCACCATAATGGCTACACTAAAGACTGACAAGTTTCATATCAAACTTCTCAGCACATTAAACCCACACTGATGCCAGTGTGGGATTTAATGTAAAATGCACTACAGAGGGCATCTTAGAGATGCCCCCTGCAAACTAACCTACAATCCACGTCTTGTCTGAGATGCTGCCTAGGCTGCCACACAGCAGACATGTTGCTGGACCCCTGGGTGGAGAGCCCACGCTCGCTTGGGCCTGCAACTATGCACATCCTGGGTGAGGTGCTAGGTCTCCACCCCCAGGATGGGCAGGGGGGAGCTTCAAAGGCGTGCCACCTTTGTGAGCTGCTCCAGGCCACTTGCTGTACTCAGCAACTGGCGCCTACCAGTTCTGACCCCACTCTGGCGGGAAGACTGGCGGGAAACCCTACGTCAGGAAAGGGGATGTGCCAGCCTGTGCCAACCCCACCCCTCAGGTGGGAGAGGCGAGGTGAAGCACGGCCCTGGGCTACCGCCATCTTGAGGATGGGTAGCCCTACCCACTCACAGCTAGGCTCCTGCCCCCCTCCCACAGGTGTGCCCACCCCAGGACAGTGACCCATTGGTCCCTGCCCTCACCCTACCTGTAACACCACTAAATGTAGTATTTAGGGGCACCCTGAACCTTCCTTCGACAGTTCCCGATTCGAAAACCAGGAAGAAGATCAAGAAGAAGAAGACCCGCCATGCAGCTGCTAACAAAAGGACGACACCAACTGACTTGGCCCCAGCCCTACAGGTCTGTCGATCCTTGAACCTGCTCCTGCTAAATCCCAGCAACTCCTGCAAGCAGCAACCTTGAAATCCTTGGAGGACCTGCCTGCCTTGACCCTCTGAAAGACTGGGACTCCCATGAGCAGTGGTTCTGCTCCAACAGCAATGCCCCTGGTGCCAGCCAGGAACCACGAATCCAGCACACTCTGCACCCGCCGAGCCCGGCCTGTGCCTGAGTGACCCAAGACCACGAGGACGTCCCCCCGGCGACTGGGACCCAAAGTCCAGGGCCCAAAGACCCTCCTCGACGAACCAGACGATGCCTGCAGCCTCACAACCAGGGACCCTCCAACCACGACCAGCTGAGGGTAAGATTTCCCGACGTCAAAAGACATCCCTGAACCCCACGCCCCTTGGCTCCCTGTGCCCAACTCCTGGGTGCCTACCTATCCTCCAAGACCCCAGTTTACCTCTCGAAGTGTTGGTCACTCCTGAAGAATCTCCGTCCACAACCCTGCAGCCTTTTTCCACTTTCCAAGATCTTCATTAAATAACATTGAGCGCCCGATGGCTCAAAAGCACCCTGCACCCAGCCGCTCGAGTGGCCCTGGCAGTGCAACCTTGGTCCTAACCTACTTCCCCATTTGCCCTGAGCAAGTGACCAGGAGCCCAGCTCCCACAGCCACGTGACCTGCTTTCCAGCAGTCACAAACCGAAGGCCCCCTGCCTCTCATTGGATAACATTGGGCCTAAATACCTCTGCACCCAGCTGCATCTCTGCCCCCGAGGGTATACCAACTGACCTGACCCTGGGGGACCCCTGAGTCTATGCCCAGAACCTTAACTCTGCCAGTCAAGTACTTACCTAAAAGCCTATAACTCACTTTCCTTCCATAGTGTAACGTTGACTGGTTTCTCTCCAAAGTTCTTTTAAGTGTGGAGTTTTGAAACTCACAAATATTCAACTAAAATCAGCCGAACAACAAATTACGATTTACTCACCTGTTATCAGGAGAGACCTCAGTGCTGCATCTTTTAGCCCAGCACCAACCCTGAAAAGTAATTTTTACCATCCTTACCCGTAACCTGAATTTTCTTCCATAGGAAACCATTGACCGTTTTTCTGTGAAATTTCTTCTAAGTGTCGATTTTTGCAAACTACAAATATTCTTTAAAAATTGTACCAACTACCAAAACGTAATTACTTACCTGTTTTATATAGATGTTCCAGTGCTGAACCTAGGAGTCCAGTACTGGATTACAAAAGTAATTTTAACCGTACTTACCAGGAACATGCATTTTCTTCCATAGGAAACCATTGACTGTTTTTCTGTGGAATTTCTTCTAAGTGTCGATTTTTGCAAACTACAAATATTCTTTAAAAATTGTACCAACTACCAAAACGTAATTACTTACCTGGTTTACATATATGCCCCAGTGCTGAACCTAGGAGTCCAGTACTGGATTACAAAAGTAATGTGAACATACTTTACCTGCAAATTGAATTTCGTTCCAAAGGATAACATTGGTAATTTCAGCTAGAAAAGTTTCAACTTTTAAAATACAATAATATTCCTTAAAAATCCCTACTGTAACCAAAACGCTTTTACTTAACTGTTTACAGTACATGTCCCGGGACTGAATCTAGGATCCAGTCCTGTGGTTAGAAAAGTAATCCACAAAGTAACTAATTGCATTTAACTAAAAAGTCCCATTGAGCTCAATGTTGCATTGTTTGAAATTGTGTTGCCTATTGCAACAAACTGTAACTATTGCATTCAAAAAGTCTATTGCCTATTTGAAAAGTATTTTACTGAAGTGATCTATTCTGATAAAGTATATGTTGATACCTTGTTGGTTCTAAAATAAAACAACTATATCTTTTGATACAAAACAATTGGCCTAGAGTTCAGTTCTTGAGTGTGTGAGATCATTTGCTGACTCAGTGTGTACAACAAATGCTTTACACTGTCCTCTGATACTGCCTTATTGCTCGACCAAGCTATCACTTTAGAGAGTAAGGTCATATCTAACTTTAGCCTCTTCCAAACCTCTGGGGACTGCGGACTCTATACACACTGTATCTTACGTTGGTCCAGTATATATAGAGTCACTTTCTCACAAACACCCCCTGTAAGGAACCCTCATAGTCCTGGGGTACAGGCTTAGCTTTCATAGGTGTGCTTACAACCTCCACTCAAGAACAGAAGTTGCAGACTCCTAAATTGATCAGCTCTCTTCCAGACCACATCTCCAGTACCCGATGGTCCCTAAGCCACTGAAGGGTTCCCCTGCAGCACTGTAGCTTGTCAAGGGGAGAGATTGAGGTTTTCCACTCATTATGGGGAGCATGTTTGACAGCGGTTATCTTGTATTTACCCAAACATTCAAAAGGTAACTTTCTTTTTTTTACATAAATCTACAAATATTCTAAGTTGTCCCCTCAGCTTTTTGCTTGTTTTGGAGGCAGTTGGTAAACCTCCCATACCATCTTTGGAGATGTAAAGGTTACCAGCGGGGTGTGTATGCAATGCCACAGGGCCAAACAGAACCTCTTGAGCAGGGTGAATCTAAAACAGGTTTGGTAGCACCTGTAGGAAGGTGGATATCTGACTATGGTTACCCCCAAACTTTTTGCCTGGTGTTTAGCTGGTTTTTGACTTAGTTGGCCTGGGATCCTGCTATTCAGGGCCCCAGGCTGATTGCTCTCTCCTTAAAATGGACTCCATGTACCTTAGGTGCATAAAACAATTGGAATTGGTTCACCTTATAGGCCCCTGTAACAGTGTACCATAGGTACCCAGGGCATAGGTGTAGCCAAGGCCTACCAGGGGCTGCAGCATGTATTGTGCCACCCCTGGCCTGGCCTCCATATTTGACACAACTGGCTGATCACTCAGCTGGGGTAAGTTGGTGTAATCACCTCTTGCTTAGATATAGTATCCCTATATCTAACCCTAAACTGGACACATATGTTCCTATCAGCCACTCCTATGGAAGGCCTCATCAATCCTGGAGGCAGAGTGCTTGGAAATATGTGAGATGGTGCTCTAGCGTGAGCTGAGCCTGTCTGCAGCTGTCGGGAACCACTCCCTAAGCTGTTCCGGGATATTGCCATACCATATACTCTTAAGTGCATTATAATCCTCGCGGTTATATGCTATCTTTGGTTTGGCTTTATCAAAACATGTCGAGTAAGGTGTCATACGAATTGGAATACTATCCCCTCGACAGTTCTGTCGACGGGGATAGCATTCCACCCTTCTAGAGGGACACGACATATGTGTAGCCTTAACCCCGGTTAAAGTTAACCAGAGCCTCAGCATCACAAAATGGATGCTGCCACCACAGACACATGTCTGACCTCCTGCTGCTGGGAGTCCTTCCAGCGAGGAGGGCCTGGACAAAGGGTTTCCTGCCTGGGGAGGTGCGAGCACCACCCCAGACAGGGTTTTGTGTATTGGGTAGGACAGGGCTGAATAGATTGAGACATGCCTGGGGCACACAAGGTGTCCCTGTGCATAAGCCAGCCCAAACCGGTTCTGGGGCTTTCCAGCCCCAGTCCTGGCGAGGAGCTGGACAAAGGAGAGGGGGTGTAACCACTCCCCTTCCTGGTCCCACCCAGAGGAGGGACCTAGTAGGTGATCCACCCCTCAGATTGGGAATAAGAGTGGGAGCAGTGCCATAGCACAGCAGATCATCCTGAATCAACTTTACACGAAGAAGAAGACTGGACTTCGACATTCTGCTGCACAGAAGACTGAAGAGAATCTCCCTCGTGGCCTAGGAGTGGCCACCCTGTGAACACAGGTACCAACCAGCAACTCGACGTCTGCTTTGCCGCCGCCTCCCGCCGGAGCTCGAGCCCAGAGCCCGACAAGAACCAGACTCCCAGACCTCTCAGAGCCCGATCCACAGTCCCTGCAAAGAAGGGACCCGTGGAGGTACCAAGTGACGTGGGACCGGACCTCTTGGAAGACACTCGAAAAGCTGACTGCGCAGCTTCTGAGGCATTATTGACGTTGTGCTTTGAGGATTGAGAACTCCCACCACCGAGCAGCCCTTGCACCGAAGATCAGCCCTCCAGCATCTCCACGATCTGCGTGGGGCCCTTTTGCATTGTGCCACTCGACGTGCCATCCCGGCCACTAGCCACGTGGTCAGCGGCCATCTTGGCGACGAAACCGACGATTTACACAGCAGGTCTGGTTGCTCCAGACCTATCCAAGCTCCTGTAAAAAGGAGCACCCGCTCTGACCTTGCTGGTCTGAGTGATAAGCATCTTTCAACTTCTGCGTGGCTTGCATTTGCCAAGGCCTGTTTGCTCCGATCAGGTCGCCGACACCGCCAACAGCGAGAAGCCTACGTGGGACAGCTCGTGACCGACTCCTGGATGTCCTTGACCCCGGGTATCCACGTGGCTGCAGAAAGAAGCTACCTGACAACGCCTGTTTGCACCCGACATCGCCTGGTTCCAATCTGGTTCCACGGTAGTCACTGGCTAGTGACTTTGAACACTGTCCCCTCTGCTTTCAGGTCTTCACATCTTCAGATCCACCCTTGGATCCACCGGAACTCTTCACATCGAGCCGCCTGCAGCATCTTCAGCTCCAAGCACCATCGACCAGCGTGACGAAACCCGACACTACTTCGACCCTGTGCACCCGCTTCCTGTGGGTGAGGTAACTCAGCTCCGCCGGTGCTCCTGCACTGGTACACATCTCAAGGGCCTGTGTCTTAAGTTTCAGCTCCGTAGGTCACTCGGAAGGTTCCTAACTTTCTAACTTTGTACTTTTTACGCACCATAGACTTTGCATTGGAAAGTGCGTGCACTTTGAACACTGCACCCGAGTCCCGTGGGCCTTTCCCGACTTAATCAATAGCTCCAGCGATTCCCAAGGCCCTAGGCCTGTTCTCTTTCCTATTGGTATCTCTTATACCACTTTCTTAGTATATGGTTTAGGTGGCCCCTAGGGCTCATCCATATTGTGCAACTTTTGTGTATTTTAAACTGTCTTGTGATTTAACGCTTGTGCTTCTGTGCTCATAAAGAGTCCAGGGGATTTTATAGTTTATAAATCAATATATATTTTCAATATATATCTGTGTGGTGTCCCTTTCATTTGGTATTCAAGGGGGTGGTGTATGGTATAACAGCTGGCTTCACATGCCTTTCAGAGTTTAGCCTAAGACTGCTTTGTCCACGTTACCACTAGGATAACTGGTCTACAAGGTTGAATTACAACCATCATCATAAGGCTTGCTTGGCATGGTACAAAGTGATCACTAAGAATTAGTGAGCATTATATACCAGGCCAACTTCTCACATTGGTGAGCAGCGGATTGGGATCTGAGCTTGCTGGCGTTTTACCATTACAATCTTTGAGATTATCATTTGAAAGATCAGGTACCTGCTAGGTACATATAAAACAAGACTAGTATACTTAAGTTCTACTGAACTTAGTTGTTGTAGAGCAAAGGGAGTAGCACACCCTAGCTACAACTACTAGATAGGTTTAGTAGGTAAACACCAGTGTAGGTAGATTGCAACACATCCACCCACACTAGAGCAATGTCTGGAGCAGAGGGTTCCACTGGGGACATCCCTGTTGAGAGTGACCCTCCAAGGGCACCATCCAATTTTGCTATTTTTTCCTTTAAGGAATTAAGACAGCTTTGTGTCTTAAGTGGTCTGAGGACAGGGCCTTCCCCTACCACAGACCACCTTAGAGAGATCTTGGATCAGTCTGAGACTCTAAAGACATCTAAGGCAGACCCCACAGGGAATGCTGAAGGAGGCCATCCTTCAGAGGATGACACTGTAGACACCCCTGGTCCTATCATCCTAGTAGATGAGGAAGCCTCCACCACTGGAGCTCCTCAAGTAGATGAGGAGGAGGAAGAAGAGGAAGAAGAGGAAGAGGTGGAAAGCAGTGAGTCAGATGATGACAGAAATAGTCAGGTGCTGGTCAGTAGACTGAACCAGGCTAACTTAAGCCTACTTGGGAATGAATCTGGTAACAACCCTTTCAGACCCCCAGGTGGACTTAACCAGAAGCCTAGGAGGAGAAGGACTCACTCAGGTGACTCTGACAACTCCCATGCTTCTAGAGGTTCTCATGGTCACTCCAGAAAGGAGATGACTAGCCCTCAGAGAAGGGAACATGAGGCCAAGATGAGAGAGGCTGAGCTTAGGATCCAGAGGCAAGAGTTAGAGGTTGCCCTGGCCAAGGAGAAACTTGCTAGAGCAAGACAGCCTAGAGAGAGTGGATTAGGATCCACTGGTGGCAGCACTATCCCTAAGGATAAAGACAGGTCTTTTGATACAAGAAACCTGAGTAAGATTGTGCCCCCCTACAAAGCTGGGGATGATATCCACAAATGGATGACTGCACTTGAGAGAGCCTGCATGGTACAGCAGATCCCTCAGGAGCAGAGGGCAGCAATCTTGTGGCTCTCCTTTGAAGGTAGAGGCAGAGACAGACTCCTCACAGTTAGTGATGAGGATTCTAGAAACTACATGGTCCTGAAGAGTGCTCTGATTGATGGGTTAGGCTTAACCACTGAACAGTACAGGTTAATGTTCAGAGATACCCAGAAGACACAGACTCAGGACTGGTCTGAATTTGTTGAATGTGCCACTAAGGCTCTGGAGGGCTGGTTGCTGGGAAGTAAGGTTACTGACTATACAGGATTGTATAATTTAATTATGAGAGAGCAAATCTTAAGTAATTGTCAAAATCAGCTTCTACATCAGCACCTGGTTGACTCTGATCTGACCTCCCCACAAGAATTGGGTAGGAGGGCAGACAAATGGGTCAGAACCAGGATCAGGCCTAAGAACCAGGGTGGTGACCAAAAGAAAGAGACTACCAAGCCTCAAGAGAAGGGTGGGGATAAAAGTAAGGAAAAGACTTCCACAGGGCCCCAAAACTCCAAGAATGGGGATGGGTCCCAAGACACTTCTACAACCCAGAAAAAGCCTTATTGTCATACCTGTAAACAGGTGGGGCATTACAAAACAGATAGCTGTTGTCCCAAGAATGGCAATAAAGAGAATATACCTCCAGGTAAGGCTCCAACACCTCCTGTCACTGTTAGCAGTGGTCCCCCAGGTGGTGGGAGCACCCCCAAGAATTTGGGTGGGTTTACTTTTGGAGGACAGGTGGACTCTGACCTATCCAGGTCCCCTAACTCAGATACTCTTGTCTATGAGACTGGCATGGGGTTTGCCAATTTCACTGCTTGCCCAAACACTTTGAGCAAGTATAGACAGGAGCCCCTCATCAATGGCTTGAAAGTTGAGGCCTTCAGAGACACAGGGGCTAGCATCACCATGGTGGCTGAATGTCTAGTCCCCTCAAGGCAACTTTTACCTGATGCCAAATATCAGGTGACAAACATTGATGGCATAGAAACCAATCATAGAAACCAGTCAATCTTAGCTGGGGAGGTGTCACTGGCCCAAAGAGAGTGGCAGTGTCAGCAAACTTGCCTGTAGATTGCCTACTCGGTAATGATTTGGAAATCTCCGCCTGGGCTGAGGTTGAACAGCAAACCCATTCTAGAATGGTAAATCTCCATGGAAAGGTTAGTGGGGCTGTGATGACTACAGCCCCAATCCAAGATGTCCGTCCTAAAAAGGTTGGTGGGGCTGTGATGGCCACAGCCCAAACTCAAACTGATACATGGGTAGTGACGCCTGAAATGATGGATCACTCCACCCAAACAGAGAGCATTGAGGAGGAAGAGAAATCTCCCTCCCACCAGACTTTAGGAAAGGATCAGCCTCCTCAGGGAACTGATCTTACCCCTGATGAAGGAACTGTCCCAGAGGTTGTTAGGCCTGGCCTGACTGAGCCTCTGATGGCAGTGGACCCTTCTCAGGAGGAACCCAGTCTGGAGCAGGTAACCTGCCCCTCTCTACCTTGCCTTACTCAGCCCAGGGCTGCAGAGGACAAGAAGGACAGTGAGACCCAAAGGGCCCCCTGTCAAATAAAGCACCCCCATCAACAGATTAGGGGCACCGAAACTAGTAGCCCTAGTGAGGTGAAAACTTTAAAAACTCCTGAGGGATCCCCCTTAAAAGTAGTTAGGGACCTCCCCCAGATGGATATTGTTGGGCACAGCCAAACCTGGGACCAAAAGGCCCCAAACCTGACCTGTCCCTCCAGTAAGCCAAACAGAGGGACCCAGCCTCCAGCTTTAGGTAGCCAGAGGTTGACCCTGAGAGCACAGTGCAACTCAGTCAGAGAAAGAAAGGCACACATGGTGGAGAGTGATTGGAGGAAGCTGAGCCCTACAGAGGAAACTCACTTCAGTACTCCATCTCAACACCAGCCTTTGACTTTGCAAAGACACACCACAGGTAGAGATTCCCTATGGTGGAGACCCTCAGATACCCTTAGGGTGAGGGATCGCTTAGTGGACCATGAGACAGGGGGTTACCAAGCCAGAGCTGGTACTTCCTTATATGGCCACTTAGGCAATATAGGCTTACCTGGTCAAGGATAGCCTTATCTCCTTTCGTTTGGGGGGGGGGGGTTATGTAGGAAGGTGGATATCTGACTATGGTTACCCCCAAACTTTTTGCCTGGTGTTTAGCTGGTTTTTGACTTAGTTGGCCTGCGATCCTGCTATTCAGGGCCCCAGGCTGATTGCTCTCTCCTTAAAATGGACTCCATGTACCTTAGGTGCATAAAACAATTGGAATTGGTTCACCTTATAGGCCCCTGTAACAGTGTACCATAGCTACCCAGGGCATAGGTGTAGCCAAGGCCTACCAGGGGCTGCAGCATGTATTGTGCCACCCCTGGCCTGGCCTCCATATTTGACACAACTGGCTGATCACTCAGCTGGGGTAAGTTGGTGTAATCACCTCTTGCTTAGATATAGTATCCCTATATCTAACCCTAAACTGGACACATATGTTCCTATCAGCCACTCCTATGGAAGGCCTCATCAATCCTGGAGGCAGAGTGCTTGGAAATATGTGAGATGGTGCTCTAGCGTGAGCTGATCCTGTCTGCAGCTGTCGGGAACCACTCCCTAAGCTGTTCCGGGATATTGCCATACCATATACTCTTAAGTGCATTATAATCCTCGCGGTTATATGCTATCTTTGGTTTGGCTTTATCAAAACATGTCGAGTAAGGTGTCACACGAATTGGAATACTATCCCCTCGACAGTTCTGTCGACGGGGATAGCATTCCACCCTTCTAGAGGGACACGACATGTGTGTAGCCTTAACCCCGGTTAAAGTTAACCAGAGCCTCAGCATCACAAAATGGATGCTGCCACCACAGACACATGTCTGACCTCCTGCTGCTGGGAGTCCTTCCAGCGAGGAGGGCCTGGACAAAGGGTTTCCTGCCTGGGGAGGTGCGAGCACCACCCCAGACAGGGTTTTGCGTATTGGGTAGGACAGGGCTGAATAGATTGAGACATGCCTGGGGCACACAAGGTGTCCCTGTACATAAGCCAGCCCAAACCGGTTCTGGGGCTTTCCAGCCCCAGTCCTGGCGAGGAGCTGGACAAAGGAGAGGGGGTGTAACCACTCCCCTTCCTGGTCCCACCCAGAGGAGGGACCTAGTAGGTGATCCATCCCTCAGATTGGGAATAAGAGTGGGAGCAGTGCCATAGCACAGCAGATCATCCTGAATCAACTTTACACGAAGAAGAAGACTGGACTTCGACATTCTGCTGCTTTCAGGTCTTCACATCTTCAGATCCACCCTTGGATCCACCGGAACTCTTCACATCGAGCCGCCTGCAGCATCTTCAGCTCCAAGGACCATCGACCAGCGTGACGAAACCCGACACTACTTTGACCCTGTGCACCCGCTTCCTGTGGGTGAGGTAACTCAGCTCCGCCGGTGCTCCTGCACTGGTACACATCTCAAGGGCCTGTGTCTTAAGGTTCAGCTCTGTAGGTCACTCGGAAGGTTCCTAACTTTCTAACTTTGTACTTTTTACGCACCATAGACTTTGCATTGGAAAGTGCGTGCACTTTGAAACCTGCACCCGAGTCCCGTGGGCCTTTCCCGACTTAATCATTGCTAGTCACGAATAGCTCCAGCGATTCCCAAGGCCCTAGGCCTGTTCTCTTTCCTATTGGTATCTCTTATACCACTTTCTTAGTATATGGCTTAGGTGGCCCCTAGGGCTCATCCATATTGTGCAACTTTTGTGTATTTTAAACTGTCTTGTGATTTAACGCTTGTGCTTCTGTGCTCATAAAGAGTCCAGGGGATTTTATAGTTAATAAATCAATATATATTTTCAATATATATCTGTGTGGTGTCTCTTTCATTTGGTATTCAAGGGGGTTGTGTATGGTATAACAGCTGGCTTCACATGCCTTTCAGAGTTTAGCCTAAGACTGCTTTGTCCACGTTACCACTAGGATAACTGGTCTACAAGGTTGAATTACAAGTTACAACCATCATCATAAGGGTTGCTTGGCATGGTACAAAGTGATCACTAAGAATTAGTGAGCATTATATACCAGGCCAACTTCTCACAGCACCTTACAAGACAGGTAATCCATATCCAACAAATGAAGACATTTGTCAGGATTCATTTCTCAATGAGCTAAGTCGTTAGCCACTTTCTGTGTGTCTTTTTAAAGGATCCTTATATCACCTCTCCTCCTCCCGAAGTCACCGCAGGTCATATGAGTCCTCTTGTGGAGCAAACTTTACTCCCAAAAATAACAAAAATGTTAATAACACTGCCACAGGCTTGTCTCTTCCAAACGCTGTAATTAACAGGAATTACCTCAACAACTGTACTCCTATTGTCTAGCTCGGGGATAAATGCGGCGTTATCGTATATGTGATTTGCAGTTGTGTGGCTGACAGAATGAATTGCGTTAGCACAAAGTTCCAAAATCTTTTTTAGGTGCTGCCTGATTTAACAGGGTGGTCCTATTATATGTTCAGTGCTTAACACTAACGTCCAGCCTGTTTGCCACACACAGATCTCAGCAGCAAAAGGTTAACCGACTGTGATGTCCTACCAACACAACTGTACATGATAGAATGAACATGAGAGGTGGGGGGGTTACATGGTGTGTGAATCTCAGACTGTGGAAGTCGAAGATCAGAGTTCTAACCATAGCTACTGTAGTATTGTATTAATAATAGAATGTTTATTACTTGAGAATTCTTTGGAATTCTCTAGGTTCATTCTATGTAGAATCTTAGTTGAACCTTTCCTGTACAGTGTTCCATGTATTTCTTGTATCTCTTTGAATAATGTTTGTTTTCTTATATCTTGGAGATCAGTCAGTTGTCAGTTACACTGCTGATCTTCAAGAAGGTGGATGTTCTAATAAATACTTCTTCACCACAACTTGGATTTGTTGGATTTGTATTTCCTGAAGAACCACTACTACAGCTACTCCCCTATCAATAAGTGAACGATGTGATCATCGGCAAATGACAGTGTGTGTGCCTCACTTTTATCCTCGAAACTGTGAGCGCTTACAATGTACTAAAACCTGGCAATGCTGGATGCAATAAAATCAGACATGTGCCCGACTTCCTTCAGCTGCTCGTCCTCTGAAAGCAACCCTTCACTGCGGATTCTCAAAGCTGAGCGAACACGGTTGACCCAAGCCCGACATCGTCAGATAAATCCTCAGTGGAGGAGGGCATGCACACAGTATTCATTTGCTGAAAAGGCCTGTGTGAAGAAGAAACAAATATGCATTTCCCTGGAAACAGAAAGCTGCACACACTCCATTTCTAAACTGAAAGACAAATATGCTAAGAGAAAACCCTGCAGCCGAAGTTCAGTGTCGCACAATTTATTTCAACTGAGGGGAGCAGTGCTTTGTCACAGGTAGTAGCAAAGTGCGTGTTTGGTCAGTATTTTTCTGTTTCTATTTATAAATGCAGACAAAGGAAACATTATTTTCCGCTTATAGTTTTATGTGAAAATCGGTTTAAACAGAAAACCGCAGCCTTAATTATGATGTTTCTTTGGAGAAGGTGGCTATCATTAGAGTCATTTATTCAACTTATAAAAACAAAAGCATGGGGATTATGTCTTGAGTAGTTTGCATATATTACGCAAATTAACCAAACTAACAGTGTTGTTAATAACTTTACACGTAGATTAAATAGAGTTGAGAAGGAATTCGTGGAAGAATTTAATGAACGAGAGTCAATGGAAATTGGAGGAGAAGAGAAGTTGAATTAGAAAGGGAAGAAGAGTAGGTTGGAAATGCAAAGGTGCACCAAAGATTCAGGGCCTGATTTAGATCTCAGCGGATGGGTTACTCTGTCACAAAGGTGAAGGATATCCCATCCACCGAAATATAAATCCCATTATATCCTATAGGATTTATATTTCACCGCTGTGATGGAGTGACTCATCCACCAAGATCTAAATCAGGCTCTCAGTCTTGAATAAGTCAAAAGGGGCAAATATGTATGATAGTTTAAACAAAATGGCATAAGTTGGAGCATGTATAAAATTGGGTATTTTGCAAATAATATGATTTTTATTGGAAGAGAGCCCATTATCCAAGGGATTTATTATGTGTGAGGAAGGACAGCTTATTTTAAACTCCCTCATAATTGGGTGGTAGCTGGTATTTGGGTCAGTCTTCCTCTATGTTTTTCACATGGATGAATTTAGTGACAAGGGTGATGCAAATTTGAGAAGGGAACCTTGATCAAGTGTTGGGTGTTATATTTAGTGCTATGATCCCCCTAGTGAAGTAACTATAAATGATGTGAAGATCAGAAAGTAGTCTAGTTTAGTGGAACAAATGTCTACTAATATTTCTGATTCCTTATTGACTGTCACCAGAGAACTAATGGATATCTGAGCTATGGTTATACAAAATAGGCTAGCTTCAGATATATTATTTGCGAAAGAAAGCAGAGACTGACACATCTTAAAGGTACAGCAATGCTGACGTATGTGCCTGATAATAACCAAATTAACAGCTATGTTTCAAACATCACAAGTGAGGTAAAATGCTTAAAGAAGCAAAAGCTTGGGAGGGAGATAGCTCAGTGTTTAGTGTGATTAGGAAAGAATTCTCAAAGATTGGTGAGTGGTTTAGTAAATTAAGAGGAAGTGTCCTTAATATCATATTAATATCAATATATAATTATTATATTAATCCATAGAATGAGTACTTTTTGGTTGAAAAAAGGGTTTGGTTGCTTTGCATCAAATGAAGGGTTAAACTGCGAGACAAAAAAAGAAGCTGTAAGTAGTGAGTAAAAGAAAAAGAAAACAAGATAATAAGGAGCTTGAAGACATCTGATCTAAGGTGAAAGAGATTGTTGAAGACAGAAGCTAGAAGCTGAAATCGAATAAAACTGTATCATAAGGGATGTAATTCATGAAGTATGGATTGTGTTGATTTAAAAAATCATCAGAGGGGGGTATTTGGTAGCGGGTTTATAATTATATGTACAAAAGCAAACAATGGATAAAAGAAAAGTGACATCTAGTTGAAATGTTGAGGGAACTGTACTAATGCTAACATTAGTGAATGTTGGCCTTGATTTTAAAATGGTTGGTGCTGCCTGCAGTCATCTTTTCAGCATGCAGCCATCTTTATGTCCTATTTTCACCATGAACAGCACACATCAGAAACTTTGTAAACAATGTTTTGAAACACAACCTCTCTTTCACATGTACAACATGGTGCTTCGTCCCAAACCCAGTAGGATTTTGTGTTAGCAAAATGAATGTTTCAAGGTCTTATCTATCAGGACCACAGTGTTATTATCTACTATGCAAACCTGTTCTTGTACAAATGTCATGACTCATGTACCAGCCACTAGCTGTCCGAAGGGCACCAGGGAAGCGAACTTCATTTATGTAAATCTGTGGGATAGTGCTAAGTAAAGTGATTTCGAAGTGCATTTTTCTTTTTTTTAACATTATTGGTTGGGATTGTGGGAACTTTGTACGTTCAAACCAAATATATGATATTAGTTGATTAATTTTCTATAAAAGAAGACACCTACTGCTTGTTGTGGGTTCACTCACTCCTGATCTTTGAAAGGCGGCACTATGTTGGTTTGACCTCAGATTTATGACTTTTATTATTCAAGCTGCACCATATTTTGTTCTGCAATTGTATTAATTCCATTCTATCCTGAGCTTTATGTTAAATGATTCATTGACTGAGCCCAACCATTTATTTGTTTTCTGCAATGCTTTTAAAGCTTTTATTAAACCTTGATGGTTTTATTATAACACTTGTTAGTCTTCATTGTGAAGCCTTCCATGCTTTATATTAATGAATGGAATGCTTTTATATATTGAGTTTGATTGTTGACCTGGTCCAGATGAGGAGCAAACAAATCCTTAGAGGAAAACACCGCCTTCTATTTATCAGCTGTACTTGAAACTGACATACCCAAAATTTGAGCCATCATGATATTGAAGATAAAGGAGGATTGCTGAAATAAAAATGTGCCTAAGATCACACAATTTGGTTAAGCGGACAAAATTGAGCTTAATCAGGTTTTCTGATTTCACTATGTACAAATTATCCACTAAACGGGTGTCTATTTGTCTCTCATTTGTTCCTCGAATGTTAATGCCTTGTTTTGACTCTTTGTGAGTGAGGGCACAGCGTGGTGGATTGCAGGCAGAAACTACATGAAAGGTCAGCTCATTTTGGTCTCCAGGTTCCAAGAGGACCTTAAATTGTGCTGGCGTTCAGTGGCTCATCCACCTCAAGAAGGGAACATATATCCTGGTCGAGAGAAGCAGTTAGAGAGAAAGACAAAGGTAATACTGAGAGAACAGTGACAGAGAAACCCCAGAGACAGCTTAGAAGCGAACCATGCTGAGAATGAACATTGAAAGAGAGGAGAGGTAAAAGTGGAGGGAGAGAGCGAAGCAGATATGGACAGAAGGCATTACTCAATGATGTAATGGAGAATGGAGGATTAACAAATATACTTTAATCAATAGTATCTCTTGACATGAATTTGGCACAGAGAGGAGGGAAAGCACACAAGGCAACACAGAAAAAAAAAACAGATGGACCACCTATAATTAGAAACCATGAACGATTTGTGCGTATACACACATATATATTAAACACTGAAACTATGTTGCACCATGTGAAATGCTGTTTACAGAGATATAGATATATATAATTATTTATATATATATATATATATTCACTGAAAAAACCATAGGTTTTACACACGTTATAGTTAGGAATTGGCATTTAAAAACCTTAGAAATTCACTGAAAAAACATAGGGTTTCACACATGTTATAGTTAGCTGGACATTTCACTCATACAAAACCATTGAAATTTCCCCGTTATAGTTAGTTCAGCTAACTATAACTCGCGCGCCCGCAATGCACTGCTGATGACGTCACATATTACATCACTCATGTCATGGTCAGTGACATCACTCATGACATCACTGATGACATCTCAAATGACATCACTGATGACATCATCCTTGTGAAAGAGTGGCAGACCTCCTCTCACCCTAATATAACCTTTGATACACACATTCAAAAATAGAAACTAAAATTTTCAAACAAATGGAGGTACCAATACCATTTACAACAACCTATTCAATAATTCCAGCATCTACATACACATACACTCATTCACCAACAGTTCTATATAGTCACTCATACATGTACTCACTCATCAAATTTTCTCATACACCTATACATCCTATTACACACCGACACTCATCCATAGAGTTACTCACACACATACTCACACGTGCAAATAAACTATCAAACATCCATTTACTTGCATATTCAGCTATACACACACCACAACACTTACTTCTGCAGAAACGTACACATACTTACTCTCTTAAACAATCACTTATAGAAACACATACTTATTTATACAGGAACTCTTCCAATCTCTCAGTCACATATACTAGTTTAACACATATGTAGTTACTCACAAAGATACCATTGAGACAGTCATTCACTCACTAACACACCCATACACACACACATCCACCCATAGAGTTCTGCACACATGCTGTCTTTAAAACACATACAAACAGTGAGTCACTCATTCATGCATCTGTGCACTAAGTAATACACCCCACCAAACCATACAGACACTCATTCTGATACTCAAAAAACCAACTAATAACCCATATACACACTCATGTAGCTACTCACCAACCCATGCAGCCATTTATACACAAAGAGAGACACTGATACAGATATTTAAATATTTAAAAATTACTCGCTAATAAATGTATTCAACAAGATACACTTAGTAAGTCAGTTATAAAATCAATTTTACAAAAAAAACATCCATTTAGACACTTATTTAACCATTTCCATCGACGTTTAGGTATACACATATAAAAAATATTTATTTTTCAGAAAGACACACATTCACTGGATGATGTCATCAGAGATGTCATTTGCGATGTCATGAGTGATGTCACTGACCATGTCATGAGTGATGTAATATGTGACGCCATCAGCAGTGCATTGCGGGCGCGCGAGTTATAGTTAGCTGAGTGAAATGTCCAGCTAACTATAACATGTGTGAAACCTATGGTTTTTTCATTGAATTTCTAAGATTTTTTAAATGCTAATTCCTAACTATAACGTGTGTAAAACCTATGGTTTTTTCTGTGATTTTCAAAGGTTTTGTAAATGATAATTTTTAAATGTATTATTTATTATATTTCTTTCTTTTTATACTAATTTCCTACATTTTTATTATAAATATTTTTATTTATTTAATTTTGTAACTTATAATTCATACTCTTAATGTAAAATAATAACAAAACAAAATATATATTATATATATAAATATATAAATATATATTTTTTTAATATATAAAAATTAAATTCTATATAATTCCTTTTTCATTTTTGTTTTTGGTAATCGTACTGTACGCTTACGGTGATCGCACCATACTTTGTACGGCTAATCATCCTCTGCGCGTACCCGCGCATATGCTATGAATGCGCTTTGACGTTACACGTCGCATCAACGCTTCCGTGTGACGTTATGTACGGCACCCCATCCGCATACGGCGCAAAAGATTTTAATTGTTTAAAAACATATATTTGTGTATTTAATGTACATACTAACGGAAGACATTATCTGGGATAATCATGAAAATAGTTTCTTTTAACTTTTAATAAGCGTATGTTACTTTTAAAAGCAATTACGAAATTCGCGGCTGGACGTCGTACGTACTCGCATCATAAGAGCACCGTAAGGGCATCGTAAGCGTACGCAAAGCCATGTGACTTTCAAAGAACAGATTTGATTGGTTCATAATACTTCCTATTCTAACTGTTGAAAGACCCCTCCCATTTTAATCATTCTACTTTGACTTTCTCAAGAGAAGCATCTCTTCTGTGGATCTTGTCAATTTAGAGGGAAAGTTCACCATGGCTACACCTATGGAGTCCTCTTCCAGCCACTCTTCTGAGGAAGAATTTATTCCTGAGGAGCCTCAGAAGAAAAGAAAAGAAGCTATAATTTGGATTTTTTTTACCTTCCCTGAGGATGAAAAGAAGGTTAATGCACCCAAAGTAACCTGCAAGATCTGCGAGACAACTCTCTCCAAGGGCGATCCAACAAAAAACTACTCGTTTGGGACAGCGAGCATGGTGCGACATCTCAACCCCAACAACACAAAGGTTACAGGACAACCCTCCGCCTGCTGTTGCGAGTACATCGACTGCACCACCTCCACCTTCGGCAAGTAGTCCGCACCCAAACATTGATCCCGATTTTGCGGAACTGAAAATTCATTGTATATTTTGCAATGAATTATTATGTTATGGGGAACAATCAATAGACCTTATCAAACGCAGGAAACGGGAGCATCGTTGTTCACGCCATTAATTTTTTTCTTTCACCGTTTTGTTCCTGTTGGACACTATTTGGGATGCAGTTGAATTTTTTTGTTTAAAAAAAAAAAAACTTGTTCAAAAAAATACAAAACTTCTAAAAACCGCAAAAAAAACAGTTATTTTCAGAACTACATTCACTAGTCAAAGAAACAGCTATAGTCGTATGATAGTGTGTAAAACTGTGTCTGGATGAATGTGTAGAGCATAAATGAATGAATGAATGCATTCGTAGTGTATGGTGAAAGTGAAAGTGCAGAACTATAAGGAAGTGATACAGCATAAATCTATAAGGTGTTTACCTATAGTATACTGTAGTACTTGAATGTAACATATGCACATAAATATGTTACAAGTCTATGCTTCCATTTGCACTGCTGATGAAACTGCCTGGGTGAATTTGTAAGTGTTAGGGGCAGATTTACAACCCCCTTCTGCCTCTTTTACACAGCTGTTGTGTCACTTTTGTGATGCAGTGGTGATGCAAAAGATGTGCCATGGTGTGTGGTATTTACAATGTGATGCATATGGGAGGTGCGTCACATTGTAAAGCCCTGTACCAAAAGGAGGCTATCCTGCGCAGGGGGGGGTGTTCCGGCACAGGAACACCTCCTAAAAGTGACTGAGTGAAATCTACAAGATTTCATTTAATCACTTTTGGGCTTATGCTGCGTCAAAACCCTGCACCTGCTTGAAGCAGGTGTAAGGATTGACACAGCATTGTGAGCATAGGGCCCCCAGAGCATTGCTGGAGCTGCGTTGCGCTTGGAACGCAACTCAAGCAATGCACTGCCTTCATGGCACAGATACATCACATATCTGTGCCGTTTTTGCCCCATAGTGCACCACATTCTAAATACGGCGCATCCATGGTGGTGATGTCACAGTGCACAATAACTGGCATATCCCTGGGGATGTGCCAATTATTGTACATCTGCCCATATGTGTTTTAATGTAGTGAATGGATTACTACACACTGATCAATGAGGCACTACAAAACTATAACTCGAGTGGCAAAGTGTTTGGTGGAAGTGTAAGGATAGAGACTGGGGAATTGAACATATAAAAGGCAAGTTTGCAGGTGCATAGAAGACTGCAAGCATAGTCTATAGGAGTTTAAAGCAGTCCATGGCCTAAGGCCTACTTTGCTCCATAATTACTTGGGTACTGACTGAATGATTACAGTCCAGCAAGGAGAGTGCATGACTGGATTTATAACAGCTTCATTTTTAGCACAGTGCATAGATAAGGACATTCTGCTGAATAGCTCAGTACAATACTGAATCAGCAATCACAGAGTGTTTGCTGGAAGTGTAAGGATACAGACTGGGGAATTGAAGGTATAAAAGACAAGTTTGCCAGTGCATAGAACAGTGCATGCATAGTCTATAGGGGTTTGAAGCAGTCCATGCCCCAAGGCCCACTTTGCTCCATGAGTACTTGGGTACTGGCTGAATGATTACAATTCTGCAAGGAGAGTGTCTGGCTGAATGTATAGCATCTTCACTTTTAGAACAGTGTATAGATAAGCACATAGTGCTGTATGGCTCACTACAATACTGAAACAGAAGTGTGAAAGTGTTTAGTGGAACTGTAAGGATACAGACTGGGCAATAGAAGGTTTAAAAGGCAAGTTTGCAGGTGCATAGAGGAGTGCATGCATAGTCTATAGGGATTTGAAGCAGTCCATGCCCTAAGGTCTACTTTGGTGCATGACTACTTGGGAACTGACTGAATGCTTACAGTTCTGCAAGGAGAGTGTCTGACTGAATATATAACAGCTTCACTTTTAGAACAGTGTATAGATAAGCACATACTGCTGTATGGCTCACTACAATACTAAAATAGCAGTACCAGAATGTTTGGAGGAAGTGTAAGGATACAGACTGGGCAATTGAAAGTTTAAAAGCCAAGTTTGCAGGTGCATAGAAAAGTGCATTTATTATCTATAGGTATTTGAAGCAGTCCATGCCCTTAGGCCTTCTTTGCTGCATAACTACTTGGGTAGTGGCTGAATGATTACGTTCGTTCAAATAATCTTCATTTCGGTCACAGACCATAAAAGATACAAACATTTAATCGATAAAACAGCATTTATACATTTGCACATCCATCTAAAAACATTCGTCTGGGGATCATAAAAAGCAAGACAATGTTTAAAAAACGTTATACAAAAGGTTAAAAATTACTAAAATTGATTTAAAAAAGGAGGAACAAGGTGTTCTGTGCAAAATGAGCATTACAGATTTAGCAAACCAGAAAATGGGCTGAGGATAACACTATCATCAAGGAATATTATTCATAAAAGACCAGCGCCTGCGCCACATGGCAAGCAAGAAACGTGAAACTGAGAATACAGTTGGTGGAGAAGTGTCATATTTCAAAATTCTAAAGGCCTGGTGATAATGTTTGAACCCCAGGTTTCTCACACAGCTGGACTAGCCAGCTTGTAATGAGGACAGAGAAAGAAAACGTGGGGCTCAGTTTCCTCCAATTCTCCGCAGGCTGGGCATTCGAGGAGCCTGGATTGGGACCATTTATGTGAGAGAGCCCTGAGTAGTAATGTACCATGCCTAAATTGTACATAAAGTTTCCTTACTGGAATGGGCAAGATCATGTCCAGAAAGGGCTCCATTCTATACTCCTCTTTAATGCTAAGGAACTTTGCAGTTAGAGAGCCCATCGCGGAGTTGCCTAGGGTATCCATCATCTGATTTTTTTCGATGGAGCCCCACCAGATCAGCACGTGACAACTCTGCGCAGGCTACTTCAGGATTGCTCCATAGTTCCAATTTGCCCAACCTCTTGCTCTGGTTCTTTATATAGGCAAACCACTGCAATTTTTCTGGCCCAGGCAAACCCATAAGTTCTTTTACTTCCATTCTGAAATGATACAATTCTGGAGTGACCCACAGTCTACGCCAGTATGTTAGTGGGCGTAGACCGACTTCTTCATCTATTGATCTTAATCCTAGATCCATTCTTAAGTTGACATGGGGAGTACTAACTGGTAAAGCCAGTAGCGATCTTATAAAACAATTTTCTGCCTTAAGAATGTATTCTGATGACGAATGGCCCCAGAGCTCAGCCCCATAGGATATAGCTCCTCTGGCCTGAGCTTTATAAATTTCAAGAATGGAGACAACTGGTTTGGAGGTGGTCTCCCTATGTAATTGTAGTACTCCTCCAGATACCCAAATATTCAAATATCGTAACCCTCTCCAAAGTAGTGCCATTTAAAGAGGCGTTGGGGCGAGTGGTCTTGGGTGGATTGCAGACCATATACTTTGTCTTTTGTGGATTAATTTCAAGCCCCCTGTTCTTACAAAAAGTAGAAAAGCTGTCTAAGGCACACTGGATACCCATCGGGGATTTTGATAATAGAAGGGTGTCATCGGCAAACATCAATGCCATTCCCTGTTCAACTCCTAATTTCGGGGCGTCAATATCTTAGACTCCCCTAAGATGGGAAATTAGGGCATTGATAAAAAGACAAAAAAGGGTGGGGGCGAGAACGCACCCTTGTCTGACTCCTCGGTTTACCAAGAACCTGGCTGTTAATGCACCACTTTTGCCAATCCTAACTTGTGCAAAGTTATTAAAATGCATCCTTTTTATAGTATCAAGGAGGTACGTAGGGATCCCCATATCCTCCAAAACCACCCATAGAAGTTCCCGGGGGACCAGATCAAATGCCGTTTTTAGGTCAACGAAAATAAAGTAGAGGCTGCCACCCTCTACTTTGACCGTTTTCCAATACAAAAGTTGCAGTCTAAGCAATTGGTCTACGGTAGATGTTTTTTCCCTGAAACCGGCTTGATATGGGCTCAGTAGCTCATACTCCACCATCCATGCCTGGAGTCGGTCAAGGATAATCCGAGCGAAATGTTTTTGACTAACGTCAATCAAACTAATTGAACGTTAATTGGCGGGGAGTAGTGGAGAGCCCTTTTTAAACACTGGCACAATCTCAGCCCCCAACCAAGTTTCTGGTATCTGTGACCTCTGTAGTATGGCATTAAACATCATACAAAAGTATGGAGTCCATATTTCTGGTTGGTCCCTAAAAAGATCCCCGGAAATTTTATCGAGGCCCGGTACCTTACCCATCGGGAGCCTCTTAATCGCACCCTCCATCTCTAGCAGGGTTATCATTCTCCCTAGCTCTGTTTCCATTCTGGGCAGTGCCTGCTCATACGCAGGGGAGTTTAGGAGACTGGTGTGTTGTACAGAGTGATTGGTCGGTACCTTGGCCTTAGCAGATTCAGTCGAATAGAGCGCCCGGAAGTGTTGAATCCACATCTCGGGTGCAATACTTGGCTCATCCGCCACCTGACTGTGTCCACATCCAGCTTCTCTCTATTAGCTAGAATTCACGCATATTCCTGTTCCCCAGTGCAGTTTTTATGCTATCCCATTTACAGTTGTCCCATGTTTGCCTAGCCTCTGTTGTGGCTTGCTTATACTCCTGCTCTTAATTTTTGTTAGGGTACTGTTGTGTGCTTTAATTGCCTCAATTAATGCGGACTTTGCCTTCTTGCAGATGGAGTCAAACCATGTTTGGGATTTCTGTTTCCCCTTATGCTTCGTCACTATTGGATTAAGTATGCGCGCTAGGTCAGCCACCAGACCCTTATCTATTCTATTCATTGTGTCTACCAATTTTTCCTGGCCAGACTCAATAGAGACACTCATTTCCCCAGATACTTTTGGACAGTAGAATAAAGAACACACATTTTATCTGGGGAATATTTTATCATGGGCCGTTTAAACCTTCTTCTGTCATTGGTGAGTGTCAGATCATTTCCCTCCCTGGTTTTACTCCCTGCAGTGATACCTGTCGCAGGAAGTCTTAGGGTGAGGGCTAGGGCATTGTGGTCACTATCGTGGCGCAGAAGGACCTCAAAGTCAACAGCCCAGGGCCATGACCTTGTTTCTACCATGATATAGTCTATCCTGGAGGACTGGCCAACATGATTAAATGTGGGTTTCCCATCCCGATCTGAGGCGTCTCGGCCATTACAGGCTCTCAAAGAATAGGCCATTGTTATGGAATTTACCTGGAGAACCAGTGGAGACCAGGCCCTAGTGGGGGGAATCTGAAGCTCCGGGATTGACCATTGTTCATCTTCCTCTCTAGTGAGTGAATTGCCAATACCGGGTAATTAATGTCCCCCGCAATAAACTCTCTGGATCCTCCCATTACAGTAGAAATAAAAGTATCCAAGAGGGCCAGAGTAATGGATTCAGTCCCCAGCCTATCCGGGCGAGAATAAACATTTATGAAAGTGACCATTAAGTTGGACGGGAACTTAAGTGTGACACATTGGAGGTCTGTAGTTGGGGTATTTAGTTGCTTCACTATGCAGCCCAAATGGGAGGCGACCAATAGCAGTAGACCCGCGTAGGGTCTGCCCCTATCTCCTATGGACGCCAAGTTATTATAGGACGCAAAACCCAACCTAACTATCTCCTCCCTTGCCCATGTCTCCTGCAGTAGACATACATCGAACTGATCTATAAATTCCCCCCAGTCAGGGCAGGCTACTTTTTTTAGTTAGGCTAGCCACATTCCATTACAGAACTCTTAGATTATTCGCCGGGTTCATCTCCCCCCTCAGGTTGGCAGGGTTTGGCAAAACGGTTAAAGCAGGGAGACCAGTACTAGTTTCCCCGACACTAGTTTCCCCAAATACATTAATAGTTTTCATCCCAGTATGTGCCTCAGTTGGTCTATAACCAGTCGTTGGGGAGGAACCATCGCTTTCCAACTCTCTCCCCATCTTGTTGCAATTTAAAATAGTCTGATTTTGGAAATCCAACCCCGCACTATTACTGAGTGTGCAATGTTGGTACATCTGTCTTGGGTGGGGAAGTATGTTGGGGTCCCCTGACCCCACATTATCGTATTTCAGGGCTTCAGGGCCTCCCAGTCAATCTACGTCCTCCAGTGGCCCAAAACGATTTGCCACTGGGATATTAAATAAGGATGTATGATGTGGGTAGGTAGTAATAGAAGTTTTAATATATTGCATTCGCCACCTATCATGAAACAAGGCAGTTTCACCCACATTTCCAATGACGGGACAAAATAAATCGAGTGTTAACGCCCTAATAGCTGTTTTTTGTTCCCTAGCATCGGGATTATTTGATACCATCGATATACCACCTCTAGGTTGTTAAAATTTACGAAAACACAATCCCCTGGTATGGATTTTTTTGTAGGACCCACCCATGCCACCCTCCGTACCATCAGAATCTCCCCAGCCTTGTTATAGGGAAACTGTTTGTGTGTGGCCATCCAGAATAGAATTTTGTTTCTGAGATCTAATTGTGATTCCTTCTGGGCCATACTTAAGTTCAGGGATTCCAGTCAGTACAATCACATATGGCACTGACGCTGGAGGCAGGTTAATAGTTGGGAGCGGGGGTGCTTGGATTTTTCTTGTCAAGCTATCAACTCCACCGCTGCCAACCACTCCGCTAGTCGTTGCAGCATTACCAGTTGTGTTCATCTCTATGCATCGAATGTGTTTTGGTGCCTCTCTCCCTGGTTGGGAATGATATTCTATCTGTCCCTGTGATCTTAGTTGTGTTTGCCCAACTAGTGTAGGAGTAATCTTTTCTGGAGTATTTGCGGTGGCTGACAATCTACTATAGTTTGGTTGTTCTCGGGCTGGGGTGGCTGCCATACGTAACTGAGGCAACTGAATCTCAGATATATTCTGTGGATTCTGAGGTATTGTTTGGTGGCAGCAAGATGGTGTGCAAATACTAGGCTTCTGTTGTACAAGTACTTGTGTTTTGCTCCCAGTGGATGCTAACCTTTGGATATAATCAAGGATGGGAGCGCCTCTTCCTTTACAATTGTTCTACATTGGGCAATAAGATCTGCTAGGAGGGTTTGGGCCCAAACTGGATACGAAGGAGATGGTATGGGAGGTTGAATATTACCCTTATGAGTATCACTGCTGGTTCTCTTTATTGTGCATATCGCATTCTCCCTATCTGCCTTTTTACTCTTGGATGATTACAGTTCTCCAAGGAGAGTGCATGACTGAATTTATAACAGCTTCCTTTTTAGCACAGTGCATAGATAAGGACATTCTGCTGAATGGCTCACTGCAATACTAAAACAACAGTGACAGAGTGTTTTAAGGAAGTGGAGAGAATCAGACTGGGCAAACAATTTAAAAAATGTATAAGTGAATCTATAAGTGCTACACTTGTATTACAGTGAATGTTTTACTACATAGTACTCAAACCATTATTATTATATAATAATAAATGTATTATTCTAACATCTCATAGTTTAACAGAGCTTCTAAAATAATTTCCTGGTTATCAATTTCGGAATTTTTATGATCAAACTCAATATCATCTAATGCTTACACAAAATCAGCATCCAAGCTTTCGTCTAGGAAATCACAGCTGATATCTGCAGCACTAATTTCTTGTTCTTCATTCTCGCTGCCTGTGAAATGTACGTTTAGCTCTTCTATGAGACTGTTGCTAATTTCCAAACCGTCTTCCATATTGTTCTGTTGTTTTTCCATAATCAATTTATTATGTTGTAGGTACAAAAAGATAAACACTTAATTTCATCAGTTTTCCTAAAACATAACACAAAATTAGCTTTATCAACTATTTTGCCCTTAAAAAAATATTATACAAATACCATTGTCTACTACTTTATAAGATAATATAAATATAATTATTTATATGAATGTTCTGTTTTTAAATTTTCTTAAATTTTCAAACCAGTCACTCCTTATCACTATAGGAAAAAACTCAGGCTGTTATAATAAAATTCAGTACTAAAAAAAGTACAATATGTCTATTCACCTTACCTGTTCCAAACTAGTAGATGTGTTGTAGTAAAATGCAAAGAATACTGGTACACTCAGTATATATATTACGTTTTTCGAATGTCTTTAAAAGATACAAACCACCTTTGCACACATATGTACTACATCCATCTCGTGTTACTTCAGCTCTCTAGAAGCACATCCCAGCGACCATTTTTAACAGTTACTTATAATTACCTTAAACATAATAAATAATAAAAAAATTATATATTATAAATAGGGCTCCCGGTTTTCCGTATTTACGGATTTTTACATATAAATACAGACGGAAAAGTATTTTTCCTTTGTCTGTATTTATATGTAAAAGCGGAAAAATACGAGTAAATAAGTCAATTTTGCAGCGCTGCTGCCTTTGTTTAAAGTTGCCGTGCCCTGCTCAGATTCTGGGAATTCCTTCCAGTGACGTACTGTGGACCTATTGGCTCAGGGTCTTCAAGTGACCCTGAGCCAATCCCGGTTGTTTAGAAGCATCAGTGTGGGCGTGCTAATACCTCCAGCCTTCCAGGGATCCAGGACTCTGCCGCCGGCCCGCCGCCATTTCCACTTTCAAAGTACCTGTATGTGCCCTATGTATTTGGACAAAGCGATGGCCTTAAAAGCCGCTCCTGCCTCTCTTTGTCCCTCTGCAGCCTCGGACTCCTGCCCTCCCGCCCCCACCCACGCAGCACCAGCTGTTTGCATCACCGGTGTTCATTTTGGTTTTTCTTGTGATTTTTAATCTTAAAAGAGATGACTTTGTTACTTTTCTAAGATTAAAAACGCGATCACAAGAAAAACCAAAATGAACACCGGGGATGCAAACAGCTGGTGCTGTGTACGTGGGGTGGGGGAGGGAGGGATGGGGCCCGAGGCTGCAGAGGGACAGAGAGAGGCAGCTTAGAGAGGCCAGTGATTAAGCCCCAGAATTTGGGGGGGTACATTTCCTTACATAAAATCACACAAGTATGCGGGTTGTGACTGTGTGATTTTATGTAAGGTAATGCACCCAAAGGCGGATGTACACACCTGCCCTGCTTGCCGTTTTGATCTGGGCAAAAACTATGCTATGCAAGTTAATAAACCTCTACAGATTGCTCTAAACCAGTTGATCCCTGGATATGGTAGTGATCAGTGATTTCAAAATGACCCGTTTATAAATGTCAGAGGGTATGGGGGTAATATGTCATATCATAGAAACTTGTCAAAACTTCCCAGATGGCTTAGCTTTTTTCTTTAGACTTAATGTTTTGCGTTAATGTTTAAAATGAGGAAAGGTAACTTGGTCAGTTTAATTGCAGATTGATTGCCATTTTAACAGCAGTCTTACTTTGCCAGATTAATACTCACAGGACACCGTGGTCTATTGTACAGAAAAAATGCAAACTGTTATTCTTGGTTTTACAATGTTAATTGTTAACATTGGTGGTTTAAAGTTTGCTTGAGCTTTATACATCACAGTGCGTTCTAACAAAATAAAACCCACAGACTTCACACAAGTCTCAGGAGCTGGCGCTTAACAAACTGAGCTACCTTTCGACTGTTGAATGTAGACTTGAAGAGCTATGCAGGATGATGTACCCACTGGTCAAACTGCTTCAGCATAGACTGCCTCTGTGCACTCTTCATGATCCAGCCACCTTGTATAATCAAGAACTTTGAATCTTGCACCAAGGTTTTGGAAATGCTTGCCTCTGGGCCACAAATGATTCAGTTCATGTGCACCCAGCACAAGATTCGTTTTTTCTACCTGCCTTCCCTTTCAATGCATCTCTCTTTAAAATATATATAATTTTGCATTGTCTCTGGCCTCCTTTTTAAGTTCTTTGTTGTTGCCAACCACGCACTGATGAGAACATTTGACAATGGCTATTGTCCTTTAAAGGAAGCTGCCAGGCCCTCTAATGGGCCTCCTGATTGGTGACAGCCCCTGAAGGACTCGCCTCCTTTCAGAAGCATTTCACTCTCACGGCTCGCAGTCTGTTAGCAAAACAGCAAAACTCTGGCTGCAAGCGTTGGTTTCTAAGAACATTAATGCACGCTACCATTCGCAGATTACTGGCTTTCTGTGTGGAGAGATAGATCACACATGCATTTAAACAGCATCCGATACGGTTGATGGTGCTAGGTATGTAGGGTCGAGCTGCCCCTACATACATTCCAGCTTTTGGCTGGGGTTACCACTGCATGGAAGGTGCTATCTCATAGCAGAATTAAAGTGGCCCTTTCACCTCACATTGCTGGGTAGCACACAGTCATACCCATTGCATGCTATACTTGCCCACCTTCACTTTCTGTCTAAACTCACCTGCACATTGTTGATTAGGTAGAAGTGAGGACAAGCAGTCCCTCCCATAGCTATCGGTTGTTAGCAGGGCTCGGAGGAGCCATTCCAGTGTCATCAGTAAATATTGAACAGGTTTTCAGTGGTCTTAATTTCATTAACAAACCAGAAAGAGCCTCAATGTCTGCAAAGTCTCTTGAAATGCACATGTGCTTGTACTACAATTGCAAAGTTTTCAGATGAATGTATTGTGTTGACCAATAACAACCCGGCGCTGGTGTGCGTTGTCAATTTAAATAAATGCAGAAAAATACTAGCTGTAGTGGCGTCTTTTGCGTGTGACAAAAATAAATGTGGATAAATACAGAAAAAATGCCCAAAAAATAAATATGGATAAATACAGACGGAAATGGTCAAAAAATAAATACCATAAAACCGGGAGCCCTAATTATAAAATTAGCATCTGTGGAAGACAAAAAAAATACAGTTACAATATATCTTTCACAACAAAAAATAATTTGTAAAGCATTTCATTTGCCTTTTTTGTTGTTCTCAGAATATATTGAATTTCATTAGAAACAGTTCAATAGTACTCATCACATAACAGCGGGCAAAAAAAAGACAATCAATAATATTATCTAAAAAAAACATTCAACATTCTCAATAACAATCAAAAAAATAGAAATAAAACATATGTTAAATGTTTTTTTTTAAGAGTAATTTCTTTCGTAACTATAAGATATCTCAATTAATCTTAAAATAACAAAACACTATCATTAATTTTCATACACTGAAAATAAAGTTACTTACAAATATACACTCACAAAATATACAACAAATAGTCCTTAATGGTTTTACATACTTTTCCTCATGGCCAAATAGTATATCTCAAATTCTTAGTTTGGAAGTTCCTCAATAATAATCCTCAGCATCCGTCTCCCATCTTTCTGATCCAAAACCACCGACATCATTTGCGGCGTCCCCCAGGGCTCATCCCTCAACTTGAAGCTATTCAACATCTACATGGCCACCCTCACACAAGTGGCCCGCCATCACAACCTCAACATTATCTGCTAAGACGACGACACCTAACTCATCTTCTCCCTCACCAAGGAGCCACATACCACCGAAAAACGTCACCAACTGCATAAGGATCAACTCTCTAAATCTCACCTCGGACAAACACCTACAACGACTACAACAAATCCAAAACACTTCCCACGGACTGATCATCAATGTCCCCTGCTGCAGCCGCTTCACCCACCACCTGAGAGATCTACACTGGCTTCACGTCGACAAGAGGATCCCCTTCAAGCTCCTAACCCTCACTTACAATGTACTCTACAACACCAGACCAACCTACCTTAACAGCAGTAATCCTGAAAGGCCAAATTTTGTTCCTAAAATTTTGGCTTTAAAAATGTTAGGTAAGAATTTGGTAACTCGTTAGGCAAACGTTGTTTAAAAAACAATTGACTATCATTACAATGTATCCAACCTTTCAGACATTTTAAATAAACAGTGAAATGTCCAGATGTTGTAGAAGGACCATCATGAAAAATAATTGCTACAGCTACAAAAGTTCTTCCTGATATTGATAGTTGAGTAGCTACAACATTTTTAATTAAAGTTTCCAATTTTCTTCCATCAGCTCTACAACGTTGCAGCATTAAAATTACATACTGTCCATATCTTTGTATAAATAATGTTGATGACATTTCTGATTTACATTGGCTACACTCCATGTTTTGACATGCTCCTCTAACTAGATTGTTAAAAGACACTGATTCACAGTCTGGTAAAGTCAAATATATAAATCTTTCAGTGTCTATGTTAGTGCTACATGTAAACAAACAATTTTCACAGTCATGTTGCCATTTATAAGAAAGGCCAAAAAGGTTTTCAATATCTATACCTTCATCTTCCAATACAACAAGCATAACATTGGCGATTCCTGACAATCTTGCTGAATATTCTGCATAAATTGAGTACAGCCAGAACATATGTCCAAAAATTTCGAATATAAGAAACAATTTGGGGCCCATTACGATGTTGGGCGGATTGCCTCCGCCAGGCTGGCGGAAGCCACTGCCGGCCTGGCAGAGAAAATCCGCCCGACATCCATTCCCGAATTCCCCCCGCCATATTAGTATGGTGGGGGGACCGCGGCGGACGGAAAGACTGTCCGCCTTTTTTCCGCCCCGGTCGCCTAGCGGCTGGGGCGGAAAATGTTTAATCGCCAGACATATTAGTATGGCCTGCCAATCATGCCTTTCAGTGGCGGCACGTAAAGGCATGCAGTCTTCACTCTGGGGGCCCCCTGCAGGCCCCCAGAGTGAAGGAGGGGTGGGGGCTGCACATGGGGGGGTACCTGTGGTACTCCCCCCCACATTTGCATAAACAAAGTGGCAGGCACCGCATGCATTTCTAGCATTGTGGCGGGCGGTGCTGAGAGCAACGCCCGCTACAATGCAAGAAATGCAGGATGTGCCCGCCCCTGTGGCGGGCACATAATAATGCCCCCCACTGGACCCCGCCCTTAAGGCGGGCGGTCCCAATCTCTGCTAGGATGACGGGCGGACACGGTCCGCCCGTCATCCTAATGGACCTCTTTGTATTTTACTTTTATCACTATTACATTTTTCATAAGCAGAATACAACAACAAACAGAATCTTTCTTCCCGATTCTCCACAATTTGCTGTTGCAAACTTTCAAGAAAAAAAACAACATTAACAACTGCATTAGCATAGCAGTTGACACCAGAACTATTTTCAAACTGATAACCAACATTCTCTTCAACACTGTCCTTTTTCTTTTTGCTTGCAATCACAACTTCATCTTGTTTGTTTTCTTTTTCTACAGCTTCACTACAGATATTCTCAAATCTTCTTTTTCTACCTACCACATGCTTTTCAAATACTGGATATTGACTTAAATTGGGTGCATATTCTCTTCTTAACCTATTATACTCTTTCACACAATTTGCATCTGCACTAATCTTTGTCTCATCAAAATCAATCAAGTACAATCCAGATAAAGCTCTCACTCGAGACAAAGCAACATATGCCATACCCTCTTGAAACACGGTACTTCCAATATTCACTAAAGCAGTATCTACACTCAAACCTTGAGATTTATGAATGGTCACCGCATACGCCAAAGAAATAGGAAACTGTTTTCTGCGAACATACAAATCTTTTACAAGCAAAAACCGAGCTGAACAACGACTAAATTGTTGTACTTCAGCAATTTTATCAAATTTGATTTTCAAAAATTCAATACCATCTCTATTTACATAATTAACTAAATCAACAATTTTACCCATTGCTCCATTTACTAAACCTTTTTCCACATTCAAATTACGTCGTAAAATTACCCTAGAGTTTACACATGCATATAAATTATTTTCTAAAGCAGCAGTTTTACTTATCGATTTCTCTAAATAATTCAATTTCCTCTTCAACTTTTCGGTCAAAATAATAGCTATTCCTTCATGTTCTATTTTATCAATAGCTTCTAATTTTATAATTTCTTCATTTTCCAACTTTAAAATGTCTTCGTTGAATATAGAACATTCACGCAGTGTTGGCATTAAGCAGATTACAGATTTGTTTTCAGCAATTCTCATATATATTTTCTCAGGAACAATTTTTTCATTTGGAAACAAATTGGAAAGTTACAGCTCTGTAAAGCTTCTTTGCCATGTTCAGTCACTTTTCCAATTCTTATTTCTTGAAGAATAGTTCCATAATCAGCATCATTTGCCTGTCGCATATTTGTAATAAGTTTCTTATACTCGAAATATGAGCAAATTTCCAATGCTCCCCAAAGACTTTCTGGTATCTTCATGCACCAGTGTTTTAAACACTGGTTGTCCTTTTACAGGAGTAAGTTGTAGTAGATCTCCAAAAACTATGACGTGTTTTCCTCCAAATAATACGTCACACTCTGTTTTAAGAATTTGCTGCATTCTTAAAAGCACAAAGGCAAACATTAAGTTTGATACCATAATTACCTCATCAACAATGAGAAATTTAATTTTCTTCAAGACTCTTGAAACTTCACAACAAGCTTCTCCAGATAGCTTGTGGTATTCCAATTTGTTTTCATGCTCTACTGGTAGCATTAATAAACGGTGTAAAGTAATTCCTTTAATATTGTGTGCTGCCAACCCAGTTGGAGCAGTAACAACACAAGACAAATGCGACTCAGTTGTTTTCTTTAGATAAGTTGTGATTACTTTAATTAAAAAACGTTTTCCTGTTCCAGCTTGTCCACTCACGTACATTCGGATAGGTTGAAATGATGAGCAAGAGCACTCTTTCTTTTCATGAAGTAATCGATGGTCAATCTCACTTGCTCATATATTTATTTCTGCTCAACATTTAGTTGTTCATTCAAGTTTCCTAAGTTTGTTACATCTTCTTGAGCTTGATATATTGATGTTTCCACCTCTTCCATAGCAGTTGCTGCTTCATTTTGAACAATTGGTTCTCCTAGTGGATCCTGACTCAACGGAGCAAAAGTTTGACTGTCTTGAGAACTATCTCTAGCAATCTCAGCTGAAATTGTAGCTTCTTGCTCAGTTTCATCGTTCAACATTTTCACATAATTAGCAAAAACAGGACATTCTATAGCATCTTTACTTGCGTTGAACGAATCTTCATAGCTCTCAAAATCTCCAAGTAATTCCAATTCTGAACGCCACGGCTCGAAAAGTTGCAAAAGAGCTAAATAGTAAAATTCCCTTTTGTCAGGAGTTTTGCAACTCAGTTTATGGTGATTAACCAAATGTCCTTTTCTTTGTTTCACCAAACATCCTTCAGAACGAATCACGGCCTATATACCATTATTGATGTTTTCTGTAATATTCCGTTTAAAAATATAGTTTTGCAGCACTTCATAGAGACAAATGTTTTCAAGATGATGACTTCTATTTGGATAATATGTATCCAACATATTTGTTTTCACAATATCTGTACTTTCTGGCTCTTTTTCAGCTAAATATTCAACTAGTTGTACAGATTTAAGTACGCGATTTCGTATTGCAGCAAGACCTAGACTCACCCAAATGATTCTTCTAGATTTGGAGTATAGACTTTCAGATTATAAGCGATCCGAGCATTCATACGCTCCAATTTCTCGGAGATAACATCTTCAAACTGTAACTATATAATTTCTTACTTAGACTCTTCTCGTGGGAAATCACTTGCCACATTTTCTTCAATTCCGTCTTTTCTGATTTTGTTATGTAGGATGTTACATATCGAGCAACAGCAATGGAATTGTCCGCAACGTATTGAATATCCATGTTAGCATTCCACATGGACAAAATGACTGGGTTGTAGTCTTTTATGTATTTTGACTCTTCATTTCTTCTTAAGTTGTAGATATTTTTTGGAGACTTTCTTGTGATAGTATGTTGCAAAGATGACATAAAACTGTTCACTCTTCCTTTCGATATTACAGGACGTGGAAATCCAAAACGACATTTGGTGTAGAATTTGTCCTTAGATTTGCACTTCCGATGAAAGTATTTCCCACAACAATGGCTTTGGAATCGTAAGACTTGTTGTCTTAAGTCCTTATCTTCTGTACATTTGGGTATATCACATGTAGCATATTCTTCAATAAAAGACAACACAGTACCATCTGAGTCTGTTCCAAATTTGGGAGCATCTTTGATCCATATTAGCATATGTATGTGAGGAGCACCTCTCATTCGATACTCCTTTCTCCAAAAGAAATCCAGAACCTCTCCAAGAGGAGGATTTTTTTTATTGGTGATAAAAGACATCATAGCTTCAAATCTTTGATTGAAATACCTGCATACATTAACTGGATCCAAAGAGCACAATTCTCCAGGTATCTTGTATTCAATATTTACTATATTTGGATTTGCCTCTCGAAGAAATTGAAGTAAATCATCCTAAGCATATTCAGCACAGCTTAGAGTAAGGAACCATGTAGGAGTTCCTAAGTTCCTTAGCATACATTTATGTTCTCAATGACGACGGTATCAGTACTCATTAGTACCACGCTGACATGCCATGAGATTAATTAGCTGAGATTCCAAAACATTATCTTTCTGCTGTACTTTATCCATAAATTCCTTTGCCGAAACATTTTGCAGATGTACACCTGTTTTCAATATATGGTTCACTGCATAAGAAAGTCCAGACAAGTCACTCTCAAACAAAAGATGAAAAAAATACAGAATATATTGTCGAAATCTTGGATCTTCTGCATACAGTCTTGATGTCTGGTATTCAAATGCAGGAATCTGCACAGGTCGGTCATCATATCGTCCTCCTTTTCCTGTTGGAAACAACTGAGGGAAACAACAAGCTTCCAAGCTTTTTTCCCATACACCAAAGGGATTTCCCTTTGCTTGTTTCATTTGGAATAACTCTATAGTATTCACCATCACTTCTTTGGAATGAAGTGGATGAACACTTTAATGTTTGTAGATTTCTTCAGTTCTGGACACATACACTTTTTCAATTTGTCAAGATGGCGAGTCACTATCTTCTTCTACAGTTATTTCTTCTTCTCCCACATACACATTTTTATAGTACTGATTATTTTTTACCAGATACAACGTTGCCTTATTCACTTTCCTAAAATCCACTAATTCTTGCCAGATTTTCTTACTCTTAGTAGGAACACCATTAACTAAAATAACTAGAGGTTCATCTACAACATTTTCTACACCAATTGTTTCAATATTTTTCTTTAAATCTAGAGGCAAATATACAAATCTTCCCTTTAATCCTCTCTGTAAATCTGAAGGAGGCAATTTCCCTATCTCAGGCTCCATACGAACAATAGCCTGAAATGGATGCACGCATTGAATAAGAATAGACTCATAGGTATTTAAATACATCAGTTCAGAAGGAATATTTACCAACTAAAGATTATTATGCACAGCTCTAGCAGGCATTTTGTTCTCGTCTAATTTGTTATAACAATATTTACAAATATGCTGATCAGAACTCAAATCAAAACAATTCTCTACCAACAAATAAGTTGCAAATTCCTTCCACTCATTATTATTTTCCTTTTCACTTTTTAAATACAGATCAACAGTCCTGGTCTAATTTTTATAATGAGTTTGTCGACAACAAATACAAGAATAATTTGGCCTTTCACCTGAAATCACCTTAAACTTCGTAATTTCTTGCTCAAAATGTTCTGTACTACTATGTTGTACATTCTCTTCCACATTCCTTCTATTAATGTAGCAATTTCTGCACTGTCTTCCTCAGGACCAAAGTAACTAACCTGAATTTCTTCACAAACATTAATTACATCTGATACATATCCAATCAAAAGAGCACTGTTCAACTTTTTTAACATTAGTGCTGGACTTTTTGCATAATACAATCTTCTGACTAATTTCCTCTTTTGAGTATGATGTACTTCTAACATCCTGAAATGGTGAAAAACACTTCAACATACTTTTTTAGAAAGACAAGCCAGAGAATGACCTTGCAAACCAGTATTTTCTCTCACTCTGCTAGGGTCTAGTCGTTGCAACATCTTAATCTTTTGTTTAACACCTTTCCTAGTATAGTTACGTAAGAAATTGCGTAAAAAATCAATAAATTCCTGCCGTACACTACCAATACTTCTGTAATTCCAAGTGTACACTGGAGCTTTAGGACGTCTCCCTAAAGCGTCATCAGCTAACACCTCTTCTGCATTTCTAGGAACAATTTTCTCTTTCTCAATAGGACAACCATTTCTAACCTCATAAGCACGACCACTGGTGTCAACTGCATGTAACAAATCATTACTCTGAAGATAACTCTCTTCATTAAAAAAAGGCTCAGAGCTTGAACTATGTTTCCATTCACCCAAAAAGCCTCAGAAAAATTACTTCTGTTAATTACTCTTCTCCACTTACTTTTGGCCTTCATTAAATGGATTGGCTTATCTAGTGATCGAATTCTATTGATTACTAAAATAAACAACTTTTTTTCCAATTTGAAAGCTTTCTCAACTATATTTTCCATACGTTTCTTCTTCTTATAAAATGCTGTTTTTTTTACATTTCTTCACTTCCTTTATCAAATTCGACACAACTCTATTATAAAACATTCTTTTTCTAATTTCTTGAACTTGATTCTTCCTCTTTTACTATACACTGTTTTTTTACAAGATGATTTCCCATGGTTTTTCTTTTTAGTTGCAGATACACTATTTGTATTTTTGACATTGTCCACACTACTCCTAATGTTTGATTAGTTCTTCAAAAAAATCTTCGTTCTCTTACCAGGACTTTTTTTCTTTTTTTTCACACATTGTTGTTCAGGTAAATCTTGTGGATGACTTCTCTTTAAATAATAAGCTTTATTATGTTGTTTCCTCTTTTCACTTTTTGAAGGTATGATGAATTTCTTTCAGTGTTGATAAATAGAATCTGTTATCAAAAATATATATAACATTATAAAAATAAATATATGAAATATACTATTCTATTACTAAATAAATACAATGTAAAATCACTAAGTATGAAAAACAACTGTGTAACTGATAACAGAAGTGCATATACACTGCATAAATCTTTCAAGAACTACATCTGGAAGAAGAATACCTTAATGAATTTATCAGAAGTTCAACTTTTCAGCAGTGAATGGATTAGCATATGCTACTAAATGCATCACTAGAACAGTACAAGGGGAAACACATACTATAACAGCAGAACTGAAGGTATAAAAGACAAGTTTGCAGGTGCATAGAAGACTGCAAGCATAGTTTATAGAGGTTTGAAGCACGCCATGGCCTAAGGCCTATTTCAATGCATCAGTGCGTTCGTACTGACTAAATAATTACAGTTCTGTAAGGAGATTGCCTGACTGAATTTATAAGTGCTTCAGTGTTAGTGCAGTGAATGGATTACCACAGACTGCAAAATTGCTCACTACAGTACTACAAGAACAGTCACAAAGTGTTTGGTGGAAGTATAGGCATACAGAGTGGAGAATTGAAGATTTAAGCACAAGTATACAGGTTAATAGAAGAATACATATATACTAGATAGAGGTTTGAAACAGTCCATGGTCTAAGGCCTACTGCACTGCATCAGTACTTGAGTACTGACTAAATTATTACAGTTGTGTAAGGAGATGTGACAGGCGGGTATCCCAGTGGAGGTAAAGACCCCGGAACTGGACTGGTGGTCCGCCACCCCGCTTTTACCTGCTTCCCTTCCCTCCTTACAGCAGCCCGAATCAAGCCTGCAGGAAGAGTGGGCGGAACGAGACCCTGAACACTGGTGGAACGACGAGGAGGTATGGCTGCCGATAAATGGTTGAAGCCGGAGTCATGTAGCAAGGAGGAAATCTTGAACAAAAATTACTTAGAACAATTTATGGACGCCCTCCTGTACGCCTCCCAGAGATGGCTGCGCCAGCATTCTGGCCTGGACATAGGACAGGCCATAGAGATGGCCACTACGTTCTCCCGAGCCCAGCCCAGGACCCCCTACTGGGAAAGCGAGAAAAACATCAAACAACCCTCACTCCAGAAGGTGGAGAAGAAATACAAACCGAGGGGGAACCAACGCATCCCCGAGCTCCAGGAAAAATCTCTCCCATGGTGAACGGACCCAATGCTTCGAATTAGGGGAATGGGGGCACATCGTTCGGACATGCCCCAGAAAACGACCTACCAAGGAGCCAATGGAAGTGGGGTACCTACCCAAGACTGTTCTATACTCTGCAGAAATGGGTGCTTAATTTCATGTAAGTATGAGAATGAATGGCTGTAATGTAAGGGCCCTCCTATATTCCGGGTGCAGACAGTCAGTCGTGCAGGAAAGGTTTGTCCTCCCCAGCCAGTACGTTCCAAAGGCAATAGTACACATACGCTGCGTCCATGGGGATGTAAAGCCCTACCCCCTGGCCTCGATTACCCTAACTCCCCCAGATAAAGGTTCATGTACCATCAGGGTGGGGGTGGTGGATTCCTCACCCGAGGACATGATTTTGGGGGTGGATAACCCTGAGTTTCTATTCCTCTTTCAGAACTCCATAAATCGACACCAATAACCTGGGAACCGGCCCCTTCCTGCATACCTAACCCCTGAACCCTGGACAACGGACCGCAGTTTTAAATTCGCCCAGGGTGAAGATAGAACCCTATATAATGTGTGGGAAAGCGCCCATGCTTTCCAAGGAACCCAAACCCCGACCTATCCGCGGTTTATCATCAAGAGAGAATTGCTATACAGGGTATCCAAGGAGAGAAACAACCCCCAGTTGTTAGTTCCCCTACCCTTCAGGGAGCAGGTGCTCTTATTTGCGCACACCCATCTCACTGCTGGACATGCCGGGAAAGAAAAGACCACAGAGAGCATAATAAGACATTTCTTTTGGCCTGGTATTTATAGGGACGTACAAGATTACTGTGCAAAATGCTAAATCTGTCAGAGACGAAACACTCACCGACCCCTCGGGGCACCTTTACAACCGATGCCCATCATCGGGGTCCCATTTGAATGGGTGGGCATGGACTTAATACGCCCCTTGCCTAAATCTTCTAAAGGGCATCTGTACGCTCTCATTATAGTTGACTATGCCACCAGGTTCATTGAAGTGTTTCCCTTGAGAACCCCCACCACGGCTGTGATTGCCGGAAAATTTGTAGAACTGTTTTCACGCGTTGGGTTTCCCAAAGAAGTGTTGACAGATCGAGGTACACCATTTACCTCTAGATTGATGAGAGAGGTATGCAAAATGTTGGACATAAAACATCTGAAAACATCAGTATACCACCCCCAAACGGACGGCCTGGTGGAAAGGTACATTCAGACCCTCAAGACCACCCTGAAGAAAATGTTGACATCCGAGAGTCCGGATTGGGATCGGCTGTTACCCCTGTCCCTTTACGTGCTGCGAGCCCAAAAACAGAGTAGTCTGGGATGCTCATCCTTCGAGCTCCTGTATGGACGCCTCCCGAGAACGCTGCTAGAAATGACCAAAGACATGTGGGAGTCAGAAGAAGCACAAGAACAGAAGTCCTTTCTAGAGTATACCATGCAATTAAAGACTAAACTAGGTAAACTAAGAGATCTTGCTTACTCAAATTTCGAGTATAGACAAAAACAACAAAAGAAGAACTACGACAAAGGGAAAAGATTGAGGCGCCTTTCGTGGGAAAGTGGGCATTAGTGTTGTTGTCATCAATTAGCAGCAAGAACAAAAACGAATGGCAAGGACCCTTCCAGGTATTGGAGACAATAGGCGATACCACCTACCGATTATGCCTGTCTTCAACCTAAACCCAGTGCTACCACATCAATCTCCTAAAGGAATGTCTGGGACCCGCTCACAGAGGGACCCATTTGGCGGTACCCTCCGCCGGAAGAGACTCCTCTACATTGGAACGTCTGGTGGTGAATCAAAACCTATCGGAGCGGATGAAAGAAGACCTTATGAACGTCTTACTCTCCTTTTCGGACGTCTTTTCTGACTTGGCGAGGAAGATGATACTGGTTGAACATCATATCGAAACCCCTCCTGGGAAGGTAATAAAACAAAGACCCTACTGAATCCCCGTGGCTAGACGAGAAGCAGTGAGGAAAGAAGTCCAGGACATGCTGTCCCTGGGAGTCATCCGGCCATCAAAAAGCAATTGGTCCTCGCCCATCGTGATTATCCCGAAACCAGACGGGTCCAAACGGTTTTGTATGGATTTCCGGGCTTTAAACGCATTTCCTCCTTCAATACTTACCCGATACCGCAGGTTGATGAACTTATCGAAAAAATAGGAGACGCCCTGTACATCACGAGTCCCTAGATCTCATGAAGGGTTATTGGCAGGTGCCCCTCCGGGAGTAAGACAGGAAGAAAATGGCCTTTGTCACTGACGAAGGCCTCTATGAATTTCCAGTCCTTCCCTTCGGCCTCCACGGGGCGCCAGCTACTTTCCAGCGCTTGATGAACTCCGTTCTACAACCCTATCTATCCTTCAGTTCAGCTTATCTGGACGACATTGTGATATATAGTCGGAGTTGGGAAGAACACCTGAACCACTTACGGATTATCCTGACTGCCCTCAAACAGGCTGGACTGCACATAAACGCCAAAAAGTCAAGGGCAGCCTTTACTAGCGTCAACTACTTGGGGTACGTTCTCGGAGAGGGTACCATCGCACCCCAAAGTAAAAAGGTGAAGGCTATTGAAACGATACCCTTTCCGGCAAACAAAAGAGACCTGAGAGCCTTCTTAGGCCTCATAGGCTATTACAGAAGATTCATACCCAGATTTGCTGAGGTGGCCGCCCCCCTGACGGACCTGTTACGCAAGGATGTGAAGCCCAGAGAACTAAACCAACCCTCCCTAGAGGCACTAAGTATTTTCAAGACTCTAAAACGCATCATGACAACCGCCCCCGTTCTGGTGTCCCCAGACTTCAGCAAACTGTTCGTCCTCGCCACGGATGCCTCTAACGTGGGTATAGGGGCTGTTTTGTCACAGAAGGGCACAGATGGGCTGGAACACCGAGTTCTATATATCAGCCGGAAATTGTTTCCAAGAGAGAGCAGGTATTCCACCATAGAAAGGGAGTGTCTTGCAATTAAATGGGCGGTAGACAAGCTGCAATACTATCTAGAGGGGAGGCCATTCATCCTCCATACTGATCATGCCCCATTAAAATGGATGCACCAAAACAGTACTCCGTTGGTTCCTGTCTCTTCAACCCTACTCCTTTTCGGTACTCCATAAGGAAGGTATTAACAATGGGAATACGGACTTTCTATCCAGAGTATTTCCTCTCCCCGATCGGGAGAATCCAGTGGGGGAGGTGTGTGACGGGGCGGGTTCCCCGGTGGATGTAAAGACCCCAGAACTGGACTGGTGGTCTGCCATCCCGCTTTTACCTGCTTCCCTTCCCTCCTTACAGCAGCCCGAATCAAGCCTGCAGGAAAAGTGGGCGGTACGAGACCCTGAACACTGGTGGAACGACGAGGAGGTAGAGGTGCCTGGTCTATTTAAGTGGGAGTATACCACGGACAACGCCCCGCCCATGACGAGCGTCGCAACGTCAAAAGGAGAGAGAACCCAGCAAGCGACGGACGGCGATTTCCCGGAGGAGAAAGGAGTATTCTACAACGGAGAGGAGAATAAGGATGAGGAGGATCGTGCGGAACAAGCCCTGAAGACAAGAGGAAAGTCGGAGAAGCCAGGAGGCCACCGTTTCCATGTGTCGCCCCGCCACGCTCCCACGGGAGGAGCGCGGCTCTAACAGGTACAGGGCAGAGTGGCGGGCTGGGTGGGACGTCGGGCCCAACCTAAGGAGTAGCCTGTATAATTGTATAGCCCCGTGTACAGTCCTCAGATCCTCTCCCCTATACCTGGCACGAGCACGCCTACACTTGGCTGTATAAACTCACCGTTTGCACTTGGTTACCCTCACTCCCGCTCTTTGCTTTACCTGAGTTCCAAACCCTCCACTAATACGTCCCTCTCTCTCCTTTCATTTCGGTGGCTGTAACCTGAAGCTTCGGGACAAGCGGATACCGGACCGAATCGCAAGCTGGAGTCCTTACGAAAACCTATCATCGACCCTGCCGCCTTTGCTCGGGAGAGAATCACCAGCCGAAGGAGAAAGTCCTATATGAAAATAAAGCCTTCACTTAAAACCTTCTTTAAAGCCTCAGACTCTATTTCTACATCCCCTTCCCCTCCTCTCTCTCCGTGCCTCACCAAACCGGGACAAGTGGTGTCAGAAGGGGGATTTCCAGCTCAGTCCATCTGTAGCATATAGATGGACACCCTGATACAACACATAATTAAAGGGCAGGAAAAGCTTGAGTGGGCTGTGGAGCGGCAGCTGTCATCCGCACACGAAGACAGGGAACTATTTAAATCAACCATATCCGCCCACATCGAGAGCCTAAAGAATGTGCCGCCTCCAACGCTGATTTCTTCTGGAGAGGCCCGTGTACATACCCCTAACCCCTCGGGCATTGCTCGCCAAAAGTACGGGCATGGTGAGGATCCTGATGCCTTTATGATGAACTTTGAAAGGGCAGCCCGCGCTTTGGGATGGCCCAAATAGAAGTGTCCGTTCTTTCTCGCTCCTCACGGGGGAGGCGCAGTCTGCCTACCAGGCTGCCAACCCCTTGGGGAACACCCCATATACCGTAATTAAGGACGTTATCTTGGACCATTTGGGGCTGGATCAAGAAGCATACCGAGTGCGTTTTTGAAAGGAGAGAGGGGTACCCGGGGAGAATCCCAAAACCCTTTTCTTTCGTCTAAAAATGGCTGCTGATAAATGGTTGAAGCTGGAGTCATGTAGCAAGGAGGAAATCTTGAACAAAATTTACTTAGAACAATTTATGGACGCCCTCCTGTACGCCTCCCAGAGATGGCTGCGCCAGCATTCTGGCCTGGACATAGGACAGGCCATAGAGATGGCCGCTACGTTCTCCCGAGCCCAGCCCAGGACCCCCTACTGGGAAAGCGAGAAAAACATCAAACAACCCTCACTCCAGAAGGTGGAGAAGAAATACAAACCGAGGGGGAAACAACGCATCCCCGAGCTCCAGGAAAAATCTCTCCCATGGTGAACGGACCCAATGCTTCGAATTAGGGGAATGGGGGCACATCGTTCGGACATGCCCCAGAAAACGACCTACCGAGGAGCCAATGGAAGTGGGGTACCTACCCAAGACTGTTCTATACTCTGCAGAAATGGGTGCTTAATTTCATGTAAGTATGAGAATGAATGGCTGTAATGTAAGGGCCCTCCTAGATTCCGGGTGCAGACAGTCAGTCGTGCAGGAAAGGTTTGTCCTCCCCAGCCAGTACGTTCCAAAGGCAATAGTACACATACGCTGTGTCCATGGGGATGTAAAGCCCTACCCCCTGGCCTCGATTACCCTAACTCCCCCAGATAAAGGTTCATGTACCATCAGGGTGGGGGTGGTGGATTCCTCACCCGAGGACATGATTTTGGGGGTGGATAACCCTGAGTTTCTATTCCTCTTTCAGAACTCCATAAATCGACACCAATAACCTGGGAACCGGCCCCTTCCTGCATACCTAACCCCTGAACCCTGGACAACGGACCGCAGTTTTAAATTCGCCCAGGGTGAAGATAGAACCCTATATAATGTGTGGGAAAGCGCCCATGCTTTCCAAGGAACCCAAACCCCGACCTATCCGCGGTTTATCATCAAGAGAGAATTGCTATACAGGGTATCCAAGGAGGGAAACAACCCCCAGTTGTTAGTTCCCCTACCCTTCAGGGAGCAGGTGCTCTTATTTGCGCACACCCATCTCACTGCTGGACATGCTGGGAAAGAAAAGACCACAGAGAGCATAATAAGACATTTCTTTTGGCCTGGTATTTATAGGGACGTACAAGATTACTGTGAAAAATGCTAAATCTGTCAGAGACGAAACACTCACCGACCACTCGGGGCACCTTTACAACCGATGCCCATCATCGGGGTCCCATTTGAATGGGTGGGCATGGACTTAATAGGCCCCTTGCCTAAATCTTCTAAAGGGCATCTGTACGCTCTCATTATAGTTGACTATGCCACCAGGTTCATTGAAGTGTTTCCCTTGAGAACCCCCACCACGGCTGTGATTGCCGGAAAATTTGTAGAACTGTTTTCACGCGTTGGGTTTCCCAAAGAAGTGTTGACAGATCGAGGTACACCATTTACCTCTAGATTGATGAGAGAGGTATGCAAAATGTTGGACATAAAACATCTGAAAACATCAATATACCACCCCCAAACGGACGGCCTGGTGGAAAGGTACATTCAGACCCTCAAGACCACCCTGAAGAAAATGTTGACATCCGAGGGTCCGGATTGGGATCGGCTGTTACCCCTGTCCCTTTACGTGCTGCGAGCCCAAAAACAGAGTAGTCTGGGATGCTCATCCTTCGAGCTCCTGTACGGACGCCTCCCGAGAACGCTGCTAGAAATGACCAAAGACATGTGGGAGTCAGAAGAAGCACAAGAACAGAAGTCCTTGCTAGAGTATACCATGCAATTAAAGACTAAACTAGGTAAACTAAGAGATCTTGCTTACTCAAATTTGGAGTATAGACAAAAACAACAAAAGAAGAACTACGACAAAGGGAAAAGATTGAGGCGCCTTTCGTGGGAAAGTGGGCATTAGTGTTGTTACCATCAATTAGCAGCAAGAACAAAAACGAATGGCAAGGACCCTTCCAGGTATTGGAGACAATAGGCGATACCACCTACCGATTACGCCTGTCTTCAACCAAAACCCAGTGCTACCACATCAATCTCCTAAAGGAATGTCTGGGACCCGCTCACAGAGGGACCCTTTTGGCGGTACCCTCTGCCGGAAGAGACTCCTCTACATTGGAACGTCTGGTGGTGAATCAAAACCTATCGGAGCGGATGAAAGAAGACCTTATGAACGTCTTACTCTCCTTTTCGGACGTCTTTTCTGACTTGGCGGGGAAGATGATACTGGTTGAACATCATATCGAAACCCCTCCTGGGAAGGTAATAAAACAAAGACCGAATCCCCGTGGCTAGACGAGAAGCAGTGAGGAAAGAAGTCCAGGACATGCTGTCCCTGGGAGTCATCCGGCCATCAAAAAGCAATTGGTCCTCGCCCATCGTGATTATCCCGAAACCAGACGGGTCCAAACGGTTTTGTATGGATTTCTGGGCTTTAAACGCATTTCCTCCTTCAATACTTACCCGATACCGCAGGTTGATGAACTTATCGAAAAAATAGGAGACGCCCTGTACATCACGAGTCCCTAGACCTCATGAAGGGTTATTGGCAGGTGCCCCTCCGGGAGTAAGACAGGAAGAAAATGGCCTTTGTCACTGACGAAGGCCTCTATGAATTTACAGTCCTTCCCTTCGGCCTCCACGGGGCGCCAGCTACTTTCCAGCGCTTGATGAACTCCGTTCTACAACCCTATCTTTCCTTCAGTTCAGCTTATCTGGACGACATTGTGATATATAGTCGGAGTTGGGAAGAACACCTGAACCACTTACGGATTATCCTGACCGCCCTCAAACAGGCTGGACTGCACATAAACGCCAAAAAGTCAAGGGCAGCCTTTACTAGCGTCAACTACTTGGGGTACGTTCTCGGAGAGGGTACCATCGCACCCCAAAGTAAAAAGGTGAAGGCTATTGAAACGATACCCTTTCCGGCAAACAAAAGAGACCTGAGAGCCTTCTTAGGCCTCATAGGCTATTACAGAAGATTCATACCCAGATTTGCTGAGGTGGCCGCCCCCCTGACGGACCTGTTACGCAAGGATGTGAAGCCCAGAGAACTAAACCAACCCTCCCTAGAGGCACTAAGTATTTTCAAGACTCTAAAACGCATCATGACAACCGCCCCCGTTCTGGTGTCCCCAGACTTCAGCAAACTGTTCGTCCTCGCCACGGATGCCTCTAACGTGGGTATAGGGGCTGTTTTGTCACAGAAGGGCACAGATGGGCTGGAACACCCAGTTCTATATATCAGCCGGGAATTGTTTCCAAGAGAGAGCAGGTATTCCACCATAGAAAGGGAGTGTCTTGCAATTAAATGGGCGGTAGACAAGCTGCAATACTATCTAGAGGGGAGGCCATTCATCCTCCATACTGATCATGCCCCATTAAAATGGATGCACCAAAACAGTACTCCGTTGGTTCCTGTCTCTTCAACCCTACTCCTTTTCGGTACTCCATAAGGAAGGTATTGACAATGGGAATACGGACTTTCTATCCAGAGTATTTCCTCTCCCCGATCGGGAGAATCCAGTGGGGGAGGTGTGTGACAGGGCGGGTTCCCCGGTGGATGTAAAGACCCCAGAACTGGACTGGTGGTCTGCCACCCCGCTTTTACCTGCTTCCCTTCCCTCCTTACAGCAGCCCGAATCAAGCCTGCAGGAAGAGTGGGCGGTACGAGACCCTGAACACTGGTGGAACGACGAGGAGGTAGAGGTGCCTGGTCTCTTTAAGTGGGAGTATACCACGGACAACGCCCCGCCCATGACGAGCGTCGCAACGTCAAAAAGAGAGAGAACCCAGCAAGCGACGGACGGCGATTTCCCGGAGGAGAAAGGAGTATTCTACAACGGAGAGGAGAATAAGGATGAGGAGGATCGTGCGGAACAAGCCCTGAAGACAAGAGGAAAGTCGGAGAAGCCAGGAGGCCACCGTTTCCATGTGTCGCCCCGCCACGCTCCCACGGGAGGAGCGCGGCTCCAACAGGTACAGGGCAGAGTGGCGGGCTGGATGGGACGTCGGGCCCAACCTAAGGAGTAGCCTGTATAATTGTATAGCCCCGTGTACAGTCCTCAGATCCTCTCCCCTATACCTGGCACGAGCACTCCTACACTTGGCTGTATAAACTCACCATTTGCACTTGGTTACCCTCACTCCCGCTCTTTGCTTTACCTAAGTTCCAAACCCTCCACTAATACGTCCCTCTCTCTCCTTTCATTTCGGTGGCTGTAACCTGAAGCTTCGGTACAAGCGGATACCGGACCGAATCGCAAGCTGGAGTCCTTACGAAAACCTATCATCGACCCTGCCGCCTTTGCTCGGGAGAGAATCACCAGCCGAAGGAGAAAGTCCTATTTGAAAATAAAGCCTTCACTTAAAACCTTCTTTAAAGCCTAAGACTCTATTTCTACATCCCCTTCCCCTCCTCTCTCTCCGTCCCTCACCAAACCGGGACAGGAGAGTACCTGACTAAATTTATAAATGCTTGAGTTTTAGTGCGCTAAAAGAATTATCACAGACTGCTAAATGGGTCAATTTAATAGTGCAAGAACAGTCACAGAGTGTTTGTTGGAAGCATAATGATACGGAATGGAGAATTGAAGATGTGAAACACAAGAGTGCACATGGATAGAAAAATGCATATATACTGGATAAGGGATTCAAGCCGTTCATCTGCTAAGGCCTACTTCACTACGTCAATACTTGAGTACTGACTAAAAGATTACACTTCTGTAAGGAGAGTGCCTGACTGAATTTATAAGTGCTTCAGTGTATGAGGACAGATGAGGAGTATGAGGAAAGAGTGAAGAATATGAAGAGAGAAGAGTGAGAATGAGGAAATAGAGAGGAGTATAAGGACACATGGGTGTGTATAAGGAGAGAGATGTGTATGAGGAAAGAGGGTGGAGTATCAGAAAATAGGGGGCAGTATGATGAGAGGACAGAGTATGAGGAAAGGGGGACAAATGAGGAGAGAGGGTGGAGTAACAGGAAAGAGGGGGGAGTATGAGGACAGGGGTGAGTATGAGGAGAAAGAGAGGAGAATAAAGAGACAGGGGGAATATCAGGACAGAAGGGGAGTATAAGGAGAGAGAAGGAGAGTGTGAGGAGAGACAGAAGAATATGTGGAAAGAGGGGCGAGTATGAGGACAAAGGGAAAGTAGAAGCAAAGAGGAGTGTGTATGAGGAGAAAGCACACAGTATGAGGAGAGAGGGAGGAGAATGAGGAGAAAAGAGAAATATAAGGAAAGAGGGTGTGTATGAGAAGAGAGGGGAACATGAGGAGAAGGGGGAGCATGAGGAGAGAGGGAAGAGTAAGATGACAGAGGGGGATGTATGAAAAGAGCAGGGAGTATCAGTCAAGAGGAAAGAGTATAAGGACAGAAAGGGGAAGTGTGAGAAGAGTGGGGGTAGTATGAGAAGAGAGAGGAGGAGTATGAAGACAGAGGGGTTGGTATGTGTAAAGAGGAACGAGTATGAGGAGAAAAGAGGAGTATAAGGAGATAGGGGTGTGTATAAGCAGAGAGGGGAGAGTATGAGAAGAGAGGAGGGAGAATGTGCAGAATAGAGGAGTATAATGAGAGAGGGGGTGTATGAGGACAGAGGGACTTCTATGTGAAGAGTGGGAGGAGTATGAGGAGTGCAGGGGGTATAGGGAGAGAGGGAATAATATGACAAGAGGGGGAAATATGAGAAGGGGAGAGTATGAGGAAATGGGGAGTATAAGGGGAGAGAGTTAGTATAAGGAGAGGGGAGAGTATAAGAAGAGAGGGGGGATTGTGAGGAGAAAGGTGGGATTATGAGGAGAGAAGGGGGTATAAGGAGAGAGGGGGAGTATGAGACAAGGGACAATATGAAGAGAGTGGGAGTATAAGAAGACACTGCAGTATGAGGGGAGAAGGGGAGAAGGAAGTGAGTGTGGAGTATGAAGAGAGAAGGGGGAGTATGAGGAGAGAGGTGGGAGAATGAGGAGAGAAGGGAGAGTATAAGAAGAGAGAGAGTGTGAGGAGAGAGGGGGACAGTATGACAAGAGAGAGAAGGAGTAAGAAGAGAGAAGGGGGAATATATGGAAAGAGGTGCAAGTATGAGGAAATAAAAGGAGTATAAGGAAAGAGGGGTGTGTATAAGGGTACACAGTCAAAATATCGAGTTGTAAATATCCACCTGCCATAATATCGAGTCTGAAATATCGAAGGTGCATAATATCGAAGGCAAGAATATCGTAGGACAGAATATCGACCCAAGGTAAGTAATATCGAAATACTTAATATCGATGTAAGTAATATCGAAGTAAGTAATATCGATAGCATATATATCGATGTTACTAATTTCGATGACACTAATATCGATATTAGTATTATTGTATAGTTTTTTATTATGTATGTGTTATATGTTTAATTTAAGTATTTAAAATAATTACTATTATATGTGTATAAATTTTATATAATAATAAATAATTTTATAAGTAAATTTTATGTTTTTGTACCGGAGCGGGTTGTGGGTTTATAGGGGAATAGGGTGGGAAGTAATTTAATTATGGTAAATTGTTTAGTAATTAGTAGGATTTATTAATAAATTATAATTAATTGGTAATTATGTGAAAATAATAGGAAAATAATTTTAATTAATTTAATAATTGATATATATATGTTCTGTAGCGGGTTGTGGGTTTATAGGGAATAGGGTGGGAAGTAATTTAATTATGGTAAGTTGATTAATAATTAGTAGGATTAATTAATTAATTATAATTAATTGCTAATTAATATTGATTAATTAGGAAAAAAAATAATTGATTAATTGATATATATTTTCTGTAGCGGGATGTGGGTTTATAGGGGAATGGGGTGGGGAGTAAGTTAATAATAATTAATTAATTAATATATGTTTTTATAGATTTATATTTAATTTATTGGGAAATAATTAATATTAATTAGTTAATTAATTATTATTTTGTACATATTTAACATGATTAATTAATTGGTAATTAAATAATATTAATTAGTTACATTAATTACAGTAATTTATTGATATATAATTTTTAATTACTGTTAATTAATTAATTGGGAAAAAATAATATTAATTATTAAATTATAATAATTACAGCTAATTTGCTAATATATTTACTTTATTTGTTATTGTTCATTAATAATTAATTGCTAATTAAATAATATTAATTAATTTTGGGTAAAGGAGTATTTTTAGTGTTTAGGGTCAGTTTTGAGTTTTTGGGTAAAGGGTTTTTTTAGGGTTTAGGGTCAGTTTTCAGTTCTTGGGTAAAGGAGTATTTTTTGGTTTCAGGGTCAGTTTTCAGTTTATGGGTAAAGGGGTATTTTTAGGGTTCAGGGTCAGTTTTCAGTTTTTGGGTAAGGGGGTATTTTTTGGTTCAGGGTCAGTTTTCAGTTCTTGGGTAAAGGGGTATTTTTTGTGTTCAGGGTCAGTTTTCAGTTTTTGGGTAAAGGGGTATTTTTTGGGTTCAGGGTCAGTTTTCAGTTTTTGGGTAAAGGGGTATTTTTTGGGTTCAGGGTCAGTTTTCAGTTCTTGGGTAAAGGGGTATTTTTTGGGTTCAGGGTCAGTTTTCAGTTCTTGGGTAAAGGGGTATTTTTAGGGTTCAGGGTCAGTTTTCAGTTTTTGGGTAAGGGGGTATTTTTTGAGTTCAGGGTCAGTTTTCAGTTCTTGGGTAAATGGGTATTTTTTGGGTTCAGGGTCAGTTTTCAGTTCTTGGGTAAAGGGGTATTTTTAGGGTTCAGGGTCAGTTTTCAGTTTTTGGGTAAGGGGGTATTTTTTGGGTTCAGGGTCAGTTTTCAGTTCTTGGGTAAAGGGGTATTTTTTGGGTTCAGGGTCAGTTTTCAGTTTTTGGGTAAAGGGGTATTTTTAGGGTTCAGGGTCAGTTTCAGTTCTTGGGTAAAGGGGTGTTTTTTGAGTTCAGGGTCAGTTTTCCCTACTGTTGTGCTCTCTGGAGTAGGAATAGAAATTTTTAGCCTTACGCTATCCAACGTTTTATTTAATTAATTGTTAAAATATCAAATATTTATTTTATTTTTTATATTACTTACATTTTATTTATGTTACTCTTTTATGTTTGTAAATGTGTTAGTAACTTAGAATATATTTCATTAATTTATAAATTCGTAAAATAATTATTAATACTTATTGTTCAGTGTATATATATTACATATTTACTGTATATATTTAATTAATGTATTCTTAATATATGTATTATTTATTACTTGTAAATATTATTAGATACTTTTAAATATGTTTCTTTTATTTATTAGTCTTATAGACTTAATTTTACATTTATATATTAAAAAAAAAAAAACGATATTTTTAACATCGATATTTTTTACATCGATATTTTTTTTTCGATATTTTTGTACTTACCATGTTGTAGATAGGATGTCGATATTTTGGCCCTCGATATTGTTGACTCGATATTCTTGTAGGTCGATATTTTTGTTGTCGAAATTCTGTCAGTGATTCGTGTATAAGGAGAGAGAGGAGAGTATCAGAAGAGAGGAGGGAGAAAGAAGGGAAAAGGGGAGCATAAGGAGAAAAGGGGTATATAAGGACAGAGGGTACCGTATGAGGACAAAGGGAGGAGTATAAACAGATGGGGGATTATGAAGAATGAAAGGGGTATGAGGAGAGAGGGGGGATTATGATGAGAGGAGGAAATATAAGGAGAGAGGGGAGTATGAGAAGAGTGGTGCAGAGCGTATGCAGGGAGTATGAAGAGAAAGGGGAAGTATGAAGAGAGAGGGGGGAAAATGAGGAGAGACGAGGAATATGAGGAAAGACAGGGGAGTATGAACACAGAGAGGGGGAGTATGAGGACAGAGGGGAATATAAGGACAAGGGGGTAGTATGAGAAGAGAGGGGGGAGAATGTGGAGAAAAGGGGAGTATAAGAAAAGAGAGGGTGTATTAGGAGACAAAGGGTACTATGAGGAGACAGGAAGAAGTATGAGGACAAGGAGGACTATGAGGAGTGAAGGAGGTATGCGGAAAGAGGTGGTAGTATGAGGAGATAAGAAAGAGTATGAGGATACAGAGAAGACGTGTGAGGAGAAAGGGAAAGTATAAGGAGAAAGGGGTGTGTATGAGGAGAGAGGGGTATGCATGAGAAGAGAGGGGGAGTATGAGGAGAGAGGGGGAACAATATGGAAAAAGGGGCGAATATAATTCCTTAATGCATACAGACGCACAGTGTGATATTAGACAACAAAATATGAGATCATACATTTTACCAAAACACATTTACTACTCTAAAACGGTTAAGTGACTGCACACATTCTATGTATATAACTACTACATTTCAGTGGACAACCCTCACTCATTTTGCAAATACATATGCAATTTGCTACATTATTTTTGCCAACATTACATCAAAAAGTGACACAATAGAACAACAAAGAGGCACGTGGGGCTTTTAAATCTGCCCCAGAATGTATGCAGGGAGAGAGGGTGGAGTAAGAGGAGAGAGAGCAGGGAGTATGAACAGAAAGAGGAAGTATGAAGAAAGAGGGGGGGAAATGAGGAGAGAGGAGGAATATAAGGAAAGACAGAAGAATATGAACACAGACAGGGGGAGTATGAGGACAGAGGAGAATATAAGAAAAAGGGGGTAGTATGAGGAGAGGGAGAAGTAAGAGGAGAGAGGGGGGAATATGAAGACAGGGGGGAGTATAAGGACAGGGGGGAGTATGAGAAGAGAAAGGTGAGAATGAGGAAAGAGGGGGAATATCAGGAGAGAGTGGGGAGTATAAGGAAAGAGAGGGGGAGTGTGAGGAGAGAGGGGGAAGTATGAGAAGAGAGAGAGGAGTATGAGAAGAGAAGAGGGAGTATGGGCAAAGAGGGGCGAGTATAATAAGAAAGAGGGAGTATAAGGAGAGAGGAGTATGTATGAGGAGAGAGAAGGGAATATGAAGAGAGTGAGAGAAGAATGTGGAGAAAAGAGGAATATAAGGGGAGAGTGAGTGTATAAGGAGAGAGGGGGTAGTATGAGGAGACAGTAAGAAGTATGAGGAGAGGGGTGAATATGAAGACAGGGGGGAATATGAAGAGTAGAGGGAATATGGAAAAAGAGGGGCAAGTATGAGGAGAAAAGAGGAGTATAAGGAGAGAGGAGTGTGTATGAGGAGAGAATGGAGAGTATGAGAACCGAGGAGGGAGAATGTGGAGAAAAGAGGAGTATAAGAAAAGAGGGTGTGTATTAGGAGATTAAGGGTACTATGAGGAGACAGGAAGGGTACTATGAGGAGACAAGAAAAAGTATGAGGAGATGGAGGAGTATGAGGAGTGAAGGAGGTATGAGGAGAGAGGTGTGAATATAAGGAGTGAAGAAAGAGTATGAGGAGAAAGAGAGGGAGTGTGAAGAGAGAGGGGAACTATAATGAGAAAGGGGTGTGTATGAGGAGAGAGGGGGGAGAATGGAAAAAGGGGCAAATATAATTACTTAATGTACAAAGACGCACAGTGTGATATTAGACAAAAAATATGAGACCATGCATTTTACCAAAACACATTTACTACTGTAAAACGGTTAAGTGACTGCACACATTCCATCCGTATAACTACTACATTTCAGTGAACAACCCTGACTCATATTGCAAATACATATGCAATTTACTACATTATTTTAGCCAACATTACATCAAAAAAAGTGGCACAATAGAACAACAAAGATGTGCAAGGGGCTTGTAAATCTGCCCCAGAGTGTATACAGAGAAAGAGGGAGGAGTAAGAGGAGCGAGCAGGGAGTATGAAGAGAAAGAGGAAGTATGAAGAGAGATGGGAGGAATTGAGGAGAGAAGAGGAATATGAGGAGAGACAGGGGAAACCTTCCAGATTTGCAAACAGTCCTTGCTGCCACTCGCTTTGTTGCTGACCAGAACTTCGGAGACCTTTGCCCTCGGCTGCTCGCCCTCCCGCCTCCCGCTGCCGACTCCTTTGACACTTTGGAGTCAGGTTGCCGAGCGGAGTGCGGTGTGAGGGGGGATAAACAAACCACAATCCCCAGCATCCCGAGCGGCGCACGCCGCGTCATCAGGCGCCAGGAGGCGCTGAAATAGCGCGTTTCCCCGGTCGAGTGGGGGGAACCTTCCAGATTTGCAAACAGTCCTTGCTGCCACTCGCTTTGTTGCTGACCAGAACTTCGGAGACCTTTGCCCTTGGCTGCTCGCCCTCCCGCCTCCCGCTGCCGCCTCCTTTGAATCCTTGGAGTCAGGTTGCCGAGCGGAGTGCGGTGTGAGGGGGGATAAACAAACCACAATCCCCAGCATCCCGAGCGGCGCATGCCGCGTCATCAGGCGCCAGGAGGCACTGAAATAGCGCGTTTCCCCGGTCGAGTGGGGGGAACCTTCCAGATTTGCAAACAGTCCTTGCTGCCACTCGCTTTGTTGCTGACCAGAACTTCGGAGACCTTTGCCCTCGGCTGCTCGCCCTCCCACCTCCCGCTGCCGCCTCCTTTGACACCTTGGAGTCAGGTTGCCGAGCGGAGTGCGGTGTGAGGGGGGATAAACAAACCACAATCCCCAGCATCCTGAGCGGCGCACGCCGCGTCATCAGGCGCCAGGAGGCGCTGAAATAGCGCGTTTCCCCCATCTCGCGGGACGCCCGGACGAAGCCCGGACAAAGGGCGGGCCGTCTGAGGCCGTCCGAGGTTGGCCAAGGTTGGGTTGGGCCTGGTCTCTTGGTTTGTTGTGTTGCAAACGTTGCTTCAGTTGATTTCACAGTCTGGCTATTCTTTTACGTGTTTTCAATTGTGGATGTGTGCATAGAGAAATATGCCGCCGAAAAAGATAGCTACTCCTAACAACTCAATTGAGAACTATCTTGTACACGTTGTAGAAAGAATCAATAGTGACAGGAGAACATCCCTGGGAATAGACTCATCCACCCAATCCCCCCTTATTGATACTGAGTCAGATGATCCCTTTGGGCTTCAGATTAATAGTAGCTCAAATGGCGAAATACTTGATTCTCTTCCAGATACTATTATTATTCAGCCTAGTGGTACTGTTGCTGGAATTGAAGACCTTAGCGTTAATGAAGCTCTGATAGAGGTACCCACTAGTAACGAGCCCTTAATCTCCCCTCCAGCTCCCATTTTAGTTCCGGGGAAACGGGAGTGTCTAAGGTCAGCCAAGAACAAAGTAGCAAACCCGCCGAGGAAACATTCAGAGGAAGAGGAGTCTGATTTGACTAACGAGGCTTATGTTACACTTTCAAACGCCCAATTTAATAAACTACTGGCTCTGATGGATACCAAAATTAAAGGTGTGGTTAAACCTCTGGTCAGTAAAATAGATAAGTTAACCTCTGAGGTCAACCGACTAGAAGGTCTACTAGAAAAAACCTTGGGTGAGATAGGTAAAATCCCAGAAAACGTTTCCGCTAGGATTGAGGCTACTCTGAGCAAACCAGTCACTGTAGCTAACAGTGGATTAATCCCTACCCCTGTTTCAATTCCTCAAATGGCACCCAAGAGTATTTTCCCTGGTGATGCTCCTAATGCCTCCATCCCAGTTCCTGTTGTTGATGACCCAATCACTGAAATAGGGACTTTTGAGCTCGTAGTTGAAGCTTCCCCATTGGTACTTGTTCTTGCCAATGTTCCTCCCTTGGCCCAAGGTGAGCGGGAAACAACATCTTCCTTAATAAATAAATCTCTATCATGACTGACCAACAATATGGTAATTTCTCCGTGGGGAAAGCAGCAACTCTCTGAAGAGCTCGTAAATGCAAGAAGGGTTCAGTGGATTGGGGACAGAGTGAAAAAGTTTAAGGGGGAGTGTGTTGTTCTCCACTTTTCTGACCCAGGGGTCTTGCCTAACATCCTACCCAACATCTTACCACCACAACGGAGATCAACCTCAATTGTTCCATTGACTCTGGACTTTTTCTATCCAAGAAAGGGAAGTGGTCCAAATTCAAGTATCTTGAGAACCAAATGGAACATTGTGACTAAGAGGGGGAGGAAGGATGTTGCTTCAGTGGACTGGGGCTTGGGGCTGGAAAATCGTTTCTCTGCATTATCTAACTTGAATGCTTGTGATTGACAACCACCTATTTGTAACTCTATGCCTTTGATTGTCTGCGACGAAAGAATTATTGGTGTGGTTAGCAATTCAACTAAAGATTGTACTCAGGGGTATCCCGTTGATGATTTAGCAGGCCCATCTAATGAAAATATTACTCAGGTCACTGGGGGTAGGATAACAGAAGAGACTATTACAAACCCTTGTTCTCTTATGAAATCTAACTCAGGGAATCTCTTGTCTTGGAATGTGGCTGGACTAAGTTCCAAGTTGGATTGTGCTGACTGGTTTGGATTTATTAATAAGTACGATCTTTGCATCTTTCAAGAGACTTGGGCGTGTGACCCTATCTTTGCCTTGGGGTATATAAATTATCATGTTCCTGCTACTAAGGGCCCTAAAGGACGGCCGATGGGGGGTCTTACTATATGGATCAGGCAGTCTTTAAAAACTGTTGTCAAATGTGTGGAGCTTGACCAAAAAGATATTCAACTCATCAGATTGACCAGCGATTTATCCATCTCCATAGATATTTACAATATCTATGTTAGAGGTGGAAACAAAGGTAAATCAGAGGTTCTTTTGAGTCTTTTTAATCTTCTTGAGACACACTCTGCAGGGAAAAACATTCTAATTGCAGGCGATTTAAATCGCACCTTTGAACCTCTCATCACTGGTGACTCTCCTCTCGGAGCAGAGGAAGATAAGCTTTGGGACATCCCCACATTAGACACTCCACCTATAACTCGCTGGACGGCTGACATTCTAGGCTTAAATGCAATGTGTCTGGAGCATGGGCTGTGAGCCCTGAACGGTCGCACCAAATCAGATCGTGCCCCTGCCATGACTTTTAATAATGGGCGAAACAAAAGTCGCATCGACTATGTCATTTGTAGCATATCTATATGGTCATCTCTCAGTGACATGGTAGTAACAGCTAGGCCAGAAAGTGACCACGACCCTCTTTGTGTCTCACATAACTGGTGGACATTTAATGAAATAGCACCAACCCCTTGTGACCAACTTGTGCTCCCGACAATCATTCCATCTAATAATATGCGTAGGTTAAGGTGGTCGGGTGTCAAGTCAGATCAGCAGGCCCTCGAAAAAATAGGAGAAGCGACAGACAAGGCCATTACGGCACTGGAGAGTGTAGTTGGGTCTACACAGGGATATGAAGATATCACTAAAGTACACATGACTCTTTTTAATGAAGGCAAAAGTTTTTTCTTAAAACCTGTACATAATAAGAGGGCCTGCCCACATAAAGCAGCAAAGTGGTACAATCAAGATTGTAGGGCAGCAAGATTCAATCTAGGAGCTGCGATCAAAAGTAACAACTTGGGTGAGATTCGATCTGCCAGGAAGCACTATAAAAACTGCATTGCTAGGGCAAAAAGAGAATGGGACGAAGCCCACTGGCAGAAGCTGAAATGTGCAAGTGAGCGCAAACACTCTAGACTATTTTGGCATATTGTCAAATGGGGTCACGATAGTTCTCCAGAAGCTCCTAATAATAATGTCTCTCATGATGCATGGGTTAAATTCTTTAACGAGCAGTACTCTTCTAGGGACCAGTTTGTTAACAGCTCCTGCCCTACTTACATGTTTGCAGACGATGACATCTTTGTTCTGGGTGAAGTACTTTCTGCCCTGAAATCTGTTCATAGTGGCCGAGCCCCGGGTATTGACGGAGTCCCTGCGGATGTCTTTTTAAATGACACCGACAGGTGGAGTAAATACATCTGTCTTTTACTAAACCACATTGCTAGGGGCGCTGAAATTCCGGCATCCTGGCGGGGTGCTGTTATTATCCCAGTATATAAAAAGGAAGACCGTGCCCAACCCTGCAATTACCGCCCAATCAGCTTAATTGACACGGTTCAAAAGGTTGTAGGGCGTGTAATTATTAACAACTTGCTTGATTGGGCAGAGGAGCAGAATGTTTTATCTCCCTTTCAGGCCGGGTTTCGCAGAGCAACAAGCACTGTGGACCAGGTCTTCCGTTTCCAATTGATACAGTGGAGGACCGTGGTACTGGGTGGATGCAGTCTTTACGCAGCATTTGTTGACTTACGGGCTGCATTCGACCTGGTGCCGAGGGTAAAATTGTGGGAGGTGCTGGCAGCTCTGGGGGTCCCAATGACCATTCTGACCTTGATCATGAGACTCCATGAGGGCACTTATGCTAAAATTCAATGGGGTGGCTACGGCAATGACACTGTCGATTTCCCTGTTGAGCGTGGGGTTCGACAGGGCTGTTCAATGGCACCAACATTGTTTACACTTTTTATTAACGGAATTGTTTCCCGCATGCAATCCCAGCCTCTGGATGCTCCCTCCCTTGCAGGTGCAAAAGTTCCTATTTTAATGTTCGCAGACGACACCCTAATTTTATCGAAATCCCCTAGCGGTCTGCAAAAGGCACTGGTAATTTTTGACAAGTTTTGTAGCGACCACGGCTTGGAGGTAAACGCAGCTAAAACAAAACTCATGGTTTTTAATCCCTGTAGAAATTTTAAATCTAAAATATCCATGAGTGGGCGTTACCTCGAAGTAGTAAATTCTTTTACGTACCTGGGGATTCATATTTCTAATGATAATAGATGGAACCAACACTTAAACATTGCAGTGTTAAGACACAAACAATTGGCTGGTACCATCATTAAGGAGCACAGTAAATCATTGACCAAACCAATCAAACCCCCCTTGATCATATATGAGGCAAAGGCAATAGGGTCAGCATTATATGGGGCAGAGATGTGGGGGCAAGAAAACCTCCAGGAGTTACAGACATCAGAGAATAACTTCCTTCGGAAACTAACAGGCACCCCACAGAGCAGCCCCCTTTTGCCTCTCAGATATGACCTTGGTAGGAAAGAAATCTCGGCAATGTGCAAACTTCGTCCGATATTATATTGGCGTAGAATCTGGACCACCCCTGAGTTGTCACATTATGCAGCGGGGTTTGCTGATGTCATCAAAGCAGACCGATTTCATAAAATCAGATGGTTCAGATCGTTAAAATCAGCATTATGTGAACTAGGGTTAAACGAACTGTGGTCCGATCCAACCGGGTCATCCTTTCCATCTAAGTTATTTATAAAAAATCTTTTCTGGGAACAGGTTGAAAATAGGAGTCTGCTTAGCAATAATAATGGGTCTATGACGACTGCTTTCCTTGAAGCTAAGCTGTTTCCTACGTACGAAATGTATTGGGATTTCATAACGAAACCCATGGATAGGAAGCTGCTTTTCCAAATGAGGGCTGGCTCTCTACCTCTACGTAATTTAACATCAAAATGGAGAGATGGAGGTCCAGCTACCTGCCCAGTATGTGGGGAAGGAAAGGAAACGTTGGGTCACTTTTTGTTCTCTTGTCATGCATATTCCGCTCCTAGACGTGTTTGGCTGGCTCCTATGTGTAGAAACCTGGGTACTAAAAGTAGTATGGTAGCTCTACGCATTGTAAAATCTACCTCCTTAAACTGGATTATAACAGCGACTGCAAAGTATTTGGGGTGGGCGTGGGTAATTAGGCAGAGACTGCTAGTAGGGTAACTACTCTCTGCTTAGTTGAACAGAGACTGCTAGATTATCTATTCTCTGTTCCCATGCAAGGTGTCTTATCTGATGAACAAATTTTAAAAATCATATTGATTTTTAATAGTGATATTGGATTGCTTTTTTTTTTTTTATCTGTTTTTTATGAACTTTGCACCTTGGATTGTATAAAATAGGATGTAATGTATTTTTAATTGTCTTTTTAATGTGTAATGTGCTTAAGTCATATTCGACCTTGTCATTTAATTGTATTTTTATTATGTGTTTGTTTGTCTGCTTTTATGAGTAATACTCGAATAAAGCACTTTTGAATTGAAATTGAAATTGACAGGGGAATATGAACACAAAGAAGGGGAGTATGAGGACAGAGGAGAATATAAGAAAAAGGGGGTAGTATGAAGAGAGAGGGGAGAGTATGACAAGAGAGGGTGGAGAATCTGAAAAAAGGGGCAAATATAATTACTTAATGTACACAGACGCACAGTGTGATATTAGACAAAGAAATATGAGACTACTACACAGTGAAGTGACTGCACACATTCCTTGTATATAATGACTAAATTTCAGTGGACAACACTGACTCATTTTGCAAATACATATGCAATTTACTGCATTATTTTTGCCAACATTACATCAAAAAAGTTACACAATACAACAACAAAAGGCACAAGGGGCTTGTAAATCTGCCCAAAAGTGTATGCAGCAGTGTATGTATACTGACTGGAAAATTGTAGATTTAGAACACAAACCTAATTCTAAACAAGCAACACTATTAACTACTCTACAACTGAAAAGTGACTGCACACATAGTACTGCACTTTATTGTACAAAGGTGACTCAGTAAACACAATAAGTTACCAAATGATTTTATCACAATAGTTATCCAAATGCAGACAAACTCAGAATATGATTCTACACTCTTTAGAAGAATAAACACATTACTCTTAATAAAAACAAAATGTACCACATACATTCCCTTACAAGTTATAAACTCACCTTTCTAATTGATTTGTAGATTAAGAAGAATGCCACTCACACAGCGGATATTCTTATACAGAATCTTGCTACTTCAGTGTTTGCAGCAGAACCAAAAAATTGCACATTTTCCCTCTCAATTTAAACATATATACACGTTAATAACAAATCAAATTCCTTCAAACATTAATTCAAAACCAAACGCACATTTCTATTGGTTGAACATTTGAACCCTTTACAACTGACATAACTTTGCACCCTACCCCCAACAGATAATACAAAAGTCAACTGTCCACAGAGGTCAAAAGTTCTGCACACTGTAAAACACTCCTCCTCAACAAGTTTAGACTCTGCATAGGTACATACTTATAAGTACCAATAAAGAGAAAAACTCTTATTAGAACCAACCAAAATCTAAACACATAAGCTTGATAGATATCTATAAAATATATTTTTAAATTGATTTTTCTTGCTAAGGTACGCTTACAGGACGACTTACACACTTTGCACCGTACGTCGTCCGTACGTGCATGGTACGCATTGGGTAAATCTACCGGGAAAAAAAAATAGCCTCTATCACTAATTTTTGTAATCCCCGGGGACCCCTTCCCCCGGGGCTGAAATACAACATTGGGGACCATGGGGGAGCCCCAATGCCCCCACGGTCCCAGACGGCTCCCCGCGTCCTTCGGTAGCCGGCATTGCTTTTGTCATAGAGAGCAGCTTACATGCTGCTCTCCCTAATGAAAAGCAATCTGCATTCCTACTTGAAAGAGAGAGCAGGTTTACCTGCTCTCTCTTTCAAATAGGAAAGCAGTTTGCTTTCATTATAAATGAAAACATTGCCCCTGGGATTTGGCCCCCCCGGGGGCTAATTAACAAAAAAGCAGACTTCGTTTTTTTTTCTTTTTCACGTCGTACACGTACCATACGCGTATAGCGCGATTTAAAAAAACATTTTTGGGTACCTCAGGATCCTTGTGGGACCCCCTGAGCAGGCTAGGGGGTCAGGGTGTTTCTACCCTGCCCCCTTCGCAAGTTTTTTTGCGGTTCTTTCACTGATTTCTTGTGCCTCGGTTCTACCGAGACACAAGATGGCTGCCAACACTTTCTGGTTTGGAGTGTTGACAGACAGTTGACTGCCAATGAGCATGCAGCTTGTGCTCATAATGGTACGCTTCACGGTACGCTTACCGTACACGTACGGTATTTCGTCTATAGATATATCTATGATTTTACTTTTGATTTTCTCAGGAACTACTGAACGGATTTACACTATTTAACAAAAAGCGTAATCTGCAAACCGAACTCTACCTTTTTGCCTAATTTGGTGTAATTCCGTTAAGCAGTTCGGGCTGTAGCCTCACTTAAAGGTCCCTATGGAAAATTTCATGGGGAAAACACGTTTTGGGACCCCCCTTTTTTCTCGGCCCCTGCTTCACGAATGTCCCCAAACTTTCAGGGAAGGAGTGGAGTGGAACAGGCCATTTTCTTGGAGAATTTCGCCTGTATTTGTCGACCCGCGCTAAAGGTTTTCCAAATAGAACGTTGCGGACTTCCTATGGATACTAAGTCATAATCATATTGCACGCACAGTCCTGATGCCAGTATGCCTTTCCTCCTCCCTTGGAGACGCAAGATCAGGAACGGACCACCACACAGCAAGTAATGCAAATTTTAGTGCTTTATTCCGTAAATAGTAGACATGACGCGTTTCGACCGGGAACCCCGGTTTTGATCATATATATATATATATATATATATATATATATATATATATATATATATATATATATATATATATATATATATATATATATATAATTTCTTTGGGAAATAGGAACATTTCAGTCTTAGCCAGTATAGTAAATAAAATACATATAATATTACACTTAGAAATCAACAACAATGAGACTTAATCATACTTGAATAGTTTCTTTATAATTTTTTTTATTCTTTTGGTGAGTCACTTTTCACTACAATACAGCTTACACGTGTTTCGTGCACATTCGTGCTTCTTCAGGGCTGTTAAACATCAAAATCATATATCAATATTCTAAAAATACATGCGCCTCTAAATAACCACTCTACTAAAATAACATAATCAATTCATAGAATTTGACCTAACATAAACTGAAAATGAAAAAAAGTTACAATCTACAATACCCATAATATTCATAATCTAATAATAACAGTGCTTAATTTGAGCCGGCGTTTTCCGGTGCTCTGCACTAGCACCTTATTGCCAGCACCGGGGCTATGACAGTCTGCCACATGATGGCGCTGTCCTGCTAATTTCGGTATGAACACAACAACAGCGATTTATTTGTTCAATTTACATTAATAATGACTGATACCTCCCTCCCAAGCTATTCTTCTGGCTTTGGGGGGCATGGAATAATCTGACTTGTCACACTTGTAGGAGTGTAATGGTTAATAGCTGTGTATGTACTATCATTGGCAGCGCTGGCATGGGTTATGTGAGATGCATGCTTCAGAGGCCTCCCGACAAGAGCCCCGGCACATATCCTTTTACAAATTCCCCACTGATCTCTGATGTATGTAATCTTTTAAATCCAAATTTACAGTTTATGCTGTGGGAAAATAAGTTCAGCAAAAAGATTCTCTACAAAGTAAAATTCACTGTAAAAGCCATCTGTGCTTCTATTGCGACCTACAATATAACATCAAACACATGAGCCAGTGTGTATATTGATTATTCGAAGTAGTTACTATATTTATTTATTCAGTTGAAAAACGTTTGTTACCTCTCACAATTCTCCACGTAGTTCAACGTAAGCACTTAATTTTGTTGCCTTTATTTTCAATCAGGTGTGTCTGCGATATATGCATACCATAGAGAATAGAGAATATTGTAGCTGTAATTCTCTAGGGCCTCATTTATGAAGGTTTTGCCATAAGGCAGCGCAGCAGGCCTTCCTACTGCGCTTCTGTAATGGCAGAGTTTTTGGCTTTATTTAGCAGTGATATAGATCATTAGTCTTGCTCGCATCTAGTATAGGTATTCTTAGCTTGTGTTGGCCCTTTTAAGCCCTTTTTTCCAGATCTAGAAGAGGATAGCTGCTTAATATGCCTTTATTCTTGACTTTAACCTGTCTATTGCCTATTGGCTTTGACATATTAGATACATTGGTATGGTTTATGTAGGTATTCTGACAGAGCTAAGGAGCATTTAACCCCTTTTCAGGCCTACAGGCCTAGAGCTAGAGAGACTCCATCTTGATGGAAGCAGAGAGGCTTTTCAGGGCAAAAAGCAATGTTTATAGTTATAACTGTTGTTCGCCCTAAGCGGACCGGAGAGAACCGGCCAGAGCTGAATCTAATCAGGAATTGTTCCCGGGCTCAGGTCTCTAGACGAAACAAGCAGACTGGTCACTGTGGAAGCGTCTAGCGCAAGGAGCCTGGTGCATGGGATTGGTGGGAGGAAGCTGCTGGCTGGAACTTTCCATGAGGAAACAGCATTCTATATCAGTGAAGTGCAGAGGCGGAGTCAGGGAGTCAAGCAGAGGAGAGTCGAGGAGAGAGTCAAGCAGAGGGTCAGTCCAGCAGAGAGTCGAGCAGTGGAGTGGAGTTGGCAGAGAGAGAGAGAGGGTTCAATCTGGAGAAGAGCTGAGTTGAATAGTGAGCTGGAACTGAAGGAAGCAGTCAGAAGCAGTTGCTTATCAGGAGGAGGTGTGAATAGCTGGAGTCTGAAGTAATGCCTTTTAAAAGAGATAGAGGAGAGCTCGTGGATTAACCTATGGGAGCAGATGGAGTTAATTGGACATTGGCGCAGAGACAGAGTGAATAAGCTAGTGGAATGAACGGTGATCAGAGCGGCAGGAACCATTAAGATTGAAGACGGAAGGTGGAGAGACAGTTCGTGTGGGGGAGAGGAGTCCAGAGACAGAGTGATCAGCGCAGAGGTGTACCCAAGAGTGCAGGAGAGAGAGAGAGCATGAGATGAGCCAAGGCACAGACGAGAGAGGAACCCAGATGACAGCTAGAACAAGACTTCACACTAATCAGGTGATATTGTTTTCATCACATTAGCTACACTTACACTTTATGTCTAATCTTTTCCCTTTCAGCGGAGTGTTCCTGTTATGTGTAATCCTTCTCTTTCAAGCGGTGTGTTCTATCTATAGTCTTTGTTAGATCTGTATAAATGTTTATATTGCTATAATAAAACAACCCCCAGTTTATAACAAACTGGTGTGTAGCCCCTATTCTTGTTCACTGAAGGTAAATATAGCTTCTAGGTGTTTGCTAGGCACGTGAATGGATGAGTAATCCCAATCAGGTAAGTGGTGATCACATAAATAGGGAGTGAGTGGACCTTTGATGCCAAGAGCAGGGAGTACACTATAATCTGGAACTATATTCAAAGTTATTATTGTAGTTTCATCCCGAGTAGACAGCTGAGATAATATCCCAATATCTATATATATATGTATAGGTGTTCATAGGAATGTGGTCGTCGTTGATATGCGGCGTTAATGAGAACACTGGGTGGGAGACCAGTGCCGATACCCACAGGATTGTGGCTTGAGTAAATGAGAGCACTAGGTAGTTGAACTAGTGTGTAGTTTCGCAGGATCGCGAACACTTTGGAAAAGGGAGCATTGGGTTCTGCAGGCCCATGTGTAGTCGCACCGGATTGTGCGCAATATCTGCCCTAGGGTAGAACGGTCTGGGTCAGGGTGGCCGCGAGACCAACTGATGTGAATAAGTGTGGTGTAGGGTATGGATATCCCTAGTAATCAGTGAGTATTCTTAGTATCCCTATAGATTTAGTGGTGTTTTTAATAATATGAGCTTGTATATTGCGAGTTCCCCATCCTCAGGTAGGTACCAGGTGCCTGGATATAGAGGAGTCCTGAGGAGGGAAGGTGAGTACGTTCTGGCTGGGTTGGAGGGGCCCCTGGGGCTGATCCCACCTACTCAGAAAATCCAGCCATTACATCTGGCGTAGTCGTCATCTTACGAAACCTGTGTGCCTGGCCATGTGCTTAGATTGTCTCCCATGTGTTGTGTGGGAGTGCCCTGAGCGCCAGACATTACATCTGGCGTAGTCGTCATCTTACGAAACCTGTGTGCCTGGCCATGTGCTTAGATTGTCTCCCATGTGTTGTGTGGGAGTGCCCTGAGCGCCAGACATTACATCTGGCGTAGTCGTCATCTTACGAACTCTGTGTGCCTGGCCATGTGCTTAGAGAGTTGCCCATGTGTTCTGAGGGAATGCCCTGAACGCTGGTTCCATCTGGCGTAATGTTGCAGTTTATGTAGCCTGTTAGACCTATTGGCTTGAACAGTTGCAGCGTGAGGAGATTGCATTACATCATGGCATTTGGTTTATTCAGGGTGGAAGGAATGGTTTTCATCTTGGTGTTTAAACTGTCAGAGTTGAAGGATGGCATTACATGAGGAAGCCAGTTACATCTATGTGATGGTCCAATTGTATAAATGTGTGTAAAAATGCTTTTAAATTGCCCATTCAATTGCTTGCTGCATCTGCTTATGCTGTGCAATGTGAAATGTGTTCATTGTTCTATGATCTGTGGAGTTCTTTGAATATAGCTCCTTGTAAATATGACTTGTGAATAGCGCCATATTAATGTGGCTTGTGAGGTGCAGGTTCTCATGTTGATTTATTGTGTTCCTTGTGCATTGCGCCTTGGATACATTGTTTGTGAAAAGATTGTCTTGTAAATATGGCTTGTGAATAGCGCCATATTTATGTGGCTTGTGAGGTGCATGTTCTCATGTTGATCTATTGTGTTCCTTGTGCATTGCGCCTTGGATACATTGTTTGTGAAAAGATTGTCTTGTAAATATGGCTTGTGAATAGCGCCATATTATTATGGCTTGTGAGGTGCATGTTCTCATGTTGATCTGCTGTGTTCCTTGTGCATTGCGCCTTGGATACATTGTTTGTGAAAGGCTTGTCTTGTAAATATGGCTTGTGAATAGCGCCATGTAGTCATGGCTTGGACAGGGCATGTTATCATTACGTTTGGCAGGAGGGAGCTGGATCTCTCTCGGGTGCTTGGGGATAACGTTTTTGAAAATATGTGTACGTGTCATCTGTAAACGTGAAGAAATGTGCTAATGATTTTCCCATGTATCCATGGACGTTGGGAAATGATTCTGCTTGAGCTGCCAAAGGGTTAATATCTTGAGTTGAGATGGCAGTCTTTATTTTTTACATGCTGTCAACATGCATGGTTATCTGACCTGACTATAAAAGTCAGTGGATTATTTGATGGTTTGATTTTGACTTTTTTGATTTCTTGGTCTGCCCATGTGCTTTGTCAGTTTCTTGACGGGAAGGTAACATCTTGTGTTTTGAGAAGGGTTCTGTTCATTTCACATTCCTTTTGAAATGCGTCTACGTATTTGTGTGGGTTCACCTTGGAACTGATGTGGTTATAAATCAACCTTACGGAGAAAGCTGTGTTCTTTTAAAATGAGTGAAATGTTAAAAAGATAGCCCGTTAGAGTGCACGCTACGAGCTGTTTTCATTAATTATTTCTGTGAGGGGTTTCCATCTAGACAGGAATGTGTTGGTTTGAGACTAATAAATCTTGCCCGATAGTGCATGATAACATGTGCTTTTAATTAGTGGAATGCAACCATGTGCCTTTGAAAGACAAAAAAAAAAAAAAGTGTTCAAATGTAACATTATTATTTTCCAAAATGTTAAAATGAAAATGTATGCTTTTAAATTAAATCTAATGTTGAAATGTATCTGCATTTTATGTTGTTTTACAAATTATTTCTCTTTGACAAATGTACCATGTTACTTCGTTTTTTTCCCAAATGCAGAATGTATAATGTTGTGTGCCAAAGGTAGTTGCCCCTTTCTAAATAAGTGCCCATATTTTAAATGTCTTGCCTTTAGCTGAATTAGTTGGACAAAAGTCTTTTTCAAAACTGGAGCTTTTTTATTTTGGCAGTACACTGTAACAGAATTGTTTTTTGTTAAATTCTAGCTTCCGTTAGTTAGAAAATAAGGCATGAGAAATTTGTTTTTCGACCTTGGCAGACCAGCTGGTCTGTGCAGATGAGTTTTTTCATTCTGCAAGTTTCGATCACGTCCCAGTTTGTTATGATTGGCTACAGTTCAATTTTCTTCCGCGAACGGCTTGTTTATTTAAGGGCGGGGTGACCTGGCTCTTCCCTTGGAGTTAGTTAGTCGTGATGAGCCTGGGCGGGCCTCTCTGACCAGGGAAATGGGAGGCTTGCAGTGCCCTGCTGATGCTGTGAGCTCATCATTGGGCGGTAATCCAAAATTTTTTTTTCACACTGTAGCCTGGCTCCTGCTCTGAAGGGAGGGGTTGGTTTAGAGAGGCTCATCATATTGCAGTGTTTAAAGTAGCTTCCCACTGTAGCATGGCTCCTGCTCTGAAGGGTGGGACTGGCTTAGTAAGGATTAGGGTATGTTAGGCCCTACTAATATTATTAAAAGTTAAATTTTGAATGTTTTTAATTAATTAGGATATTTTCTTTTCAATAATGAAAGGCACCCGGGGTGCTTTTTAAATGGAAAATTTTATTTTACAAGAATAATGATACTTGTTCTCTTGTTTTTAGGTTGCTGGGATGTGGTGCGTGCGTCTGCCCACCCCCCTCCCACTCCTTTTATTGTTTTAGCTTTTTACTTTCATGTTTTTATTTTAGTTTATTATTTTTGGATGATGGAGCCAGACCAGACCAGACCAGACCGGAAGGGTGATGGATGGCCGCATTGGAGGAAGTGTCCGGATACCGAGGATGCAGGGTGGTGGCCTACACTGAAGAATTTGGACATTGAATAATCTCTTGGACAATCGGGCCCCACTTTTAAAGCAAAAAAACATGTCACCTATTATAGTTTTTCTGTTTTCTTCAAAACAGTTTTTGCCAATGACTAAGTTATTTAATTCCCTAGCCTGCATTTTTTGTTGTCATCACTACGAGCAGGCCCCACTTTTAAAGAACAAAAAAAATTAAAACATTTTTTTTTTATTTGTAACAGTATTTTAAAAGAATTTGATGCATGATCCCTTGGACAAGCAAGTCCCACTTTTAAAGCAAAAAATATGTCACCTATTATAGTTTTTCTGTTTTCTTCAAAACAGTTTTTGCCAATGAAGGACTTTTTTCAATGATGGTGCGCACATGTGTTCCACCGTGTGATTTAAAATGTTTTTTGTTGTTCTAAGCTTGATGTTACATCAGCTATCTTGTAGACATGGGGTTTTTTACTGTTCTTACATTTTCACCTTGATTGATCAAAGGGTGGTTACCTTAAAATTTGGATTGTTCTGGGTGGTGTGTCTCTTAGTATGATTATGTATTAATGTTTGCCCAAACTTTGACACAGTTTATCATGTTTATTTCTCAGATTTCACTTTAAATTGACAAATGTCAGCAGGTAGGCCTCATTTAGGCCTATTGTTATTTTCATCTCACATATTAGCCCCTACACCAATAGTTTCATGAGTCATCATTAGCTTAAGTTGCCTATAGTACGTAGGGCTCATTTAGGCCCTTTCTTGTTCTCTCATTAGGAGTTGAAATACATTTAGTTCTTAAGTTGACAATAGTAGGTAGGCCTCATTTAGCCTTAAGTTGTCCGAAGTAGGCCCCATTTAGGCCCCTTGCTGTTTTCATTCAACACATAAGTCCCTACATCACTAGATTTCACCAGTTATCATTAGAAGTTGAGGCACATTTAGTTTGAGGATGCTTTGGTTAGTTTCTGTTGTTATTAGATCCAATCTCAGATATGTTTCAGCATTCAAGTCAAGGGTGCTTTGATTTGTTTTTAGGTTTCTATTCCCTACAATTGAGTTTCAGGTGGAATTTTCTTGAGTTGTCATTGTTTTTAGGGAGTTTTATAGGTTTTGATTTGTTGATAGATTGTGTTGATGTTTGTTTATTTAGATGTTATTGTTTATAAGATGTTCGCAAGATAAGGATCTAAGGGTGGATGGCAGAGTTTTTTGGGCTTTATTTAGCAGTGATATAGATCTTAATCTTGCTCACATCTAGGATAGGTATTCTTAGCCTATGTTGGATAGATTATGTTGATGTTTGTTTAGATGGTTGTTGTTGTTTATAAGATGCTCGCAAGATAAGGATCTAGGGTGCAATGTAATGGCAGAGTTTTTGGCTTTATTTAGCAGTGATATAGATCATTAGTCTTGCTCGCATCTAGTATAGGTATTCTTAGCTTGTGTTGGCCCTTTTAAGCCCTTTTTTCCAGATCTAGAAGAGGATAGCTGCTTAATATGCCTTTATTCTTGACTTTAACCTGTCTATTGCCTATTGGCTTTGACATATTAGATACATTGGTATGGTTTATGTAGGTATTCTGACAGAGCTAAGGAGCATTTCACCCCTTTTCAGGCCTACAGGCCTAGAGCTAGAGAGACTCCATCTTGATGGAAGCAGAGAGGCTTTTCAGGGCAAAAAGCAATGTTTATAGTTATAACTGTTGTTCGCCCTAAGCGGACCGGAGAGAACCGGCCAGAGCTGAATCTAATCAGGAATTGTTCCCGGGCTCAGGTCTCTAGACGAAACAAGCAGACTGGTCACTGTGGGAGCGTCTAGCGCAAGAAGCCTGGTGCATGGGATTGGTGGGAGGAAGCTGCTGGCTGGAACTTTCCATGAGGAAACAGCATTCTATATCAGTGAAGTGCAGAGGCGGAGTCAGGGAGTCAAGCAGAGGAGAGTCGAGGAGAGAGTCAAGCAGAGGGTCAGTCCAGCAGAGAGTCGAGCAGTGGAGTGGAGTTGGCAGAGAGAGAGAGAGGGTTCAATCTGGAGAAGAGCTGAGTTGAATAGTGAGCTGGAACTGAAGGAAGCAGTCAGAAGCAGTTGCTTATCAGGAGGAGGTGTGAATAGCTGGAGTCTGAAGTAATGCCTTTTAAAAGAGATAGAGGAGAGCTCGTGGATTAACCTATGGGAGCAGATGGAGTTAATTGGACATTGGCGCAGAGACAGAGTGAATAAGCTAGTGGAATGAACGGTGATCAGAGCGGCAGGAACCATTAAGATTGAAGACGGAAGGTGGAGAGACAGTTCGTGTGGGGGAGAGGAGTCCAGAGACAGAGTGATCAGCGCAGAGGTGTACCCAAGAGTGCAGGAGAGAGAGAGAGCATGAGATGAGCCAAGGCACAGACGAGAGAGGAACCCAGATGACAGCTAGAAGAAGACTTCACACTAATCAGGTGATATTGTTTTCATCACATTAGCTACACTTACACTTTATGTCTAATCTTTTCCCTTTCAGCGGAGTGTTCCTGTTATGTGTAATCCTTCTCTTTCAAGCGGTGTGTTCTATCTATAGTCTTTGTTAGATCTGTATAAATGTTTATATTGCTATAATAAAACAACCCCCAGTTTATAACAAACTGGTGTGTAGCCCCTATTCTTGTTCACTGAAGGTAAATATAGCTTCTAGGTGTTTGCTAGGCACGTGAATGGATGAGTAATCCCAATCAGGTAAGTGGTGATCACATAAATAGGGAGTGAGTGGACCTTTGATGCCAAGAGCAGGGAGTACACTATAATCTGGAACTATATTCAAAGTTATTATTGTAGTTTCATCCCGAGTAGACAGCTGAGATAATATCCCAATATCTATATATATATGTATAGGTGTTCATAGGAATGTGGTCGTCGTTGATATGCGGCGTTAATGAGAACACTGGGTGGGAGACCAGTGCCGATACCCACAGGATTGTGGCTTGAGTAAATGAGAGCACTAGGTAGTTGAACTAGTGTGTAGTTTCGCAGGATCGCGAACACTTTGGAAAAGGGAGCATTGGGTTCTGCAGGCCCATGTGTAGTCGCACCGGATTGTGCGCAATATCTGCCCTAGGGTAGAACGGTCTGGGTCAGGGTGGCCGCGAGACCAACTGATGTGAATAAGTGTGGTGTAGGGTATGGATATCCCTAGTAATCAGTGAGTATTCTTAGTATCCCTATAGATTTAGTGGTGTTTTTAATAATATGAGCTTGTATATTGCGAGTTCCCCATCCTCAGGTAGGTACCAGGTGCCTGGATATAGAGGAGTCCTGAGGAGGGAAGGTGAGTACGTTCTGGCTGGGTTGGAGGGGCCCCTGGGGCTGATCCCACCTACTCAGAAAATCCAGCCATTACAGCTTCCCTATGACAAAAGAAAAGGGCAGGAATGCACCGTATCTATAACATACGCAGGATTCCTGTCCTTTTCCCCTGTGCCGGCGCACAATGGGGTGCTGTGTGCCAACGCAGGCACCTTTGCACCATGGTGCAAGGGTGCCTGCGTTGCGGGATGGTTACTTTTGTACAGGAAGGGAAACCTTTCTGTTAAAAAATAATCACAAGAGACTTTTTCCTCTTTTTATGTGCTGTAGAATGCAGCACACATAGAAAAAGGAAAAACGAGGAGAAATAAAGATAATTCTCCTCGTTGCGCCTCCCTTACACCTCCCCTGGGGAGGCGTAAGCTTTTGGTACTGCCTCAGATTTAAAATTTTTGGTAAATCTGAGTAAGTGTCAAAAGGCCATGGATGTTGCTGGGAACACCACCAGCCACACCCATTGCACACCCCTTTAAAGCAGAACACTGTATTAAAGGGACTGATATTTATCATGCAGCATTAAGCCAAAAAAGTGGTTTAGCGCTCCTAATAAATATCACTCAGGCTTCTGTGCCACAGAACGTCAAAAACAGTGACGTTCCAGAGGTGCAAGGACTCTCATAAACGAGCCCCTTATTGTCTATATAATAAAGCACCTTCCCTAACAGGCTTATTAAATATAAATCCATACTTACATTAACAACAAGAATATGTTCCTCACTGGTCTTGTACGTGTGTCTCAAATGCACTTTATACACAAGCTGAACTTGGAATTTGAATAGTATCCTAGAAAAATTCAGTAGAAGGAGTCTCTTAGTTATAGGCAACCCTTTTAAAGACTAACTTCGCTATTCTTTTTTAATTTAAAAAAAATATATTTCTTCTTTATACTCTTTCATCTCTCACCTGTAAATTATTGCTACCCGTCAATTCTCACGATGGCAAAAAAGTCATATTTTCATACTTTTTTTGTCAAATCTGTTTTATTAGCATTTTGGGGTTACATAGTACATTACAAGCATTGTCAATAAAAGCTCAGTGGCATAGGCACATCGATCATAAAGCCATGAGCACATTATCGTAATATGTTTACAAGTGTTCAAGTTATGCAAAGAATAAGACATGAGATGCTCGCCCAAAGTTAACGGAACTGTAATGCTCCTGCCCTGATGCAGACTCTGGGGCTGTCCATGAGAACCAGCACGCTGGACTCTCAACTGTCCGCATGATTCAGGGTTGACCCTCCATCTTGAGCTTGCAAACAGATGGTGTGTATATGAATCAAGAAAAACATTTACTACAGCGGCAAAACCACATTCATGCTCCAACTCTCATTCTACCCCCCTCCTCCTCCCCAGCCCCCTCCTCACACCCCCTCCGTCCAGGTGTGTGTGCCTCTCATCTATGAATGCACTTGCATGATTGTGTTTGTGTCCTATTAGATCAGGAGTTAAACATAACAAACTATCTCGGCAGGAGAACGGCCTGTGGTATGCTCCCACCCTCATGTGTGTCTCCTATCCCCTCCGTGCCACCTGTGCCTCCCTCCACATCCACAGAACTGTAATGCAGCAAGCATTTGCACCCAGCATGCCGCTATGGGTTCCTTTCGAAGCCCCATCGTTTCCTCCCTGCGTATAGTGGTCCACTCTGCCCTGGCCCACGCCTGGAAGGAGGAAGTCCATGCCCGTGCACATGGCGGGTCATGCGCCTTCCACCTTCTCGTGAGGAGGCGCTTTGCCACCACTAGCCCCAGGTCCAGGAAACGGGATGTCACCTTATCTTTGGGGGTCTCCTGAAGTGATGTAAAATGTACTCGGAACCAGTCAAAGGGTATAGTTCGGTCTGTGCAACTTCTCAGCAGCTCGCTAATTGTTCGCAGTAAGTGCCCAGCCCGGGACAGCTTCACAGCATGTGCAGGAAACTCACCCCCAGCTCATTGCACCTAGGGCAGAGCGCGTCAGTGCGACAGAAGTATTTGTTGATCAGCTCGGGCGTGAGGTAGGCCCTATGAACAATAAAAAGCGGGATCTGACGGAATTGCATGTTTCTGGGGATGCGCACTAGACTTTTAAGGACCCTTTCCCACTCCTTGTCAGTTAGCAGCCGCCCCAGGTCTAGCTCCCATTTGCCTCTAAGGGGATCCAAACTAACTGCTGCATGTTCCTGTAATGATGCCGTAAACCAGCGGACCAAATGTCTGCCCCTTCCCCTGACATGGAGATACTGCATAGTTAAATGTTGTCCAGGCTCTGTCGCTACGTCCCCCCATCTGGCAGTCAGCTTCGCTATCAGTGAGGGATGCATTAAGAATCCCCCAGGGAGAAGCCCCTCCTCTGTTACCAGCGTCTCGTATGCCGTGAGCTCCCCATCCCTATAGACATCGCCGAGTGTCTGGATGTCGGCCTCCCGCCACTCCCTGAGCATGGAGGTTGTGAGTACCCCTTCACCACTAGGCGAGCCCTCCAATGGTATAGCAGGCATGTAAGGAACCGCGCTGCGGGTAAGGTACAAGGCTCTCCGGTAGCACTTGTATGCCGCCGCCGGGAGGAGCGGAGTTGGGCGCTCAGTCGCTGCTATGGGATGGAAAAGCGTAGTTATACGCTCTAGGGAGTATGGCGGCATTACCGTGGCTGTATCATCTCTACCTCTATCTGCCAACCAGCGAGCAACCCATTGTAACTGTGCAGCTAGGTAGTAGTGCTCAAAGCAAGGGGCAGCCAGGCCCCCCGATCCGTTGGCAGGAATAGCTTCGCTAGCGCCAGTCTATGCCTAGAGGTGCCCCAGATAAAGTCCCGCAGTATCCTATTGAGCATGGTAAAAAAGGAAGATGGGATAAATAACGGTAAGTTGACAAAATAGTACAGGAGGCAGGGGAGCATAACTATTTTAGCAAGTGCCACTCTCCCCGTGGTTATCAGTGGGAGCGTGTTCCAAAAGCGTATCTGGGACCTAAGCGCTGTGACCGCCCTCCCGAGATTCTCATCGAATAAGTCAGCTGGGGGACGGTATATCTGGATCCCAGGAAACCGAAAGGTTTCCTCTTTCCATTGGACCCGTATGCCCTCGAGGTGGTATCCCGGGTCTGCGGTCCCTTCACTGAAAGCGTAAAGGCAGGATTAACCCGCATTCACTCGAAGCCCCGAGGCGTCAGCGAACGTGTGCAACAGCTGGGCTAGCTGCTCTGGTATGCATCCCACATCTCTCACAAACACCAGCAGGTCATCAGCATGAGGCGATACCTGATGGACTGCGTCTCCCATCGGGATGCCATCACCAAGGGTCTGTTGTATGGCCACGGCCAGGGGTTCGATATCCAGTGCGAACAGTAGTGGGGACAGAGGGCACCCCTGCCGGGTGCGTCGACCTATGGCCACCGCCTCTGAGATGTAAGGGCCCAAGCGCACTCAGACTACTGGGTTCCTATATAAGAGGCTAACCAGGTGGAGGAATCCCATGTCTAACCCATAGCGCAGCAGCACTGCCAATAGGTAGCCCCATTCTAGGCAATCAAACGCCTTCTCCAGGTCTAATATCAGGCACCCTGCCCTAGGCCACTCCTGCAAGGCCTCAGCCGCCTCCCTAAAGTATCTTCTTGGGTTCAATGACGTGAATCTGGCTGGTACAAACCTGTTCTGGTCAGTGTGTATTAAGTGGGGGACCATCGGCGCCAACAGTTCCGCTAGCACCTTAGAGAAGACCTTATAGTCCACCTTGAGCATCACCAGAGGCCGATATGAGCCCAGAGCCGTGGGGCCCCTGTCCGGTTTAGGCAGGGAAACCAGACACGCCTCCCGCATAGAGGGGGGCAGAGATCCGTCCTCTACCGCTGTAGTGTACAACTTGTGAAGTAACGGTGCCAGGGTTTCCCGATACGCTTTATAGTATTCGGCGGTCAGGCCATCCGGCCCGGAGTCTTCCCGGATGCCATGGACTGGATTGCTTCCCTGACTTCTTCCAATGAGAGGGATGCACCGAGTGTCATCCCCTGTTCCTCGGAGGAATTGGGGAATGAGACAGAGTCCAGAAACCCCTCCAAGATGTGCCTGGGGCCAACACCCTGGGCTCTGTACAGCTGCGCATAGTGATCATTCAGGGCACGGTGTATTTCACATTGCGTGTACACCATCTCTCCCCCTGCTATACGGAGAGCTCCTACTGGGGCAACGCATTCCTCCTGCTGTATCAACCAGGCCAGTAGTTGGCCTGCTCTGTCTGCCTTGACCTGGGTTCTGGCCATGTGTGCTGCATTGTTGTGACACCGCAACCTCTTCAAAAGCGCTGCATGCTGGACGCGAAGGTCTCCCAGCCTGCGTGAGTGCCCGCTCTCACCCTCCCCTTCCCGCTCATATTGTAAGAGCTCAGCCTCCAGGCACGCCAGAGAGGCGGGGAGCATTCTGCGTATGTTCCATGTGACCCCCATACAGTGCCCCCGGACAGCCACTTTGTGTGCATCCCACTCTACCATGGCATTGCTCGCAGTCCCTTTGTTGATATCGTAGTATGCGAGGATGGCCGTGCCCAGCGATGAGCGAAACTCCGAATCCTCCAGCGCAGCAGGCTGTAGCCTCCACGTAGGTAAAGGCGGGCGGTCCGCCTCCCAGGTAATCTGAAACCACAGGGGGTTATGATCGGAGTGGGTTCTCCCCAGGTACGCTGATTTTGCAATAAGCGGGAGCAGGGATTGGGAGCCCACTATCCCATCCAACCGGACATGCAAATCGTGGACTGCTGAATAATAAGAATAGATTCTGTCTACTGGATGCTGTTCGCGCCACAGGTCCTGTATCGCCCAGTGGGATAGCCAATTCTGGAACGCTTGCGCATTGGACGCTACTGCTGCAGCTCAGAGGGGGGGAAAAGACCGGTCCATGTGTACATCCAGCACCATATTGAAGTGCCAGCCAAGCAGCCAGGGGAGTCCAGCATAAGGGTGGAGGACCTTGGTCAACTGTGCGAGGAAGGAGGGTTGGTCTACGTTCGGGGCCCCTGCACTAGGGAATGCCTGCCCTCCCGGTCCACCTTTGTTTCCTCACGTATGAAGGGGATGCCCGCCCTTACCCATATCAGGGTGCCATTTGCATGCGTTGAGAAGACCGTACCATATATTTGCCCCGTCCAACGCCTGCAGAGTTTGTCAAGTTCTGTCTGAGTCATGTGGGTCTCCTACAGGAGGGAAATCCCTACCGCATGCCTCTGTAGGTAGGAATAGACAGAGTAGCGTTTCTATGGTGTGTGCATACCACGTATGTTCCAAGTCATGATGTTAGTGTGCGTCATATGTCTGGATGTGTCATGTCAGCGCGGGATAGAGGGATTGCCTCGGGGGGGGGCGGAGGTACTATCCAAGGGGCGCATATCAATGTGCCGCAACTTAAACATAACAACAACTGCAAACAATGCAACTGGTGGGGCGAATCCCCGAAAGGGCATACGTCCAAACCTCAAGGTGAACCACTGATGGTGAAGTGCTAGTCCAGTGTAGTAGCTAGTGGGGTGTGTGTAATGTCAGCAACTAGTCTACACTACGCCCCTGTCTCAAGCCTCCCTTATTCCCAAGAGGCGTGCAGTGAATCATAGGCTGGTTGATCGTGCAGGTTTGGTGTGGACCGCAGCTGCAGGAGCCTGCAAATGCAACATTTACGCGGCACATACCACCCTCTGACTAGCAAGGCAAGCCTCAGAAATTCACATGCGTTACATCAGATAACAGCAAACGCTCCCAGAGTATAGCATATTTCAGCAGCGTGTGCGCAGACATGCTAAAGAGATACGGTGTACAGAGTACTCAGGGGTGTGGGCCATGAAAGGGTGCCACTTTGCACCGCTCGATCACATGATCTGATCAGCCGTTTGAGACGTCACTACTGGCATGTTCAGGTCTTCGAAGAACACGGTGGATGGGGACGAGGAACCACTGGTTCCCGGGTCATTGCGTGCATGAGTCTCCAGGCGGCTATTGCTGTTCGCTGTCCCAAGAGTCGGCGCCGCCTCGAGAGCTTCCTGTCGTTCCATTCTTATCTTTTCCGGACTAGGCGCAACTGGGCCGAGGCCTGTGTCCCGGCGAGCCACTCGCCGTCTGCGTTGCCTCGATCTCCTCTCCTGCCAACCACTGTCCTCCGGGCCTGTGGGTCTTGTTCCTTTCCACTGCCCCGTCTCCTCCAGCCAGTCCCAAACATCCGATGGGGCATCAAAGAAGCGGGTACACTCCTTCGAAACCACTCGGAAGCGAGAGGTAAATAGCAGGGAGTAAGTCTAGCTCCCTCAATTGGCGTTTCACGCCCTGTAGGTGCTCCTCCGTCTCTGAACCGCTGCTGTATAGTCTGGGAAGAACATCACCCGACCATTTCCCACAGTGAGGTCGCCCAGGTTCCTAGTTTCACGAAGCACCATGTCACGATCTCGATAGTTAAGGAGTTTGAAGAGGAACGGGCGAGGCCGAGCCCCCGGCCTGGGCTTCTGCACTGGCACTCTGTGCGCCCTCTCCACCACAAATTGTGGCGATTGCACCCCCCCGAGCCAGGAGATCGCGCAACCAGCTCTCAATGTACTGTTCCGGGTTTTTGCCCTCCACAAGGCCTACCATGCGGACATTGTTGCGCCGAGAGCACCCTTCTGCATCCTCTATGCAGTCTTCGAGCACGTGGACCCGGTCTATCATGTCCTGGAGCGCTATAGTGTGGGTTTGCACCACAGACTGGATCTCCTGAAGTGTCTGGCTTTGCAAGGCAACCGACTCCGCTAGCGTACGATGATCGGCATGGAGGAGAGTGAAATCCGGCGTGACTTTGTCGATTCGTGCCTCTAGTGACACTCCACTTGCTATAGTTTGCTCCAGGGTAGTGCCGATCCGCTTCACTGCCGCCAGCACAGTGTCCATCTTGGCCACGAGGGCCACCGCCTGCAGCTCCATGCTGCCACTCTGATGCCCCAGGAGGGGGCCAAGACCATCAGTCCTCTGCTGTCTATTTTGCGATTTGTCCCTCAGCCGGCCCATCACTAGTTGTTGCGCAGTTGGCATCCGCAGACGATCGTTGGTTTGGGTGAACGCGATCAACTGCAGGCCTCCTGTATCGAGGCCCTTTCTTAAGGACAGAAGAGAGAGTCGCTGCGCCAGTCCTGTGGCAGCGCTAGCAGCAGAAGGGGGGGAACCCCCTCACTGGGGTGATCGCTGCCACTACCAGGGGTCTTGTCTTGTCTTATTAGCTACCGACTCTGGGGATTGCTGAGTCTGCAACCCTTCTTCTCCTCACAGCACAGAGGTGTGCCTTCTCTGCCTTCACTAGACACCACCCCTCTGGTCTCACCTCTTCATCAAACGCCTCTCAACCCCCCACTGGCGCCCCTGACCAGCAAGCGCTTCGGTTCCGCAGGAGGATGGGCTCAACAAACCCAAGACACCTCTGGCCGCCTAGTGCCCCCTCTACATGAGAAGCAGCTCTCACATAAGGGGTATGCGGCTCCAGCTACAGTCCTGTCCAAGATGTCACTGCCCCCAAAATGGTGCCCAGGTCCCAATGTGGCAGGTTGTAGACACTCAATCCTCGCCGGCGGGCCTCACCCCAGCACCTCCGGCTAACTGTCCACACACCAAAGTCTCGATTCCCCTGCGCTAGCAGGCTGCCCTTTCGATTACCGCACCAGGCGCAATGCGGCGCCTCGCTTACGTTTCAGCCGTAGGGGCCCCAACCGTTTTCCCCCTGTGGAGGTGGCCACCGCAATCATCCCCAATCACCAGCTCGGCATCTCACGCAGTCCTCACTGCGTCGCCCACCAGTGGTGGCAGCACTCACAGGCCCCGAGTCGTATCTCCACAGCAGACCAGTTCAGGGTCAGGTTCAGGGGTGCCAGGCTCTGGGGCAACGCCCGGCACCTTCTGCAGTGTCCCGGCATCACCATAGGCCTCACCAACGGCCGTTGGGTCCCGGAGCACTTTTCGTGCCTTCACCTCCGGAGCCGCTTGGCTGCAGCCAGTCCTCGGAGTCCACTGCTGCATCGCCGATCAAGAAACCACGAGCCCCACAGGCTCCTTGCTGCGTCCTCTCACCGTTCCCGCTCAATATAGTCACGGGGGAACCCCAAGAGGATAAACTGCAGGAGAATTAGGGGTCTTATGTTGGAGCGCTAGCAGATCACGTCCGCCATGATGGCTGGCTGGCCACGCCCCCCAAGTCATATTTTCATACTTGTATGCTCTCCTTGATGTGGGTCACTGTAAAAATAGAAATATTGCTGAGTAACCCTCAGAAATAAGATCATGTATGCACAAATTATTCGTGCCTTGTCTGCAGTGCCTCATGCTATATTCTAAATGAGCGGGTGTATTATTCCAAAATGTGATTTGGTATAAATTAGTTCAGTCGTTTTTGAAAAATGAAGGCTAAAAATATATAGAAATCTGGAAGGTTGGGTATGCAGCCTTCATCTTAGAGACCAAAAGTTAGTGGGCTGAAACTAAACTGGAGAGCCTACCACAGTTAAGATTTATGGCATGGACAAATTGGGCAATTGCCTAGAGCCCCCAGCTTCAAGAGCCCCCAGCTTCAAGGAAAGTGAACCTTCAATCTCATTTATGTAAATTTTTGTATGTTAACCGTTAACATGTAATTTAATATGGTTAGGCAACATAGGGCTTGAATGAGCAAAAAATGGGAGTAATAAAATTCAAAGTTGTTCCAAACAGGGGGGCCCAAAATATTTATTTCCTGGGCGCTCAAAATCCTTAAGACGACATGGCAGCCATACATTAACGAAATAAAATAAGCAGCCAACTCTGTCACCAAAATGATTGATGATCCTTTCTATAGCTAGATTCTACATTGGCTTTGAATACCCTCTACACTCAGCAAGCTTTGGACAGACACATAGGGCCAACATCCCTCCTGTGATGTTTGTGGCTTCCACCATTGCTTCAGCCTGACCGTAGCTTCTGCAAACTCCTTCTAAATGGCAATTGATCATGGTCGCTGTTCATGCAAGCAATGACATCAAGGTGTGTTATAGCACAACACCTTTCGACAGAGCAAATCAGTGGCGCACATATCAGCACATACCTGATAACCTTTTATAGAAATCGCAGCTTTAGAACAATTGTGAATACAGGTGAAACCCACAAATTTCAGATTAGTTGACAGGTGTTATCTTAGGCTTCAAAGAATTTTCAATTTTGTTGCTTTGGTGACAAAACTTACAAGGTCAAAGACTACCCAGGGTACTTAGTATCTCACAAGCTCCAGCCTCAGTCCTTATGGCTGTCCCTCTAGTTACACAGATATGACAGCCTGAGGCCATCATCAGCAGAGCCATGCCTCAAGTTACACTGCACTAATGAATGACTGATCATACATTACATAAATTAACAAGTGATTGAGCGCCCTGGATCACACCGGAACTCAACAAGGAGATGGAAACTTTTCAACTAGAACTTATTCTCTTTAGTTGTCTGATCGCACTCCACCGCACCCTGCCTTTTATTTGTTGGATAGAGATTGCCAGCATGCACGCTAGATGTCGGTCTTATGAATGAAGGTATTAGGTTTCATTACGCAGAAAATCTTTCTTGCATAGTCTATTAATAGTAACCCCTTATGTAGAAACTCTCACTCAGTCTTTTTCATTTTCCTCTTTCCTCATATTTTTCTCTCATCTTTTTAGTCTCTCTTCACATTCTTTCTCTCACTCACTATTTCAGATTGACAGTCTCATTAATTCAAAAACTGTGCTGCAAAAGAGGGATTTATTTTCTTCCAGACCAACGCGGAAGATGTCTCAAGTGAAAAAGAATACTCACAGATGAAACTTTGTCTTTATTTCTCAAGTACAGGTCAGAACCTGACATGTTCTCCCCCACAGACTCCCATCTGTCAGTCACCAGCACTCTAGATCTCATTAAGCATTTCATGACGTCACATCCTCATTCACAATTCCATGCTCCATGACACACACTGCACACATCCTACTCATAGAGTATGCTATAGTGACTGCAAGAAAGAGAGCAGATGTAGGGAGGGGGCTGAGGATGAAAAGGCAGAGCTGGAGCAAATAAAGAAAATGCAGGGAGAGATTAAAGAGAAAGATAGGGAGGGAGCATGCAAAAGAGAGAATTCAACGGCTACGCAAGAACAGGAGTAGAGTGATGGAGAAGGATAGGTGCTAGTAAGAGAGGAGGAAAAGGGAAATAAACGGTAACAGTGATAGCAAGGAATGTGGGGAGAGAGTGTAGGCCATGAAGTTGTCAGTACTTTTTACATCAAAGAGCCGAGTGATGTCTCGGGGATGGGGTAAGTCTCTAAGAGATGAGAGCATGGGGCATCAATTCACCAAAATTCCAGTGGTATGTGAAGTGACATCAGACAGCATTTGACCTTAACTTTGACTCAAACACACACACATGCTTACCAATAACACACACACTCTCTCAAATAAACACACTCTCCTGCAAGCACACATACACCATAATGTAAAGAATTTTTTATTTACCTTAGCTACCGATAGGGTCATATTGCAGTTAATTGTACTCCATTTATTTTCTATTACACCAGTAGTGAATATTATTCCCCCTTTGTAAACTATAAAAAATTGACAGAAAACCAGGAAAATAGAGATCCAACCGACGTCCATTAGGACAAACTACCCCTGTGTTTCAGGCACTGAATTTGCCACCTCTGTATCTAGGGGTCGCAAAGGCAGTGCCAGGGGTCTCAAGGGGTGAGCCTGGCAACCCCTAACTGACTTCCATGAACAAGAGCCCTAAACACAATCACAGAATTTCCCCAGAGATTCAGTAAAATCCACATAAGTCAAAATTCAAAGTACAATTCATGAAGGTTTATTTAAAATTAAGAATAATTGCAGAAAGCAAAAAGATATATGGTCAATCAATTCAAAATACTTACATTGGAAATAATGCAAACTATCAATGGCGGTGGAAACTAAGCCCTACTCTAATCAATAGCCAGAATGGGTTATGGTCTAGCATAAGGCAAATGTGAGTCAAATAACATTTGTCAAATGGACTGCTTAGTAAGGCAGAGAGCATTGACAAATAGTCTAACTGTGGAGTCTTAAACAGACCAAAACGGAGTCTGCTCTCTAGGAGGGCCAAAGGAAGAATGGCTCGTTTCCCACAATATACTTTTAGACTCGGAAACTGTGCAGTTAGTGTAGTGTGACAAAGAAAGCCACATTCAAAACCTAATTGTAAAATGGAAAGCACGTCACATAGTATAATGACTTTTGCTCTACACCTAATGAATACACTGTACTATTCCTTACACAAAAAAAACAATAGGCATTTAAACATTTAAACTGCACCTCCCTTCGACCGAAGGAAGTGACTTTCAATTGTATATATATCAAAATCTGTCCTCTCTAGGAACATCAGGAACAGAACACCTTACATTGTATAAATGTTACAGAGTGAGCAAGAAAATAGCGTTACTGAATTTCAAACACTTATTTACCGATGAATGTCAAAATCAAGCCTCCTCAGTGCAAAGGCAGAGAGGAAGAAGGCAAGTTAATATCATGTACTGTGCTTTGCACGTAGGTGCACTTGAAAACACGAGTAGGTCAAAGCCTCTTCATATCAAGCTAACAAGACTGAATTATATTAAACATAGTAAAAACCTTGCATTTGTGTCTTATTATTATTAATTTGTCAAGTCTGCTTCAACTTCCCGCCTCTGATGATAAACCATCATCACAAAACCACACTGTAAAACTATGCCATCATTTACATGCTGCTTTTTTAGGTCTCACCTACGCAGTGCGCATGCTCATCAAATACCTCAGCCTTGATGTCTTCCAGTTCATATTCAGTCCCTTTTCTCTTTTTGACAGTATACGTTTCTAGTTTCTTAGACTCACAACTAAATCCTTTCCTACAACACGTTATACTAAAGAACATAAGAAATAAACCTATTATGAACAAGATAATTATGATTAGTTTGGTTAGCACCTTGCCCACAATGCCTCCTCCAAGATCACCAAACAACTCTCCAACCTTTAAAATTCCATCTCTAATTGCACTGAACCATCGACCAACAGTTTACCACACAGCAGACTCTTCAAGAAGATTAGTTATATTACAAATATTTGTATTAGTAAGCTCACTATTATTAGTAAAACACACACAACACTGCCTTACTCTCAACATTTTGCAGACACCACCATCCTACACAAGAAGAGTATCTAATGCTATCTTAGTCTGCAAAACCATGGCACCACAACGTATAGCTGGGGAGGGATTGCATGGAAGTGAAACATGATCCGTGGAAAGATAGATTCTAGCCAATCATAGAGATGGTTAAGTGGCTTTTCTGCAAACAGGATATACTCTAGGGGAGGGAAAACACAAGATAGACAAGATGGGAAAAGGAAAGGAATAGGAAGCAAGCAAATGAGTGACAATAAAGCCAACCAATGGCAAGCAATGGGTAGACTATAAACTTAAGTCCCTGTAAGTTTTTGGAAAGTCTATATTAGGTCTTTTGCAACCAGACAGCTTGCTTTTGTATGGTAGGCTCAACCTAAAACAACCAATGTCGAAGCAAATAGGTCTAGCATATTCAAGAAGTATTTGCTTTGTCAATGTGTTTTATCCATGTTGTACATCAGTGTGGCTGCAGTTCAGCATGACTAAACGTTAGTGAAGTGCAGTGGGGTGGAGTGAGGTGGAATGGGGTGGAGTGGGGTAGATTGGGGTGGAGTGGAGTATCGCAGGTTGTGCTGTGGGATAGATTGGAGTTGAATAGATTGGGCTAAAGTGGGGTTGATTAGAGTGGAGTAGGGTAGTTTAGAATGAGGTAAAGTGGGTACATTGACGTGGAGTGGAGTAGATTGGAATCGAGTGGGGTAGATTAGAGATAGATTGAGTAGAGTGGGGCAGAGAGGAGTGGAGTGGGGTACATTGGAGTGTGGTGGATTAGAGGGAAGTAGAGTAGATTGGAGCAGAGTAGGGTGGTTTGAGGTAGAGTGAAGTGGGGTAGATTGGAGTGGAGTGAGGTAGATTGGAGTGTAATGGGTAGATTGGTGTGGAGTGGAGTGGGGTAGACTGGGCTAGAATGGAGTGCAGTAGATTGTTCTAGATTGGAGTCGGGTGTAGTGGGGTTGATTGGAGTGGAGTGGGGCAGATTGGAGTGGAGTGTGGTAGATTGAATGGAGTGGGGTGCATTAGAGTGGGGTAGATTGGAGTGGAGTGGGGTCAATTGAAGTGGAGCAGAATAGATTGGGGTATAGAGAAATGATTAGATTGGTTATAGTGGAGTGGGTTAGATTGGGGTAGTTTGGAGTGGAGTGAGGTAGATTGGGTTAGATTGGTGTAGACTGGGGTGGATTGGTGTAAACCAGAGTGGATTGGGGTTAACTGGAGTTGGGTGGGGTTGATTGCTGTGGAGTGTTGTGGACTGTAGTAGATGGGGTAGTCTGTGCTAGATTGTAGTGGATTAGATGGTTCTAAATTGGAGTGTAGTGTAGTGGGGTATATTGGAGTAGAGTGGGGTACATTGGGGTATATTGGAGTGGGCTAAATTGGAGTGGGGTAGATTGGAGTAGGTTGGAGTGGAGTAGAGTTGATTGGAGTACAGTAAAATGGGATAGAATAGATTGGTTAGATTGGTTTGGGATAGATTGGAATTAAGTGAAGTTGGGTAGATTAGGGTGGTTTAGGTAGATTGGAGTGGAGTGGGGTAGACGCGGATGGAGTGGGGTAGATTTGAGTAGAGCAGAGTGGGGTAGGGTGGAGTGGAGCAGACTGGGGTAAATTGGAGTGGAGTGGGGTATATTGACGTGGGATAGATTAGAATAGAGTGGAGTGGGGAAGATTGGAGCAGAGTGGAGTGGGGTAGACTGGGGTGGAGTGGGGTACATGGGAGTGGACTGGGGTAGAGTGGAGTGAAGTAGATTGGAATGGAATGGAATGGGGTAGATTGGAGTGATGGGATAGATTGGAGTGGATTGTGGTAGATTGGGGTAGATTAGAGTGGAGTGGAGTAGATTAGGGTAGATTGGAGCGGAGTGGGTGGTTTAGGCTAGAGTGGAGTAGGGTAGATTGGAGTGGTGTAGATTGAAGTGGAGTGGGGTAGATTGGAATTCAGTGGAGTGGGGTAGGTTGGAGTGGATTGGAGTAAACTGGGGTGGATTGGGGTAGACTGAAATGGAGTGGGATAGATTGGAGTGGAATGGTGTAGATTGGTGTGGAGTGGTGTAGACTGGGGTAGAGGGGAGTGGGGTAGGTTTAGCTAGATTGAAGTGGCTTAGATTGTTCTAGATTGGAGTGGAGTGGAGTGGAGTGGAGTGGAGTGGAGTGGAGTGGAGTGGGGGCAGATTGGAGTAGAGTGGGGTAGATTAGAGTGTGATGGATTAGAATTTTTGGATTGGAGTGGAGTGGGGTAGATTGGAGTGCAGTGGAGAGGGTTGATTAGAGAAGATCAGAGTGGTGTGAATCAGGCAAATTGGAATGGAGTGAGGTAGGCTGAGACAGATGGGGTGGATTGGAGTGGAGTGGGGTAGATTGGAGTAGAGTGCAGTGGGGTAGATTGGAGTAGGATAGGTTGGGTGGAGTATATTGGAGTGGGGTAGATTGGGATAGATTGCAGTAGAGTGGGGTAGATTGGACTAGAGTGGGGTGGATTGGGGCAGAGTGGAGTGGGGTAGATTGGGGTGGAGTGGAGTGGGGTAGACTGAAGTGGAGTGGGGTATATTGGGTAGATTGGAGTAGTTTGAGGAAGATTGGAGAGGGGTGGAGTGGAGTAGAATGGGGTAAATTGTAGTGGGGTAGATTGGAGTAGAATACATTAGAGGAGATTAGAGTGGAGTGAGGTGGATTAAAGTGGGTTAGAGTGGAGTACATTGGAGTGAGTTCAAAAGGGTAGATTTGAGTTGAGTGGGGTAGAGTGTGGAGTGGGTATATTGGAGTAGAGTGAAGTGGCATACATCAAGTTAAATTGGAATGGAGTGGGGTAGGCTGAGACAGATGGAGTGGATTGGTGTGGAATGGGGTAGATTGAAGTGGAGTGCAGTGGGGTAGATTGGAGTAGGATATATTGGGTGGAGTATATTGGAGTGGAGTAAATTGGGATAGATTGCAGTGGAGTGGGGCAGATTGGACTAGAGTGGGGTGGATTGGGGCAGCGTGGATTGGGGTAGATTGCGGTGGATTTGTCAAGATTGGAGAGGGGTAGGCTGGGGTGAAGTGGGGTAGATTGGAGTGGGGTAGATTGGAGTGGAGTTGGGTGGAGTGGAGTAGATTGGAGTAAATTGGAGTAGGGTAGATTGGAGTAGAGTACAGTAGGGGAGATTGGAGTGGAGTGGGGTAGATGGAAGTGGGTTAGAGTGGAGTACATTGGAATGAGTTGAATAGGGTAGATTTGAGTTGAATGGGGTACAGTGAGTTAGATTGGGGTAGATTGGAGTAGGGTGAAGTGGGGTAGATTGCGGTAGACTGGGGTGGACTGGGGTAGACTGGCGTGGAGTAGGGTAGATTGGAGCGGAGTGGTGTACATTGGGGTGGAGTCGTAGTGGAGTGGGGTAGATTGAATTGAATTGAAAAGGTTTTTCTATAGCGCATGGCTACTTGGAAGCATCCCAGCGCTTGATATTAAACAGAAGAAATAGACATCAGAAACCTAAAATACAGAGGACCAGCTTATCTATATCTTAGGGAACAGTGCTGTTTTTAACTTTTTGCGAAATGCGAGCAGGCCGGGTTCTTGACGTAGTGGTAAAGGAAGAGCATTCCACAACTTGGCTGCATTTCGCGAAAAGAGACGGCCCCCTGTTCGGGCCCTGTTGGTCCTGGGAATTATTAAAAGGTTTTGCTGGTTTGAACGGAGATCCCTGGATGGTTTATATGGTCTGACCATATCATTTAGAATGGGAGGGCCCTTCCCATAGAGAGTTTTATGGACCAGACAAAGGGTCTTGAAGTGGACCCGCTCCTTTATTGGGAGCCAATGCAGGGTCCTTAACGAAGGTGCAGCTGATGTACGGTGGCTGGTACCAGTAAGTAACCTTGCTGCGGAATTCTGGGCAATTTGGAGTTGTTGGGTGACTGAGGTGGGGGCTCCTAGATAGAGCGCATTCCCATAGTCCAGCCTTGATAGAATAAGGGACTGGACTATGGTTTTCTTGGCGGTTTCGGGTAACTGGGGAAGTATTTTACGGATTGTCTTCAGTAGGCCAAAGCAGGTAGCCACTGTCTTTCTTGCCTGGGTTTTAAAAGACAATTCCGTATCAAGCCAGAAGCCAAGGCTTTTTATCTCGGATTTTGGAGTAGGCCCGAGCCCCATACAGGAGGGCCACAGGGTTGAGTTATTAAAAGTGGCTTTTTTTCCAAGTAGCATCCGCTCAGTTTCCCCCCCCATTCAACTTCAGATGGGACGCATCCATCCACTTCGCAACCGCCTCCAGGCAGCTGCAAAGATTAGTCGGAAGGGGTTCCACCTGATTTAAGGAGACCACTAGCTGAGTGTCATCAGCATAGCTTACCAACTGGATTCCAAAGGGAGCTACTACCTCTGCTAAAGGTGCCATGTACACATTGAACAGTGTGGGGCTAAGGGAAGAACCCTGTGGTACCCCACACTGTAATGGCACTGGAAGGGAGCAGCTGGTTTCCGAGAAAACCTTAAAAACTCTGTCGCTGAGGAAAGACCCGAGCCACTTAAGGGCCTTGCCCGTGACTCCGATCCTTTCAAGGCGAGCTAGAAGGACACGGTGGTTAACCGTGTCGAAGGCGGCGCTGAGGTCCAGGAGGATAATGGCCGCGCTGCCACCTGCGTCCAAAATACTCCTGGAGGCCTCAACCACCCTCAACAGAGCTGTTTCGGTTCCCTGTCCCTTTCGGAATCCTGTTTGAGTGGGGTGCAGCAAATCATAGGTCTCCAAATAAGATGCTAGCTGTTTATTCACCCATTTTTCGGTAAGCTTACTGATGACAGGAAGAAGGGAAATGGGGCGGTAGTTGGAGAAATCATCAGGGTTGAGGTTTGGTTTTTTCAACAGGGCCTTTACCATGGCTAACTTCCAGTCTTGTGGTACTATACCAGATTCCAGCGAGGTGTTAACTAGGTTAATGATGTGTTTGCTGACATGGGGTAGAGCCAATTTCAATATGGTCCTGGGAGCAGGATCAAGTGGGGAACCGCTTTTTATGGAGTTGAAAAGAGGGGGTAAAAGTTCGGCACTAAGTGGAGAGAAAAGTGCGAGATGAGGTGAGATAGAATCAGTGTCACCTATCAGAGAAGGGTTTGATTCAGCCACGGGTAGGGGAGGAAGAGAGAGAAGAATCTTTTGGGTTTTTGTGGCAAAGAAGCTTGCTAGTTTATTGCAGCGAGCACCAGATTCCTCAGGCGATAGTTCAGATGATGGCGGATCAGGCGCTTTTACCAGAGTTTTTACTATCCTGAACATCTCTCTGGGGGCATTAGCAGATTTCTCAATTATTTCAGCATAGAAGGTAGATTTGGCTGTGTTGAGGGCAGATTTATATTTCTTTATGGTAGATCTATATTTATTTTTCTTCTCCTCGTCAAAGTGTTTTCGCCACTGCCTTTCCTCCCGTTTGCATTCCTGTTTAAGGGACCTTAGTTCTGAGTTGAACCAAGGCTGTTTATTAGGACCTTTTTTTTGTGATATGTTTTTTTGGGAGCACACTATCGAGTGATAGCTCAATCCATCGGTTGAAGTCTGTATTCGCCCTCTCGATGTTCTGATTGGCCAGGGGTTCGTTCTGCTTCAATGATTCTATCCAATCGTTGGATTCTAATTTCGTCCAGCGCCTACCTAAGGCTTTATGGGAGGGTTTATTGGAGCTGGATCTATTTATTTTCCATGAAAAAGGGATTACCATATGGTCTGACCAGGGAATTGGGTATGGTTTCTCGACGGAGACGGCCCTTCTGCGTGCAACTGAGACCCTTAGAGCTGGAGCGGATGCGGGGCATACTATGGCCTTGATAATGCTCGACCTCAGCGCAGCGTTTGACACTGTAGCCCATTCCATCTTGCTACAGTGTCTAAACGAAGCTGGGGTCGTAGGAGCCGCCCTGAACTGGCTGCAGTCGTTCTTGACGGGGCGCTGCTTTCAAGTTCAACAGGGGTCCTGTTGTTCCTCCGAGGTGCCACTTGACCAGGGAGTACCACAGGGCTCAGCTTTGAGCCCTACACTTTTCAATCTTTACATGGCCTCCCTGGCCAAGGTTGTCCAAGCATTTGGGGTGGAGTTGGTGTCTTACGTCGACGACACTCAACTACTTATCTCGCTGTCTCAAAACCCCACAGGAGCATCCTCCAATTTCAAGGCCTGCATGCAGGCCTTGGCTTACTGGATGGATGCCCATTGTTTAAAGCTCAATGGCTCCAAAACCTAGGTTTTGGTGGTGGGTGGTAAGAGCAGTGGCTGGTCAGCCGATTGGTGGCCATCCTGTCTGGGTGCCACTCCTGTACCATGTGAGGAAGCAAAAAACCTAGGAGTGTGGGTTAATCCCACACTGTCCTATGAGGGTCATTTTAGACGCCTTGTGGGGAAGTGCTTTGGGGTCCTGAAGGTTCTAAATAAGACTCTGGATCTGCTACCCTTACTGCCAGAAGAACGATGACGCAGGCTTTGGTCACCTCTCAGTTGGACTATGGGAACGTTTTGCTCCTTGGTACCACCGAGAGGAGTATGGGCCGCCTGCAGGTCATCCAGAACGCGGCTGCTCGCCTGGTGCTGAGGAGGCCGAGGAGAGCCAATTCACAGAAGGCGCTTGATGCTCTCCACTGGCTCCCCATAAAGAAACGTGTTCTGTTTAAATGCCTGCTTATGTGCCACCGGATTGTCTGGTTGAGGGCTCCTGCCTATCTTCGGGACCTAGTCTGCAGATACGAGCCGCCCAGGGCCCTGCGCTCAGGAGGTACGGGGCTGCTGACGGTTCCGCGGATAAAGAGATCCAGAATGGGAGGGCAGTCATTTACATTACTGGCCGCCCAAAACAGGAACAAACTCCCGCTTGCTCTAAGGCTGGAGAGCAGAGAGGCAATATTTCGGTCTCTGCTGAAGACCCACTTGTACACACTGTGAGGCTCTGGTGAGGGGGTTTCCTAGTGAGTTTTTTTTGTCTGCCACTTCTCCATTAGCGCGGGGACACGCCGTAATGGCGTTACTGAGCGCTCTACAAAACCCTTTATTATTATTTTATTATTGTTCAACTGTGGTCAAATCTGCAACGTTGGAAAATTTGGGGTCTAAGAGATTCCCTTTGGAGTGAGTGGGATGCCGAACAATCAAATTTAGTTCACAGGCGGCTAAATCTTTCGTTAGTTCCAGTGCGATGGTGTCCAAAGGATTGTTAAAATGGAGGTTCAGGTCTCCTAACACTATAAAGTTAGAGACCGTACTGGCTAGCTCCAGAGTGGTTTCGATTAGCCCTTCTACAAATTGACCTATCGGGCCAGGTGGGCGATAAATTAGGAGACCAGAGATTGACAGTTCTGAGGATTGTGTAATGGAGAGTTGTGTACTCTCGCAGTCTGGGATGGCGCTGTCAAACAAGCGGCAAACTAGGTGTTCCCTATATAGAATGGCGATCCCTCCACCAACCTTAGGTCCTCTATCCCTAGATTGAGAGAATTGTGATAGAGTGGAGTGGAGTGGGGTAAATCAGAGTATATTGGAGTGAAGCAAGGTAGATTGGAGTGGAGTGGGGTGAAATTGGGGTAGAGTGGAGTGGAGAAGATTGGAGTGGATTAGATTGGAATGGTGCAGACTAGAGCGGGGTGTATTGGGGTAGATTGGAGTAGATCAGGTAGAATGTGGTCAATTTGGATATACTGGATTGGGGTAAACTGGGGTGGAGTGGGATAGACTGGAGTGAAAGGAAGAGGAGTAGAGCAGAGTTGAGTAGATTGGGGTAGGGGAGTAGGCTGGATTGGAGTGGAGTGAGGTAGAATGGGACAGAGTGGATTTGGAAGATTGGAGTGGGGTAGATCGACATGGTTTGGAGTGGGGTAGACTAGGGAACATTAGAGTGGGATAGATTGGAGTGCAGTGGGGTAGATTTGAGTGGGGTAGAGTGGGTAGATTGGAGTGGGTGTGATAGATGAGGTAGATTAAAGTGGTGTGGGTAGACTGGATTGCAGTGGGGTGGATTGGGGTAGAGTGGAGTGGGGTAGATTGGAGTAGAGTGTATTGAGGTAGATTGGAGTGAGGTACAATGGAGTTGAGTGGGGTATATTGAAGTGGGTTAGAGTGGAGTAGATTGGAGTGAGTTGAGTGGGGTAGATTGGAGTTGAGTGAGTTAGATTGGGGTAGATTGGAATTGGGTGGAGTGGAGTGGGGTATATTTGATTGGGTGTGGTGGGGTGGGGATGGAGTGGGGGTAGATTGCTGTAGATTGGAGTGGAGTAAATTAGAGTAGGCTCAACCCCATATGTACCTCCAGCGAATGCATCAAGTACAGCCACACTTCAGACCTCACATAGACCGACCATTCCATGATCCACTTCAAGATCAGCAGCTCACAGATCCCCTCCCACCACCTGCCCAGCCCCACCCACTCAACCGGAGCAAAGTCTCAGATGAACAATGGACCGAGGCTCTTAACACCACCCTCCCGAACCCCGGCAACAAGCTATACCAAAACATTAGAAACTTCAACGCATGGATCGCTAACTACACCAACAAGGTCACCCCGCTCAACAACAACAACCCACACAGCAGATCCAACAAGCAGGCAAGGTGGGACACCTCAAAACCGCCAAATACCACTCTAAACAACTGGAAAGAAAATGGTGCACAAGCAAGACCACCAGCGACAAGACCTCCTTCAAGATAGCCCTCAACCTCTACTTTCGACAGCTTAAAGACCCAAAGAAAAGAGTCTTAGCCTAACGCATCGATTTAAGCTCCAACAATAGTAAAGAACTCTTCAACATCATCACTGCCCCCAAACTTCTTCCCTACCAAAATTACTTACATCTATAACAAGCATTTGCAATGCAATCAGTCTCGCCTTTGGGACCTTATATGTATTTAGCTATGCAGCACATTAGCCTAGGTACTGAAACATCTACTGTTCTTTAACATGAAGAGAAAGTAAGCACCAAGCTGTGTGACACACCAGGTATGTGCAAACAAAACAGGTGATGGACAGAATGTGGATCAATGTCACACATTCACCCCAGTCCAAAGATCTGGGCCCAAATCCATCGTTTTTTTGCACTCCACACCACCCTGGGTTAGACAATGGCGATATGCAAATAAGCTCTGACCCTGTGCCCCATGGGAACAGTCCAGTCCGAACTACAAAAGCCATGTCCTTCCCAGAACGGAATCAAGCATCCGAGGACCGGACCGGTTTCGAGGTAACACCTCTCATCAGCCCGGCTAGCTTGACTCCAGTGGTGTGGAGTGCCTAGGACCCATGTCTGAGCATCCCCAGGGCACTTAGGGCGGAATTTGCAAACAAAACAGGTGATGGACCGAATGTGGATCAATGTCACACATTCACCCCAGTCCAAAGATCTGGGCCCAAATCCATCGTTTTTTTACACTCCACACCACCCTGGGTTAGACAATGGCGATATGCAAATCAGCTCTGACCCTGTGCCCCATGGGAACAGTCCAGTCCGAACTACAAAAGCCATGTCCTTCCCAGAACGGAATCAAGCATCCGAGGACCGGACCGGTTTCGAGGTAACACCTCTCATCAGCCCGGCTAGCTTGACTCCAGTGGTGTGGAGTGCCTGGGACCCACGTCTGAGCATCCCCAGCGCACTTAGGGCGGAATTTGCAAACAAAACAGGTGATGGACAGAATGTGGATCAATGTCACACATTCACCCCAGTCCAAAGATCTGGGCCCAAATCCATCGTTTTTTTGCACTCCACACCACCCTGGGTTAGACAATGGCGATATGCAAATCAGCTCTGACCCTGTGCCCCATGGGAACAGTCCAGTCCGAACTACAAAAGCCATGTCCTTCCCAGAACGGAATCAAGCATCCGAGGACCGGACCGGTTTCGAGGTAACACCTCTCATCAGCCCGGCTAGCTTGACTCCAGTGGTGTGGAGTGCCTGGGACCCACGTCTGAGCATCCCCAGCGGACTTAGGGCGGAATTTGCAAACAAAACAGGTGATGGACAGAATGTGGATCAATGTCACACATTCACCCCAGTCCAAAGATCTGGGCCCAAATCCATCGTTTTTTTGCACTCCACACCACCCTGGGTTAGACAATGGCGATATGCAAATCAGCTCTGACCCTCTGCCCCATGGGAACAGTCCAGTCAGAACTACAAAAGCCATGTCCTTCCCAGAGCGGAATCAGGCATCCGAGGACCGGACCGATTTCGAGGTAACACCTCTCATCAGCCCGGCTAGCTTGACTCCAGTGGTGTGGAGTGCCTGGGACCCACGTCTGAGCATCCCCAGCGCACTTAGGGCGGAATTTGCAAACAAAACAGGTGATGGACAGAATGTGGATCAATGTCACACATTCACCCCAGTCCAAAGATCTGGGCCCAAATCCATCGTTTTTTTGCACTCCACACCACCCTGGGTTAGACAATGGCGATATGCAAATCAGCTCTGACCCTGTGCCCCATGGGAACAGTCCAGTCCGAACTACAAAAGCCATGTCCTTCCCAGAACGGAATCAAGCATCCGAGGACCGGACCGGTTTCGAGGTAACACCTCTCATCAGCCCGGCTAGCTTGACTCCAGTGGTGTGGAGTGCCTGGGACCCACGTCTGAGCATCCCCAGCGCACTTAGGGCGGAATTTGCAAACAAAGCAGGTGATGGACAGAATGTGGATCAATGTCACACATTCACCCCAGTCCAAAGATCTGGGCCCAAATCCATTGTTTTTTTGCACTCCACACCACCCTGGGTTAGACAATGGCGATATGCAAATCCGCTCTGACCCTGTGCCCCATGGGAACAGTCCAGTCCGAACTACAAAAGCCATGTCCTTCCCAGAACGGAATCAAGCATCCGAGGACCGGACCGGTTTCGAGGTAACACCTCTCATCAGCCCGGCTAGCTTGACTCCAGTGGTGTGGAGTGCCTGGGACCCACGTCTGAGCATCCCCAGCGCACTTAGGGCGGAATTTGCAAACAAAACAGGTGATGGACAGAATGTGGATCAATGTCACACATTCACCCCAGTCCAAAGATCTGGGCCCAAATCCATCGTTTTTTTGCACTCCACACCACCCTGGGTTAGACAATGGCGATATGCAAATCAGCTCTGACCCTGTGCCCCATGGGAACAGTCCAGTCAGAACTACAAAAGCCATGTCCTTCCCAGAGCGGAATCAGGCATCCGAGGACCGGACCGGTTTCGAGGTAACACCTCTCATCAGCCCGGCTAGCTTGACTCTAGTGGTGTGGAGTGCCTGGGACCCACGTCTGAGCATCCCCAGCGCACTTAGGGCGGAATTTGCAAACAAAACAGGTGATGGACAGAATGTGGATCAATGTCACACATTCACCCCAGTCCAAAGATCTGGGCCCAAATCCATCGTTTTTTTGCACTCCACACCACCCTGGGTTAGACAATGGCGATATGCAAATCAGCTCTGACCCTGTGCCCCATGGGAACAGTCCAGTCCGAACTACAAAAGCCATGTCCTTCCCAGAACGGAATCAAGCATCCGAGGACTGGACCGGTTTCGAGGTAACACCTCTCATCAGCCTGGCTAGCTTGACTCCAGTGGTGTGGAGTGCCTGGGACCCACGTCTGAGCATCCCCAGCGCACTTAGGGCGGAATTTGCAAACAAAACAGGTGATGGACAGAATGTGGATCAATGTCACACATTCACCCCAGTCCAAAGATCTGGGCCCAAATCCATTGTTTTTTTGCACTCCACACCACCCTGGGTTAGACAATGGCGATATGCAAATCAGCTCTGACCCTGTGCCCCATGGGAACAGTCCAGTCCGAACTACAAAAGCCATGTCCTTCCCAGAACGGAATCAAGCCTCCGAGGACCGGACCGGTTTCGAGGTAACACCTCTCATCAGCCCGGCTAGCTTGACTCCAGTGGGGTGGAGTGCCTGGGACCCACGTCTGAGCATCCCCAGCACACTTAGGGCGGGGGTGTATGTGTGACATTGATCCACATTCGGTCCATCACCTGTTTTGTTTGCAAATTCGCCATAAGTGCGCTGGGGATGCTCAGACGTGGGTCCCAGGCACTCCACACCACTGGAGTCAAGCTAGCCGGGCTGATGAGAGGTGTTACCTCGAAACCGGTCCGGTCCTCGGATGCTTAATTCCGTTCTGGGAAGGACATGGCTTTTGTAGTTCGGACTGGACTGTTCCCATGGGGCATAGGGTCAGAGCTGATTTGCATATCACCATTGTCTAACCCAGGGTGGTGTGGAGTGCAAAAAAATGATGGATTTGGGCCCAGATCTTTGGACTGGGGTGAATGTGTGACATTGATCCACATTCGGTCCATCACCTGTTTTGTTTGCAAATTCGTCATAAGTGCGCTGGGGATGCTCAGACGTGGGTCCCAGGCACTCCACACCACTGGAGTCAAGCTAGCCGGGCTGATGAGAGGTGTTACCTCGAAACCGGTCCGGTCCTCGGATGCTTGATTCCGTTCTGGGAAGGACATGGCTTTTGTAGTTCGGACTGGACTGTTCCCATGGGGCACAGGGTCAGAGCTGATTTGCATATCGCCATTGTCTAACCCAGGGTGGTGTGGAGTGCAAAAAACTGATGGATTTGGGCCCAGATCTTTGGACTGGGGTGAATGTGTGACATTGATCCACATTCGGTCCATCACCTGTTTTGTTTGCAAATTCGCCATAAGTGCGCTGGGGATGCTCAGACGTGGGTCCCAGGCACTCCACACCACTGGAGTCAAGCTAGCCGGGCTGATGAGAGGTGTTACCTTGAAACCGGTCCGGTCCTCGGATGCTTAATTCTGTTCTGGGAAGGACATGGCTTTTGTAGTTCGGACTGGACTGTTCCCATGGGGCATAGGGTCGGAGCTGATTTGCATATCGCCATTGTCTAACCCAGGGTGGTGTGGAGTGCAAAAAAACGATGGATTTGGGCCCATATCTTTGGACTGGGGTGAATGTGTGATATTGATCCACATTCGGTCCATCACCTGTTTTGTTTGCAAATTCGCCATAAGTGCGCTGGGGATGCTCAGACATGGGTCCCAGGCACTCCACACCACTGGAGTCAAGCTAGCCGGGCTGATGAGAGGTGTTACCTCGAAACCGGTCCGGTCCTCGGATGCTTGATTCCGTTCTGGGAAGGACATGACTTTTGTAGTTCGGACTGGACTGTTCCCATGGGGCACAGGGTCAGAGCTGATTTGCATATCGCCATTGTCTAACCCAGGGTGGTGTGGAGTGCAAAAAACTGATGGATTTGGGCCCAGATCTTTGGACTGGGGTGAATGTGTGACATTCATCCACATTCGGTCCATCACCTGTTTTGTTTGCAAATTCGCCATAAGTGCGCTGGGGATGCTCAGACGTGGGTCCCAGGCACTCCACACCACTGGAGTCAAGCTAGCCGGGCTGATGAGAGGTGTTACCTCGAAACCGGTCCGGTCCTCGGATGCTTAATTCCGTTCTGGGAAGGACATGGCTTTTGTAGTTCGGACTGGACTGTTCCCATGGGGCATACGGTCAGAGCTGATTTGCATATCGCCATTGTCTAACCCAGGGTGGTGTGGAGTGCAAAAAACGATGGATTTGGGCCCAGATCTTTGGACTGGGGTGAATGTGTGACATTGAACCACATTCGGTCCATCACCTGTTTTGTTTGCAAATTCGCCATAAGTGCGCTGGGGATGCTCAGACGTGGGTCCCAGGCACTCCACACCACTGGAGTCAAGCTAGCCGGGCTGATGAGAGGTGTTACCTCGAAACCGGTCCGGTCCTCGGATGCTTGATTCCGTTCTGGGAAGGACATGGCTTTTGTAGTTCGGACTGGACTGTTCCCATGGGGCACAGGGTCAGAGCTGATTTGCATATCGCCATTGTCTAACCCAGGGTGGTGTGGAGTGCACAAAACTGATGGATTTGGGCCCAGATCTTTGGACTGGGGTGAATGTGTGACATTGATCCACATTCGGTCCATCACCTGTTTTGTTTGCAAATTCGCCATAAGTGCGCTGGGGATGCTCAGACGTGGGTCCCAGGCACTCCACACCACTGGAGTCAAGCTAGCCGGGCTGATGAGAGGTGTTACCTCGAAACCGGTCCGGTCCTCGGATGCTTGATTCCGTTCTGGGAAGGACATGGCTTTTGTAGTTCGGACTGGACTGTTCCCATGGGGCACAGGGTCAGAGCTGATTTGCATTTCGCCATTGTCTAACCCAGGGTGGTGTGGAGTGCAAAAAAACAATGGATTTGGGCCCAGATCTTTGGACTGGGGTGAATGTGTGACATTGATCCACATTCGGTCCTTCACCTGTTTTGTTTGCAAATTCGCCATAAGTGCGCTGGGGATGCTCAGACGTGGGTCCCAGGCACTCCACACCACTGGAGTCAAGCTAGCCTGGCTGATGAGAGGTGTTACCTCGAAACCGGTCCGGTCCTCGGATGCTTGATTCCGTTCTGGGAAGGGCATGGATTTTGTAGTTCGGACTGGACTGTTCCCATGGGGCACAGAGTCAGAGCTGATTTGCATATCGCCATTGTCTAACCCTGGGTGGTGTGGAGTGCAAAAAAACGATGGATTTGGGCCCAGATCTTTGGACTGGGGTGAATGTGTGACATTGATCCACATTCGGTCCATCACCTGTTTTGTTTGCAAATTCGCAATAAGTGCGCTGGGGATGCTCAGACGTGGGTCCCAGGCACTCCACACCACTGGAGTCAAGCTAGCCGGGCTGATGAGAGGTGTTACCTCGAAACCGGTCGGGTCCTCGGATGCTTGATTCCGTTCTGGGAAGGACATGGCTTTTGTAGTTCGGACTGGACTGTTCCCAAGGGGCACAGGGTCAGAGCTGATTTGCATATCGCCATTGTCTAACCCAGGGTGGTGTGGAGTGCAAAAAAACGATGGATTTGGGCCCAGATCTTTGGACTGGGGTGAATGTGTGACATTGATCCAATTCGGTCCATCACCTGTTTTGTTTGCAAATTCGCCATAAGTGCGCTGGGGATGCTCAGACGTGGGTCCCAGGCACTCCACACCACTGGAGTCAAACTAGCCGGGCTGATGAGAGGTGTTACCTCGAAACCGGTCCGGTCCTCGGATGCTTGATTCCATTCTGGGAAGGACATGGCTTTTGTAGTTCGGACTGGACTGTTCCCATGGGGCACAGGGTCCGAGCTGATTTGCATATCGCCATTGTCTAACCCAGGGTGGTGTGGAGTGCAAAAAAACGATGGATTTGGGCCCAGATCTTTGGACTGGGGTGAATGTGTGACATTGATCCACATTCGGTCCATCACCTGTTTTGTTTGCAAATTCGCCATAAGTGCGCTGGGGATGCTCAGAGGTGGGTCCCAGGCACTCCACACCACTGGAGTCAAGCTAGCGGGGCTGATGAGAGGTGTTACCTCGAAACCGGTCCGGTCCTCGGATGCTTGATTCCGTTCTGGGAAGGACATGGCTTTTGTAGTTCGGACTGGACTGTTCCCATGGGGCACAGGGTCAGAGCTGATTTGCATATCGCCATTGTCTAACCCAGGGTGGTGTGGAGTGCAAAAAAACGATGGATTTGGGCCCAGATCTTTGGACTGGGGTGAATGTGTGACATTGATCCACATTCGGTCCATCACCTGTTTTGTTTGCAAATTCGCCATAAGTGCGCTGGGGATGCTCAGACGTGGGTCCCAGGCACTCCACACCACTGGAGTCAAGCTAGCCGGGCTGATGAGATGGGTTACCTCGAAACCGGTCCGGTCCTCGGATGCTTGATTCCGTTCTGGGAAGGACATGGCTTTTGTAGTTCGGACTGGACTGTTCCCATGGGGCACAGGGTCAGAGCTGATTTGCATATCGCCATTGTCTAACCCAGGGTGGTGTGGAGTGCAAATAATCGATGGATTTGGGCCCAGATCTTTGGACTGGGGTGAATGTGTGACATTGATCCACATTCGGTCCATCACCTGTTTTGTTTGCAAATTCGCCATAAGTGCGCTGGGGATGCTCAGACGTGGGTCCCAGGCACTCCACACCACTGGAGTCAAGCTAGCCGGGCTGTTGAGAGGTGTTACCTCGAAACCGGTCCGGTCCTCGGATGCTTGATTCCGTTCTTGGAAGGACATGGCTTTTGTAGTTCGGACTGGACTGTTCCCATGGGGCACAGGGTCAGAGCTGATTTGCATATCGCCATTGTCTAACCCAGGGTGGTGTGGAGTGCAAAAAAACGATGGATTTGGGCCCAGATCTTTGGACTGGGGTGAATGTGTGACATTGATCCACATTCGGTCCATCACCTGTTTTGTTTGCAAATTCGCCATAAGTGCGCTGGGGATGCTCAGACATGGGTCCCAGGCACTCCACACCACTGGAGTCAAGCTAGCCGGGCTGATGAGAGGTGTTACCTCGAAACCGGTCCGGTCCTCGGATGCTTGATTCCGTTCTGGGAAGGACATGGCTTTTGTAGTTCGGACTGGACTGTTCCCATGGGGCACAGGGTCAGAGCTGATTTGCATATCGCCATTGTCTAACCCAGGGTGGTGTGGAGTGCAAAAAAACGATGGATTTGGGCCCAGATCTTTGGACTGGGGTGAATGTGTGACATTGATCCACATTCGGTCCATCACCTGTTTTGTTTGCAAATACACCAGGTATGTGAAAACATGGAGAGAAATCTTGCCTTTCAGCAGGAAATGGTATAGTCCAAAGCTCTGTTTTTAATATAAAATCAGGGCTTTGGTGGTTATATCACTGAAAATACAACAGTTGAAAAAAAATATTATTGTATACGGGTGCTCGTGGAAGACAATTTCTATGGAACGGAATCTAGAGAATGCTAAAGTGATTCTGGTAGTTTACTGACCTCTATGGTCGTTTTCTATCAAGAAAGCTAAATAGAGGCAGTTGCCAGAAAAATAAGAAAAAGGAAGTCTCTCAGTAGAAATCAATTCTTGTATTTTACTGACCTCTGCTGGTCTTTTTCTGTTAAGACAGTTAAATAGAGGCAGTTGATCAGAAAAAAAGCCTCTAAGCAGAAGCAGACAAGTCCTAGGGCTGATCTCCAGAGCCCACAAAGTACATGCACATATACATATATAATAAGTACATACTAAAGTATATGCAAGAGGTCTCGAATGCTCGACCTAAAAACGTAAAACCCCAGCCCAATACCACCAACTTTTTCAATGTACACAACAGCCTGCTAGCTCCACTGATTACAGGCTGACCAACTGGAACCAGCTTGCCCCCAAGGACACCACCTCCATAATGAACATCGATCAACTCAGGGGCTCTAATCAGCCCATGCCCACACCATATCTTCAACTAAGGCAGAGCCAGAATCAACCAAGAACTCACCACGCGATTCAACACCTCGAGAGCCACAGCCACCTTCCCTGACGACAGGAAACATGCACTGATCTCCGCCCTACTGAAGAAACCTTCCGTCAACACCGACAAACTCAACAACTACTGTCTGATCTCCATGCTGCCATTCCCGACCAAGGTACTAGAAAAAGCCATTGACCACCAACTCTCCTCTCATCTGGAACAACAACACCTTCTCAACACCTCCCAATCGGTATTTCACAGTAACCACAGCCCGAGACAGACAACATTGGTATCCTGGGAGCTGCTCTCATATGGATTGCCTCATTCCTTACCAGAAAGCCCCAGAAATTCCGCCTATCCACAGTCTCAACATCATATTCTATGCCTCCCTCTCCAAAGAAACCACCAATACTAACTTCTGCAACTGCATGACAGACGTCACCAACTGGATGAGGGACAAATGTCTGAAGCTCAACACAGGCAAGACAGAGGTACTGATCTTTAACCAAGGAACCTCCTGGCTGTGCACTGAGCTTGGACCAACTCCAACATCGACTGACCATGCTAGAAATCTAGGCATCATCCTGGGCAACGAGTTAACCATGATGGCCCAGATCACCTCCATCTTCCCTTCCTTCTTCTTAATCCTCCCGCTGCTTTGCAAGATCTTCAAATGGCTTCCTCTAAAGTCCAGATGCACCATCCCTCAGGCCTCATCACCAGCCAACTGGCCTACAGGAATGCTCTCTACACAGGGATCACCGCTCAACTCCTCTGAAGATTACAGACCATACCGAAAACCACCATCAGACTCGTCCTAGACCTCCCTAGACGAATGCCCATCAACCTTCACCTGAGGTAACTCCATCGGCTCCCCATCCAGCAAAGATGCTAGTACAAGCTCCTGACACATGCATTCAAGTCTCTACGCAATTGCGACTTCGCCTATAAGAGCAACCACCTGAACTTCCATCAGCCCACTAAACACCTCTGCTCTGCCTTCCTCTCAGTGGCCCACAATACCCGAATTCGACAATCCAGAAGCAGAGGTCGCTCCTTCTTCTACCTTGTGGCGAACACCTGGAAATAAATTCTTCTGCATCTCCAGATCAGTCCATCTCTGCTGGAATGCCACAGAGCCCTGAAGGCCTGGCTCTTTGGCTGACCACTTTCACCCTGACAGCACCTGGATACCATCAAGGGTAACAAGTAGCACTTTATAAATCGACTGATTGATTGAATGATTAATTGATTGGAGTGGAGTGGGGTAGATTAGAGTGGAAGGGGGTGGATTGAGGTATATTGGAGTGGATTGGGGTAGACTGAAGTGGAGTTGGTTAGATTGGAGTGGAGTGGGATGGATTGGGCTGGAGTGGAGGGGGTTAGATTGGAGTGGAGTGGGGTAGATTGGGGCGAAGTGGAGGGAGGTAGTTTGGAGTGAAGTGGGGTAGATACGGGCAGAGTAGGGTAGACTGGGGAAGGTTGGGGTAGATAGGAGTGGAGTGGGGTATACTGGGGTGGAATGGTGTAGATTGAAGTGGAGTGGCTAGACTGGAGTGGAATATATTGGCCTAGATTGGAGATGAGTGGAGTGAGGTAGATTGGAGTGGTATAGATTGGAGTGGAGTGGGGTCGAGTGGAGTGGGGCAGATTGGAGTGGAGCATATTGGAGTGGGGTAAAGTGGGGTGGGATAGATTGGCGTGGGGTGGAGTAGGGTGGGTAGATTGGAGTGGAGTGGATTGTGAAAGATTGGAGTGGATTGAAGTAGATAGGGGTAGATTAGAGAGGAGTGAGGTAGATTTTAGTCGGGTCGATTGGGGTAGAATAGAGTGGAGTGGGTGTATTGGGTTAGAGTGGAGTGGAGTCAGGTACATTGGGATTTATGGGAGTAGGGTAGATTGGGGTGGAGTGGGTAGGTTGGAATAGTGTGGAGTAGGATATTTTGGGGGGGGTGAAGTAGAGTGGGGAAGATTGGGTTAGAGTGTGGTAGATTGGAGTGGATTGTAGATGATTTGAGTGGAGTGGGATATACTGGTGTGGAGTAGTTTGGGGTAGAGTGGAGTGGGTTAGATTGGAGTGGAGTAGAATGGGGTAGATTGGAGGGGAGTAGAGTGGGGTAGATTGGAGTGGAGAGGCATAGATCAGAGTGGGGTAGATTGGAGTAGGGTAGATTTGGGCGAGGGTGATTGGACTGGGGTAGAATGGGGTGTGGTAGATTGAAGTGGAGTAAATTTAGGTGGATTGTGGTAGATGGGGTAGATTGGAGTGGAGTGTGGTATATTTATGGAGAAGTGGGGTCGATTGAAGTGTAGTAGAGTAGATTGGCATAGAGTGGGTGGGATAGATTAAAGCAGAGTGGGGTAGATTAGGATTGATTGGGTTGGACTGGAGGGGATTGGGATGGATTGGACTGAGGTCGATTGGAGTTGGGTAAATTGGAATTGGGTATATTTTGGGTGGGTGGGGTAAGGTGGGGTGGAGTAGATTGGAGTATGATGGAGTGGGGTGCATTTGGGTGGAGTGGGGTAGATTGGGGTGGTGTGGTCTAGGTTGTAGTGGAATGAGGTTGATTGGAGTGAAGCAGGGTAGATTGGAGTGAACTGGGCAAGATTTAAGTGGAGTAGGGTAGAGTGAAGTGGAGTGGGGTGGGGTAGAATGAGGAAGAGTGGAGTAGGGTAGATTGGTGTGGTGTGGATTTGAGTGCGAAGGGTTGGGGTGGACTGGAGTGGGGTCGAGTGGAGTGGTGGTAGATTGTGGTAGATTTGAGTCGAGTACATTGGTGTCGATTCTAGTGGAGTGGGGTAGATCGGAGTGGGGTAGATTGGAGTGGTAGGTAGATATGAAGGGGAGTGAGGTAGATTGAGATAGATTTGAGTGGAGTGGGGTAGATTGGAGTGGAGTGTGGTAGATTGGAGTGGAATGGTGGTAGGTTAGGCTGGAGTGGAGTGGGGTAGATGGAGTGGGGTAGATTAGAGTGAGGTAGAATGGGGTGGAGTGGGGTAGATTGGAGTGGTAGGTAGATATGAAGGGGAGTGAGGTAGATTGAGATAGATTTGAGTGGAGTGGGGTAGATTGGAGTGGAGTGTGGTAGATTGGACCGGAATGGTGGTAGGTTAGGCTGGAGTGGAGTGGGGAAGATTATGGTAGATTGGAGTGGGGTAGATTGGGGTAGATTCTAGTGGGGTGGGATAGATTGGAGTGGAGTGGGGTAAACTGAAGTTGACTGGGGTGGATTGGAGTGGGGTACAATGGGGTGGAGTGGGGTAGATTGGAGTGGAGTAGGGTAGATTGGGATAGATTGGAGTGGAGTGGGGTAGATTGGAGTGGAGTGGATTGGGGTGGATTGGAATGGAGTGGGGTAGATTGAGGTGAATTGGATTGGAGTGGGCAGATTTGGGGAGAGTGGGTTTCAGTGGGGTAGATTGGATTGGAGTGTGTTAGACTGGAGTGACGTTGGTTGGGGTAGATTGGAGTAGAGTGAAGTAGATTGGAGTGAAGTGGGGTAGATTGGGGTAGAGTGGATCAGGGTAGATTGGAGTGGAGTGGGGTAGATTGGAGTAGAATGGATCAGGGTAGATTGGAGTGGAGTAGGTTATGTTGGAGTGGAGTGGGGTTGATCGGAGTTGAATGGGGAAGATTGGAGTGGAGAGGGGTAAATTGGGGTAGATTGGTGTGAAGTGGAGTAGATTGTGGAGTTGGGTAGATTGGGGTGTAGAAACCCTTCTGGTGTGGAGCTGAATGAGGGAGATTGGAGTGGAGTGGGGTAGATTGGATTGGCGTGTAGCTTTGGCGGTTCTCCTGCACTTCAGTGCATATGAATATAGGGTGCCTGAAAGCTCTTTCAGTGGAATATGAGAATGAGGACTTAGGTACAAGGAGAAATGGAGTAGACGCACAAAACTGAGGCACTTTAAACCGACTCATACTTTGTATGCACACAGAATAGGCGGAATACACATGAGGATGAGGACACAGGTGTAAAGGAGAAATGGATTATCTGCAGTGTTACCCAAAATTGAGGCTCTTTATGAAGCCACAGACCATGTTTTAAAAGGTACAGATGTGTCCAAAATATTGATGTTGTTTAGTGGCAGCCCGGCCTGAAAAATGTGACTGGACTGCTTGTCTAATAAGACTATGGGGGTCCAGTTTCAGACTAGTGTACGCTTTAAAGAGACACATACTTTGTATATGCAGGAAGGAGGCGGAATATATATAAGACTGAGGACACAGGTTTTAAGTAGCAATGGATTAACGGCAGCTCTGCCCAATATTGAGTCACTTTAAGAAGCCTCTATCCCATGCCATTTGTTTGGTGCTGTAAAAAGAAAAAAAGAAACGCCAAACTGTAAAACAAAGTCACAAACTGCTTGGATAGTCCGTTCCATTTGATTACCGCTGTAATATAAAGCATTGAATTTCCAAATAAATTAAGCCAACAACCTGTCAGACGGAAAGTTAAAAGCAGGCCAAAGGTGTAGTATGGAAGTGGAAGTGATGGACAGAAAAACGGAAAACAAAAAAAGTACCATGTTTCACTGCACGAGCAGCAGAAGGACACTAATCAAACACAATAAATTAGTACTTGATCTAAGGTCCGGTGAAATAAAAGGAAGTGACATGAGGCATATGGTGGCCAAATAAGAGGCAGCTTAAAAGAATGACCATCAAGCCAGCAAATGGTAAGTAGTGGGTGGGCTCCAAGCCCTTTATTGTATACAATACCTCTCGCAGCAAAACCGCATGCATGCTGTTAGGCAAGATCTTAACACATTGCTAAGATAGGTGTGAATAACTCACACTAAATATAGGGTAGTGAAATTACTAAGACTAAAGCGAAAGAACGAGGGGGAAAAGTAGTGTGTGTAAATGTGGACATGGCCATTATATGGACGTAAAACCTCACTCACCCATGGGTGACATGCTTCATCATTGGGTTCCTCCAACACCCTGGGACCGCAAGGTACCCAGTGTGGGCTACAACTTCCCCTCAGGGAAGGAGCAGGAGTGTTCTCAAAAGCACGTAAATGTGTATTCACCTCTAAGGTGTAAATGAGGGGCAGAGTGCAAAAAAAGGGGGGGTTGATGTTTGAGTTAAAACTATCTCTGTAAAGACAATCAAACTTTATTACAATGTCTTACTTGGTAACACTCCTGCTCCTTTCTAAGCATGGGCGGATTTTGCGGATCCACGATCCGCGGATTTTGCGGATTTGCGGATCGTGGATCCGCAAAATCCGCGGATTTTGCGGATTTGCGGATCCGCGGATTTGGGGCGGGGCTTCCATGCAAGTGCACATGCCTCTTGTGTGTTTGAAAGGTCTGAGAAAGATCAGTTCAGCAGATGAAGAGAAAGAAACCCCTGGTCACAAGAACAGCACAGGTATTGTGCTCGTGAAAGTCAAGGATGCAAAGGCCTCTATCCAGCATCACAGCTGATTTTCCACGGTAGAGTTGGGAAGAAGGCACACCTGTCCAGCCTCGACGACGCTCACGATTGTTTTTGGGCTAATGAATGAGTCACTGAATTTGAGCATCAACTAGTTCGAGCGACCATGTGTGTGTTACTATGCAATCGCCCCGAAGGGCGCAGGGGTCCCTTGAGTGAGCTGTCCATCATAGTGGGTGAATGGCGGGAAGACGGTGCAAACCGCGAGTGTGTGGGCGGGGCCAAACGGGCAGGGCTACCATGCGAGTTCACACATGCTTCTTGTGTGTATAAAAGGTCAGAGAAAGATCAGTTCAGCAGATGAAGAGAAATAAGCTCCTGGTCACAGAAACAGCACGGGTATTGCGCTCGTGAAAGTCAAGGATGCAAAAGCCTCTATCCAGCATCACAGCTGATTTTCCACGGTAGATTTGTGAAGAAGGCACACCTGCCTCGACGACGCTCACGATTGTTTTTCGGCTCACAGGAAGGGCATGTTGTAAATATTTTACGATGGCGCCGGCAAGCTGCCAGCGCCATCCTAAAATACTTACTAAATTAGCTTCAACAGGAAGCTCTAATAGATAAAATCGAGCACCTGCTTTATTTTATCTATTAGAGCTTCCTGTTGAAGCTAACTTAGTAACTATTTTAGGATGGCGCTGGCAGCTTGCCGGCGCCATCGTAAAATAGTTACAACAGGCCAGGCTTCAACTTTTGCCCCCGGAATAATCCGCCGCTCGTGGATTTGCGAATTCTCTGTAAATTCGCGGGATTTCGCGGATCGCGAATTTACCGAAAATTCGCAAAATCCACGAGCGGAACGGATTTTCCGCTCATACTTACTCCTTTCCTGAGGGGAAGTTGTAGCCCACACTGGGTCCCCGGCGCCCCCAGAGTGTTGGAAGAACCCAATGATAAAGCATGTCACCGATGGGTGAGTGAGGGTTTATGTCCATATAATGACCATGGCCATATTTACACACACTATTTTCCCCCTTGTTCTTTCGTTTTAGTCCTAGTCATTTCACTACCCTATATTTAGTGGGTTATACATTTTTGGAAGTAGTATAGGATAGTGTACTTTTTCTTCTTTTTTCTCGTACTACGCACTCTGTGTGAGTAACAATAAAATAGGTGTGACCCACAGGCCACACTTGCATTAGATTAAATGCAATGCAGGAACTGTGACAGACCAATTGACATTAATTCACTCTGTCTGCTTTGCATCTTTGTGGACGCTTGCAGTCAAGTGAGCAAGAAGGGACTCATAGGCAATAGGAAAGTGGAGCAGCGAAAAAGGTTTCTAAAAGTGATTAAGTCAAGCATTACATTAAATAATATTACATCATAATATAATTACATCATAGCTCTCAATACGATCGGATGGATGTAAAATATATCTCTTTTGTCCTAAAGAAAAGTGACATGTGGGCAGTTTGAAGTAAAATACTCAATCACCATATAAAAGGCTCGAGTGGGCTGTATCCAAAGTAAAATTGAACAGTTTATTCCTTGGGATTTTTAAAAAGAATTGTGTCGAAAGACCATTTGAGCAATCTAAACCCAATCGGCCCAGGCACATGGGCGTCCGCAGGGGGGGGGGCAAGGGGGGGGCACTTGCCCCCCCCTGGAACACCAGTCCGTCACTATTGACAGCCCCCACAGTGGTGTTTGTCTGCAGGGCCGTCAATTTTAAAAGCGTGAGAAAGCGCTTGCAATGACGGTCCTGCTTGATGAGCGGGAAAACTGCTGCTGATGGGCAAAAGAGAAGGTCCGGGCCTGGCTGCTCCCACAGCTTGAAGCAGAGGCACACCTAGAGTCGAATTTCGGGGAGGGGGGCACATTTTTCAAGCTAAGGAAGAATGGAGCTGCAGCCAGGGGCCCTAGGAAGGGGTGAAAACCATCAAAGCCTCATTAACGCGGCACCGAATTACACAATTCGCTCAGAGATGCAATGAGTGTGTCTGCCTGTTTTTTGCGAGATCAATTGGAAAGTCCTTCTGTGCACTCGTGATTTATTCGTACTCAAGCTATATTCCTTTCTTTTGTTGGTATTACTACATCCTGGTACCTACTCTTTAGGTGCCCTTTCGTATACCATATTGTGTGTGGTGCAGACACTTCTGTTCCGATGGATGTGTGCACTTTTCAGCAAACATTAAAGTTTCATCAATTTCTTTTCCATGGTAATAATCAGTTTTAACTCTTTTTCAGCTGTCAACAAAATATTTTAATTCATATTTTGGTTTCCTTTGTTAACTGTTGTTATACGTTTTTTAATATATCCATTATTTCTAAAATAAAATGAAGGGTATATTAAAAAACAGTTAACAATGGAAACCAAAATATGAATTAAAATATTTTGTTGACAACTGAAAAAGAGTTAAAACTGAACAGAAGTGTCTGCACTACACACGATATGCCTGTTTTTTGCACCATAAGCACTAGTATTACAGAAGGGTCTGCATATGAGATGGATTAAAGAGTTTACGCCTTGAGCTCCAAAGGGGCAGTCCCTCATGCTCATTGCAGCATGGAGTGTAGCCCCTGGCCACTGTCTGTACTCATTGTCACCTGACATGATTCCCGAAGGGAAAGCTGTCCCACAGAGACAACTTTTCTTTTCTGAATCATGCACCAACTGCAGTTCAGTGTTGGCATCAGATCAATGGTTTGTGATTGCCATTGCGTTTGAAAACCATTGATACATGTCCTTGTAAATAGGAATTTGAAGATAGCGCCCTTTTCATTGCCCCTCCAAAGTCCAATTTGGAGTAAGATGCAGAACCCCTTTTGTCAATCATGAAGCTTATACACAACTCCAAAAAGGGGTTTTGCAGCAGCAACCACTGTGATGCTGCAAATTGTAAGCTTTATGACCACAAAATCCCTTTGTATTTGAGTGCCCTAGTTATTTAGATAAAGCAGGAAGTGCAGTGAAAGGAATGACGCTACAAATGAGTAGTGCCTTTAATGCTCTGGAAATGCTAGGATCTCCAATCTACCTCTCTACCTCTCTCTCTCTACCTCTCTCTCTCCATCTCTCACTCTCTCTACCTCTACCTCTCTCTCAACCTCTCTCTCTACCTCTCCCTACCTCTCTACCTCTCTCTATCTCTCTCTCTACGTCTCTCTCTCTCTATGTCTCTCTTTACCTCTACCTACCTCTCTACACCTCTCTCTACACCTCTCTACCTCTCGCTATCTCTCTCTCGCTCTCTCTCTACCTCTGTCTCTCTCTACCTCTCTCTCTCTACCTCTCTCTCGCTACCTCTCCCTCTCGCTGCCTCTCCCTCTTTCTACCTCTCCCTCTCTATCTCCACCTTTCTCTCTCTCTACCTCTCTCTCTCCACCTCTCTCTCGCTACCTCTCTACCACTACCTCTCTACCTCTCCCTCTCTCTATCTCTCCCTCTCTACCTCTCTCTCTCCACCTTTCTCTCTCTCTACCTCTCTCTCTACCTCTCTCTCTCTACCTCTCTCTCTCCACCTCTCTCTCTCTCTACCACTACCTCTCTACCTATACCTCTCTCTCTATCTCTCTCTCTACCTCTCTCTCTACCTCTCACTCCCTCTACCTCTCTCTCAACCTTTCTCTCTACCACTCTACCTCTACCTCTCTCTCTACCTCTCGCTCTACCTCTCTCTCTACCTCTCTCTCTCTACCTCTCCCTACCTCTCTACCTCTCTCTACCTCTCTCTCTACGTCTCTCTCTCTCTATGTCTCTCTTTACCTCTATCTCTACCTACCTCTCTACACCTCTCTCTACACCTCTCTACCTCTCTCTCTCTCTCTCTCTCTCTCTCTCTCTCTCTCTCTCTCTCTCTCTCTCTCTCTACCTCTGTCTCTCTCTACCTCTCTCTCTCTACCTCTACCTCTCTCTCTCTACCTCTCTCTCTCTCTACCTCTCCCTCTCTCTACCTCTCCCTCTCTACCTCTCTCTCTCTACCTCTCTCTCTCCACCTCTCCCTCTCTACCTTTCTCTCTCTCTACCTCTCTCTCCACCTCTCTCTCCACCTCTCTACCTCTCTCTCTCCACCTCTCTCTCTCTACCTCTCTACCACTACCTCTCTACCTATACCTCTCTCTCTACCTCTCTCTCTATACCTCTCTCTCTCTCTACCTCTCTCTCTCTCTCTACCTCTCACTCCCTCTACCTCTCTCTCAACCTCTCTCTCTACCACTCTACCTGTACCTCTCTCTCTACCTCTCTCTCTCCACCTCTCTCTCTCTACCTCTCCCTCTCTATCTCTCTCTACTTCTCTCTCTCTCTACCTCTCACTCCCTCTACCTCTCTCTCAACCTCTCTCTCTACCACTCTACCTCTACCTCTCTCTCTACCTCTCTCTCTCCACCTCTCTCTCCCTACCTCTCCCTCTCTATCTCTCTCTCTCTCTCTCTCTCTCTCTCTCTCTCTCTACCTCTCTCTCTCCACCTCTCTACCTCTCTCTCTCCACCTCTCTCTCTCTACCTCTCTACCACTACCTCTCTACCTCTACCTCTCTCTCTCTACCTCTCTCTCTCTCTCTACCTCTCTCTCTGCCTCTCTCTACCTCTCTCTCTATGTCTCTCTTTACCTCTACCTCTACCTACCTCTCTACACTTCTCTCTACACCTCTCTCTACACCTCTCTCCCTCTCTATCTCTCTCTCTCTCTCTCTCCACCTCTCTCTCTCTCCCTCTCTACCTCTACCTCTCTCTCTCTACCGCTCTCTCTACCTCTACCTCTCTCTCTACCTCTCTCTCCCTCTACCTCTCTCTCTCTACCTCTCTCTCTACCTCTCTACCTCTACCTCTCTCTCTACCTCTCGCTCTTCCTCTCTCTCTCTACCTCTCTCTCCCTACCTCTCTCTCTCCCTACCTCTAGCTCTCTCTCCCTACCTCTACCTCTCTCTCTACTTCTCTCTACCTATCTCTCTATACCTCTCTCTCTCTCTCTACCACTCCCTCTCTCTCTCTCTCTCTCTCTCTCTCTCTCTCTCTCGACCTCTACCTCTCTACCTCTCTCTCTCTCTCTCTCTCTACTGCTCTCTCTCTACCTCTACCTCTCTCTCTACCCCTCTCTACCCCTACCTCTCTACACCTCTCTCTACCTCTCTCTCTCTCTCCCTACCTCTACCTCTCTCACTCTACCTCTCTCTCTACCTCTCTCTCTACCTCTCTCTCTCTACCTCTCTCTCTCCCTACCTCTCTCTCTACCTCTCTCTCCCTACCTCTCTCTCTACCTCTCTACCCCTCTCTACTTCTCTCTCTACCTCTCTCTCTTCCTCTCCCTCTTCCTCTCCACCCCTCTCTCTCTCTCTACCTCTTTCTCTCCCTCTCTACCTCTCCCTCTACCACTCTCTCTCTACCTCTACCTCTAACTCTCTCCCTCTCTCCCTCTACCTCTCTCTGTACCTCTATTACTCTACCTCTCTCTCTGTACCTCTATTACTCTACCTCTCTCTCTCTACCTCTCTCTTTCTCTCTCTCTCTCTCTCTCTCTCTCTCTCTCTCTCTCTCTCTCTCTCTACCTGTACGTCTCTCTCTACCTCTCTCTCTCTCTCTCTACTGCTCCCTCTCTCTCTCTCTCTACCTCTCTCTCTCTCTCTCTCTCTCTCTACCCCTCTTTCTCTCTCTACCTCTCTCTCTCTCCCTACCTCTACCTCTACCTCTCTCTCTCTACCTCTCTCTCCACCTCCCTCTACCTCTCACTCTACCCTTCTCTACCCCTCTCTACCCCTCGCTACCTCTCTCTACCTCTCTCTCTACCTCTCTCTCTTCCTCTCTCTCTCTCTACCTCTTTATCTCTTTACCTCTCTCACCCTCTCTACCTCTCCCACTCTCTACCTCTACCTCTCTCTCTACCGCTCTCCCTCTACCTCTCCCTCTCCCTCTTTCTCTACCTCTCCCTCTATCTCTATACCTCTCTCTCTCCCATTACACCTCTACCTCTCTCTCTCTCTCCCTACCTCTACCTCCTTCTACCTCTTTACCTCTCTCTCTCTACCTCTCTCTCTACTTCTCTCTACCCCTGTCTCTCTACCTCTCTACACCTCTCTCTCTCTACCTCTCTACACCTGTCTACCTCTCAACCAGTTGAATTCCGGGAAGCCCAAACCATCAGTATTTAAAATCTGTGCATGAAGCGTGGGTAGGATGAGCCGTGCAGCTCAGAAAGGGATGTTCTTTTTACATCATTTGTATTTAATAGATTTAGGAAGCAGGAGAGCAGTCTCACAGTTGAGATATGGGTTAACATACACTGGTGACAGCTTTTGAATTGGCTTTAAAACCATTCAAAGATGGCTGCAGCATCTACGTGGGATGTGGTGGACTAAGTGGCAGCCATATCCATATAGCACTGCTTGTCATTTAAAAAAAAACAGCATTGACATAGCCAATAGGTCTCCCCTTTGGGACCTTATAAGTGTTTAGTTATCCAGAACAATATCCTTGGTGCAACAACTTCAAGTGTTGCATGGCTAAACACTTATAAGGTCCCAAAGGCGAGACCCATTGGCTATGCCAATGCTTGTTTGTTTTTTCCTCTGTTTCATTGTGGTTGCCAGGTAATCTGCAGTGAAGCCTCACATGATTTTTCTCCCACTCCATGGGTTTCTTTGTTTATTTAAGCTCTTTGTCTTATTAGATTTTTTTATTTGTTTATTTAATACTTGTGCTCAATCATGTCGGAGGATGGTGATGAAGTAAAAATGTTGCCCCCCCCTGGAAAAATTTCTGCGGACGCCCATGCCCAGGCAGGAAAGAAGGTTGTTGAAATGTACAAAATACATCAAATATTCACTTCTATTTAGGCAACAATTGCTTGATGCAGACTGGGGGCGTGATGTTGTTTGGCTGCTGCACATTTCTTATTCTTGTTAAAGTAGTTTCCTGAGGTTACTAGAGCTATTCTTCCAGAGTCATCGAATTGAATCTAATGTCTTCACGGAGTACCCGGAAAACACCTTACCTGGAACTACCTGTCCAAGGTAGTTCCAGGTAAGTGGAAATGAGGAAACGTGGTCTATGTAGGTGGTTGGACTTTTGCTTCAGGTATGATGCAATAAAACGTAAAAATATATTTGTGTTCACTTTGCTGTCTCTAACAAGTCGTTCTAGGTGACAGCAATGTTTCCTCACAGTGTTTCTGAGTGGAACAGTTTTGTGAGTGTGGAGAACATTGTGATATGTTTGGCAACATCTCCCTAAGTACAAGGGATGTGGCAGTCAATGGGAAGGAATTCTCTATCCATACCAGGCATAGTGTCACTGGTGATTCCAAGACTATCGATGACACTTATTGACTACCACAAGACCAAAGTAAGGCCCCATGCAATGTGCTAAAATTGGTCAGACATCCCAGATGTGGATTACAAAGTAATATTGGTCAATATATGATAATTTTCTTTCAAGAATTTGATGTGGTGCGTTATTATGTTGGAAAGCTTTACCCTATCCGGAATTTCTGCAGTTCACTTTGAGAGGTCAAAGGCAGGAAGTCGTATTTATTATAGACATGAATGGAGTGGTGCACTACCGAAGTTCAGTAATGTTCAATAAGGAAGCAAGATCAGTTTCTTCATTAAGATCATCCTTTATTTAAGTTCATCAAAAGTTGTGCAAACACGGAACATCAGCCATCGCGTTTCGTTCAAGAGGTGAACTTCAGCAGGGCAAAAATATGAGGTGAAATGTCACAATCACGGTGGAGAAAAAGGTCCTTATGGGAAGAAGCACAGACTTTACATTGGGGAAGTGAAGCTCCATTAATTCTATTTATGTAATTCTGGACCAGTCAGATAGAGTATTACGCTATTGTGTGAAACCGGTACAGAGAGTGACCGCTTGCCCTAAAGTATAACTACATAATTATATATGATTGTATTGAAATAATGAGTTGAAATAATCTATAGTATAATATTAGCTGTACATAAACATCAGGAGAAAGAGTGGCGAAATAAGTTCATTTGCTTTTGTTAAACTTCCATTGACAACCTTTTCAGAAGGAAACTAAAGATGGTTGAAAAGGTATTGTTATCTCACTTCTCAGCAACAACATTTTAGTAATACCTACTCCGGTCAAGACTTACTATCATGAAAGGAGTTGGGGGTAAAGAAGGATATCGAATTACCACACCTCAATGAGCAATATGATGACCGAATGATCCCTAGCACCTGTTAATCTCAGGACACTTTCTCTTTCCCTGGGCAGACCATGCCCTCATTGTTTACTGATTTGATTTGGAAGCAAGGACCCTGAAACAGGCAGGAAACATACAGAACTCAAAAGCAGGAAAAAAATGCTGACCTGTCAACGGTAATGGAAACCTTTTGGCAATAGGACAGTAAACCCTCGGCTAAGTTGAGGAATGGGTTAACCTCTATAACATCATTCTGAAAGGAATTTGTGGCCATCTGACCAACTCTCAACTCAGGTGGCCAATCCAGCTGCAGGCCAAGTTTAGGGGCCTCTTTTCTTGTAAAGATCTTGGAGAAGGTGGTAAGCAAGTAGCCTATGTTGTATCTAGATGACTATGATGTCCTGGCTGATTTTGAATCTGGGCTTAGACCTGGCCGTAGCAATGACATGACCCTGCTGTACATGCCTCATTGATATTGCAGATGAGTGGTAGGCGACCCTTAGTGGTTTTAGACCTCTTGTGCCACGTTTCAGTCTATCGATCATAGGAGCTGACTGCATCAGATACGTTTGATAAAAGGGGTGTTACAGTCATCTCTTGAGTGCTTTCATTCCTTCTAGTCTGGGAGAGCCTTTCAGTTGTGAAGGATGGGTCTTGGCACTAGTGTACCAAAGGGTTCCCCAAATCCACAGTACTATTCAATGTCTATGAGAAATCGATGCATGTTTTACTGGAAGCATTGGTGTTTATTTTTTTTATATCTATGAGGACGACACAGCAGGCACATCTCTTGACCTGCAATATAAATTCTTTGCTGTTGAATTTTGTAAGAAAGATTTATAAATGAATGCAAAAGAGTTGGCTCACACTGAGTTACTTCTTGCTGGGTCTAGAACTTTGGTAAAAGAAAACTGGCTGAGACTCATAGGGAGCGGAAACTAGGTGGTGCAGAAAAATTGCATTTCATATAAAGAGATACATACAGTCATAAACCAATAAAACAGCAGTTCAGTAAAGCAAATTAAAAAGAAGTTAAAAGACTAGGAAGACAACTCGTAGACCAGTAGTATACAGTGGAGAATACTCAGCCCGAAATATTGGTAGCCGTTTCTTCTTATTTCCGAGGCCGGCTGTAAAAACAAAGTTCATAATATTGCACCAGTATCCTTCAGGTTAGTTAAATTACATAAAACAAGCATCTTTAGCTGTCATCAAACTTCATCTTTTAAGTAGATTTTCTAAATATTTTACACATAGAACAATGCATAAGGTACATACTAATAAACATGAATTGTATCTTTACTAAGTCGTAATTACAGAGACTTCTTTACGGAAACAGTTGGTCCCTTGTTCACCCTTATGTTAGTACCTGTGGCCTGAATTTGACGTCCAAGGAACAGCTATGCAAATCTGTTACATTTTTTAGGTAGGTAGGTTCCATTCAATTTTAATTGTAATTATATAGATAGTTGTCCAACCATGTGCCCTCGTCAGCATCAGTCATTATATGGTTGAACTTTTGCTCCCAGTATTTCTATCTAAAGCAAGATCAGTTTCATTCTAACATTCCTTTTTAATGCACTAATGTCTGCCTCCGAATTCAGATACTTCAATGGCGCCCCTTGGCCTATAGGGAGAACGACTGCAGAAGCTACTTCCAACCACATGTTTCTTGCTGATGGTCCATTAGTGTGAACCCACAACTCGCTCCCATGTTAGGCTGATGCAGTTCCTTTGGCCTCAAATCCCATTTTCAAAAACACAATACTATAGATTGTGTTTAAAATATTTAGTGACATTGGCAACATACACAAAGAGCCATGGACGTTTGGCCAATTCGCAGCAACCTGTACAAGGGTCCTGCACACCTTCAGGCTAGGTAATCCCACGTGTTACCTGTTCATGGAAGCCCCCTTTCACCCAGGCATTCCTGGTAGACTGGGTGTCTTTCCCAAAATAATAGCATTTGTTTTCAGCTCGTTCATAGCAGTCCTTTGGCTTTGGCAGAGTAACAATTGGAAAAATCACTCCCGGAGCTTATGTTCTGCCAACTCAGTGAGAGTAAACAAAACAGCACCATTGGCAAACAACATCTTCAGTGGTAGAGCTTTTTTCACTTTATGGTAATCCAATTTTAAGTGTAACAAAAAGCGCAATGAAAAGACATCCTAGTCACTGTGGCTAACAATAGTGGCACCCTTGTCGGACTTATAAGTTATAATGTTTTTGTGCTCAGGATTGTTGTGTGTGCCCTTGTTTGTTGAATTGAGAACTTACTGTATTCAACAGTTTTATGAAGTGTATCACATTGTGTGACATTCCTTGCTTTTTACAGCGCATGCCTAAGTTTTCGCCAATTTACTGAATGAAATGTTAAAAATGGATTGCCTTCTTAACGAGGTATAGTTTGCAATTGTCACAAATACTGAAACATTGGTTTCCAGTGCCCAACACTTTTACGGAAGCCTGCTTGGCAACTTGAGGTTATGCAATCCGCATTCAAGCAAATTGAGCGGAAGCATGTAAAAAAGGCATACTAGTTGAATTCAACTGGACATAGATCAGTAGAATTTCTTGGTAGAGGAGCAAGATCATGATGATTTTCCTCATGACAGGAAGGTGTCCAATTCTAACAAAAACATAGAGAAATTCCATAAAATAGGAATCAATAAATATGCCAGTTGTTACACAGTCTGGATGGTGACCTTCATAGCATTTTTGTATCTTTAGTTTCTATTTCAGGGGGAACTCGGCCAATAGTCTATATGGTCAACTGCACTCTTATTTCTTCACTATCTCCATTGATAAAGAAGTTGCAGATGCCTCTCACTCACTCACTCACTTTCAATCTTTATTTCGGCATGAATACCATAAAAGAACAAATACATCAATACAATAAAACATTACATTTAAAAAATGCACAACGTGCTATATAAATACATTCAATTTTCATGTCGATTTTAAGATTACATGCAGTTAAGTCAAGGTATTTAAAACATACATAATACTTGGTGAGAACACGTATGGGCAACAGGAATAGAATTTCATTAATTAACCCTCAATTAGTACTAAGCAGCACTTTTGACATAACCACATTTTACAGTTTATAGCCCATCTTTCTTCTTAAGAAAAAGATACTGTGCAAAAATCTGCTTACGCTAAATACAATAGGTTGACTGGTATTAGACAAAAGAATCCTTAAAGCCTGGGAACACGATCTTACACCTAATGTTAAACATATAGGTTTAATCCATCTTTTTCTAGCCTGGACATATGCTGGGCAGAAGAAGAGGATATGTGATTCGTTTTCTTTTTGGTTACATCCACATATGGTACACAGTTCATCTTCTACATAATTCTCCGAGTTTACACCACCAGACCAACGGACTAGTGTTGAACCAATCTGAAGATTTCCGTATCTGAATTTCATGAATAGGGTCTTTGCTAAGGGTGGTTCTATTTCATCAAGGAAGGTCTCGAAGAATGGATCATCTTTAAAGGTAAGAAACCTTGTTACGAGTGACCCATTAGAAGAAGAGTTTTTGATCATTTCCATAATGTACGACCAAAAGCACTTTTTTACCATGGTTTTTGATTGGGACGAAAGTGAATCAGGATGTTCCCAGTAATGCGACAGACCTAGTAGGGTAAGCCAGAATTTAATATGTTTAAACCAGGGTATCACCTTAAAGATATCAAGCTCCATAATTTCTATTAACCCATCCTTATATACTTTCAGCTCAGGTACACGCCACAACCTAATCCATAACAATAAAGGACGTAGAATGATATGATGGTCCGTTCTACGAAAATTTAGGTCGAGCTGGAGTGGGACCAGCGGAGTACTTCTAGGGACTCTGACCAAACTTCGCAAGAAGTTATTGTCCAAGACCCTAAAGGTATCTTTAGACCCTGGGCCCCAAATTTCCGAGCCGTATAGCACTGCAGATTGGACCTTAAATTTAAAAAGTTCAACTGCCGGAGACACGGCCTTGCTTGTACTTTGGCCCTGCTCCCTAAGGATGGGTTTTGCGTTCTGGTTAAACATCATCTTGCATTTTTCCAATTGGGCTTTCCAAGTAAATTTGGAGTCCAAAGTTACGCCTAAATATCCAAAGTGTGGAACTGATTCCAATTTTAGTCCATTCAAAGTTAGGCAACCCTTATCAGTTTTAGTTGGATTTAAGACCATACATTTCGTCTTTTTCCCATTTATCTCCAATCCTTTCTTGATGCAATAATCATTAAAGGAATTTAAAAGAGCTTGGAGACCTTTTTTTGTCTGGGAGATCAAAATAGTATCGTCCGCAAACAATAGGGAAGTAACTTTTTCGCCATTCAACTTAGGAGAGTCATTTTTACATCCCTCCAAGTGTGTAGGGATGTCATTCATGAAAAGCGAGAACAAAGTGGGGGCCAGTACACACCCCTGGCGCACACCACGTTCAATTGGGATTTTTGGAGTTAATTCGCCTTTAGGGCCCCATCGTACTCTGGCGAAATTGCCTCTATGGAGTTCTTTTATTTGTGCTATCAGGGTGGGTGGCATCCCTACTAAGCTTAATGTTTCCCACAGTAGATTACGTGGGACTAAATCGAACGCCGCCCTTAAGTCGACAAACGCGACATATAGTTGTCCCTTTTTGATCTTAATATACTTCCAATAAAGGCAACAAAAGCGAAAGATTTGATCAATGGTACTAACTTTGGATCTGAATCCCGCTTGATATCTAGACAAAATTGCCTTTTCCTCCAACCAATCATTAACTCGAAATAGGATATGTCTTGAATAGATTTTTTGTAAAATATCCATAAGGCTTATTGGGCGATAGTTTGAGGGATCCATCCTGTCACCTTCCTTATATATTAAGACTATTTCAGCCCCCTTCCAACTCTCTGGGAAGTCTAGACTCCGGGATAGCTCGTTACACAGATGGTTAATGTATGGAGCCCAAATTTTTACTTCATGCTTGTATAAGTCTCCCGGAATCTGGTCTAACCCAGGGGCTTTGCCAGACTTGATCTGGGTTATTGCCAATTCTGTCTCACCTAAGGTAAAATCCAGGGTATCCCCCGGAATAGCCTTGCTTAGAGTTCTATCTAAAATGGGTGCCTCATATTCCTTATAAAGGTTAGAAAAGTGGTTTACCCATGTCTGTTCGTCTAGGTAGACGTCCTTGACCACTCTGCCTTGATGGTTTCCATTCGCTATCAGCCTCCAGAAGGCTATGTTATCTCTAGTTTTTGCTGCATGCAGGAGATCTGCCCATTTTGCTTCCTCCCATGCCATTTTGCATATCTTTTGGACCAGTTTATAATTATTCCTGGCTAACAAAATGTCTAAGCGATCCTTTGATTTTATCGCGATTAAAAGTGCCCTCTTGGACTCCCTGCAGTCCTTGTTATACCAGGGTTTACTATGGGGCAAGTTTTGTGTTTTCTGCTGCCCTTTCTTGGGCATCTTAGTGACTAGGGGTTTTAAGGCATCAAAAAAATTTTGATGTAATTTCATAAAAAGACCACCACTCCCCTCCTTTAGGGTGTTATTTGAATATCCTCCAAAGATGCTAGCAAAAAGCTTATAGATTTCTACAATAATTTCACCATTATCCAATATTAGTGGCCATTTGAGGGAGCGTCTATTATTACTAATATGTATCTCATTTTGGTCACAGTTGGTTACTTCTCCAGTCAAAGGAAAAACTGAATCCCCTAATAGGTAGTCCTTGATCTGGAGAGCTAGAGGGAAATGGTCGCTTTCTAATCTTTCTATTACCTCCATGTCAAGAAGGAATTCCCAAGATGGCACTGAGGCAATAATGAAATCTATGTTGCTTTTATAGTTCCCTCTGTAGAAGGTAGGCTTTTTCTTAGCATCTGAAGGTAATCGCCCATTGCACGCTCTAGTGCAATGTTCCGCACATAGCCTGTTCATTTGGAGGGCCTGGGGGCAGCATTTAACTGTTTTAATGTTATCTAGAACAGGGATACCATTTGCCTCGTCTTCTTCTAAGAAGATGTCACTGAACCCCACAACGGGCTCAAAGTTACAATTAAAATCCCCTGCCATGATCACATAATTCTCTCTAGTGTCTAAGTTACCCAGTAGGAGATCTAGATGGGTTAGTAAGGGAGATTCCTTTGAAATAGGTGTTGGTCTGTTGTAGACGTTCACCAAATAAAGTTTTTTCCCTCTGGAAGCATTAATTTCCAAGATCAATATATCAGGGGAATTGGTGTCCACAACTTCTATATTCACTTTTAGATTAACCTTTACCCAAATCAACAACCCTCCCGAGGGTCTTCCACTTCTGGACGGGATCGCGCTGATACCATAGGATTTATAGCCTAGCCTGTGAGTAATTTCAACTGACCAGGTCTCTTGCATCATACAGAAGTCGAAGGTATCGATAAAGCTTGACCATTCCGGGTCCCTTAGGTTTTTTGAAACCCCAGCTATGTTCCAGGAAACCAATTTAATAGTTTGCCATGGTTCCTGAATTGTTTGCGTCAATACATCTCCCACCACCTCAGGCACTATGATATGGCATTCTTGGCTAGTTACATCAGATTCTGAGAACAAATCATTTTGTGGTACAGCGCTTCCCCTTTTTGTTAGGCTGTCCCCTATTGTAGGGACCAACACAGGTAATACGATTGCATCCTCAGAAAAAATAGTTTCAATAGTGGTAACATCAGCTCTTTGGAAACAGGGTTCACTCCCTATTCCCCCCCCCCCAACAATTTAACATCCAACAATTCATTTCCATCCAACCCCTTAGACTGTTGGCATCAATCACAGTCGTCTAGACCGCTGAAAATGTCAAACCTGTTAATGGTTTCTAAAGGGGTAAAGGGCTTTAGGTGGTCCATTCTTCTGTTGGGGTTATTTTGCCTATGCGGGACATAGTTCCAACCAAAAGCTCCAGGTGCAGATGGAGGATTTGGGGGATAAAAGGGCTCCATGGGATTAGGTCTAGTAAGTGGTTGCATCATTTGTTGTGTATTACCAGCCCTCTTCATAGCTGATGGATAAGTGCAGGATGTAATTTGGGATGTTACATGAGAGGCTAGTTGTTGCTGGGAGGGAAAAACCACAGACCTAGGGTAGAAATATGTCAATGGTCTGGGTATTATGCAATTGTTTGTAATTCCCGGGGGCCAATTCAGTACAAATTGTACTGCATTGGGATCCCTGAAATTTACAACCACCACATCTCCCTCAATATTTTTCGATCGGCTTCCCAACCATTGGAGGCGGCGGACATGGACAATTTCTCCATTTATATGAGGTGCTATAGGCCTATATAGACCTAGCCAGTGCATGATCTTATTTTTAAGTTGTGCGAATCCCTCCCTTTTATTATTTGGTAACACCGGAACCCCCGTTAGAACTACCACAAAGGGCACTGCCTCTGGTGGTAATTCTGGGTTTGGGATCGGTTTGGGCCTTCCCCATCCTGGCTTTTGTCCCCTTGCTTCCATCCGTTGATTTTCATTTGGAATGCTAGCTACTTCATTAGATGGATTAGTTGTGACAGTAGCTGGCTTAGAAGCAGATTTATTTTGTGGATTTTTTGGCGGTGGGATTAATTGAACAGTTGTTGTGATGTTCCCTTTAGGCACCAAATTAGGGGGGTTCACCAACGGTGTAAGACTAGCTGATGGAACTGGGGCAACTGTGCTGGGCTTGGTCACGCTAGATGTTTTGTGCGTTATTATGTTTGGTGTTTTTACAACCAATTCGCCCTTATTTCCCAGTGCACGTTCAAGTGAGCTTATTCTAGATTCTACTTCAAACAACCTCTCCAAGATCGATGCAGAGTAGGTTTTAATTAAGTTTTCTATAGAATGTAGAGTAGCAGAATCGCAGGCTATAATAGGCGCCTTAGACTGCACAGAGACTTCCATGATGTCCTCCGTGTCTATGGCTACAGCAGTAGATGGCGGAGAAGCAATGGTGGTAGGCCCTTCATTGTCAACAGGTGTAATAACAGTGCTGACTGTAGGACCTTTGGCCTTTTTCCCAAAATCTGAGTGACTTAATTTTGATTGCACTTGAACCCCCCCTTTTCGTCGTTTTTTACATGGAGGTGGCCCATGTACCCTTGAAACTAACGAGGGTTTCTTAGCTCTACTACGCACCACTTTTGATGATATAGGAGTGGGCGATCTTAGGGCATTAGGCGTACTCGTATGTGTAATGCCCTCAAGACCAATCGTATCCAGTTTGGGAGAGTTAGTTATACAGGGGGTACTAACTACTGGAACCACGTGTTGGCTGTCCAGTGTGTGGACTATGACATCAGCTAGCTGGGAATTTGCGCTAATATTCACGGGAGGTATGGATAATGGCGACAAGTGCCGATTTTTTAAACTTTCCACTGAGCGGCGGCGCTCTGCATGACGCTCTGCCAAGACAATTTCCAGAGGCATGTCTGGGGAAGCTTTGGAAAAATAATCATCAAGAGTTTTGTTTAACAAGGATCCCTGTTTTTCAGACATGTCAGCCACAAATATTGAATCACTACGTGGTTTTCCAAGGGCACGAGGACACAACAATTTAAAAGCAAAGTGTCACAGAATAAATACCAGGATTATATGTCCAGTCCGGTCTCCTCGGTTCTCGGAGGGTCTCAGAGGGTCCGCCCTTAGTCCGGGCTTTGTCCCGGGTGATGTCCCGCACACGCGTCCCGCTAACGCGTAATTTGACCGGAGCTTATGCTGACTGGTAATAGAGGGGGCGGAGTCACGGGAAGAGGCGGCAGGTGTGCTCGATGTCACACGCACAGCCTGCTGGGCCTCGCAGTCCCGTCCCCCTGCGCAGCAGCTCTCCCACACGGATGAAAGTGCCCAACGGGGCTCCAGGCGCTGATCACAATGCCCAACGGGGCTCCAGGCGGTGATAACAATGCCCTACAGGGCTCCTTGCAGCAAACAGGCAAACAGGACAAAGTATCCTCTACGAGCGGCTCCCGCGAAGCGGGGGCCGCGAGGAGTTTTCAATGGTCAGCAGGGGGCGGAGTCACGGGAAGAGGCGGCAGGTGTGCTCGATGTCACACGCACAGCCTGCTGGGCCTCGCAGTCCCGTCCCCCTGCGCAGCAGCTCTCCCACACGGATGAAAGTGCCCAACGGGGCTCCAGGCGCTGATCACAATGCCCAACGGGGCTCCAGGCGGTGATAACAATGCCCTACAGGGCTCCTTGCAGCAAACAGGCAAACAGGACAAAGTATCCTCTACGAGCGGCTCCCGCGAAGCGGGGGCCGCGAGGAGTTTTCAATGGTCAGCAGGGGGCGGAGTCACGGGAAGAGGCGGCAGGTGTGCTCGATGTCACACGCACAGCCTGCTGGGCCTCGCAGTCCCGTCCCCCTGCGCAGCAGCTCTCCCACACGGATGAAAGTGCCCAACGGGGCTCCAGGCGCTGATCACAATGCCCAACGGGGCTCCAGGCGGTGATAACAATGCCCTACAGGGCTCCTTGCAGCAAACAGGCAAACAGGACAAAGTATCCTCTACGAGCGGCACCCCTCTCGTCCCCTTCGATCCACATATCTAGTGAGGCATCCTGATAGTAAGTGTTCCCTGCTACAGTCTCCCAATATCTTTTTGGAACCATTGGACCTTCCTGCATTAAATAGGTTATCCAACATTTTTCCACATGTGCCTTTTTCTTTCCTTTAATCAAAGACCTGTAGTGTTTCTTTACTGTTTTCAAGTATTCAACATCAGCTTCAGTGTATTGCCCTATCTCCTTTATTTCCCTTTAGATGCCATACGTGTTATCCAATTAATGGTTTTTTGGATTTCTCTTGTGTCCTACCTTATTACTCATGCTTAAACATGATTGCAATCAGAAGGCCAATAATCTGTGCAATTTGCAAACTTCATGGCAAGTAATTGCATTAGTATGTAGTCAGTGAACATATAATTCATTATGGTAGGACTTATTACATCTTTAACCACTTTAGACCACACAAATCTATCTCTGTTGTTAACTGTTTACATTTCAATAGCCATTACTCCTCACCACAAATCCGCCTTGAGGAAGGTACTGGCTGATTGTCACTGTCCGGCCACCAATGAATAACCAGGTCTTTGATCAAATACCAAGCCTCTATATCAACCAGAGATCAATTAGACTACTTTTGCCATTACAGTGAAGTGCAGGATGGGTATCAGCTTCAGATGTGTTGTTTGTTAATGTCCCAGGTGCCGGGCCGTGATTTGAGCTTGCGGTCCAGGCAGAGGTGCTGGTAAGGCTTTAGCGGAACAAAGAATATGGCGGGGACCATTGAAGATCAAACAGCAAGCTTTTAGAGCAACAGAAAAGGTCACTAAGACTGGAGACAGAAGGGATTCTGGACAATTGTGGCAATACAACATGAAGGGCGACCCGTCAAAAGCCCACGGTGAGAGAGGGGGCTCTGGACCCAGCCCGCAAAATACCTGGTGGGCCTGTCCTCTGGAGCTGTTTCATCACTGACATAAGCAGGTCTCCTAAAGTGCCTTGGTGTGTGCCGAGATCTGTAGCAGGAGATGGCCCTGGAGAGAGGCGGCCCTTGATGACATTATGACCCTGGCTTTCGCAGCTTTATGATGGTGTTGAGAAAGTGCTGGAGAAAATGGCCAGGAAAGGCCAGAAGAAGACAAGAACGGCCATTTCAATTTAAAATGTAAACAAGAATGAGATATAAACCTGGAAGGCAGTGTATCTGCCACAGCTTTGGCCGGGGGACAGCTACTTCTATTAATCATTTGCCTCCCTCTTTAGGCAATGCAGTTACATTTGGGTCGCCCCCCTCTCCCCACCGGTCCCCCAATTCGTCCTGGATGTCCAGAATCTGATGCAGAATATCGCTAATAGCCATGGCTATATTCGAGTCAGAGCAAATTAAAACTCGGCTGTTCTTCTGGTCGAGGAGCTCTGGTGGGGCAGATGTCAGTCAGATTTTTTTATGCAGCCGACCTACCATCCTTTTCGACACTATTGGTATAAACACAGCAGCTGAATGCTTCCTTTACCCTTCTCCTTGAGATAGATGCGCTGTATGCTTTTACTTGTGGTCGGAGTTGTTATCTGCCCTCTTTAGCCGTCAGTTACCCGAGTCATTAGACATCACACAGCCCTCTTCACACTCCTCCACTTGGATACTTTAAGCACTATAACTGTTCCTAAATGATATTGCTAGGACTCTCATGTTTTTTTCAACCCCTATCATAGTGCCTACCTAGCAGTGAACTTCAGTTTAATGGAGGAGGCCAGTTGGATTCTAATTTACGAGTGTTGACATTACACTGGCGAATGGGCAGTTCTAACTTCATTTGAAGTACTCCACTGGTGGGAGACACCTTGACACATTTTATGTTTTCACAATTACTTAGATTTCCCCACTCTGTTTTGGGTCATGCTTGCTGCATTAGGCATGTATACCAAACCAGCACTCTCCTTGTTAGTCAGGGGCCCTCAGATGGCACAGGATTTGACGGTGTACACTTGGGATTCACATTGGCTACCATGTCCAAGTCTTTGGCCACCCGCTCGTATTCCTCTTCCTCTCCTAGCCTTTCGAATAAATTAAAGCTTCGGACACCAATACTAGTTTTCTTAGGGAACATGCCACAGGCTTTATTCTCTTGATGAAATGCTTTTACACAGGTGAAGCACTATTTCATCCATTACATCTGACATCCCAATCCATTTGTTTGGGCAATGACAAAATGGTGTGATTTTGGGAAGGCAGTCTCTGTTCGTTGTCATGTTATCACTTATATCCCGTCAGGGCCAGCTGTCTGCGTGGGGGGCTTTTCAAAATGGATGAATATTTCAGACCAGATATGGGCTAATGATGTCTGTCAGACCTCCTTTCTCTTCCCTGTGTAGGGAAGCACTCCCCCATTTCGTCCTTTTGCAGACCTCTTTGCGCCATTTTTCAAATAGGGTGGAGGGGTGTCTCCAGTGCCAGCTCTAGAAGTTATTTTTAGAAGGGCACAGACGGGGCAACAGATAAAAGTGGTGGGGCCACCTACCATGATTAATCAATGGCAGTCGTAAAGATTATGCACACTTTTATACATACACACAATCAAGCACTCACCAATATATTTAATGCAAAGTATACAGCGCTCCAGGAATGTAGTTACTCTAAATTTTATTTAAATATAATTAGTTTACATTTATATATTCTCCTACATATGCCTATTACAGTGCTCGTAGGGAGATGTAGATAATCAGAAAATAAATTAAGAAAGCACGCAAAAAGAAAAAAACAGACACAATACCATGAAAGTATATGTAAAAAAGTTTTTAACCTCAAGAAATGTCCATCCAAATGTTCCAAAACTTGATTGTTAATCAGGGTGTGATTCCTGCTACACAGCCTATTGTATATGGTCATTTCAAGATCCGTTCAGGTGCTGTGATTAGTATGCACTCATATTCATCTTTACACCTAAGAGTGATGGTATCAAATATAGAATGCTCCCGATTGTAATCACTGTCCTAATCATACCCACCTGAGTGGCATATTTAATATAATATTCCTTCATAGGCAGTGGGGTAAATCTTTTGTTTGTTTCAACTATCAATACATTATTTTATCCACGTCCATGTTCTCATCTTAAAGGTACTCAGTCATGTCTTCTCACATGGAATTCATTATTCTGTTGGTAACCCTCACCCCTCCTCAACATAGCTAACTAAATGTGTACTTACAACTCTTCATCGTTTTTCAATCCATAGGTCTGACTAGTTCTCAAACGTGTATTGCATTCACCCAAACCACCCTTAAAATTTTTCATCTGAATGTCAGATCTCTGACATGTCACCATCAAGAAGTATTTTCGTTGATCACAGATGACAATCCGGATATCTTTTTCTTTACTGAAACCTGGCTGCATGATCAATCTATGGCGGTTATGAACTTAGCCCTCCCTGCGGGCTACACCATGCACTCTCACCACCGTAACGCTAGAGGCGGAGGTATCGCAGTTGCGGTAAAATCTTGTTATCCTTGCGCCTGGAAACCTACCACCATAGCAGGGTGTGAGAGCGCGCATTTTAACATCACTGTGAATCCCCACTTTACTTTTTCGGGATTACTAATCTATAGGCCTCCCGGTCCTGAGGGTGCCTTCCGTCACAGCCTTCCGGAGGTAGTCTCCTCACTAGTTATGAAAACTGTTAATTTTACGATCATTGGCGACCTCAATCTGCACATGGAAGCTCCACTCTCCAATTCGGTCCATTGCTTGTTGGCGGATCTTGAAGCATTTCAACTAAGCCAACTGGTACAATCACCGACTCATATAGGTGGACACTTGTTAGATCCTTTCCTGACGAATCTCGCCACCAATATCTCAGTGCTCTAACCTAGACCTATGGCCTGGACCGATCACTATCTGATCGAAACTCACATTATCACTTTTACTCCTCCCCCTAGAAATAATACTCCTGACATTTTCAAACGCCCTTGGAGAAATGTAAATCTTGAGCATTTTCACCAGCTTTTGATGAAACACCATCCCCAACCCCCTACTAAAGTTTCCCTCGGCTATGACAGTTTTTGTGAGTGGTTAAATCACTCATTAGATATTCTTATACCGGCCAGGTGGAGTAAGACCAGATCAAGTCCCTCTAGTCCTTGGTACGACGAATCCCTCAAAAAACTTAAATCTTCCTGCAAAAAAGCGGAACGTGCATGGCGCAAAAATTATGATGCTGACCTTAAGTCGGCCTATAGGGCCTGCACCAGAGTCTACCATCGGGCCATATGTTCAGCTAGGGCTGCCTTCTATTCTCTGGAGATTAAGAAAAGCACCAATCCCACCAAGGTTATCTTCAGGGTTTGCAATGACCTCACAAGTAAAAAGACCAATACCACTACTCCTGAAGCCTCGCTGGCTCACTGTGAGGATCTGGCCTCGTTTTTTGTTGAAAAGGTGGAGGCCATTTACAGGTCATTCTCTCAGTCCCCCATCAGGGAGAATATTATTGCATCTACGGTCTCTAAACCACTGCTAATCATCCCCAGTCCTACTGGAGGAGTTCAAAGCTTTGACGACAAAAGTCAAATCCGGCTCCCCGGATGATCCTATGAGACCCATTCAATTCCGGGAACTCGCCCAGTGTTGTTACCCTGCTATGCATAGTTTGATTGATCTGTCCTATAATACCGGCAGTGTTCCCATGGCATGGAAGCAGGGGACTGTCATTCCTATCCTCAAAAAGCCTGCCCTTGACCCTACCAAATCTGAACACTATCGGCCTATTTCCCTTCTTCCCTGGCTAGCTAAATTAGCAGAATCACATGCTAATCATATTTTATCTTCTCATCTGCAGGAAGCTAATATTCTGGACAATTCCCAGAATGGGTTCCGTGCGGGCCACAGCACCGAGACTGCGCTCTTGGTCGTGGTGGAACATATCAGGAAGATGTTGGACCAGGGTCAGACGGCGGCACTGATCCTATTGGATCTTAGTGCCGCCTTTGATACGGTTTCCCACCAGATCCTTCTGCACCGTCTCATGGAGGCTGGAGTTGGAGAGATAGCACTTGAGAGGTTCCGATCCTTTCTCACGGATCGAACCTTCAAAGTATCCACACCTCCTTTTGTCTCGGCCCCTCGCCCCATTCATCAGGGTGTCCCGCAGGGATCGGCCCTCAGCCCTACCCTTTTCAATTTGTATGTTCAGCCGCTGGCGGAGGTAGCCCATAGTTTTGGTCTCACCATGGTGTCATACGCCGATGACACGCAGCTGGCGGTGGCACTTAATGGTGATTCCAATATGGATACCCCTACCTTTCAGTCAGCTCTTAAAGCTGTGGCAGGCTGGATGGCGAATAACCGACTCCAATTTAATGCCTCTAAGACCGAGGTTATTATTTTTGGCAGAGAAAGTGGGCTCTGGGGAGATCAATGGTGGCCATCTGAATTGGGCCCTGTTCCCACCCCTGTTGCCGAAGTCAGAAATCTTGGGGTGTGGCTCGACGACAAACTCTCTTTCACCTCAAACACTAAATGTGTAGCTGGTACATGTTTTGGTGCCCTGCAGTGCCTCCGACCCATTTTCAAGTTTTTTGATGCGGATACCAGACAGATCATAGTCCAAGCTCTGGTTCTTACCAGATTGGACTATGCCAGCTCTCTGTTTTTGGGTGTGAATCAGGCAGAATTAGCTCGCCTTCAGAGGGTGCAAAATGCGGCGGCCAGGATGCTGGTCGGCCTCCCGAAGTTTGTCTCTGCCCGTCGTACTATCCAAGACCTCCACTGGTTGCCTGTGGGGCAAAGAATTAAGTTTAAAGCTCTTTGCTTAACTTTTAAAATTCTTAAGTCTGCCTCCCCTCCTATCCTTTCGCAGACAATCCATCACTACGTCTCTTCCAGAGCCCTTCGATCCTCAGGCTTAAATCTTGCCATCGTGCCACGCTTTAAAAGAGCTAGAATGGGTGGACGTTCTTTCTCAGTGTTGGCGGCAGCTCTCTGGAATTCTTTGCCTGCTCCTCTCCGCTCCATCCCCGATCTGCTCCCTTTTAGGAAGGCACTAAAAACCTTCTTATTTTCCACAGTTTAGTTTCACTCGTTCTTGGTTTATTTCTGTTGTGTTGTGTTTTACCATCTCCTAAAGCGCCGGGACGCCACTTGGCTGCGGCATCTGTGCGCTATACAAAATAAAATAACATAACATAACATAACATTCCAGTTGTAGCATTCATATCCGATGTCCTCCTCTTTCATCCTTGAGCCCCATGTCTGTTGCATAATATCGTTTCCCAACTTCCTTGATGCTGATTCATATGAAGTTTGGCCATTGCATATGTAGGATCTTTATTTTTACTGAACAGATGGTGCTTCCAAAATATTTAAGACTACTTTTACATTCCAAAGCATTAATCACGTTCTGTGATTCTCAGGTAATCTTCATGTTGATCTTGATTGATTTACCTCCCCATCTTGAAATTCTTTTACACGTTTTTCCAATTTTACAGGCCTTACACGATTTGCATTTAGTGAAGCGAGCTTGTAATTCTTCCAACCAATTTTATTCTATTGTGGCAATGAAATGGCTCTTAACAAGCTTGTCTTTAAGCTAAGAGTCCCCCATAAAAGTCATACTGTGTATATTGTTTGACTTTGGGGCAATATCCCGATACGTTTGTATAAGTTACCAATACATACTTTTGAAATATCTGCCTGATGACATTTGACTCTTTACTATAAGTTAGCATTAACCTTATTTGAATATCTTCTAAATTGAGCTTTTGGGTTCTGGTGGCAACCAAGGTCTCTAATCTTGCTCTCTACTTTTAGACCTTTGTAGTCCTCTTACAATATCATGTTTTCGGTACCCTCTTTTCAGCAATCAGTTCATTACTTCATCATTTTTCCATATCACATCCTCTTGCTTGGAACAGCTTCTCTTCATCCCTAAAAATTCACCATATGGAATGCTTAACAACTGTGGTTTTGGATGGAAGCTGTAGCCATGCAATACGCTATTCGTGGATTTTTCTTTTCCATATGATGTGGTTTCCAATTTTCCATTACTTATGTAGATTGTTATGTCTAAGACGTTTCCTTGTTCGCTGCTGGTTGAGCATGTAAACTTATACCTACTTCATTGTTATTGAGGGTTGCAAAATAACTGTTAAATTACGTTTCTTTTCCACTCCAAATAATGAACAAATCATCAATATATATGTTTCACAGTATTATGTTTTATAGAAATTGTTAATTTTCTTCACCCCAAGCTATTGTTTTCTCCCACCAGAATATATAAGTGGTTACTGAAGAGGAACTACACCAGACATAATAAAGACTGTTTGGTCGAAATGTTTTAGGTTTTTTCTTGCTCCTTGTATTTATATGTAAATCAAATTTTGAGTAACTACATTCCTGGAGTGATTTTACTTTGCATGCAAATATTGGATGGATGTTATATGAAGCTGGTTCTGTATATGATACTGCCGCTAGGTGGTAATACAGTGCACAGAGTTAAGGGGTTCCCCAAAGTGTACAGGGCTCAATGTAAAACCCAAAGTGCTTTATTAATGGTAGTGTGGGCGAGCAGCCTTAGGCCTAAAACAGAGGAGTGTAAGACATTTATTGCACAACAGTGAGCAAAAATGGACACGTGACTCAAGAAGGAGATCCATACCAATTTAAAAAAATGACACTTTATTTGTACTTTATTTTAAGACTAAGATCTTCATAATAAGGTAAGTATGTTTTGAATTAAAAATACTTTGCACTTTTAAAAATCGACAGAATATTTTCAGAGCAGTTACATTTTATCCTATGGGGAAAACAGTTTTGCGGTTAATCAGGTAAGCACGCCACTCACAGTTTCAGTCTTCGGGACCAAAGGTCAACAGTGGGCAAGGAGTAGGTAAGTACCAACACTGCATACCAGGCAGCACAGTGGCGGCAGGGTGCAGAGGTCAAAATCGGAGTTTGACCCAATGCGTTTCAAAGGAGACTGGGGGTCCTTGGAGCCACACTGCTTGCAGGTAATCTAAACATTTGGGTGTTAGGACCAGCACATGGGGGAACACAAAATCAGCACCAAACATACACCGCCAGTGGCACAGAGATGACAGGTGCAGGGTACAATCACACACAGCGTTGGGATCCCCATGCAATCCTATAGAGTTTCTTCTTTTCGGAAACAGGCTGCAGTCATCGAACCAGAGGGTCCAGGCAGGACACCAGGAACAGCACAGGTAAGTTGAGGTGTTGGGGGTCACAGGGGCACGGCTGGTTGAGCTCACCCAAGCCCAGGGGCTGCGGGTTCAGGGGTGCCTTTGGACGTCAGAAATCTTGTTACTGTGCTACTAATTGGTAAATATATTCTGTGGTATACAGCTCTTGAGTAAAACCTGTTACATCAGAAACCGACCTTCCTACACCTGCTACTTTGATTGAAACTACATGGATTGACACTGTGGTAATCACTCCAGTGAGTCCACACATGAGAAAGTTGCAAGTAGTTTTATTGCAGAGATAAGACAGCTTGATACTACTCATATCCAGTTCTAAATACCCAGTATCTTTCGTCTTCAACCACCACGGAAACATCTTGGTACCGGGTTTCCTGCAACGCAACATTTCAAAGGGGGACAGACCAGTAACAGAGTTGGGGGACATACGATAGGTAAATAAAGTGGCCTGCAAAGCTTTTTTCCACTTTAAACCACTACGCAAAGCCAACTGGCAGGACTCCTTGATGACTCTGTTAAAACGTTCCACCTGGCCATTGGATTGTGGAGAATAATTCGAAACCCTTTTGTGGAGAATACCACAAGTCCCTAGAAAAGTAGAAAAAACTTCGCTTAAAAATTGAGGTCCATTGTCGGAGACAATTTCTTCAGGAAGGCCCTCTCTACAAAAGACTTCGTTTAAAAATTCAACGACAACTTCAGAATTGACTTTTTCGACAATTTTTAACTCGGGCCACTTGGAAAAGTAATCTACAAGGACCACGGCAAACATATCCTTCCCTGACTGGTAATTGAAAGGACCGATGATGTCAATTCCTAACTTCCTCCAAGGCCCACACACAAATTCGACAGGAGAAAACCCAGAAGAAATAGGTTTGACAGATTTGTCGCTCAAAGAGCAAGGAGCACAGTTTCTTACCCATCTGTCAACCATGGCGTCCATACTGGGCCACCAATAGTACTCTCGAATTCTCCTTTTAGTCGTGGACATCCCCATGTGACCTTCATGAGCTAACCTGCAAATGGACTCTCGGACGTTGAGGGGAGGAACAATTTTATCATCTCTGTAAACCATATCATCAATTACAGACAATTCATCTTTAACTTTGAAAAAGGAGGCTAAATCACCGCACAACTTCCTCTCTTCAGGCCACACAAGAAGGTTTTGACCTTAGCAAGAACTTCATCATGACACATAGCATCAGACCAAACACTCTCGGTAATAGAATTTCCTACAACCTTGCCACAAATTAGATTAACATCACTCAGAGAGAAAGCGACATCACATTCGTCAGAAGGAAACATGTCAGAAGAATCACCAACAGGGAGACGTGACATACAGTCAGCATGTACATTTAGTCGACCAGGGACGTAAACAACTTCACACCGGTACTCTTGCAACTTGGCAGCAAGACGAGCCAGGCGAGCAGTGAGAGTTCGACCACCACCAGCAGACAACATGTTGACAAGAGGCTTATGGTCGGTCCTCAAAATAAACTTCGTGCCCCAGAGGAATTGTCGAAAATGTTGGGTAGCCCAAGTGCAAGCAAGAAGCTCCTTCTCTATGGTAGAATAATTAAATTCGGCGTCCCGTAAAGTACGAGAAGCATAGGACACAACATATTCACCAAAACGGTCTTTTTGCATAAGTACGGCACCAAGCCCTACGTTACTGGCATCTACACAAACAATGCAGCTTTTGTGGACAGAGAAGGGTTTAAGAAAGGGAGCATTAACAATTTTGTTTTTTAAAGAATCAAAGGAGGTTTGTTGTTCTGTACCCCAAACAAATTTAGCCTGTTTTTTAAGCAAAGACCGCAAGGGGTGCACAATAGTAGAGTAGTCTTTTACAAATTTCCCATAAAATTCGGTGAGACCTAGGAAAGACAACAGTTGTTCCTTTGAAGAAGGAATGGGAGCATCTGTAATACTTTTTACATGATTAAGTTTAGGTTTTATCCCATCTTTAGAAATTTCGTGTCCCAAATATTCAACCTTGGGTTGCCTAAATTTGCATTTGTTAAACTTTAAGGTAAGGCCTTTTTTTTGTACATTAGACAACACACAATGTAAATTTTGATCATGTTCATTGACATCTGCGCCAAAAATCAGGATGTCATCTTGGAACGCGATGGCTCCTTTGCAATCAAGAAGAACATCTTTCATTAGGCGTTGGAACACTGAAGCAGCACTAGCGAGTCCAAAAGGCATTCGCAAGTACTGGAACATGCCTTCAGGAGTCACAAAAGCTGTAAGTCTTTTGGAGTCTCCGTGCAGCTCAACCTGATGATAGGCGCTAGCCAAATCGATGGTAGAAAAAACAGTAGCACCTGTGAGGGAAGAAATTAATTCATGGATGTTAGGGAGAGGATGTTTATCTACCCAAATCTCCTTGTTTAAACTGCGGAGATCCACACACAGACGGAGTTCCCCAGAACTTTTGAGCGATAAAACAATGGGAGAAACCCAAGGTGAGGATTCTATGGGCTCAATAATTTGTTTAGATACAAGATCGCTCAAAATGTCCTTTAACTTCTCACGATAGGCCAATGGAACATTCCTGACCTTATGCCTGACTGGAATGGCATTATCATTCAGGATAATCTTGTGTTGAAAATTAACAAATTTGCCTAAGGTGTCCTTGAAAACATCAGGGAACATTTTCTTAGTGTACTCTACAAATAGGGAATTGTCTTCCACATCACAAATACTTAAAACATAAGGTTCGCCCAAGTAAACAGGGGGGTTGGCATTTGGATCAAGTTTGATACCAAGTAGACGTTGATGTGGCCAACTAAAGATAGCGACACCTTTGGTGGCAACATAAACTTTCCCCTTAGCGAATCTATCAGCAACCTGAAAATCAGCCCAAAAAAAACCTTCTATATTTATTTTTTTTCCAGTGTAACCACCTGGAGAAATGTCAGAGGTAAGGAGCTCTCTGTCACCCCAAAGGTTTCTGAAAAGATTCAAACCAATGATGGAATACCATGAACAAGAATCCATCATTAGGAGCATAGGCTGATTATCCACTAGAATGGTGTAAGAGGGAAATTCTTTCTGTTCAGAATCATCTACAGATAGAATACAATTGAAGCTTTGTAAAACTTCCTCTTCTTCCTGTGAAATGTAATTGACCCTTTGGGAAGAACGACAAAGATTGGCAAAATGTCCTTTCCTTTTACATTTCACGCAAACTCTATCCCAAGCTGGACACCCTTTATAATTTCCCAAGTGATTAGGGCTACCACATCTATAACAATAAACATTTTTCCTGTAGGAAAACTTGTTTTCAACAACAAACTTATTTTCAGGAACTTTCTTTTCATTGTCTTTTCTAGAAGGTAACTTATTAAAATTAGAAGACGTGTTTTGGCTCTTCACTAAAGAAACTTCAGTTTCAGGAACTTGAGATTTGGAGGCTTGACCTCTGATTTCCGAGACAAACAATTCGGATTGTTCAATTCCCTTCGCAATGTTAATGACAGAACTTAAGGAAGATTCAGTGCCTAACCAAAGACGTTCCTGAATTTTCTTGCTTTTAGTACGCATCATTATTTGATCTCGTAGAACTTGTTCATAGGAAATAGTCTCAAATGCACAAGAACAAGCTAACGAACGTAAAGCAGAAACATAGTCTTCAATCGATTCATCCAGTTTCTGGACGCGGGAATAAAACTTAAAACGTTCCATAACTGTATTTATTTTCCTGCCAAAACTGATTTTCATTTGTCTAGAGGCTTTTTCGAACACATCAATATCTCCAGCATCATCAATGGGCGGGAGATTATCAAATTCTTTGATCCCTGCTCCACCAAGGCAGTGTCTAAGGAGTGCTAACTTGCGCTTTGCTGAACACCCATCCTTTTCCAGTACATCGACATAAGCTAAGAACATTGGGTACCATAGATCCCACTCAATGCTAGGATCGCCAGCAGATTGTAAAAAATGAGGTGGGGCAGCAATGTTGGACATTGTGATTATTGCAGGTGAAATTTAAAATTGTCGAAAATGTTATTTATTTAAAAAAAAATTTAAAAAATTATTACCTTGTTGAATGTTGGTAAAAGTAGTCGATACCTGCAAAAAATAATTTCCGATTGATAGCGCTAGTCAAACTGTTTAATTTTGAAGAGACGCTCCGTGAAAGGGATCTTTGTAAACAGAAACGAGGAAATTTCACAAAATGGCGGCACGTTGCTGACGTCAGACGTCAGTAGGGTGAAAGGGTACTACCCAGGATGCACTTCGTTCGTTCGCCGGAGAGATGCCCACAGACGCGGGATTGTTGACAGCGCGATGGAGTCTTTGGTGTGTTGCTAAGACACACGAAGATTCAGTACTGTGGCAGGTGCGCAAGAATGTGCTGACATTTAAAAAATGTACCATACAACGGTGAGATGCGCGAAGTGCGACTGAAAAGAGGAAAAAGTATGGAAAAGTTAATTTTCACTCACAGTTGTAGCTTCGTTATGCGCTTTAAAGTTCATTCACAGTTGTAGCCTCGTTATGCGCTTCGTCTTCTGAGAGGTAAGGATTTTACCGCGTAAGAGATGTAAATGAGCAAGTTCTTTGCAAGTTAAGACTTGAATTAAATTTTCCAATAGTGAGCGCTGTCTTGAAATCTTCTGCAAACGGTGGTTATGTTCTCCCGATCGTCGCCAGTAATTATGTGGTAATCACTCCAGTGAGTCCACACATGAGAAAGTTGCAAGTAGTTTTATTGCAGAGATAAGACAGCTTGAACATACACAGCAAGTAGGTAGTCTCAACTGAAGCTCCTCCTTGCTCACATTCTACATGACATCTTAAACACTCTAAGTGACCTATGATCATTCTAGGAATGATCTGTGACAGGGATACAACAGACACCTAAATATGAAGTTTTGTCTACTGGAGATTGTAGGATTCATCCTGGACTGTTACATTACCCAGGGCACTGGGAAGGGTATTATATTTCAGAAACGTCCCAGGAACAAGCTTCATTTGAGCATGTACTCCATCTTGTCTACCAGTTCCACAGATGCTTTCAAAAGAAAAAAAGACATCCTGCGGGGATTCTTTGGAGATACGGGGGCGAAAGTGTCAGGATTTCAGGCCAGTGGCAAGCTGGAAAGACGTCACCAAGACATTACCATGGTATAAGGTCTGTTGAGACCATTGACACAAAATCACAACTGCACTAGATCTCTCCTATGTTGAATCACAGAATCTGGCAATTGAGACAGGGAAGGATCTAGAGACTGTGGAAAATGGGGAAAGTGAACGCAAGGGATTTCAAACCGCTAACCACTATGGGGTGGAAACTTCTTGGGTCAGAGGTCTGCATCCATGTCCGTAGTAGTAGAATGGATTAGTATTTAATCGAACTGCACACATGGCACCTTGCTTGGCATTTTTTTGGTTGCATGACTTCCTGCTTTCACTCAATTAATACTCTTGATCTTGTGTACTTTCACCTTTGTTGTCTTCCTCTTTCTCATTTCCCCTAGGGTTATCCTCACCCTTTCCGTTCTAAGTTTCTGTTAATGTTTATATTGTTCATCCTACTACTCATCAGCTGATGTGCTGAAGTTATTTGTTCTCTGGCTTCGTGGGGATTAGCACTGGTATCCTTGTAGACATCTAGTCTCTTTACTGCCAACACCTCCCTGGGTCAGAGTACGCTATTCTCTCTGATTGTGGGTCCTGCTTCTCTGCACTAAATACTTTTTGGTAATACTTTCGTATTGACTTGTTGTATTTTAACTTATTTATTCACAACTCCCTCCATCTGTCACCTGAGGTCATGATTGTACACCACTATAAAACGCCAGTTCTGTGAGGCGTGTCTAGTTGGGATGTAGATCTAATGTGAATCCTGTCCCATTTCTCTGTCGATTGCTATTAGCATGGGCAACTCAGTGTGTGAAAGGGAGAGAAGGAAGGGAATGAGAGAGAAAAAGAGACACTGCTTTTTCACATTTATCGCTCTGATTCATCTCGGAGGCAGCAGGCACAGAATGGACTATGAGGCTTGAGGAACAAGTACACCAACAAATATTTGAAAACACGAGACAAGTGAAAAAAGACAGAACTTTGCACTGTAAGTTCAGGAATGTAACTTACCAAAACCCTTGGCGGATGGTTTTATGATGAGCACCATACTGACCTTGGTGCAGTTGCCAAAGCCCAGGATGCCACGGAATTTCATGTTCTGAAGAACTGAAGAATTAGGGGCGAATCCTGTCTAAGACCTTAATAACGCGAGGGAACCGGTAAGGGTCAAAACAAGAAAGGTGTGGGGAATGGATATGGTGAAGAACTGTATGAAAGAGGAAGGCGTGAACCCACTAAAAAAAGTTTCCAGGCACCTTAATGCATGCGACTGCAGAACCTACACACTCCCATGTAATGAAGTGTGGTCTGCAACACATATTACTAAAGAAATGATTAACTGAGGTCTATAACAAGTCTTACTAAATATAATGTGTTCTGTAACATATATTACTGTAACACATGTTACTAAAGGAATAATTAACTAAGGTCTATAACAAGTCTTACTAAATATAATGATGAAGTACCACATCCTCCCTCTTTGCAAGGGACAACAATTGAAAGATGATATATATACTATTAATCTTGAAACAGATAACAAACATCACGAAGAAGTTTTAAATCGAGGAGAAGGTATTCTTTGACCGGAGAAAATGAATATTTAAATTGAATGTTCATGTAAAGTAATCCCAAAAAGGTGGAAAATAATACTGGATTTGCCAGATCACGTGGGTTTTCAGTCCTTCTGCTTGTTATCTTCTGATCCCATCCTCAGTCAAAAATATGTAATGAAGTGTTATCACAAATAGCAATTGAAATAGTCTTTATTGTATAACAAGCAGGTACATCTTCTCCATGCCAGCTTCTCCCTTCAACTGACTCCTCAACCTCCCATTCTGGAATCCAGCTGTGGAGCATCATCCAGTTACTATGGAACCGGATAGATACATTCCACTCAGGACACCACATACCACTGCATATAAAGCCTCGGAAGTAGTGAGCTTCACTCAGAGGTAGCGACTCACAATCTAGTTAGCGGTCTAGATCTCACTCTGAGTTTCCCTAATTCCATTCTTCATTGCTTCCAACCATCCTTTTTAGATCTCTCCCCTTGCTTGTTACTGGGACTTGTAATCTTAATTTCCTTTCTCTGATTGACTGTTTACCTCCACATTTACTTTTTCACACTATCTCCATGATCTTCCAATCTCTCTGCACTTCATTTCTGACATGTCCATGACGGGAGGTCCTGACACCACAACACCTCAGCAGGTGCAACTGTGTCTTCTCTTTGCTTTCCTCATTTCCTCTGCTGAGTTCTTGATAACTGACAGTTGACAGTGACATTTATTGACCTGAGCACTGCAGGAACCCAGCACTCCAGGACCTTGTATAAGTTACGAAATAAGAAAAGAACAGGAGCGATGCTCCTTAAGTTAGGCCTTTAAGCTCCTAGGTGGGTAGGCAGGATCAGCTTCCAGCATAACTTGAGGGCCCTTAGGATGGAACTCATCAAAAGTAATGATTGGGACAAGGACGAGGGATCTGGGTATCATACTCCTGGACACATTGTCCCCCCTGACCTTAAAACAAGATAAGTAGATCTTGTAAGGGATTAGGGTGTGAAGTGGTGACATCTTGTCAGTATTTTATGCTTAGCACAACATTTACATTATTTGGCACAGCCCGCACTCTTAAACGGAGTGTGATTTTCTCATTAAAGTTAACCATAGTTAATGAAGGCCTCAGTTTAAACGACTCATGCTAAATTGAAATGCTCTCTGTCTGCTGCGTATTTCTTTCTTTCTCTTGTCAGAAGGCAAGCTACAACAGCAGGCGCAAATTAATCTGCATTGTTATTGTTAAGTTTCTGTGTGAATTTTTATCTGTATGCTTTCCACGGAGACCCGAATAATGAACCTCTGCACCTGCACAAAGAACATGCTGACCGCATTGTGTCATCCAACTACGAGATACCTGTTGAAGGTCATTCAGCAGAAACTTCCATTTTGTAATTCTTAGGAATAAGGCTTAAAAATGGCTTATCAACAAATGTTCGATCCTGTTTGGTTCTCTTCATGGAAACCGCTGGAGTTGGTTTTCACTGACAATCTATGCTTTTTTTAAAGTTGAATTTTATAAAGGAACTAGCTTACCCGTTGCGCGTTGCTGCAATCTCAGAAGAAAGGAAATTTAAGGAAACTTGTTATGATAACATTCCATTTACATTGTGTCATTTTTATTGAAACTTATTAATTTTAATATGGAAAACATTTTAAAGTGTTGTTTTAATTCTGTTTATTTATTCAAGTGCTTGTGGATACACAGTATTTTTTGTTTTTCCGTCTGGGGCGTACACTAATAAATCAGAAGGTTTTCCGACACCGTGAGCTGGCCACATACAGTTGTCCATGTGAGAAGCACGGATTTTCCAAATCTAGTCCACACACTTGCAGCGATTGTCCTTGTGCTTTGTTGATGGTCATTGCAAAAGCAAGTTGCACCGTAAACTGTAAATGTTCAGTATTGGAAAGATTATGAGGGCCCTGGGGGACCAGGGGGCCGGGTGGCCGATATTTAACAATTGTTTTGCCAGAAACCTTCGCGGGAGTGTACTCAACAACTTTTAACAATTTTTTATTTTTTTAAATTTATTTATTTATTTTTTACCAGAAACCTTCGCTGGACTGTACTCAACAACTTCCCAAAGTTTCATGGTGATCGGATGAATGGTGTAGTAATGCATAAAGGACAAACAGACATACTTTCGTTTTTATATATATAGATAATATTAACAAGAATGAGAACAGCAATAAAATGAATAAGACAAATCCTATTTAACATAAAGATGAGTAAATAAAGTAAGAATATATAAGGATAGGACTATCAAGCTGTATACAAAAGAAAAATATAAAACAATGAGGGAAAAGGGCAAGGGAAGAAAAGCAAAATGTAATTAATATATAACAATTGAGAGTAAAAAGCAAAATAAGTAAATAATTTAACATTGCCAGCATAACAATACATGAGGTTGAAAAACATGATAATAAAGATAAGGTTGTAAAGAACCATCTAATCACCTGGGAGTGGAGAGGCAAAGGGAGAAATTAAGGTTGTGTCCGTACATCATCTGATACGTTCTTAGTTTTAACATTAGAAGAGGAAGAGAGAGAAAAATAAGTTGTTAAAGGAAGCCATAGTAGGACTGTTTTAATTGCTAGAGATATCGGAGAAACATAGTTAGTAGTCGATGATGAAAAAAGACAGCATTCCACCAGGATCTGAAAGTGACTTTATCAGCCTGCTTCCAGCTTGAGGTTATTAAATGCAAGGCAATAGCTAACAATAAATCTAAAAGTTTAAAACTCAGTGGTGACTGAGGTCATTGGGGAGATGTAGTGCCTAGGAATATATTTTTGAAAGAAAAAGGGATCTGAACTTTGAAAATTATATTAATTTGGTACCAAACCAACTGCCAAAATTGGTGGATAGAGGGACACTCAAACAACATATGTTTTAAGTCTGCAGCAGGGCAAGGGCAAGACCAGCAAGTAGAGGACACTTCTGAGGAGAAAGATGCTAAGGTCACTGGGGAAAATAGTACTCGATGATAAATGAAATAAAGGGTTTGTGTGGTATTTGCCGTACGAGAAGTTTTGTGAAGTTTAGACCATAATTTATCCCATGTAGTGATTGGCCAATCTTGTGATAAATCATTTTCCCAAGCCAGTTCAATCTTTAATTTGTGTTGGGGGAAGTTGTAACGATTTGTATATATTGGATACTGAGGGGGAAGTGTCCCGTATTGAGGATAGGTTTTTGTAAATTACAGGTAAATTAGAAGTTCTTGGTAGAGTAAGGATATATTGATTGAGGGAAGGATAAAGAAGATTATAATGCGATCGAGAGGACGATGATAAGGAGAGTTTAGATTGGAGATCACAAAAAGAAAGGGGTTGGTTATCAAATATAATCTGAGATATCCAACGTAAGCCTCTAGAATGCCAAGTTTTCCAGGATATAGAACGATTACGAATCCATAATAATTTATTATGCCAAATGGGTTGTTGATGATAGGAGCTAGCAGAGGGAAATGATTAAGATAAGAGAGGAACCAAAAGTTTACGGGAGTGGGAGATGGCAAGATGTAATATTGGTGGTAAAAGCTAAGATCTCTTGAAAAACGAAAGAGGCAATAAGAAATGTCTCTATTTTTATCCAGAATCGAGGAAATAAAGGAATTTCCAAAGAGATCCAACAAGCAGCTTGTTTTAGGGAGAAATCTGAATGGTAAATTTTAAAATTGGGAAACCGACGACCTCCATTAGGTCTATCTTTCTTTAAAGAGGACAAAGCTATACGAGGAAGTTTACCTTTCCCTAGAAATTTTATCAAAGTAGTGTCAATTTTCTTAAACTATTATCCAGGAATGTGTATAGGAATCATGGAAATAATATATAATATAAGAGGGGAGAGCATCATTTTAATTGAATCCAGGTGACCCCACCAAGATAGAAAAAGGGGGAGCCAACGTGTAATAGTGTCATTTAGTTTTTTAATGATATAATCAAAGTTTAACTTTAACATTTCAGGAATTTTAAGGAGTGAACCACAAGCCTAGATATTTAATTTTAAGTGGTTGCCATGAAAACCCGGAATGATCTAGGAGATTTTTTGACATAAAACATTTAAAGGCAAAACTCCACATTTATCAGCGTTAAGACGATAGGCTGAGAGCTGAGAAAAGGAGGCCACCTGTTGAAGAAATGGGTTAAGAGACGTTACTGGTTTAGAACAGTATAAAAGAATGTCATCGGCGTATACTGACATTTTAACCTGATGAAAAATCAGTAATACGATCACCCCGCTAATCTTTGTTAAAAAGGGTTCTAATGCTATGACAAATAGCAATGGTGATAGGGGGCATCCCTGTTGCACCCTGTACGCAATGGAAAGTAATCAGATGTTTTACCGTTAACAAATATTGAAGCTTGAGGGCCTGAGAATAATATAGAAATGAAAGCAATAAATTTAGGAGAGAAACCGGCCCATTTTAAAGCATGAAACAGAAAATCCGAACCAATCCTATTGAATGACTTTTCTGCATCGAAAGCGATAGCGGCAATAGGTTGATCTAAGAATGAAGCTTTGCTTAAGACATAGAGGACCCAAGAGTTTTCAGATGCTAGTCTCCCCTTAACGAAACCGGATTGTTCAGGGCCCATCAGATCAGGCAGAATAGGATCCATACGAAGTGCCAAAATATTAGCGAAGATCTTATAATGTGTGTTCACTAGGGAAAATGGCCGATAGTTCTTACAAAGAGAGTGATCCTTATCTTCCTTAGGGATTAAGCAGATCAAGGCTTCCTGAACCGTGCATTGAGATGAGCCATTATCAGAGAAAGGTTAAAACAAATGTATAGGATTAGGCAAAAGAATCTTTGCAAAATGATCATAAAACTCAATGGTAAAGCCATCTGGTCCGGGTGCTTTCCCACAACGTAAAACCGAGAAATCAGGAGAAATATCCGCTTGCGAAATATCGAGTCCCAAAGGTTCAAAATCAATGTGGTTAGATGAAGGAGAGGCAATGGAATCAAAATAGGAAAGAAGATCAGACTGTTCTGGTAGTGATTCAGGAGTAAATAGGTCCTTATAGAATACAACAAATTCATTTAAAATATTTTTATCTTTAAAGATAGGAGTACCCTCAGGACCCTGCAAAAATTCTATTTTCGTTCTTTCCTTTCTCACTTTTAAATAGTTAGCTAGTAATTTCCCCATTTTGTTTTGACCCCATAATAGCAAGAACTACTTTTCAATAAGTAATTGGAATCCCATACCATAACAACGGGAGAATCTGGGGTAGTGTTAATAGTAAAAAAAATCAGTGGCAAAGTAATTAAATTGTTGACCGAAATTAGGATCTAGGAGTAGGGAATTATTAAAACGCCATTGTCCTAGATGGGGAGAAAAAGGGATAAGGTCTTCATCAACAAATACAGATGAGTGATCTGAGATTAAGGTTGAACCAATTTCAGATTGAATGGCATGTTGGGCCAGGGACTTACTTAGGAAAAGGTAATCGATACAGGATTGTGAATGATGTGAGGCTGAATAAAAACTATATTCTCTGGGTGACAAAATCAAAAAATATCAACCAACGCTTTGCGCCGCACTGTAGATGTAAATTGTGAGTGCATTTTAGAGGGGACAAACTTAACTCTAGAATGCCTATCTAGAATGGGATCATGAATTTGATTACAATCACCACCAAATATAATAAAATCATCATTATATAGAAGCAATTTGTCAGATACATTAGTCCAGAAAACCTTATCGACTGAAGTAGGGCCATGTACATTAAACATAACTAAAGGAATCTATGAGAAGCTTAACAATAACCCAATGACCTTCAGTATCAGATTGCTGTTGAACAATGGAAACATGTAATTTTTTATGACATAAAATCAAAACTCCTTTTTTCTTACCCAAGCTGGAGTATTAAACACATGACCCACCTAAAATCTCTTCAGGTTGGAAGCTACATCTTCAGAAATATGAGATTCTTGGAGTAAAGCAATGTCAGTTTTTAATTTCGATGATGAGATAGCACCTGTTGCCTTTTAATAGGGTTGTTTAATCCTTTAATATTCCAGGTAGTAACCTAAAATGTAACTTAATGAAAAAAGTATGAACAAACAATATGCATACAAGGGCAAGAATTAAAGTTGAACGAGATTGATATGAGGAAAAAAGGTGTAAGAAATTAAACATTTGTTTTTAATAAAGAAGACCTCAGAGAGGAAAGGGTAAAGTAGATAAAAGAGAGAAAAGGTGAAAAGAAGGAACCATAAAAAAGAATACCAATAAAAAAGAGAAAAGATAGAGAACAAAAACACAGTACAAGTCATTAAAATGACGACTGAAAAACATACCTACAGACACATGACAAAATAGGGAGTGACTACACCAGAAGATGACGACCACAGCACCGGAACTCCACCAAACCCCAGAGGAACCACCGGTTAAGATATCGACATATATGGGAGACCATTAGGAACAAAACACCTGTATACGAAGGGAAGAAAAATATTATCAATAAGCAGTTACACTAGAAAAAAGAGTTAAGAGAGAAATAAATAAAACAATTAAATGCTAGAACATTACAAAAATTCAAGCGAAACAACACGCAAAGATTAAAATAGACAAGAAAACAGTGAAACAGGGCGAAGCAAAATTATAAATCGAGCAGGTTTTGAAGTATCCATATTATCAGCTTGATGATGATGGAGGAATTCCTGTAATGCCGCTGGATCGTCAAATGTGGTAGTCTTTTCCTTATAGGTGACCTTGAAAAGGCAGGGATGGATAGTCCAAATCTGGCATTAATAGAACACAACTGAGGACACAGAGCAAGGAATTTTTTTCGATGATCTGCCATAATTTTAGCCACATCCTGAGAGAAAAATAGACTGTGACCTTCCCAAAGAATTAGTTTTTTGGACAAGACAGCGGACAGGACTTGTAGAAGGTCTGTATATTGTAGAAATAGCATGATGACTCCACATGGTTTTGCTGACATTTTAGGACAAAGCCTATGAATGTTAAGAGTAGAAGTAGTAGGTAAATCCAAGACCTTAAGCAAAAAAGACTGAAAAAAGACTGCTGGATTGGAACCTTCAAGATTTTCAGGGAGACCATAAATTTGGAGGTTGTTTCTGCGATTTCGATTTTCTAAATCCATAGCCTGCTTTTTGATTATAGATATTTTAGACTCTAGAGATGAAATACTAGAGCACGAGGGTTGAAGAGATTCTGTTCTTTGCTCCACAATGAGCACACGCGATTCCAACGAAGACCATTTGTCATCCAGATGCTGCAGAGTTTTTTTAGTTTCCTCCATGAAAGGTTTCAAAGCACAAATTTCCTCAAGGATTATAGACATGGAGGTTGAGGAAGAGTTCACTGGAGAAGAAGGGTCTTTTTTCAATCGCTTGGTGGAAATCACAGATAATTTGATTGAGAACAGTACTTTTGGGATGGTGCCTGACGTAGGATCAAGTTTCTGAGGAGAAATGTCCTCCATTTCGTTGAAGATGGAGTCTGAATCTAAGTGCGCAGTAAGTTTGGAGTAAGTAGTGAGTTTAAGGTTTTTCAGTCTCCCCATAAAAAGGACAGTGGAGTTTAGTAAACAAAGTTTAAATTAAACTCTTAGGGTCTATATCTTTAACCACTAGAATCACTGTAAGTATAAGCAGTAAAGTGAAATGCTTACATTAAGAGGGTGCTTAAGCTCTTCAATTGATGATGAAGAAAATTACTCAAAGCACTGCAGAGGGGTTTCATGACCCCCCCTGGCTCCCCTTTCTGTAATGGGAATCATGTTATGCATCTGCTGTCAGCTTTACAGTTACCCACGGAAATAGCTGGTATAAAATGTGCAGACACAAGAGTGAATGTGATTTTGTGATTGCTCGCAACTGCTATAGTGATGAAATGGCTCTTGAGTTCAGCACATTCAGCCCATTCAGCCCATTCAGCACATCAAATACAGATCATTCAGATGTATCTAAAAATTATACTTTTTGTTGACTGTTGATATGTGAAAAGAGGTAATAATTTTGCAGAAAGTAAACAGGAAAGGTGGGTCAGAGCAGGATGTGTGTAGAATCAGGATGAGATTTGAGTTTCAACAGATGAGAGACCTGTCTTGCCAGACATCATATTGTCCCCAGTGGCAAGACATTTCCATGGCCCAACCTACTAAGTGAGAGACGCAATGGTTGTCCGTTCAAGACACACTGGTTTAATCCCGGTACGTGTGTCATTGCAGAGAATCTGTGCAATCGATGTGTCACCTGCCAGCAATTAAATGTGCAAAAACAACAAGTGCTGGACAGAATGCAGAACAATGTCATACATTCACCCCAGTACAGAGATCTGGGCCTAAATCCACAGTTTTTTTGCTCACCATGCTATTCCAGTTTGGACCCAGCCATATGCAAATCAGTCTTTACCCTTCGCCCAATGGGAACAGCCCAGCCTGAACTGCCAAACCGGGTCCCCCCTGGACTGGAAACAAGCATCCTAGGACCAGTTTTGGGCTATCAACCCTCATCAGCCCGGATAGCTTGCCTCCAGTGGCATGGAGAGCTCAGGACCCATGTCTGGGCATACCCGTCCCACTCGGGGTGAAAAATGCAAAAACAACAAGTGATGGAAAGAATGCAGAGCAATGTCATACCCCAGTACAGAGATCTGGGCCTAAATCCATTATTGTTTTGCTCACCATGCCATTCCAGTTTGAACCCAGCCATATGCAAATCAGTCTTGACCCTGCGCCCAATGGGAACAGTCCAGTCCGAACTGCCAGGCCAGGTCCTCCCTGGACTGGAAACAAGCATCCTAGAACCGGTTTCGGGCTTTCAGCCCTCATCAGCCAGGATAGCTTGACTCAAGCGGCATGGAGAGCACGGGACCCACGTCTGGGCATACCCGTCCTACTCGAGGTGACAAATGCAAAAACAACAAGTGATTGACAGAATGCAGAACAATGTCATACATTCACCCCAGTACAGAGATCTGGGCCTAAATCCATTGTTTTTGCTCACCATGCCCTTCCAGTTTGGAACCAGCCATATGCAAATCAGTCTTGACCCTGCGCCCAATGGGAACAGTCCAGCCTGTACTGCCCTTGTGGGCAGGAGGACAGTTGTTACAGTGAGCTATATAGGAAGATCAGATAGTCCATTTAATAGCATGCAGCTAGATTTTGTTGAGCTGCCCATATGCAATGGGCCTGTTACATCTTTGTGGTAGTGTGCAACTTTTCCCGTTGGTTGGAGGCTTACCTTACTAGGAGAAATGACAGTTTCACTGAGACCAAGCTATTATTGAGGGAAATGATCTCTTGCTTTGACTTACCAGTTACTCTGGATTCAAACTAAGGGACACACTTCAAGAATTAGTTGATGAGGATGGTGTGTGTAGCTCTGCAGATATATCAGAGATTCTATTGAGGTTACAGGCTTGAGGCATCTGGCATCTTTGAACAAATGAACGGGAAGCTGAAGTCCAAGCTTTCAAAGTGGGTGCGTTCACATCTCTCAAGTGGACTGATGCCCTCGGCTGATGGTGATGAGTCTCTGAAGCACTCCTGATCAAAGGACAGGGCTGCCCCTCATAAGACTCTTGTGAGGAGAGCCATGAGAATTCCTGCGGTGCCTGCAGCTGCACTTGTGAATAGTACAGATGACATGGTTTTGGACTACTGCAATGGACTAGCTGAGGTGGTGAGTTCTGTCTTTTACCAGGTTGAGTTGGCGACTCCCATTCAAAGCCAAGAACAGTGCTATGATTTAAGTTCAGATGATTGGATCCTGGTTAAGAAACGCCTCAGGAAAAGCTGTTCAGAGCCCTGCTAGGATGGCTAGGATGGCCCTTTTCACATCATCCTTGTAAGGAACATGGCTGTGAAGTATGGTGGCCTTCTGAACTAGGTACATACTTCTCATACCTGGAGAGTGAGACAAGCTGGTGAAAAAGTGGTGACAACAACCACTGATTTGCATATTTAAACTTCAAAACAACTTGACTTAGCAGAGACATGAGAAGAGTGTGCCCACAAGTCTCAAAGCAACCTGTGACACGTGCTGAGCCTGTAGTGAATATGCCGAACAGTCTCAGTGAACCAAGCTAAAGAGACTGAACAATAACTCTGTTACTGAAGAAGGGCTAATTGGTTCAGCCAGAGGGGGGCTAAGAAGAGAAAGGTGGCTAAGAAAGGGTGAAAGACTGAGAGCTGTTGTGTCAGAGGAACTCATCCAAGAGACAGTCAATGGGGAAACAGAGACAAGTGAGCAAAGCAACAGTGATGGTGAACAGCCAGTAGTCAGGAGATCAAAGAGAATCTGGGTGCCTAATCAAGAGTACTTAGCTCCTAAATGGATGTACTTTTCCGACTGTCTGTCCAACTTGAGGACACACGAGACTGTGGATCAACGTAAAGTTCTTGAAAACCTCTGTGAAAAGGGCTATACCAGTGACGATTGAATTATTTTTTACTAGCTCAATACAAGTGAACTGCCAGGGAAACTGAAACATTGCTGATACTTGTGAACCTTCTTAGGGCCCAGGTTCCAGTTGAAGAGTTGGACTGCCATTATTAGAAGAAGCTTATGTAGGGTTAGGGATCATTTCTGGAGATAATAGAACTCATGTACTATTTTCTTGAAATGATATCAATGCTTTTATGACTTGCATGACTAGAAGACGACAAAGAGAATTTGCTTTTGCTTTTTTATTTTTAGGTTCGTCTGAATCAAAAGAAATTATGGCACCTAATTACCAAACAACTGTAGAGTAATGTTAACCATAATGGCAGCTGTATTAGTCATTTTCATGATTGGTCTCAGTCAGTCAGTCAAAATCTTTATTCGGCTTAATGACAGCCATAAAAGAACAGGTAAAAGCGTTATTTGACAATGATACACATAAGAAGATTTTAACCAACCCAATTAATTCCCAGGAATTCATTTTCCAACAACATTACGGAGTCGAACTGCAGAGGAGATATACTTATAACCCAAACCATAAGACAAGTAAATTCATTATTTAAAAGAAGTAGATGGCATACTGCAGGTTGCCACTTTCTAATATTTGAGAATCTTAATAATGGTTTTTTAAAAGTGCATCTTGGATTAAGATACAGTTTACAAAAAACATAAAATGCAAAGTGCTCTGTGCAGAAATTGAATTATATGGACACAAGTCAAATTTTGCGTCACAATATACATCACGTCGGTACGAAACCAGCAAGTGAGCAATACCCATCCTGAACCTGATCAGATAAAACATTTTTGCTTGATTAAAATAAGATAGGATTCAATTTGTGGTGAGCTAATTAACAATGAATGCTCCACAACCCTTTTTTGACCATCTCTTGGCTATCTCTTACATGCTTCAAAAATAAAAGTCAGTCACTTTTAAGCTTGGCTTTAGGAATTGCAGATATGCTTCCGGGACCGTTAAAGCAATCCTTCAATCCCAGCTTCTTCAATTGATCTTGCAAATAAGAGAGCCGTGGATTTTTTTTGCATAGTCCAATTTCAAACAATCTCAAATGATATCACGATTCAGGGCAGGTTCCTCTTTTACCCAGATGCTGCGCCAGAGCATCAAAGGTGCTAATTCCATACAAAAAGATAATGGTGTTATACCTAATTCGTTATGACACATAGTGGCAGGGGTACTTTTGGGTAGTGTCAACACATGTTTTAGCATTATATTCTCTACTCTTTTGGAGACCCGATAAGTTTGTGCAGCCTCAGACTCCGGGGCCATATAAGGTAACAGCGTATGTTTGTGCTTTGTAAATGTCAATAATTACTTTTATGGGGCGAGACCTAATTTTTTTGTAAATCTAAAAAAAGGCCCTCCATATTTTTGTTGAAGCCCCCAATCCTAACATTAACTAGGTGAGACAAAGAGTTTTTTTCATTAAAAAGAATACCTGAATAAGAAAAAGTTGGCACCTGACATAGTGTTTCGTTCTTTATATAGAAAGTTTTCGTCTTAGATGGAACTTTTCCTGCTACCATGACGTGTGACTTTGCAACATTTATTTTTAATCCAATATCGCTCATGAATTCATTAAAACTAGTTAAAAGCCTTTGTAATCCCACCCCAGTTCTCAACATTAGGACACAGTCGTCCCCACATAACAGGGCTGGTAAAGACCTGCGGCCTATTGTGGGGGCATCTACATTTCCAATTCTGATGTGGCTTTCTAAATCATTTATATATAAACAGAATAGGAAAGGGGTGAGTACATATCCCTGTCGGACCTCACAGTTCATCTTTATGGGTGGGGTGAGCTCGCCAGCTGCTCCATACCGTACTCTTCCTGTGACACCCTGATGCATTGCAGCTAAAAAATTAACGATGGATGGATCAATGCATTTTCTCCCACAATTTCCCCCTCTGCACCAAGTCAAAGGCGGACATCAGGTCCGTAAACCCAAGGTATAAGGACCCTGACTTAGCCATGGTTTATTTGCCAATGACCAGGTGCAGATTCTACAGTGCCCAGGCCTTTCCTGAAGCCATATTGGACAGCAGAGAACTTCCCGTTTTCTGTAATCCAAGTCTCCAATCTCTCCAGTATTACTCATCCCATAATCTTGCAAGAGAGATTGGTCGATAACATTTGGGATCCAATCTCTCTCCCTTTTTAAATATAGGGACTATTGTAACTGATCTCCATGACTCCGGGGGCCCTGGGCTGCGTAACATCTTAATATGTTTGTTAGTAACGGTTGCCACAAGGGGATATTTGCTAAAAATAGATCCGCAGGTATACCATCGGGCCCAGGGGCCTTGTTCTTTACAGTCTGGGAGAGCGCCCTATTTAGCTCGTCTAAAGTTGGGGGTTCCAAGGGATATGCCACATGTTTGAAATGGGGACACCATTGTGTCTCAGTGCTGTTACTATAGCGAGGCCTTGTAAAAGTGAGAAAACGACCTGGCTATCAATTTTTGTATCGCTATTTATTTAGGCGTACAAAAGGCAAAGACTATTAAGTTCTTATGCTTCCAGTGTTGTTATCACAATCCTTAGCATGCTAAACACATTGTTTGTAGACATTCAACTCATGTCTGGGTTGAATACATTATAGATACACAACATATGAAATACGTATAAAGTGATTGGTGAAAAATAGACTAATATCACAATATAAATGTGCAATCAAAAATCATCAACAACATAAATAAACATAATACAAGTAATTTAAGCGAATTACACCAGCAGAAAATTAGTACAACTCGTAATGCAGAGCAATTCCTAAAGGCCCTTTGACTTGGCACGTTTGTAGGTACTGCTGCCACACAGGGAAAATGGTACTCTGTGGGGTGCTTATTACATTATGCGCCCTCTCCAGAGGTGCAGAATTATTCGAATACCTTTTGTAGCGAGGAAAAGGAAATGCCGACGCGTTTCCAATTACTATAGAGGCCGGCAAAGTGTTTTACTCACATTTTGGTCATGATTGTTGCATCAATGCTACCATTTTTTGTAACACCAAAGTACTCTTCATTAACAGTTTTCTAAAAAAGTTTGGATCTTTACTCTGTGATGCCAAATGTAATTGGCCCCATGCCTCTTGCCTAATCTCCTTCTTACGTTTCTCCAGCGCGCGTTTATAAACTATGCACGCCTATCTCACTCCTACCTTGTCTCGTAGTTTAGTTTTTAGAGTCTTGATTAATCTATTGTGTAGTTGGTAGCATTCCCTGTCGAACCACCTTTTATTTTTCTGTGATCCATTCGGCTGGTTCTTAGTTAGGAGTACCTTTATTGTCATCATGGATGTGACACTTACATTTTCTTCCAGACAGTCCAGTAGTTGCTCAAGATTGCACTGTATAACCTCCTCCAAAACAATGTCTGGATTAACAGAGGACCACTTCCGAGTTAACCCCTTATTTTTGGTATAAGATAAGGGGACTACTTTAACTGGTGTAGTGGGAGGATCTGATAGGATTGCTGGTTTTAATGTTAGTGGGTAATGATCACTAAAATGTATTTTAGGTATGTTAAAAACCACAGTTTGAGAGTTAAAATAATCAGAATAATAAAATCAATCAACATCCCTTGACCTCTTCTCACATATGTTACCACATCAGAGTTTAAGAGCTCAATGAAATCTAAGGTTAAAAAAAGATTTTGACAATAAAAATTTCAAAATATTCTCACAAGGATTGTGCTCAAAGTGGTAACCGCCTACCATGTCCCTTGTTCGATAGTGACATGCTTCGCGTTTAAACAGTTTTACAGTTACAATTAAAATCATCCCCCCAAAGTATTACATAGTCCATTTTTATCTATTCAATATGCTTTGTGAGTGCGTGCAGTTTCCAATTCCTGGGCAATAATGGTGTTTGCACTATTAAAATTATTGTGATAAAAATTAATAACCACAAGGGTCAGGTTTCTCTTAAGTGAGATATTAATGATCTGGAAATGTGAGGATTCTAATTCAATTTTCCTAACTCTGTCATTTAATGTCGTGGAAATCAGAGTTTATAGGACACCTTTGTCATGACCACCTACAGATGGTCTATCCGATGTATGAACAGAATAAAAACCATTATGTAAGCTGTTTCACGCATCCAAGTTTCTTGTAAACAAATTAAGCTAAATTTACTAATAAACTCTACCCAGTCTTTTTTGTTTGACAGACCCGCCACATTCCAGAAGAGACTGCCATATGTAAATGCACTGGTGTAAGGGGTGTCTTTGCTCTTTACGAAGCCAGTATCTGTTGCACCACCTTCTTCTGTCATCATGTTTGTTAATGCATTAGGGTTTGCAGAATCAGCTAGCCCAACAACAGGGCATACTGGCAAAAGATCTGATATAGGCGTATCAAGAGAGAGAGAGAGGGCTAGTTAGCTAGTCCGAGACCCCGTGGGATTATATGTATCATCAAAAGAGACTAGCTACATGTGACTTTATGGGTTGGACTCTGACTTGTTTTGTCAGTTGGCACCTTGTCAGTGTGATCATGAAGCCCTCACCCACCAACCTGGTTGGTGGCATGCTTCATCATTGGGCCCACCCAGTGACACCTAATGTCCTGGGTGTGCTAGGACACCTGATTACAGCGGAACTGGTATTTTTCTGAGAGTGCAGTGATGGAGGTTAGTGAAGTGAAAATTAAAACGTTTTAATTTTCACTTCACTAACCCCCAACACTGCACTCTCAGAAAAATACCAGCTCCGCTGTAATCAGGCGTCGTAGCACACCCGGGACACATTAGGTGTCACTGGGTGGGCCCGATGATGAAGCATGCCACCAACCAGGTTAGTGGGTGAGGGCTTCATGATCACACCGACAAGGTGCCAACTGACAAAACAAGTCAGAGTCCAATCCATAAAGTCACATGTAGCTAGACTCTTTTGATGATACAAAAGATCTGATATGCCATCATGGAGTGAATTAGCAGGGTGTGGCATCCTGGCCAATGCTGAAGTGTGGAACCATGGGCCAGGTTTCCACATGACTCACATTCCATTAGGAGTCAGTTGGCCCAGGCTCTTTTACTTAATGGTTTAGTGTATTCATGTTTAATAAATACATGAGTTAATTTACCTCGTCTGACCCTTTATTTGTGAACGTGACACAGGGTTAAGCCCTATAGGGTGTGTCGGGTTTAATAAATATTCCTGGTTGGAATGACAAAGATCAGTTAAAATTTTAGTATTAGAAAAAGATGGGGAGATGCCTGAAGGGGCACGATATCTATCTCTTTCTGTATCAATTGAAACATGCAAAAGGGTTCATTTTAAATTTGGAACACCAGACTCCCTCAACAACTGATCATTCAGTCAATCCACTTGATCTAGGGGAGAAAAGGGATTCAAAGTTGGAATTATGAATGGGAAAATGGTTTTAAGTGAGTGGGAGCGGCCAGTGCATTCATTTGAGTGGTACAGCTTTAATAGTGCCCCAGGCTATGACACCAAGGGAATCTGCCTGTGAGCCAGTGCACAAAATGTCTATCCCTAAAATGTACAACAATGCCTATTTCAATTTTTGCCTGAGAACCCACCCATGACACACCTTCTACAATATTAATTTTGTCATTTAAAACATCACAGCCTGATCAGTCCAAAGTTTTCGCCAACCAGTGCACCGTTTTGTTTTTAAGCTGTTTCCAATCTTCTATTTTACTGTGAGGCAAAGGTGGGACATTTTAAGGACAATAACATAAGGGGGGACTTCCGGGGATAGGTGGAGTGTTTTCAGGCTTTTATTGGTATCAGCTAAGAGGGTGTTATGGTTTCTACTAGTGGGATTAATGTAACTTTTTCCCCATTTGCTGTTGAAGGTCCCGGCCGTGCTTTATCAAGTTGTTTGGATAAATGCGTTGTAGACTCAGTGTTACAGCACCAACCAAGGAAGTCGGTATCTGAGGAAGTCGAGGAATGTCCAAATTTGTATTGGGATTCGTTAGAGTCTCTGAGCCTGCAGTGACCTTCGAGATGCTAGAGCCAATTAATATTTTTAACAAGACATCAATGCTGTTTAATACCCCTATCAAGGGATCTAGAATTGAGTTGATAATAACCTCCATCGAGTTTGTATAGTGTTTGATTAATGTATTATCCCCCATATGCTCAGTGTTGGGGGGGTCCTTGACAGCACCCGTTGCTCAAGTTACTGGCCTACGTCGTGGGGCCGTAGTTTTCTTTTGTGTCACTGTAGGTACTATACCTTTCCTGGCTTTGCCACAAGCCTTAGACTTTTTTAGATGGCGGTGGGCAGAGAGTATCCATGAATAGGTCTGTTAGTGAGCTTGTCCTGTTGCTTCCACCATAGTTAAGCCTAATTCTACTAATCTAGAAGAACAGGGTAGATTTAAAATGAAGATTTTACTTAGAAATGGTTCAGAAGGAATTTTTACAGAGAATGTTTGCTTCAATCCTTTTGCATGAATACTCAAAGGTCATGCACATGCAGAAATGTTAAATTTTCACCTGTGTACCTGCATTCAGCACAGGGGTGGTGACTTATCAATATTTACCTCTCACCTATACTCTGTCCTGTATCATGATTTTTAGTCTTCTCTATCAAAAGGGTTGATTTGAGGTTTTTTTAAATAATTTTTATCTGTTTTTTGATTAAGTGCCTGTGTTTAAGAATTTAAATCCTCTTATACGAAACATCAAAGGTGGACATGGCCAGACCTGGCAACAATCGTAACTTGGCCTTTTGGGATCTGTTGATACAGTGGAGATAGTGTTCCGGGGTTTTTTTTTCTCGTTTTTTTTTCTTCCCCGGGTCCTATGATTATGCCATCATTACTCCTTGGACCGGGTCTGGCCTCGATACGGTTGTTGGTCCTACAGGTTGAAATATACCTAGATGGAGTCAGCGCAAGATCTTAAAACCCCTCTTCCTTGTGGGACTTTTCTTCCACCAGTAAAACATTTCGGATTCCGGAACGAGAGATGGGTATCATATCATGGTTCTCTCTCTCGGTCAGGAACACGTAAGGTGGCTGGCATGTCCAAGCTAGGGGGTAAGGCAAATGAGGACATAAAAAAAAAAAAAAAAAAGAATTTAAATCCTCATAACGCTAGATATATAGACAAAGTGAAAAGCTATTTTAAGTCTCTTACATAAGTTAATGTTCATTGCTTCCCTAAAGAAAGAATTATGTGTAAGTTGACTAGATCTGAAAAGGATTTTATTGGAGAATTGGAAGACTGAAGAGAGGAACTGAGTTAAAGGCAAGGTTCCTGCTAACTGGATAGGTAGTTCCTATCTTTCTTTAGTGTTTTGTAAGGTTTATCATGTACATGAGATAGATGATAAGTGAATGGTGCTTCATGGAAGAAATGATGAAATAAATGTAGTGCTTCGGATGTGTAGTTGACATCTTTGGAGTTATGATTTCTTCTATAAGGGTAGTATTAAATTACTTGAAGATCAGAAAGTTGTGTAAATAGGTGAATCGTGAATACAGAGCTTGTGGCAATTAGAACAATGGTTTTACAAAATAGATTTTCTTAGATATGATTTTCATGAATGAGGGCGGAGTCTGTCGCATGTTATGCCTCCACAGTGCTGCATGTATATGCCTAACAACAGTAGTGAGATTTATATGTTTATTACTAACATCTTAGATGTTTAAAAAGACTTGAAAGAGTTGACAGCAACAGGTGCATGGGAAGCAATAAGGAAAGGATTTTTAGCAATTGGTAGATGGCTTAGTGGCATTGGCAGTGAGCTGTTAGGAAAAATATTGGCCCCCATACTAATTGTTACTATTTTTCTGATATGTTTGTTTCTTTTTATAAGGGGAGTTCAATTGAGTGCATTAAGACAAGCATTGGCAATATGGATCTTTTTTTATCTCGTGTGGAGTGAAAAGTTGTATACCAAGCCTCACAACACAACGAAGGTACAAAATGGACAGCCACAGCGCAACCTTCCCTAAAACAAATCATAAGTTACAGACATGTGTCAACAGCAGAACGAACGTCATATAATTCCCACCCACATACAGGACATGTTCAATACAGGCAGATAACACACGAAAGAGCAAGAGAGAGGCATTAAAGGATTGTACAGGAACTACAAAACTCTTTAAAGAAATAGAATCTCCCCTTATGGATTTACCATACATTCATGAACTCATATAGGGTGAACCCTCACCCACTTCATGTTGTATGCTTAATCAGTAGATTTTATGTCTTGTCCTGGGATGCATATGCGAGTACTACTTTTCACTGGTTATACAGACTCCTAGTTATTGGGTTCCCTAGTGTGAGTGCGGGAATGTCACTTACATCAATATTTAATTTATACGTTTGTTAAACTGTGAGAGCTATATTAACATTCTAGGTGGGTGAGCAAAAAATATTCTTTACTAGTGTTTCCCTACCACAAGATTAACAACAGTAGGGCCTCGCAACAGATATTTCTCTTTTGCATTGACTTGTTTCAGAAGTTGAATATTGCTCCGTAGGGTTAGGATTCTGCCCAGGAATATAGGCATCTCACATCAAATATTGTTAAGCAATCAGAGCTTCATAGGGATTGTTTGTCAGCCTCATAAGGGGGAGAGGCAATGGGGCAGGTTTCACAAAAATCTATTGGTAAGGATGTCAATATGCATCTTGTTTCCCAGGGCAAGTCATTGTAATCACACCATATACTATGAAACAGACTACGCCCATGCTGCAAAGCCACACGTGCAACTGACTGGGTGTGGGCAACGGGAGTGCATAGGCGCTGAGAGAGGAAACTATATGTCTAATACCAAAGCATCTACTGCTGCCTCGCTGCGAGACCCAATAGGGCACTGGTAGTGAGGCAGTGACTGCTGGGTCCCATAATTCTCTGCAGCTTCATTTGTGTTGCATCCTGTCTGCAAAAGCAGTACTGTGGAGGTTTTAGGCATCCGTTCTCAGCTTAGCATGGACATCCTTCTCTCCCGCAAATGTTGGAGTACCCCACTTTATTTATAGCGGAGATATGTACTTTTAAATACAAAAGTGTATTTTGGATTGTGTTCACTTTAGCACCTTGGATTATATTACTGTCCTGAGTGGTCTTGATTAAAATTAGTGAACCAAACCTTTTTTGCGGGGACAATCTAATTATAATGACTCATGAGACAAGTCAGTTGCCGTATAGTGTGCATCCGAACTATTTCATTGTGCTCTAAAATGAGGTGATTATAGAAAAGGAGGCACAGTGGAGAAAGGTGATTGTTTAGGGCAAGTGAAGGTTTTGTATAGTGCGCATCCTCACATTCTTTCCCCCTTCAGTCCTGATTAAAATGTTATAAGTGACCCAAGAGGCAAGTCGGTTGTCATATGCATCATATACAAGGCCTTTACTGTTATCATAGATGGAGCATTTATGGCCCATCAAACCACATACAAGTGAGGGTTTTGTATAGTGCGCATCCTGACCTAAATTATTTGAAGTTGCTCTCAAATATGACGATCTCTGAAAAGGAAGGAGAAATAATAGTATGTAATCATTACGATCATTAAGAATTCACATATTGTGTATTAGGTTAATCAACAGACTAAAATATCATGTTCATTCCATATTAATGTTTAACAATGATTGTTTGCTTTCTACTGACACATTACTGTAATATGCATCCATTTTGAATCACGAGTTAACTTAGCTTGATGTTAGGCATTAGCTGAAAAATATTCGTTTTAACGATGCCATTATCCTGTCTTCCTTCCTTTGGAGATGCAATATTGTGCTTCTAGTTAGCTAGAGAAAGAATTATTGTTATATATTAGACTGCTGATACTGAGGCATGGCAGAAGAAAGATGGCAACGAATGCGGATTAATGATGTTAAAAGAAAGCCTCATGTTCGTGATATACCAAGAGGATGCAATATCCAAGGTCAAGAGATATGTACCTAACTGTGTGGAGATGGGAACTTGGGAAGTATGTCGACTCGCCTCAAATGCAATCGCTAAATTGGCTCTCAGTGGTGGGAATGAGATATGGATGTTCTGGTATCTGTTATTTGAACTTTTAATTGGTGTTTCATAGTTAGCTAGGCAGACTTCATCCTAACTTCCAGAGGGAACAGCTCTCTCTCCTGGGCTTCTATGAGTTTAAAGCTTTAAGCTGAGCACTCTTTCCATTTCTTCGACTGAAGCTCAAACTCATGCTACAACCTTTATTTGCTCCCCCTTAAGACTTCTCCTCTTAGAGCTTTCAACCTCAGCTTATGACTAGATCAGAAACGTAAAGTTTCTGTATGGAACACGTGATTGCAGCAATTTGTTTCCTCTGCATTGTGGCTGTTAGTATCTTCTACCTCATTTTTTTATGACTTAACTTACTGGTACACTTTGGTCTTCAGACTATATTGCTATTTCTTTAAAATTCTGTTCTGCTTCGCATATATGCTGGCTGGATTGATGTTTTAAAATAAACCTTAATGGTTTAAATAACTGGTTCTTGGTCTTCATTGTGGAGCCATATTGGCTTCACAGGAATGGAAATGTATTTCTGATGTTTGCTCCCTTACAATGCTTCAAGCTGACTACCAAAGGTCCATATGACCAATGGGGAAATTTGTTTGATGAGTTCACTAAGAGATTGATGTTCAGATATTCACACTCCATCGAGTGGAAGCAGTCGGATGGTTAGTCACAGAAGAGTAGGGAGCTTAAATACCTTTGGATAAAATCCAGAGTTGCACAAGCCCAGCTCAAGCCCTTAAAAGTTGATGACACAGTTTGGAGGATCAGCAGCGTTCCAGCGGTTGGGAAGTAATGGTGGTAGACGAGCAGAGTGAGTATTAATAGGGCTGCATGTTGAAATTGTGTATGTAAAGCTTGCAGTAGAGTTGTGCTGAAATTGTTTATGCACTGTGATGGTATTTTGAGTTGTTGTGAAAATGTATGTGCACTTAACCCTTAAGCCGTGGCGTGAATTTTGCAGCGGCGCCGGGGGGCCAGGGGGTGAGCGTGGCGCTGCAGTGCTCGTGATGGAACCACGCCGTCATGAGTCACAGACGGCGTGTGCTCATGACGGCATGGTTCCATCACGACCCCGCCCGTAAGTCAAGGCAAGTCAGAATTTATATAGCGCACTACATACCCAGAGGGTCTCAAGGCGCTTGAGGAAGGGGGGGAGGTTTACTTATCGAATATCCAGGTTTTAAGCAGTTTTCTGAAGGCAAGGTGGTTTTGAGTGAGGCGGAGGTGGATGGGAAGGGAATTTCAGGTTTTGGCCGCTAAGTAGGAGAAGGATCTTCCCCCCATGGTGGCTTTGTGGATGCGCGGGACGGCGGCGAGGGCTTGGTTGGACGAACGCAGCTGGCGGGTGGGGGTGTAAAAGGAAAGGCGCGTGTTGAGACAATCCGGTCCAAGTTCGTAGAGGGCTTTGTGTGCGTGGGTGAGGAGACGGAACGTTATCCTTTTGTTGATGGGGAGCCAGTGCAGGTCTTTCAGGTGACCGGAGATGTGGTCTTTGCGAGGGATGTCTAGTATGAGTCTGGCTGAAGCATTTTGGATGCGTTGGAGTTTTTTCTGCAGTTTTGCGGTGGTACCGGCGTAAAGGTTGTTTCCGTAGTCCAGACGGCTAGTAATCAGTGCGTGTGTGACCGTTTTTCTGGTTTCGGTGGGGATCCAGCGAAATGTTTTTTTGAGCATGCGTAGGATGTTGAAGCATGATGATGAGACGGCGTTGACTTGTCTGGTCATCGAGAGTGAGGAGTCCCCAACCAGGTGCCCATCTAATGGCAAATGACCAGCTTAATAACAAAACAAAGGGCCAGATTTACGACTCTTACATTTTGTGACTTGCAATTGCATCTCAGACACTGTTTGCGATTCCCAATGGGGTCGCAAATTGCATGCCTCATCAATATGCATGAGGCAAGAGCAATTTGCGACCCCATTGGGAATGGCTAGCACTCACAAGTTATGGTGGCCTGCTGGGGTCAGCAGACCACCATGTCTGTGACTGCTTTTCCAATAAAGCAGTTTTAAAAAAAAATATGCAGCCTTGTTTCCTTAAAGGAAAAAGGGATGCATTTAAAAAAGAAAACTTTTCAGTTACATTTTTTAAGGGCAGGCAGTGATCCCTGGGAACACTGCCTGCTCTTAAAACATATGTTCACACCCATTCACAAAGGGGTCCCCTTCCTGTTTGTGAATAGTTTATCACCTATTTGAAGTAGGTGGTAAACTGTGAGTGTTGTGCACCGCAAATGCAGTTGCAAAACAATAGTACATGACAGTGAGTCTCGCTATTAGGAAGGGACGCAACTTCCTAATAGCGAGAGTTGCAAACACTATTTTGTCAGTGATTGGAAAATAGCATTTGTACATGCCATGACCCTTTTAGGTCTCGCCTAACGTTGCTGCGCACATGCGCATCTCGCTCGGCAAGATTTAGTGCCAATGAGTACTTTTAGAAAAGGGCTTTAAGCCCCGCCCCTCATTTACATTGGCTGGCGTCACTGTTTATGGTAATCGGTGGCCAGCCATTGGAAATTAGCTATCTGTGTTGCCTCCCTTTGGCTTTTTAGGACAGCCCATCTGGACTGGCTCGCCTGCTTTCCTTCTGTCGTAAGCGATTTCTTATCTTTATGGGGCCATGTGTTTAAACACATGGCCCCATAAAGACAAGAGATCCCCATGCTCAGCCTGTAGCGCAGTCCTTGCAGGAATGGTGAACTGCTCCTTTAACCTGTGTGTGCTTGCGCTTTCCCTCCAGCAATGTGTGTGTTTGCGCCTCTCCTGCCGGCCCCGTGTGTGCTTTTTGCACCTCTTCTCCCAGCCCGTGTGTGCTTGCACCAACCCCCTCGGCCCCGTGTGTGCTTGCGCCGCTCCTCGTTCACCATCTCTGTCCGCTTCTCAACATCGTTCCTTTCAGATCCACACCCCTTTCCCGCCTTAGCTCAGGCTGTGTTTTGTTTTCTTGACCTGTGAACAAGCGCTCTGCCTCCAGCACACACAGAAGGCGGCGGAGGGAAGGAGCAGACATGGGGCTTCCTCGCTGGGCACCAAGGAGAGAACCGCTCATCTGCAGTGGCGCCAGTGTGTGCCCGTGTTCTAGGGCACAGAATGAGAAGGTCCGATCGGTTCTCATTCCCGGAGCTGGCCTTTAATGCTTTATTTTTCAAATGTATATGTATTTATAAAGTGCGGCACGCCAACCTTTGCATTCATGGTGGCCGCACACTTATCTCCCTATTCGGCATTAGTACAAACGTTTTCCTGGCTCAGTGTGGCCCCCGCCGTTTCACAGAAGCTGGGACCCCTCCTGCTGCTCTTGCGGGTGTGGGCTCCCCTGGTATTGCCTTTCACACCCTCTCTTCAGACTCCCCCTAAATGCTGCTTCCCCCTGCTTGTTTAGGTTGTAACCACAAAAATGAAAAATATTACAAACAAGTAACTCCATGGGTGGTCCTTACTCTGAGCCCGCACGTCACCCATCGGTTCGTGTTTCACCAATTCACCTCAAGGTGGGTCCCTTTTGCTGTGTGGGGGCTAACGCACTCAATTTACTTATTTATTGAAGGATGTTTGTAAAGACTTACATGCCACCAAGCGGCGACTTCTGACCACTGTGAGGATTGGAAGCAAAGAGAAGAAAGGACGGAAAAGGCCAGGGGGGAGGGGGTTTCGATGATATTAGTACATGGAAGGGAAGTTTAATCAGTTTGTTAGGCTGAGTGGAAACAAGGAAAGAGTGAAACCCTTTGCAAAGATCGTCTTGCAGATGGTGGGCGCAATACCCGGCGAGCGGAACCATTTACAGGTCTCTCCTGGACTGGCGGCGGTTTGTTGACTTCGTACATTCCTCGATACAAGTTGCCGTGTTTCATCCGCTGTGGTAGCTCTGGGTAATAAAAAGCACTCCGCACTTACAAGTGTTTCAGTGCAGGCAGGGGCGTAACACAGGCCCCTTCAGCCCCCGCAGTGCAGGGGGGCCTCGGCGCTCCGGGGGCCCCCTCCGCGGCAGCACAGCCAGAAACCACTTGCATCCATTTAGACATGGTGTAGGGCCTGTATTCCCTCAGCAGTCTTTGTGATACTGGCTATGTTGGGGATCATGGATAAAGAAACTTCACTTCCCTTCATCAGATTCCTCGCTGCAGGGCTGCAGAATATAGCCTGATGTCATGACCCCATGAGCCGAAGTAGTTATTGACACAGCCAGTCAGGTGTTGACTCAAGGGGGACGTCACACATCCTGCTGCCGCAAAGCAGGAAGCTTTGAGGAAGGATCTGCGCGGCTCCGCGCTAGTTGGTTTGCAAGCTGCCTCATATAACAAACAAAAAGATTAAACAAGTTTGAAATAGTTTCTCTGACTTGAAGAGAAACCTCATAAGTCTGACAGTATTGACTGGAGTGGCTCCACTGAAGAGTGAAATGGCAAAGCAGCATATATACAGTAAGTGTGTGTTTTTAAAATGACATAAATGCTTTCTGTTTGCTACAGAATACTCGTTGTTCTTTACTTAATTAACTGTTGCAAGTGTTAACTTAACTATCTGAACTCGCAGCAGTAGCAGGCGGCGCACCAGACACCAAGGAAGCTCACTTAATTATATTGCTGTCATATTTTTGAAATAATATGTGAAATAATAGGCACCCTGTCTGACTGTGAGCGCTATGTGTGCCTCACAGGCTCTCCTACAGCTTCACCAGCAATCTCATGATATTACACACGTGCAAACTGCGGTGGCCGGAGTCAGCTGAATAATTAATTTATGGCTTATAGTCTGGGGCCCCGGTCCCACATGGGACAGAGAGAACGGCATGGAGTTTAGTGATGCTCCTCGCCTGGTTTAATATTTGAGCTCTCTCTTAACAGCCTCAATGCCATCGTTCACAGACTATGTATTCTCAGCAGAATGCGTCCTGACCGTCACTTGAGTCATAACTTTTGCACTTGCCTGCATGTGTCTGGATCTGAAGGTGGGGTGTTGGATTCAGGGGTCTTTCGACACTTGCTGTCCTGCAGGCTTCAAACAGCAGTACAGGGCTGACAGAATACCCGACTTCAAATCATGCTACTTCTGTGCTATTTACAGGTTTTCACTTCTTTCCCATGGACAGAAACGTATTTAAATCTTAGCCAGCTTAATTGTTTTGTACCGCCTTTGCTAAGCTCTATAACCCGCATAACGAGGAGGGCAAGGAGGCTGATGTGGTATTCTGCTTCCAAATAAAATTATTATTATTTCAAATAATTAGTCGTAATTTTGGGAACTACTGTTATTTTGACATTGACCTTGCATGGTCTTTGAAAAAGGGGATTTACTTCAGGAATTGTTATTACTCCTGCACACACACTTGTGTGGCGATTCTCCATTTTCATCCGATCTCTCACCCAGAGATTAAACCACGTTTTGCGAGTAAAAATGCTGGGGGATGGGTAAACACCAACCGTAGATTATTCTGTGGAAGTTGCAATCCACATTCAGCCGGTAACTTGTGATGGCTGAATCCTGATTACCCCAGCAGAGAAAAACAGGAGAGTCTTTTACCACTCCATGCACTGACTCAGACATCAATACCGGCAGAGCGACCCCAGCTCTGCAGCACTCCGAGCCCTCACCCACCCAGCACCTCTCTGGCGCTGCAGCACTCCGTACTCTCGCCCACCCAGCACCTCTCTGGTGCTGCAGCCCTCTGTGCTCTCGCCCACCCAGCTTCTCTCTGGACCTCTGGTGCTGCAGGTCTCCGACCCCTCGACACGAGGCAGCACTGGTCTCATTGACACTATGGCACCCCTAGCTCTCACCCTGGCTGTCATTTCTTCACCGCTGGAGCAACCTACCAGACCCAAAACCAGGCCCTCAACATCTCTAGTACTGCAGCAGCCCTGATCAATACCCACCGAGGCCAGCACCTCTTGCACTGCTGCATCCTGTCATCACAACCGGGCCAGTACTTCTCTAGTGCTGCAGCCCTCCTAGAAATCATCGTGTGTGACACCTCCCTGGCACTGCAGCACTCTGAACTTTCACCCAAGCCAGCACCTCCCGACCCTAATCATCACCTTATCCGGGCCCTCTCTAGCACTGCAGTACCCCATACCCTCACCCAGGATGGCACTTCCCAGGCACTGTAGCACCCAAACCCCTCACCTAAGCCTGCACCCCTCTACACAGCCTCAGCACTCTGAGGTCCAATCTAATCCAGCAAAGCAGAATCTCTCTAGTATTGAAAAAGCTATGGTCACCTTCAAGGGTGGCACCTCTCTGGCACTGCAGTATCCTGAGCCCTCGCCATTTAGCACCCCTCTAGTGCCCCAGCACCTCTGGCTACTGCCGCCCTCGGCTATTACCTCTCTGGTACTGCAGTATCCTTAGATCTTGCCCAGACCAGCACCTTCGCACACTGCTGCGCCCTCACACACCACCCAACACAGCACCTTCTTGCAGCAGGGTAGCCTAACATAACCCAGCCTCCCCAGAATTAATCTTCCAATAAAACAATCCCTACCAGTAAAACGAAGTGACATGTGGGGAGCCATGGCCAACTGCCAATTATGTCAAGGGAGCCACAGGCCGAAAAAGTTTGGGAACCACTAACTTAGAACTACACATATCCATCTAAGATTGAAGTTACGTAACTTACATACCGCTCGCCGTAGTTGCAAGCGCAGCCTCATCATAAATGCAAAATCTTCACCCTTAGGGGGAGCATTGGGTGGGGCGGGGCATTCTCATGCGCATGCCCCTTTGCGCAATTAAAAGTGCATGTGAGGTGAGGAGGCTGCTGAGAGGGACCGACGGGGACTTGCATAGTGGGGCAATAGTTTGAAAGTGAGTACGAAAAATATTATTTCACAAGGTTTGTGAATAATGCTGTAAGTTTCCTCGGGGTGTTTGTATCCTGCAGGGCCCAGATTAGAACTTGACCCCTAGGAATTGCTGAAACTAGATAAAGTTATACATTTTTATAAAATATACTTACCTGTGTGGTCTCAGTTTGTGGTGGATTGGGGATTATTGTTGTGTAGAGTGCAATTATTATACACATTGCCTTGGGGATAAGCCTGCCTGCTCGCGCCAAGCTACCTAGAGGGAGAGCGGAGGTTATCTACTGTGTGTATTCCTTCACCCTGACTAGAAGCAAGGGTCCCTACTTGGTCTAAGGTACTTACCTCTGCCAACTAGAGACCCCCAGATCTAACATTGGCTCCTAAGCAACCCAGATGCCAGAGAATACACATTCTACTCCAACCCACACAGCTCATACAGCCGAATAGATTATATCCTCATGTCAGAAACACACACCCACCTCATAGACCACACGGAGATAGGACCCAGATCAGTATCAGACCACTCGCACATAAGTCTAACCTTGGCGGGCAGGCACAACGAAAAGCCAATCCATAGATGGCGATTCGATGACAGCCTACTCCATCACATCTCAGCGAAAGCCGAGATAGAGGAGGCGATAAAAGAATACCTGCTAATGAATGACACACCAGAGACAAACAGGGAGGCACTAAGGGACGCACTAAAGGACACCGTCCGGGGAGCAGTCATGACAGTCAAGGGCAGATTGAACAAAGGAAGGAACAAAAAAATTGAAGACCTAGAAAATGAGATTAAAAAGCTGGAGAACAGCCACATAGCCAGAATGGAAGATAAGAACACACTCACGAACCTGACCAAACAGAAGTACGAACTCAATAGAATATTGAGTGAGTGAGCAGGGACTTGGATTAATAAATATAAATCTATTAACCTCTGCACTGCAAACAAAGCGGGCAAAAATCTAGGATCCTACTTAAGAGGGAAACAGCGACAGCACACAATAGGGGCCATCAAAGACAGACAGGGCAAGTCCATGACTGCAAACAAAGACATTCTAGAGGTTTTCAGAGATTTCTATGAGGGGTTGTACACCAGGGATGGAACACTAAAGGAGGATGGGGGCAAAGAGCTGCTAGGAAACATAACCACACCCACATTATCAGACCGGAAACGCGACATCCTAGAGCTGGACATAACGGAGGATGAGATAGACAAAGCCACGGCAAGCCTCAAGGACAATAAAGCACCAGGGCCAGATGGTATCACAGCTAGCTTCTACAAGCAGTACCTGCACATTCTTAAACCCACAATGAAACAGGTATTCACAGAATGCGTCCAGGCTGGACGCATGGCACCCTCGATGGCTGAGGCAAACATAATTGTCATACCAAAGGAGGGGAAGGATACAACTGAGGCGAAGAACTTTAGACCGATCTCCCTCATCAATGTAGACTGCAAGATCTACGCAAAAGTACTTGCTAATAGACTCAACGCATACCTACCCAAATTCATCCACAACTCTCAAGTGGGCTACCTCAAAAACCGCATGTCCCACGACAACACGAGACTACTATGCCGCATAATTAACCACTCCTCCAGGAGCAACAATGCCGCAGTCATGATAGCCCTAGACGCAGAGAAAGATTTTGATAGGGTCTCATGGCCCTTCTTAGAGCACTGCATGGCGAAATTCGGTTTAGGACCAAACTACAGGAAGATGGTGATGGCCCTATACAGCAATCCCAAAGCGAGGGTGGTGGTCAACGGAGGCACATCGAACATACTCAACCTAGGCAGGGGTACGAGACAAGGCTGCCCACTCTCACCAGCCCTATTCCTTTTAGCCATTGAACCACTTCTTACGATGATTAGAACAAATGAAGATATAGTAGGGATACCAATAGGGGGAGAAACCTTTAAGTTAGCGGTGTATGCGGACGATGTTCTAATAGTCACAGAAGACCCGGAAAGATCCATTAAAGCACTGACTGACACTATTGACAAATACGCCCAAGTCTCAGGGTACAAACTCAACAAAGACAAATCAGAGTGCAAACCCCTAAGCATCCACACAACAAGAGAGGTACTAGGGACATCCGGATTAACATGGCAACAGAAGCCCATAAAATACCTGGACATCCTTTTTGAGAGAGACCTAAGAACGACACTGGAACACAATGAACAGGCAACAATCCAGAAAATTAAGGATAAAGTAGAAGGGTGGTCACCCAAATTCACAACATGGTGGGGAAGGGTAGAAGCGATAAAAATGATGCTAACACCAGTGGTCAACTACATGCTAACCATGCTCCCACTGACTAACACAGAAGATTTCCACAAGAGACTAGACAAGATACTGAACAACTTCTTGTGGAAAGGGAAAAAACCCAGAATAAGCCTACACAAGCTCAGGCTCATAAAAGATCAGGGCGGTCTGAACATAACAAACTTCAAAAGATTCCAGGTAGCATGCATAGCTAGACAGGGACTACACTGGATGGACCCAAGACAGGAATATACCCCAGCATGGCTAACACTAGAGCGTGGACTATTAAAAGGCATGAACCCCATCACCCTCCTCACAGCCACCCGACACCCAGCAGTCAAGGAGAACCCCGTCCTGAAGAACACGAAAACAGCTCTCCTGAGTGTCGACAAACTATTGACAACAAGCATAAGGGGCAGCCAACTCGAATCCATATGGCACAACCCGACATTGAAATACAGAGATAAGGTCCTAGACATGCACGAATGGTACAGACATGGCATCTCCACTGCCCAAGACCTTCAGAAACAGGGCGCGTACACAACATTCGACACCATCAAAGAAACACACAACCTACAAAGCATAGAGCTCTACAACTTCCTGAAAATCAAAGTGGCTATCAGGAAGGCAAACCTCAACAGCCGGAAGCCATCGCTCATACAACTCGCAGCCAGTCTCAACACACTAGGACACCAAGTAGCACACCTATACAAAGTCCTCCGCCCCAAAAACACCAAACTAAACGATAAGGTCACAAATTTCTGGGGGGCAGCAGCAGGAAGGGAGCTAAGCGAAGCAGAGAAAGCAGAGCTGTGGAGATCCTCTACTAGGAAAAATATAACGGCAGCGCTCAACCAGACCAAATATTGGCTAGTGCACAAGGCATACTGGACACCGGCCCGCCTGGCCTCCCTGGGGATCCAAGACAGCGATACATGCTGGAATTGCGAGAAAGGGAAGGGAGACCTAGAACACCTTCTGCTCAGCTGCCCTAAGGTCAGGGAATTCTGGAACAGAATTGGAACACTTATCAATGAGATCACAGGAGTAGACATACACATAGATTTCCCAAATCTAATCCTAGGTTTTACGTCCCCGTCAATCACAACAACAGAAGATCGTGACCTCATTGACCTATTGCTGACGGTGGCAGTCAAAACGGTCCTAAGTAATTGGAAAGACACCTCGAAAGCTGCGCCCCAAGCATGGCTCAACTGGGTCACGTTCTTAAGGGGGGCAGATAACATCACAGCGAAACACTCATCGAAAACCCACAGGCAGTCGAACATGTGGGGACCCCTAGACCACTACCTAACATCACATAAACCCCCATAGGCGCAGAATCCAGACAACAATAGAGGGGGCACACTTTTTGCGGACCCGAGCACTTTCTCTCTCGACCTCGACCTCTATCCTGTCCCTTCCTCACTATCGCCCGGGGCTTGGGAAAGAGATACCAATGAACAACGAAGCATCGCAAAGGAGGAGGCATAAGACAACGACCAACAGAACTTGGACAATCGAACTATTACCCCCCCCCGGCGCTTTTTCTTTTCTTTCTTCTTTCTTCTTCCTCTGGTCTTCCACTCATGTATATCCCATGCTCCATGTAAATATATATTTTTTTACACAATAAAAAATTACAGAAATTAAAAAAAAAAAGAACTTGAGACAGCTTGCTGGACTTTGGCAAGTGCCAAACTTATCTCATGAAGGCATCCATGCGCTGAGGCCCGCACTTCTCGTGGCCTCACTGCGGCGCTGCAGGAGTTGGGTGGTAGTCATCCCTCCTCCTGCGGGATTTAAAAGCAAAACGTAAGAAACAAATGCTGTTTAAAGCGTTGGCGATCTGACTGTGCAAGCTTTAAAAGCATGTGTATAACTACACGGGAGGCAAGAAATGCAGTAGTTGCAGGTGGAGCCGATCACTGGTACACCGTCCTCTGCAGCACAGGCAGGTCCACACCCCGGCCACCACCCGAAAGCCTCTTCAGCAAGGACTCTGTCTGGTGATGTAGCGCAGTTCCGATGGGCTTCAGAGTGCCCTACTCTTCCCCTGACAACAGCCAGCAGGCCTAACTGTAACATGCAGGTTTCTGTAAGGAAGGGACGCAACACCACCAGGCCGCCCCAGTTCCAAGTTGACACATGCACCTTGGGGATGCTGAGAGGGTGGGGGGCTTGCAGTAGTCATGGCAGAAGCTGCCCTGCTCCCCAGCATCAACAAGAGCCCCCACCTTTCCTGCCTCTCTGGAAAATGCCCATTGCCCAATAGGGCCAGTAAGGGTCTGATAACAGTTTAAAAAATTGACAACTGATTGCATTTTCGTTTTTTCAGTGACAAACCGTAAGTGATCTAGACTGCAGCCCCCGATCTTCGGGTACGTTTCAAGGCACTTGAAAGCCAAAGTTGGTCCACTGATAAACTATGACAAGTTAACAACCCAGGTCAGCCTCAGCAAAGAGCTGTCAGCTAAAAGGACCACCACTGTGGGTAACGACCAGAAGCAGTACGTCATTTAGTGCATCAAAGGTCCTTGGGCTGGCCCAGATCACCAGCTTCATCCTTTGACACCTGAAAGCACTAACCTAACCTTCCATGTGCGTCTCACCACAATTGGCTGAACCAGGCGAGATTAAAAATGGAAGGTTTTACCTGACCGCTTGAAAAAGCAATTTATTCCACCAGCACTAGCAGATAGCTCAAGCAGATAGTCTCCCTCCTGTCAATGATCTAGTAAAGACCTGTTGGGTAGGCTACCCTCTACCCTCCTCCCAAAGCTTTGGCTGTAATGTGTGTCTGCCTGCCTGGTCGCATCACAGAAATAATGTGAAATGGTTCTAAAACTAGAGAGAGGAATATTGAAACTTGCCTAGGTTCTGTTGGGCCGGGTTCCTCCCTTTCACTCAGGTGGATCTTGGCAGAATGTTGGCCTGTTATGCACACATGTAAATAAAATACTCCTCCATGGCATCACATGCAGTTTATCTTAATGGTACCTTTCTGGTACAGTGCGCTTTATTGGAAAATGTCTTGCATGTATATAATCAGGCATGTCAGGATTAATGCGAGACCTGGGACAATAAAGATAATCCATATTTGTAAAGCGCAAACATATCGCCTCCTTAAGGGTTTCAAGGTACCGGGGTGCACCGGGGAGATTAAGTGAGCTATTGCCCAGAGTCACATGATGCTGAGCTTCCGCCGGTGATCCCCTTGCTCCGGAGTCTGCCACTCTCGCCGCTGCGCCACACCTCTCCCTGGATTGGGGCCATAGCGGCATGAAGATCTGTTTCAATCTTTAAAACAAAATGTTATGGTGTTACACATGGTGCCATCCTGTGGTGATAGACATGGCACCATCCTGTGGTGATAGACATGGCGCCATCCTATGGTGTTACACATAGCGCCATCCTGTAATGATAGACATGGCGCCATCCTGTGGTGTTAGACATGTTAGCGCCCTCAACATTAAATAGGGCAGGCTAGCTTTAAACTTTATAATTAATTGTTGCAAAAGATCATGGGGCCCTAAATTGTGGCCTAATAGATGAGGATCCCTACAGCCCCCTTATGGATGGCCTGGTATATATGTATGTATTTGCTGTTTTCAAAGTACTAACGTAGCTGAAAGGCAACGAAGGTTTGTTCAGAAAGTTTTATTTTGAATATTAACAATAAAATGTCCATAAAGCCATCACGTACATTTTAAGATAAATGTAATATTATCTCTTGATACAAATTATCAGATCTCTCCAAATTATATTAAAAACAAAATCTAATTTGAAAGAGGTACTTATTCTGGATAGCAGCTTTGCTGTATTCTCGTAGCCTGAGATAAAAATCAACCCCGGAGAAGAAAAACCTATCAAAGGATTTTATAAGATACATAAAAAAAATTGAATGCAAGTGTACACGTGCTAAATGCTAATTTTATGTACAAATATAAGACATATTGGTGCCTAAATGTCACCTAAAAGGGATAGAAAAATAGAAGTATATTTCTAGTTCTTAATATGAACCAATGTGGCCCACAGGTATTAATTTTTGGGGACCAGCACTTATTTTTCTCCATCGGTCTTTGATCCAGAGCAAAAGAGAGAAAACCACAAAAGGGGAAAGAAGGAGAAAGGAAAAAGACAAAAAAAAATGACAAAAAAGAAAGCTGATACGGACAAAGAACATGAAAGAGTGAGATACATGGGTAGGGAGTTACTGGGGGTGAATGAAAGAGGCATGGGGTTGGAATCAAGATTATAAAACAGTGGACTTCACGACCCCCAAAATAGGACTTATTGCAGGCCCCTGCGGCACAGGGTGGCCCCAAACCCTTGAAGGGCCCGTCCAGTGGCGTAACATAGGACCCCGCAGACCTCACTGTGGAGGGCCTCCCTCAGCACAGTACCCCGGCCGGAGAGCTCCTGATTGAGTTTGGAGGGGCCCCCTCCACGAACCTTGCAGGGGGGCCCCCTCAAGTTTCGCTACACCACTGAGTGCAGAGAACTTTCGGGTGTGAAATCTTCAGGCCTGATAATCCATCTAAGAGACACGGCGACCACTCAGAGAGGTGCTGGGGCTGAAACCTTGAACCCTGCTACCCACTATGTGCTACAGTCCGGCGGGCGACAAGTGAATTCCCCCACCACAGGCACAAGAGGGACCATCACATCCCTGCAGCCCACTGGACACCCCCACACCATCACCAGCAGACTGTAGACAATGTCAGCATTTTGATTTCCACCAAAATGGTGGAAATCTGCTCGGAAAATCAGATAGTAATTCAAGGTACAAGCAAGTATTCTTCATTTCAGGAATACCCCCACCCCAAAAAAATCTTGCAGCTGACCTTCGGGGCTTTGCTGATGAGTGGTGATTAGAGATTACAGTGACACTGGAGACCATGTTACAGCCAGCTGATGGATGAAAGGAAGCCGCAGAGCCTCTCCGATGCCGGCTCTGGGGAGCAACGCTCGGTAATTAAAGACTCAGCAGGCGAGAGGGGGTGGCGACCAACTGCCATTCCAGGTGTGTTTGTGTGTGTGTGTAGAAGGGGGGTCATGCGAGTGTGTCTGCGTGTGTTTTTATGAACTGTGAATGTGTGCTTGTCTGCTTGCGCGTACAAATGTGTATGTCTGCATGCTTTCCATGTGCCAATGTGTATATACATCTGTGTGGATGCGAGGGTCTATATATATGCATGTTTCTGTGTGTGTGTGTGTGTGTGCAAGCACATGCTTGTGTTTGTATGTTTTAGTGTGCCTCTGCGTGTGTAGTAAGCGTTTGTCCGTTTCCTGGTGTGTCACTGCATTTGATCCCACCCACTACCCCCGAGTTGTTTTCTTTCAGAGTTGTTAGCTGATCAGCAGTGCTGGCTACTGTCTCCGACAATCACGAGCAAAAATCACCGAGAAAGGCGCATTCACACAATCAGAGAAAAAAAATCATATGACGTCAAATAAAGTATCAAGAAACATCCATATAAAATTCTCACGGACAAGAGATAAACACACAATCAGAAAAAATATCTTATGAACAGAGGAACAAACGCAAAACAATACAATAATAAGAGAGACGGTTAAGAGAAACAGGCACAAACAAAATCCAATAGAAAAGCACTGAAAAAATCACATAAAAGGACGCAGACCAGCTTATAAACACTTTCTAAATCAGGCACAATTCGGTTACATCATATTTAATTGTGGCGGACAGTGGTATTCAGGGTTCGAGGTGCCACGCTGCTGTTTTGCTGTTATTGTGTTTTAATTTGATTACATCGATGCCACTACTTTTATTTTTCTGGGAATAGGACATTGTACTATATTTTGTAGGGTATTGTTTTTGAATCTTTTTAAAAAATCGGAAATTTGTGCCTCATTCTTACCTGCTTACTGGGGACATTTAAACTTGGGCTTTGCTGTCGGGGGCTTCTTTAGACCTTTTTAGGTCTCGCCTGCCGATGTGCTTGCACATTCGAGCTGGCGAGAGATATAGGGACTTATCCAGAGTTTAACCAAAGTGGCGATTTGATGCAGTGCACGTGAAAAGCGCGTGCACGCATAAAAGCCATCTGCTTCCCTCCCACAGCTTCCCCCAGCGTGCGCTCTACCCTCAGGCATTTCTCCTCCCCTAATTATTCACAGCCGGCTGGCCGTACTTTCACTTTCACGGCCACCAGGCCGTGTCTCGTTTTAACTTGTTTTTTTAAACTGGTTTAAAATTGTTTTTTTATTTTTTGTGTTATGTTGTCTGTTAACCTGCTAAATATTCTCACATGCCATGCCAACATGATTCCCTACCAAAATATTACCCTGTTTTGCATGCGTTGACTACTGCTTTTCCACCTTGTTGAGTTTTCAAACTTACTCTTTGCAACTCCTTAAACCACATTCAGTTCCGCAACTCACTTCCTGGTCAGATCTTCTCCCACTGCAGTACTCTCCATTCCCTTTCACCCATTCCATGACTTCCGGTTCCTTCTCCAATTATGTCTGTGTGTCGTGTTTAAATGGCTCCATCGGCTGGTACTCGTTAGCTTCATATAATAATAATAATAGGGAGATTTGTAGAGCGCATGGTGACGCCGACGGCGTGTCCCCGCGCTGAGGACATCCCCTTGTGCACACTCGTGCTGTCCCTTGCACACACTCGTGCTGTCCCTTGCACACACTCGTGCTCTCCCTTGCACACACTATTCTGTCTCCGTACTCGTGCTCTCCCTTGCACAAACTATTCTGTCTCCGTATCTGCTGGATGCTCTTCGTCCCCGTGCAATCACAGCTGCTCCCGCACTTTCTCCCTTCGTGCCTCTTAGCTTTGGAACTCTTCCCCACATCATCTTCCCTCTGCTCACACCCTCGCATCTCTCTATGACATCATCAGGTGGTCTCTTTCTATTGCCTCCTATTCACTGCCCGGCCGCTCCACCAAAAATATGCTGGCATCTGTTTTTTTCATTCTCTGTGTGCAAATGTATTCTAATTGGAGAGGCTAATAGTTCAAATGCAGGTAGTTGTCAGGAAAAGGGCAGGTTTCCTCTTTCCCTCGCACTGTTTCTCTTTCTCGCCTTACTTTCTCACGTTTACACTTGCCTGCCCCCTCTCCTCTGCCGCTCTCCGTCCACTATCTCAGCCCCTCATTAGTTCTAGTTTCATTTGTACCTTCTTGCTCCTCTCCCCGTCAGTCCTGTGTTCCCTCCATCTTCCCACCTTTCTACCACCCTGTGGTGCCCAGAGGTGACCTCTCTCTGTTACATCCAGAAGCAGCAGCGCACGCGCCATGTTTTATGTAGGCTTTTCTAGTCAGGAAGTACAGACGTGCTGACGTCTCCCAGAGACGGATCTTTACGGCTCTGCCTCTGCAGTCACCCACGTTTTCGTCCTTGCTGTGGATCTTGAACCAAGTACTGCTTCCTGCTGCCACTCTCCTTCCATTGAACATGCAAGTGTAACATACTTTATTTATTTACTTTTCAGAGTCTGCATTCTGTTCATTGCTTGACTGTCCCTACCACCACCTCACTTCCTTTGATGCATGTCCTTTCCCCGTTTGTTGCTGGCCTGTCACTCCCACCACCTTGCTGCTGACACTTCGTGCCCGTCCTCCACCCCGTCGCTAGTTTTCCCCTCCCACCCTTCCTTTGATGTCCACCGCGCGTTTCCCCTCCCACCCTTCCTTTGAGGTCCGCCGCGCGTGCCTGTCACCTCTCCGTCCTTCACAGCCCCTCTCTGTCGTGGAATCTCAAACCCCTCCTTCGTGAGCTATAAAAGACAATTAAAATATCTTCTCAATCAGCACATCAGACTTTAAAGTCCATCATACAACCTGAATCCCAACTGAAACCTCCTCCTTGAGTTTCACTACATTGTTTATCCCTCTCCAGGAATTGCAGTGATTTGACTTTAAAAAGACTCTATTCTATAACTTTTAATCTGTAACTAATGTGACTTAAAAAAATGCACTCTGTAACCAATTTTTATCCAACACTACCTTTGACAATATTTGAAAATCAAATGTTTATAAAGTGCTCTGATACACTCGGGTCTTGCCAGCGCTATATGAAAAACTCTTTAAATAAAGAAATTAGATACCCATAGGAAGGTCTGTGTTCAACACCAGAGGTAGTTTCAAAGCCTTGGGGACTTCATTCAGGCAGACAAAGTGCTTCTTAGGCTTCAGATAATACAGTCCAAATGAACATCTGACAGTGCTAAGGTATCACTACAATGCTACCAAATGGTTAACCACCACAGCATCACTCAGCACCACCACAGCATCACTCAGCACCACCACAGCATCACTCAGCACCACCACTGCACCACTCAGCACCACCACAGCATCACTCAGCACCACCCCAGCATCACTCAGCGCCACCCCAGCATCACTCAGCGCCACCTCAACATCACTCAACACCACCCCAGCATCACTCAGCGCCACCCGAGCATCACTCAGCGCCACCACAGCACCACTCAGCACCACTCAGCACCACCACAGCATCACTCAGCACCACCCCGGCATCACTCAGCACCACCCCAGCATCACCACATCATTACTCAGCATTACCCCAGCATCACTCAGCACTACCACAGCATCGCTCAGCAACACCACATTATCACTCAGCACCACCACATTATCACTCAGTGCCACCCCAGCATCACTCAGTGCCACCCCAGCATCACTCAGCACCACCACAGCATCACTCAGCGCAACCACAGCATCACTCAGCGCAACCACAGCATCACTCAGCACCACCACAGCATCACTGGTTCAAATATGTTCTTTCAATGTTTCAAGCTGTTTTCAAGCTTTCAAGCTTTATTCCAAATCACAAAAAGATGTTAATATTTCACTTAAGTACTTGGATTTTCGTCACAATAAAAAACACTGAACATAATCTTTACAAAAGTTTAAGCTATTGCCATTGCAAATTAAATAAATTATTTAAGTATTAATTATTTAAAAAAATTAAAAGCCATTATTATTTGTAATATCAATACATCTAAGTCAAGTAAATACAAAACATGTTGCATTACAAATGCTATAGGTGTCACATTTGAGAAAGTTATAACTATTGGCATTGTAAATGACAAAGCTAGTAATTTAGCTATTTCCAAAAACAACACAATAATGAAAAAAAATAATTTATAAGACCAATAGCTCAAACTTTCCCAATGCGAGACCTATTGCATTTCCAATGCTTGTTTCTCCTTCCCCGGTCCACCACGGCTTGCCGATTGATGTGGAGGAAAGTGAGGATTTGTTTTGGCCCCTCCTCCGCATTTCCTGCATCAGCGCCATGGGACGCGCTCTAGTCTTTCCCGGTTCCAGCTATTTAAATGCATGCTGGCACGGACGCGCAGTGGACACGCGCAGCGGGCGCGCCGCTGCAAGCCCGTCTGCGCCGCGCCCGTGACCAGCGCCAGTCATGTTGCTGGTTGCTCCCCGTCTACCAGGTTTTACTGGTCCAGGTCACAGCTTTTGATGCTGAAAAATGGTGCTTGTACCCCTCCAGTTCGGTGCTGCCTTTCGGAGCTTGCAATGCAGCATTTTAGTTGCACGCAATGTCCATTTTCTTTAAAATCCTCTAGTAAATGCTCCATCATGCAGGTTGAGAATCTCAGGCCACCTAGTCCCCCTGTGACCTTCAAGGCTGGGCTGCTTAATTGTTGTTCTCTTCCTCACCATGCCAGTGATATCTGGCTTTCGCTCTCTACCCACGCTTGGGATATCCTGTTTTTGACAGAGTCGTGGATTGAAGATTCTTCCAATCCTGACATCAACCTAGCTACCCCCCCAGGCTATCGTTTTGTGGGAATAAATCGTGTGGGTACAAAGGAGGGTGGGGGGATCACTGTTATTCTACGATCCCATCTGAAAATTACTACCCGGAAAATTGCCAACCTTGGCCCTATTGAAGCGATGTACTTTACTATCTTTGAGGGCTCCTCCATCATTTTAGCAGGCATCTTGGTGTATAACCCCCCGGGTGCTTCACCTTCCTCGCTCTCTGCTTTCATTGCTACGATTGCGGACCTTTCATTAAAGCATCCCCATTTCACTGTTTTGGGAGACTTTAATCTCCATGTAGATGTGGCAGCCTGCACACGGGCTAGTGATTTTCTGGATTCTATGCTTAGCTTGAACCTGACTCAGCTGGTACAAGGCTCTACACATTTAGCAGGCCACACTCTCGACCTTTTATTCTCTAATCATTCTGGCTTAACTATAAGCATGGGCGAATTTTGCAAATTCGCGGTTCGTGAATTTGCGTATTCACGAATTCGCAATCCGCGAACTCTCGCGAATTTGCGGATTTTTTCTTTTTTTGTGTTCGCAAGGGTTTCTGTCAGTTCGCAAGGGGTTAGTACCAGTTCGCAAACGCGAACTTACTTGTCGGGTCGGGACTATGTTGTTTCTACGTCTGGTTCATCACAGCACCCTCTGTTTCACCACTGCTACCCTCTGGTTCACCCATGCCACCCTCTGGTTCATCACTGCCACCCTCTGGTTCATCACTGTAGATTATGGGGGGAAAAGCACACCTGCCCTGCCTAAACTGACATGAATTAATTTGGGGCTGATTAATGTGTCACTGAATTTGAGCTGGCACCTGCTTCCTTAGCTGTAATTGCTTTCTGTTGCAGTGCAATTTTTTTTCACAGGTCCTTTGTGGCCTACTTGTAGCTATTCTCTGAGCCTGCTGTGACGGTCAGAGCAGGGTCATAGAATAGTTGCAAGTAGGCAACTGAACTCTGGAGGGGGCCCTCAGGAAGCACTACAGGGAATGGTTACTAATGATGATCTTGAACTTTTGCACCTGCTGAGTGCTTTCAGTTTTGCAAAAATCGTTTTTCTGCAATTTCGTGGGATTCGCGGGGCGCGAATTTGCGCGAGATCGAATTCGGAAGCTGCAAATTCGTTCGAATAAGCGATTTGCTTTTTGCGGCGTGTTAGTTTGCGTGGTTTTGTGCGTTTTAGCGAGCCGCTGGTAGCTCAACGAGGTGAAGTTACCCTCGCAGTCGTACATGGGCGCAGCCATCTTGTTTGCGTGACGTATTTCCGTTTCCGGGCGCTATGTGTAATCTCGCAAAGTGTGCGGCTCGCTAGTACAATTTCGCGTGTGATCGCGAGGGAAATCTCGCGCGAACTTACCCACGCGGTCATGAACGGGCGCGGCCATCTTGTTTTTCATTCATTGCTATGGTTCTGGGCATGCTTTCTGTATCCTCTGTCAATCTCTGCCATCCTTTGCTTGTTTGAAGTTTTTTTTAATCTATTTTACTTATTATCTATCCCTCTATTTTTCTAGCTCTATATTTTTGTGTTTTCTGCTACTTTTGGTTAATTTTAAACTACTTTTTAAACTCTTTTCTTTTCTTCTTCCCTATTCTATTTCTTCTTTATTATTTACCTTCCTTTCTGCCCAGACCATGGTAAAGGGAGCCGGGAAGCAGCCTGAGAAGGGGAAGGGTCCCGCACCCCGTGCCCGGCTCCCGTGTGGGTGTTTGAGGGGGGAGCAAGTCACAGCCCGGGAGATCTTTAGCGCGGAGGAGGTGGCCGCACTAGTGTTTTATGTCCAGCGCCGCCTCCCCAGGACCATCATGGCAGGCGGCAAGATCGCTAGCGGCTACGGAATCCGGGAGCGCCGGAAGCGGTGGGAGAAGGTGTGCCGGGACCTGTATCAACACTCTCGGGTCCGGCGCACCTACAACCATGCCACCCACCGTTGGACAGATCTCCTGGACCGGGAACGCGACTTGCTCGACCTGCTCAGCATCGAGATCCCCAGGCTTGGTAGTAGTAGTAGCTATTTCATCACTACTCTGTTTTCTCCTGCTCTGTGTGTTATTATTATATTGCACATTTTTGTTTTTTACCAAGAGCAATAATGCTGCTGATTATATTGTAGGTAAATTATATTTCAAAATCTTCTGTGCGGTTCAGGTGCTCTGCTCTCCTTCTCGGTAGCGTTGCTACTATGCTTATTTGTTTTCGATTTTGTGTTCATTTCATTGGCCTGAGAAATTATGTATGAGTGTAGTTTACAGAACTGGGTAATGCTAGACACTAAGGGGCAGATTTGCAATTACCGGCGCATCCCTGCAAAGTAGCAGGGATGCGCCAGTAATTGTGCGCCACGCCACCACCACCCATGGTGCGCCGTATTTACAATGCGGCGCACCATGGGCCCAAAACGTCACCGAAGCGTTACGCATCTGTGCCGTAAAGGCAGCGATTTGCTGGAGTTGCGTCGCAACAATGGCGCAGCTCCAGCAATGCTCTGGGGTGCCCTATCTCCCCAATGCTGCGTCAAGCCGTACGTCTGCTTAAAGCAGGCGCAGGGTTTGAGTGACGCATCATTGTCCTAAAAGTCACTGATTGAAATCTTGCAGATTTCCCTCAGCCACTTTTAGGATGCGTTCCAACGCAGGAACGCCCTCCCTTGCGCCTGAACGCCCCCTGATGGCGCAGGGCTTTACAACGTGATGCATCTCCCATATGCGTCACGTTGTTAATATACGCCGCACCATGGCGCCTCTTTTGTTCTGCCGCTGCGTCACAAAAGTCACGCAACAACGGAGCAAAAGAGCCGCAAAGGGCTTGTAAATCTGCCCCTACAGACTCAAGTCCAGTCCTTCCTTTGTACACCTGGCAGTAAGAAGAAATAGTGGTGGTGGATTGATAGTTTGAGTATTTTAATGACAGGTTAATGTAGTATGAAACTTTTTAGTGTTGTCACCGATGTGCAATCACAATGGAGTTTGTCTGTTACTTTGCGTGCTGCGGACTGCTGCCTGCCAGTCCTAGGCGAACCTTTTTAGTAGCCTGTTTAGTGAGTTACATAACTTTCCAAGTCGACGGTCCGCCAATCAAGCAATACTAATATTGTAGTAGACCACATGAGATAGGTCAATAATATATCCAGTGGAATACTTGTCTATTTGCTATTTCGCCAAAATATTTTGTTATTGTTCTTTTGAAATGTTTCATTTGGTTGACAACAATCATCCATGTTTTCGGGTCTTTCTTTCTTTCATGTTGTACATCAGCTCCCCCCAGGGGCTAGAGGACAGAGGAGGAGGCTGCTGCTGCTGTACAAGGCCAGGCGAGGGCAGGCGAGGGCTCCTTTGCTGGCCCTGGTAAGTTTTAATTTTAATATAGAGTACCTATTTTTTCCTAGCGTTCCTAATTCAATTTTTTCTAAATCGTCTTTGATCTTCTTGTAGACTGTATCTAAAATTCCTATCCAGCCTCTAGTATGACTCCCTGTGGTATTACTAGATTATTCTTATTAGTCTGTCTGTGTAGCTAACTAAGATTGCACATTTGGCAAAAGGTGTTAAACGAAACTCCCATTCTAGTCAGCAATAGCTCTATGCACTGAGTGCAGTCCTCTGGGATTGTCCATAATGTCTTTTCAAGTCTTCTAAATGTTTATGCTTTGACAATTCCTAACAATAAAATCTGAATGACCACCAAGAAAGAATAAGATACTACTTTACTTTTGGTTTGGATAGGAGGACAATCCATACTACTACTGTTGCAGGGACAAATCTGCACAAACAGAACTATGGACACTAAATAGTGCATTGTTTATCAATTATAATAGGCGCAGGTAGACGTTCCACATACCCCCAATCTCCTTACTGACTAGATAGTGTGGCAGAGTCATTTAGCTCCCGAATTCATCGATGATTGATCCCCAATGATGATTATCCAACGCAGGACAAGAGTACGGAGTCAGAGTCCAGAAGTGTCAGAGGCACTGACTCATGCTTGCAAATTGCAAAACCTTTTGCTCATTCACTCTTGACCAAAAACCTCAGAGTCTATTTAAGTTTTAAAGCTTTATTAAAAGTAAAAACATTTATTAAAATCAAGCTTGTCATAAAACATAAAAGGTTGATTACAAATGGAAAAGTGCTTAGTGATTTATTATTTCACACATTGATTGTGGGTGAGCCGAGCCCTCACCTGGTTTGAACTTTAATTTTTCTTTTTGGTGCTGAATCGTTGGTCACGCCGTCCTAGTGATGATGATTTGTTCTTAGAAGTGAAGCTTCTGTCTGTTATGAGAAAAATGGTGCTTGTTAAAAAGCAAGCATTCATCAGTTGTGCCAAAAGGTGCAGCAAACAACACCCTTCCCTGGAAAAAGGGACATTTTTACTTTAGAGTAGACAGTCACAAATTATTAGATTTGTTTCTGTATTCACATTTCTTCATTCCTAGACAAAATACTAGCGAGTGGTGTATGTCTATGACATCTAACATTCTTAAATGTACTTTGTAGGTGGAACATCTGGTGTGGGGCCCAGAGCGGAGGTGGAGGAGGGTAGTTCTGGGGAGGAGGCAGTGCAAGTGCCAGATGTAACTGCTGTGCGGGTTGCCACGGTAGTGGCGGGCAGTGGTAAGCTCTTATATTTCTTACTTATTGAGATTGCAGACTGCAGAGTGTGCTCTCTGCACAGGTGTAGTATATATGTCCTAAAGGTAAGTTACTATACTGTTAAGCAGACTTTCAAATTTAGAACAAAGTCTTTATCAACCAGGTAGTGGCCTCCTCTAAATTTACTTCAACTCAGTGGTGAATTTTTTTTCGAGAATCCAAATCAGATCTGAGATGAACTTGATGGATGGGATGAATGAAAAGCGAAAGAAGGGTGTAAGTAAGTGTGGAAGGACGAGCAAGTTAGAAAGTAATGATGACTGACAAAGAAGAATGATACGTGTTTGATTGGTGCCCGAGGTGGCTGGGAAGGGATATGATGCATGGTTAGGTGAAGGATGTAGCAGGATGGGTGGATGGAGAACAGCCTGGGTGGGTGAAACAGAAACTGTATCTGTGCGCAATATATGCTTTGGTTGAAATTCAAATGCAAGTCAAGCACGGATGTATGGCTTGCGGTTTCCCAAATAAAATAAAAAGGTTGTTTTCCCGTGAGAAAACGTAAGGTTTGTCCAGATGAGAGACATGAAGAAGAATGATTGACATATAGTTTGAATGGATGGATGCCTGGATCATGGTACTATCTGACTCTTAGATAGCATATGTGTATCGTCGGTCACTGGATGAACTAAGTGTTACTTTGAAGAGCATGTAACACCGCACCCGCACGTCCGTTCCAGTGTAGGAAAGGCAAGGAAAAGAAGTTTTAATTTTGTCCGAATACTACCATGAATACTAGCAGTAGTTTGTATTGCAAGCACAGCATATATCAGGCTATTACGATAGCCACTCACTACCTATGTTAATAAGTTTAGTAGAACTCGGTCATTCATGTGTGGATGTATCACTGTTCACTCAATAAAAAGCAAAGCACCTAAAGTCATCCCATATGTAAGCAAATACATACCATGTGTAGTGATAGATAATCAGATTATTTATCTTCTTCATTTTCCTTTTCTAGTATTCATTGGCACTTTAGGGTGAAAGTTAAATTAATTAAGCAGTAGCCCTTGTAACAGAGTATTCTCAGTGCCACCCGTAATAGGAAAGTAAGAGCATCACCACCTGCATGTACTGGACTGGTACAGTAACGCAAGTCTGTCTCACTCATCATGGCTGGCATCTGTTTTTCTCGGGTGCAAGTTGACTGCGCTGGCATTATGCCGGCTTGCAGAAGTTAACGTACCAATTTTGGTAAACAAGAGAGAAGAAGAAGAATAAGACTGGTGTACTGTCATAGTCGACTCTAATGGAGTGAGTCCATAGTGCTCGTAGAATTGATTCCTTAAACTCCCACTAATGTTAGAGCAAGGATGAAGAAGTGGGAGGTTAGATAGATACTGGCCACAATAATTATTTACTGCGCTTGCAAGTTGCTAGTTCTACTGTGACACAACTTTCTGCTGAATCATTTTGTGCTAATCTTAAAGAGCATTGGTTACACATGCATACTCTGTCTTTCTTAAAGGGCCCGGCAACGGAGGCTGGAGGCCACTGTCGCCAAATATCGGCGGCTGGTGACCCAGGAGGAGGAGGACACGCGGAGTACGTCGACAACATCCACGGCGACACCTGCATCCTCCTCCGCGCTCCCTGGGTCATTCAGTCGGCGCAGCAGGTCTCCAGCGGTACGGAGCCGGGGTACCGCAGCCACCCGCCACCGCCGAGCAGCAAAGAAATCAGCTGCCCTCCACAGCAGTTGCAAAAAAAGGATGCACCGCCTTTCCCTCAGGGTGTCTTACCTCGAGCAGGAGCTCCTCAACACCAAAACCCTGCTCGAGACCCTCCGCAAGGAGCATGCCGACCTGGCCCGAAAAGTCAACAGCAGCCAGCAGTAGGAGGAGACTGTCCCTTGCCCCTTTTTTAAAGACTTCTGGGGGGTGGGAATTGGGAGTTGGGTTTTCTACTTTTTTGGACTTAGTTTTCACGGACATTCGTTGGGGTTCGGGAGGGGGGTGGGTTGGGTCTTGCGGGAGATTATTTATGTTAGGGATATATAAATATACATTAAACTTTATCTTAGAATACGTGTTTTTTATTGCTTTTGAGGCTGGTGGGGGGGGGGGGGTTAACAGTAAGTTTGTTTTCCTGAATCTTAAGTGGCATCTTGATTCAAGTTGTGTATGTACTAGTAATTGCCCAAATGTTTTCTAAACTAAGTGCCTCTCACAGAGTAAGTGAATTCAATAGTCCTAGGACCGTCAGTCTCTCGTCTCTCCTAATACTCCATTATACTATATCCCCCAAACGCTTATCTTACCTGTAATTTGTGTTTGGAAATAGGCTAGGCACAGGGCTGGTTGCACGGGAAATGGCGATTAAGGTTGGCAATCCTGGGCGGATGAAATGTCATCATTGCGGCGGTACTTGTGGTGTTACACAGTGGCAGTTGCAGCATCTGAAAAAAACGAAAATGAAACCTTGTTTCTCCTTACCGTAGCATTCGAACGGTACGATAGAGAATATAGCAGGTGACAGTACACTGGAACAGTGCCACAATGTAGCCTAACAAATGGTAAAGTATTGAAAGTATAACTGGTACTTGCGTTGAATTTCTTTGACATTGGCTACTACTACAAGAAATAGTACTGAAGGTGAAGGACACAGCAGCGTAATCATTTGCCACGTCAAGGAGGAGGATGTTCTTGATGATCAATCAAGTTGATGGCGCACATGAAAATCTGCTTTCATTTGCCAATAGGGACTCAGTGTCAAGCTGAGTAAGAATATATCCTCGGATTCCTTCACCAGCCTGTTGCTATGACCTTATCCTCCCCAGCAAGTGTGTGAAATTATTGCTGTCATTTAGTCACACATCAATCAAAACCACACAGCCCGGGGGAAGAGGGTTAGGGTTTGGAAAATGGATGGGAATGGGGGTTTTTGGGAAAGTTTTGTTGAGAGAAAAAAAAAGCACAGCATGGACAAACAATAATTGAAGATAAACAAATCTTTGGGTACAAAGCTAACCATAAATCTTTTAAGTGACATAAAGGAAGTGCATACACTACTGCATGTATGGTTACTGAAAAGTAAGTAGTACTTTCGACAACCGTGAATGAAAGAATGCAACAGGAAAGGGCTGCAGTAATAATTATGCGTTTTCACTTGCCTATCTCTGCACTCAGAGAAACACTTCGTACATTAAATTTGGTTTGAAAAATAGCAGAAGTAAAACCTATACAATGGCTGTAGGGGTGAATTTTGAAGCAGAGATCAAAGAAATGCAGAGTCACACTCATAGAAGTTCACAGCAATAACATTACTTAAAAGATAATTAGAAAAGAACGGATACTGTATCTGTATGTTGTTGTAGTTGTCCTGTTGAAATTGGGAAGTTGTAAGATGCATCCAACAATTCCTCTTATTAGCGGGACTCCTCCATTTCATCTGACGCTCCATCCATCAATGTTGGTGACCAGAAGACACCCTGTCCACTGCCTGCCTGGCGGATGCTGAATTGCGGCTCGCTAATGTGAAGCCTGACTTCATCCTTTTCCCATTGCACAGGCTGAAACCCGGCCTGTAATTATTGATGGAAAAACAGGAAGTGATATTAGAACACCACTGACAAATAAATATAAGGTATGTATGCTGTGTAGTGCAAAAAGTCACACTTTGAGTTTCCTAATAGACAGTACAATATTTTTGAAAGTGCGTTGTGGGAGGGCAGGTTTGATATACAAGCGAGGAGGCTTTAGAAGTGGTTTTGAAGTAAGTGGTTTATTGAAAACAGATGTGGTTGGGGTTGAATAGTTAGGTAGTCCCTGGTGTTCCTCCTCGTCAGATGATTCTGCAGATTTATTTATTTATTTGCATACTTATAACGCGCTGGGAATGGACTCCCTGAGGAGTATCTCCGCGCCTTTTTAGCAGCATCTGAGACCAAGGCCTGCTCTAACAATATTAAGTGAAGACTTACTGGGATTAATAGTTGAACAAGAAAGTTTTTAATTTTTTCCTAAAAGGAAAGTGTTCCTTACAGGTTCTAATGTCATAAGGAAGATCGTTCCAAAACTTTGGTCCAGCTACAGACAGAGCCCTTCCACCTTGTCTGGTCTTACAAAACCTGGGGACACATAACAGCTCTTGATTACCAGATCTCAGAGTTCTAGCAGGGATGTAAGGGACACATTTTTTTGTTAGATAGTCAGGACCTTTACCAATGAGACATTTATGGATGATGCAGCACGTTTTAAACAAGACTCTCTGTTTCACAGTGAGCCAATGTAGTTGATTCAGTAATGGTTTCGAGGGTGTACGTGCTGGGGCATTCAAAACCAAGCGTGCTGCCGTGTTCTGCACAACTTGGAGTTTGTTAATGATGCCCTCATTGGCGGCTAACAGCAGCCCGTTACAGTAGTCCAGTCTGCTCAACACAAGCGACTGAACTAGCGTTTTCCTGGTGGAATCAGGTAACAGGGGGAAAACCCTTCGGAGAAGACCAATCACATGGAAACAGGAGCCTACCACTTGATTGGTATGATGTTTAAAAGCGAGCTCCTGATCCAGTTTGACCCCGAGATCTTTTACCACCTCTTTGGGTACGGGGACTGGGCCAAGGTCTTGAGGCCACCAGTCGGGAGTCCACAATCTTTTGGCCTCTCCAAAAAGCATTACCTCAGTCTTTGAGACGTTACACTGAAGGAAATTTGCTGCCATCCATTGGGCCACCTCTTTCGTCCCCTGGGCAAAGGAGCTGCGTACCTCAGGAGTCATGATTTTAAAGGGGAAGAGGAGTTGAGTATCGTCTGCATACGATACAGGAATAAATCCGTGGGATCTCATGATGTTAGCCAGGGGTGCCACGTAGATGTTAAAAAGTGTAGGGCTCAAGCAGGAGCCCTGTGGCACCCCCTTAGAGATCTCCACCTCCTCTGACTGGTACGGACCCAGTGTGACTCTCTGAGTACGCTTGATGAAAAAGCTCCTTAGCCAGGCCAACGCCTTGCCACCCAGCCCGATGTTAATGAGTCTGGAGGTCATGATATCATGTGACACAGTGTCAAACGCCGCTGACAGATCTAAAAGCACCAGGATAACGGAATAACCCTTATCCTGTAGCATATGGAGATCGTCAGCGACGGACAGCAAGGCGGTCTCAGTACTATGCCTGGGTCTGAACCCCGATTGTGAAGGGTCAAGTCCTCCTGCACTTTCTATATATTTGGATAAGTGCCGATTTACAAACTTTTCGGCGAGCTTCCCTAAAAAAGGAAGGAGTGAGATAGGTCTCAGGTTTGTGAGGTCGGTCCAGGGAATGGAATTATTTTTGCGTAGGGGTCTGACCAAAGCTTGCTTCCAGCCTAGGGGGACTTCCCCCGTGCTCAGAGAAAGGTTAAGTACCTGCTGAATACTTACACCCAGCTCCTCAGTGAGAAGAGTCATAACCCGAGCTGGTATAATATCCGAGGGGCACCCGCTCTTAGTTTGGGTGATAAGAGTGGTTATCTCCTCCAATGATATAGGTGGAAAGGCTTCAAGCTTACAGGTCGTATTTCCTATTGGGCTAATATGGGGCTGGACCAAGCTATCAGCATTGCTCATGGAATTCGAGGTGGATTTGGTGGCTAAGATCTTCGTATAAATGCCATCTATTTTTTTGACAAAAAACTGAGAGATATTATTGCACAATTCCTGAGACTCAATTCCATCCGTTTCGCAAGCCGAGGGTTTTATAAAGGTTTGCAAGATCTGGTAGAGTACTTTAGGATTTTTTCCGGCTGCTGACAATTGGGTTGCAATATGATGTTTCCGTGCAGCCCGAATAGCTTTATGGTAAGCTTTTAATGAGGTCCTGTGTGATTCTTTGTCCTCTGCCTTATGAGTGGCCCTCCAACGTTTTTCTGACTTCCTAGCAGTTAGCTTTAACTGTCTAAGATCGTCAGTGAACCAGACCTCTTGTTTAGAAATAGGCCGTGGTTTAAATTTTCTCAAGGGAGCAACCTGGTTAATAGTCAGTGTTAAGGCTTCATTGAATTTGACTAATGCGGAGGAAACATCATCTCCACATTCATCCCAGTTGGGCTCTGTGTATTTACTCCTGAAACCCTCAGCAGTTAGTTTGTTCCAGGGTCTTCTGACTTCTGCCATCGTCCTCTGGATGCCCTTTACCTTATAGTTAAGGCGGGTGTAAAATTCAATGATGGCGTGATCAGTCCAGTCCACTAAAGTGGGAGGCAGACATTTAATAGAGGTGTAGTTGCATAGCACAAGATCTAGGGTGTGTCCGGCAGTGTGTGTGGGTCCCTGATTCATTTGGTTGAGGCCAAGCGAGGCTAGATCGGTCAAGAGTGTCTGTGCTTCAACACATGTGGCTATTTCGCTATGGACATTGAAGTCCCCTACCACAGTAAAATCGGAATTGCATCGTATGTGGGGGGCCAACACTTCCACCAGTTGAGTGGAAAAATTCCCAAGGGGGCCTGGAGGTCGATAGACCAGTGCACCTTTCCTGGTGTACTTAGTATTTGGGTTGATGGTAAAAATCAGGAGCTCCATTTGCGGGTTACACACCGTTTCAATGACCACCACCTCTATTTCTTGTTTGAAAATGATGGCCAGCCCACCACCAGTTTTAATGGGGCGGTCCATCCTCACTATTTTGTATCCCAGCGGCACCCCCATAGTGATGGCTGGAACAGTGTGGGGTTTTAGCCACGTTTCAGTCAAGAAACAAAGATGTGGGCCCTCAGAGGTGATGAGATCCCAGATCTGAGTTGCATGAAACACTAGTGAGCGAACATTACAGAGAAGGTTCTTACAAATCAGAGAAGAATCATTAGCAGGGCATGGATGTTGTATAGGGACGGAGGTAGGGTGCAAAGGGGATATAACAGCGTTGCGACTAAATTGTGTGTGACATATATTGCAAGAAAAAGGTCCCTCCACACATATCTCCGCCCTATGGGGACACAGAGTGGTAACATACCTGCCCACGTCCCGCAATGTCTGGCTAGAATACGTGTATACAGGTTGATGGAGAGGCTCCAAGAGGGTGATGGAGCCCGTCATAGCCACCAGCCCCTAGCCACGTCCTGCCGCGGACGGGCGCAGACGGGCTAGTCTTTGGCTCGTCTTAGGCGCAGGATTAGGCGCCACACTGCGCGTCAACACTGCGCGTTGAGACGCCGAGGTGCTTTATATCCCTCGAGTTAGGGGAGAGCTGGAGCGCTAACCGCTCGCTTCCCAGGAAGTTCCTGCCTCTGTCTCTGCTCCGCCTACCCCACCCGTGATTGGCTGAGGGCCTGGGAGGGCGTGCAGGCACAGGTCAAACAGCAAGTGCGTGTAAGTATGCGGACCAATTTTACAACTAAATCATGCAAGTGCCACACTACAACAGAGGGCCACACATGCAACAGAATATTTTGCCCCTTTTTAAAACACACAAATCAGTGACACAATTAAAATACTGCACGAGCTCACAGGAGCCGGTTTTGAGCGAAATTAAAACAAGAGGAGCAGAATGCTCGCAGATGGCGCCAAAACGGAGTCAGGGAAAGCTGCCACCGTCCCCCTTACCGCAAAGTCGGCCTTCGCCTCGCTGACTTTATATCCCTCGAGTTAGGGGAGAGCTGGAGCGCTAACCGCTCGCTTCCCAGGAAGTTCCTGCCTCTGTCTCTGCTCCGCCTACCCCACCCGTGATTGGCTGAGGGTCTGGGAGGGCGTGCAGGCACAGGTCAAACAGCAAGTGCGTGTAAGTATGCGGACCAATTTTACAACTAAATCATGCAAGTGCCACACTACAACAGAGTGCCACACATGCAACAGAATATTTTGCCCCTTTTTAAAACACACAAATCAGTGACACAATTAAAATACTGCACGAGCTCACAGGAGCCGGTTTTGAGCGAAATTAAAACAAGAGGAGCAGAATGCTCGCAGATGGCGCCAAAACGGAGTCAGGGAAAGCTGCCACCGTCCCCCTTACCGCAAAGTCGGCCTCCGCCTCGCTGACTTTATATCCCTCGAGTTAGGGGAGAGCTGGAGCGCTAACCGCTCGCTTCCCAGGAAGTTCCTGCCTCTGTCTCTGCTCCGCCTACCCCACCCGTGATTGGCTGAGGGTCTGGGAGGGCGTGCAGGCACAGGTCAAACAGCAAGTGCGTGTAAGTATGCGGACCAATTTTACAACTAAATCATGCAAGTGCCACACTACAACAGAGTGCCACACATGCAACAGAATATTTTGCCCCTTTTTAAAACACACAAATCAGTGACACAATTAAAATACAGCACGAGCTCACAGGAGCCAGTTTTGAGCGAAATTAAAACAAGAGGAGCAGAATGCTCGCAGATGGCGCCAAAACGGAGTCAGGGAAAGCTGCCACCGTCCCCCAGATGAGCTGGTTGTCTTGTTTTCCTTCTCCTGGTCTCCACGGTGGTCGTCCCGGAGGCTCATAGGAGGGGAATGAGACAAAGAAAGGAACCGTAAGTATTCTGGTTTCTGGTTTAGTGTATTGGTTTCCTACACCACACCGTCATGCTCACTATAGGGCTTAATTTGTGATAAGAATAAAAGGAAGTAGGATTTAAGGTTCTTGAGGGTCCAAGAAAAACAAGTGAAAAGGGAGGAAACAGGAGTGAGGGTTAGGGTCCTAACATCGTGTTCAGGAACAATATAGGATCAGTAGTCAGACCTCATTATCCCTAGAATGATGATATAACATGTGGAGTGATTCAGCATAAAGTCAAGTGGTCGATGTCTTAACGGTCATGCAGCGTTTATCAAACACGTATACCCTTAATGTATATCCTTAGTGCTTTTGATGCCTACCCGACACCACCTCCTGCTTCCCTCCTCAAACACATAGAATAAAATAACTTATAGGCCCGCCACAACTCTCATCCGAGTTGCGGCCGCTCTTCAGCCTCCTCCGGGCACCACCAGTCTTCACACCAGCTCTCGTCTCCGTCCAGGCTCCCTGGTATCCCGGTGTCTCGTCTATCGGGTCCCGCGTCTTCACTCCGCTCTCCCGGGTCTTCAGGCGTTGAGGTAACGGGTCCCGCGTCTTCTCTCCGCTCTCTCCGCGCTGTGTTGGGTCCCGCATCTTCTCGGCATCTCCTCTCTCCTTACGCGCCACTGACGACCTCTTCCCCTTGACCTCCGAGCCTTTTCATTGGTTCGAGGCCGCCGCTTCCTGTTGACGTCGCGTCCTCTGCCGGGTCACGCCGCCGATCGCGTTCCTGTGAAAAAACAGTAGATGGTGGAAGTCCCGAATGCTGTTGCCGTGTCGGTTCCCGAGTAAAAGGTACGTCATCCAGGGTGATCCCCGGGTCCTCCTCACATGCATACTCTGTCTGAGTCTCCTTTTGAAGGATAAATAAGTATGGGCGATTTAATTTAGCGGATCTTTCCCCTCAAGCTAGGTGTACTGTAAACTGTGTTTTAGAACAAAATGAGACCTTCCCAGCAGTGCCTCCAGACCCTTACTAAACTTAGTCGCAAAAATGTAGAAGACCCCCAATCAGATCTCAAAAAATGAGGCCTAGTAGAAAATGGTGACAAAAAGTACTTTGAAAGTAAAGTATGCCCAAATCCCCCCTTACCCACCATGGATTGTATTCCAACCACTTGCAACCAAGTAAAAGTATCCATACCCAGCATCGCTCCAAGACTCGCAAACCCCCCCACAAACAGCCCCCGCCCAAACACATGCAATACAATACTGCTAACCCTAACGAGCCCTAAGTTAAGAATAGTGGCAAACGCTTTCTTTAACTAGGCCAAATCCCCCCTTTCCGACCATGGATTTTCTTCACACCACTTGCAACCAAAATTACACATTCCCACAAGTGCTCAAAGACCCCAGAACTCAGTTGCAAAAATCTAGAACACCCCGAAACACATGCAATCCTGCTGCTAGTGCTAACACTAACGAGCCCTAAGTTAATGTGCCAAAACGCTTTTCAGCATCGGTTTTCTCCAAACCACTTTTATCCGGTGTTAGACCTTCCCAGCAATGCCACAAGACCTGCCAACCCACCCACAAAAAAGCAGAACACCCCCATACAGGCAAAAAGCAAAAATGGAAAATCTCATACTTAGAATATTTTTGGCCTTCTTTCAATTCTGTCCAAACGCGCTGTGCAGCTAGGCCCTAACTCCCCTTTTCCACCATGGATTTCCTGAAAAACAAATGCAATCAACATTAGACTATGCCAGCAGTGCTCCCAGACCCCAAAACCTACCCACAACAACCTAAAAGCCCGCCAAACAGCACCCAAAGATAGGCAAGTGATCAAAAGCGCAAAATCTTTTTCTGCTCCGATTTTCTCCAAACCACTTTTATTCGGTATTAGACCTTCCCAGCAATGGCCCCAGACCCGTCAACCCAGGCGGAAACAAGTAGAAGACCCCCAAACAGCCAAAAAGCAAAACTACAAAAATGGGTACTTTGAAATTTTCAGGCAAATTTCCAAAATCACTCCGCGCGCGCTCTGCAGCTAGGCCCTAACTCCCCTTTGCCACCATGGATTTGCTTCAAACCTCTTGCAATCAAAAGTATCCATACCCAGCAGTGCTCCCAGACCCCAAAACCCACCCACAAACACCCGGAACCCCCCAAACAGCACCTCAAAGACAAGCAAGTCAGCAAAAATGCAAAAATATTTTCACCTCCGATTTTGTCCAAATCACTTTGATCTGGTATTAGACATTCCAAGCAATGGCCCCAGACCCCTGCAGCAACCCGCAAAAAAGCAGAACTACCCCAAACTGGCAAAAAGCAAAAATGGGCCTACTACCTGGAATTCTGTCCAAACGCGCTGTGCAGCTAGGCCCTAACTCCCCTTTTCCACCATGGATTTCCTGAAAAACAAATGCAATCAACATTAGACTGTGCCAGCAGTGCTCCCAGACCCCAAAACCCACCCACAACAACCTAAAAGCCCGCCAAACAGCACCCCAAAGACAGGCAAGTGATCAAAAGCGCATAATCTTTTTCTGCTCAGATTTTCTTTAACCCACTTTTATCCTGTATTAGACCTTCCCAGCAATGGCCCCAGACCAGTCAACTCACCCGCAAAGAAGTAGAACACCCCCACAAGTGCAGAGTCTTTCTTCAAAGGGCGTAATCCAGCTATCTGCTTTGAGGGAAATAGGAGTCTGGAGGAGGAGGATAGAGGAGCATGTTCTTGTGAACTTGTGAACCTGAGGAATGCAGACTGCGGCACATTCAAATCAATAAGCAAATAAGTGAAGACAGTTCTGCTGATGGGCTTGTTTTTGTGATTAGGTGATTAAAGTTTTTTTATATAGATTTTGCAAAACAAAGAAAAACAGACAAACAGGAATAAAAGTGAATAAGGATGAAAAAGAAAGTTATTGATTTATTGACTCATTTTCAGGGCTCGGTGTCAGGGAAGAAGAGCTCGCCATCATACTCTGCGAATTCAGACAGGAGTAGGTCACCTAACAGAGAAGAACTTCCCTCATCTAAGTTTGTGTCCTGCTCGTCTTCTTCCTGCGTGTATTCTCGTATTTTGTAATCTGGTGGTATGAGGTGCTGATTCATCTTGATCATTGTTAACCTCTCCACATGTTTGGGTGAGAGGCGGGTCCTTTTGCAAGTTGCAATGCCACCAGCAGCACTGAAAACACGTTCAGAAGACACACTTGCAAGTGGGCAAGACAAGTAATTTATAGCCAGGTTGGTGATCTCTGGCCACAATTCTCTTTTCCCATGCCAATACGCCAATGGGTCATCATGAACACAGACCTCTGTTGAGTCATTCAGATAGTCCTGCACCATCGACTCAAGGTTCTCCATGGTTCTTCCACTTTGCTTACTTTTTGCTGGGACCTTTTGAGAAGCAAACCCAAGCCGAGTTAGCCAATCCTCTTCTTCACACAATGTTACTGTTGTGTCTGGTGCAGATGATCCGGTTGCTGGTGTCTTTAACTGCTGAGAGGGAAAATCACTCACTTCTGCCACAGATGCAGAAGTGGATTCTTTTGACTCCGGATGGCCTGCTGATGCTGATGTACTGCCTTTTTCTTCAATTTTCTGCCGTTCTCTTTCAAACCGAGTGGCTGACACAGCTAGCCAATGTTTGTACTTTGTAACTTCTGCGTCATCAAAAGGAAAGAATACTCTGCCTGCCAGTGCCTTTTTGTACCGTGGATCCAGAATAGTAGCACAAATGTAATGCTGTTCTGTGTGGATCTTTTGAAGACGTTCATCGCAAAGTAGGCGCTCTAATAATTTCTCCGCCAAATCAAAAGCTTGTTTCTTTTTTTCATCTTTTTGAAACGTAGAAGACTCCGCCTTCAGTTGGTGCTCTAGCATGCGCAACAATGGGATAGCTTTTCCCAAATTACAGTCCTCCCTGCTGACTGCACGCGTGAAGACCTCAAAAGGACAAAGCATGTCTGTCAGGCTTTGAACTAGCTTCCATTGCTCCACATGTATCCTCAGGTCCTTCATAGCTTCAACCTGTGTAAAGAAATACTGATCGACTACCGCACACTGCTCAAACAGACGCTCAAGCGTGTTGCCACCTCCTGGATGAGTGCTTTCACTGGCAGTTTACGTTCATGTTGCAGGCCCCTCAGATGCTTCCGGGCCCTAAAAGAATGGTTGAAATGTGTGCACATTCTTCGGCAGGTGGTCAGTAACTCGCACACTGGACTTTCTTCACTCAAGAATTTTTTAACAACCAGGTTTATACAGTGCGCCAAACACGGCACTCTGAAATAGTTACCCGTATCCATGGCCTTAACTACATTGGCGCCATTATCAGTGGAAACATAACCAATCTTGTGTTTTCTTGGGGACAGCCAATGAAAGACCTTTGTGTTAAACTCCTGCAAAATATTTTCTCCTGTATGACTTTTCTCCATGCCAAACATGGCTAGTGTTGCATGTTTCCGAGCAGCTTTAAAAACGTTGTTCGGGTCAACACCTGCGTTTAGCTTTGCTTTAACCCCTGAAAAAGATACCCAGTGTGCAGTGATGCACATGTAATCAACGGCTTGGCAACTGGTCCACATGTCTGTTGTCAGATGTATAGTGTGAACAGCACTCTTCTGCAAAGATGCAACCAATCACCTCCAGCACATCTTCATGTAGTGCTGGGACCGCAACTCTGGCAAAATAGAACCGGCTAGGAACCTTCCATTTTGGGCAGAGCGTTGCCACTAATTCAAGAAAACCAACCCCTTCCACAAAAGAAAAAGGGAGAAGGTCCAGAGCTAGCATTTTAGCCAGCTTAGTGTTATACAGACGTGTCATTGGGTGGTTGCGTTCAAATGGCGCATCTGAAAACAACATGCTTCTAATGGTGGGCTTTACCATGATTTTACGGGATGATGATGACTTCTTCGATCCAGTTACGCTCGGTGATGTTGATGAACTTTTTCGCATTGGTGTCTCACTCTCTCCCACACTCTTAGTGTGGCTCATATATCTTGCAGGGGGTGTGCTGCTGACAGGGGTACTGGGTGTAACTGAAGGAATGTTTGACACTTCTTCCTCCTCGTCATCATCAGATGAAACATCAACGGATACAGTTTGTTTACTTGCAATTCGGGCTTCCTTGATCTCCTTTAGGTGCGCATGCCATTTGACAATGTGCTGTCTCTCAAGATGACCTCTCTGGCCTCCGGTACCATAGTTGGTACCAAGCTTACCACGACTAACTCCAAGCTTACAAATGGTACAAATGGCTATGTTTTCCCTTGTTGGGCAAACACTAAAGAAGTCCCAAACTGCGGACTTCAAATGTCTGTGGGGGGTGGAGGAGGCGATACTGGGAATGCTAATGCCAGATGAAGTGAAGGATGTGTGTTGCCGAACTTTACTACGTTGTGCACTTGCAGCACCACTAATTGAGGAAATGGAGGTGGAGGTGGATGGAGGTCCCTTCTGGCGAGAAAATATGGAAGCGGTAGGTGGTGGTGTACTAGTTAACTGCATTGGTGGTGGTCCCATTCCCACGTCGACAACATCACGCTCAGCAGCATTTCGGGCTAGGGTAAAAATGTCTGTTTGCTGTATGCCCGCTGAGCCTGGGTTGACGTTTATGATGACTGCGTCGTTGTCGTGAGAGTCTTCATCAGCAGGAGTATATGCCACTTCTTGTTCAGCGTCATCATCATCACACTCCATAAGTACGAGACTTTCGGGGACCTTCCTTTTACGCTTAGCTACCTTTGTCAGATCATGGTGTGCCTCACTCTCAGACAGCTGTGGTGGTTCCCAATTTGGATCCATATCATCTGAAGGAAGGGGGCTTGAAGAAGATGTAGACACCATCCTTGATCTTTTCCTTGCTAGGGATCTGGAAGACAATGAATGATCAGGAGGAGTGGCTTCCTCAAATGATACCTTGGCTTGAATGTCGATTTCCTGATGTGCCCCTACTTCGGGAGGAACAACTATTGTGGGCACTTGTGCCGCTCCATGCACCTCTGCTTGCACATCTCCTTGCGCTGCCTCTCTTTCCACATGTACTTGGGCTTGTACTTGCACATGTGGTTGTTGTTGCGGCTGTGGTGGTTGAATACTCGTCAGAGGAGTTACAACAACCTGTTTTGATTGAGGGATGCTGCTACTTTCTGGCGATGAGCCAACATCACTGGCCGATGGTGATTGAACAACTAGACTTGCTGCCTCTGCAGCACTCAAGGGCTTGGACTTAAGTTGGCGTGGTGGTGGTGGCACTGAGCCCAATGGAGCGGGGGTGCTGCTCCCAGCTTGGTCCCCAGCAGACCCCGCTGCTGCTGAAGGCGTACTTTTTTATTTATTCCCCAAAAATGCGGCGGTCGGCACACCAGTCTCCTTGGTAAGTGGCGCCACTTGCTTCTTCTGCTCCTTACTGCCAACTTTCTTGCTAGAGGAGCTACGGGCAACTTTTTTTGGGGCCATCTTCTTCAGATGTCAGAACAGCAGGCCGCAGTTGCACAAGTTGCAGAGTTGTCTGTGGCCACACGTGACGCTGTGCTGCACACACCACAGCAGGACTTGTTCCTGGCACTGATGAGGAACGATGAGGCTGATGATTCGTCTTTCTGCACCTAAAAGCAAACAAAGCCAGAGGAACATCAGTTAAATAAATGTTACATATGTAGCGCTTCAAGTAAGCATTTTTATTATACCCACCCCCCAAAATGAAAAGACTAATAAAATGCACCACTGACAGAGTACCCCTGGGCATAATGGATGAAAGCATGGCAGACTGGGTGCAGGCCTATGGCACAACAAAGCACACTGCCTGGCTTCAGGATGGCCCCTAGACCCCCACCACATGGACAGGCCCTGTCTGTACCAATCCTCAAAATGGCCCCCACCCACATGGACAGGCCCCATCAACACCCAAAAAATTCGAAAAAACACACACAAATCACCACAATCCAATGCCATCCATGCCCTCAATCATGTTCAAATTCAAGACATCCCACAGAAAGACTAGGCCCATGCACCACAGAGTACCCCTGGGCAAAATGCCCCAACAACAGCCCAAAAATCGAAAAACACACAAAAATCACCACAATCCAATGCCATCCATGCCCTCAATCATGTTCAAATTCAAGACACCTGACAGAAAGACTAGGCCCATGCACCACAGAGTACCCCTGGGCATAATGGATGAAAGCATGGCAGACTGGGTGCAGGCTTATGGCACAACAAAGCACACTGCCTGGCTTCAAGATGTCCCTTAGACCCCCACCACATGGCCAGGCCCTGCCTGTACCAGTCCTCAAAATGGCCCCCACCCACATGGACAGGCCCCATCAACACCCCAAAAATTCGATAAAACACACAAAAATCACCACAATCCAATGCCATCCATGCCCTCAATCATGTTCACATTCAAGACACCCCACAGAATGACTAGGCCCATGCACCACAGAGTACCCCTGGGCAAAAGGCCCCAACAATAGCCCAAAAATCGAAAAAAACACAAAAATCACCACAATCCAATGCCATCCATGCCCTGAATCATGTTCAAATTCAAGACACCCCACAGAAAGACTAGGCCCATGCACCACAGAGTACCCCTGGCCATAATGGATGAAAGCATGGCAGACTGGGTGCAGGCCTATGGCACAACGAAGCACACTGCCTGGCTTCATGATGGCCCCTAGACCCCCACCACATGGCCAGGCCCTGCCTGTACCAGTCCTCAAAATGGCCCCCACCCACATGGACAGGCCCCATCAACACCCCAAAAATTCGATAAAACACACAAAAATCATCACAATCCAATGCCATCCATGCCCTCAATAATGTTCAAATTCAAGACACCCACAGAAAGACTAGGCCCATGCACCACAGAGTACCCCTGGGCAAAAGGCCCCAACAGCCCAAAAATCGAAAAATACACAAAAATCACAACCATCCAATGCCATCCATGCCCTCAATCATGTTCAAATTCAAGACACCCCACAGAAAGACTAGGCCCGTGCACCACAGAGTACCCCTGGGCAAAAGGCCCCAACAACAGCCCAAAAATCGAAAAACACACAAAAATCACCACAATCCAATGCCATCCATGCCCTCAATCATGTTCAAATTCAAGACACCCCACAGAAAGACTAGGCCCATGCACCACAGAGTACCCCTGGGCATAATGGATGAAAGCATGGCAGACTGGGTGCAGGCCTATGGCACAACAAAGCACACTGCCTGGCTTCAAGATGGCCCCTAGACCCCCACCACATGGCCAGGCCCTGCCTGTACCAGTCCTCAAAATGGCCCCCACCCACATGGACAGGCCCCATCAACACCCCAAAAATTCGAAAAAACACACAAAAATCATCACAATCCAATGCCATCCATGCCCTCAATAATGTTCAAATTCAAGACACCCACAGAAAGACTAGGCCCATGCACCACAGAGTACCCCAGGGCAAAAGGCCCCAACAGCCCAAAAATCGAAAAATACACAAAAATCACCACCATCCAATGCCATCCATGCCCTCAATCATGTTCAAATTCAAGACACCCCACAGAAAGACTAGGCCCATGCACCACAGAGTACCCCTGGGCAAAAGGCCCCAACAACAGCCCAAAAATCGAAAAACACACAAAAATCACCACAATCCAATGCCATCCATGCCCTCAATCATGTTCAAATTCAAGACACCCCACAGAAAGACTAGGCCCATGCACCACAGAGTACCCCTGGGCATAATGGATGAAAGCATGGCAGACTGGGTGCAGGCCTATGGCACAACAAAGCACACTGCCTGGCTTCAAGATGGCCCCTAGACCCCCACCACATGGCCAGGCCCTGCCTGTACCAGTCCTCAAAATGGCCCCCACCCACATGGACAGGCCCCATCAACACCCCAAAAATTCGAAAAAACACACAAAAATCACTACAATCCAATGCCATACATGCCCTCAATCATTTTCAAATTCAAGACACCCCACAGAAAGACTAGGCCCATGCACCAGAGAGTACCCCTGGGCAAAAGGCCCCAACAACAGCCCAAAAATCGAAAAACACACAAAAATCACCACAATCCAATGCTATCCATGCCCTCAATCATGTTCAAATTCAAGACACCCCACAGAAAGACTAGGCCCATGCACCACTGAGTACCCCTGGGCATAATGGATGAAAGCATGGCAGACTGGGCAGAGGCCTATGGCACAACAAAGCACACTTCCTGGCTTCGAAATGGCCCCTAGACCCCCACCACATGGCCAGGCCCTGCCTGTACCAGTCCTCAAAATGGCCCCCACCCACATGGACAGGCCCCATCACCACCCCAAAAAGTCGAAAAACCCACAAAAATCACCACAATCCAATGCCATCCATGCCCTCCATGATGTTTACATTAAAGAGACGCAAAAACTGTGAAGGTGAGACGCACACCTATTAAACCCCTCTCTTGTAGCCAATCTGCGCTAGTGCGTTGTACTCATTATTGAATCTGTGTCGGTGTGCTGGCACTCTGCGCTCTGCCCATTTTGCGCTGCAACATGATAAGAACACTAAGGAGCCACTTTCCGGTTCCCATTGCCGCGACAACCTATTTTAATGAATTGAATGCATCAAATTCGTACTCTATTTTTATGTTTTCCAAAATTGTATCCACTTCTTTTCATCTTGTTTGTTCTTCAATCCATTCTACTCATAACCATATTTCGTCTTTCACTCTTGATTTTCCAAAGAACGCAGTAAACACACTGTTTCCTCATGCCGTGAATTTTATTGGAAACCCAATGCATTTCGGGTAAGACCCTTCTTCAGGGGTTTCTACAATGCAAAGAAAATTATCGTTTTTAACACCAATGCTCTAATGATGCTTATAATCGTCTAAGTTCTACCAAGTTATTCTAAAACAATACAGTTATACATGAAAAGTGCTCCACTGATGCCTATAACTCAAATGTGACTGCCCACTCCCCCACAAGGAAAATTATCGATTTTACCACCAATGCTCTGATGATGCTTGTAATCATCTAAGTTTCTACCAAATTTTCTAATGCAATACATTTATACATAAAAAGTACTCCACTGATGCCTGTAACTTAAATGTAACTACCCACTCCCCTCCCCCGCAAAGTAAATTATCGTTTTTAACACCAATGCTCTGATAATGCTTGTAATCAACTAAGTTCTACCAAGTTTTCTAAAACAAGAACATTTATACATAAAAAGTGCTCCACTGATGCCTATAGCTTAAGTGTGACTGTCCACTCCCCCTTGCTTAATGTCAAAAGTATTAATCCCTTCTCCTGTTTGACAGCTCTATATTTCTACATGTTCTCTCATCCCACACTTTTCCTGAATCCACTTATTATGTAACACTGCGCTCGGCAAAACGTGCACTTACCCCAACATGTAAAACATCTTATTTTAAGCCATCAAATTCACGCTAAGGTACTGCTCTCTCCTCCCTCTCCTCACGTGAACAGGAAACAACCATCAATTACCCCGAGCTTTAACGGAGATACATTTTATGTCGATTCCCGTCACCCACGTTGCCACGTGACTTACAAGCTCGCTGCAAACTAAGAAATGGATTGCTACCATGCCGTCATTAACTTTTAAATAAGACTCCTATAACCAGAGTGCATCTGTTCAGTATGTCAAGGAATAAAATAACGTGCTACCCACCCAAAATGTGCATAAACTGCTCAAATGTGAACGTGAACTAGACTAAATCACCACAATCCAATGCTATCCATGCCCTCAATCATGTTCAAATTCAAGACACCCCACAGAAAGACTAGGCCCATGCACCACTGAGTACCCCTGGGCATAATGGATGAAAGCATGGCAGACTGGGTAGAGGCCCATGGCACAACGAAGCACACTGCCTGGCTTCATGATGGCCCCTAGACCCCCACCACATGGCCAGGCCCTGCCTGTACCAGTCCTCAAAATGGCCCCCACCCACATGGACAGGCCCCATCAACACCCCAAAAATTCGATAAAACACACAAAAATCATCACAATCCAATGCCATCCGTGCCCTCAATAATGTTCAAATTCAAGACACCCACAGAAAGACTAGGCCCATGCACCACAGAGTACCCCTGGGCAAAAGGCCCCAACAGCCCAAAAATCGAAAAATACACAAAAATCACAACCATCCAATGCCATCCTCTATCAAATCAGGACTCGAAAAACTACACTGGCTTCCCATTCCCCAGCGTATAGCCTTTAAAACTGGCTGCATCATCTTCAAAGCCACACAAGAGAAAGGCCCTGCCTTTATTTGTAGCCTGATCTCTAAATATACACCTACCAGAAGTCTGCGCTCTGCTCAAAAATCCTTACTGGAGGTGTCTCGCTTTAAAAGGAAGCGACAGGGAGGTAGCTGCTTCCGCCATCTAGCAGCCTTACTTTGGAATTCCATTCCCTTACCGATCAGGCAGAGCAAGGACTTACTCACCTTTCGTAAAGGATTAAAAACATGGCTGTTCTCTCAAGCTTACCATTAGGCCACTATTAGCTCGGTGTTATGTTGGACTGATCCCTCACCTCTTCTATAGCGCCATGAAGCCCACGGGCGTACGAGCGCTTTATAAATTGATTTTAACATAACATAACATAACAACAAAGCACACTGCCTGGCTTCGAAATGGCCCCTAGACCCCCACCACATGGCCAGGCCCTGCCTGTACCAGTCCTCAAAATGGCCCCCACCCAATGGACAGGCCCCATCACCACCCCAAAAAGTCGAAAAACCCACAAAAATCACCACAATCCAATGCCATCCATGCCCTCCATGATGTTTACATTAAAGAGACCCCACAGAAAGACAGTCCATGCACCACTGAGTACCCCTGGACAAAAGGCCCCAACAACAGCCCAAAAATCGAAAACACACAAAAATCACCACAATCCAATGCCATCCATGCCCTCCACGATGTTTACATTAAAGAGACCCCACAGAAACACTCAGTCCATCCACCACTGAGTACCCCTAGGCAAAAGGCCCCAACAACAGCCCAAAAATCGAAAATTCCAAAATTGTAGTTGCAGCAACTGTAATGCCCCAAACAAACTTACTTGTGAAATTTCTAATTCAAAAGTGATCCAAAGAAAGTCAAAAAGGCCTCAAATCCAAATATCCAGCAGCATCCACAAAAAGTAATCCTTCCAGGTCAAGATCCAAATCAAAGTGACCAGGACATGAACAAAGCACTGGGAGGAGCCTGCTGGACAGGAAGAGGAAGTTGGAGACTGTGGAGCACTTCCTTCCTCCCCCCCCCCCCCAAAATGGACTCCTTGCAAAAAAAAGTGCAGGCAAATGTCAACCTGAGGAGTTATTCTGATAAAAATCATCATTTTCAGAAGGTTTATGCTGCTTGCTGGTGGATTTCTTGTGCAGAATTGCAAATTTTGCAATTTCGCGAGTGCGTGATTGTTGCTGCCCGCCGCATCTACGTGTTCACAATTGCGAACTCTCGCGATGCGTGATCACGGCGTACTCGCGTTGACAAACTCTCGCTGTGCAAGGTGGCAAGCCGCGATGACGTAATCGCGGTCGCCAAACTCCCGCAGCAAGATCCAAAATGCTGCAGCATAAGCAAAACATGGAGAAAAACAACTCTGCAAACGCTGAATGACGGTAAGTGAATGCCGCGCACCACAATATTGTATCACTAAGCAAAAAAATTCACTGCGTGCGAATTTGCGAATTTTTGGCAAATTCGCAAGAGTTCACGGATTGCGAATTTGCCAAAAATCTGCAAACGGATTTTACGCCCATGCTTACTTAACTACCCTTCCTTCTTTACCTCTCACCTGGTCTGATCACTACTTGATCCCGTTTGAACTAACCGTGCTTCAGCCATCTGGCTCTCCATTAAAAGTCAGGGACCATGGTAGAAAGTGGCACAAGGTTACTTGTAATGCCCTCGAATCCTTCTTTACTAAATCGATAGGGCAGCCCTCCAACGATTTGAATGCAGACGTATCCAAGTTTACCACCTGTCTTTCCTCCTCTATTGACCGTATTGCTCTGATTCTTCCGCTAGCTTCTTTAAGATCAAAGCCGTCTGCGCCTTGGTTCTCTATGGCATTATGTGAGGAAAGGAGCAGATGTAAAAAATTGGAACGTAATTGGCGTCTGACGTATGATTCCGATGGTAAAATTACCTATAGAACTGCCTTAATGAACTTACATAAACTTAAGTATGCCACCATGAGGGACTATTTTGTTGAGAACATCAATGCTGCTGAAAACTCTTTAAAGTCTTTATTTAACATTATTAAGGAATTCTCTAATCCCCCAGCCTTGGCCTGCTCGATTGCCCCTAGTCAACATCTATGTGACGGTCTTTCAGACTTTTTCCATGATAAAATCACCAATATCTCGTCCACATTCAATCAGGATGGTGTTCTCCGTTCGCCTGACCCTAAAGCCACTCAAGAGGTCACGTTTGTCTCATTTAAAAAGTCTATCCAAGGTGTCTGCTCTGACAATGTTACTCCGGTGCAAATCTGGGTCTCCCCTTGACCCCGCTCCAGCACAGGTGTTAGGCAGTCTTGCCCCACTTGTGATCAGCCCGTTTCTTTCTATTTGGAACACTTCCCTTCTCTTCGGTCAATTTCCCACCGCATGGAAGCAGGCTATGCTAATTCCAATCCTGAAGAAGGCAGACGCTGACCCTTTACTGTTCAGCAACTATCGGCCTATTTCGCTCCTTCCTAAGCCAGCAAAAATTCTTGAGAAAGTGGTACCGGAGCAATTAGCCGATTATCTTGAATCTAAACAACTTCTTCATGACTCCCAGTCCGGTTTTAGACCAGGCTTTAGCACAGTCTGCACTGCTTGAGCTGTCTGAGTCTATCCGGGAGTGCGTGGATGCGGGTGAGGGGGCCATGTTGGTCCTCCTCGACCTGTCCGCGGCTTTTGATACCGTTTCCCATGACATTCTATTAGATAGAATGTGCAATAGTGGTGTTGGGGGTACACCTCTGGCCTGGTTCAGATCTTATCTGACGGGTAGATCACAGCAGGTCTTCCTCCGGCCTTTTGTTTCTGAAGAAAAACCTCTGCTTTGCGGGGGTCCCGCAGGGTTCCGCACTTAGTTCTCTTTTCTTCAATATCTACCTTACTCCTTTAGCGGAAGTGGTTGAATCCTGGGGGGTCAGAGTGATCTCTTATGCTGGTGACACTCAGCTCGTGTTCTCCTTTAGAGATCACTCCTACGGCAACCTGTCCAACTTTCGACGCTGCCTTACTAACATCTCCCGTTGGATGACTACTAACACCCTCAAACTTAATAGGGATAAGACCGAGGTCTTATTCGTCAATCAAAGTTCTCCACTCCCCTCTATATTGTGATGGCCATCAGAGTTCAACCCCCCTCCGGTTCCAGTTAAAACAGCTCGTAATTTGGGTTTCCAATTCGACTACGACCTGTCTTGCAAAAGCCAAATCAATAAAGTTACTGCAGCATGCTTTGGTAAACTCCGCATGATCAGGAAAACCCTTGATTCCCGTAGGACCATCATACATGCCTTAATCACCTCCACCTTACCTGATCAAGCGGCTGCAGATTGTGCAGAATGCTGCTGCCAGACTGATTTGTAACATCCCTTATCGCCATTCTATTACTCCGTACTTGGTGAAGTTACACTGGCTGCCAGTTACCTGTCTCATTCAATTCAAAGCGCTGGTCTTTGCCTTCAGGGGCCTTAATGACCTTGGCCCGGTCTATCTGAGAAAAAGGCTTAAACCTGTCCATTCCACCCGAACCCTCAGATCTAATCATCTCCGCCCACTCTGAACCCCTCGCTTTCGCCGTTCTAGAACGTGGGGCAGAGCCTTTGCTGTGGTGACCGCTAAACTCTGGAACAGCCTCCCATTGGGCCTTCGGCTCATCACATCGGAACCACTGTTTCGAAACAAACTGAAAACCTGGCTTTTTTCCAATCTTTAGCTGCGCTAGATCTCTCCTGTGGCCCGTTGTCCGTAGCGGCGGGACAGCCCTGTCGGGGGTAGCCGCGCGCTCTATAAGCTTCCAAATAAATAAATAAATTTAACCCAGTCACTTCCGCCAACCTTTTCCTGAAAGAGGGTCTTCCGAGGCCTAGATTTACAACTGCGGACTGCTAGGCTGCTGCAGCAGCCGCAGTAACCCACTGAGCTATTTCACCTCCCAAGGGGTTATGGCAGACAAAGCACTGTGAGTACACTAGTGTAAATGTAATAGGTTTCGCATTTAAACTTTTTTTTAGCAATTGCCATATTAAATTACAATGCGTTTTATTTATGTTTTACAAAAAAAAGAAAAAAAAACAATGTCATTTACAATGTCAATAACTCAAAATAATGTCAGTGCGAGACCTATTGCATTGCAAAAGCTTGTTTGTGGTTGCAAAGGGGCCTATATCCCATTTGTAAGCGCAAAAAGGGTCATACATATGGCCCAAAATGTATTAATTGACCTATAAGTCAAATCTTCAGAGGCTAGGGACACCAGGAAATTCAAGACGTGGACAATGTCTGCCTCCAAGAGACGCAATTAGCGTTGGAGACACCAACTCAACTATCGAGACCTGGCGGAACGGTATTGTTTATTTGTGCTGTCTGCCCAGTCTCTAACGAGTAATGAGGCAGCCTCCCCTGAAATGCCTGGGACTTTCTAAGGTTCCCAGTAATACTCCTTGCCATGAGGTAAAAAAGACCTGCTAGGACCAGGTGGTGAGGATTCTCTAGGAGATCCTGGAGGAGACCCGGAAACAGGGTTAGAGGGATTTAAAAATCCCAAGAAAGCTCTATCAAAGTTGGAACCCAGGCTTGAGACCTCCAAAGTGGGGTGATCACCACCAGATCTGCCCGCTGTCTCCAAACTTGTGTTGACAATCTCATGATAATCGGGAATGGTGGGTACGCATACCCTCTCTCTGTACTCCAATCCTGGAGAAACGCATCAGTTGATACCGCACTGGGATGTGGATATCAATTGCAGTATCTGCCCAGCTGGAAGTCCAACCGAGAGGCAGATCTATAGTGAAGGAACCCCAGCTATCCTGCATCTGTTGAAACATCTGTGGATGTAGTTTCCAGAGACTGACATTTTGTTTTTTTAAGAGGCAGTAAAGGACAGAGTCAGGCCTTTGCTTCAGCAGGTCTGCCTCATGCCTGCTGCAGCAGATGAAGGGATGGAGCATCACGGGGCTGCACAGCAAAGCAGTACACTGGGCTTGGGCCCTGGCCCTGGTTCTGGCCCTGGCCCTGAAGCTTTAAACACCCCTTTCCTTCTTTTGAAAAAAGCCCTCAAACGCCCTCGAACAGAGACTGACATCCTTCCAATGTTGGGAATGGTAATCTGCCACCTGATTGGATTTCCCCAAAGATGTTTTGCTTACAATGAAATTTGGTTGACCAGGCACTAGTTCCAAAAGACTCGAACCAGACGGTTTAGGTAACAAACTGTCGCCAATTGTCCATCTTGAGAAGGACACAGCATTGGACCTTGTCCTTGATCCAGCATTTGACTTCGAACAAACCTGCCATTAGTTCCAGGCAGTTTATGTGCAGGGCCTGTTCTGCGAAAGAACATTGTCCTCCTGTGGAGAATTCTCCAAAATGTGCCCCTCAACCTGAGCCGCTGGCATCCAACACAATTACGAGGTCGGGTTGGGAATCTAAGATTGCTCTGCCATTCCAGGCATCCATATGGGAAACCCACCATTGTAGTTCCTCCTTTGCCTTTACCGAGAAAGGAACGTGATGTGAATAGGTAAGGCCCCTTTGAAGATGGGAACTTTTTGGGCATTGTAATGCCCTATAATTTAGAGCGCATGGTAAAATGGCGTGTTGTGGCATTCTGAGCTTCCGTTGCAAAGGGCTTCAGAATGTAATAATGTCAATGGTACTGGAACGGCAGTTGAAGCTGAGCCTACCTCCCTTCTGGAGTGTACTGATGGATGGGATTCTTTAAAAGAAATAAACATCTCACTTGCTTCATACAGTGGATGCCTTGTGAGTCCTTCACTTAGTTATACTGGCGACAGAGGATGACTTGATGACATATGGAAAGGATCTCAACATCAAACTTAAGCGTTGAATTTATTTTAATTTTTTTTGCAATTGTACTCTGTTTATTGTTTATTTAAATGATTCTCAACAAGCTCTCTAGCTAAACTTTGTTTATTATAACAATTTTCAACAGGCTTTCTGGCTAAAATTTGTTTAATGTTTATTCTAACATTTGTTTTAAAATTTTTATTGAAGGAAAAAGAAAAAACAATACACAAGGCAATAGTACAATTCGCATGGACATGTGTTCATAAAGGAAGGACTTCTGAGTACAGTGTTATACAGCATATAAGCGGGGAAGCAAGTCAATGACAACACAAAGCGAAAGATACATGGAATGTCGGATCAGGCGGAGAGGGAGACATCTGGGGTCTCAACGAAAGGGGGCGTACATATAATTCCACAGTAAGCATTCCACTGGCTCCAAATCTATTCCATTTCCTGGGTCTACCCCTTGCCACATATACATTCTTCTCTCTGAAAATACACCAGTCCATATTTTCCTTCCATACCGATACCGTGGGCCGCCGCTGGGAACCCCACAACTGTGCGATGTCTCTCTTAGCAATCATGTTCCCAAGGGTCACCCACTGGGTCTGAGCAACATTATAATCATTCGGTTCCCACACATTCAAAAGGCAGCGCCTGGCTTCAGGCAGTAATACCACTCCTGTGACCCTTTCCATCACTGCATGCACACGGTTCCAGAACGCAACCACCTCCGGACACTCCCAAATTATATAAAGGAAGGTTCCAACCATTCTACAGCCACGCTTACATAACCCGTCGGGGGAATAACCCATACAAACCAAGCGCGGACCAGTAACATACACACAGTGGAGGATTTTAAGCTGGACAAGGCGGAGATGGGCAGGTATAGCCACCACCTTGGGCGAAGATAACACAGATTGCCAGTCCTCGTCGTCCAGCTCCAAACCGTCACCAGTCCAAACCTCCCTGAGACGTACAAGTAGATCAGCCCGATTGTTGATCAACTTCTTGTATATTAACGAAATTGTGCTATCAGGCACATGACCATCAAGCACCCGATCCTCACGCCGGGAGGACTCAGGGATGTCGGCGCCCGCAGTGTTAAGCGTTGAATTTGCAGCTTAAGCATCTTTATTTTAATCACTTCATATGTGAGAACAGCGTTCCAGGAGAAACCCACTCAAAGTATTGATTTATGTTTTTTTCTGCTTCCCTGTGACCCCTGGGATCCTGTTATTAAGTGGGTGCCGACGCTTATTTTTAAAGAAAAATTACCAGGTCGAGACTCTCGAGCACAAGCGTGCGTACTAGAACCCTGTGACATGCGCGTCTCTGAAAGGATCATTCTTCTGCCACGTGTGCGCCTCAACCTTCGCCCACTCACCGCTGTCTTCAACACTTGAGGCTCTCAGCGTCATTCTGCACCTTGACGCTGTCACGTAGTCCTGTCACGTTTACTTTGCGGCCATCTTTAGTGAGTGTTGGGCTCTGCTGCTTTCTTCTACCTTAGTGAATATTGAGCACTGCTGCTTCCTTCTACTTAGAGCGCCATTTGCATGACACGCACACATAAAATTTGCTTTGAATTACTTAGCGATAGCGACACATATTGAGCCCTACTGCTTTCTTCTGCCTTGCGTGCCTTTTCCGTGACACGCACGCAAACTTCGTTTTCAATTCCTTAGCGACGGCAGTGAAACTGCAGCTCCCTGTTCTTTGTGTGTTGCTTCAGCGACACACACACTCACTTCAAGGAATTCCAGTTTTTGCGTGTGGCTTCAGTGACACACGCACATACTTCACAAGGAAATTTAATATTGATCAACAAGTTCTGGCACGTATTTCTTCTACAATGACACGCACACTGCACATTATAACCCATATCAAGTTGCCTTTTGCTTTCCTTGCGTGCATCAATGACATGCACACTTTGTCTCTAAATGTTATTTGTACTATTACATTTGTATTAATTCATTGCCTGTCAACCAGTTCTCATAATTGATCTTGTTGTTTATTTTGTGAGGCTCCTTCCAAGATGCAAAATGTTACTGAGCCACCCTTCTTTTTGTCATCTCCAGGTGATCCACCTATTGAATGGCAAAAGTGGCGCAATCAATGTGTTCGAAAGTATGCCAGAATGTGTGGCTCTTCTCTAAGTGCAGAAAGGAAATCGGCTTTACTACTACATTGTCTAGGCTCAGTGGGCTAAGAGGTTTTTGATCATCTACCTGAACTTCATGATGGGGACCTCAATGAGTATGAGATTTGTATTGAAAAATTCGACAAACACTATTTACCCAAAGTCAGTACCTCACTTGAAAAATACCATTTTAGTCATAGGAGTCAATTGAGGATGAGACTATAGAGAACTATGTAACTAGTTTGATGAAATTAGCTTCAACGTGTAAATTTGGTTCTACGCTTGATGAGAGAATTAGGGACCAATTTATGTTGGGGTGTAACATTGAACGTGTAAGAGAAGACCTCTGGCAGAAGGATAAACCTTCCCTTGAGGATGTTCTTCTTCTTGCAAAAAGGATTGAACATTCCATCAAATGTGTGGAAGTATTAAGAAAAGAAGGTGACAAGACAGATTCTGTTCAAGTTGACAAACAACTTCTAAAGGATCAAAAAGAACATGAGAAAAAGAAAAGTAATTTTGACAAAGTAGAAAAGTCTAGCACTTTTCAAGGTAGATGTTTTTTTGTGGCAAAGGAGGTAATTTGGACAATGATAAACAGTGCTCAGCTAGTCACATGCAATAATTGTAAGAGGAGTGGCCATTTTGCTGCGGTCTGTAAAGGCAAGACATTTAAAGGAAGGGTAAATTAATTTAATGATGATGTTGCTTGTTCAAAGGATCCATCGCCAAAGAAGCTGTCTCCCCTTTAATATTTCTTAAAATAATTGAAGACACAGTGGCAAAGTTGCCAAAGAGTTCCATCCCCAAATCCAGGGCAGAAGGTGCTCCATGTTCAGCCTAAATCAGTTTAATGACTTTGGGTAAAACTGCAATTGAAGGAGTACTTTAAGTAATGATGTAAATGGATGCAAAGACAGTACCCCGTGTATTATATTCCTCATCAGGGGGAACCATACCAAGTGAAAGACACATAGGGTCTGATTACGACTTTGGTGGTGCGGCACCAGGTCCGCCCCGCTGCTGCATCGCCAAAGTCGTGGTCAGACCACCCGCCAGATTATGAGTTTCCTCTCGTCTGGTGGGCTTTGTTTTTGATGTTCCCATGGCGGTGCCCTGAAAATGGGCACCACAATGGGAACGCCAATAACACTACCTGCTTGGCAAGGACTGAAAAGTCCATGCCATGCAGGAACTGGTGTGCATGCACACAGGGGGATACATGTTGTACCCCTATGGGTGCATCCCCATGCGGAGGAGGCACAAAGGCCCACAGGACCCCCTTTGTTTATTCTACGCTATGGTGTTCATGGAGTAAGAAACGCCATGACACCACCGGGGAGGAAACTTGGAATATTCTTGGCCGGACTGCAGCAGCACTCCCGCCAAGCATATTGGGGACTCCTGACTGCCGAAACACAGCCAGGGAACGGCGAATCATAATAGGGCGGTCTGGAGAACGCCACTGCTGTTCCCCCACAAGTCTGGCGGTCATAATCAGGCCCATTGTGAGAATTCAAAATTTGTCAATGGGGTCTCGTATTCAGAAATGTTGCCTTAGCTGATTTGTTTTTTGTGCAATCGAAAAAGGGATTTGACGGCACGTTTGGTAGGGACTTTGCCCATAAAGGCATTAATGGTTACTGGACCAATTACAGGAGTAGCTAGCTGAGCCTGACCAGTTTAAGGAGCCCTTGCTGGGGCAGTAGCATTATGCATAATATACTTCATCAGACATCGGTACAGCGAAATGGTTTAACGGTGCAAGCATCACTCACTGATGTAATGCATTTGTATGCGGATAAGGCATGCAGCCTGCTAAGACCAGCCAGGTCTCCCCTTCATTAATGAGTCGGCCCAGTCTTACATTTTGAAGTGTACATGGAAAGGCGTCTTGGAACCATTATGAGCCTTGTGTCCCCAGCCTGGCTGAATCCCGATCCAGTTTTAGAACCATTACAATGACCGCCTCAAACATGGTCGTGGGAGGTCCCCCCATTCCTCAGCTCCTCTGAATACTCCTGGTAACCTGTCCGATTGGGTCTCCATAAACGTATAGTAAAATTCAGAGTGTATGCAGTTCAATCCCTGTGTATTTATTCTGGACATATCCTAAATGACCTTAACTAGCTCCTCTTTTGATAAGTCCCTCTCCAATTCCCCGAGACTCTGGGCAGTTAGAGCAGCCAAAAGAACTCCTCTTGCCTCCCTGGCTGGTCCCCATCCCTCTTTCTATACAAAGTAGTCAGGTAGTGCTGCAGGGTAGTGTTGATGGAAGCCTGTGTTACTAGCCTCTCCCACGTCCATCCTCCAGGATCAGAAAGGCGTTTCTGAGGCAGCAGCAAAGCGAACAATTTACCCGGTTAATTCCCCTCCTTTTAGAGCTGTTGTCCGTAACCTTTCTTTGTGAATTTGTTGAGTCTGTCCCAGATCTCCTCCACTTTGCACCAGAATTTCCAGGAGGTCAGCAGTCCAAGTGGTGTCTGGCAGATGCTGAAGCAGTACCAGTCCCTGCTCCTTGTGGACCTCCTGTCACAGCTGTCAGGTTATGCCATATGTCTTGGACATACACTCCTCATGAAGTACCCCCTTGAGCGCCTCCAACTCCATGGAACGCGTAGTCGCTGTCCCCCAATTTGTCTCCAAATAGCAGTCCAATACCTTCCCAACCTCAGCATGGAATAAAAAGTCTTGCAAGGCCTCAGGACTGAGAACCCATGTGGGCACCAAAGGGGGCTCCCCAGTGAAAACATATTCCATAAGGACTGGGAAATGGTCCGACAAGTAGTGGCCCAAATGTTCGAATTCCCGCACAAAGCCACTTAATAAGCAGGACAGCAGGATCCTGCCAAGCCTACTATACATATTATGAGCTAAGTAAGCATGAGCGAATTTTGCGGATCTCGCGTTCGCGAATTTTGCGGATTTGCGGATTCGCAATCCGCAAAATCCGCGAATTCCCGCGAATTTGCGGATTTTTTTTTTTTTGTGTTCGCCCGTGTTTCTGCCAGTTCGCGAGGGTTTTTACAATTTCGCAATTTGCGAACTTACCTGTCGGGTCGCAAGTTTTGCGAACTTGTTGTTTCTACGTGTCCAGCCTGTTTGGGACACTCTTCTTCATCACTGCCACTCTCTGTCACCACTGCCACTCTCTGACTACTCATGCCACCCTCTGGCCCACCCATGCCACCCTCTGTTTCATCACCACACCCTCTGGTTGTCCAGTGTACATTATTTTCGGCAAAGCAAAGCACACCTTCCCTGCCTCAAGTGACCTGAATTAATTTGGGGCTGATTAATGTGTCACAGAATATTTTTTTAGCTGGCACCTGCTTCCTTAGTGCGCCCTGATTAGTGATCTTTTGCACTTGCTAAGTGCTTTCATTGTTGCAAAATTAGTTACAACACCTGCCCTGCCCCAACTGACAATAATGAATTAGGGGCTGATTAATGGATTTTAACTTCCAGCCTGGCTCCTGCTTGTCTCCCTTAGCTGTAATTCAGGACCTTTGTGGCATATGTGTAACTATTCTGAGGTTCAGAGCAGGGTCACATAATAGTTTCAACTGGCAACTGAACTCTGGAGGGGCCCCTCAGGAAGCACTACAGGAAATGGCTACTAATGATGAGCCTGAACTTTTGAACCTGGTAAGTAGTTACTTTCAGTTTTGCTAAGATCGTATTTCTGCAATTTTGCACTTATTCGCGGGGCGCGAACTCACGCGAACAGTGCGAGCAGTGCGAGCAAAATCCGCTGCTCGCGGATTTGCGGATTTTGCGGGAGATTCGTGAATCTCGCGGATTGCGAATTTCCCGAAAATCCGCAAAATCCGCGAGCGGAACGGATTTTCCGCCCATGCCTAGAGCTAAGTAGTGAAAAGTATAATGCCGGTCTTTGGAGTGAAGGACTCTCCATATATCCACACCATCTGACTGTGTAATGACTTCCATCAAAGTGCTCGTCATACTAGATTTTGGGTGGGGTCTTGGGGGCAATCGATCAAGCACTCCATCTAGGATGCAGTTAAAATCACTTGCTCATATGAAGGGGGCAGCGGTATACGATGCCAGTATCTTCCAAAAGAATGCTTTGCTATCGCATTTAGGTGCATACACATTAAGGAGAGACACATCCTTGTCGTCTAGCTGTCCTGTGACCAATAGATAACAGTCCTTCACGTCAGCATCGGCTTCCTGAAAACAAAAAGGAACCCCTGGGGCCACCCAAATCACCACACCCAGAGCACAAGCCAAATAAGTGGAGATGTACAGCTGGCCTCTCCACTTCTTTCAGGGCTTCTCCTCCTCTGTGTCCTTCAAAGGAGTCTCTTGGGGGAATGCAATGCCCACCCTGTACTGCCTCAAATAGGTGTGTACCTTAAAGTATTTGGTGTAATTATGCAGTCTTCGTACATTCCAGGACATTACTTGTGTTCCCCAGCCAAAAAGGAACAGTAAGTCCAACTCCCCCGAATGTGCAGCAGGGGACACTAGGCACCCTTGTTCCAGCCCTCCTTGTCTCACTACATCCCCTCGCGTGCACCCAGATGCTCTGCGCATGTCCTGCACTCCTGCTTTGTCAAACATGATACTGTAACTGTCACCGAAACTAACCCAATCCTCCCTCCACACCCCAGGTAAACACCCCAAAGGTATCTGTATGATGTCTTACCTATAAGCATTACCACAATAGAAATTACCTTCAGCATTCCCCCCCCCACTAGTGACATGCCCCCCTACCTCTGAACCAAACACTAACTATCTGGCGGAACCCAGAATAGGAGAAGAAACAGGAAGAAAGGGGAGAGTTAGCAGCAACAACAAAAGTAGCGATTCCTCAGTCTGTATACTGGCTCTCCTGCATCGGCAGGCCTCTCCCCACACATATGGATCCCCCCACAGTCATGTGTTCTTGCCTGTCAAGCGTACCTGACCACAGCCTAACATTACTCTATAGGGGCAAGTCAGTATCAGCCATCAGCATGAGGCAACTCTCCAGGGTCCCGGGCTCAGCCATCTCTCTGCGGAGTCCTCCAACTCAGCAACGTCCAGTGTGCAATCAGGTTTCAAGATTATGCAGGCCCGTTCCCGGCGCTGTGGTATGCCCCATTGTTACAGTTGGATCGATCTGCTAGGATGGCTGCGCTTTCTGCTCTCTCTCGAGTGGTAGGCTGTGCCCAGTCATTCTAGTCCAGGTCTCCATCCAGTACCACACCTCCTCAGGACGTCTAAAGAAGTAGGCCCAACCCCCATGAAGCACCTTGAGCTTGGCAGGAAAGAGTAGCATGTATTTAACATTTAGAGTGTGCAGCTTCAGTTTTACTGACAAATAGGAACTGTTCTTGCACCCTGCGTGTGTAGCCTTGAAAAATCCTAACAGTGTGTCCCCTCAAAGCGAGGATCTCCATGTTTGCGGGCCCACTGCAGCACCTCATCTCAATCCTTATAATTAGGAGGCTTTGCAATGATCGCTCTTAGGGGAGCTCCAAGAGGAAGGCGCGGGATCAGCGCCAAGTGGGCGCTCTCAGTTACAAAAAAAGGGTGATAACGGTTGCGGGTCCACTATCTCCTTAAGCCATGCCTCCAAGAAAGCCATTAGCCTGTCACCCTTCTGTCACTCTGGGAGGCCCATAAATCAGAGGTTTCAACTCCTCACCAAGCCCTCTGCCTCCTCTAAGTGGGTGTCCAGGAATTGCGCCTTCTCAGACAGCATATGAAATGTAGTCTATAAGTCACACACCTCTTTAGTCAGGTTCTCCACCTTATCTTCCATCTCCAGTGATCATCCACAACTTTCCACAAGTCTATTTGCAGCAGGTTCACCTCAATTGAAATGGAGTCCATTTTGTGTTCCAGCGCCTGCTTCGAGCTTTCAATAGCAGCCAAGATCTGTGTAACAGAGAGTTCCAGTTGTGTCCGTAGTGATCAATCATTCTCCTGTGAAGTCTGCCGGGCCACGCCCTTAGCTGCCCTCGTAAGTTGGTCCATGCGGGTCTGCTCCGGCTGCTTGCCGCTCCTATCACACCCCATTATGTTCCACACACCCTGCTACTATTCCGACTGCAGCGCGCCAGGGTGGGAATGCCCAAGGGCAAGCATATGCACTCTCTGGTTGCAGGAACTTCCCCCACGGGGCACTAGGAGAGCAGTACGCACTCTCCACTGTAGCGAGATGTGCAGCAGGGATTGTGTTGCTCTCCACCAGGCTTAGATCATCTGCCCTCACTGGGCAACAATGTTAATATTCTACAATCCCCAAAGCAAGTAAATGCGGGGGTACCCCTTGGGTGCACAGCAGGGGCAGGACCCTCCAGCACAACACTTCAGTTGACCTCAGAGCTTCCTCCACCCAAGTACTAGGACCTCCACCACGCCACTAACCGTTCTATGTAGAGTAGGCACACAGTTCGCAAGGTGGGGCTCAGAGACAAGAGCACTCAGTTGCCCCCCTGCAGCAGTTTCTACTTCCTTCGGCTCTCTCATTCAGGGGCCCATGGGCTGGTTCTTCCCAGCCCCCACAGGGTTCCAGCTAAGTGAGGATCTTTACTGGGCGGCAGTTACCACACTGGGCGAGAGCCTTAATCCAGGTGGCTCCCACTGTATCAGGCCAGGGAGCACCTTCCCATTCAGCAAGCATCGGAGCCCCAGCAGTCGGCCGCTTCACCCAGAGTACTCATCATAAAGGAGCTAGGCCACTCCATGCCGTCTGCCCTCTGGCAGCTCCAGTGCTCAGGCCAGCATTTAGGGCACCAGCCACCAGTCGTCAGCTCGCTGCCCATGGCCCGCAGTCAAGGACTCTGACGGGCTCCTTCGTGTCTTACTGACTCACGAGATGCAGCTCAGTTCTCCAGCATCGGGGATGCCTGCCTCTTACTACCGTCAGCCATTTTAAGGGAGCACAGGCAAGGCTCATCGCCTGCATCTCTGGGTAGCTCGGCACCTAATTCTGATGTCCTTTTTTCTACAGGTCCCACACTTTTGTACAAGCCCACAAAGGTGCTTCTCAGAGTCCCAGAACCATGGCCGACTGTTTCACACTGCTGGCTGCCTTCTTTGGTGTGCTCGGCATGGCATAACAGGGCCCCAGTGCCGCACTGCATCATCTCTGTTGTCACTTCACCAGTCTCAGGAGGAGCTCCCTTGAGATCTCTTAGCCTCCAACCTGCAGCAGGGGAGCAGGATGATGACGGGGGAACTGCTGGACTCTCCCCTAAAGCGTGTGGTTGGCTATCTTTCATGACCATGCCTTTACTGTGCAGACTACAGACTACAGGGCGACTATGTCTATCAGAAAGAAAAGTGTGCATGGCACATTCTCGCATTAGGGGAAAACAAGTGCAAACCACCATTAGAGAAAGATGAGAAGGTAAAAAGGAAAGCTAAAATGGAGACTAGGTGAAATCTCTACAACACCAGGTAGTTGAGCATATAGTGATGTGAAGTAGGTGGCAGTGCACTGGAAAATGGCCGTATCCCCGGCGTAATTGACTCTCTTTCCCTCTGTAATGTATGCAATATGTGCCTTTGATGAGCTGTATTAGACCAGAAACAGTGCAGGGTCTTAATAGTCTCATCACCCCACTGATAGATGTGGTTGTGTATAGTGAGCCAGGCCAGTTTGGCCTCGTCCAGAAGCAATTTCTGCTGTACCTCATGTTGATATGGGGAGTATCTAAGTACAGTGGAGGAACTGGCTGCCTGTAACTTTAAGATGTGGGTGTAAAAGTCAGTCATTTCTGTCTGTGCTTCTTGTGCCCTCCTGAGGCATAGCCAATAATGTCACACAATGTGGGCTTTAAGGCCTACCAGAGGGTCTCATGGGACTCCACTGTGTCAGTGTTTGTGTCCACATATATTTTTATGGTTGTGTGAATAGATACTGGCCTCGGCATCCTGCAGCCACCAGGCATTCAGGAGCCAACCCAACCGTGAACGCCATGGCCTAATTTGCAGCAATAGTTCCAAGGGAGAATGGCCAGAGAGATCAGGAGCATGAATGTGAGTGCCCAGCAGTCTATGGGATTCTGAGACAGGTTTGAGGGAATGGTCCAGCCAGGAGAGACCCTGTGCACCCCGAAGTAAAAGGTATAGCCCAGTACGCCTGGGAGTAAAGGTCGTCACCTGTCCATCAAGCCCATGGCCTTGATATATCAGGTGAGGGGGTACAGCTGCAGTTCAGCATTCCCTGCTGACAAGGTCCGGTCCATTCCCCAGTCCACCACCCCATTGAAATCTTCCCCAAGAGCCAGCATGCCTTCGAAAATTGTGTCACCAGGGCCCCCAGAGTTTGCAAACACTCACCTGTAAGTGGTAGAAGGGCGTAGATGCTAGCTTGAGCAAAGGGGTGTCCATGCATGGGACCAGATATAGCTGTATAGTGACCCTGATTGTTATTCCAAATCTTGTCGATGTCGAGCTCTAACGTGCTGGAGCCTTGTTGTCTCAGGAGTGTCGCAGAATCCAAAAGCCAAGTCCCCAACTTCACCCTATCACCACCACATGCCAGATTTGGAAACGGATACATATAATGGTGACTAGGGGGAAAGAGGGAAACATAACAAATGTAGAAGGGAAAAAACAATGATTCTTCAGTCTTCACTAAAGTCAGGATTTAGGTAATTCTTTGGTACATAGATGCTGCATAAAGAGAAAACAGAGGATGAATAACAGTTCCTCCCTATATCTGTCTAGTACTATTCTTTGTCTCTAGTAAGTATATACCTTTGTATACAGTGTATGTTCTCTTATGCTTCCCTTTACAAATGAGTGTATGCCAAGTGTACTCAAACGATGTAGAATCTTGAATTCTAAAATAGAGGACAAAGAATTAGTGGTGGTAAGTATTGCTGTAGGTAAATAAGTAAATTCCTTCACTAAGGCTCACCTTGTCTCGGATAAATGAAGCGCAAACACTAGGCTCACTAAAGATAGCGTATAAAAAAATACTAGTAGTCTGAGTCCACAGATAACGCTCTCGAAATGTGTTATAAACAAGGTCTGTTCAATATCACAGACGCTAAATAGATATCTTCAGCGTATGTTGGAATGCGTGTTATCAGCATTCACTAAAACACTCTGTAATCAACAAACTTCGGGGGAAAAATTATATAATGAAGCTTCAGAACCACAAAAATAAGGCTGATTCCAGCGCTATATAATAACGAGGGGCATTGCTCTATTAAGAGCAAGAAATTAATCTTGGTACTAGAGATGGATATCCCACTGGACCCGAAACTCATCCTCCTAGGGATGTCCAATGATGTGGACCTGGCCCGTCCACTGCTGATCTTTTTAGCCCTAGCACTGGTGGTAGCCAAGAGGTACATAGCCAAGAAATTGGGGGCACCGGATACTCCCAAGTTAGGAGAATGGAGGAGGGGAATGGATTCGTACATGGCGGCCGAAAGGGTCACGTATAGGGCGAGAGGGTGTCCGAAGAAGTTTTGTAAAGTGTGGGGCAAATGGAGACGCTACCATGGTTTGGATGGGTGACTTTGAGAGATGCCATTTGTATAAAACTACGATGCATACGCAAGAGAGAGCCGTTTGGGTTCAAGGGAATGTACATTATGGAACTGTTGATCTGCCATTAATACTTGGGAATTTGACCATTACTGGGAGGGACCTAAATTTTGTTGGAATGTGTGGAGGGAGGTGTGATTGGGGGTGCGTGGCCTTTAGCTTGACAATGACATGCCTGTTAAGTACTTATTTCTCTTGTGCTGAAAATAATAAAAATGTTTAAAAAAAAAAAATAATAATAATAATAATCTTGAAACTAGGCGAACCAAAATTAATACGAAGCTAGAACAGGTACTAGCGCTGAAAACGCTGTGGAACAGCAATGAATAACACGAGCAACTCGTACTCACAGAATGCGCCTCACGCGCCGATTGCCACGTCAACAGCCTTACTCCTCGGACGCCAATCACCGTGACCCGGAACGAAACTCAGGAACCTGGCTAGAACGCGAAGCGTTTCCGGAAGCGCATGGAGGACTTAAATTGAAAGACTTTGATTACTACGCATGCGTTAAACTGTGCGCATGTGCTAAGAGGGAAACATCGCGATTTTGCCAATCATTCCCCTTGTCTCGCCGCCAACCAGGTCTGCTAGCATGACAGTCGACTATTAGAGCACAATGTTGATGTATCAAAATGGCCGTCTCAGTGACCCTTGGACGAAGCCAGTGTGGAACGCCTGCATGTACCCCATTTGGACAAGGAAAGGGCATCCAGTGCCCACTAAGTGGGTCTCTTGCAGAAGGTGCACGTTGGCTAAGTATTGTTTGACTCATTTCAACACTGTGCCTCACTTGACTGGGTCCAGTTCCCATTAACATTTCAGGTCAAGAGACGGACAGTGCCCTGAACATTGGCGTCAACCTGATTGATCATTGGGTATGCCATGATCATATCGGTAATCACGCAGAAGAGGCGATCAGACATATCCAAGTGTAGCAATGGCTGGTGTAAGTGTGCAGAAAATAAAGAAACACAACTGTAACCAAAACCTCCCACCCACCTCCTCAAACCTCGTACACATAAAGTACCGGTTCTGGAAGAAACTAGGAACCGTCTCCAACCGGGCAACCATACTCTAACATTGGTCCTCTGTACCGTTTCCCTAACCACCCCAAAAACCACCGACAAAAGAAAGAAGAGAACAACCAAGAGAGAGAGGGTCCAAGTGGTCTGCAGCATGCCCATCCGCTCTAACAAGGTAGTAGTTCCAGGGTAAGTACGAAAATAGTATGTCAGGGGTCGAGGACTCCCATTGCCACCACTAAGAGAAAAGCACTTTCATGTGTTAAACCTGGATCCAAGGACCTCAAACTGTAGGGCTCTAGGGCATCCACTGAACCAGAAACAGAGTGATGTCTTCTCCACTTGTGCTGAGATCGACACAGCAGCTGTCCCCATCCCTGACACGGCCCGTAGGATCAGGAAGTGTGGGTGAGTAAAGCATATCTGGGGGGAGGCCTCTCTTCTAGCCATGTCCCAGCTGCTTCAGGTGCATCGGAGAAAAGCGTCTTGACTTGATATATCATTTTCAGCCGTGCAGGAAAGAGCAACATGTATTGAATCTGATGTGCTGGTAGCTTCTGCTTAACTGGAAGGGTTTGATTTGATTTGATTTTTTTGATTTGATTTATTTTGATAAAGCTTTACGTATGCCCGAAGGAGTATCCTCTGCAACTTTTTTGACATCCCTTGCTGCAAGCCCAAATAAAGGGCACTGCAATAATCCTGTTTAAAAATAAACCAAATCAATAATGACTGTTTTCCTAAGATCATAGAGTATGAAGGGCAGAATTTTCTTTGGTTTTTTTAGCAGAAAAAGCAAGCCAACATAAGCTGATTTGTCTGATCAAGGAAGGTGAGTTTGGAATTAAAAATGAGTTCCAAATTTCTCACTTTCAGCATAGGAGAAGGGAGAGAGCTGTCAGCTCTGATAGCTTCACTCATAGGTTGGATGGTACCTCAGAGTTGGTTCGATGCAAACAAGGGGTCCACCTCTTGATCGGCTCAATTCTAAATGCTCTTATAGCGCAGAATGTTGATATGGTCAAGAGAGGGAAGGAAAGGATGGGGATAATCAGGAGGGAGACCTATGGAGAGAACATACAATTAGAACAAGCTTTGCATAAAACGTAGAACAAGTATATACTATTCTATACCATTAATCAGTACCTGTAAAAGAAAATAACTAAGCTGCGTCTTCCTAGCAAATCTAGAAATTATGTTGACTCTCTTTTCTGGATTCCAATAAACAAAGTGCCGTGTTGTGTCTCTGCTAAAACAAAGGTGAATTTAAGTACTCTAATATACTCTTCTGGAAATAATACACTACAAAAACACCGTTCAGAATACCCACCCTTTCATATGCTTGCTAAGGCTTTATAGAGATTAATTTCTCAATATTCGTATGCCCCCTGTTACCACAAGGCAATAAAAAGAAAATAGGGAATCAATGAAGGTACGATTCACTATACATGATCACCACGGCAATATCGTAGTAGAAACAATGGAGTTAGGTAATAACATAATCAGCATGAAAAGCTATAACAGTTTTCTGCTGCTTTTCATCAAGGCCAAGTAGAAAATAGATTCCATAAATGTGCCCAAACCTCCTTGCCGTTTCGCTTCGTCACTCTGAATTAAAAATTTGCAAACATTCGTGACAAGAATTTTCAATTCTATTAAGGACACGGAGGCGAGGATTATGCTTTCTCGATTTCTTTACTACCAACAGCAGCCAATAGGAACATAGTAAAGAAAAAAGCAAACTACAACTCCCATGAGCCCTTAGGCAACCATAGAGACTACATGCTATATAAACCATCATAGAGGACAACACTTCCTCTTTCTTTGTCCAGGAAATCATAAACAGTCACAAGTCATTGAAGAAAGTACCGCCGACCATCCTGAAGGAAAAAAGGACCGAAGGCAACTGCAAAGAAGGCCAACAGGAGACAGGCAACCATCCAAAAGCGAAGAGGCCACATCCGGAAACACCGCAGAGCCAACATCCAAAGGAGCGGAAAACACTGCAGGAGAGACCATGACGAAGAATCACTTCTGGTCCGAACCTGAAAGAAAAACAGAGCCGTAATACACAACTCCAAAACTTTGGAAAGGTAGCATCACATAAGGTGGGGAAAAAACCAATGCAAGAAACATTGCAGGTCATAGCAAAGCAAAGATGCAATATAAACAATGCAGTAGAATACAAATGGGTGGGATAATCCTCGCCTCCGTGTCCTTAATAGAATTGAAAATTCTTGTCACGAATGTTTGCAAATTTTTAATTCTTTGGCAGGACAGGAGGCTCAGATTATGCTTGTTCAAAGCTTGTCCACCACAACAGAGGCAATATCCACAATGGGCTTGAAATAATATGTTTTAAACACAGTATCAGAAGACCAATCAGCTGTCTTCACAATGTCTTGCAAACTTACACCAACATGGAAAGCCTTAGAGGCCATGGCACCCCTCGCGGAATGAGCTCCAAAAATGGAGACATCAATTCCTGCCTCCGACATAAGCCAGCGCACCCAACGAGCCAGAGTAGCTGGCGCCACAGGCTTAAAAGGCTTTTGTAAAGCAATCAATAACTGTCCAGACAAATCCTGACGAAAAGGAGCAGTACTCACCTCATAATCTTTTATGCATCAGACCACACACAACTGTGGGTGTTGAGGAAAAGCTGGATAAGTGGCAGTAGACAGATTAGTCTTTGTACGTCTGGAAACCGTAAAAGTAACGCCTTCCGGGGAAAAGGAACGGCCCGCGAGATCCAATGCGCGGACGTCCGAGATACGCTTACAAGATACCAAGCATAAAAGCATTGTCAATTTTGCAGATAATTGCTTACGAGACAGAGAAGCGTTGGGAGGCCAGGCTTCAAGAAAACGTAATACAACGGAGACATCCCAAAGAGCCACATACTTCGGACATGGCGGCTTAGCCATCCGAACACCACGAAGCAAAGTAGAGATTAGACGATGTTCTCCAATAGGCTTCCCGTCGACAAAATCATGGCCCGCAGAGAGAGCCGAGCGAAAAGAATTGACAGTCCTGTAAGCAGAACCAGAAGAAGAGATGGAAGCAAGAAAATTAACAACTAAAGAGACATCTGCTGAAGCGGGATCCAGGTCTCGTTCAGAACACCAATCACACCATCGACGCCAAACTGACGCATAACGCTTGCGCGTGTTGGGGGTCCAAGCCTCCTTGATAAATCTCTCAGCGTCTCCAGATAAGCCAGGGACTTTCCAGCGTTCCCCGAAAGACGCCACGCCACCAGACGGAGCTGGCCCGACAGAATTAGAGGATGTGGATGGAGCAGAGGATCCAACAGCAGGCTCCACTTCGTTGGAAGCAGGAACGGGGTCGAGCAACTCATTTCCAGAAGATCCGGAAACCACGCTTGAGCTCTCCAAAGAGGAGTTATCAGAATGATCTCCGATTGAAATTGCTTTGTTCTGGCCAAGACTCGCGGGATCATCGCGAACGGGGGAAAAGCATAGCAAAGCTGAGGAGGCCAAGTCTGGAGAAAGGCATCCGTGGCAAGAGCCTCCGGATCCGGACGCCAGCTGTAAAACCTGGGCAGTTGAGCATTGAGGCGAGAGGCGAAGAGATCGATCCAAGGTCGACCCAAAAGGCGAGACAGATTCCAAAATACACGGGGGTGAATCCGCCAGTCGCTGAAGTCCAGCAGATGGCGAGAGTTCCAGTCGGCCACTTGATTCTGGCGACCTTGGAGATACTCTGCAATAAGAGTGATCTTCCTCTGAAGGCAGAAATGCCAGAAATCCTTCGCAATCTCCGCCAACAGTTTCGACCGTGTTCCCCCCAGTTTGTTCACATACCTTACCGCTGAGATGTTGTCCATGCGGAGCAAAATGCAACAGCTGGTGGCCTGAGGAGCAAGGCTGCGGATCGCAAAAGATCCCGCCAGAAGTTCCAGGCAGTTGATGTGAAGAGCTAATTCGTCCTGAGACCAACGGCCGCCCGTCGTCATGTCTCCGCAACGGGCTCCCCAGCCCCACAGACTCGCATCCGATTCCAACACCAAATCCGGAGTCAAGCCGAACAGGGCTTTCCCGTTCCAGGCCTCCATGTGATGGAGCCACCACAACATTTCCGACTTTGCGTCCTGTGACAGAGGAACAAGGTCGGAATAATGAAGACCCTTCTGCAGGTGCCGGATCTTGAGTCGTTGCAGGGCCCGATAATGTAAGGGACCTGGAAAAATCGCCTGAATGGAAGAGGCCAAGAGTCCGACAATCCGAGCGATCGACCGCAAAGATACGTTCGGTGTGGACAACAGTAACTTCAATTCCCTCTTGATAGACCTGACCTTCTGGGCAGGCAAGAGAAGTTGGCAAGATACCGAGTCCACAAGGAAACCCAGAAACTCTATCGACTGAGTGGGTTGCAAATGAGATTTCTGAGGATTCACTAGAAATCCGAGAGACTGAAGTAGATCGATTGTCCACGATAAATGGGAACTCAGTTGCAGCGGGCACTGAGCCATCAAAAGAATGTCGTCCAGGTACACGATCAGCCGCACCCCCCGCGCTCGCAGCGACTCCATAACTGGTCTCAGGAGCTTCGTGAAGCACCATGGAGCGGACGATAGGCCGAACGGGGAGAACTGTGTATTCGAACCACTCCCCTGACCACTGGAACTGAAGAAAGCGGTGATGAGGCGGAAAGATGGGAACGGACAAGTAAGCGTCCTTCAAATCCAGGCGAACCATCCAGTCGCCCTTGCGAAGAAGATCCCTGAGAAGATGGATGCCCTCCATCTTGAAGTGGCGATAGACCACCCCGTTGTTGAACTCCTTGAGGTTGAGCACAAGGCAAGATCCTCCCCCTTTCTTCTCCACCAGAAACACATTGCTGACGAACCCCTGTGGATGTAGGGTCTTTCGCACAATGGCCCCTTTGAGAAGAAGAGAATCGATTTCCTTGGAGATCACCTCTCGATCTCGTTGGGAAAAAACAAGGGGAGAAGGGACGGGACCCTGAAGGGGTGGGTGCTAAAACTCGATGTGGTACCCTTGAACTGTCTGTAATATCCAAGCATCGTTTGAGATCGTGCGCCAATTCTCTAGAAAAAACTGCACCCTGCCCCCCAGAACAACACTGTCGTAAGGAATCAAGCTCACCTGTAGAGGAGAAATCTTGTCGACCTCCTTGGTTTCCACCGTAGCCTCCCTTGTTGCCTTGACCACGACCTTTACGGGAGGGGTAGAAGGTCGTCTTGGAACCGGAATAGGATTGTTGTTGTTGCTGACGTTGTCCGCCTCCACCCTGGTGGGACTGTTGGCCACGTTGCTGACCAGAACCTCGGCCTTGGCAAAAACCGGGCGGAACGCCCTGCGCAAGGAAGATTGCGCCTTGTCAAGGCCACTAAAGGTCGCCACGAACTTCGTCAACTCCTTTAAAAATGGTTGACCAAACAGGAGACCTTGAGCCAGAGCACCTGACTCAGACGTTGCAAGTTCAGACAAACGTGGATCCATTTTCAGCAAGATGGAACGTCTACGTTCGGTGGATAGGGCACAGTTCGCGTTCCCCAGGAGACAGACAGCCCGTTGGGCCCAACCAATAAGTTCATCGGGGTCAATGCCAGACGCCGACCCCTGAGCCTGATAACCCAGATCCAGGATCTTCGTCAGGGGGCCAAGAAGATCCAGCAACTTGTCCTGACACAGGCGCCAAGAGCGGTCAATCCCCTTTTTTGGATCCTTATTAAATTTCTTAAGGTAGGTCAAAATCGTTGGATCGACCTCCGGAGTGTCAGCCAGCTTATCCGCCAAGAATCACGGATGTGGGCTTGGATGTAATCTGCAACCTCTGGAGCAGGGCACCAAATTTTGGAGTTGGGGTGTATGATATCAGTAGGCTCAAAGATCAAGACCGGTGGATGGGAGGAGGCGTCAACAAAATGTTCTTTGCGAGATTTCTTAGCAGGAGGGGGACCAGAGGGACCTGAAGAAGAAGAAGAGGAGGTATCCTCCGTGTCCGGGTGCAGAAGATGGGAGTGACTAACTTTAGTAGGGGCAGACAAAGACTTTGCCAGTTTCATAAAGTCCGATCTGTGAGGATTCTTGGGCGACTTAGAGGAGTGTTTGGAAGCAGAGGATGGAATCCAGCCCTGTTGCTGGGCATAGTCAGTCAAATGGCGCTTCAACGGCCCAATAGCGCGGACTAGCGCGGTATTGACTGAATGTTGGACCCCTTGGTCAAGGGCATCGACCAAATCGTACTCAAACGACTCCTCTGGCTCCTCCTCATAATAATACTCCTCAGTGTCGACATAATCAGCCATGGCATAGAAAGTACAATGCACACCACTGAGGAAAAAATATATATACAAATATAAAAATATAGATATATATTTATATGCCCACAATTAATAAATAAGCAAAGGTCAGGTTGTAACCAAGCGACCCTGTCAGGGGGGGGTGACAGCCCCACGCAAGCCAAAGAGGTAGAGCAAGTACTCGACCAAAAAACAACAAAATTTGGATGTGGAGGGACAAGCTTGCGTAGAAAAGACACCCTAGGCAACGCCTCTATAAATTATACAGCCCAAAACCCTTTCGTGAGGTAGAGGGCGTCAGGAGGGGCTCTCCGGCAGGTAGTGGGCAGAGGCACAAGAAGAAAACGCCGCCTCGCAGCGTGTCCGGGCTCCCTGTCACACGGAGCGTAAACAAATGCCAGCGCGCATGCGCGGTGGCGTGCCTGAAAACCCGCGAGAGGAGCAACGCGCGACACACGCGCGCGAGTTCCCGAGCCCCGGTCCCACTCCACAAAGAACAAGACACGGGCACAAAGCGCCCGAATGTCAAGAGAGGCGGCACGCGCTCTCAAGGGACACAGAAATAACCACGTTTTGACAACTAGAGAAACGCCAGCGGCAGCGCTACAAGCACACGCAAAGCGGCCACAAGTAAGGCATGCAGCGAAAAGCGGCGTACACTAACGGTAGCAAAACAAGAATATAATTGGCAATAAACATGCAAGTAATACACAAGGAATGTAGAAACGCACTTAACTGGCTGCGAAGCAGCAAAGAAAGAGGAAGTGTTGTCCTCTATGATGGTTTATATAGCATGTAGTCTCTATGGTTGCCTAAGGGCTCATGGGAGTTGTAGTTTGCTTTTTTCTTTACTATGTTCCTATTGGCTGCTGTTGGTAGTAAAGAAATTGAGAAAGTATAATCTGAGCCTCCTGTCCTGCCATAGAATTCCAAAACACACAAAATTGATGTTTCTAAACACGGCTTCGGCTTGAAGAGTTCCTCGCACGCCGTTTCCTTTACGGCAGAGAGGCACATTAAACACACTGTACAGATACGCTGTTTCCGTCAGGGCTGACAGGCACACAAACAAACAAGATACAGTAACGCAGTTTCCGTCACGGATAACAGATTTGTAATGAACAAAGTGCAGGAACTCGGGCCGTTACCATCACAGCCTCAAGAGCTGCACAACATGTGAAACAGTCTCCAGAATGTGAATAGCAAAAACAAAGCTTCCTTATCACACCCCCTGGGAATGAAGCAATGGCAACGTCCGTCTTCTCCAGATGAGGGAAGAATAACCAGCATCGGTGCTCAGCCCAGGGTTCCATAAATCCCCGCCCGCCATTGTAAAGACGTCATCACGTGCACCGGAAGTGATACAAATCTTGAGGGGAATTGTAGTCCGGAAAAAAGGGGCTTTTCAAGATCTGTCCTGACAATGTGCAACTGAGGTGCCTCCATATAACAGTACATCCCTCCCAAGCGGAACGTTGTCAGGGTTTTGGTTTAGTGGGTTTTAATGTGTGGAACCTTTTCACCAGCTTCGGTGCATGTACACCGGTAGCTGGTTCCCAAGAGTTTTCCTCAGGTCCATAGCCCTTCCATGTGACCAGATACCACACTTTGTTCCCTCTTTTCTTTGAGTCTACTATATCTTGTACCTCATATTCCTGTTCTTGATTCAGCCATACTAGTGCTGTGGGCTTCCACGCCAGAGTATAGGCATGCATAACCAAAGAAACATGAAACACAGGCTGTATCTCATTTGTATGGGCAATGCAAGTTTTACAGCAACAGGATTTACCACCTTGATGAACTTGTAAGGTCTGATATATTGAGGATTGAAAATACTATACTTTCTGAAGTGGATATTCCTCGTTGACAGCCAAACCCCATCTCCTACCTTATACTGAGGTTCAGGTATTCGATGTATATCAGCCTGGTTTTTGTACCTGATCTTGGCTTATCTGATATTGGTTTGTGTGATCTTCAACACCTTTTGTATGTGTTTCACCCTTGTCTGTACTTCCGGAACCTTTTGTCTGTCTCCTGGATGTAACAAAGGTAAGAAACAAGGATGAAAAATATCGGTGATAAAAAAAGGAGCTAATTTAGTGGTGTAATGTTGTGTGCTGTTGTAGGGTACTTCTGCTATCCATAGCCATTCCACTCAGGCTTCTGTATTGCTCTGTACATAACATTTCAAATATTGTTTCAATGTCTGATTAAGTCTTTCGGTTTGTCTATCTCTCTGAGGATGGAAGCTTGTAGACGTATTGAATGAGATTTGTAAGGAGGAGCACCACATCTACCAGAACTGTGCCATGAACTGTGTTTCTCCGTCAGAAATGATGATTCTAGGAAGTCCATGCAACCTTACTATATGTTTGAGTAACAATTGTTCTACTTGTCCCGATATTGGAGTGTTAGTACAAGCGATAAAGTGGCCCATTTTAGTTAAGCTATTGTTTACTACGAGAATAGTTGTGCAACCCTTATCTTTGGGCAACCCTACTATGAAATTGTTAAAACTGGGGGTCACTAGTTGGCAGAGGTAGGTACCATTGTCCATATAGGGACCCTTGCCTCTAGTCAGGGTAAGGAGGAAACACTCTTAGATAACCTCTGCTCAACCCCTGGGTAGCTTGGCACGAGCAGGCAAGGCTTATCAAAGGCAATGTGTAAAGTATTTGCACCAACACTCACAGTAACACAGTGAAAACACCACAAACTGACTCCACAACAGTTTAGAAAAATAAAGGTATTTAATCTAAACTACACAAGACCGAAACAACAAAATTCCAACATACACAGTTCAAGAATATGGTTGCAAAAGAGTTCTTAAAGTTGCGATAAAAGAATCCACAGTTGCGCGAAAAGTTCACAGTTGCGTCACGTTTAGCCAACAGTACCTTTAAATGCGACAAAGTTCCAAAACATAAGCTGGTGCAGTGGAAAACAAGCGATGCGTCACTCCTGAGACCTTGGGGAGGCAATGTGACGGCCCCGCTGGATGTAGCGGGCGTGATGCGGTGACTCCGGTCTGTATGGGGAGGGATGCAATACTTTGTATGAATTCCGGTGCGGAGGTTCCGTAGTAAAAGAAGCTTGCAAAGGCACAATGCGACAACACTCGCAGCGACTTGATGCGGTCCGCAAGCAAGCGGTGCGACGATCTCACCCAGCGATGACAGGCGGTAATCGTCCCACACCAGCCTGGTGCGTCGCGCAAATGAAGAATGCGATAACTCTGGCAGCGGCAACAGGCGCTGCGACGATCTCGGCCTTCGTAGCGGCAGGAATTTCCTCTCACTGTCCGGGATGCGCTCCGCAAGCGAGCGATGCAACAAAACTTGCAGAAAGTCTTTAAAAGCTTGGTTTCCAGCTTCCCACCACAGGTACAACTTCCAGAGGCACCACAACTGGCCCAAGCACTCTAGGAAGGACAGAACTCTCTCAGCAGAGTTCAGGGAAGCTGAGGGCGAAGTCCTTTTGTTCCTGGGACTTCCTAACAGGGATCCAGCTCTTTTCAGGCCCTTGGAGATTCCTTCAAGCAAGGGGACACAGCACCCAAATCAAAGTCCATCCCCTGTCCATGGCAGCAAAGCCACAGCAGGTCAGTCCAGCAGAGCAACAGCAGGTCAGTCTTCCTTCTTCAGTTTCAGCTTTCTCCTTGGCAGAGGTTCCTTCTTCATTCCAGGATGATCTAATTTTTTGTAGTCAGGGGTCCTGTACTTATAAATGTAAATGTAAATGTAAATGTAGACGTATTTGTAAAGCGCACTGATACCCCGGCAAGCAGTGTGTCCTGGCGCTGTACTCATACCGCTAGGGAACCCGTCCTGGCTTTTCCCCGTGAAATGTCCACTCCTGGGCATCCCCGGGGTGCAACCAGGCATCCCCAGCGCTGTAGGGGGCCGTTGTGGAGGCTAAGCAAGCTATTGCCCAGAGTTGCAGCGTGGGACCCATGATTAGAATAGGCACTGAGGCGAGAATATCCAGTCAGCGGAATTTATGAGCCAGAGACCCGCTGAGGCGGGAATCGAACCCTGGTCCCTGGCCAGAACTCTGCATCAAGGTCTGCCGCTCTAACCATTGAGCCACACTCCTCCACTTATACCCCTAAAAGTATATGATCCCTTTGTGCAGGAGGGCTCTGAGCCCGGTCTGAACCAGTTCTGGGTGTTCCTTGAGCACTTTGTTTTCCTGGCCTCTCCTTTCCTTTCAGGGAGAGGGGCAGGGTCGTCAGCCGCCCAGCAGGAGGTGGAACCAGCATTGTGGAAGGCAGGCACAGCCCTATTCAGGCCCAGGTGCTATCCCCTCCCACCACTCAAGAAGCAGATGCAGTCATTCAGCCTAGGGCTGACTCAGCCAGCCTCCTGGGGGCTCCCAGCCTCTGTCACTCTCAATCCAGACAGCCAATTCACAAACAGGCCAAGGCACATGGAGGGGTCAGACAAGAGAACAGCAACATTTTAAAAGTGCTGTTCTCAAACACAGAATTTATCTTGCTCCTATGGAAAGATATGCTGGTATGTTACTAGTGTAAGTGTAGTGTTATTTTGTGAGTGCTGGCATCTCACAAAAAGTGAAGGACTGGTCTCACACACCACCGGGTGTCATGCTTCATCAATGACCAGTCCTCGCCGTCTAAAAACTTGGTTTGATAGAGGGCGGGCATACACCTGACGACAGGGATGCACTTTTAAACTAAGTGGGGGCCCAAAGAAAAATGTGCAGTGAGTTAAAAAGCCATTATGGGTGTCTACTTAATTTTAATGGTGTCGACATCCATATGGTAGTTTAAAATAAAGTGATCGGTGCATGGGGATATTAGTGTCCCCCCACCGCTGTATGTGAGATCAACATGTTTCTGCCTGTAGGCCCAACTGGGTCCGCGGCATTCATCAGGATCATAGTATAAAGGGCTCTACTCTTACCAAATTTTAGTGAGAGCGTTCCACTTGGTGGGGTGATCAATACTCACACTCCACTGTCTGTAGTGATAGGTCTAAATGATTCTGAAAGACAAAAATAATTCAAACCTCATCACACTCTTACTTACACTAGCGCACATGATAACCAATAAAAGCCAACATCACCCAATTTATAATGTGAATTATTATTGGTGCAATTAGTGTACTAAAAGAAAATTTCTTAGTGCACTATGTATAGAGGACTTTTCCCCTTTAGAGCTTGCCCTATGATGAGCTAAACTGTGCCTCATAGGAAGGAGGGCAGATAGACCCTTTAGGTCCTGGAACTAGAAAAGGAAGGCATGGAGAAAGAGCAGAATATGAAAACTTGCAAGGCCACCAGGGGCCTACCACAACATTTGTAAAGCATCCTTGTGTTATATACAAGCTGTGTAGCCTATAAAAAACGACTCATTCATTCTCTCATTCAACCTCTTACTGGTAACTGCAGTGATCGCCGCCTTTCAGCCTAGGTCTGCAATCCTCCGCTCCTCGACGGTAAATGAACCCACTCGCAGTTTGTTTATATAGGCAGCGTGATCGGTAATTAATTAAGGAATACGGGGCAGCTGCGGGGATTCCGGTGTCCGCGATCCCCATTCAGTATAGGCTGGTCGTAATGCCTGGCTGCCTAAATATGGGCATTAACGTTGTTAATTATATCCGGTCTAGGAGAACGCCGCCGGGGCAGTGATGGTATCTGAAGCCTACCTGAAATGCGCCTGCGCGTAATCGTAAGCTCGGGACCGCGCATGTGCACCTGGCTAGTGCCGTAGTCGTGGTGTTATCGGCAGTGTTCCTTCAATGCGCATGCGCATGGGCATCACTCAGGACAAGCGCATGTGCAGAGGGCAAGCGACGTAGCGATGCTACTTTTAGGTTGAGATTCCAAAGAATGCGAACGCGTGTATACCATAAAGGAGGGCGAAACAGTGCGTGCCAATAGAAAGCACCCGTTCACCTCATGGGTGCATTTTGAAATAGTAGTGTCATAATCAGGGCGCCCATTTTCATGCCAATCGCTGTTTTTAAAAAGGACGGACTACAGAGTTAGATGTACGTTTATGAGGCTAAACAACAACATGATAAAGGTCATTTTTAGCATTCATACCCATGGTGGTGATAAATGGTAATGAATGTCAGTAAGCACACATATTTTTTTCAATGTAAGCCAATCACTCACAACCTTTTTTCAATACAATGTAAGCCAATCACTCACACCCCAAAGTATATACTGAATGATTATTGATATTCCAATAACAGAGTACAAATCTGATATGTAGGATATGGGTGCACTTTAACTTCGAATTGTGATGGAAAACGAAGATAAACACCCAGTATGTCTAAATTTCTATGTACCATTAAAGATTATTCTAGTGGTTTTTGAGGGTGGCCGATGGAATGTTTAAGGATGTGCTAAATTTATTGACGAAGTTGAAGCCATGGAATATCGTCGTTGAGGCCTTCTTTCCAGGTCCGCAGCCGGTACACCCACCTTTGTTCTCGGATGTGCAGTGGCCTACTAAGATCAGTAGTGTGTTTCTTCATAACTTCTAGGACAGTCCACCTTAGATCTGTGTCTTTGTCGTTCTTTCCCAAGAAGTGTCGGGTGAGTTTAGTGTTGTTTTTCTTACAGCGTATTGTACTGCGGTGCTCATTAATGCGTGTCTTGATTTTTCTTCTCGTCATCACCACGAACCTGAGATTACAAGGGCACGTGAGGAGATAGACCACATTTTCTGTGTTGCAATTACTGAAAGAGTTCAATGTCCATGGGCGTGTTGTTCCTATATCAATAGTTTTGGAAGATGTAGTAAGCGGACATGCCACACATCCCCCACATGGATAATGGCCAGTAACCTTCTGTGAGTTCCATAATGTCATTTGGGTGTCTTCTCTAGAGTCTGGATCTTTAGCTCGTACCAATTCGTCCCGCAGATTTTTGCTTCTCTTAAATGCAAACAGGGGAGGCTCCCAGTGTTTCTTAGCCCCCTGTAGGATGTGCCAGTTCTTTCTGATAATTTTCTGTACTTTTTTTGAAGCTGGAGTGAATGTTGTGACACAAACCATTCTATCTGATTTCTCTTTATTGTTTGTTTCAAGAAGGGCTTCACGGTTGACATTTCTTGCTCTTTTCTTTGCTTTTTTTAACTTGGAGTCCAGTTCTTCTGCCTGTTGCAGAAAGGTATTACAATACGCTGTAAGAAAAACAACACTAAACTCACCCGACACTTCTTGGAAAAGAACCACAAAGACACAGATCTAAGGTGGACTGTCCTAGAAGTTATGAAGAAACACACTACTGATCTTAGTAGGCCACTGCACATCCGAGAACAAAGGTGGGTGTACCGGCTGCGGACCTGGAAAGAAGGTCTCAACGAAGATATTCCATGGCTTCAACTTGGTCAATAAATTTAGCACATCCTTAAACATTCCATCGGCCACCCTCAACAACCCACTAGAATAATCTTTAATGGTACATAGAAATTTAGACATACTGGGTGTTTATCTTCGATTTCCATCACAATTCGAATTTAAAGTGCACCCATATCCTACATATCGGATTTGTACTCTGTTATTGGAATATCAATAATCATTCAGTATATTCTTTGGGGTGTGAGTGATTGGCTTACATTGTATTGAAAAAAGGTTGTGAGTGATTGGCTTACATTGAAAAAAATGTGTGTGCTTACTGACATTCATTACCATTTATCACCACCATTGGTATGAATGCTAATAATGACCTTTATCATGTTGTTGTTTAGCCTCATAAACGTACATCTAACTCTGTACTCCGTCCTTTTTAAAAACAGCGATTGGCATGAAAATGGGCGCCCTGATTATGACACTACTATTTCAAAATGCACCCATGAGGTGAACGGGTGCTTTCTATTGGCACGCACTGTTTCGCCCTCCTTTATGGTATACACGCGTTCGCATTCTTTGGAATCTCAACCTAAAAGTAGCATCGCTACGGTGCTTGCCCTCTGCACATGCGCTTGTCCTGAGTGATGCCCATGCGCATTGAAGGAACACTGCCGATAACACCACGACTACGGCACTAGCCAGGTGCACATGCGCGGTCCCGAGCTTACGATTACGCGCAGGCGCATTTCAGGTAGGCTTCAGATACCATCACTGCCCCGGCGGCGTTCTCCTAAACCGGATATAATTAACAACGTTAATGCCCATATTTAGGCAGCCAGGCATTACGACCAGCCTATACTGAATGGGGATCGCGGACACCGGAATCCCCGCAGCTGCCCCGTATTCCTTAATTAATTACCGGTCACGCTGCCTATATAAACAAACTGCGAGTGGGTTCATTTACCGTCGAGGAGCGGAGGCTTGCAGACCTAGGCTGAAAGGCGGCGATCACTGCAGTTACCAGTAAGAGGTTGAATGAGAGAATGATACCCTCTGAGGCGGAAAGCCGGAGGTTTAGCTCACTGTACTTTGTTTTTAAAATTGCCACAATTTACTCGCTTTTAAAACCGCACTGAAAACGTTCTGTCTCACCTGTGTTTGTAGCGCTGCCTCTTCGCGCTCACACAGATCCCCGCCCTTCAGGCAAGTACAACAGCGCCAGCGCGCCAAAAAGCGGAGCCACGCCCACTGCGAGGCCACGCCCACCGACCACTACAAAAACGCTTGGAAAGCGCAACGACTGCCATTCTTGATACCCTCTGAGGCGGAAAGCCGGAGGTTTAGCTCACTGTACTTTGTTTTTAAAATTGCCACAATTTACTCGCTTTTAAAACCGCACTGAAAACGTTCTGTCTCACCTGTGTTTGTAGCGCTGCCTCTTCGCGCTCACACAGATCCCCGCCCTTCAGGCAAGTACAACAGCGCCAGCGCGCCAAAAAGCGGAGCCACGCCCACTGCGAGGCCACGCCCACCGACCACTACAAATGTGTCGACCAACCAAGCGCAGCGGACGAGCGCAGCGGGAGCGCCGTCTGCGCGCCGAAGGCGCGCCTAAGGCAAGCCCGTCTGCGCCCGTCCGCGCCAAGACCGCGCCCAGCGCACGAAACTCTGCGCAAACCTCATCTATCATTAGATATCTCCCCGAAGAACTCCATCGGTTACAGGGGGGCAAACACTGCCCCTGTATACTCGATCTAACAAAGTCTGTGGACACCTTCAGCTGTAAAAATTGTAACTGGACGACCACTAATTATCCAGCCTCTATATCCACTCCCCTATCGCACACCAAGGCCACACCAACGCTCTTTAAAGGAGGTCTGATTAACGCACGCTCTATGTGCAAGCATAATCAAGACATCCACGACCTCATCTGCGACTCAGACCTGGACTGCCTACTGATAACCGAAACTTGGTTAACCGAAGATAGCAATCCTGACATCGCCGTTTCCCTACCTCAAGGCTACTCATTCTTCAGGCAGGACAGACCAAAAGGCAGAGGAGGAGGTGTCGCCATAATACTTAGGAACACCTTCCCATGCCACACCTTCAACCTAGAACCCCTAAAAAACACGGAAGGGCTAGGTTTCTCAATCAAATTGAACGAGCAAACCTCCTTCTCTGGTGGCCTCATTTACCGCCCACCCGGTAACGCCACCGAATTTCTTGATTCACTGTGCGACTCCCTGGGCCACTTTCTTCTCCGATATCCCCACTTCACCTTACTCGGGGATTTCAATCTACATCTCGATTCCAAATCTGATACCCAAGCCATCAATTTCCTCCAAACACTAGAAATGTTTAATCTCCAACAACTAATCTCACAGCCCACCCACCTGCTTGGTCATACCCTAGATGCTATATGCACCAATCTCTCTTCCCTCATCACCCTACCCCCACTCCCTCAGATCTGGACTGACCACAGCTTGATCTTGTTTCATATCCACAGTGTGCGTTCCCCCTCTCGTAACAACACTAACTCACGCGCCCCCAATTCCATCAACTGGAAAAAAGTCCAAGAAAGCTTGACTCTTAAACCTATGGATCAATCCCATACCCCTACTCTGTCCGGAGATGTAGAAATCGACGCCGACCTCTTTTACAATTGGCTCACACAGGAAATGACAACCAGAAACCCCCCCAAACGTCAAGGCACTTCTCATAAAAAATTCAAAAGCAATGCCCCCTGGTTCACTCCCGAACTGGCCCCTCTCACCTACTCTGTAGGAAAGCAGAGCGGAAATGGCGTAAGTCCTATGACATTGACGATCGTCTCTTATACACTCAAACAAGAAAATCTTATCTTTCGAGTATTAAATCAGCCAAGAAGTCCTACTATGTGAACGCCATCAAAGAATCCCACCAAAAACAAAAGACCCTGTTTTCCATAGTAAAGTCATTCACCCATCCCAAAACTCTGCAACCTGAAATACCTCCATCACAGGACTTATGCGATAAAATTTCCGACTATTTTGAAGAGAAAATTGTCTCCATTCAAAGCAATTTTTCTCCTTTCTGTACCTCCCCACTCCCCCCTCCCTCGGACTCCCTTCCCGGAAACTTGAGCAGTTTCTCCCCTGTAACTCTTGCGCAAACTAGAGAAGTCATCCTGGCCTGTAAATCAGGCTCCCCCTCCGATCCCTGTCCCCCCAAAATCCTTCACCAAATCATCGACGTGATCAACCCAGTAATTAACGACATTGTCAATTCGTCGCTTCACACAGGAATTGTCCCCCCCCGGTGGAAGAAAGGAATTGTCAAGCCTCTGATGAAAAAGGCTAATAAACCACCGTCTGACTTGACCAATCTTCGCCCGATTTCACTACTCCCAGCTTTAGGAAAAATAACCGAGCAATTGGTCTACAGAGAACTCAGACACTACCTGGAAGTAAATAATATTCTCCATCCGCAGCAGTCTGGTTTCCGGCCCAAACATTCGACGGAAACAGCACTGATAGAACTATCAGACACGATCAAACTGCTTCAAGATCAGCGAAAAAATTCAATCCTCATCCTTCTTGACCTGACCGCGGCGTTCGACACCATTTCCCATTCCATCCTCATCAGTAGACTGAGGAACATAGGGATCTCAGATCAGGCTCTAGCCTGGTTAAAATCATTCCTGGCTGACCGATCTCAGACTGTCGCTCTGGGCCCTTTTCACTCAAAAGAGAAAACGATTTTCTCAGGTGTCCCGCAGGGTTCGATCCTAAGTCCCCTCCTTTTCAACATCTACCTCATTCCCCTCCTGTCCCTGATTGAATCCTTTGGAATTCCTGTAACCTCCTACGCCGATGACACCCAGCTCATCGTGCCTCTGGATGGTAGTTCCACCAGCGCAGAACTCAACCTTAAGAACTGCCTAACGAAAGTCTTCCATTGGATGAATGCAAATCATTTGAAGTGTAACTCAAATAAAACGGAGATTCTCCCTATCGGCAAGAATACCCCCTTCTGCCCAGCCCTCTGGTGGCCTGACGACTCAATCGCCCCCCCCCAAACTGTAACCACAGCCAGGAATCTAGGCGTCATCTTCGACTCAGATCTCTCATTTGACCACCATGCTAAGACTGTAGCCGGCAAATGCTTCGGGACAATAAGATCCCTAAGAAAGTTCTTTAACTTCCTCCCTCTCGACGCCAGAAAGAGCGTAACAGTTGCCCTTATAATCTCCCGATTAGATTACTGCAACGGCTTACTGGCAGGGACAAAAAAGAGCACTCTCGCTAAACTCCAGAGCGTGCTAAATACAGCTGCTCGACTTGTACTCAAACTGCCCCGAAGAGCTTCCACCTCCGCAGCCCTTCTTTCCTTACACTGGCTACCTCTCCACAAGAGAATTCTATTTAAGATTCTAATCACCGCTTTCAGAGCTTTCAACAAATCCGGGCCAAAATACCTCCACAAACGTTTTCCCCACTACACCCCCAGACGATCTCTCCGTTCGTCACAGGACAACCTCATCCTGCCTGCAAAGTACAATCTGAAGACGAAAGGAGGTAAAACCTTAAGCCACCTAGCCACCAAGGCATGGAACAATTTGCCCAAACACCTCAGGCAAATAACACAAGAAAAACCATTTAGAAAGGCTCTGAAGACTTGGATCTTCAGCTTTCCCGATGATCTCACTAGAGCAGCCATCTAATCCCGCTCTGTTCCCCAGACCGGCCATCAAGAACACTTAGCGCCAAGATGCTCCTTCCGGAGCGAACGCCGCGCTTTACAAATACCCCCACAAATGAGTCGTTTTTTACAGGCTACACAGCTTGTATATAACACAAGAATGCTTTACAAATGTTGTGGTAGGCCCCTGGTGGCCTTTCAAGTTTTAATATTCTGCTCTTTCTCCATGCCTTCCTTTTCTAGTTCCAGGACCTAAAGGGTCCATCTGCCCTCCCTCCTATGAGGCGCAGTTTACCTCATCATAGGGTAAGCTCTAAAGGGGAAAAGTCCTCTATACATAGTGCACTAAGAAATTTTCTTTTAGTACACTAATTGCACCAATAATAATTCACATTATAAATTGGGTGATGTTGGCTTTTATTGGTTATCATGTGCGCTAGTGTAAGTAAGAGTGTGATGAGGTTTGAATTATTTTTGTCTTTCAGAATCATTTAGACCTATCACTACAGACAGTGGAGTGTGAGCATTGATCACCCCACCAAGTGGAACGCTCTCACTAAAATTTGGTAAGAGTAGAGCCCTTTATACTATGATCCTGATGAATGCCGCGGACCCAGTTGGGCCTACAGGCAGAAACATGTTGATCTCACATACAGCGGTGGGGGGACACTAATATCCCCATGGCACAGATCACTTTATTTTAAACTACCATATGGATGTCGACACCATTAAAATTAAGTAGACACTCATAATGGCTTTTTAACTCACTGCACATTTTTCTTTGGGCCCCCACTTAGTTTAGAAGTGCATCCCTGTCGTCAGGTGTATGCCCGCCCTCTATCAAACCAAGTTTTTAGACGGCGAGGACTGGTCATTGATGAAGCATGACACCCGGTGGTGTGTGAGACCAGTCCTTCACTTTTTGTGAGATGCCAGCACTCACAAAATAACACTACACTTACACTAGTAACATTTCTTCTGGTAGCGGTTCATTGTGGTAAACAGTTTCTGTTGGAGGCTGCCGTCTACCAGTACCCCGTGCCTCTGGTTCCCTTAGTCCAGATTTATCTGGTCATTGTGGTTATATAAGATATGCTGGTAGCCACTGTAGTCAGCATCCCCCATGATAGCCTATGAAGCAAGATAGCCTTACAATAGTGAAAAACGAAAATGTCTGTAATTCACTACCAAAACCTGTCACCTGCACAAGTACATGCTCTACCTTTCACATACACTGCACCCTGCCCAAGGGGGTACCTTGGGCCTTCCATAGGGGTGACCAATGTGTACAGAAAGGGAAGGGTTAGGCCTGGCCAGTGGGGACACTGACCAGGAGGACTTGGCAGTTCACAGACTGCACACATGCACTGCGGTGGCAGCACCGAGACACCATTTTAGGGATACTCATGTGGGTGGCACAATCAGTGCTGCAGGCCCACTAGTAGCATTTGTTATCACCAGCCCTGGCACACTCAGGGCACTTTACTAGGGACTTCTTGGTGACACTAATATGCCAATCATGGATAACCAATCATAATAACAATTTACATAGGGACCACTTGCACTTTGACACTGAACAGCAGTGGCAAAGTGCCCAAGGCATCTAAACCAGCAAAAACGAAATCCAGCACAGCATCAAAAATACAGGAGGTAGAGGCAAAAAGATAGGGGGAAACCACACCAAATATGCCAGGTCTAACAGAAATCTAATGAGATTTGTTCCCAAGGTATTCCAGGAGTGGGTAATGGACGGAGCAGTCCATATGGTTTTCATCTGTCAGGTTTCATCCGCATATATATGTCGCATTGACCGATCATATCACATCTTTCTGAACAGAAGGCCACCAGAATTGTCTTTGTAGTTGTTCCTTTTTTTTCTACTCCATTATGCCCAGCAGTTGGCGCCAAATGACACCATTTCATGACGTAATTCTGAAGTTTTTTAGTAGGAACTAATAACTGTGTTCCTTTCATGGGCAGTCCTTCTCTTGTCTTCCAGTCTTTGTTGTCTGCCAACCACTTTCTTCACATCCGAACCTTGATGGCTTTAGCTACCTTATCTAAGAATGATCTGTTTGCAGCACACATAAGATCTTTTGGGGATGGGTAATGGAATTAATGATTTGTTCTTGTGGTGCGTGTGTCGTTTCCTGTCTTGTGAGGGCGTCAACATTTCGATTTTCACTTCCTGGCTGATAGGTGAGTATGAACTGGAATTATTCAAAGAAAAACATCCACCTTAATTGTCTTGGGGATAAGAGATGAGCAGATGTCATGAACTGTAAGTTTCTGCGATCTGTGTAGACCGTGGTCTTGTTTTTTGCTCCCATGAGGTAATTTCTCAATTCATTGAAAGCGTCCTTATAGCCAGGAGCTCTTTTTCTGCGATGGTGTAATTTAATTCAGAATCGCTCAACTTTCTTGACATGAAAGCTGTGGGATGCAATAAACCATTCTCTGAATCTCTTTGAGAGAGACCGCTCCAATAGCTACTTCTGAAGCGTCTGCTTTCACCAAATAAGGTCTTTCTGGATCAGGGTGGGCTAGAATGGGAGCTGAGGTAAAAGCCTCTTTCAAGTGATTGAAAGCTTGACTAGCTTCTGGGGTCCAACTAAATTGTACCTTCTTTCTGAGCAGCTTGGATATCGAGGCAACCAAATCAGAAACTGATTGATAAACTTGCGATAAAAATTTGTGAACCCCAGAAAACTTTGGACGTCCCGAACATTCACGGGTATAGGCCAGTTCTGTACTGCCATGATCTTTCTTTCAGGCATTGTTTGTCCTTTTGCTGAAAGCAGGACCCCTAAGAACTCAACTTACATGAAACTCGCATTTGCAGAAAAGGTGGTTGGTCCGTTATGCAGTTAACACCCTCCCTACATGCTGACTTTGAATTTCAGGGTTAGATGAATAAGCCATATGTCATCAATGTAGACTATGGCTAATACGTCCAGGAATTCCCTCAATACATCATTGAGGAAATATTAGAATGCGGCAGGGACATTACAAAGCCCAAAGGGCATCACCTGATACTCGAACAATCCGTTTCTGGTTCAAAAAGCGGTTTCCACTCATCCCCTAGTCTCATGCGTACGAGATGATAAGGTCCTTAGAGGTCTAAATTTTTGAAGATTATTGACAACTTTACCTGGTCTAGGGATACGGAAATCAAGGGAAGAGGATAACTGTTTTTCACAGTCATTTTATTCAGGGCACGAACATATATGCAAGTTCTAAACTCTCCATTCGCTTTACGAATGAATAACAGTGGAGAAGCTGCTGGCGATTTGGAAGATCGAATGAACCCATAAGCTTGATACCTATCCAAATACTCATGTAGATGTTCATTTTCCGTTTCTGATAAGGCATAAATTCTACTACAAAGAACGATAGCCCCTGGGACCAGGTCAATTTGACAATTTTGCTGACAATGTGGGGGGAGTGCCTCGCCTTGTTTTTCATTGAAAATGTCCATGTATTCATGGTATATGTTTGGCAACTCAATCTCCTTTTTGGCAGCTGTAGCAATGTCATGACCAGAGGCAGATACTGAACCGGACTTACCATACCTGATCGGTACCTTTAGTCACAGAAAGGAGAGTTGATTAGAATGTATCTGGCGTCACAATCAATGTCAGGTTTGTGTTTCATTAACCAAGGCAATCCCAAAATCAACCCATACAATAGGGCCTTGATGACATTAAAAGACATCACTTCTCTATTTTCCTTCTGACAGATGACTTCAATTTCATCCGGGTCTGGTGGCTCTGTTGACGAATGCATGCACTGCAGGGGCCTGTGTTCGACCTCATGATCACAGGTTCAAAACCCAGCAGGTTCACTCAGCGTTTCATCCATCTGAGGTCAATCAATCAATCAATCAATCAATCATTTTAATGTTGAATTAATAAAAATCCTTACAATATAAAAAGTAGAAATGGTCCACATTTACAATATAGATTATCGTTAAAAGCTTAAAAAAAAGCAAATGGTTTTTAAAACCTTTCCTCGATTCCCCCCAATAGCAGCAATAACGACTTGGATGTACACGATGCTTGGATGCCGGAGTGGCGGGTTAAACCTCAGTCAATAAAACTTTGAATGTTCACTAACGGACCTGGAGCTGCTTTCTTGCTTCAGTCATGAATTTAAGGCCCCGACAAGTCAGGATTGAAGAAGAGCCTCCCAGCCAGGTTATGACAGCCTGTTGACATGTTCTTATGTTCAATTGATTCAGAATGCCCCGTAAAAAATGTCTTCTTGATACCATAAAAGCTGGGCACACACAAAACAGGTGAGTTAGAGTTTCGTTTTGGTAACTGCACAGTCTGCATTGTTGGCATTCTTCTTGGAGTTTCCAGGAAAGTCTTAAGTCCTTGGTTTCATGGAGACCCATACGGTAGTCTATGAATTATTTTTTAAATGTTGACTAAAATGAGTGGCCAAGTATGCCTGGGGTTGTTGGAACTTGTAAGAAGAAATTACTGTCCAGGCGTGACTTTGATGGGTCAATGTTTGTTTGTCCTTTAATAGTGACTTCCTTTTGGCAATAGAATTAGCAATTTTGCCAAAGTGAGCTTGGTCTATTTTTCTATTCCAAGCTTCTTGCAGTTCGAGCTCAGCGAGGCAGGTTCGCAAATAGATAGCCCATGGATTTCTCGAGGGCTGGACGGTATCAAGGTTTATTTCTTGCCAACAGATGTTGTTTAAGGAATCTGAGTCAGCCACATGAAGTTTATGGCCGAATTTGGCGAATCTTGACATGGACCGAAATGTTTGATTTTGTAGTCCAAATTCTAGACGCACCTGGGCTGCTGAAGAAGATTTAGGTAGTTTAAATACATCCTTGTAAATTTTATTTTGTAAATTGTTTAATAGGCCAGCCTCCCTTCCGAGCCATGTCGCCAGTCCATAAGATAAAGTGGGTAGGATCTGAGCGGCCATTACTTTTAGAAGATGGGTGGGATTTGGGCCACCCAATTTTTGTAGGAGTTGCCTATAGCCGTAGATTAGCGTCTGAGACTTTGCTTTTAGTACCATGGTATGCTCTTTTTTGGAGTTACCTTGGCCGAGGGTCACCCCCAGGTAACGGTAAGATTGATGTTCTTGTATTGCTAGGTTGTTAGATGTCCAACTAAATTTGATATTCTTGCGCTTCATCAGTCGTACTACTTTTGTTTTTTCCCTATTTAATTCCAGATGTTCTTGGTCTAAATAAGATTGTAATGCTTTTATCAATCTTTGCAGCCCTATTGGAGTTCTACTTAAGAGAACGATGTCGTCTGGGAACTGCAGAATTGGGATTGGGTTGTTTCCGAGTTTGGGAGCATGGCTTTCGATTTGCCCAAGATCTTTTCCTAAAATAGCAAGGTATAAATTAAATAGGCACGGGGCCAGGACACAGCCCTGTTTTAATCCGTCCTGAATTACTATTTTGGACGTTAGACTTGTTCCTTGGCCTTGTTTGACCCTTGCCCACGTATCAGTGTAAAGGAGCATTACACCCGACTCCTTGAGTTTTTCCTAAAGTCTCCACCTGCTCACTCGGTCGAATGCAGCTCTAATGTCAATAAAGCATCCATATAGCTGATGGTTCTTTGTTTTTGCTCTTTCCATAAGGAGGGCTAGGGCAGTAAGGTTTGTTGTGGGCCCCATCCCTTTTCTAAATCCTATTTGATAGCTGGGAATTAAATTGTTGTTATCCACCCAGTCTTGAATCTCCTCCAAGATACATGAGGCAAAAAGTTTAGCTTCCACGTCTATTAGGGAAATCAACCGATAGTTCCGTGGTAGTCTCCTGTACCCCTTTTTAAAAATCGGGTGAATGATGTTTCCTTTCCACGATGGAGGCAACTGGTTTCGGATAAAAGCTTGGTTAAACAGAGCTGAGAGGTGATTTGCCCAAAATTCCTCGTTGTATTTAAATACTGCATTGCGGAGACCGTTTGGTCCCGGTGCACCCTCGGATTTTAGATTGTGGATAAGCCTTTTGACTCTTTCGCTGGAAAATATTGTTAACTGTTTAGTCGCCCGTTTATTCCTACCTATATTGGTGGGGGTTATTACCATGTCTGATGGTCCTTCCGAATAGCTCGCGTTCGTTACTATTTTTAAATGTTGATGTTTTTCGGTAGGGGGAGATTCCCTTTTTAAAAAGAGGTTCTTTACATGAACTTCCCAAACTTGATTGCTAATTCCGGGGTCCCGTGACAATACTTCGGCGTTGTTTAATTTGTTGATGATGCCCCAAAAGTTTAGCGTATTTCGCTTTTTACTTGCGAGTAACAATTTTACCCACATCGCTTCCTTGTGTTTAGCCTTTGCTGTCCACACCATTTTACGGTATTTTCTTCTCATGTTCCTAACGAGGAGGTGGTTTAATTTGGTACCCTGGTTGTTATTCCTTATCAGCTTCCGTTGCTCCCGGGCGATTTTTCTCTTATCATGCCTTAATTCGTTGTTGAACCAGGGTTCCCTCAGAACTTTTGAGCCATGTTGTAAAACGGGAGGGGCGGAATGCTTAAGGGACAAGGTCTCTAACATTTTTTCCCAATTTGGTATGTGGTCTCCGTCTTGCTGGTTTTTGTTTTTTGACAAAAAATGACTCGCTGTTTCGTGGATGGCTTTCATTTCGCGGCATCTCCATCGTAATCTTCGTAGATTGAACTTCTCTGGTTGATGAGAGAGAGCGGTTAGCTTTTCAGTCCCAGACACCCCGATCTTTATCCGTATAATTTGGGGAAAGTGGTCACTTTCTGTTCGTATTGCTATCTCGTAGCCGCCAATGGAGTCAAGCAGGTTGTTACTAATTAATGTAAAATCGATGGTTGACAATGCCTTGCCACTCATGTACGTTGGTACTGATGGTGGTATACCCGTCTTTGTAGGTTTTAGCATCCTTATTCCCAGCGTTTGAAGTTTTCTCAGGGAGAGCGGATTCTTCCCTACTCAGGGTTTTGACCTCAAGTTGTGAGAGAGCGACTCGTCGCGAATTAAGTTGAAGTTAAAGTCTCCTGATATTATCAAAGGACTTTCAGAGTTTGATTTCTGAAGCGTTTTTATAAGTTTGGCAAGGGTAGGAATTTTCTCTTTTTTTGTTGCACGATCGGGGTGGATGTATACATTTATTATTAACAGTTGGTGCTGGGGTTTTATAGTTATCTTCATTACTTGGACCCAACTCAGCCCCACATCCTGAATTTCAGATTCCCAGTTGAATTTCTGTGAAACGTACGCCGATAGCCCTCCACGAGGGTGCCAAAAATTGGACGATCTCTCTGCGAGTATATTATGTTCTGCGAAGCCGGGGATGGCTGGGGATACCAGGTTTCAGGTCTCTTGTAGTAAAAGAATGTCGTGATTTTGAAAGAACAATTGTGTGTTGTGATCCTGGTCCATGCTACTGAATCCGTGGGTGTTCCAACTACACATGCTGATTTTGACCGGTTGAATCCTATCCTTGCTTACATTTTTAAACCATATGCCTGGGGTTGTTTGCTCGTTTGTTTTAGGTATTCTTTCGGTTAAAGGTAATGACCAATTCTGGCTAGGGGGCCCTCCTGTGTGAGACTGCAGTAAGCTTGTATTTGTTTTTCCAGCCGCGTGATCTTGTGAGGCAGATAGGGCTTCCTGGAGGCACGATGACTGCTTACTACTGGTTGGCTCCTCCCCGCTTGTGTTTAATGTGCTTTTTAAAAGCGGGTAAGGATATCTCGGGCACGTGTGTTGAGTAAGGGTAATTCCCCAACACTCAAATGATCCTCTATTGGCGAAGATCTTAACGGCTGTCTCCTATGAAGCCCAGGTGGTTACTGAGACTTCGGTGTCTAAGTTGTCTTTCTTTTGCCGAAACTCAACTGATACTAAGTCTTGGGTGGATATGCCCCTTAAGTCTGGAATTAGACTGGTTAGTTTTAATAAGTTCCCTCTATTTAGTATGTCCTGCCTACCCTTTGTGGCGTATTCGGGAGTAAATGACAGAATTGGTTCTTTTTCATCTGTAGGGATGGTTAGCGGTTCTTGGGGGCCGAAATCAGAAAGTTTGGTTTCCCTTGCAGGAGTGGATTTAGTTTTTGATGTCGCCTTTTCTGCATTGCACTTGCCCCCAGTAACCCTTGTGGGTGAATGTCTAATTCGTAGAGTGCGATTATTTTTTGATTGAGGAAGGGAGTTGCTCAAGGCTATGCATTGGTGATTTTGCCCATTTTTTATAATTTTAATCGGGGTGATGTTCCTAGATGGGTCATGACTTCCCGTTTTGTGTTGGTTTGTTCCCGTCAGGTCCCTTGGTTTGTTTTGTTTAATACATTGCCTGTCGTTTCCTTTTTTTATGATCTTAATAGGGGTCAAGTCATTTGCTGTCTGAACATGAATTTCTTCCTGATTTCGTTGTTTCCTGTTCGTCTTCAAGGCTCCATGGGTGCTTATTATTAGTGGCTCTCTTGTGCAGTTCTTCTTGGGCAAGCTGCCCTCGACTGTGATTAAGGCTCCTAAAGAGGGTGGTAACTTTCCCCTAGGGTTAGTACGATGATGTTCCACCATTGATGTAGTTGTTAGAGATTGAGTGAGAGATATCTTTGGATTTGTTCGGGCGATCAATGAAAGCTGGCACTCAGTCGGTCCTTCGAATGAAACTTGATCTGATTCGAGGGGCAGTTCCCACATTTTAGATTTTTCGGACGAGGCGCTTGCCCGAAGAAGGTCTTGGTCTTCTGACTTATTAAAAGCAGTAATTGATGAGTTGTTTGATTTTACTTTGTCCTTACACGGGTCATTCGAGGGTCTTGTAAAGAAATTATCGATGGTGACCGGTTGATTACCTTTTGATTTGGTCCTTGCTTTTCTATCACGTTTCCTTTGCCTTTTCGTAAGTTTGTCTTGGAGCTGGGGGCCATTGTTGTCATTGCCCTTAGATGGTTGAGTATCCGTATTTGGGGATACTTTTTGTTGGTCCTTTGTATTGTATATTAGGGCAGGTTCCCCGTCAACTTCTCTGCTCTTTTGTACCGGGGTTTGGACAGTTGAGACAATTGATTTGCCCGTGCTATGATTTTTTCCAAGTAGGTCTTGGTTTACCATCCGCTTATTCCCTACTTTGACGGCTCCGAGGATGTCTTTTAGAATTTCGGGGAGGGATGCTAGTTTCTCGATAATGCTCCCACAGCCGCAACTGGGGGGTTGGCCTGTGGTACCTTCATCGGTTGGGACCTGATTTAAGGGAATGTCCAAGTTTTCTTTGTTTGTTAATAAAGTGATGATTGTGTCTGTCTTGGAGCTGATTTGTGCAATGTGCTCTGCAATTACGTTTATGAGGTCAATTTGGACCTCCATTTTATCAGATTGATAATTAAGTGCCTTTATGGCCTGGTCCAAAGTGCTAATCAAAGCATTCCCCCAGAGCCCAGAAGGAGCATGACTGCAATGGCTCCCTTTTGGGTCGTCCCAGTGTGTGGTCGTGTTCGTTGATGAAATTGATATAGGAGACTGCATAGTTCGTCTTGGTTGGTTGCCACTACAAGTGAAGCTATCGTCTATCAAAATTCTATGATTGACACTGGGTTCCATTAGGTTGTGTGGCGTGGACGCCACTGGGCTCAGCCTTAGATCCTTACACTTTAGATTGTGTTCTAAATTGAATTCTTGCGGGTATAGTCTTGGGACTTTGGTTCCTCCTGGTTGAATTTCATTTTGTGCTTTGTTACGGAGGTTGTCATAGTTACTTTCCTCCAAATTGATCTTATTGTTAGAGTCATTAAAAATATTCTCCAGAGAATCTTGACCTGGGGATATTGGGGAGGGCAGTGCAGGTTGTTGTCCGGTCTGTGTCGGCTCGATTTCGATCAGCGATTGGTTAGATTTATGAACCAAAGCCAGTACGATTTCTGTTTATTTTATATATGGCTTGAGCAATTGGTCAGTTGATAGAGCCAGTTGGGGTGTAGTGAGGATTTGTGGATTTTGAATTTAGTCTATTGCTGTCTTGCCACAATTTAGGCTTCCTGGGTGGCTGTAATGTATTGTCTTATCTGGACGAATAGGGCTCAGTAGGTTCCTAGCCTCCCTTTTTGTAGCAAACAGTGCGGATAACGGGTCTTTCAGGAAAAATAATTTATTAATCTTTTGCTGCGTTCCTGATATTTGGCCGGGTCTGTCGGGGGACTGAGAAGGTCTTCCCATCTCGTTTGTCCGCTCGGGGTCGCACTCCGCCTTCCGAACTACAACTAGGGGCGAAGTTTCTTGTGATTGCTTTTGTAAGTTTGCCTTCTTCATTTGTTTACTGCGTGGAGCTTTATGTAATGATGCTTGCCGTTTTATTCCTGAACGCATTTTCGTTCCACTCGGTTTTGTGAGATTTGTCAGGTTTTGTCGGGGTTGCTGGAGATGATGGTCCTAGCTGGTCCTGGATGCCCTTGCCAGGTCTTATTGGCATACTTGTTTTGGGTTACTTTAATTTCCTTTGAGTTCAGTATTGTTGCGGGTCCGAATTCACCCTTGGTGACTTTTGATTACTTCTGTAAAATTCTGCAAATTCTGCGAGACCTGAGAAGCTGTTTGGCTGCCTAGCCTCCCTGCTAGGCTGTGGGCAGGGCTATTCTGCAAGATGCTGGCTTCTCGTGAAGTTCCTTTTTTTGGGGGGGTTTCCTTAAGGATTTTAAATTATTGCAGTGGGAGTTGACTGGGGCTCCCCCTCCCCTGCAGCTACTCTCGGAGGCTGCTATCAGAGGCTGCAAGGGGGAAACTGATGAGCCACGGAGGGGACTCAGGAGAGCGAGGGATCCAAAGGCTATGGGGCATGTACACCAGACGCAAGCTGGGCACTCAGGAGGTGCCACGGGCCAGATCGGACCAAGTCGGATCGGCCTTGGCAGCCCCCCGGGCTCTTACTTAGCGGCTGCCTCTAACGGCAGCCGCGCTCGCGCCTTAAACCTTGGCCCTGGACCTCGCCCTGAGCTCAACCAGCCTCGACTCCTTGGGCTCCTTGAGCACCTTCCGCGTCTTCGCTGCTTTCACTGCTTTCCATAACCCTCGCATGTGCCTACTCAGTGGGTCACCCGTCTATACTTACTTGCTGGTCGGCATACTGCATACATTCTCCATATTCTCCATCAATCCTAGTAAATAATGTCAGCCAACAATCTCAGCTCTTAGTGGTGGTCATTGTTGGCCGCAGATTTATTAATATCAATAATGATTATTAATAACAATATTAATCACATACTGGTTGTACAATCTTCATTTGCGAACTCTAACCATCAATCATGCACATCACATTACAGTTTATGACACCTTCCTCTGGTACAGGTGTCTGTCTCTCGTGCACCCATCAGTTCGTAAATGGCACTTGTGTACAACCAGTTCATAATCAGTTTATTGGTGTTCCAGTAGTTGGTTGGCCACACCCCTTTTGGGTGTCATGGAGGGGAGCTTCTTTGCCTGGAGTTAGGTCCCCAGCTCGCTACCATTTGCGCCCTGCCGTCCGGCCGGGTCTGGGCCGCGAGTGCCGTCTCCGTCTTTTCCTCCCCTCCTTTGTGCGGCCACGTCACCCTGCCGTGCGGCATTGAAAAGTGAGTGGCCCTCCTCCTACACACCGCCCACCGGTGTGTTTGGTTAGCCAACGATTGTAGGATTTCCGCCAACGCCTTCCCCACTGTCCAGCACTGCGACTCTGCTGTTCCTCAGGTGTGGGTGGGTGGGCTTCAAACGATGTCGTTGTCACGCCGCTCTCCCAGCTCCTTCGAAGACGTTGTGCTTCTGGTGGGGAGCGGCGGTGCTTAAATCCCCTTGAGCCCCCTAAGGGCTTCAGGTGAACCCCCTTTGATTGGGGGGTTCAAAGGTAGCAAGGTTGGCCATTGGTCGCCCCCCATGGGCGCCCAGGTCACAAGGTCACTTCCTGTCGGGGTGGCTGGTGCGCACCCCGTTTCCGCTGGTCCTGGCCGCTTCGGGGCGCCCAGGACCAGTTCCATCCCCCTGTTGGCACCGCGTGGGTTATGGCGCCGGCCCTTGAGCCTCCCCCACCCTGCGGGTGGATGCGGCGGCCTCTGCAATAACCCTCGCATGTGCCTACTCAGTGGGTCACCCGTCTATACTTACTTGCTGGTCGGCATACTGCATACATTCTCCATATTCTCCATCAATCCTAGTAAATAATGTCAGCCAACAATCTCAGCTCTTAGTGGTGGTCATTGTTGGCCGCAGATTTATTAATATCAATAATGATTATTAATAACAATATTAATCACATACTGGTTGTACAATCTTCATTTGCGAACTCTAACCATCAATCATGCACATCACATTACAGTTTATGACACCTTCCTCTGGTACAGGTGTCTGTCTCTCGTGCACCCATCAGTTCGTAAATGGCACTTGTGTACAACCAGTTCATAATCAGTTTATTGGTGTTCCAGTAGTTGGTTGGCCACACCCCTTTTGGGTGTCATGGAGGGGAGCTTCTTTGCCTGGAGTTAGGTCCCCAGCTCGCTACCATTTGCGCCCTGCCGTCCGGCCGGGTCTGGGCCGCGAGTGCCGTCTCCGTCTTTTCCTCCCCTCCTTTGTGCGGCCACGTCACCCTGCCGTGCGGCATTGAAAAGTGAGTGGCCCTCCTCCTACACACTGCCCACCGGTGTGTTTGGTTAGCCAACGATTGTAGGATTTCCGCCACGCCGCAGGGAGGCTCACGTCTTTCTGCGGCTCCCCCCTTTTGCCCCTTGGTTCGTGGCTACCTACATTCCCCCCTTTCTTCCTCCTTTTTAACGACAACCCGCGAGCGTCATTGCGCCCCACAAGTTGCCCCAGAACACCTCCATTCCCTTGTTGGACAGATGCACCCCATCTTGTCCATATAGCTCTGGGCGGCCTGGGTGGATGAGGCCGTGCCGGATTGATTCCAGGCCGTTGGTTGAGCAAAACTTGTGCATGGCGATATTTAACTTGCGCCTTGCGTTATCCACCGCTTTGTTGGAGTCGGCACCCCTCCAGTGCTTCCTGCTGATCATCTCCGACCAAACCACTGCCGTGGTCCCCAGCCATGCCGCCGCTTTGGTGATGTCCTTCTGGATGGCTTGGCCCACCGCCTTGCGGACCAACCGCGTTAGGTCGTTCCCTCCTAGATGTATGATCAGCACATCTGGCAGCCACGCTGAGTCTGCCATGAGGCCGTCCAGGGTCGGTAGCAACTGCTCCCATCTCATGCCGGGCCGTCCGATCCAGCGGATGTATGTCGCCTTGGGTCTGCTTTCCTTGTGGCCCACTCGCCTCCACCAGGACTCCATTCTGGATACGAATGAATGCCCCACGACCCAGACCAGCTGTGGGCGTCCCCCTGTCGAGAGAAAATGCTCCATTAAGGTGGCTTTCTGCGCACCGGGTGTGGACGAGGGAGGGCAAGAAACCCTGCCGTGCGGCATCCCAAGGCGGCTGCTCCCCCCCCCCTCACTACCCCTCTCCCCTTTCTGTTTTTTTTTTTTTTTTATATGAGATGCGGGCGTATGTAAGACTTGTAGGCCCTGGAGCGCCATCTGCCCACGGCCTGGATCCTGTCCTCTGGCATGCCATACTGCGATGCCGAGGTCGCCGCCCCGATCCTGAAGGAGTGCGGGGCAAATGATGTTGCCTGGAGCCCCGCCTTACTGAGGCCCTGGCGCATTACGGCCGTGAACTGGAACCTGCTCAAGTTCCTTCCATCTTGATGTACGAAGAGGGGGCCCTCCCCCGCCGGGCGAGCCGCCATGTATTGAAACAGCCAGCACACTGCGCAGCGCCCCACCTCTGGAATACAATGCAGGCGTATCGTCGTCCCTTTTCGGGCCCTATCAGTTTTGGATTGCCTAAGCGTGAGCTCCACAGCTTTTACCATCGGCTTGATGTCCCTTGCCTGCAAGCAACGCTGCGCCGGGCCTGACCTGTTGGGGGCCACTATTTTGCTTACCCGAAATGCCCCAAAGAAAGTCGTGGTGAACGCGGCCCCGAAGAGTAGCCGCTCATACCTGTCCGCAATGATGCTGGTTAGGGCGCTAAGTAACTGACCCAGCTTGTCGTAATCAATGGGGCGCCTGGCGTCCTTCTTGGTCCCCTCAATTTTTCGCCAGCCTTTCAGGGGTGCTTTCAGGTAGACAGTTGCCGTGGGGTCCTCACCTGTGTGGAGCCTGGCAAAGTAGGCAATGGCGGCCAGGTGCACCTGTGCCCAAGACCTTGTTTTCTTAGCGTCGAATGCCCATTGCACGAATTTCTCCACCGCTGTGCGCGCCTTTGCTTTGTCCTCCAGCGACTCTATGCCCCCGATTCTCATTACTGTGGCCGCGTATTTCTTGTATCTCCTGTGTGCCTCAGAGGTGAGCGAGTGCCCTATTAATCTGGACAAGTCAACCCCCCCAGGTCCCACAGGTATGGTGGAAAGGGGGTCATCACCTCGTCCGCACCGGGTAGAAGTTGTTTGAACCGTGTCATCTAGGACCGGGATAGCGCATCTGCGACCGTGTTCTCTGTCCCCGGCACGTGTCGAGCCTTCAGCTCCAGGTTCCCCTCGAGCTGCAATTTAACCAACTCTCGCATTAGCCTCAACATGCCCGGGCATCTTGCTGCGCCTCTGTTAATGGCCTGCACTACCCCCATGTTATCCGACCATAAGGTGAGCTTCAGGTTCCTTATCTCTTCTTTCCATACAGTCAGAGCCACTACTATTGGGAATAGTTCGAGGAACGTGATGTTTTTTGTGAGCCCCTGCGCATGCCACCTGTCTGGCCATTGGCTGGCACACCATCTGTTCCCCAGGACCGCCCCAAATCCCAGGCTCCCGGCTGCGTCTGTGTATAGGGATAGCTGATCCGCTGTCACCCAACCCTTTTTCCAGATCAGCACACCATTGAAATCCTGCAGGAAGTCGTCCCATACCTGTAGATCCTGCCTTACACCCGTGCTCAGCCGGATGTGGTGGTGTTTGTGGGTAACGCCAGCCGTGAAAAGACCCTGGCGGGCGGGATGACCCTCGCCGCAAAGTTCAGCCTGCCTACCACCCCTTGGATATCCCTGAGGGTGGCTTTGCGCCGGCCCCGTAGTTTGGCTATTTCTTCCCTGAATTCCTGCACTTTCTCCGGGGGGAGCCTGGCGGTCCCTGCCGTGGAGTCAAGCTCAATGCCCAAGAACGTCAGTCTTGTCGTTGGGCCTGTCGTCTTCTCTTTCGCTAGGGGGACACCGAGTGTTTCGGTCAGGTCCTCGAACGCCGCCAATGTACTGGCGCACGTCGTAGATCCCGCTGGTCCTGTGAACAGGAAATCGTCCAGGTAGTGCAGCTTCCCGCCCCCCTGGTGCCTGTCGTGGAGGGCCCATTCCAGAAAGGTAGCGAATTGCTCAAAATAGGCACAAGATATGGCACATCCCATGGGCATGGCTTTGTCGACGTACATGTCCCCTTCCCACTGGAAGCCCAGCAGGTGAAAGCTGGTCGGATGCACCGGTAATAAGCGAAAGGCAGATTCGATGTCTGCCTTGGCCATGAGGGCCCCCTTTCCTGACGCTTTGACTAGTGCGATCGCGTCATCCACTGACGCGTAACCCACAGAGCATGCTTCCGGGTCGATGCCATCGTTTACGGACCCCCCTCGTTTATGACAAGTGGTGTATTAGCCTGAATTGGCCCTTTTCCTTTTTTGGAACCACTCCTAGTGGGGAGATGACTATTCCTTCACGCAGTTCCTGAGGGAGGGGGCCCTCGATTCTACCCAGGCTCTTCTCCTTTTCTATCTTCGCGCTCACCACCCGGGGATGCTGCCTCGCTGACTGTAAGTTATTCGCTCCCGTTAATGGCAGCGGGCCTCGAAACGGGATAGTGAAGCCTTCTTCAAAACCTTCAACCAGCGTCCTGGCGTCTGTTTTGTTTGGATACCTGTTTGCTAAACTGCGCAGCTGTTGTGTATTAATGGGGGACCTAGCCAGCTGGCACTGTTGAATGTCTACTAGTGTCCCGCCCCCACTAGCCTTCGGGCTAGTGCTTCTTGTGTTTCTCTTTCTTTTCGCTCTTTGATTCCCGCTTGGAGCCTTTGCACGCCGCTGCAGCGTGTCTCCCCCCGCAGCTTGAGCATGCATGTTGGAATTTGCACGAGGAGCCCCATGAGCAGTCCCCCGCATCGTATCTCCAGCATATTGCCTTGGTCGCGGGGGGGGAGTTGGACCGCCCAGAGGAATGTTTCTGGTAACTTTTGTTCTTCCCCTTATGGGACGAACTCCGAAAGGACTGGTCGTATTTCCCCGTCCAGGCTCTCACTTCTTTGGCCGCGAGCATTTTATGAATAAAACCTGAAACGTCTTCCTCATTCCACTCCATCTCTGGGTGCCTCTGCATCTTTAATCTGAAACCCTTATCGTATTCCAACCATGCGTCCCCGGGGAATTGCCTCTGCGCTGAGTGTATGTTAGCCTCATACAACCATAGGTCAGCTGCGCAATGGGGGAACCTCTCTACTATGATACACGCCATGATCCTGAACGCGTCTAGCCAATTCTCGAAGTTCCGCTCCTTTCTAGCCCCGCGCCTCTCCCTTTTTTCGTCCTCTCTCCTGTCGCATGTGGTCAGGTCGAGGCCCTCCAGCTGTATTTCTAGGAGCGAGAATATATCTATGAACTCCTTGCGCCATATCCTCTCTTTTACTGCGAGAGGAATAAGGCACGCGAGCCCCGTGGCTTTCGTCGTCAAGGAGGCAGGGCCGGGGGATGGTCTGGCTTACAGGTCACTGCCTAGCCCCCCCGACCCCGGGCTCCCGGACCCAGTATTGTACCCCCACCCGGGTAATGGGGAAACCTGATCACCCTGCGGGGACAAGCCCACCTACTCCTGCACCCTTGACTGCCGGGCCCACCCTGGATCAATCATATGCCACGTTAAACCCCCTGTCTCGTCAGTGCGTTGTTCCCTGGGCCCCGCTGCCCCCTGCCCCGCGCCGTTCAGGAACGTCGGAGCGAGCGATTTCAAGCATTCTTTCACAATGGTACTAATATGCTCACCATTAACTGCTCTGCCGTTCGTCTCACCCTGCTTGCTGTCGTCTGACCTCGGCGGCGGGAGCTTCTGGCGCACTTTCTTTGGGGGATTCCTCTTGGAGGTCTTCTTCCTCGGCGTGTTCTTAGGCTTCTTGGGTGCTGACGGGCCTGCTTCCTCCTCCGCCTGGCCGTCCGGCCTATTCTCCTTTCCATTGGCCAAATGGGGCTGGAGCCATTCGTCGCCGTGTACCGCCGATATCTTGCGGATTTTCTTCAACACTTCCGCCATGTCTCCTGGCTGATCTTCCGCCATGTTGTCCCTAGGGCCTAGGTCTGGTTTCTGCGGGCTGGTCTGCGCCGCTGGGTCGGAGGGAATTCCGGACCCGCCTTTGAACTTCCTTGCACGTGTGTGTTGTTCGTCTGATGAAGCGGCTCAATGCGCGCTCCGAACTGGACTATTGCTTACCGCGCTGGAGCTTGGCAAGGCCGCCGAGCTCGTCGTCTTTCTCCGTCGCTTCGGATCACTCGGCCTCGGGTTCCCGGGGAGCTGGGTGGAGAACTTGACCGGCGCGCCGCTCTGTGGGGTCGTCCTTCTGCTTTGGCCGTCCTTCGCCGCCTCCTGCCGCAGTCGGTCCTCTTCAAACGATGTCGTTGTCGCGCCGCTCTCCCAGCTCCTTCGAAGACGTTGTGCTTCTGGTGGGGAGCGGCGGTGCTTAAATCCCCTTGAGCCCCCTAAGGGCTTCAGGTGAACCCCCTTTGATTGGGGGGTTCAAAGGTAGCAAGGTTGGCCATTGGTCGCCCCCCATGGGCGCCCAGGTCACAAGGTCACTTCCTGTCGGGGTGGCTGGTGCGCACCCCGTTTCCGCTGGTCCTGGCCGCTTCGGGGCGCCCAGGACCAGTTCCATCCCCCTGTTGGCACCGCGTGGGTTATGGCGCCGGCCCTTGAGCCTCCCCCACCCTGCGGGTGGATGCGGCGGCCTCTGCAACACCCGAGCCCCCAGGGCTGGCGTTGAGGGTGCTGGTGCGGCTTCAGCTGGGGGATAGCTTTGATCCACAACCTCTGCACTGTCTCCGGGTCCCGATTCCGGGTGCTCTGGCTCTGCGTGCAGTAGGTTGTCGGCCGCACCTTCCGCCTACCACTTGCCTTCTAGAGACGTCAAGGTGAGGGCAAGGTGGGGGCAAGGTGGGGGCACACGGGATCGCGGTATCATGGCTGGATCGCGGCTGGCCGGGTCCGCGATGAGTTGCAGCGGCTCGCTTACTCGCTGTTGCTCCTGTGATTCTCTGTGCTCCTCCTCTGCTCGGTTGTACAAAACCACTCTTGTGCCACTCCTTTCCTGCTCCTGCCCGCTAACCCGGCAATCCTTATCCCTCCTATGGCAGCTTGGAGCTGGCTGAGCTCATGGAATGCGATGGTCTCCAGGCGGGTCTCACCTTGTGGCTTGCGGCTGAGTGTCCGGGCGGAACTCTCCCGAGGGGGGTTCTCAGCTTATCTCCCGTCCCCCCAGTATCCTTCTATCGCATCGACTGCACAGTACAAGTCCCTGCTTCTCGCCGCCGCCGCGGCGGCTTCTGCTTCTGCTCGCACTCTCGCACGGCAAGATGCAAGACCCGGACCGGAGTTCGCTTGGCCTGTCAGCTCACCATCCAAATCCAAAAGGAAGGTGCTCCATCTGAGGTCGATAAAATGAGTACCATAGAGTTGGCTAACAATAAACTTCTGTTATTCGGTGCCAAAATACCCCTTCAGGGGGTGAACGTGTGCTTTACAAATATACTTATGTTATGTTTATGTTATTTCAGTGGTTTGCAAACAAATGTGACCTGAAACAAGGTCTCTACCATCTACAGTCAGGACTGTTTCTGGTTGTTCTTTCGCAACCTGCGGGACACCCAATCTTAGAATTAGGTTGCAATCAATAAATATCCCAGTAGCCCCAGAGTCTATCAGAGCATGCATGACTTGAGTTAAGAGTCAATGATTAACTGAATCTCAATATAGAATTGATCTTTTTTCGCTATTACAGAAGGTATTACTTCATGGCCCTCACCATTTCCTTCCCCAATCCCTGGGCCTTTCAGTTTTCAGATTTTCGTACCTCTATGCTAGCAGCTTTCACATAACTGCCTTCTTTATTCCTTGGCTTGGCTAAGCAATCCTTCACAAAATACCCCTTTTCCCACAATACATGCAAAAACCATGTTTCCTTCTCTGCTCCCTTTCCTCTTGTGAAAGAGAAGCCCTCACTGTCCCTATTTCCATCGGTACAGATACTGAACCAGATGACACAAAAGGATACCGAGATTTTTTGTATGTAGGAGGAAGGTGATCATATTTCTCTCGATCCCCTCTTCTCTTGTTTAATCGGTAATCCAATCACATGGCTAAATTGACTAAATCTGTGCATGTCTCCCTGTTACATTAAACGGGTTCCTTTGCATTCTCTCTACCCTTTCATGTAAGGCGGCTGCTTCAGCTCGTGATGCTGCTAACTCGGTTTGAACTAACTTTAACGCAGTAAGTACGTCATCAAGGGTGGCCATTCTGTGCCCCGAACCAAATGGTAAGTGAAGTATATCAAGGCCGGTTATTCTGTTAGCTCTGATAGCTTCACAAATAGGTTGGATAGTACCTCGGAGTTGGTTCAATGCAAAGCAAGGGGTCGACCTCTTGATCATCTCAATTCAGTATGCTCTTATAGCACAGAATGTGGTTATGATCAAGCGAGGGAAGGAAAGGATGGGGACAGCGGGAGGGAGACCTGTGGAGGGTGCATAAAATTAAAACAAGCTTTGCATAAAACGTAGATCAAGTATATACTATTCCATACCATAAATCAGTTCCTGTAAAAGAAAATAACTAAGCTGCGTATTCCTAGCAACTCTGGAAATGATGTTGACTCTCTTTTCTGGATTCCAATAAACAAAGCGCTGTGCTGTGTCTCTAATAAAACAAAGGGGAATTTAAGTTCTGTAATATACTATTCTGAAAATAATGTGCTACACAAACACTGTTCAGAATACGCACCCTTTCATATGCTTGATAAGGCTTCACAGGGGTTAATTTCTCAATATTGGGATGCTTCCTGTCACTGCAAGGCAATGAAAAGAAAATAGGGAATTAATGAAGGTATGATTCACTATACATGATCCCACTGCAATATCGTATTAGAAACTATGGAGTTGGTATTTCATATAATGTGCATGAAGAGGTAATAACATAATAAGCTTGGAAAGCTATAACAGTTTTCTACCTTTTCATCATGGCCAAGTAGCAAATGGATTCCATAAATGTGCCCAAACCTCCTTGCCGTTTCTCAACACTGCTTTGTCACTCTTAATTCCAAAACACACAAAATTGCCATTTCTAATGACGGCTTTGGCTTGAAGACATTTGCCCAAACAGAATTCCTTGAACGCCGTTTCCTTCATGGCAGAGAGGCACATTACACACACTGTACAGACACGCTGGTTCCGTCACAGCTGACAGGCACACAAACAAACAAGATACAGGAACGTCGTTTCCGTCACGGCTAGTGGATTTGTAATGAACCAAGTACAGGAACTAGGGCCATTCCCATCACGGCCGCAAGAGCTGCACAACACGTGAAACAAGCTCCAGAATGCGAATAGCAGAAATAAAGCTTTGGCTGTAAAGAATTACCCTGAACCAAAGTACATCAATGCGGGTTCTATCCTTAGCCCTCTCCTCTTCAATCTTTATGTTGTTCCGTTGGCTCATGTTGCACAGCTTTCTGGCCTCAATCTTTTCACTTATGCTGATGATTCTCAGATTGTGTTTTCCTTATCTCAAGCAGACCCTTCTTCACCTTCCTCTCTGCAATCTGGTCTTAGTGACATTTCTCGCTGGATGAGCCGTAATTTTCTAAAACTTAACAGCGAAAAGACGGAGGTGCTTGTCTTCGGCAACAAGCCTGACCTTTGGAGTCCGAGACACTGGCCGTCAACCATGGGCGTTCTACCTACTCCATCTGAACGTGCTAGGAACCTCGGGGTTCTCATTGACAGGGATCTGTCGATGAAAGACCAAGTCAATAAAGTCTCAGCCACCTGTTTTACTATTCTTAGATGGCTAAGAAAGATCTTCTGGATTCTGCCATCTGACACCCAAAGATCTGTTGTGACGGCCCTGGTGACCTCTAGATTAGATTACAGTAATGTGCTCTATCTGGGGGTTACCAAGGCGATCTTGCGTCGTCTCCAATTGGTTCAGAATGCTGCTGCCCGGCTCCTGTGTGGATGCCGGAAATATGATCCAATCACGAAACGCATTAAGCAACTTCATTGGCTCAATATTGTAAATCGTGTAAAATTTAAGGCACTATGCTTTATGCATAAGATTAAAATTGATGTTGCTCCCATTTACCTTCGAGCACTCGTCAAGCCTTATTTACCCACACGCTCACTCCGCTCTTCTTCCCAACATCTGTTCTGCGTACCTAGGTTCAGGCTTTCCAGAGTGGGAGGCCGGTCCTTTGCTGTACTGGGACCCAGACTGTGGAACTCTCTTCCCATGGACTTACGAATGGAGCAGTGCCATCTCCGTTTTCGAAAAGCCCTAAAGACCTGGCTGTTTGCCCAATAATCCTTCTCCTTCAGGATCAATCATGTTGTTTACTGTCAATTAGCGCCGGGAAACCCTTACGGGTAGCTGTCGCGCTCTATAAGATTAATAAATAATAATAATAATAATAATGCGGAAACAAGACACTGGTAGCGGAGCACCCTTACCCTTACTAATCAGGGTGGATCATAAGTCTTGGATCACCTGTAGGATGGGGGCTGAGTGGTCAAAAAGAGCTGACATAGTCGCCACTAGTGCCACCTAGACGACTGCACCAGTCGTTTTCGTGTACTTATCGATGCAGACCTAGGAAGTCTGGGCTCGGGTTGTTTGTCCTTCTTCATATTGTGTCCAGCCTATGGCCACAAGTCCCTACAGCAGGAGAAGGAGGAGGGCAAAGCAGGACAAACCAGCCCGCCGCATTCACTTCCTATGCTGGGGGCAAGGGGTATCAAGCAAGCAGGAAATCTGCTCCAGTGACTGCAGGGCCTCCTGGGTGCTGCCCCCGGCTGGAGCTGCAGGGATGACGCATGCTAATTCCACTCACCAATGGGAGGGCCCCCTCAACTCTGTGCTCCGCAGGGTTGTCCAGCTTCACACCTTGACTGAGCTCAGGCCACCACCAGCACATTCTCCAGGTCTCCTCCTTGAATTGCAGGCCACCGGATCCACGCAGCCGCAGGAGGAGAACCCGATCTGATCCCACAGCTCAGCCCTCATCACGCTGTAGCAGGTGCCACAGTGTCTCCCCCCACAGCAAAGCTCCCGGCGTTGCATCTGTGGAGACTCCAGGCCCCCTCCACGGCACCTGACCACTAGAACTGAGGCTACGGCTCTCCCCAAGGGTCTACCGGCATAGTAGAATTATCAGATGGATGTGGAGGGGCGGCAGAGCTCAAAGAAGAGCAGCCCCCATGCTTGGCGTCCTGACCACGCCCCATCATTGACGATTTGTTGGGGGTGTTGGATACACAAGACACTATTGTATTATTGAACCACTTAGTTGAGAATGGGCATACAGTGTCCCCAAGTGAGTTTTAATATTGCCAAAGGGAGGTTGCCTACCTGGGACACCAAATTGAAAAGGGAGCAAGAAAGGTGTCACAAGAACAAAGCTCTATGATTCTAAAAATGAATCCACCAACTACACAAAGAAAAGTCTTGATGTTTTTGGGAATGATGGGCTACTGTCGACAGTGGATGCCCAACTTTTCCCTAATGGCAAAGCCTTTACAGTGGCAGCTGACACACAAAGATGTGCCTGATCTGCTCCCATAGGACAACACCTGTTTGGTTGCTTTCCTAGACCTAAGAGAGAGTCTCTGTCATGGCCTGGCACTAGGAAGGCCTGATTACAATAAATCATTTACACTTTTCTGCAGTGAGAGGGAGGGCTGCCCTCTCTCAGTGCTTACACAAATGGATGGGGATACTCAAAGACCTGTGGCTTATTTCTCTGCTACTCTTGATCCCATAGCCCTAGGACTGTCTGATTGCCTTAAAGGTGTAGTGGCAGTAGGTGTCAGCATTGAAAGATGTGGGAGCATAGTTATGGGACATCCCATTACCATGCTGGTACGCCACTCTTTTGAGATTTTGTTGACTCGTACACGCACACATCATCTGACTAATAGCAGGTTGATTAAATAGCAAACGGATCATACTCACCGCTGGGAATATCATCCTGAACAAGTGAGCCTTGCAGAATGGACTTTGATCCTGGCGAAGGGCCGAGTGGTGTGACCAGTTGGGTTGGCGCTGGGGACGAATGGCAGAGAAGACAAGGGAGTGTGAGACCAAGCTTGTCTGTTTAATGTATCCTTCATACTGTCACAGAAGAAACTGAACTGATTTAAGTGGCAGTGAAGATGAATAGCCAACGCTCAGGAGATCCGAACGAGCATGGGTGCCTTGCCAGAGGTACTCAGCCAGAGTGGATTTATTTCCTGGTCTATAACAGAGACAGTGTGTTCTATGTTTTGGATGTTGACAGTACAGTGTCAATTCAACCTCTGTGAACTTGAACCCACTCTTTTGAACTTATCCAATCACTGGAAAAACGGAAATGAACTGTGTCTTTGCTTGATTCCCAGAACTGAACTTTGAAATTTCTAACTAGCTGTGACAATTTGATCAACTTTGTTTAGAGAATTAAGAAGAGTCCCTAGGCCTGAAGCTGCAGAAGAAGCATAAGGGTGTCATTTTGGAAGACGATGGAGTAGGGATAGGGATGTATCACGTAGATTGCTGCAACTAAGTTAATCACATTCTATTGTTAAACTCAGTATTACCATTTGCACAAGACGAAACACAGAGAGAAAACCTGTTTGCTACTATTTATACTCAAAAGGTCTCTTTTTAGTGAAATCATGGAAACCAATAACCCAAACAGGTACATATTTATAGTTGCTGGTGTGTTACTAATGGTTGTTGTAGTGCTAGTCCTTTTGCTTGTAGGAATACACTCACCAACCCCTTCAAGTTTAAATAGACCTAAACCTAGAACAATCCCTAGCATCACTCGTAGTGCTGTGGGGGATTTATGTACTTTTAATTTTAAGTTGGTTGCCCACCGATGCTCGAAAGGAGGACTTTTCTTCCAATGCTTTTTTTATATTGCTCTATGAATATATTGACACTATGGATGCTAAAGATTGCTACATATGTACACAATTACCTGATTCAGTAGCTGATGGTATTACATATCACCATATTCCTCTCACTTATAGTATTTCCTGTAGTATTTTGCTTAGCCTTTTATATAGATGGGGTCATTTTCAGTATTACTTTTTAAATTATGATATGTTTTTCTCAGAAGCCCCATGTACAAATACTTGAATCTACATCCAAATGCTACAGAATGGGACACTGTTTGGAGTTTCTTTGAGCCTTCAAAGGAGATTGATACTGCCTATGCCATAGGTCCAATTTGACTTGTTCTATTACTGATGTTGAGAAGAAATTCATAGATAAGTTAGAAGATAGAAGTCTGGTGATTGCCAAAAGGAATAAATCAAGACATGATTTAGGGATCAAGGCGTGGGCTAAAGAAGAACTTGAGCATAAGGAATTAGGGGCCTGATTAAGATCTTGTCAGTACTTACACCATCCCTCAGTGGTTGCGGTTTCAAATACTCCATTGAATTGACAGAGTCCCGGCTGCAGTATTTAGATGTATTCTGGCTCTGCTGGCTCTGTCGTTGTCAGACTGTTAGTATTCTGCTGAGCCTATTTAGATGTCCCTGTTGTACTGGTGCTGTCCTAGCGACGGTTTGCTGACAAAGTGAGTCCCTGGTGGCGTGGAGAATAGTAAGTAAAACTTGTTTTCCTGTCCATACACATAGATGTTGTGTTTGCCTCAAAAATATATGTAGGTAATATGTTATGATCTTTTTTTATTACATAGTGCATGCCAGCCAAACAACATACACACTATTCAAGGCACACCCATATCCACCACAAGCACAACACGCCCAAGCACCACAAAAAAATATTTTTTTTAAGTGTTAATTTTGGATGTATGACGTTACAACGCATACTTTTACCACGCATACCATTACAACATGGTATTTACAACGCATACCATTACAACGCATAGCGCTTTGGGGTGCTGGATAGTGAATAGTTTAATTTACTATTCCAACTCCAGTTCCCGTGGACACTAGGGAAGGTGTTGGATAGTAAATTAAACTTATTCCCTATCCTAGAGCGCCCCCAGCGCAATGCGTTGTAATGGTTTGCGTTGTAATGACTGCATTGTAATGGTAGTGCGTGGTAAAAGGTTTGTTGTAAAGGTTGTATACCGTTAATTTTAAGTTGGAAAATGAACACTACTGCATTACAAATAAGAACAAATTGTATGTAAGAGCAATGCAAAAATACACGAGGCTACAGCAATTATCAACACACGATTCATAGTAAGACAATTGTAAAAGCTGCTTACCTTAGATCCCGGCGACAACTGAGTTATTTGACATATGAGAGAGGGGAAGATTTTACTATATAAGTATGTTGGGACGTTCTTATCACTTAGCTAGCATGAACCCCTTTGTAGGCCCTACTGTTCAGCATTATAGGCCTTGGTTAGATTGGCCAGAGTACTGCCATTTTGTAGTACTGCCATTATGTGTTAAGAAAGCAGAAAGCAGGTCTGACCAAGACTTCACCCAGCCCCAATTGTCTGTGAAGCTTCTCCTCCTGTTTTAGAGCCCCCACCCAGCTTGTGTGCTATGAGTCAACTTCCATCCAATTCTTTGGACATGACAGAAGGCCACATCCTCTAACTGTATTTGAGAAAAGAGGAACTTAGCCCCTTAGCAGTGCCATGCAGCTGTGATGGGCGTGGTAACAGGATGTACAGATGGTACATCCTCACATAATATGTACTCCCTTTTGTGTAATAAGGCGCTATTTCTGTTAAACTAAAACTAAAGCTAATTTACAGTAAGCCTCAAGTCAACAAGGCATGACCTTTAGCCTAGAATAAGTGCCACGTTTACGAGAAAGGGCTGCTTTTCGAACATATGGATGGGAAGGGTACGGATAAGACCATAAATGACGCAGGAAGAATAAATAGCAAGAGGTGACGCAAGATGACGTTACCATATGCCCCTCACCACCTTAAAAAGTATAAAAAGGAGGTCCGCAGAAATATCGTTGGGCAACTCCTGGTCTGTTGTAGGCATCAGGTTGGCGAGTTGTCTCCAAGAGCTCTTGATCATTGACTTAATGTATATATATATTAGCTATATTGTGTGTCTTGTGTTTTGCCATGTGTATTGTTATATTTACCATGTCCACTTTTAACATTGCTTTTTCCTTATAATATTTTAAATGTACAACTTGTGATTGCAGGATTTCTCACTTATGAGCAGATGTGAGTATTCCCAGTTAATATGTGCTTTGCTTTTTGAATGCATTTCTGCCACAAATGATAAATGTGTCTTCAAGGTTTTAGACCCTTTCTCTCTAGCAGTTTGAAAGCTTGTATTTAGTAAATGCAATGTTCAGTACTGAAATCTAAATCCACGTGGCTACAAGAGAATGCGGAGCACTGGATATTGAACTAATGTGATTTTTATGCCTTTATATTGTTGTTTCTAGAAGTTGCATCTTCTAAATAAATCTGTTAAACTTTCAGCTTCGGTTTCCACGGCTCACATATCTGTTTTCTCTATTTTTAGAGCAAGCGTTCCTGTACACACCAGTACAAATTAAGGATCTCCTTTGTCCCTAGCTAACGCTCACAATCATCCCAGCCTAGGTTTCTGAGCCGCTGTGCCCAGCCCCCTGACTCCTTCTGCCTTGTAATGAATCTCCCTCTATCATTTGGTGCTGTGACTCGGATTGGCAGCACCAACAGACAGGAAGCATCTGGCCCTGGAGGAGATACAGGCTGCTAAAACAGGCGTGCAGCACTTCTGACTGAGCCATAGGAGAAGCACAACGCACGGGGTAAGTATATAACTGGACTGCCTGGTGCTTGGTGCTTGTCTTTTTGGGCTAAGGTGGAGAGGTGGTTGTATTTTGTGATGCAGCTGTGTACCTTCTAGGTTATAGGTTTGTTACTGTCTATTGGTCTCGCTACATATTTTTTTTCAAGAGAGGGGAGGTTATGTGCGGAGTGGAATTCTGAAGACTGAAAATAAAGTCAGGACATTCATGTGATTTATGTATTTTTCTTTCTAAAACAATTATTTTTTTGCTCTTCTAAGTTATTCTAAGTGATTCAAAGTGAATCTCTGTATATCTTCTAAGTGATTTGATTCTAAGTGAATCTCTGTATATCTTCTAAGTGATTTGATTCTAAGTGAATCTCTGTATATCTTGTAAGTGTTTCTAAGTGAGTCTCTGAAAAGGATACCCTCCATTTCAATAGTCAATGGAGAAGAAGCTAGATCTAAAATCCACGTAGCTAATGGTTTTTCAGATGTCGCTTATGTAAATAATTAAGTGAACTAAGTGATTCCCCGCTAAGTGATTCCCCGTTGTTGAAAGTATTGTATTTTCGCCATTTAAAAGTATTTCTTGCATTTTTTTTGTTCTCTTTCTGTACACCATTTGCATAGGAAGCACTTTAATGCCCTCTAGTGGGCAGAGTGCACAATTTTATAGCGAAATTCAAACACTAAAAATATTTTTTGAGAAACATGAATAAATGATCGCTATTTAGTAGGTACTTTTAGGACTACATGTCACTGCTTGGTGTTTAGCGATATATATATATAGAGAGGTTTTTATTAGGTATAGCTGCAGAACTTTTTGTGATTATTATTATTATTATTTCTTCATGGTTATTGAATTGGAAGTCACTGGCTGGTACAGAGGCTGACCTTAGTTAGACCATAAAATCTAGGCACACATTGGTTGTTCTTTTTTTAGGATTTGTTGGTTGAGTATAGGCACATGCATATTAATTGTGGAGTAATACTGCTGAAAAATATTTTGTGAACATTATTGAAGGCACTGCCAAATGCAGAAGACTGGTTCGTTAGTGAGATTCAATAACTAGGGAGATTGTAAATGCATTTATGTATCCCCATGTGTATTGATATACCACTGACTAACTGAAGAGATTCTGTAAGCTAAGCATCGTGAGCACCATAATTGTCACAGACATACTATTTTTAATGCTACTACCTTTCAGTGTGCATTCAGACTAGCCTCCCCCCCCCCCCTTATCAGCGCTGCAGGAGAAGCCAGAGGAGCTCACTGCAGTTTAGAATAACTAGGTATCACTTAGGTCTACAGAAAATATTTTTCTTTTAAATTACATTTGCACACCAATAAATAGGATACAGGGTTACAGAACATACAACACTGCACACACAATACATGTGCATGTTTCTATGATAACACCAGGATTAGAGATACCCACCATTGTGATCACCTCATGGCCCCGCAACCCCTTGCGTAGCAAGGTCCTCGTTGCTTGCTTGGGCGAACACCCTAGTGCTCTACAATTCCCGACCTCTCTCCAGAAGGTGTTTATAATGGCCCAGACAAAGAAGAGATTAAAGAGGCATTTTATTTAGTCATCAAAGAGGGATTAGGGGACGAACTTGTACTAGACTATCCTGCATTTTTAACAACTGACACATAAGGGCCGCGATAGTACATATGAAAATACATGTATATTACACTAGAAGATACAGATGAGCTATAGTGGACAGCAACCAGTTGAGGTAGTTCTGCACATATTAGACAACAAAATTATATCAGAACAGAACATTAGCGCACAAACTCTGAGAAAATTTAACAGACGCCAAATTTCTGTGATATCTAAAGCGTGGAACTTGTTGGGAATCCCACTCACACAGGGTACTGAGATAAGGGCATCTACATTGCATCTAGTGAGACTGTGCATCCCAGCGCGAACCTATAGATCCCCTACCCATAACCCACACCTTGCACTTGAGGGACCACTTTACTCACAAAGCTCCCCTTCTGTGGAAGACACTCAAGACATACCTTTACACCTACCACTGGTGTCCCCATCAACGTCATATACTACTGAAGAGCCCCCCTCCACAGAATTAATTCAGTCAGTAGGTAGTGTAGTAAATAGCGAAAGCCCTGATCTCGCCCATCAGCGTTCATTCACACCATCTCCTCCAAGCACCAACTGCCCGGAGAGGCAGGGAGATTCACAGGATACCCTCACCCCACTAGGCTGTGAACATCACGCATTATTTCTACAGGCACTGCACGACCCCAACTTACCCCTGGTTTGTGAGCATCACGCCCAGGAGCTGCATGACCAGCTGCAGCAGCAGCCCTCACCACGTGTCATAGAACTATTACAAAGACACTCTTCCACAACGCATTATCCACTAATGTGGGCATATTTACAAAACCGCCTGTCAAAAGGAGAATAATTTAGTCACATTCACTGCCACAGATTGCCCACCCCAAAGGTAGCTCTAGGGTATGAGCAGACAGCCCACACAATACCCAAGACTACAGATCACGGTACACATACAGAACGGTCGTGTTACTGCCCTTTCTGAGGATCTGACAGCATCCTCTGTTCAGGTTTCACCACTGACGGATACAGTCGTCTTGACACTGATCTCAGACCTGGGAATTGACACAACAGACTTGCAGCAGGTGAGATTGACTATAGCACCTAGTGAAGTTACATCTTCATCCCTTTTTATATACAACACTGAGGAATAATGACAATGCCTCTGCAACAGGTGATAAAAAACTTTACAGCTCAAGAAAAGAGCATCATGAAACATTGTATCGAGCTTCACAAGCTCACACAAAATATGCTACACCCATGGTCCAGAGAAGGTACATTCGATAGGATGGTACTAGAGCACGCAAGAACATTCTTAGAGGGTAAATACTCTGGTAGCAAGCTCAAAAAACGTAAAGACACCCTGGCCATGTGGAGTGTATTTAAAAACAATGACACACCACCAACTCCCACAGCACCTCCACCAGCTCATGACTCAGGTGGCATGTATCCAGAACGGGTTATCAGAATTGACCTAGAACCCTCATCAAATGACCGGGCAGCCATAGACCATGAGGATATCTCTACCCCAGACATCTCAGATGACTTATGAAACAGTAGACCAGAAAATAGACAGAGCCAGCTCTCCCTAAGCTCAGAAGGCCCGGTGATGCAGGGTGCCACTTCAGGAATACCAGGTCAAATTGACGCGCTATTTACAATAAATATGACTCCTGCATCCAACACTGCAGGCCCCCAGCTGGAAGAGGACCGAGAGAGCGATGGAGCCTCGGGTGGTTCACAGCACAGCTCCCACATACCACCTCCCAGACTTAACCGCCCAGCCCCCACACCATTCACTAGGGATCACAATACCTCCGTCACAAGAACTAGACACTATGGCCCACTCCTGTCCCCTAGTCAGCAACATTACAATACACAGACACACCATGAGGGGTGGCAGCCCCTCAACACTGGTCCTAACAGAGAGGAAGAACACCAGCTACAATTTAGTGAAGAAAACAGGGACTGCAAACAATATCCCTCTGAGGTTATCACTGAGAGACATATCAACAGGTGGAGGACAGAACAGGATTTATACCATGGAACGGGTAGAGAAGCAGAGGGCATGTCACACGAACAGTATGCAAGAAACCCCACTGGTAATACAGCAACACTCCAGCGACTGTCATTTAAGGTGGGCCGTGTAGATGATAGAATGACTGAACTGATGGGTGGTTTGGGCCAATTTAGTAGAAGGCAACCACCAACACTCAATGAATTAGCGAGTGCTGCAAACAGAGTAGAGTCACACAGTGGTAGGTTCCCAACTATCATGCAACAGCAAGAGCCATGGGGATACTTACATGAGGAAGCGCAAGGTGCAGCCGCACCACAGAACAACACAGCACCTTCCCGTTCAGCCCACTTCAGTGTACCCCAAGCTCCGCCAACAGTCAATAACTACAACCCCCAGCTGACACCACCACCGACACCTGCACGCCAGGCATCACCCCCAGTAGCTGCACCAAGCAGAATAGTAACACCAGAGCTAGACATAGACAATTTGGACCTGCCAAATGTGCTTGAAAGATCAGAAAGAAGGTGGAGAAGGCAGAGAAGAACAGAAGTAGAAAATCTGGAAGTATTAGGTAACCATGGGAGACCTGATGATATCCCACAGGAATATGATGCATCAGGCACATCACGCCTGCGCACCACCAGATCTAGAGCACAGCACCACATGGCCCTTAGCAGGCCTGGACAGTCATTGACCAACGATCTGACACCAAATGAGATAGTGATACGTGGAGAAGGGTCTGACTACTATGTCAATCCATTCTCAGATGCCTTGGCAGGCTGGACAGAAGTCAATGCACCACAAATGAATGTTTGGCCCCGAGATGGGTCTTTTGAACCAGAGGAAATGGCCACAGCTGAAGAATGTATCTTGCAGGAGACGACGATTGGGACTACAACTACATGCGCCAAGGCCTAAGGGTCTGGCAGAAATATGCAAGAAGGTATGACACAACAAGGCCCACAGGTGTAACACGCCAGCTGCCCCTGTTGTTTAAAAATGTCTGGGACCGCCCCATGTATGTCTCTTGGTCCCTTATGGACAAAGAAAACTTGAAGAAGGAACTCCCACCCCTCACAGAGGGTGCTGGAAAGTGGATACAAGCCTTTGAAAAACACACTGCAGGTGTGCCATTGGCTATTGGGGATGTAAAAAGTCTGCTCACTTCCCTGATTGGAGAAGATGCAGATGATATGTTCACACGCATTGACCACAGACTTTCCACCACTAAAACAGACTTCAATGGTAATCCTTTCAATAAAAAAAGGACTGCCCTATGGAGTGAACTACGCCGAAAGTTCCCCGATATCCTAGACATCGGGTCTCTAATGTCACAGACAATGCAAAGCAATGAAGACCCCGCACAGTACATTTCAAGAATGAAGGAAAAATGGCATCAGGAGTTAGGAGAGAAATGGGACGTGACAGGATGTAATTGTAGGTTCTTCTACCATTCAGTTAAGAAGGGATTGCCCACTGCGGTACAGGACAAGTTAGACGGAATAGTAGCAATGGAATGCAAACCTTGGTCAGAAATACAACATCATATCATTCACTATTGTAAGAAGGAACAGGAACAGGAGAAAAAGAGGCAATTAGCGTATTGAAAATGTAGCTGCTAAATTAGTGCAGCAAAAACTAAAGAAAAGGGAGGCTCTGGATGCAGTTATGGTAGCTACAAAAGTAAATCAAATGACTACTGTCACTAATTTTCCACAGAATGCCCAGAATGCACTAGGAGGAAACATGCAGGCAGCAGCACAACAAATACAGGCACAACTCTTTCATGACGATGAACAACAACAGCAGTATTATGATAACAGATGAACTAGGCCTGCAAATACTGGAATGCGGGGGAGGGGCAGAGGATCAGGCTCCCAAAGACCTGCACAGCAGCCAGGACTTAGAAGGTGTTACTACTATCGGCAACTAGGCCACATGATAAGGGATTGCTATACTAAAGTACAAGATGATGAGATGATGAGAGGTCAGCGGGTAGAGGACATCAACAGCAAATTCAACAGCAAATTCAGTCACCAACACAATACGTTCAGCAGCAGCCACAACAACTGCAACCCCAGGTAGTGTACACCTACGCTTCTCCAGCACAGCACCAGCCAATGCTGCAGCATGTGCAATTACAAACACCAGTGATGGCCCCAGTACAGCCCCCCAGTTCAGCAAGCACAGCCACAACTGCTTCAGCAACAAATGCCTGTGTACCAAATGGTGCCACAGACACAAATTCCTGTACCTCAGGGAGCCACAGTACTGCCCCCGCCAATTCAGTTTTGCAGGGCACCATCCAGCAGTACCGGACTGGAGGGTATTCAAGTTAGGACAGCCCACAGACAAACCTAGTGTATCCCTTGTTGTCGTGTCTCACAAATATTAGAGAGGATCCAGTTGTGTATGTCACGATAACTTATAGTTTTTTGATTGACACAGGTGCCACATTCTCCTGTATAAGGGAAGGAGCACTACCCACCTCCAATCAAAGTGCAGACACACAGGGTTTCTCTGGGGCAATAACAAGGGTCCCTTTCACAAAGCCAGTATCAATCAATCAATCAATCAAATACACGTATAAAGCGCGCTACATACCCGTAGGGTCTCAAGGCGCTGGGGGGGGGGGGGGGGGGGGGGGGTGCCGCTACTGCTCGAACAGCCAGGTCTTCAGCTTCTTCCTGAAGGAGAGGTGGTCTTGGGTCAGGCGCAGGTCGGACGGGAGGGAGTTCCAGGTCTTGGCGGCCACGTAGGAGAAGGACCTTCCTCCTGTAGTCGCTCTTCGGATGCGGGGGACGGCGGCGAGGGCGTGGTTGGCTGATCGGAGGTGGCGTTTGGGAGCGTAGAAGTTGACTCGGCTGTTGAGGTAGCTCGGGCCTTGGTCGTGTAGGGCTTTGTGTGCGTGGGTGAGGAGGCGGAAGGTGATTCTTTTGTTGACGGGGAGCCAGTGAAGGTCTCTCAGATGTCCGGAGATGTGGCTGGAACGTGGGATGTCGAGGATGAGTCTGGCTGAGGCGTTTTGGATCCGCTGGAGTCTCTTCTGGAGCTTGACAGTGGTCCCGGCGTAGAGGGCGTTGCCGTAGTCCAGTCGGCTGGTGACGAGGGCCTGGGTGACGGTCTTCCTGGTCTCTGTGGGGATCCACCAGAAGATCTTCCGTAGCATGCGTAGGATGTTGAAGCACGCCGAGGAGACGCTGTTGACTTGCCTGGTCATGGAGAGGGAGGAGTCCAGGGTGAAGCCCAGGTTTCGTGCATGGTCTGTCGGTTTGGGTGCGGTGCCCAGGGCGGGAGGCCACCAGGAGTCGTCCCAGGCGGAGGGTGAGGAGCCCAGGATGAGGACCTCCGTCTTGTCCGAGTTCAGTTTCAGGCGGCTGGTCGTCATCCACTCGGCTACCTCTTTCATCCCTTCGTGCAGGTTGGCTCTGGCGGCGGCGGGGTCGTTGGTCAGGGAGAGGATCAGCTGGGTGTCGTCGGCGTAGGAGATTATGCTGAGGTGGTGTTTGCGTACGATGGCCGCGAGGGGGCTCATGTAGACGTTGAAGAGGGTGGGGCTCAGGGATGATCCTTGGGGGACGCCGCAGATGACTTTGGAGGCTTCTGACTTGTACGGTGGTAGGCGGACTCTCTGTGTTCTTCCGTCCAGGAAGGAGATGATCCATTCCAGCGCCTTGTCCTGGATTCCGATGTTGCTGAGGCGCCGTACTAGGGTGCGGTGGCAGACCGTGTCGAATGCCGCGGAGAGGTCTAGGAGGATGAGGGCCGCTGTTTCTCCATTGTCCATCAGGGCTCGGATGTCATCGGTGGCGGCGATGAGGGCGGTCTCGGTGCTGTGTTTGGCTCGGAAGCCGGACTGTGAGGGGTCGAGGGATCCGTTCGTCTCGAGGAAGGCGGCCATCTGCTTGTTGACGGTCTTCTCGATGACTTTGGCTGGAAACGGGAGAAGCGAGATGGGGCGGTAATTCTTGAGGTCGGTGGGGTCCGCTGTTGGTTTCTTGAGTAGAGCGCTGAGTTCGGCGTGTTTCCAGCTTTCAGGGAAGATGGCGGTGTCGAAGGAGGTGTTGATGGTGTCTCGCAGGTGGGGTGCGATGACAGCGTCGGCCTTGTTGAAGACGTGGTGAGGGCAGGGGTCGGTCGGTGATCCGGAGTGGATGGAGTTCATCGTGCGGATGGTGTCTTCGGTGCTGATCGGGGTCCAGGCGTGGAGGGTGGTGGTGGGGGGGGGTGGCTGGTCGGTCGTGGTGTGCGTTGGTTGGTTGTTGAAACTGCTGTGTATGTCCGTGATCTTGTTGTGGAAGTATGAGGCGAGGGAGTTGCAGAGGTCTTGCGATGGGGTGATGTCGTTGTTTCCTGCGCTGGGGTTGAAAAGCTCTTTCACGATGTTGAAGAGTTCCTTGCAGTTGTGTGCGTTGTTGTCCAACTGGTCCTTGAATGCAGTTTTCTTGGCGGCGCGGATCAGCTGGTGGTGTTTCCGGGTGGCAAGTTTGTAGGAGGTTCTGTTGTCCGGTGTCGGTTCCCTTTTCCAGACTTTCTCGAGGGCTCGGCAGTTCTTCTTGGAGCTTTTGAGTTCGTCGGTGAACCATGGGGCCTTCTTGCTGCCGGGTCTGCTGGGCGGGGTCCTCAGCGGGGCGAGTTCGTCCGCGCAGTTGCTGATCCACTTCGTGAGGTTGTCGGCGGCCTGGCTGGGGTTCGCTGAGCTGGCAGGAGGGTGTTGGCTCAGGGAGGTGGCGAGCTGGTCTGCTGTGATCTTGTTCCAGCTTCTGCGGGCGGTCTGTTGATGGTGTTGGTGGGTCGTCGTTCTCTTGAAGGAGAAGTGGACGCAGCTGTGGTCCGTCCATTGAAGCTCTGTGGCGTGGCTGAAGTCGATGTCTGTGCTGGATGAGAAGACGGCGTCGAGTGTGTGTCCGGCGAGGTGGGTGGGGGTGGACACCAGTTGCTTGAGTCCCAGGTTGGCGAGGTTGTCGAGCAGGGTGCTGGTGTTGCGGTCGTTGTTGTTCTCCAGATGGAAGTTGAGGTCCCCCAGGAGGATGTAGTCAGCGGAGGGGAGGGCGTGCGGGCTGACGAAGTCGGCGATGTCCTCGCTGAATTGCGTGCGTGGTCCCGGGGGTCGGTAGATCAGGGTGCCTCTGAGGGTGGTGTTCGGGTTGGTGTGGATCTGGAAATGCAGGTGTTCGGCGCTGGTCAGGGTGTTGTCGGTGCTGGTCGTGAGACGGATGGTGTTCCTGTGGATGATGGCGATGCCTCCTCCCATCTGGTTGGCGTTTCGGTCCCTCCGGACGATCTTGTAGCCCTCTGGGATAGCGATGGCGATGTCGGGAGCTGAGGAGGCGTTCATCCAGGTCTCCGTGAGGAAGGCAACGTCAGGGGCTGTGGCGTCTAGAAGGTTCCAGAGTTCGATGGCGTGTCTGTGGACGGAGCGGGTGTTGAGCAGGATGCACTTGAGGTGGGAGCTGTTGGTGTTCGACTTGGCGGGTGCTGGTGCGGGGCTGGTCCGGATGCAGGAGAATTTGCAGGCGTGGCAGCTGAAAGGTCCGTGGGTGCGTCTTGGAGTGGCTTGGTGGCATTCTGGGGGTCGGCCGGTGTTGAGAGCGATGAGGGTGGCGGCTGAGTACGTCAGGCGGGTGCGTCGAGGTGCTCGAGGACCAGGGGTCCTGGCGCTGGTCGCGATCCGGTCGCGGACGGGCGCAGACGGGCTTACCTTTGGCGCGCCTTCGGCGCACAATCGGCGCGCCCGCTGCGCGTAACCGCTGCGCGTTCGCACGGTCGCCATTTAAGGCGAAGTGCGCGGGTGGGCGGAGCAGCTGGGAGGCGGGAGCGGGGAGGGTTACAGAAGGCAAAAAAGGGGCGGGGACAAGCGGCGGTGGCGGGAAGGGAGGGAGGGGGGCGGCGAGGTAGGCGGACAACAAGGAGGAGAGCCAAACACGGGGAAAATGCAAAACAGTGGAACAGGCACAAAGAAACGACAAAACAGGGGAAAAAAGACAGTGAAACCTTAACAAGCACAAAAAACCGTCAAAACAAATGGCAAAAACACTCGCAGCGGCGGCGGCCGGCAAACGAGGCAGCAGCGAGGCAGGGGCAGGCAAGGGGCACACGCAGCAGCTGGTGGCCGTGCGGCGCGGGGGTGTCCCACAAGTGGGTCACACTCACCTGCGTCGCACGGTCGCCATTTAAGGCCAAGTGCGCGGGTGGGCGGAGCAGCTGGGAGGCGGGAGCGGGGAGGGTTACAGAAGGCAAAAAAGGGGCGGGGACAAGCGGCGGTGGCGGGAAGGGAGGGAGGGGGGCGGCGAGGTAGGCGGACAACAAGGAGGAGAGCCAAACACGGGGAAAATGCAAAACAGTGGAACAGGCACAAAGAAACGACAAAACAGGGGAAAAAAGACAGTGAAACCTTAACAAGCACAAAAAACCGTCAAAACAAATGGCAAAAACACTCGCAGCGGCGGCGGCCGGCAAACGAGGCAGCAGCGAGGCAGGGGCAGGCAAGGGGCACACGCAGCAGCTGGTGGCCGTGCGGCGCGGGGGTGTCCCACAAGTGGGTCACACTCACCTGCGTCGCACGGTCGCCATTTAAGGCCAAGTGCGCGGGTGGGCGGAGCAGCTGGGAGGCGGGAGCGGGGAGGGTTACAGAAGGCAAAAAAGGGGCGGGGACAAGCGGCGGTGGCGGGAAGGGAGGGAGGGGGGCGGCGAGGTAGGCGGACAACAAGGAAGGAGAGCCAAACACGGGGAAAATGCAAAACAGTGGAACAGGCACAAAGAAACGACAAAACAGGGGAAAAAAGACAGTAAAACCTTAACAAGCACAAAAAACCGTCAAAACAAATGGCAAAAACACTCGCAGCGGCGGCGGCCGGCAAACGAGGCAGCAGCGAGGCAGGGGCAGGCAAGGGGCACACGCAGTACCATTGGAAATAGGAGGTAAATGTGTTCAGCAGCATCTGCTTTACTCAACACAGTCCCCAGTAAATCTCTTGGGGCGTGACCTCATGGCCAAGTTAAATATGACAATACACTTTAGTGAAGATGGCACAATGACTTGTTCCATTCCTGGTACACCACTGACCAGTATGATGGCTGTCACTGTGGATTCTTCCATGAGGGATCAGATAAGAGCACGCCCAATGGATGAGCAAGCATTCTCCACAGCAGTACACATTGTCATTGCCAACGAATCAGAGATGAATGGGCGCACTGTCCAGCTTCCCAAAGAATTTCTTTTCCGCCCTCAATCACAGAATATGCCAGTGCCAGAAAAAAATATGATCCTAGGAATACACTGTCTTGAAATAACACCCACTTATGGAGCCTTTCTAGCCATGGATGACTTACCCCACACATGGGCCTGCGTCATTTTCATTGAGCCTGGACATCTGGTCAGAAACATTTCAGATCAAGAATTATTCGGTGATCCTGAGGAACATTCAAAGGAAGAAGTTATATATCAGAATCCAGTCCCTCTATCAGTGACAGTTGAAATAAGAACAACTAAAGAGTGATAGAACACCACAACATTCAAAGGGATACCTCTTGACGTGGTGAAAAAACAGACAGAAAGTAAAGGAAAACCAAAAGTAGGTTAAGTAAGAACCCTCACTCACCACCTAGTGGTGACATGCTTCATCACTGGGTTCCCACTGGAAAGACCTAGCATCTTTCCAGTGTGCTACAATGCCTGTTTTGCAGCAGAGCTGGTTGTTGTGAGTGTTGAGGGTGCAGATAGAAAAAACCAGATTGTGCTAAGTGAGTGCAAATAATTAAAAAGTGCGTAGTAGTGACAGTAAACTAATTTATTCAGAGTCCAACTAGCACTGGTTAAAAACAATTTGAAGTGGGAACATAGGGTGAGTCTCAATAATTAAAGACACCTAGTCCACTGAGTGAAAAATGGTCGACATGTTTCTGCTATAGGTGAGCCCGAGTCGCTCAGCTTTCGTCAGGACCAAAGGACAGTGATCCTCCGGTGGTATGCACGCACTAAGGTGCACCCAACCGGTTATGACCTGGGCAGCAAATCGCTGCGGTCTGTACTTTTCGAGGACGACAGTCTCACTTCATGGGCAAACGCGGTGGAGGGGAACCTTCACGTCGCGTATATATCCGCAGACGACTACCCGCCTAGGACCTAATTTTGTCCACACCGCGGCCCGGAAGAACCTTCTTCCTCACGGTTGGGTGCACCTTAGTGCGTGCATACCACCGGAGGATCACTGTCCTTTGGTCCTGACGAAAGCTGAGCGACTCGGGCTCACCTATAGCAGAAACATGTCTACCATTTTTCACTCAGTGGACTAGGTGTCTTTAATTATTGAGACTCACCCTATGTTCCCACTTCAAATTGTTTTTAACCAGTGCTAGTTGGACTCTGAATAAATTAGTTTACTGTCACTACTACGCACTGTTTAATTATTTGCACTCACTTAGCACAATCAGTTTTTTTCTATCTGCACCCTCAACACTCACAACAACCAGCTCCGCTGCAAAGCAGGTGTTGTAGCACACTGGAAAGACGCTAGGTCTTTCCAGTGGGAACCCAGTGATGAAGCATGTCACCACTAGGTGATGAGTGAGGGTTCTTACTTAACCTACTTTTGGTTTTCCTTTACTTTCTGTCTGTTTTTTCACCACGTCAAGAGGTATCCCTTTGAATGTTGTGGTGTTCTATCACTCTTTAGTTGTTTATATAATCATTCCTTTGGGGTAAAAGAGTGAACTGTTATACCCTTACTCTCCTTTTGTTTATAAGTGAGTTGAAATAAGAACACCAGCTCCACTAACAGTAATTGATGCTGCACGTGACTCAGACTTAGCTCAGGTACCCAGCATCCTTTGGACCAGAGGTCCCAATGATGTGGGGCTCATTCAATCAGCTATTCCATTCAGAGTAACACTGAAAGAAGGCGCCATTTTCCCCAGAGTGCGCCAGTACCCCTTGTCTAAAGAAGCAGAAGAAGGAATTGCCCCTACCATACAAGCATTACTAGATCAAGGCCTGATATATCCATGTATCTCACCTTGTAACACGTGTCTGTTTCCTGTACGCAAACAAAAAACAAACCAATGGAGGCTAGTTCATGATCTTCGCTCGATTAACAGCATAGTGGTCCCAGAATTTCCCATTGTCCTTGACCCATCAGTGATCCTTACTAACATCCCACCCAATACCAAGTACTTTTCCGTCATTGACCTGGAAAATGCCTTTTTCAGTGTCCCACTGAATGCTGACAGACAGTTTTTATTCGCATTTTCATTCAAAAATAGGCAGATTACATATAAAAGATTGCCTCAAGGCTACTGTGAGTCCCCCAGTGTGTTCAACAGAGTTGTCAAAGATGATTTGCCAAACTTACAATGTGACAGCACTCTGCTACAGTATGTCGATGACATACTGCTCTGTAGCACCACAGAGAAAGAGTACCGTCAGGATACAATTGCTCTACTTACAACACTAGCACAGAGAGGACACAAAGTAGACAAACAAAAATTGCAGTACTGTCAGGAAGAAGTGCAGTACCTAGGTCAGATGATTTCAGCATCAGGAAGAAGAGTTACACCAGGAAGAGTAGAAGTAATAAGGAACACTCCAGAACCTCTGACAGTCAAAGACATGCAAACGTTCCTAGGACTAGTGAACTACGTCAGACAGTGGGTCTTTGAATTTTCTACTATAACTGCACCACTCCTGAAAGCTGTCAAAACGGCTAAAGACAGGTCTAACAAGATTGACTGGACACCTGAAATGACATCACCCTTCACAAAATTGAAAGATTAAATTACAAATGCACCAGTATTAGGCTCTCCTGACTACACAAAGGAATTCTACCTGTTCACTCACTGCAATGGACAGGTCATGACAGCAGTCCTCACCCAAAAATACCCCATGGGCCACAAAGCAATTGCATACTTCAGTGGCATGTTAGACTCAGTAATGAAAGGCCATTATCCCTGTGAACAGGCTTTATCAACTGCTGGATTCGCTGTTGAAAAAAGCACCCCCATAGTTATGGGTTCCCCTCTGACACTGTATACTGAACATGCTGTCTTTGCAATAATACAAAAAGCTAAAACAACCCTTACCACACAAAGAGTGTCAGGATATGAAGTCATACTGTCATTGCCATCCCTGAAGGTTGTTAAATGTCACACTGTAAATCCAGCCACATTCTTTGCCAATCCTGTTGCCACCGATGATGATAATACTCATGATTGTGCCACATACTGCCCAGATGAATCAGGAACAGCAAAAGAGGACCCATTACCAGACAGTACAATCTACTTTGTCAATGGTTTATCTACCATTGATCAAGAGACAGGGATAAGGTACTCAGGAGCTGCAGTAGTCATAGCACAGCAGAATAACTCCTCAGACTCTCTAGACATTGTACAACAGATAGCATTGCCATCACATTACTCAGCACAAGCAACAGAATTAGTGGCACTGATTGCAGCCCTCAAGCATGGGGCTGATGATAGGGTTACTGTATATTCAGATTCTGCTTATGTCACCACAACAACACATTCCAGCATCTTGAGATGGAAAAGGCGTGGATTTCTTAAAACAGATGGCACGCCTGTGATGCACAAACAGTTACTTGAGGAACTAAAATATTCATTGACAATGCCAACAGAGGTAGCTGTAGTAAAATGTGCTGCACATACAAAGGGCCAAGATTTCGTGTCCAGAGGAAATGCCATGGCAGATTGGGCTGCAAAAGCAGCAGCACGAGGGCCTCGAACTGTACAATCTCCACCCCAGAACAAAATGACTGTGCCCCCATTCTGCTTGTCCAAGATGCACTCGCAGCAGTGCAAGAAGATACACAAGATACAGTTGATGATCATAGTAAATCACCACTCCCAGATACACCAGATCCATCACTTCCATACACTATTGATAACACACAGCAGTATGATCTCATTGCACAACTGCACCTCAGAGAGGTTGTGGAAAAGGAGGGGAGTGCAGCAAGATGCTTCATATTTCATTTACAGACAGACAATGACAGGAAAGACTGTCATGCCACAAGTCCTTTTGCAAATAGCACTCACCCAGCTGCACCTTCCTACACATGTCCCTCGTGATATCATGTCCACAACTTTGCAGACATAGTGGTTTATCCCCAATGCATATTAGCAAATACAACTCTTTGTTCATCAATGCCTCATTTGTCAACAGTATTACCCTAATCCAGCTATGAAAACAGTCGCATCAACAATACCAAGGCCCAAAGGTCCTTTTAGAGAGCTCCACATTGACTATGTGGACATGCTTTACAGATGCCAGAACTACCGATACCTCATTGTGGTAGTGCGTCCTTTCTCACTGTGGATTGAGGCTGGAACATGTGTCCATTGTGACGCAAAGGCTGCAGCCACCTTCCTGCTTCGTGAGGTCATATGTCGCTGGGGATTGCCGGATGCCATTCGCAGTGACAATGGCAGCCATTTTTCAAATGCCATTTTTGACACAATTGCGACAATGTTAGGAGTAAAACATAAGTTGACTTCAGCCTATCACCCCCAAAGCAAGGGTATTTGTGAGCGCCTCAAAGGCCTGCTCAAAGCCAAGATCAGTAAAATAAGTGCCACAATTGGAAAGAAATGGCTCTATTGCCTTCCCATTGCTTTGTTTACACTTAGGAACACTCCTATGAGACGATGTGCGACAAACTAGGGGGGTCACATGAGGACTTAGGAGCTGTCCTGAACAAAAGCCCTGGGGAGCCGGTCCTTCATGACTCACCAAGGCCACTCCCCCCGGCGCCAGCTAAATATGCAGTTCGGATGATGTTCAATGATATTCAATAATATGAATAAGAAGGGGGAATGAGAGAGGGGAAGATTTTACCATATAAGTATCCTGGGACGTTCTTATCACTTAGCAAGCATGAACCCCTGTGTAGGCCCTACGGTTCAGCATTATAGGCCTTGGTTAGATTGGACAGAGTACTGCCATTTTGTACTACTGCCATTTTGTGTTAATAAAGCAGAAAGCAGGTCTGACCAAGACTTCACCCAGCCCCAATTGTCTGTGAAGCTTCTCCTCCTGTTTTAGAGCCCCCACCCAGCTTGTGTGCTATGAGTCAACTTCCATCCAATTCTTTCGTCATGACAGAAGGCCACATCCTCTAACTGTATTTGAGAAAAGAGGAACTTAGCCCCTCAGCAGTGCCATGCAGCTGTGATTGGCGTGGTAACAGGATGTACAGATGGTACATCCTCACATAATATGTACTCCCTTTTGTGTAATAAGGCGCTATTTCTGTTAAACTAAAACTAAAGTTAATTTACGGTAAGCCTCAAGTCAACAAGGCATGACCTTTAGCCTAGAATAAGTGCCACGTTTACGAGAAAGGCTGCTTTTCCAACATATGGATGGGAAGGGTACCGATCAGACCATAAATGACGCAGGAAGAATAAATAGCACGAGGTGGCGCAAAATGACGTTACCATAGGCCCCTCACCACCTTAAAAAGTATAAAAAAGAGGTCCGCAGAAATATCGTTGGGCAACTCCTGGTCTGTTGTAGGCATCAGGTTGGCGAGTTGCCTCCAAGAGCTCTTGATCATTGACTTAATGTATATATATATATTAGCTATATTGTGTTTTGCCATGTGTATTGTTATATTTGCCATGTCCACTTTTAACATTGTTTTTTCCTTATAATATTTGAAATGTACAACTTGTAATTGCAGGATTTCTCACTTATAAGCACATGTGAGTATTCCCAAATAATATGTACTTTGCTTTTTGAATGCATTTCTGCCGCAAATGATAAATGTGTCTTCAAGGTTTTAGACCCTTTCTCTTTAGCAGTTTGAAAGCTTGTATTCAGTAAATGCAATATTCAGTACTGAAATCTAAATCAACGTGGCTACCAGAGAATGCGGAGCACTGGATATTGAACTAATGCGATTTTTATGCCTTTATATTGTTGTTTCTAGAAGTTGCATCTTCTTAATAAATCTGTTAAACTTTCAGCTTCGGTTTCCACGGCTCACATATGTGTTTTCTCTATTTTTAGAGCATGCGTTCCTGCACACACCGGTACAAATTAAGGTGCTCCTTTGTCCCTAGCTAACGCTCACAATCATCCCAGTGCAGGCTTCTGAGCCGCTGCGCCCAGCCCCCTGACCCCTTCTGCCCTGTAATAAATCTCCCTCTATCACATCGTGGTGGATTCGTAGCCGCAAAGAAAGACAGAAACAGAAGGGGAAAACAATTTGAAAAAAAGTAAGTTTTTATCTTATTTCCTTTTATTCTGCCAACTCAAAGTAGAAGGTATTCCAGCAAGAGTTACCTCGATGAAAAGTCAAATCGGGATTGCTCGACGGTCATCTTGGCAGGACTCCCTCCGACAGTTGCTTCTGCCTCTGACGTGGGTCAGAATTCCTGGCGGAGACGGCAGGACTTTGACGGTCTTTCGGCCTTGAACCAGCCATCATCTAAATCGAGTGGGAGGACCACCAAATAGGCAGGTGGTGAAACAGTCGAAAAAGTGACGGTGGGACCATCACCGCCAAGGTCTAAAACAGGTCTAGGGGTCCAAACCACATTGACCTTAGATTGACACCATAAAGGCAAGTCACGTGTATATAGAGGTATGAATGTAGTTTATAATAAACAAATAGGAAAGAGTGAGTGTGAATACAGATTTGAATTGGGAGGTGTTAGACCTGGCATCTTTGGCGTGGGTTCCCCTGTCTTTTTGCCTCTGCCTCCTGTATTTTTGACGCTGTGCTAGATTTCGTTTTTGCTGGTTTAGATGCTTTGGGCACTTTGCCGCTGCTGATCAGTGTCAAAGTGCAAGTGCTCCCTGTGTAAATTGTTATTGTGATTGGTTATCCATGATTGACATACTTGTATCACCATGAAGTCCCTAGTAAAGTGCACTGAGTGTGCAAGGGCTGGTGATACAAATGCTACTAGTGGGCCTTCAGCACTGACTGTGCCACCCACATGAGTAGCCCTAAAATGGTGTCTCAGGCCTGCCACCGCAGTGCCTGTGTGCAGTCTGACATGTCCTCCTGGTCAATGTCCCCACTGACCAGGCCTAACCCTTCCCTTTCTGTACACATTGGTCACCCCTAAGGAAGGCCCAAGGTACCCCCTTGGGCAGGGTGCAGTGTATGTGAAAGGTAGAGCGTGTAATAGTGCAGGTGACATTCTCTGGTAGTGAATGACAGCCATTTTCGTTTTCCACTACTGTAAGGCTAACTTGCCCATAAGCTATCCTGGGGAATGCTGGCTACAGTGGCTTCCAGCATATCTTCCCATAGGAGCAAGGTAGGACATAAAAGTCTGGTATCCCTGAACCCAGAATTTAACAACACATCTTTTAGGACAGGTGTTTTTTAAATCCTGTGTTTGAGAACTGGACTTTTAGAAAGTATCTGTTCTCTTGTCTGACCTTTCTGTGTGCCTTGGCCTGTTTGTGAGTTGACCTTCTGGTTTGTGAGTGACAGGGGCTGGGTGGCTCCTAGAGGCTGAGTGAGCCATCCTAGGGCTGAATAGCTCCATCTGCTAGTAGAGTGGCGGGAGGGGGTAGCATCTGGGCCTGAATAGGGCTATGCCTGCCTTCCACAATGCTGGCTCCACCTCCTGCTGGACGGCTAACGACCCTGCCCCTCTCTCTGAAAGGAAAGGAGAAGCCAGGAAAACAAAGTGCTCAAGGAACACCAGGAACTGGTTCAGACCGGGCTCAGAGCCCTCCTGCACAAAGGGAACAAAGACTTTTAGGGGTATAAGTACAGGACCCCAGACTACAGAAAATCAGATCATCCTGGAATCAAGAAGGAACATCTGCCAATGAGAAGAAAAAGAAAGGTTTTTAACTCAGTTGTGGATGGGTGCACTGCCAGTTTATACGCATACGATTCTGTTTATTGTAGGTATCTTAGGTGCTATTCGGCGAGTGGACAAACCTAAACCACTCCCTAGAGTAGAGACAACTACTGCTAAATACTTTACAAATTGCCGGAGCACTCTCATGTGAGTATACAGATTGTTCAGTAACAATTTACAAAATTCAAACACCAATTATGACAGAAGTACAAGAGTTCCAAAAGATGAGTGAATCTTGGAGTCTTTAATGGAGATTACAGCCAGCCGACACGTGTTTCATCGCCTTCGCGATTCATCAGGGCTGAAACAGACAAATAAGTAGCGTCTAGCATGTTCTTAGATCAGATGGATTTACATACAAGACCATAGTATATGGCCGTTATAAACATGCAGTACAGCTTCCTCCTGCAGTGAGCATATAGTGATTGTTTCATTCCATTAAATTCGTCTCACTCGTGCAACCACAACACATCCGTGTCGGAGTTATGGTGGATATTACCGATTTATTATAAAGACGTGAAATCATGTGAAAGTGATTGTGGAGAGTACGTGTAGGGACGAGATAACCATAGTGTATCTCTGAGGCAAGCAATGACACATGCTCTATATCTTGGCGAAAGTGTCCTAATCGTGCGCGGCTCTTTCATCCTACATGCTAGTCATTCTGTGCAAAATAGTGAGAAACAAGTGTCATTGTGAGAGCATACCTAGAAGGCCGTATCAACGTCAAAAAGGTCTGCATATTTTCGAAAAAGGAAGACAAAACGGAAAAATCTCATCACTAACCCATTTTTAGTGATATTCAGGCAAAATGTCATCAAATGAGACTGTTCGCCATTAGTAGTATGTCAGCTTACCGCTTAGCTGGTGATAATTCCGACCCAGCCGGGCCCGTGACCTAGTAATGCTGGTTCGAGTGCGTCCAGCAGCAGTCTATAACCTTGTTTCTGTGTAAAGAATATAGGTTGTCTTAATAAGTGCTATTCCGGATGTTAACACGGTAAAGTAAGATAGTACTTTTCTGTATATTCTAATGTCACAGGGATATTCTCATTGGAGCCCTATTATTTAGAAAAAACAAAATTATTTATATACCTATGGGGAGTTCCCTGCCTCTATTTCAACATTAAAATTTGATTCAACTCATCACCACTCTCTAGCATGTTACGCAATACCCAAAGGTACTGCTTGTCAACTTACATGAGTATTGAATCAGGGCGTATTGTAATGGGCTCGGAGGTAACCCGATACAGTTCTTTGCGTATGTGATTAACTTATCAGACAAATACTATTCAGAGAAAAGAGACAGTTATGTTATATACACAAATATTTGGAACACGTCGTTGATATGCGAGTTATAACTGTAAAAATGATGTCCAGGTTTTACCTCTATTTTCTCAGAAATGCGTGGATATCAGTTTCGGTTTCAATTATGAAGTACTCGAAGCTGGAGGGAAACGAGTAATAGTCGAATTAGACTCTGTTCGTGTACAGAGAGTCTCAAAGTTGTATCTTCGTGCAAGAGGAGGAGCGCATAGGTAACTTACCCGTGTTTTGGCTCCTCCAGCGTGTTCGGTGGGTGCGCCTCCTCCAAGCTCAGTTCCTGTTTGGACACGTGGTTGTGTCCAAACAGGCGTATATGCGTGTTCTGACGTAACGTGTTCTAAGACTAGAACGCGTGTGAAAAGTAGTCATCGGCCATGTTGGATGGTCGTTCGCGTTGCATTATAACCTCGTTATAAAATACACGTAAATTACCGAATATTTTACACATCGAGTACGATGAGAAATTAGCGTACTATAAACACATTGTGCTTACTAATATTTAGGGCGAAAAAATGCGATGAGTGAATCGTGATTACGAGTGATGGAAAAAGTGCCCATCAAGTATTTATACAATGAGTATGCTCCAATGTGAGAGTGGGTGAGATGTATGGGAGAAGTAGGTATCTGGACTTATTAATCCATGCTGAAATATAGCGTGACATTAGTTAAAAGATGATTGCTTATGGTGGAGTGCGCACCGTGAATGATTTGACTTTCTAATTATGTGAAAAGCCCAATCATACCGTGATTGATTAGCATTTAACATTCTGTACAGTATCATGAGTTGTCGTTACAGAGGTCTCTTCACAATATTCATATGTACAGGAGAAAAATCCCAGCATTAGGAAAGATCTGGATGTCAACGGATTTACATGCACAGGTCTGCATTATATTATAATTCATAAAAATTATTCAGACGATGTAATACAAGCAGTATCTCGTATCTAGTCACCCAAAAAATATTGCATTTCTTGGTCATAGTTTAATCCTGACTCTACAGATTTCAAACGCATAATCCAAATCGCTTCAGTGCGTCTCAATTTCAATTCTCGATTTCCACCTCTTATTGCCAGTGGTATGGTTTCAATTCCAAAAAATTGTACATTTTTGTTCATTTGATCTTTTTGGCAGGAGGCTACATGCAAAGCCACTGGATATTTGGGGTCACAATTTACAATCGCTCTTATATGTTCCATCATTCTTTCTTTCAATGGTCTTATTGTGCTTCCTACGTAATACTTGCCACATTCACATTCAATAATGTAAATGACAAATTTGGTTGTGCAATTGATGTTGCTCTTGATGGTGTAACATATGGCATCTGGGCCTGTGAAATTTGTTGTGCCATGTTTGGCCCATTTGCACATGCTGCAGAACCCGCACTTGTGAAAACCCAAACCTCGTTGTGTTAGCCAGTCAGTACTCCTAGTGTCTCGGGGTACTGTAGGACTCAACTTATTTCGTAATGTATTACCTCTTCTAAACGAGATTTGTGGCCGCTCTGTAATGTATTCGGTCAAAGCTTTTTCGGATTTCAATAAGCTCCAATGTTTTGTTTAACTCTTTCTTAAGTCTAGATGGAGTGAATTGAAATCCGTGACCATTCTTATGCATTCCTTGTTATCAGAGGTGAGCTTATGTCTAGTGGTTAGGGTGTCTGTTCTCCTAACTTTTTTGATTCTTTTTTCAGCTTTTTTAATGGTGTTATTTGCATAACCCCTTGTTTGAAATCTTTCTTTCATGCTGGCAATACATCTCCCGAATTCACAGTCCTCACTACAGTTTCTTCTTGCCCGAATGAATTCGCCAAATGGTATGGCGTTAATCTGGTGTGAGGGGTGTGAGCTCGATGCATGCAAGATTGCGTTACATGCTGTTGACTTTCTGAACAGTCTACTATGCAGACAGCTAGACGAGATATAGAACTCAATATCCAAGAATTCTATATTCGTTTTACTCCACTTCATGGTGAAGTTGATCTTCCACGTATTGTCATTCAGATATTTGAAGAATTTTTGTAGTTGCTCCTCTGAGCCTGACCATATGAGGATGCAGTCATCAATATATCGACCCCAAAATATTATGGAGTCGATATATTGAGCACCCTTTGTTCCCCAAATTAGGTCTGCTTCCAGTGCCCCCATGAATAGGTTCGCAAACGAGGGTGATATCTTGGAGCCCATGGCTACACCTTGTTTTTGTCGGTACCAGTTCTTATCGCACATAAAATAGTTATTCTTAAGGACCAATTCTATCATTGCTGATAGCATTTCAGTGTGTTTCCATAGTGCAGCTGGTCTGTTGAACAGGATTTTGTTAATGGCCTGAATACCCAGCTCTGTGTCGATACTGGTGTATAGTGACACCACGTCCATAGTTACTAGAAGAAAATCTTCTTGCCATTCCATGTCTGCTAGAGTGCTAAGGATATGTTTAGAATCCTGTATATAGGACGGTAAGTTTTTGACTAGCGGACTCAGAAAGAGATCCACGTATTCTGCTATCCGTTCCGTAGGGTCCCCTATGCCAGAAACTATCGGTCTCCCCGGTGGAAAAGGGAGTTCTTTATGAATCTTAGGTAAGGTGTACAGCCATGGATATGTGGGTCTAAAAACTTTCAAATAAAGGTATTCTTCCTCATTTAATAAACCTGATTGTTTCCACTTTAACAACTGAGAATTAATTTCTATTGTTAAGGGACCAATGGGGTTGTAAGTGAGGCTTTCATAGCATGTTTCTTCTTGTAGTTGCTGACTGATTTCCTTTTGATAGTCTATGCGATCCATAATCACTACATTCCCTCCCTTATCTGCCTCTCGTATGGTGATAGTGTTGTCGTTCATAAGTGTGTTAAGTGCTACTCTTTCCCCAATGGTAAGATTGTCCTTATATTTGAACATCCTGTCCTTGCGTAGACGGTTCAGTTTGTCAAGATCTTCTAACACACGTTTGTAAAACGTGTCTATGGCATTGCCACCAGGTAGTGTAGGGATCCATTTGGATTTGGACTTCAGTCCACTGACAATACTAAAATCAGATTCTATATCCAACTCCTCTAGAAGTCTGTCCATGTCTAGAGGAGAGTCCTCCATGTCGGTCAATGATAAGAGAAGATGAGTTGCATGTACATCATTTATTGATAAAGCTTCAGTGGTGCTAGTAACAGGTGACTTAATAACCCCTCTGTCCTTCTTCCCCAAGCCAAAGAAATGCTTTTTGAGTTTAAGGTTCCTCACAAATTTAAACAAATCAATTTTTAATTGACAAATATCTCCCGTTGCATATGGGGTAAAGCTAAGACCTTTGCTTAAAAGAGAAACCATGTCTGGAGTAAGGTTTATTTTGGAAAGGTTAATCACCTGCACTTCCCTAGTGTTAGCACCATCTAGTTCCTGTTGGCCCCTGATCTCAACTTCCTTCTGTAATCCTCTGAGCTTTCGTCCCCTGCCCCTCCTGGTTTTGGATCGGATTGGTTTCTTACTGTAGGGTATCTGTTGCCCTTCCTGATCCGTAAAACCTCTTGAAAAAAAGGTGGCATCCCTTGTCTATCTCGGTTGTCTGATTCACCTCCTACAGTACCTGTGGAGTTGAGTGAAGTATTGCTGGATGATAATGAGGCAGGTTCTGAGCCCTGAGTTTTCTTGTTGGTATTTTTAGAGTTATTAGGGATCAGGGAATCATATTTTTTATCAAAAGTAAAGATTCGACCACGGGTGTAATCCAACTCATCCCTTCTTAGTTGCCTGGCTTTCCTATTTTTGGTGTCCGATTGATGTTTTAGTAGGATTTCATCCAGGATAGTATAGTTCTTAACAGTAGATTCAGGTCTGTTAAGATCTTTAATTTCTTGTTCTATGGTGGCTATCTCTGCTTGCAATTTAGTAACCTTGCGTTCCGCACTAACAATTAATATCTCCATAAGGGTAATCGAATTGTTAGAGAGAGATTCTTCCCATTTGATCATGAGGTCGGCATCTAGGTCGTCGTAGGTGGGAAAGATTTGGCCTCTAAGACCTCTTGGAACGCGTTTCAATCTCAAATATTGTTTGAGAGTCGCGCCATCCCACCATTTTGAGTTTTCTAGTTTTTTTAGGCGTTCTAATTTTATGAATTTGTCTCTAAGTCCCTCGATACGAGGGGGATTAGTGCTGGTGGAAGCGGTTTGAGAGGACATGCCTTTGGCTAAGTTTTCAAACAACTCTTCTGCCATTTTGGTCCTATCCATATCTGGATAATATGGTGTACTCTAGCAAATGGTATACTAGAAATCCCTCACGTTATTTATGGTTGCGTGGCGGCTACCCTCAACTGAAAACTGACTAGAAAAAGAAAGGTTTTTAACTCAGTTGTGGATGGGTGCACTGCCAGTTTATACGCATACGATTCTGTTTATTGTAGGTATCTTAGGTGCTATTCGGCGAGTGGACAAACCTAAACCACTCCCTAGAGTAGAGACAACTACTGCTAAATACTTTACAAATTGCCGGAGCACTCTCATGTGAGTATACAGATTGTTCAGTAACAATTTACAAAATTCAAACACCAATTATGACAGAAGTACAAGAGTTCCAAAAGATGAGTGAATCTTGGAGTCTTTAATGGAGATTACAGCCAGCCGACACGTGTTTCATCGCCTTCGCGATTCATCAGGGCTGAAACAGACAAATAAGTAGCGTCTAGCATGTTCTTAGATCAGATGGATTTACATACAAGACCATAGTATATGGCCGTTATAAACATGCAGTACAGCTTCCTCCTGCAGTGAGCATATAGTGATTGTTTCATTCCATTAAATTCGTCTCACTCGTGCAACCACAACACATCCGTGTCGGAGTTATGGTGGATATTACCGATTTATTATAAAGACGTGAAATCATGTGAAAGTGATTGTGGAGAATACGTGTAGGGACGAGATAACCATAGTGTATCTCTGAGGCAAGCAATGACACATGCTCTATATCTTGGCGAAAGTGTCCTAATCGTGCGCGGCTCTTTCATCCTACATGCTAGTCATTCTGTGCAAAATAGTGAGAAACAAGTGTCATTGTGAGAGCATACCTAGAAGGCCGTATCAACGTCAAAAAGGTCTGCATATTTTCGAAAAAGGAAGACAAAACGGAAAAATCTCATCACTAACCCATTTTTAGTGATATTCAGGCAAAATGTCATCAAATGAGATTGTTCGCCATTAGTAGTATGTCAGCTTACCGCTTAGCTGGTGATAATTCCGACCCAGCCGGGCCCGTGACCTAGTAATGCTGGTTTGAGTGCGTCCAGCAGCAGTCTATAACCTTGTTTCTGTGTAAAGAATATAGGTTGTCTTAATAAGTGCTATTCCGGATGTTAACACGGTAAAGTAAGATAGTACTTTTCTGTATATTCTAATGTCACAGGGATATTCTCATTGGAGCCCTATTATTTAGAAAAAACAAAATTATTTATATACCTATGGGGAGTTCCCTGCCTCTATTTCAACATTAAAATTTGATTCAACTCATCACCACTCTCTAGCATGTTACGCAATACCCAAAGGTACTGCTTGTCAACTTACATGAGTATTGAATCAGGGCGTATTGTAATGGGCTCGGAGGTAACCCGATACAGTTCTTTGCGTATGTGATTAACTTATCAGACAAATACTGTTCAGAGAAAAGAGACAGTTATGTTATATACACAAATATTTGGAACACGTCGTTGATATGCGAGTTATAACTGTAAAAATGATGTCCAGGTTTTACCTCTATTTTCTCAGAAATGCGTGGATATCAGTTTCGGTTTCAATTATGAAGTACTCGAAGCTGGAGGGAAACGAGTAATAGTCGAATTAGACTCTGTTCGTGTACAGAGAGTCTCAAAGTTGTATCTCCGTGCAAGAGGAGGAGCGCATAGGTAACTTACCCGTGTTTTGGCTCCTCCAGCGCGTTCGGCGGGTGCGCCTCCTCCAAGCTCAGTTCCTGTTTGGACACGTGGTTGTGTCCAAACAGGCGTATATGTGTGTTCCGACGTAACGTGTTCTAAGACTAGAACGCGTGTGAAAAGTAGTCATCGGCCATGTTGGATGGTCGTTCGCGTTGCATTATAACCTCGTTATAAAATACACGTAAATTACCGAATATTTTACACAACGAGTACGATGAGAAATTAGCGTACTATAAACACATTGTGCTTACTAATATTTAGGGCGAAAAAATGCGATGAGTGAATCGTGATTACGAGTGATGGAAAGAGTGCCCATCAAGTATTTATACAATGAGTATGCTCCAATGTGAGAGTGGGTGAGATGTATGGGAGAAGTAGGTATCTGGACTTATTAATCCATGCTGAAATATAGCGTGACATTAGTTAAAAGATTATTGCTTATGGTGGAGTGCGCACCGTGAATGATTTGACTTTCTAATTATGTGAAAAGCCCAATCATACCGTGACTGATTAGCATTTAACATTCTGTACAGTATCATGAGTTGTCCATACAGAGGTCTCTTCACAATATTCATATGTACAGGAGAAAAATCCCAGCATTAGGAAAGATCTGGATGTCAACGGATTTACATGCACAGGTCTGCATTATATTATAATTCATAAAAATTATTCAGACGATGTAATACAAGCAGTATCTCGTATCTAGTCACCCAAAAAATATTGCATTTCTTGGTCATAGTTTAATCCTGACTCTACAGATTTCAAACGCATAATCCAAATCGCTTCAGTGCGTCTCAATTTCAATTCTCGATTTCCACCTCTTATTGCCAGTGGTATGGTTTCAATTCCAAAAAATTGTACATTTTTGTTCATTTGATCTTTTTGGCAGGAGGCTACATGCAAAGCCACTGGATATTTGGGGTCACAATTTACAATCGCTCTTATATGTTCCATCATTCTTTCTTTCAATGGTCTTATTGTGCTTCCTACGTAATACTTGCCACATTCACATTCAATAATGTAAATGACAAATTTGGTTGTGCAATTGATGTTGCTCTTGATGGTGTAACATATGGCATCTGGGCCTGTGAAATTTGTTGTGCCATGTTTGGCCCATTTGCACATGCTGCAGAACCCGCACTTGTGAAAACCCAAACCTCGTTGTGTTAGTCAGTCAGTACTCCTAGTGTCTCGGGGTACTGTAGGACTCAACTTATTTCGTAATGTATTACCTCTTCTAAACGAGATTTGTGGCCGCTCTGTAATGTATTCGGTCAAAGCTTTTTCGGATTTCAATGAGCTCCAATGTTTTGTTAAACTCTTTCTTAAATCTAGATGGAGTGAATTGAAATCCGTGACCATTCTTATGCATTCCTTGTTATCAGAGGTGAGCTTATGTCTAGTGGTTAGGGTGTCTGTTCTCCTAACTTTTTTGATTCTTTTTTCAGCTTTTTTAATGGTGTTATTTGCATAACCCCTTGTTTGAAATCTTTCTTTCATGCTGGCAATACATCTCCCGAATTCACAGTCCTCACTACAGTTTCTTCTTGCCCGAATGAATACGCCAAATGGTATGGCGTTAATCTGGTGTGAGGGGTGTGAGCTCGATGCATGCAAGATTGCGTTACATGCTGTTGACTTTCTGAACAGTCTACTATGCAGACAGCTAGACGAGATATAGAACTCAATATCCAAGAATTCTATATTCGTTTTACTCCACTTCATGGTGAAGTTGATCTTCCACGTATTGTCATTCAGATATTTGAAGAATTTTTGTAGTTGCTCCTCTGAGCCTGACCATATGAGGATGCAGTCATCAATATATCGACCCCAAAATATTATGGAGTCGATATATTGAGCACCCTTTGTTCCCCAAATTAGGTCTGCTTCCAGTGCCCCCATGAATAGGTTCGCAAACGAGGGTGATATCTTGGAGCCCATGGCTACACCTTGTTTTTGTCGGTACCAGTTCTTATCGCACATAAAATAGTTGTTCTTAAGGACCAATTCTATCATTGCTGATAGCATTTCAGTGTGTTTCCATAGTGCAGCTGGTCTGTTGAACAGGATTTTGTTAATGGCCTGAATACCCAGCTCTGTGTCGATACTGGTGTATAGTGACACCACGTCCATAGTTACTAGAAGAAAATCTTCTTGCCATTCCATGTCTGCTAGAGTGCTAAGGATATGTTTAGAATCCTGTATATAGGACGGTAAGTTTTTGACTAGCGGACTCAGAAAGTCCGCTAGTCAGAAAGAGATCCACGTATTCTGCTATCCGTTCCGTAGGGCCCCCTATGCCAGAAACTATAGGTCTCCCTGGTGGAAAAGGGAGTTCTTTATGAATCTTAGGTAAGGTGTACAGCCATGGGTTATTAAGTCACCTGTTACTAGCACCACTGAAGCTTTATCAATAAATGATGTACATGCAACTCATCTTCTCTTATCATTGACCGACATGGAGGACTCTCCTCTAGACATGGACAGACTTCTAGAGGAGTTGGATATAGAATCTGATTTTAGTATTGTCAGTGGACTGAAGTCCAAATCCAAATGGATCCCTACACTACCTGGTGGCAATGCCATAGACACGTTTTACAAACGTGTGTTAGAAGATCTTGACAAACTGAACCGTCTACGCAAGGACAGGATGTTCAAATATAAGGACAATCTTACCATTGGGGAAAGAGTAGCACTTAACACACTTATGAACGGCAACACTATCACCATACGAGAGGCAGATAAGGGAGGGAATGTAGTGATTATGGATCGCATAGACTATCAAAAGGAAATCAGTCAGCAACTACAAGAAGAAACATGCTATGAAAGCCTCACTTACAACCCCATTGGTCCCTTAACAATAGAAATTAATTCTCAGTTGTTAAAGTGGAAACAATCAGGTTTATTAAATGAGGAAGAATACCTTTATTTGAAAGTTTTTAGACCCACATATCCATGGCTGTACACCTTACCTAAGATTCATAAAGAACTCCCTTTTCCACCAGGGAGACCTATAGTTTCTGGCATCGGGGGCCCTACGGAACGGATAGCAGAATACGTGGATCTCTTTCTGAGTCCGCTAGTCAAAAACTTACCGTCCTATATACAGGATTCTAAACATATCCTTAGCACTCTAGCAGACATGGAATGGCAAGAAGATTTTCTTCTAGTAACTATGGACGTGGTGTCACTATACACCAGTATCGACACAGAGCTGGGTATTCAGGCCATTAACAAAATCCTGTTCAACAGACCAGCTGCACTATGGAAACACACTGAAATGCTATCAGCAATGATAGAATTGGTCCTTAAGAATAACTATTTTATGTGCGATAAGAACTGGTACCGACAAAAACAAGGTGTAGCCATGGGCTCCAAGATATCACCCTCGTTTGCGAACCTATTCATGGGGGCACTGGAAGCAGACCTAATTTGGGGAACAAAGGGTGCTCAATATATCGACTCCATAATATTTTGGGGTCGATATATTGATGACTGCATCCTCATATGGTCAGGCTCAGAGGAGCAACTACAAAACTTCTTCAAATATCTGAATGACAATACGTGGAAGATCAACTTCACCATGAAGTGGAGTAAAACGAATATAGAATTCTTGGATATTGAGTTCTATATCTCGTCTAGCTGTCTGCATAGTAGACTGTTCAGAAAGTCAACAGCATGTAACGCAATCTTGCATGCATCGAGCTCACACCCCTCACACCAGATTAACGCCATACCATTTGGCGAATTCATTCGGGCAAGAAGAAACTGTAGTGAGGACTGTGAATTCGGGAGATGTATTGCCAGCATGAAAGAAAGATTTCAAACAAGGGGTTATGTAAATAACACCATTAAAAAAGCTGAAAAAAGAATCAAAAAAGTTAGGAGAACAGACACCCTAACCACTAGACATAAGCTCACCTCTGATAACAAGGAATGCATAAGAATGGTCAATATACAGAAAAGTACTATCTTACTTTACCGTGTTAACATCCGGAATAGCACTTATTAAGACAACCTATATCCACCATAACTCCGACACGGATGTGTTGTGGTTGCACGAGTGAGACGAATTTAATGGAATGAAACAATCACTATATGCTCACTGCAGGAGGAAGCTGTACTGCATGTTTATAACGGCCATATACTGTGGTCTTGTATGTAAATCCATCTGATCTAAGAACATGCTAGACGCTGTGGGCCCGATTCACAGAACTAACTTAAGACAAAATCCTAAACTTACTACTTTTGGTATTCACAGAAGTTACGATTTTGTCTTAAGTTTGTCTTAAGACAGACTTAAGACAGACTTAAGACAAACTTAAGTTAGGGTTTTGTCTTAAGTCTGTCTTAAGACAAACTTAAGACAAAATCCTAACTTCTGTGAATACCAAAAGTAGTAAGTTTAGGATTTTTTCTTAAGTTAGTTCTGTGAATCGGGCCCTACTTATTTGTCTGTTTCAGCCCTGATGAATCGCGAAGGCGATTAAACACGTGTCGGCTGGCTGTAATCTCCATTAAAGACTCCAAGATTCACTCATCTTTTGGAACTCTTGTACTTCTGTCATAATTGGTGTTTGAATTTTGTAAATTGTTACTGAACAATCTGTATACTCACATGAGAGTGCTCCGGCAATTTGTAAAGTATCTGCCAATGAGAAAGCTGGAAGACTGAAGAAGGAGGACTGTCCTGCTGTTGCTTTGCTGGACTGACCTGCAGTTGCTTTGCTGCCAAGGAGAGGGAAAGGACTTTGCTTTGTGTTCTGTCCCCTTGCTTGAAGGAATCTCCAAGGGCCTGAAGAAGAGCTGGCTCCCTGTTAAGAAGTCCCAGGAACAAAAGGACTTCACCCCCAGCTTCCCTGAACTCTACTGAGAGAGTTCTGTTCTTCCTAGAGTGCTTGGGCCAGTTGTGGTGCCTCTGGAAGTTGTACCCGTGTTGGGAAGCTGGAAACCAAGATTTTAAAGACTTTCTGCAAGTGTTAACGCATGGCTCACTTGCGGAGCGCATCCCTGTCAGTGCGAGGAAATTTCCGCCGCTGCGAAGGCCGAGATCGTCGCAGCGCCTGTTGCCGCTGCCGCATCCTTCGCTTGCGGGACGCACCAGTCCGGTGCGGGAAGATTATTATTGCAGAGCCTGTCGTCACTTGGTGAGATCGTTGCATCGCTTGCTTGCAGACCGCATCACTTCGCTGCAAGAGTCGCATCGCCATCACATCGAGGGGCCGCGAGAGCCGCGCATCGCCGCCGCACCGGAAATCATCGCCGCCTGAAGATCGTCGCATAGTACCTTTTGCGAGCCGCTTCCACCGGAATCCACGCAAGGTATCGCATCCCTCCCCATACAGACCAGAGTCACCGCAGCACGCCCGCTACGTCCAGCAAGGTTGTCGCATCGCCTCCCCAGGGTCTCAGGAATGACGCATCGCTTGCTTTTCAACGCTAAAGCTTTCACTTGGAACTTTTGTCGCATCTAAAGGTACTGTTGGCTAAAACGTGACGCAACTGTGGATTATTTTAAAGCAAGTTAAGAACTCATTTGAAACCATATTTTTGAACTCTGTATGTTGGATTTTTGTCTCTTTGGTCTTGTGTAGTTTAGATTAAATACCTTTCTTTTTCTAAACTGTTGTGGAGTCAGTTTGTGGTGTTTTCACTGTGTTACTGTGAGTGTAGGTACAAATACTTTGCACATTGCCTTCGATAAGCCTGACTGCTCGTGCCAAGCTACCAAGGGGGTAAGCAGGGGTTATCTGAAGAGTGTTTCCTCCTTGCCCTGACTAGAAGCAAGGGTCCCTATTTGGACAGTGGTACCTACATCTGCCAACTAGAGAGTCCAAGTTCCAACAGGAGGAAACACAGAGCAAATTATGGGAGGAAAAGATCCTATGATCCTGGAGTCTATTACGTATGCAGAACTCATGCTTATTTTAAGTTGCCTAGAAATTAGGCTGGCGCTTGCTATTTGGCTATAGTCTTTCTGAAAATCACTCATGTACAGAATTTAGGTCACCATGCTTTGGGTAGTTTTGCATGATCTCAAGATTAGAAAGCTTTCTTCTATTGTTGTTAAATTAGGTACTTGTACAGCTGGATCATTGTTAGCTGCTGATACTGAGATAATAGCTATTAGGTCTATCGTTCTACAAAACTACCTTGTGTTAGATATCCTTCTTGTGAAGGAGGGAGGAGTCTGTAAGATGGTGAAGGTTAAACTATGTTGCACCTATATCCCTGACAAGAGAAAGGAGATAAAGGCATTTAGTTAGAACATTAGTGAACTGAAGGAGGATTTGGGAGAGTTGGAAGCTACAGGTGCATGAGAAGCAATTGGAAAGTGATTTGCTGCTGTAGGCAGTTGGTGTGGGAATATAGGTAGTGGGCTTTTGGTGCTTTATTGAGACCTATCATAGTCATAGCGATGTGCTTGATTTGCTTGTTTGTCATGTTTAAAGAGTACAAGTGCATAAGATCAAGGAAGGGAGGAGTACATGAAAGGGGAATCAAAAGAAAGAGAAGGGATGGAGGAGGAAAGTCAGTGTAGGTTTTATGATGAGATGGAGCACTTGAAAAACACAGGGTGTAAAATGATGAAGACTAAGTTTTGAGCTGGTCTCAAGAGAATGATTCATTTGATGTTGTGATGGCTATCATAGCCATCAGAGGTGGCATTGGAGCAGGGTAATTTTAGCCTCCACCCTATTTACATTATGTATATACATAGATTACATGCTTTTAGATGAAATTTTTATTCAAAATGTGGCTTAATTTTCTTAACATGTGTGGCACATTTAAATGAATTAATAGTATGTAATCATTAGATCACAAATAAGTGTATTAAGTTGATCAATAGACTGGTGTAATCATGTTCATTACTTATTAATGTTTAATAATAATTGTTTGCTTTCTACTGAAACAATACTGTAACATGCATCCATTTTGATTCTCGAGTTAACTTAGTGTGGCGTTAGGCCTTAGCTGAAAAATGTTTGCTTTAACACTTCCAGTTTACTATTTTATTTTCTCTGCAGGTGCAACATTGTGCTTCTTGTTAGCTACAGAAAGGCTTATTGTTATGTATTAGAATACTGGTAGCCTGTGAGAAGAAAGTTGGCATCGAACAGGGAGCAATTGTGGTGAGAGAAAGCCTTCTGTTCATGATGTACCAGGAGGATGCAACAGATACATAACTAACTGTGTGGAGAGGGGAACTTAGGAAGTATGTCTACTCCCTTCAAATGCAGTTACTAGATTGGCTCTCAGTGGTGGGAATGAGATGTGGATGTTCTAGCAACTGTTAGTTGTACTTTTAATTGTTGTTTCATAGTCAGTTAGGCAGAATTCATCCTGACTTCAAACTTCTACTGAAACTCAAACTCATGCTAGCACCTTCTATGCTCCCTCTTTAGAATTTTCCTTTTGGAGTTTTCCGCCTTAGCTTATGGTTAGATTAGAAAAGAAAAGTTTATTTATTGAATACCTGATTGTATCAATTTGTTTCCGCTGCATTGCGGCTGTTACTGTCTTGTACCTCATTTTATTATGACTTAACTTTCTGACACACTGTACTGCTATATATTTTAAATATGTTCCTGTTTTGCATATACCAAAACTTTTGGATGCCAAGAACCCCCTGTCAACATTTTCAGACGTAAGGACCCCCTCCTAACAAACATTTCTAGAACTTGATACTCCTCTTTGTCGATAACCATACACACCAGTTCCCACTGAATATCATTTTTACAGTGGGGAAATATTATTTAACAGTGTTTAGCAAGTCAAATGTTTGTGGGTAACAAATCAACAGTAAATACAGTCCACCAGACCATAAAACAGGCCAGCAAGTAGCCACAAAAAGCCCACACACTGACCTGCCTGGCCACCCCTTTGGGCACTGCCAGACTGTCCTGTAGGCAGGGCTACTGGAATTATGAGGCAAGCGAGGACCACATTATGTGACAGTTTTAAACTTGTAAAAGTCGAGCTGTATAAGTGTTTTGCAAGGAATGGGAAACTGCATGCATATGTGCTTGCTGCAGACAATATTTGTGGTCATAGCACAGACATTAATAGTAAAAACAGTCCACCAGACCATATAAAAGGCAGGCAAGCAGCAAACAAATAAAAGCTCACACACTTACCTGACTGGCCATCACTTTGGGCACTGCCAGTCTGCCTTAAAGGCAGGGCTACTGGAATGGTGAGGCAGGGGAGGGCCAAATTATACAGGCAGATTGATCGAGTTGTGTGGTAAGAAAATGTAAATATTGCTATGTGAAGCAGCATATTTTGGGATAGTATTGCTTCATTATTCTGACATTTTTTAAACACGGTAACACTAACCAAAGATTTCACCTCATCAGTACCAGTTTATAACCAAAATACAGCTATAAACAACAGAAAGATGTCGAGTCATCCTTTGTGAAGGGCCTTCCACTCCGCAGTGTCGCCACATTAGAAGCTCACCTGGCCGGGAGCAGTAGGGATCCCTTAAAACCCTGGCGGTCTTGTGCAGAGTCAAGCAGTTCACACACACTTCTTTCCTCCCACCCCATCCCCTTTATCCCTCTCTCCCTTTGCAGACCATTTTCTTTCACCTCTTTTTACACCTTCTGAACAATCCCCATTCAACCTCTTATTGCACCTTTAATCATCTCTCGCTGTTCTGTTATTTCAATCCCCTCATCTCTAACAGTTTCTCTTATTTATTTCATGGCCTCCTTGGCCCCATCTTCTTTATCAACCTTCTGTCTTATCTATTTGCTTCTTACACTTCTGCAGTCCCACCATTCATCATTCCCATGTGCCCGGGCTGAGACAGCTTCCCGGGCACACACAGAGACAGTTTTTGAGCTGTTGTGGTCTGGCATCCGTCTCATTGCAGCCTCACTCAAGTACTTCACAGGTTTTCAAAAGAACATTTACTTGTTAACGTGGCTTTGTTTTTCTTTCGCCCATTCTTAGAGCACCTGCATGTTCAATCTGCCAATTGCTAGAAGAATTGCCTCCCCCCCCCCGGCCTTAGGTTTTATTAGCCCCCCTGAAACTTGACCCTAGTTGCGCCTCCAGCCCTGCATGCACACTAACAGGAAAGCAAGTACACAGAGAAGTGTGACCTACACAGGGATTTCCATTTGCACATAGTGCATTTACCTCTGGGGTCTGGTCCTTAGCGTTTGTTAAAAATAGCAAATTTTGTTTTCGGAACACCCTTTTTGTTTGAAAAGATTGGTCTCGGTGGCGCAGGTGGGAGTCTGGCTGCCTCCCCCTTCCTCCCCTCCCCCTCCAACTCCACCCTACATCAGAGCCCGGGATAACCTATGTGGGCTTTCCCCAAGCCAAAACGGAGGTCAGAGTACAACAACAGTTAACAGCGCCAGGGCAGAGCAGAGTAATTTCAAAGACAGCATTGGGGGAAAGGGCGAGCGTGAAAATAAACAAGTGTTCTGTATTCCAGTTCCAGGCAGAATTGCAACTGGGAATGCGCGAACCCCTATCTACGACTCCACGCCCCCCTGGGGGTCGCGCCACATAGATTAAAGATCCCTGGCATATACACTGGCTGGATTCATGTTTTAAAATAAACCTTTATGATTGAAATAACTAATTCTTGGTCTTCATTGTGCAGTCACATATAAGCTTCACAGAAATGGAAATGTATTTCTAATGTTAGCGCCCTTACAATGTTTCAAGTAGACTATCAAAGGCCACATGGCCAACGGCAAAATGTGTTTGATTTCATTAAGAAATTGAGGTTCAGATATCCAAAGTCCATCAGGTCGAATTAAAGCTTCTGACTGGTCCGGGCATTTATGCAAAGGCTTTTAAATGATCCTTTGTTCTAAGATGTGGAAATACTCCTCTTCATACAACGGCCATAACTTGTGCAGAAACAGTGCAATCATCCCTCCTTCAGAGGAGAGGTGCCATTAACACAAACAGATACAAATTGGGCAACAGCTGGCCAATATTTAATTCTTCACAGAATGAGGACAGTATGGCAATAGCAAAGGAAGCTTCCCTCTCTCAAAGAAGGCAGTAAGTGCAATCTTCCATTTCTTCAGACCAGATCCAGTACTGCAGAATTGTACAATTTATCATTGCTCACAGAAAATAAACAATTAAGGCCTGAGTGATAGATATCTGGAGCTGTTGCTTAAGTCAGTGAGAGGAATGTGTAGGTTGATGAGTGAGTGAATATGCAATTTTCTGTTACTTTTTTCACTTGGGTGATATTCCATGTCAGCTCCCTGAAACTTCAGCTACTATAACTCTGAGACCTGTTTTACTGATTCTTTGTTTTCCACAGATGGAGAAATTGCAATAGGTCATTGTTTTTTGGAACAGCCTCAGCACTAGTAACTAATCTCTAGACAGGCACACAGGTGTCAACCACTTTGAAAATGTTTTGAATGTGCATGCATCAAGTTGTATGCAATCCCAGCCTCAGTGCTGCAACTATTCAAAATATTGAGCGCCGCCAGTGCTCATCCTGGTTGTAGCCACATCAGGCACGCAACTACCATTCGGCTGAGGGGGCTTTAGCCCACCCGTCAGGTTCCCTGGGCTAGGCTGGCTAGACTGGAGCTACAGGCCTGACCTTCAGACACTACAAGGTATTTTTGCACAGACAGTTGCAGTCCTGACAGCCCTGTGTGTGTCTTTATTGCTTTGACTATTGAAATACAAATCCATGTTATCATTATATAACATGATTGTTTCTTTTCATAGTAAAGAGCTGTGAATCACTATTTAAAGTGAACGGTTGAAATGGGTCAAAGCTGCAATTATCGTATCCCACAATCACCAAAGTATAATAATAGCCGGGGTACACAGCAACTTTTTCACTCTAATCAAAGAGCTAGAATAAGTACCAATCAAATGGCAGTTAAAAGCCAGACAATTTTTCGCCAGAATAATGTTGCCTTCCATAAGTCTATAAAGTTAACGTTGTGCATTAATGTATAACATACATTTTAATAGCCTCTTGTCTCATATTTGCTTGGTACTGTGAAGACTTCGAAATTGTGCAACACTAATTAAACATAAAGTGCCATTAAAGTACACAAAGGATCTGTTGCTTTTTGACATCAAGGGAAAAAGCATGCTACATTCTGTTTAATGCACATTATAGGCAACTGCCTTTCAGTAGTAATATGTACCATTATTATGCCATCTGTAGACATCTACACACAACCTGCATAAATGCCCCAAACTTTCATATTTCTGGGATTGATAACATGAACATGACTTTTTTAAGGGAAACACCCCTTACATCGAATGCGCTACAGAGCATTCCATTACAACGCGGTTGTTACAACGATTGCGATGTTACAACAAGAACAATTACATCGAAAGTCCTTTCAACGACTTGCTGTAGGGGTCGCGCTGGTGTTGGATTCCTGCTGTTGCACAAACTGGAGTAGGAATAGTAAATTATACTATTCCGAAATCCAGCGCGCCCCCTACAGCAAGTCGTTGGACTGAAACATGGTTCTAAGTAATTACAAGTTACTGATATATTTCAAGCATTCTACCCATCACTTGTTGCACTCTGCAAAATCTGCTGTAGCAAGCACCCTTATATATTTGTAAAATGAACAAAAGGTTCCATGAATATCGTTGGAATTTACATTCTAGCCTGGTTGGTGCTTTAGGAAATGAAGTGACATCCCAGCCTTTTACATGTTTGGAAGGTGAAGTAGGATAAGATACCACAGAATAAAATGTTTGTCTCTGATTTTAGTCCAATCAATAACCCTGAATTTCAAATATGAAACACCCAATCACATAAGTAATCAATGTTCATTGTTAAACATTTCAGCAGGTTACATCGGCAAGGAGTACCAAAATATTTTTAACTCAAGGGTGGTTCTGCATAAAAAGTTTGAAAATGACTGCATTAAAATGTGTGCCTTTTGCCACTTTAAAAAACATTCCACTCATCATGCTTTTGGAACAGCATTGCCAAGGAGGTAGCCAGGCATTGACAAACTCTGTGACCCAGGAGTCCCACCGGCCAAAAAACCAGGCTGTTGCGTGCACAGCCTTGACCGCTGCACGTCTTCCCGGCCAAACTGAAAGACGGAACCTATGGGAAAGGCCGACTTCCTTTTCCGCGAGATGCGGGAGCACTGGAGGGCTGGAGCTCCTAGACCACAAAACCCAGCTACCTGTGCGGGAGAAAAGGAACGCGCACAGGAAGTGACGCGTCACTGAGCCTCCGGCCGGCTACGTAAGCCGAAGCCTAACGAAGGAAGCTCGCAGATTATTCTGGCATTGCTGCGAGACGCTTACAGACGGATTTTGGGGCTACTACCATTTCCAGGTGGAGTAAGGGTGTCGGTGACACCGGCAAGAGTCAATCTTCCGTGATACTTTGATTGCGCTAGAGATTGCTAGCTTGTCCTGGGTGTCGGTGACACCGCCAAGAGTCAATCTCCTGTGATACTTTGATTGCGCTAGCGAGTGCGAGCATTTCCTGAATTTTGCTTTTGTGGAAAAGAAAACTTATTTAAGCCATCTTGATAACATTTGGAGTTCAAACATTTCAGGGTCAAAACATTTCCTGGACAAACCGGGACATTTCTACTGGTATTGATGCCAGGTGGTATAATCTTTTTCTCTACTACGCGGTACAGCACTTGAGCTGGTTGCAGTGGGTACCACGTGTCAAATTGGTTAAAGGCTGTTTATTTGTACTGGCAAAGATGTTTCAAGTGAAATAAGAGCGTGTGCGTGTTTGTGCTTACCTTCTAGCAGGGGAAGTAGAGAGGTAGATGTCACTAAGCATAACCTTCCCCCCTTGTGAGGCCCGCACCCATACACTGACTGGTGGGTACTGTATGTAGTGTGTACCGGTTACCGAGGTGCATTGGTTATGTTCCAGTGTGCACTGTTTATGTTTCCTTGTTCCTTTATTTTCCAGTGCTCCGCCTGCAACCACGTGTTTGCCATAGGACTAAACCACTACATGGTAGCCAAGAGAAGGTCTCGAAGACTGCTAAATCGTCCTTCTTATAGTTACCAGAACTGAGTTCTTTTTCTTTACAGGTAGACTTGTGGTGGCAAAACAATATAGCTTTAAAGAGACCATTGAAGCTGTTAGCGTAGTGTGTCTAAATAACCTTTTCTATTCACAGGTTTCCCTCCCCGCAGTTCCCATCCTTTCCTTCCCCCGATTGACCCCCTTAATCTTCTGTGCCATCTCGGCAATTCGGAATTGAGGTTGTCAATAAGTGGACCCCATTGAGCAATGAGCCGATCCTGAGAGGCCTCCGAGGGACCACGACCGAGCAGCTGTTAAAGGGCTGGTTGCAGGAACATGGTGACCATCTAGCCGCAAGCATTCCCTTCAGTTGGGTGGTTAAGTTATTGATTTTGTGCAATCTGTGTTTGATGTAAATACCACCTACATCTCACCCAGAGATACCCTTTACCAGGACTTTTTGATGCAGGCCTTGCAATGCAGTGTTGTGGAGGACAGGGGAGAACAAACATGGTAGATTCATGAAGAGAGAAAAAATATTTTCTAGTGGAGAATAAGGTTGGAGGAAGATCAGAAGAGAAACTGTAGTGGAAGATGGAAAGTATGTAAGAGTAACGGATACGGGCAGCAAAAAGATGAGCATGACTGAGTGGAGAAAGAGGGGGGAAATCTCTATGGCACATCTGAAGGAGGAAGTATGAGTACCCCAATCGCGAAGGAGAGATGGATAAGGGTAGAAGAAGTAGTAAAATGGTTGTAAGATGAGGAGCAGAGGAGGGACTCAGAGGTATGCGGAAGATCTTGCTGCTCTTGGATAATGCACATTGTGGCAGATAATGTAGATTTTCCTAGTACTTATGATGGAAAGTCTTAATTTTATTAAAGACACGGAGGCGAGTATTATGCCTTCTTTTCTTGCTTTATTTCAAATAGCAGCAAGATAAGTGAACAACTACAATACCCAGAAGGCACAGCAGAAGAACTACTGGCCAATGGGATTGAACAAAACAAACAGTGCACCAATCACAGCATGAATAGTATATATGAACAGATCTGACCACGAGTAGCCCTCTTTTCTTGTGCGAGAAAGTCAGTGAGAGTGTATAAACAGAGGAACAATCGCAAACAAAATGCAAAAGGTCATAATCCAAGCAAATAAATCCTGAAGGAAACTCAGAACTGCAGGATAATGATGGAAGAAAGTCCAGCGGAAGAGAGACGATGATCCAGCTGAAGGAAGACAGTCCACAGCAGCAGTCGCAGTCTTAGGAGGAGGCTGGTGGTAAAGCCGGAGTTCTTAAGGGTGGGAAAACAGAGATCATTAGTAATGAAGAGGTTGGATAATACTCGCCTCCGTGTCTTTAAAGAAATTAAGACTTTCCGTCATAAGTACTAGGAAAATCTACATTTTATGTCAAGAACGGAGGCTCCTATTATGCTTGTTCAAAGCATATAAACCACCAAAGAAGAAGCCGTAACAACAGGTTTGCAATAAAATGTTTTGAAAACAGAATCATTTGACCAATCTGCTGATTTCAGGATATCCTCCAAACGAGAGCCTGCCCAAAAAGCTTTAGAGGCCATAGCACCCTAGCGGAGTGTGCACCAAAGGCGGTGATGTCAATGCCCGCGAGGGACATAATCCAACGCACCCAACGGGCTAGCGTGGCAGAGGACACAGGATGATGGGGCTTGCAAAAAGAAATGAGCAATTGCGAATGAGAGGAGGTCCTGAGATCAGCAGTGTTTTGTTCATAACTTTTTAGGCATTGACCAACACAAAGCTGAGGTTGGGAAGGGAAATAGGGATAAAACACAGATTTCAAATTGGTTTTGGTATGCCTGTGAACCTGTAACAAAACACCAGAAGGTGAAAATTGTCTAGAAGATAAATCCAAAGCTTTGACATCAGAAACACGTTTGATTGATATTAGGCACAATAACATGGTAAGCTTGGCTGAAAGCATTTTGAGAGAGAGAGCATCATTGTCAGGCCATGAAATAAACAATTTGAAAACCAAATTAACATCCCATAAAAAGGAATACTTGGCCAATGGAGGTTTCGAGAATCAGACTCCTCGGAGAAGGCGACACACTAATGGGTGAGTACCTACCGGCTTATTGTCAATGGGGCAGTGGTTCAGAGAGATATCAGATCTGTAAAGGTTGACAGTGCAGTAAGATTTACCCGCGCTAGCTTCTGAAGCTAGAAAGTTCAAATAGCAGCAAGATAAGTGAACAACTACAAAACCCAGAAGGCACAGCAGAAGAACTACTGGTCAAAGAGATTGAACAAAACAAACAGTGCACCAATCACAGCATGAATAGTATATATGAACAGATCTGACCACGTACATAGATCTGACATTACCATCACAAAAATACAGGATGATCCTCTAGAGTCCTGTGAATATTTAGGCATGTCTGTAAGATCAGCAGATAATCAATACTGCAAACTCCACACACTATACCACCCACCAGGTACTAAGACCAAATTCATCGAACAATTGATTGATATCATTACTACTAACGCCAATAAGCAAACGAACGATATTTTTTTAGGAGACTTTAACATTCATTGGGATGATCAGGAGGACAATCAAATCACCCTGTTGAAAAATTTCCTGGACGACCAATCGTTAATCCAAGGATGCCATCTCCCTACCCACAACAAAGGGTCCATATTGGATTGGATAGTAGCTAAAGAAAAAGCCATTGAGAACATTGTAATCAACCCATGTGATAGGTCAGACCACCACATAATTACCTTTGAAATTCCCATCAGTAAATATAAATCGTCCACACAAGCTACTAAACCCAAAAAGTGAACCAGGGACACTAGAGGAATTAATATGGAATACTTGGCCGCACGTTGCGAAACTGATCTGCAGCCACCCAAGAGCATGGTTGATGTCAACGACCTCACGCTGCACTATAACAAAACAATGTCCTGCATTATGGAGGACATAGCCCCACTAAAACTGAAAAGGCTCTTGGAGAAAGACAAAGATCCTTGGTTCAATGGTGCCCTTAATGAAGAAAGAAGGTCACTGAGACTAGCAGAACGGAAATGGCGTCAACACCCTTCTTCACCACATCTATCCTTACTGAGACAATCCAGGAAAGCGTATAACAAAAGCATCATTAAATCTAAAAAAGAATTCTTTAGGAAAGAATTGGATAGCGTAATAAATAGACCCAGGAAACTCTTCGATATTCTCAAAGAACAATCAAACAAGGCAGTGGCGTAACGAAACTTGAGGGGGCCCCCCTGCAAAGTACAATGAGGGGGCCCCCCCCAGCGGCCGGGCACACCACCTACCACTTTGCCCCACCAACAAAAACAAGCAGTCACTTAAACCCGTATTTTCAGCACTTATCTGTGCATACTTCTAACAGCAAATATAAATAGAATGCACTTTAAATGTCTTCTGGGGCTGCCTGAATGATGAGATCCATGATTGATAATTAAGGGGAACAAAGACAGAAAAGTCACATTGCAAATGAATGCATACTTTTTTTTTATCACCCTATTTAGTGCCAAGACGAGGTCTTTCCAGGTTCTTTAAACACATGGATGGCATTTTTCTTTTGGCAACCCTACTTTATATTCCTTTTCATGAAATGCATTCTCATACTACAGCACTAAATGTACAATTTAGGAAGTAGGACTGTTATGAGGCAATTCAATGGTGCAACTAACGCCGGCGAGAGAGTGTAGTGCTGCCTGTGTGCGCTACAGCCCTGATGGGGCCTCTGGAGGCTTAAAAAACGGGGGCTGCTGGAGTCATAGCTACCAAGGTTTCAGAATGCCATGTGTGACATTTTCATAATTTCAGTGTGAGTGACATTTCAACGACTATGAGTGACACTTTCTTGCGAGTAAAATTAAGCAATGAAGACGATCAACACATATAAATATCAGAAATAACACTACAAAGATCGTTCCGGTAGAAACACATCAGTCTTTTGAATAATCTTTTGAATGAACTACTACAGCAACTATATCTCAGAATGCGAGCTTTCCTCTGTGTGTGACCATGACGCAGGGCTGTTTGCATTTTTATAGTGGGACATGCTCCCACTACTGTGCACCATCCCCGATAGGTTGATGCAAGCGAAAGACTGTAGTGCTTTCATAAATACATATGTATAGCCTTTCTTTCATGCATCCATCAATCATTATATCCATGGATCACTCTACACATTATTTAAACTATACATCCTTCACTCATCCCCATCTATCTATTCTTCATTCTTCAATTCATTCACCCTTGAAACAATTGATCTTTCACTCTTCCAGCCATCATTTCAACATTCCCTCTATCAATTCTTCCATTGCTCTATTCATTAATTATTTCATCATTCCTTTCACCCTTCCATCCTGCCTTTTCTCCCTTATCTCCTTTCATGTTTCTTTCCTTCCAGTTTCTTTATATACCCATCTGCTATTCACATCCTTATCAAGGTGTTTCCCCTAATTTCTCTTTCTCTATTTCCTTGCTCCATGTCAGTACATCACCTACACCCCTCTCTCATGATATTGCCTAATAGTGTTATTCATGAGCACCTTGTATGCGGGGCTGAGAAAAGAGGCCCAGAAACACAGGAGTAGATTGTTAGTCAGAGGGGATGTAGGGAGGGAAATGAAAGGGCACTACCCTAGTGCCTTGTAATGGGCGGGGGTGGGGGGTAAAGTGTTTTCTACTTATTCACTGTGTCTTGCCTTGGTCTGGTTTTTTTCTATCCTTTTTATGCATTTTGGTACGTATAATGACAAACATCACAATGCAAAGAAAATTCTAATCCAGCGTGAAACACTCATACCTGACAATGAATATATAGCAGTCTCCTTGTGCACCGTTTTTCTGAGAACTACACATACTTTCTGGGTACCACTGTTAGCTTTATAAACTGATGTTTTAATTAAAGCAGGCATGTCAAACGTTCATTGCAAACTAAAAAAATCCCTGGGCCTGCAAATGTGCCCTATATGAAACTTTATAAATAAATAAATCCCTACATATGTAGCACAAGCAGACCGTCATTAGTCTCTAGCCAAACTACCCTACCTCATACAGCTTTTGACGAGTTCCATACCTTACAAAATTCAAGTTCTCTTTACCCATCCCTTTTTACATTTGCACATTTCGAAACTTACTGCCGGCAGCGTCTGGTGTGCCATCACTATGCACTAACCCTGCCTCCACTCACACCAGCATGGATTGCCATCCTGCATGCATGCATGGCCTAGACCTCACCTGTCACACTTCCAAATCTCGGACTGAATCTCCCTCCTCCTGTACTATCCCAGTCCGGACAACCTTCATGTGTCCTCCCTGGCATGGGGATACCGCCTCCTCTTGGGCAATGGTCAGTCTGCCTCTCCTTTGCTGCCACCCTGCTTCCAGTGTTTGCATGTGCCACCAAGGGTGGGAAGCCCCATTGCTTATCGCCTAATTGTAGCTGCCATCATTTCGTTGTGTTCACCCCCTCTCACTCTCTATTCACCCCTCCCTGGCACCCAGAGAGCCCATCCTTCATATTTGGCCCTCCTTCACCTTAGAAAGGTTTTTAGAGTAAGGGAAAAACTGTGTACAGTGCCCTATCTTTTTAAAGCCGTTTTGGTGCAGGTTCTATTCTATGGGGAGTTGCGGTTTACATAGGATGCACCTTCTGTAGTAGAGGTGCGCTGGCTGTAGAGAGGCGCTGTGCACAGATAGTGGGACACCTGTGAATTGGCGATGCATACGCAGCATGCTTATATGCAGATGACTGCAATGTCAAAGGTTCCCATCTGGAAATGTGTGCCCACCTATGAATAACAAAAGGTCCCAGGGAGTTCGTTAGCAAGAGGATGCGCCCCACTTTACCTTTACAGAGGGTGCTGCGGACACACAGTGTCCATAAACTGAGGAGCGTTCACTATACACAAGGTGTCAATCTGAAAAAAAGTATGTATACAGAGGCGATGTGTGCAGAGCTCAGCTGCTCACTTCCAGAAGAGTGATGTGTGCACACGCCCCACCTATGGATACATAATGCCCACCTTCAGATATGTGCATGTTCACAAGAAGCGTACAACGCACCCCTACCTGGAAATAAGGCTGTACACTCAATGCGCCATCTGCTGAGAATCTCAGTAGGTGTCTTTTGCAATCAAAAGCAACCCAGTCTGGGATGGGTAATCACCAGAACAACCACTACAATGGTCAAGTAAAACTCAGGTGCGACACAGACAGTGACATAATGTCAACAGCAGACATCGATGTGGGCGAAAGTTTGTGAAACCCCGATGCAGCAGCAGCACAGTTACATACTGCTGGTTCTACCAGACACAGCCCCCACTACTGGTGAGGATAACCATTCTGCAACTGTTGCTACAAATACAGCAAACAGCATTTCACCGTGTGTGGCACTGATGTGCCCTTACTGGAAATTGCTCCACTTTCCTGCTACCTGATCACTTACGTGTCGTCTCTCCTCCCAGAATCCCTTGAAGCACAGTTCCTGAAAGCCCAAACCACAATCCTCTTGGTTTGTGCTGTTCTTCTTTTTCTTCCCCCAGGCTTACTGAGCCGGCATGACTCTTCACTGGTGAGTACCACCCTCTCACCGGACCGCCGTCTCCTGACTGCATGATGCAGCAGGGTCCTCTCCCTCACCCAGTGCCCTCGAGTTGGCCGGACCGGCTGCTCCGAAATAAAATTATTATGTGGTGAATTGTTTAATTCTTCTATTGTGCTTCAATTGAAAAAAACGCACCTCTATACCATATTGCTGGTAATTACAATGTTAGTCATGTTAAATTTTTAATTTCTAGAACTTTGCTTGCCCATACATATAGCTGCATTGTACAACTGCATATGCCCAGATACTTTGAGCTGCTCAATTGTTAGCACTTTTTGGAAGCGGTTTGTTCTCAGTATGATTGGATTCCATTAGATCCTTCGGACCTTTCAGGGGTCTCAAGAGGCGTGTATTCAGTGGCACAAAACCAGTGGCAGCAATAACGCTTTCTCACACCAATCTGCTTAACTCAAAATACCTGAACCTGGGGCCTGGCTACAGCAACACACAACCTCCAGGCAGTCCCCCCAAATAAGGACACTAGTTAAGTGCCCTTCAATTTCTGGTGCTTTGTCACAGTTTGAAGGTTTGTTTAGAGTTTCTCGTTGCACAGATTAGTGTAATTTCTGCTATTTATATGTTTCCCCATCTTCAATGCTTGATTTTAGTTGCATAATCGTTCAATGTCACTCATAATTACACTGAAATTATGAATATGTCACATAGGCAATCAGAAACCTTGGCAGCTATGTAGAAGGGGATTTAGAACTCTAATATGGTGGTGCCATGTAAACATCCCCAAAAAGTACACCATTGCACCACTCGCTGCCTCGGCAAAACAACTGTCATTACGTCAACTTTTCCCAAAACCAGCAATAAAACCTAAACCAAGCACCGAAAAAATAAGACACACACCACGGCCCACAACAAAAACGCTACTCCCCTCCCCGCTCTCTGCCACGGGCAGCACAGCTGAGTCTGAACCCCTGCCCCCTCACCTCTCTGCTCACATCGGCCTGTAGAATACGGAGTGAACAGACTGCAACCAACAGGGCCTCGCTCCAGATATGAAGAGGGGAAAGGTTTCCACATTTTCGGCTGCCGCCGGAACTCCCCCTCAAGCAGATTGACAAGGCCAGAGAGAGCCAACAGGTGGAGGACGAACCAGGCAGATAGCCGGCGGGCAAAGCAGGCGAGCAAGTTAGCAGCAGAGGCCTGCCTCTGGCTGTGTCACGGGATGGATACCACAAGTCACGCGTGGTCACAGCTCACCAACCCCACCCTATGCCTCATCCTAAAGAAGACGGCGCAAACGCGTCCGGAAACAACTGTGCGCGCTTCCGCGCATGCACCATTTAATCATAAACAGCCTCAGAGGCGGGGCCCGGGCCCGGGCGTCCGCGCCAACCATGTAATTAATTAAGAGGCCGGCGGGCGTGCGCTCGGCAATATTTAATGAATGAAGAGGCCACCTAGATGTGGTGAGCGCGACTTTATGGCTGACCTCGCCATTCATGAAGGGTCAGCTGAGTGAAGGGGCCCCTGCCCTGGAGGGCGGGCCCAGGGGGGGGGGCCCTACCGTGGAAAAGGGTTTAAGGTTCAAGAAGGGAGGGGGGCCTGTGTTACTCCCCTGCGCCAGCCATTCAATGAGTAAAGAGGCCGCATAGATGTGGTGAGCGCGGCTGCGTGCACCATTAAATGTATGGCGAGGTGGCTGACCTTGCCATTCATGAAGGCTCCGCTGAGTGAGGGGCCCCCTGGAGCGTGTGGCCCCCCCGCACTGCGGGGGCTGCAGGGCCCTGTGTTACGCCCCTGAAACAAGGCAACCAAAATGGCTCCAGTCATCTCCAAAACTAACCTAAATAGCGAAGACTTCTCGGTCTTCTTTTCAGACAAAGCTAACTCATTGGAGAAGGAACTCAAAAAAGCAGCAGAGGAAATTGAAATGGGAAAGAGCCAGGGAGATGTGGTACCTGAGCTACAGGAAACAGCCAAACCTAAAAACAATGCCAGGTGGTCAGTCTTTAGACAGGTCAGTGAACTAGACATTTCAAAGATCATGGCCTCCTCGAAACCAAATAATCACTACAATGATCCCCTACCGGCGAAATGCTGGTCCTCCATAAATCACCTGCTAATCCTAACTTGGACTAAGATCATCAATGCCTCTCTATCACAAGGTCAAATACCTGCTTGCCTAAAAACAGGCCAAGTAACCCCTCTCCTAAAAAAAACGACTGAGAACCCCTTAGATCCGAACAATTACAGACCGGTAACCAACATCCCCATGTTGGCCAAAATTCTAGAAAAATGTGTACAACAACAACTAAGCTTACACATATCGGACTTCAACCTGCTAAACGACTGCCAATCCGGCTTTCGCCCAAACCATAGCACGGAAACTGCGATGCTACACATAGTTGATGACGCCTTACTGACTCTTGACCAGAATAAAATTTGTATCTGGGTTTTATATCGCGCCAACTCACCGACAGGTCTCAAAGCGCTTCTGACCAAGTACAGCAACAAGAAACAAGGTGGAAGAGTGTGGAAATATCGACCTATCTTACGGGGATGTAAACGCGTCCTTGAAGAGTAAGGTCTTCAGGGATTTCCTAAAGCGGAGAAGATTGGATTCTCTACGAAGCACCTCCGGTAGCTTGTTCCAGATGGTGGGGGCTTGGACTGAAAAGGATCTGCCACCTTTGGTTGCTAGTTTAAAGCGTGGGCAGGATAGCAGAAAGGAGTCGGAGGATCGCAGAGCGCGCTTGGGTTCATACACTTCAAGCCTATCTTTTATATAGGCTGGCGCCTGTCCATGAATTGCTTTATGGCAAATACACATACTCTTAAATTCAACCCTCTGCTTTATAGGGAGCCAGTGTAACCTATAAAGCAGAGGGGAGGCATGAGTCCGCCTGGGTAATCCGAAGATTAGTCGGGCTGCGTCGTTCAATATGACCTGTAGACGATTAATAGAATTTTTTGGAAGGCCTAGGTATAACGTGTTTCCGTAGTCGATTCTGGACACTGTTGTGGCTGAAACAATGGTTCGAAGCATGTTCGTTGAGAGTAAAGGGACAAGTTTACGTAGCTGCCTGATCAGGTTGGTACAGGAGCCAACCACAGCGGACACTTGGTTGGTCATCAAGAGTTCCTGATCGATTTTCATACCGAGACTCTTTACACTAGGACACGGCTTTGGGGTAGGTCCGAGTTCTTGTGGCCAGAACAAATCGTTCCAGGGGGAAGTAGAGGTTGAAACTACAAGGACCTCCGTTTTGTCTGGATTAATTTTTAATAGGTTGGACGTCATCCAGTTTACTGTGAACCGCAGTATATTTTGGGCCATGGACTGAGCCGATGTTGTGTTGTCGATACTCAGCAACAGCTGAGTATCATCGGCGTAGTTAAAGACTTTACAGCCCATGTTTGCCAAGGAGTCTATCAGTGGCTGCAGGTATAAATTAAATAAAAGTGGTGAGAGCGCGGACCCTTGAGTGACTCCACAAACCAAGGCGCCCACGTCGGAGACCTGATCTGCTAACTGGATCCTCTGCGTCCTCCCTAGTAGAAATGCTGTTAGCCATTAGAGAGCTTGTTCTTTTATCCCGGATCTGGCTAGTCTGTCCAGGAGCAGTGCATGGCTGACAGTATCAAACGCCGCTGAAAGGTCTAGTAATATCAGGGCGCTTGGCTTTTTACTGTCAGCCATGCATCTGAGCTCATCCAGTACTGACAGCATTACTAGTTCCGTGCTATGGTGGGCACGAAAACCAGCTTGCCGCTCCTGGAGTAGATGGTGAGATTCCAGGAGGGGTGACAATGATTTTAACACATGCTGTTCTAGAACTTTTGATAGAAACGGCAACTGGGAGATTGGCCTGTAATTCTTCAGGCTAGTTGGATCCGCCCCAGGTTTTTTTATCAGGGGTCTGACGCGTGCCTCTTTAAAGGTGGTTGGTAATGATCCAGTAGCTAATGAGTTATTTAGGAGGTCTAGGATCTGGTCCTCCAAGATCGGAATTGCTAACCGAAAAATATCGGGAGGGCAGGGGTCGGCAGGGGAACCTGACTTGGTTGATGCTACTAGTTGTCTAAGGGTAGTGGAGTGTTACGATGTCCAGGTGCTCCAACGCTTCGCAGGGGCAGTACTGACGAATGTCCCGATCACCCTTCCACCGGTACCCTCGCTTCAAGAGCAAGACCACCAGCAGCAGGGAAAGGGGAAGTGGACAGAGAAGAGAATACCTGTACTTCGACTGGCACCCTACTTCCAGCGACTGCAATTCATCTCGCCGTCGTTTGTGTAGGTGCCTAATACACAGAAGGGAGAGAGACAGAGAATATACCACAAATCTTCTTTCACTGTGCAGACTATTCTCAAATGGTAAACAAAACTTGTCCTACCAGTTTCTGCTCAGGTATTTGCCTCTCTTCTATATTGTGGAATGTTATCTGACTGAACTTCCTGCGGTAAAGACATATACGAACATTAATATTTCCACCCAGAATATTTCTACACTCTCGCTTACTCTCTCTCTCGGACTGAACTAGTACCTGTGAAGCCCTTCGTCAGACTTGGTCTTGGGGGTTCTGTGCAGAATGGATCCTCTGGTCAAAAGTGCGAGCAAGAGTTCAACAGAATCTCCGTAGCACGCAAAAAGGATATAGGAAGGTACAAGGGGGAGGAAAGGCAAGGAAAAACGCAAGGGGGAATATCCAGGGGAAAATGCAAGTGCTGACAATACAGTTTTTGTACTTGCTGGCTTGACGAGAAGATGTAACACCTTACTTGTAGAGTTCGGGATTCTCTTCAGCTGAATACTCAACTTCGTCGTGTCTGGTCAAGACTTCCTCGACACTCGCCTTCTCCTTGTGAGCAGTTAGGATATCTGGATGACAGCTGTCACCGCTCTGGGACAGCGGCCGGGAGCTTCGTCTGGACGGAGGTGCCTCTCTGAGCAGTGAGAGCGCACGACAAGGATTTCTCTCATAAACGTCTCTGTAAACTTGAGTACTATGATACTTTGAATGTCTCAGATAATTGCTGTTATTCTCCCGTCATGAATAGTTGACGCGGAGCAGCGACAAGAACAAGCTTCTCAAACGGAATCTTCGTTGAAGTGCGCAGTTAGGAGCGCGCGCCTTCCAGAAGTCCACTAGAGGGCGCATCTATCGAATACTGTAAATGGAACATTGAGCGGCCATCTTAGGGAGGGGAGCTATATACAGTCTCAACAGTTCTTTAGTTCAATGACTCAGATTACCTCTGGAATATCTCAGTCTGCCAGAGGAACAAGGAAACCACACATTAGATCGTGCAGAACGGGGCCATGACAGGGAGTTGAACAACAGTCTTGAGGGAGCTACAGTGGCTACTCGATGAATCCTGACATGGAGTCAATTTTAGGAAATCTAGTAATGATAGGGGTTGAGTGGTTTTGAGGGGGCGATGGCATGGTGTGTATAGTTGGGTTGTCTTTCTTGATGTCTGACAGGATAGTCGCTACTTTTTCCAGAAAGTATCCTTGGAAGGTGTCACAGTCAATCAGTGTAACCACCTTTTCCTCCTTTTTGCTTAGTTCTTTCAGTATTTGGAAGGTTTCTTTCTGGACGTTTACGGCGTTGTTCATACGTGTTTCATAATAGTCCTTCTTGGCTGATACGATAAGCTTTTTATACAGTTGAAAAGATGTTCTGTATAGTTCCCGGTCAATATCCTTTTTAGATTTCCTCCAGCATCTTTCAAGATGACGGAGCTTTCTTTTTTGATCTCTTAGGCTTTGAGTGAACCAGGGGGCTCTTTTTTCTGCACCCTTTATTTTTTGTGTCTTTTCAGGGGCTATCTCATCAATTGATTGCCTTAGGGTGGCTACTATAGTATCATGGTTTAGATCTAAGTCTACGCCATCTGATGGGGTCGTGGGTTTCTGAATACATTTGGACAGGACATTAGTCAGGGTTTCTGGGTCAACTTTTTTCCATTGGCGCACTTTTTTGGTTTTTAATGGAAGTTTAGCCTGAGGATTGTTTTGTGGTATGTCACACAGAATTAGGTGGTGGTCCGACCAGATGCAAGGTGTGATATTTGTGAGAGCCACCTTTGGCATAGAGGACCAAATGAGGTCGAGAATGTGACCTTTTATGTGGGTTGGGGCTTCCACTAATTGTAAAAAGTCCTAGAGCGGTCATGGAAATCTGCAGTTTCCGAGCTGGTAGATCTTTATCCATTTTATCCCAGTGAACATTAAAGTCACCTGTCACCAGAATATTTTTGTAGCGTGTGCATAGATCCGATATTATGGGAAAAAAGAGATCGTTAAACATTGAAGTACATTGGGGTGGGCAATAGACCGTCAAGATGATAAGACAGGAATTGTTCATGGTTATTTTTATCCCCAATAGGTCAACGGCATTTATGGTCTCAGTTAGAATTTTGGTCACCGTAAACTGTTTTTTAAAGATCGTTGCTACGCCACCGCCTCGGGCACCGTCTGGCCGGTTATGCCAGATCATGTCATACCCGCTAGGGAGGGCGGCTATGATATCCGGGGAGGAGGTATCACTCAACCAGGTTTCGGTGAGTGTCAGTATGTCAATGGTCTCGTCCTGTAAAAGGGTGAAAATTTCCAGGTGATGTTTCTGTAGTGACCTAGTATTTAGGGTGGCTAGCTTTAATGGGGGTGAAAGGCTAGTATTCTTATGGCTGGGGAGACGAAGGATATTATTTTCCTTGAGGACGGAACACGTGATGGGAGTCAGACTATACCTGTCAGAGTTCAGTGCTAGTAGATCATTTGCAGTGTAGGTAATGCATGTGCCAGAGTTCCTGAGCCCTGAGCCCGATCGTGCGCGGACGGGCGCAGACGGGCAGGACTCTGGCACGACTCCGGCGCAGGTCCAGCGCGTCCGCTGCGCGGAGCCATCCCTGTCTGTTTTTATAGCGCTGTCAATCGCGTCACCAGCCCAACCCGACCCAAGATGGCCGCCAAAACCGGAGCCCTGCCCTCGGCGTCAACACTCAGCCGAGAGCAGGTCCGGAGCTAGAGGGATGGGGTGAGAAGGAGTCTAAGGCGCTGCTAAGCGCAGGGAGTCTCAGCACACCTATTTAGCTCAAGTGTGGACGAAGTGCAAAACAAGTTAAAATCGGCTATTTAAAAACAGAGGAAAGATAGGAGACCTCCCGGCTTCCGCCTCAGGAGGGGAAAAATGAGTGCTGTGTCAGTATTACCTGCTCACTAACACAAGCCCCTTTTATAGCGCTGTCAATCGCGTCACCAGCCCAACCCGACCCAAGATGGCCGCCAAAACCGGAGCCCTGCCCTCGGCGTCAACACTCAGCCGAGAGCAGGTCCGGAGCTATAGGGAGGGGGTGAGAAGGAGTCTAAGGCGCTGCTAAGCGCAGGGAGTCTCAGCACACCTATTTAGCTAAAACATGTCTCTTAATACTGCTGGACCTGCCTATATACTCGAGCGTCTGAAAAACAGGATGGGTTTTGAAGATACGGTACTAACCTGGTTTAACTCCTTTCTGGAAAATAGATCACAAAAAGTCATTATCAACCAAACGCTTTCAAGCCCAACCAATAATAACATAGGAGTTCTGCAAGGATCAACGCTATCTCCGGCTCTTTTCAATCTGTACGTAGAACCTCTCACAGAAATTCTACAAAAAGACAACATTGCTTTCCATATGTATGCTGATGACACTCAGCTGTACATCAAGATCGCTTCAGAGGATGACTTAAAGTCAATGAATCTAGCCTTAAAGAGAACCCTACTATGGTTATCCAAGAACCACCTAAACCTAAACCCTCAGAAAAATGAATTCCTACTGATTACTCCACAGAAAAGTAAAAGAATGATTGCAGACTGGGCCAACCTCATCACTGCTCTAAATTGTAATCCGAAGATTGTGGAATCAACCAAATCTCTGGGTATCATTCTGGACAAAAATCTTAACATGTCAGCGCATATTAACACAATGGCAAAAAACGCTAGGTTCCACTTAAACTACTTACGAAAGCTAAAACCTGTTCTAAATAAAGCTGACCTTAAAACAGCAGTTCAGGCACTGGTCATCTCAAGGATTGAATATGGTTGCACTACTCTAGCAGGGCTCCCCAAAATCTCAACAGCCCCACTGAAAGCATGCCTTAATGCAGCCACAAGATTGATAGCGGGATCAAAAAAACTCAACCATATCTCTCCGCATCTGAAAGCTCTCAACTGGCTCCCATTCGAAGCACGAATCCAGTTCAAACTAGCATGCATCACTCATAAAGCAGTGCACAACAAATCCCCAGTCTATCTTGCCCAGAAACTCACTCTGTCAGGAGGGTCTCGCGCATCCAGGAGCAAAGAGGACATTCTAGTGAAACCGGCACGTTTCCATAAGAAAAAAACCTACGACCGAGCATTCTCAGGGGCAGCACCGAGAATTTGGAACGCCCTCCCCCCGGACATAAGAAGAATTTCATACATCTCAACATTCTAAAAGGAAGCAAAACTATTTTACATGAAGAAATTTCTTCCCTAATACCCTACTGTCGAACTTTGTAAGTGTCATGCTCCCATGCTGCTCGAAGGCGAACTCAAGTCCTCCTTGCAATCATGAGACCTGTTCAATAATGATGTGTTTTATGGCGCCAACTACAGGAACTGTATAATCTTTTTAGTGTCGTATTATGTGGTTTATTGTTAAAATAAGCTATCTGTGTGAATACTATATATTGGACTATGCTGTTTGCAATTCTAATTGTTTAAAACCAGTAATGACTCGGAATATGTATGATTTGGATTTTTATAAGGATCTATAAAGCGCTCTGATACCCTGTTTCAGGGTCATGTTCGCGCTATAGAAAACACAAAAATAAATAAATAAATAAATAAATAAATAACCACAAAACTTAGAGGGGCTGAAAAGGGATCGACAGACCGTTCCAGACACCAGCTTGACCATAAAGTCAAAGCTGACTTGTAGGGTCTGGATGTGCCCGGGGCCCAATCCTGGCTGATAAAGAGTGAAGCTTCCTGTGAAACGATGATGTCAGAAGAGGAAGACCGGAATTTTTCCATGCTGAAAGAACCAGGGATCGGTCCAGGATCATGGCGTGGGGAAGACCCTGAGGGTCTATGAGGAGATCTTTGCTGAAAGGAAGAAGAACCGGAAAGTCCACCGCCAGCTCCAGGAGCGAAGGAAACCAGATTTGAGCTTGCCAAAAAGGAGCCAGAAGAACCAAGGAGGTCGACTGACGTCGGACTTGAGCAAGCACCCTGTTGATCATCAGGAATGGAGGGAAAGCATAATTGAGGTGAAGAGACCAGTCCTGGAGGAAGGCGTCCGTCGCCAGAGCGAGAGGATCCGGTCGCCAACTGAAAAAAGCGGGAAGTTGGGAATTGAGACGGGAAGCAAAAAGATTGATAGAGAAAGGGCCCCATTTCTGGGAGAGAGAAAGAAAGACGGAGTGAAGAAGCTTCCAGTCGCTTGAATCTCGAAGATAACGAGAGTGCCAATCTGCAATGGCGTTGAGATTGCCTGGCAGTTACTCCGCCCGAAGGGACAGTTTGTGCTGGAGACAGAATTCCCAAAGGCTCTTTGCAAGTTCTGCGAGTGGTTTGGATTTCGTGCCACCGAGATGGTTTATGTAGTGGACCGCAGAAACATTGTTCATCCGAAGAAGAATGGAACAACTTGCCTTGTTTTTTGCCAGACTGTGAATTGCAAAGGAGCCTGCCAGCATCTCTTAACAATTGATGTGCAATGACGACTCCTCTGGAGACCATGTACCTCCAGTCGAGATTGAACCACATCGGGCGCCCCAACCCGACAGACTGGCATCTGATTCTAAGACAAGATCTGGGGCCATAGCGAAGATCGTTCTTCCGTTCCACGCATCTAAATGGTCGATCCATCATTGAAGTTCGAGGCGAGACTCTAGGTCTAGCTGAATGAGATCGGAATATGCCAGTCCTTTGCGGAGATGTCTTATCTTTAGGTTTAAAGTATTTTATTAAGGCACAAAAACACGGGGAGGGGAGCAGGAGGTCAAGCAAACATACAGTACAAGAAGCGGGACGTTGCAGCGAGTCAGAAGAAAAGCAGGGAGGCAGGAAGCCCCAGAGGGTAACAAGGCAAAGACATAAGGCAATAAGGCATTGTGAACGACCCCCCTGTAGACCCCCACTCCCTAGGCAAGGCCGAGCCCGAATAGCACCCCGCAACACAGTAAAGGAGAAGCATACCGTTCCACCAACCCCCCGACCCCAGAAAAGAAGAAGAAAGAAAAGCAAAGGAGGAGAAGAAAGAAAACAATACCCCAACATCCCCGTCCGAAAGTCAGCATTAGAAGCATATAACCTCTCTTCCCGCCCCCAACCCCCGGCCCCCGATCTGCACATTCATTCCGCCGCAGCTGCCGGCGGCGTCAGCCTAAGGAGGCGCAAATACCGTGGACACGTGAGCTCGTGAAATTCCGTGGACAGCAGTGCCAAAAAGGGGCGCCAGAGCTCCTCAAACTGGTCAACATTCCCAGCCACCGTTAGCGACATCTTCTCCATGCCCAGTACCTGCCAGAGCCTATGCAGCCAACCAGTGATAGAGGGGGCAGCAGGGGTGCGCCAGAGTACCAGTATGTTCTGGACGGCGGAGCCTAGCGCAATCGCAATCTGCCTGCCCCTGCGGGATTTCAGCGGGTACATCAAGTCATTGGGGAGGCCTAGCAAGACATACGCGGGGAAGCGCGGAAGCTCGATCTCAAAATGCCTATCCACCTCATCTAAGACTTCCTTCCAATAGGCCGACAGCACCGGGCACTCCCAGAGAATGTGCGTGAGGGTGCCCTTCTGTCCGCAGTCGCGCCAGCAACCTTTATCGCCGATTTTGCGCATCTCATAGAGCCGCTCCGGGGTGTAGTACCAATAGGTGGACACTTTAGTGAAGGTTTCCGTCAGCCCAGTGTGGTACGCAGAGTGCCTCGCCCGATACGCAATCCTGTCCCACTCCTTGTGACTTAGGGTCCTGCCCAGTTCCCTGTGCCAGCGCTCCCTCCCTGGGTTATGGTAATGAAACGGCGGGGGTTGGAGAAACTTATACAAATCAGTGATGAGCTTGGCGTCCGAGGTCCGGGTTACCAACCATCGCTCATAGGGCGTAATCGAACGGGCAGCGACGTCACGCACTGGGGGTTGAAGAGCCCAGTGGCGGACCTGCATGTAACGCAGTCTATCCCCTTCCGTCAGGCCAAACTCCTGTCGGAGCTGCTGGAAGGGGAGCACGCCCTCCGGCCCGTAGATCTGGAAAAGCGCCCTGCAACCCGCGCTCACCCAGTGGGAAAAGGCTCCCGGCTCCAGACCCGGGGTAAAGTCTGGATTGCCAGCAATGGGAGTGAACGGCGATGGAAAAGTGGTGAGCTCACGCAGCTCACACACCGCGTCCCACACTCTTAGCGGGACCCGGGTGATAAAGGAGGCGTAGAGATTAGGCGGGCGGTGAGTGCGCCGCAGGAACGGGACCTCCTGGAGGGTACGGCCTGCAACTGCCTGGTCTTGAAAGAGCCAGTGTTTGTCCGATTCCCACCGGCTCCACTCCACCAAATACCGGAGCTGCGCCGCCTGAAAGTACTTCCGGAGGTCCGGGACTCCGAGACCCCCCGCCTCCGGGGCAAGCATGGAGAGGACCCGCTTCATCCGAGGTTTACGGCCCTGCCACACAAAGCGGGAGATGTCTGCCTGCGTCTGCCGTATCCAACCCACGGGGGGCTTGAGAGGCAGAGCGCGGAAAAGATACAGGATCTGAGGCAGTATCGTCATCTTCACCGCCGCGATACGGCCCAACCACGAGAGTAGGCCCTTGTTCCATCGGCCGAGTTCCTCTTTGATCTTTTTGCCCAGAGAGGAATAGTTAGCTGCGACCATGGCAGGCAGGGAGGGAGCAAGCAAAATTCCCAGGTAAGGCACCGTGGAGGAGGACCACTGCAGAGGAAAGAGACTCTGAAGGTCCCGCCTGGTGTCGGCAGAGAGCGACACATCCAGTGCAGCCGACTTAGTCATATTCATTTTAAAGCCCGCCACACGGGCAAAAGCGTCCAGTTCCTGGACGCAGGCAGGGAGTGACCGCTTGGGTTAATCCAGGGTCAGCAAGACATCGTCCGCGTATAAGCTGACAGTGTGCGTGTATTGCCCCATCTTCACCCCAATAGCGTCCGGGTTATCGCGAATCCTCTGTGCAAACGGCTCCATATAAAGGGCAAAGAGGAGCGGCGAGAGGGGGCAACCCTGTCTCGTGCCGCGCTCAATGGCAAAGCTGTTGGAGCTGTGTCCATTGACACGCACTGACGCTGATGGTCTCCTATAGCAGTTAAAGACCATAGTGCGGAACTTCTCGCCGATCCCCAGTTTCCCAAGGACCAGCTCGAGATATGGCCAATGAACCCTATCAAAGGCCTTCTCCGCGTCGACCGATAGCAGCATCCGCTCCCCCGGGACGCGTGAGGCCTTTTCCAACACGTGCGTCACCCTCTTTGTGTTGTCGACCGTCTGCCTACCGGGTACAAAACCGGCCTGGTCCGCCTCCACCAAACCTGGTAGGTGTAGACCCAATCTGGCCGCCAAGATTCCGGTGTAAAGCTTGAGGTCCACATTTAGGAGCGAGATGGGCCGGTACGAGCCGCACAGGGTCCGGTCCTTCCCCGGCTTGGGGATAACCGACACCGTCGCTGAGAGAAGGTCCGGTGGGATGGCTCCCGGCTCGGAGAAGGAGTTGAACAAGTGAGCCAGTAGAGGCGCGACAGTGGGACAGAAGGTCTTGTAAAACAAGGCCGTATAGCCATCCGGGCCCGGGGCCTTACCATGCTTTAGCCGTGCAATCGCGGAGATGACCTCCTCCACGTGAATGTCCCTCTCTAGGTGGTCCGCCTGGGAGGGGTCCAGGGCCGGGAGGGTCACGGATTCCAAATAGGCCTCAGCCTCTCCCGGTGGGGAAGGCTCTGCAGCGTACAGCGCCTCGTAAAAGGAACGAAAGGTATCTGCCACCTCCGCGTCACCGGAAACCGGGATCCCATCCACTCCCACCAGCTCCTTCACCACATTGCGTTGCTGCGCAGCCCTGAGCCTATGGGCCAGGAGCTTACCGCACCTGTCTCCGCCGGTGTAAAAGGCATGCTTCAGGCACAGCGCGGCATACTCCGCCCGATCTAGATCCAACGCAGAGAGGAGTTTCCGTGCCGCCTTCAGCTGCTTCCAGACACGAGGAGCCCCTGTTCGGCGGTGAACCTGCTCAAGCTCCCTAACCTGCGCTGTCAGTTCCTCCCTCTTGCGTTGGCGTTCCCTGTTTTCCGCCGAGGAAATGGAGATAAACTCCCCCCTGACGACCGCTTTCAAAGCCGCCCACTGCGTTGCCAGGGACGTGGCAGAGTTGTTATTGTGGGTTAGGTAGTCCTGGATGACCTCCTCCACTCGCTTCACAACCGATTTCTTATGGAGAAGCGTGTCCCGAAGCCGCCACATCCCCCTAGAGGGGGGGGCCGCCAGCCAAGCAAAGATCCCGGAAACCGGTGCGTGGTCGGACAGGGACAAGACCCCGATGTCTACCGCTGTGGCGGCCGAACGAAGCGGCCCGCTCACCAAGAGGTAATCCAACCGTGAATACGTGCGGTGCGCGTGGGAGAAATAGGAGTAGTCCCTATCGGTGGGGTGCATGGCGCGCCAGAGGTCATGCAGGTCCATTTCCGCAAGCTGGTCCTGTACCGCCCTAGAAAGCTCCCCTGTCTGCGGAAAGCGCTGGGCAGACCTATCCAGGGTGGAGTCGAAGACCATATTCAGGTCTCCCCCCAAGATGATATGGCGATCGGGCGAGGCAGTAACGTCCACCAACACAGATTCCAGGAAACGATCCTGGTGGTCATTTGGGCTGTATACCGAACCAACCGTAAAGGCAACACCTCCCAGACGCATGCAATACACTAGAAGCCTCCCCTTCTGCTCAGCATGTTTATGTAACACCTCCCCCCTGAAGGAGCTGGCTAGAAGAATGGCCACCCCAGCAGTCTTAGTCGCAGCAGAGGAAAAGAGTTGCGTGGGGAACTTGGCAGAGCGCAACCTATGGCAATCTTTGGAAAGTAAATGGGTTTCCTGCAGGAGGCAGATATCCGCCTGCGACCCCTCCAACAAGGAAAGGATCGCCCTACGCTTCACGGGGTTATTCAGACCCTTAACATTAAGGGTCACCACTTTCAGGGGCGGCATCGCCTCCAGGGAAACAACGCGCTATGCAGCGAGCGAGGGATCAGTGGAGGGGGCGCGCGGGGCAGGGGCGCAGGGAAGGCCAGAGGCAACATCGCACATGTTCGGACAACTTCGGACGGGACCCCCCCCACACCAAACCAACAGTTAAACCCCCCCAGAGCCAACCCATGGCAACCAACCAAAACAAAGAAAAACAGGAAACAACACCCCATAGTCTCAGTCTAGCCCAAGTGGGCGAGTCTGCAGAAAACAGTCAAGTGGACGTCCAGCCACACACCCCCCCCTTCGCCCCCCCAGCCTCCAGCCCCAGCCAAGCATCGTTAAAGCTAAGAGTCTCTCCCCCGGAGAAAAGTTAGGCCGTTAGGGCCACACCAGTAGCTTCAGGCAAGTTCCTGGCCGCAGTCCTCAGGGCCTCCGCCATGTCTGCTCTGATGGTGGGCGAGTCTGGACGACTCGCCGTCGCTGACGATTGGCGCCTCCTCGATCTCCGTCGGCCCCGCCTCTCGGGGCGCCGCCATGCGGGTGTAGCCCCTTCCTCCTCCGTAGCAGTAAGGCCCAGTACTCCACAAACATCTTGTAAAGAGCGCAGCTGATGCAGCACCCCGTTCCATCGAAAGATAAGACGGAAGGGGTGACCCCAGGAATAGGGTGTCTCATGCTCTCGCAGAAAGTCCGTAGCGATGCGGAAAGACCTGCGCTTCTGCAGTGTGATGGCGGACAGGTCCTGATAGAGCGCCACAGGTCTTTCTCGGAAGGTCAGTGGCTGCTTCCTGCGGGCCTCCGTCATGATGCGCTCTTTTAGGGGGAAATCCGGCAGGAATGCCAGGATATCAGGCGGGGGTGCCGATGACTGGCGCTGGCGGCCCACCCTGTGTGCTCTGTCAATGCGGATCGGGAAATCCGCTTCCTCCTCCAAGATGTCGCGGAACAGGTCCTGCAGATAGGCCACTAGGTCCGCACCTTCATCCGCGGATGGGACACCTCGCACCCGGATGTTATTCCGCCTGGACCTGTTCTCGAGGTCCTCCGAGTGGGCCTGGAGCTCAACACATTGCTCCCGGAGGCGGAGGACGTCCTGCTGGAGATGAGTTATCTCCTCATCGCGACGTTGGGCCGCCGTCTCCACAGTATCGACCCGCTCGCCCAGGCCTTCGACTTCCCTGCGCACTTCCCGGACCTCTCCAGCCACCTCGGTCTTAAGAGTCTGAAATTCCTCCTTGAGGGAGCTGAATAAGTCCTCCATGAAGGACCTCGTGACTGGTGGCTTGCCCACGGTTGCGTCCGTTGGTGCCCGGGAGGCCCCCGGGGACGGCAGTGCCCTGTCGCGTAGTTGCTGGGACCTGCCGAGCATTTCCGACAAAGTGCGATCTCCTCGTGCCGCGCCACGTCTCCCAGTCATCTTGGCCCCCGGTGAAGCCTAGAGTCAGTTGCTGGAGGCGAGCGCCACCGCTCGCGGGCGCCAGATGTGAGGCCCTCGTCGGGGACAAGGGTAGTGCGTCACAGGCGACAAAATGGCGGCCCGGGCCTGGGCAAGACGACCCCCGGGCCAGCAGGGCAGGCAGCAACGTCCAAAGTGGAGGCCTCCAGCCTCGTACTCCCAAGGAGGGCAGCAGATGAGTCGGTGCCAGGACGAACCGAAGCTCCCGTGTGAGAAGGGTGCGGGCAAGGGTCACTGGGCTCAGCTACACAAAGACAAGATGGCGGGAGGGTGGAACCCAAGGAGGCAGCCCGGGCCAGCAAGTCCGTGGGCGACTCTCAAACAGCAACGGGTCCGGAAAGTGCGAAACCGATGTCTCCCTTTACCACCAGTTGATTTGCCCGGCTCGGGCACTGCTCGAACTCCGCCATCCAGTGCCTCCAGGCGCGGAGTTCGCAAGGCGTCACCCCTCGAAGCCCAGGGTAGGGGGAAGGTCGCCGGCGCAGGGCTGGGGTTCGTCGCCCAGCAATGGTGTTTGCCACCAGGGCACCGGTCAGGAAGCCTCCTCACTCCGCGGAGTCCGTCTATTCCGCTCCCTCGGGATCTCCGGCTTTCAGCTTTTCAGCACTCGGCCCAGCCGAGGCGCGCGGACAGCGCCGCCGTATGCTCCGCCTCCAGGCTCATCTCCTCGGGGCGACCCGGGCTCCACTCCTCGGAGGGATCTCCGAATAAACTTTTCGGGGACTTCCCCCGGGGCCACAGAAGTCAAAGTGGTATCAAAATGTGCCCCACGAACTCCGGCACAGTTCTCTCACCCGCAGTGCAGCCGCGGGGGGAGAGAAGCGCGGGGATCGGGGCTCGGGCTGAGCTGGGCCGGAGGAGCTACGGGAGGAAGCGTCCGCTCACCCCGCCATCTTGGCCACGCCCCCCATGTCTTATCTTTAAACGTTGCAGGGCACGATAATGAAGAGGGCCGGGGAAGATGACTTGAATAGACGCCGATAGAAGGCCCACTACCCTTGCAAGAGAACGAAGGGACACTTCGGAGAGCTGGAGAACGTGACGTATCTCTGTTCGAATGGCTGCAACCTTGGATTGTGGAAGATAAAGTGAAGCGGTGGAAGAGTCTACACGGAAGCCCAGAAACTCTATACTTTGAGATGGAATTAGCATGGATTTTTCTGAATTGATCAGGAAACCAAGATCGAGGAGAAGTGACTGAGTAACACTGAGTTTGGCAAGAAGAGACTGTTTGTCGGTGTGCATGAGCAAGATATCGTCCAGATAAATGATTAGACGAATACTTAGGGACCGAAGATAAGACACGACAGATTTCATCACCTTGGTGAAGCACCAAGGAGCGTAAGAAAGACCGAAAGGAAGCGAACAAAAGCGGTAGGTGACACCGAGCCACTGAAATTGAAGATATTTCGTGTGAGATTCGTGAATGGGAATCGAGAGATAGGCATCTTGCAGGTCTAGTCTGACCATCCAATCTAATGGACGTAAGGTGTCCCTGAGATGGATAATGGTCTCCATCTTGAAATGCCGATAAACCACGAACTGGTTGAACCACTTGAGATTGATCACAGGACGAACCTTTTTGTTCTTTTTCCGGACCAAAAAGAGAGAGCTTAGGAAACCTGAGGGATCGAAGGGAGCTATTAGGATAGCTTGTTTGAGAAGGAGATTTTGAATTTCTTGTGAAACTAGCAGAGCTACGTCTGCGGAAAAAACCAGAGGATGAGGAAAAGTATCCTGGAAAGGAGGAGCGTAGAATTCTATGCGATAACCTTGGACAGAATTGAGGACCCAAGGGTCCGCTGTGAGAGTGCGCCACTTGTGAAGAAATAGAGACAAACGACCTCCGATTGGAGGTGAGGGCTTACCTTGTGTAGTGGCGTTGCTGTTGTTGTTGCGGAAGCCTTTTTGTCCACAGCCACGACCTCGCTGGGGGTAGAACTGTGGCTTGTATTCCTGGTAGCCGGAGTTGGCTGCACCTCTGGAACCTTGGTTTTGATAACCTCGGCCGGAAGAGCGGTTCCTGCCTCTACCGGCCCTGTCAAAAACCCGAGGGGCGAAAACTTTTTTAATGGAGAATTAGGCTTTGTCTAAAGAGGCAACGGTAGAGACATAGAGGCTGAGGTCCTTGACAAGGGAATCAACAAATAGAAGTCCATCAGCATTCACACCAGGATCCTGGGAAGCTAGGTTCGCCAACTTCGGATATAACTTGATCAGCAGGCCCTTGCGACGTTCGTGAATAATGGCAGCGATAGCATTGTCCAAAAGGCAAAAGGATCTTTGAATCCATAGAGAAATATCCTCAGGATCGAGGTCAGAACCCTCTAGGCGGGCCGTCTCCGCCATGTCCAGCACTCGGGCCAAGGGACCAACAACATCCAATGATTTGTCCTGACAAGTGGACCAGGCTCTGTCAACGCCCTTCTGAGGGTCCTTGCCAAATTTCAAAAAGAAAGTAAGGAGAGGTTGATCAATGTAAGGAGTGACAGTAATGTGAGAAGGTAAGGAAGGCTTGGGGCATTCAGACTTGAGCTTTGCTCTGACAGATTTGTCTAAGGGAAGACGGAGTTTTGAGGAGATATATTCACCCACATGGGGTTTGGGAAACCATTCTGTAGAATTAGGGTGTCGGATAGAAGAGGGGTCAAACATAGGAGTGCCTTCCGAGTCAAGCACGGGTTGGGACGCATAAGCATCAAGTCTAGCTTTCTTGGGAGAAGGAGGATCAATCTGAAAGAGGTCTGCCAAATCGTCAGTGTCACCCATATTATCATCATCATCCGTGTCAGGGATGGAATCAATGTCCAGCTTCTTAGGAACCTCCACGTTTTTTATTTTGGATTTACTTTTTTCCACAGTAGCTTTAAACCCCTCCATGGTAGGAGGCCTGGGAGGGACCACTCCCTCAGTCAAATGCGAGGACAACTCGCGACTCAGAAGTGACACATTTTTAGATATAGAAGTGGAAGGTACCAGTTTACGCTTTCTGATTTCCCCCTCAGAATGGGCCAAAGCTTTGGTCATAAGGCTCATAAGAGAATTCTCCATGTGTTTAGAAACACGATTCATAGAAGCTTCCACAGCTGTTTCTACAGAAGAATTAATGAAATGGCTGAGGTCATTTTGAAAGTTTCACTTTCATCATTATCGAGCTCAGGGGAGCTTGAAACCTCTATAGCAAAATCAAAATGGCAGTGAGGAAAGGGTTACAGCTGGAAAGGGGTGTGAGCGTGTTGAGGAAGAGGGAAAACACTCCTTTGGGGGCGGGAACCGTGAGAGGAGAAAGAGCCGATAACGCAGAGGAACAGGCGTCACACAGAACAGCCTCGGCAGACAACACAGTAGGAATTGCAGCTAACTGAGGAGCGCAGCGGGAGAGACCAAGCGCAAAGCGCGCGAGGGGGGAAAAAAGACGGGTCCAAAAACGGGACCGGCAGGGAAAGGAAACGAGAGCAGGCGGCGCTCGAAGACACCAAATATGAACAAGCGCAAGCAGCACTCGAAGGGCACACAGCACAAAACGATAATGAAACCATAAACAATGCAATAAACACGTTAAACAGGAGATTAAGTAGAAAATATGACTTATCTGACTGCGTAGCTGCAAGAAAAGAGGGCTACTCGTGGTCAGATCTGTTTATATATACTATTCATGCTGTGATTGGTGCACTGTTTGTTTTGTTCAATCCCATTGGCCAGTAGTTTTTCTGCTGTGCCTTCAGGGTATTGTAGTTGTTCACTTATCTTGCTGCTATTTGAAATAAAGCAAGGAAAGAAGGCATAATAGGAGCCTCCGTTCTTGACATAAAATTTATACTTTTAGAATGAAGGGACTTTAGTTGACTGCATTTTAAGACGTTACATTGCTTATTTGTATAGCTTTTTGAGCTGTGATAAATCATCTTAAAGCACAGTGGGAGAGGGCAAACATAAGCAAGGCAGAGACAATAAGAAAGAATACTTGTGGGTGAATCAGGTATTTCTCAAGACATTGGTATTTCACTGGATAGGCAATAGTGATTTATAGGTAACCAATCTTATGCATCTTACAACTGATAGGAAGTGAAGAAAATGAGATGCAGTGGTTGGCAGGAGGGATAATGGGATGAAATTGGTTTTTGGGGTAACAGAAGAATCAGATGGGGACAGTGCTTTGTAAATCATGGTATACTATTAGTGATTCTAAGGTAGGTCAGAAAGTGTCCCAATGAGGCAGGAAACTGCTCAACCACTCTGCAATATCTAAAGGCTGACATCTCATGTGCCTTCTCCTAATAGTTATATTTCACTGTGTGCCCACTGCTGAAGATGGAGTAAGGTTTGGAGGAATAACTGAGGTCATAGGAAGGCAGAGAGTGCCTCAATGTTAGGTAGAAGGTCTTTTTACAATTGTTTAAGGGGTGTGAGCAAATGTGTTAGGCTAAGTAGAGGAGCAGTGTTCATTAGTCATGTTTATCCAAATTGGTTTCCTAAATGTTTTGAATTTCCACACATCACTGCTGTTAGAAGACAGCCTACTCACGGTTCACACCTTCACCTTCACCGACATTAAGTTCCTTCCCAGACTTTCATTGACCTCTCTAGCTGGAAGGAAAGCAGTGTGAACCAAAGAACGTTTGAACTGAAGTTAATTTCTGATATTGCCACTGTATTGATGAATCCCAAAATCAGCAGTTGGCATGATAGTGCCATGTTAGTAAATGGTCTAACAAGGTTTACCTGTTGATACGCTAGGTAAGTCTAATTTGTATGGTCAGAGGTACCATTGATAATCACACGTTAGGCTCGGTTTCTGCATCCAATGTGCTGTTAACATTTTGATTGTTTGTTTGAAAAAGTTTGATATAGCGCTACTAGACCCGGAAGTATGAGAGCGCTTAACATTAATACAGTAAGTTACAGGTTACATAGTTACATCACTTAAATCAAAGGGTCACGGGGGAGGGAGTAAATACACAACAGGAAAAACGAGGAAAACAATGTCAGATGTCCGGCTTGGTAGGTGATGGCCGAGGGGGTGAAACCAGGGCCAGACTCCTCTTTAGCTGCATATGACAGCTCCACCGGGCATCAGCCAAGGTTGTTCGTGTATCAAGGTGAGTACAAACAGTTTTGAAGCCCATGAGACGTCGTCAAAAGTCCAACAGAAATTCAGAGGAACGTTATTTATGAGTTATATATAGTGCTGGCTAGACGCGTAAGTATCAGAGCACATTACATTAGGCTACACTATGTAAAATGAAGCAACAAATTGGGAGAGGAAAGAAAGGTGAGACAAATAGAGAGAAGGGAGGAAGGGGGAATTGTGAAGGGGAGGATGAAGGAATAGACGAAAGGAAGTATGCCCACAGAACTACTGGGTAGGAGATGTTAGAGGAGGGAATCCACAGCCCATCACCCCAATAGCTAAACAGGTAGCTCCCTCGGGCATCAGTCAGATTGCTAGGTCTCAATTGACAAGGGAAAGTTACCAGAAGAAAGTCCAGTGGATAGACAGGGTGGGAACTATGAGCAAGGACGGGCGAGTGCAAAGGTCAATAGCTGGAAAGAGGAAAAAAGTAGAGAGGCGGGGGGTAGGGGGTATGGTGAAGAGGAGAAATAAGAACGGTCCAGTAGAGAGACGCGGGAAGGTCATCAACCATGTCGCCAATCTCCACGACATCTTTGTGGACATCCTGCAACCCAACTTTGAAGTCCGGTTGAAGAGAACTGATTTTGGATTTGATTTCCTGAAGGAAGGACGGCATATAGGCCTGGGTGATTGGCACTGCCTGGGTGCCCAGGTGTCCTGGATTTGCCCGGACCGTCCCGGTTTTTTAACAGTTGTCCCGGCAGATTTCGGTAAAAGTGTCTCATGTCCCGGTTTTTTGAGAAGGTGAACTGAAACAGTGAAAGGCCTTTTTTTAGGTGTTCCAAAGCAGGGCTATTAAGCAGCTGTTATAAGTAATCAATTTAATTAACAGGTATGATGCTGATTTAAAAAAATTACTTTTTATTTATTTTCTTAGTGCCTGTTCTGTGTTTCTATGGGGATGAGGACTGTCATTCTATTACAGGACCGGAGGCTTCAGATTATGCTTCTCATTCTTTTACTGAAACTCACAGCAGCCAATGAAAATACGTATTTTTCATTCAATAACAGTAAATAAACTACATATCCCATCATGACTTGTACTTAGGCACGCCCTCATAGTCCATAAGAACTCCTTGCGTGCAGCCATCTTCCTTTCTTTGCTTCTCACAGCAAGAGATAAATGCACTTTGTTCCCTTCCCTCCGCTGTTTGGCATGGGTTGTTGTGTTATATTTGATGCTTAATACAGTTGTTATACTTGAATGACTATCGAGTGTTGTTATACTCTAGACTCACCCTTTGTCAATTATTTGCAGCTGACAGGGATTAGTGCACTGGTGGGTGTGCGCGTCGTAGTAGCGCTTTATCCCCGCTTTCAGGCATTCCTAGTGGCTCGTATGCGCTCCTCTGAGCGTGTGATTAGTTCCGGTCGTTGACCGGGAGCAGACCCACACCGACTCCTCTTCACGGAGCCTATTGATTCCCCGGGGCACTTTTTTCCCTCTGTTGTTGTTCGGCGCGTCTCTCGCGCAAGCGCAGGGCTTCCCTAATCGCCCGATGACGCTGTGAGGACCGTGTGGCTCTCGGCCAGAGCGTGCTTCCCAACGCACTGAATTTGCGCTAGTTTTTGGTAGGATTTCAGTCGCGTTTGGGCAGCACGCTACGGTGCGAATTTCCAATTGACATTTCACAAGTGTTTTTGACTAGTTAGCACATCGGTGGTCGCTCTGCTTATAAAATCGCCTGTAAAGGTTGTAAAATAGTGGCCTTTTGACAGAGTGAGCACACACTCTTTATATCTTACCTTGGCCTGAGTCTCTGGCCCGTGTGATTACAGCTTTACTGAGGGGGTCCAACGTTGAATCCTAGTGTGCAGAGTGGGCTGACCCCCCCTTTACCCTCCTTGTGGCCTGAGAAGGTATTCCAACAGCACAGTGTGCTACTGTTCCCTAGAGTGGGAGTAGTAAGCCACCCCTGATTATGTCCGTGGGAGAGCAATACTATGAAGAGTATGCTGAGGAGGAGACTTATGAGGGACAGCAGGAAGCTGTCTTAGAGGACAATTTGGTCAATGCTTTGGACGCTTCTGTCCAGTCCTCGGTGAATAGGGCTATGGAGACCACAGTCCCACAAACTGTCCAACAAGCCCTAGCCGCAGCCCTACGCCCTATCGGAAAGCAACTGGAGGGCTTTGCCAAGAGGCACAGCTATGACAAGCCGCACAAGAAGAAGGCAGAGGCATCTGCGTCAAGTCAACCAGCAGCTGATTCTGCTAAGTGGCCACATGCGCAAGCCTTATGTACGTTGCCCGCCGGCGAGGCAGTCGATCACTCTTATTCCGGGGGCAAGGCTAAGTCCAAGCGCAAAGCCTATCCGGACACGAATACCGACACAAACACCACTAACACGGACACAGACACAGACACCTTGGAGGAGCCTCCTCCAAAGAAAGCGAAGACGTCGCAACGAGCTGGGGTGGCACCTGTAAATACCCCATTCACTTTCGACCCGTCGGATATCATGCACCCCAGGTCCTCGGACTGGGTGCCCCCGGCCGCGGTCACGGCTTATCTCCATGAGAATCTGCGGAAAAGTTTCCCGAGGGAGGTGCATAATCGCCTCAGGTCTGAGTGCCCTCGACCAGATCTCCCGGATAAAGTGGCGGAAACGCCGGAGATAGACGCTAGTCTTTTGACCTTTCTAAAAAAGTTTTCGAAGGACCCCAAGCGTGATCTAGACCGGGCATGGAGGGGTTGCCAAGACAAGATGTTGGATGCAGTAGGCCCTTTGGCAAGATCCTAGAAATGGCTCTAGCGGCTAAGGAATCCTCTACACCAGTGGACCCAGATGTACTGGCAGGATGGACCCAGTGGGCCATATGCCTTATTGGCAATGCGAATTGGGCCATATCTTCAGAACGGCGCAAATCCCTCTTGATTAAAATGGACGGCAATCTGACCGAGTTGGCAGACGCGGAACCGGGACCCCTAGCAGAAGGTCAGCTCTTCGGGGATAAGTTTCTAAAGGACGTATCAAAGTACATCGGGACTTTCACAGCGCTGGACAAGGCGCAGTCAGGCATCAAAAGAGCGCTAAGCCAGGGTGTTTTTAACAAGGCTGGATGAGGCGGGGGTCGCTCGTCGGGCCGTGGAGGTCCCCAAGGCTCTCAGAGAGGCGATTATGGTTGTGGCAGGAGCGACTAGGATTCGACCAGAGGAGGGACCTTCTATCCCTCACGCAGGAGGTTCAACAGGAATCGTTTCCAGTCGAACAACAATAGAGGAAACGGGGGCGGAGCTTGCCGGCGTCCATGCAAGACGCGTGAGCGCTGAGCTCCTCGCCGAAGCCCCGAAAATATCCTTTAAAACTATCCTTCCAGCGCCCAATTCTTTATGGCGACAGCGGTGCATCCTCCCACTCTGCCTAGAGCACCTGGTTGATCCGAAATTGTGCTCCGCGACAGCTGCGGGGAGCCCCTCGGAGGAGATCGCTGCCCGTGACGGACCAGGCCTGCAGCCGCGGACTTGCCTGAGGGAGGCCCCGGCGGCGTCACTCTGCGTGCGGCCTCCGAGGCCCCGACCGACCCGGAGGAGTGGACCTGTGATCGGAGATGGAGGGTCGGACCCCCATGCCAGCTGCCTTCCCTGCTGGGCCCAGCTGTATGCAATCCTGAATGGCGCCGTGATCGCCTGGCCATTCGGTGCACGGACCGCGTGGGGGAATAAATCCCCCGGAGGACAGAGAGATCGAGGCGACCACGTGCAAGAGTGCCCTTGCCTCCCCAGCCAGATGCACTGCTGTGTCTTTCTTCCCCCCCCTGGCGCGACCTAGAGCGATTGCTGGACCCACCGCGAAGTTGCGGCGCAGCTGGAGGATACCCCACTATTGCGACCCCCACACACACGCTTGCCGCCATTTTGCATCCAGGCTTGGCCCCATGGTGGCCATTTGCTAATCACTCGAGACCGCGCCAACAGGCAGTGGCCGCCAGCGGTGTGGGTCGCATATATGTCCACCAGACCAGCCATGGGAAAAACTGACAGGACACAAGCTAAACTCACCTTCGAGCATCGCTGAACCAAAGGGTCCAAGCTGCCGCCCCCGGAAACGTCCCCAAAGGGAGCTGCATCGGAGGGTTCCATCAGCTCCGATATCCGTAAACTGCTGGTGGCGATGGAGAAGGGGATCCAAGACAGCATCGCCTCGGTGGGGACTAAAATTGACGCCCTGTCATACCGCATGGACCGCATGTCGGAACGGGTGGACAAACACGCTGAGCGCCTCGACATGGCGGAGCAGAGACTCACAGAGGCGGAGGAAGCTCAATCGGAGTGGGACAAGGACCGCAAACAATTTAGCAGACTTTTGCAGGTGATCCAAGACAAATCGGAGGATTTGGAGGCGAGGTCACGGAGGTCCAACATTCGTATTACGGGGGTGGCAGAGACCACTCAGACTGGCAAGATGGAGCTGTTCGTGGAGAAACTCCTGAAAGTTCTTCTCGGAGAGGAGGCCTTTTCCCCGATGTTTATTGTGGAGAGAGCTCACCGCACGCTGGGGCCCAGACCGAAACCAGGTGCGAACCCGAGGCCCATCATAGCGAAGCTCCTGAACTACCGGGATAGGGATACCGCGCTCCGCCTGGCTAGAGACAAAGGTAACCTGCAATATGAGGGGATGGCAATCTCGCTCTACCCAGACTTTACTGCGAAGGTCCAGGAGGAGAGGCGACAGTTTGCACCTTATAAAAAGCAGCTGCGCGAACTGGAGCTGGACTATGCAATGTTATACCCGGCGAAGCTTCGAGTTAATAGACAAGGGCACTCGCACTTCTTTACAGACCCCAGGGACCTCCAGAAATCACTGAAGGAGTGGTCCAAGGAACGAAGGAACAGCTCGAGGAACGACCAGGGGGACCCTGAATCCTCGTCGCTGTTGGAGGAGCAGGATTGAGTGCTTTCTTCTAGGTCAGCCTAGTCACCGCCATGAGGTGGCCAGCCCGCCGCCCTCGAAGGGCTGCCGCTCAACACTGTGCTGTACTTGCTGTACTTGCTGCGGCGATGGGCCGGCACCCCCACCGCATGGACTGAGCCTGGTCGTTGCTTCGTAGCACTCTGACTGGGTGAGATCTTACTGGTTTGGTTTTGGGACATGTGTGAAGGTATCCCTCCCATGGGGTAGCAGAGACATGACACAGTATTGGTTCTTTTGACCGGGGATTGCGATGCTGTGGAGACCTGGAGGAGGGTGACACTATTTGAGGGGGGGGGGGGGCACTGCTTAGTTACCGTACTGTTGTGGGTTTTTGGCACTGGATATTGCTGCAAGGGGCGAGGCACTGGGGCGCAGTGGCAAAGCGGTTTCAGATAGCTCGATACCCGTTTCTGTGGGCGACTTCTGCCCCGTGCTTTTGGCTCACAGACTCTATAGAGAGTCATTTGGGGATCGTATACACAGGGTTTCCGGTGGTGTTGGGGAGCGGTATATAACCCTGATGTTGTTGGGTGGGTGTCGGTCCTGTCAGGCCAGGTTGGGGGAGGTCTGCTGTGGGTGGGGGGGACCAGAGTTGGGGATGGTATTGATTTTTTTGATGGTGGGACATTGTACTTTATGCCAAGCACTGTGTTGTCTGATGTTCAGCCTTGGGAGAATGCTGCGACTGCCTGCTTCCCATGGTGTTGGCCGCCAGGATGACCGACGCTAACAGTGCCCATACTACACGCACCTTACAGGAGCTGAACTTGTTGACATGGAATGTGAGGGGTCTAAATGACCACCGTAAGTTACGCAAGGTCCTCAGCTATTTGCATAGACATCGTGTGGACCTCGCTCTATTGCAGGAAACGCACCTACCTCTCACCAGTAGAATGCTGCAAGCTAGGGGTTTGGGGGGTCACAGTGTAGCCGCAGGTTTTACAACACACTCCCGAGGGGTACTCACTTGGGTTAACCCCTCATCGCAGTTAAAACGTACTCCGCTAGCATCAGACCCCGAGGGCCGGTATGTTATTACTAGGTGTGTAGGCAGGGGTCACGACTGGGTGGTGATTAATGTTTATGGGCCAAACTATGATAATCCTGCCTTCTACACCACTCTAGCCGCACTCAGCAGAGCATATGCCCCCTCTAAGATGTTGTGGGGGGGGTGACTTCAACTTTGTGTTCAACCCAGTTCTAGACAGGTCGGCAGGGCCTGCCCGGAGGCCTGTGGCCTCAGCCCTGCACATGGAAGCGGAAATGATCAAATTAGACCTGGTGGACGTTTGGCGATGTAAGCACCCCACAAAAGGTGGCTTCTCCCACGACTCCGCCTTCCACAATATTCACACTAGAATAGATTACTGGCTAGTAACCCGGACCCTGCTAGATGACATTAGGACTTGTGAGCTGCTGCCCCATACCCTTTCTGATCACTCTCCAGTCTTACTCCGCCTGGTACTCCCGAAGAAAACAATCCCTCCCTTTACCTGGAGGATTCCTCCCTACTCTCTCCTGGACGATGCGTTTCGGGGTGAACTGGCGGAGGACATTGACACATTCTTTGAGAAGAACCTGGGGTCTGTCGAAAGCTTCCAGACGGTGTGGGAGGCCTTCAAGGTCTTCATTCGTGGTATGGCGATGTCCAAACACTCGAGCGTCCTTAAATCTATAAGACGGGATTTGGCACAACTCGAAACCCGTCTATCGGTTCTAGAGAGGCGCCTGCTAGATGGCACTGACACCGCGAACGAGGCCCAAATTAAACTCCTATTGTCCGAATACCATGACCGAGCTGACAGAGAAGTGCTGCACATGGGCAAATATGCCACAGCGCGAGCTTACGGGGAGGGGGAGCGACCGGGGGGCACTGCTGGCTCGGATGATGCGGGGTTCCAGGAAACCCCTGGTAGTGGACGAACTACTCACACCCGAGGGTGAGGTGGTTACCGAAGACGATGAGATCCTCCAAACGTTCCGGAAGTACTACGCCGCCTTGTACACAACTAGATCACTGCGAGTAGAGGCGGAGATTGATGACTACCTAGAGCACATTGCTATGCCCTTTCTGCCGGACTTGGACAGGGAATTCTTGATGTCCCCAATTCAGGAGGACGAGATTCTGGAAGCACTAGCAAGTATGCGCGTTGGTAGCGCCCCGGGCGCGGATGGGCTGACGGTGGGCTTTTACAAGTCGTTTAAGGACAAGCTGATCCCGCACCTGATAGCCCTGTTCGATGATATCTGTGAGGAAGGCAGTATGCCTCAATCCATGAGGGAAGCCCTTATAATCACCATTTTGAAACCCGGAAAGCCCCAGGAGGCTTGCAGCTCTTACAGGCCTATCTCCTTGATCAACGTGGACACTAAAATATTTGCCACGGTTCTGGCCACGAGACTTGCTCTCCTGGTACCAGAGCTGGTGGCGCCCGAACAGGCCGGGTTTGTCCCTAATAGAAACTTGACTTATAATATCAGGACCGTACTGGGAACGATGCAACATGTGCGCCAGGAGAACACGGCCCTAGCGGTTTTCCTGGACATGGAAAAAGCATTCGACTCGGTGGAATGGCCCTTCATGCTCAGGGTCCTCAGGAAACTGGGGCTGGGGGAACCCTTTTTACAGATGTTGGGGGCCCTGTACTACCGGCCCACTGCGAGGCTACGACTGGGGGATAGGGTCTCGGACCCATTTGATATTAGTAGAGGAACCAGACAAGGTTGTCCCCTCTCGCCTCTCCTGTACGCACTTGTGGCGGAACCTTTGGCATGTGCTATCAGGGAGTACCACAGTCTGGAAGGCATCAGTTTCCCTACATATAAAATCGGCATATCCACATATGCCGACGATACCCTTCTCTATGTACGCGACCCGGAAAAGAACCTTGCCGCCGTCCTACGGGAAGTTGTGCGCTTTGGCGCCCTCTCCGGGCTCAGGGTGAACTGGGATAAATCCATTGCTTTCCCGCTGACCCCCACGACCCAGCCTTTCGATATGGAGTACCCCCTGAAATGGACCACCGACTCAGTGAGGTACCTGGGCATACAACTCCATACTGACCCAGACGTCCTGGTTCGGGAGAACTACGGAGTGGCTTATGCGAAACTGGTTGAAGACGTGGAAGTGTGGTGCAGGCTTCCGCTATCCCTAATGGGCAGAATAGCCATCATGAAAATGGTGGTGCTCCCTCGGTTTCTTTTCCTCTTCAATAATTTACCAGTAGTACTCTCGAAAGCGTTTTTTCAACAACTAACGCAAGTACTTGTAAAACTGGCATGGGGAGGCAAGCAGCCCAGAGTTAAATGGACGACGCTTATCCTCCCTTATGAAATGGGGGGACTGGGAGCCCCAGACATGGAAAGGTATTACCGAGTAGCACAGGCAGCCCATTTACATTCCTGGATACATGGGGACCCCCGTGTCCCATATGTGACTTTGGAACGCTTGTTTGCCGAGCCTCTTCCCCTTCCGGCCACCATTTGCCTCCCGGTGGACCGAGCTGTCGGTTAACTAGACTCGCTCAAATCTACCAACCATGCTTGGCACGCACTGGCCCGAGCGCGAGACTGTAGCATTCTATACTCGCCTCTGATGCCGATCGACTGGGCACTCTGGCTCGGCCCGCTGCAGGAAAAGGGAGTCTCAGAGGCACTGCGGGCATTGGGAATCGCCAAAATGGGAGACCTATTCGTCGAGGGGGTTGTCGGGTCGTGGGAACAGCTCTTTGCCTCTCACCCGGAAGCCACGCTTCTACAACGCTTCCAATTCCACAGAACTCGGAGTGCATTGAAAGATCTGTTGGGCCCTGAGATGGCGGAGCCGCCGGAGATCCCGGAACTCACGTATGTGATTAAAACGCCCTCATCTAACAAATTAGTCTCCACCTTAACCAAACTGGGGGTGTCGCACCAGCATCCACAATACTCGAAAGCCAGAGAAGAATGGCAAAAGGATTTACAACTACCGATCGATGATGATATGTGGCGCTACTGCTGCGCCAGCTCTAAACGACTCTCACTCAACGGGCGACACAGGCTGGTGCACTTCAAGTTTCTTCAACGGGTGTATTATACCCCGGAGAGGCTGCACCGTTACGGGCTCCGGCAGTCGGCGGAGTGCGAGAGGTGTCACGCGCTGACGGCGGACTTCATCCACATGGCGTGGTACTGCCCGGGAGTTCATAAATTCTGGGTAGAAGTCTTCTCGGAACTTAGTGTGATCCTGGGCTCAGAGCTAGCCATTAGACAGGACCTCGCACTCTTGGGCTTCTCGAAGCCTCTCCCAGTATCCCAGAGACGTATGGTGGACATGGCCCTACTGATGGCCAGAAGAGTAGTGGCCATATGCTGGATGAGAGGCCCGCTTCCCACAAAGAAGAAGTGGGCAGGTGACTTACTCTACTGCTGCACGCAATCCGAACACTACAGTGAGCTGTTACCACCTAGGAGTAGGCCAAAGAATTTTTGGGGGCTATACCAGGCTTACATTCAGCAAAGTGAGATGGAGGACACAGACGGCGCAGAGGCGCAGGAGGCCCCGGATTCCCCGGAGGGACGAGAGGAACTGTGAACACGGGGCTTTGGGCGGACACGAGGGTTCCCTAGTGGTGGTTCCCGTAGCATAGCACTGACTCAGAATTAGGCCCAGAGGGTCGCCGCCGCAGTGGCGATCTGTAGGTAGCGTAGTGGATCTTGGCTGATGATGCATCATGAACACGACATTAGACACACAGCAGTTGGCACTGGGATGTGGGTGGGGGTTAGTTGGGGTAGATAGTTTATAAAGTTTGGAAATGTCAGAGATTTTTAGGTACACAAACGACTGGGACACTGGTCAAGCGGCCTGCGGACACTTGCGGAGCATGAGCAGGCTGAGGACAAAGGGCGACCTTCGCCACACTTTGCACCAATAAGGCATTGATTTTATCATGAAACGCTACTGCTGGCATTGTATACTGACCGCACTGTATGCCGCCGGGCCCCCGGGATGCCGGCTAAATGGCTGTGTCCGATATACTCTTGCCGCGATGCTTAACATTCCTTCTTTGTCCCACAGTATGTGACCTTCTGGGATGTATAACGTGTACCTGGCAATATTTTTGAATACATTTCTAATTAAAAAAAAACAATAGAGGAAACTTCAAAAGTCAGCAGAGCACAGGTGAGAGTTGCAGATCTTTCTCTTCTTCCTTTGGGGGGTCGGACGCGACACTGCCTCCGACAGTGGCAAGAGCTTACACAGGACGCCTGGGTGTTACAGACAGTGCAGGGCTTTCACTTGGAGTTTTATTCTCGTCCTGTTCAATCAGGTATCTCTGCAAGTCTCTATTTTTCCCAATTAGATCTCAGTTTTATAGAAGAGGAGATCGCGGGGTTGCTGCAAAAGCGCACGATAGCACCGGCCGACCAGGGGCCTCAAGGCTTTTGCAGCAATATATTCATTGTTCAGAAGAAAGGAGGTGGAAACAGGTTGGTTCTGAATCTCAGGGATTTCAATCAGTTTATCACTTACAATCACTTCAAGAAGGAGGACATCCATCTCTTGACAGACTTGCTGCAGGAAGGGGACTGGATGGTCCGATCGGACCTCAAGGACGCCTACCTCTCCGTCCCAATCTTCCCCCCACATCGCAGGTATCTCCAGTTCAGGTGGAAGTGACAATGGCACGAATATTTGGCTCTGCCTTTCGGGCTCTCCTCAGCTCCTTGGTGTTTCACCAAGATAATGAATCCGGTCGTGGCTTATCTCAGAGAGAGGGGGATTCGCCTCATAATCTATCTGGACAACATCCTGATCATGGCACAGGATCAGAGAATCCTTCAGCAGCATCTCACGCTTACGACGACGCTGCTTCAAAACTTGGGGTTTGTCATCAATTCAAAGAAGTCTGTGATGGTCCCCACTCAGGTAATAGATTTCCTGGGATTCACGATAGATTCAATGGCAGCACAACTGTGTCTTCCAAAGGAGAAACTGAGGGATCTAAAGAAGGAGATCCGGAAGTTGCTGAGCAATCAGACAGTCACCCTCAGAGCAATCGCCAGAGTAGTGGGAATTTTGGCCTCATCAGTCCAAGCGATATTCCCGGGCCCTCTTCACTACAGGGCCCTGCAACGGCTGAAGATCAGGCACCTGCAGAAGGGACTGTCCTATTCGGACGTCGTCCCTCTCTCGCAGGACATACGGACCGAACTGCAATGGTGGCTAGGCCATGTAGACGCCTGGAACGGCCGGGCAATATTCGGCTCCCAGCCGGAGTTCATAATCGAGTCCGACGCCAGCCGCTGGGGCTGGGGGGCGCACTGCGGAGACATTTCTACAGGCGGCAGATGGTCTCCACAGGAGCTTGCGCTACATATAAATTGCTTGGAACTGCCCGCAGTGTCGTTCGCCGTGCGGACGTTATCCCCGAGGCAGACATCTTGTTGTATCCTCCTTCGCATGGACAACGTGTCAGCGGTGAGGTACATCAACAAGTTGGGCGTCACGAGGTCGTCACTGCTTGTACAGATAGCCAAAGATTTTTGGCATTATTGCCTGGCGAACCAAATATCCATAATAGCAGAATATCTGCCGGGCCAGTCCAATCAAGTGGCAGATTGGAACTCGAGATACCTCAGGGACTACAGCGAGTGGAAGTTGCTCCCGGAGGTCTTTCAATGGCTACAGACCATTTGGGGTCCATTCCAGACGGATCTCTTTGCCTCCAGACTGACATATCAAATACCTCAGTTTTTCAGTTGGAGACCGGACCCATTATCAAGGACGATCGATGCCTTTCTCCAGGACTGGTCGAAGGAAATTCAATATGCCTTTCCCCCCTTCATGTTGATCCCCAGAGTAATGTCACAGGTGATCAGACAACGGGCGGAGATAGTCATGGTGACGCCGTGGTGGACGTCCCAGTCGAGGTTCCCCAAGTTATTACAATGGAGTTGCGATCTCTCCAGACTACTTCCGGAGTCTGAACTTTTAATGCTGGGCCCTCATCAGGAGCGGCATCCATTGATAATGGAGGGCAGACTCCAGCTGATGGCTTGGAGGCTTTCAGGGAACAGTGGCAGTTGCCAGGCGTTTCGAGCAGGACTTCCGATTTTATCAGGCAGGCCTGGGCGCCATCCACAAGGAAACGATATTCCTCAGCCTGGAAAAACTGGGTGGATTGGTGCATGGAACGACACCTGGATCCCGTGGGGGCAGAACTTCCCCACGTGTTACATTTTTTATCGGATAAGGCAGCGGACGGATTGCCTTACAGATCGGTGAATAACTTCCGGTCCGCCATCTCAGCGGGGCATGTACAGGTAGACGGGAAACCTGTAGGCATGCACCCAGTAGTTTGCAAGTTGCTCAAAGGTATTAGGGTGTCCAATCCCCCAAAACCCAAATACACAGGTTTGTGGGACGTATCTTTATTTTTAGCATTATTTAACAATTGGCCTGTCAATTCACTATTAAATAGGAAACAGCTATCGGCCAAGTTAGCCATGTTACTTTGCCTTTCAGCATGTAGGCGCTCGTCGGACGTGCGAGCTCTCGACGTAACAAGTAGAGTATTCACTCCGGAAGGAGTTTCCTTTACCATTACAGGACGCACAAAGACAATGTCACGTCATATTAATTACAATGCATTTCCTGATAATGAGAAGTTGTGTGTAGTTCAATGTTTAAAAACGTATGAGGAATGCACAAAGGCCATTAGGCCTCAGGGCTGTTCACAATTGTTAATTGCTTTGCAAAAACCTTTTAAAGCTGTGGCCGCTACCACCATTGCCAGATGGCTTTGTTATATCATGAAAAAAGCTGGCATTGACATTACCATTTTTGGTGCTCATTCTGTGAGAGGTGCTGGGGCCTCAAAATCATTCATGTTGGGTTCCAGCATCCAGGACATTATGCATAGTGCAGATTGGTTCTCAGAGACCACTTTTAGGACGTATTAGTATAAGCCGGTGGGGGATATTACCTCTGTTGTTTTCAATAAGCGTTAAACTAGCATAATCTGAAGCCTCCGGTCCTGTAATAGAATCAAAAATTTGCTAACATTCGTGCCAAGAATTTTTAATTCTATTAAGGACACAGAGGCGAGGATTATCCCACCCGGCATGGTTACTTTGTATACCTGCTTGCCCATCCAGTTGTTTTGGTGGTTACGGTCTCATCTCCTTTATTTCAGGTTCAGACAAGAAAGAAGACTGAACGTAGAAGATTGCTAGGATATTCAACCTGAGATGTTTGGTTATTTCTTCCATGTTGGAGGAGTTATTAAGTTTCAAGTTACTTTGGACTTGTTCGCCTCAAAGAAAGAGGAAGATGGCTGCACGCAAGGAGTTCTTATGGACTATGGGGGCGTGCCTAAGTACATGTCATGATGGGATATGTAGTTTATTTACTGTTATTGAATGAAAAATACGTATTTTCATTGGCTGCTGTGAGTTTCAGTAAAAGAATGAGAAGCATAATCCTCGACTCTGTGTCCTTAATAGAATTGAAAATTCTTGGCACGAATGTTAGCAAATTTTTGATTCTTTGCCACTTTATTGATGTTAATTTGTAGTCCTTTCTTTATTTTTGCGACAGCAAGAGAGTTGTTGCTTCTAATAGCGTGGTATTCTAACATAAACCTATTTTGTGCTGAGAAATGCGCTAAAAACAGAACAATGATAAAAAAAATCGTTCAAACTGCACCATTTGCTACAAATTTTGAAAAATATCCTTTGTAGAAAAATTATTAAATATATTTTCAAGTCCCCAGATTAACATGAATTCAACTGTCCCGTTGCATTTTGGAACGCACTATTTGCAGTTTATTGTTCCTGCAATTGCACATTATACTCGGTCTACTGGCTAAATGTGGATTTAAATGTAGCTTTTACCTTTCATTCCGCAAAAATTCCTTGATGGAGAACCCTTAAACCTCACTAAAGGATATCAACTTGAGACCAATATTATTGGCCAAGTATGCTTTAAAATGCACCAATCGCTGTATATTGTCAAGAAAATGCCCCATACCAGTCAGCATACAACAAGCGTCACAAGACAAGTTGTCACAGGTTCTGAATATGACCCCCTTTGACCATTGTTCAAAGTGCTAGCCTTCCCTAAAGTCTGAGTTTAACTAGTTAACGCCCCTCAGCCAAATCGTGAGAACAAATCCAACATCGTTCGTCCAACAGAAGTCATAGAGTCCATGATTCTGATTCAGGATATAGAAACATGTGACGTAGTGAGGCTTCGTTGCTAAGGACGCCTGTGGGATTTGTTCTTCTAACGGCAACCTTACTTTTTTTTTCACGCGTGCGAATTGCTGCGGCCATCTTGAATTGGGTCGTAGTTTGGAATTCAAATTGTGTAGTCCTTCCTTTCTTTCAACTATACTTGTCAAATTCCAACCCTCAGCCTCTGTATCGTAACAGAACTTTTAACCTAAGCTGTACGTTTCTTATCAACTCATTGGTGTGAGCATTGTGTTTTACTGCACCCTCAGAGTATCGTACGGGGTAGCTGACAAGCTACCACTCTCAGAAGTGAAGTTCTTCCACCCGCGAACGGCCCCTGCACAGAATTTTGCGGCAGCTGTGTTTCTTATTCGCCATGTCCCGATTTCGGGGAAGGGGACGGTTGGCAGATCCCAGGGCTGGCTTCAGGACCGAGAAAGATGAGGAGCCTGGAGTTCCTCAAGGTCTGATAAAAGCAGCCAGAAAGAGCGGCCAGCTAAACCTGTCCGGACGAGGCCTTAGCCAAGGTAAGGGACCGTCCCCCACCCACTCCATACCCTTGTTATAAGAACCGCCAAGCTGCCAGAGATGCTAGAGAAAGGTGAGTGCCAGCCATATCTGCAAAGTGCTACTCAATGTCAGGTGTGGCTGACAAAGCGGTCTGCCTGCCAGTCAAAGCTACTCCTGTGTCTTAGTGAACGCACTTTAACCTCCTCCATTCCCAATACATTATTACATTTTGAAACGGGAGGACTGCTGCTTTAGGATATTCGGAATTTTCACATTATACACCTACCTCTGAAAATACACTTTTTTTTCTCAGAAAAAAGTAAAAACTCTATATGTTCATTGGAAAAGTGGCAGTTCACAGGAAAACCCGTGACTGATACTTTGTGCACCTACAGAAAAAAAACATACTGCCATTAATTCAGTGTGTTGGAGGCCTAGTCGGACTGGCCTATGGCAGTGACCGATGGCTGGTCTGACAAATTAGTTTGTGGGTCGATTTTGAGCTGTTTTGGACTGGTTTTAATGGCTATGTGGCTTTTTTTTTTACTGATTATTTCATATATATTAACATTTTTAAGACTATATTTCTTCGCTAATATGGGCAACTTTTATTTTGGTGCCCCTGCAGGTAATTTTGTGGTGTTTATCAGCACTTCAGTGTGTGTTTTCACTTAACTGTTGTCATAAGATTGGCCAGTATTGTTGAACGACGGAACCAGTGGCTTGCCAGCATATACTTTAACTTGAGGGCCAGTCAGTAAGAGAAATATGGGTGTGTTGATATAAGGCGACACAGAATGCCTAAACAAAGTCAGTACCTTTGAGATATTTCATAATTTGGCACACTTCGTCCGGTTAATGACCATGGGCTCATAACTAATATCAAAACACACAAGATGATGGACGGACATGATGCACATTGGCAAAACATTCACCCCCAGTCACAGATCTGAGTTTAATCCATCGTTATTTTGCTCACCATGCGACCCCAGTTCAGGCATGGCCATATGCAAATCAGTCTTGGCTTGTGCCTCATGGGAACAGTCCAGCCCGAACTGCCAAGCCATGTCTTCCCTGGACCGGGAATTAAGAATCCTAAGACCGGATTCTGGCTATCAGCCAGGATAGCTTGACTCCAGTGGCGTAGTGAGCACGGGAACCACGTCTGGGCATACCCTTCCCACATAGGGCGAACAGCAAAACACACAAGATGATAGACGGAATGTTGCACATTGGCAAAACATTCACCCTAGTCACAGATCAGGGTTTAATCCATCGTTATTTTGCTCACCATGCCACCCCAGTTCAGGCATGGCCATATGCAAATCAGTCTTGCCCTGTGCCTCATGGGAACAGTCCAGCCCGAACTGCCAAGCCATGTCTTTCCTGGACCGGAATTAAGCACCTTAGGACCGATTTCTGGCTATCAGCCATGTCTGAACTGGGGTGGTGTGGAGTGCAAAAAAACAATGGATTTAGGCCCAGATCTCTGTACTGGGGCGAATGTATGACATTGTTCTGCATTCTGTCCATCAACTGTTTTTTGCATTTGTCACCCCGAATGGGACGGGTATGCTCAGACATGAGTCCCGTGCTCTCCACACCACTGGAGTCAAGCTATCCTGGCTGAAGACGGCTGATAGCCAGAAACCGGTCCTAGGATGCTTGATTCCGGTCCAGGAAAGACATGGCTTGGCAGTTCGGGTTGGACTGTTTCCATGAGGCACATGGTCAAGGTTGTTTTGCATTTGGCCATGTCTGAACAGGGGTGGTGTGGAGTGCAAAAAAACAATAGATTTAGGCCCAGATCTCTGTACTGGGGTGAACGTATGACATTGTTCTGCATTCTGTCCATCAACTGTTGTTTTTGCATTTGTCACCCCGAGTTTGACGGGTATTTGTATTTGTTTGTATAGCACTAGAATCGATCCCCGCAGGGCTATCTATGCGCTTTAGCAGGGCTGTGAATGGAAGGCTATGAATTCAAAGAAAATGAAAACGGATCAGGCACGGCAGAAAAGAAATGTCTTGAGCATTTTCCTGAACTGTAGATGTTCGGAGCATTGTCTTAAGTGAAGCGGGAGTTCATTCCATAAGATAGGGCCGCAATAGGAGAGAGCTTTTTCACCTCGTCTGGCCTTTCTTATTTGCAGTACCACCAGAAGGTGTTTAGCGCCTGAGCGTAGGGATCTAGGAGGTATGTCAGGCACAAATTTCTCAGCGAGATATGAGGAACCCAGATTGACCAGCGCCTTGTGGATGATACAGCATGTTTTAAACTGAATACATTGGCGAATAGGGAGCCAGTGCAATTCCGTAAGAAGGGGCACTGAAGTGGTTTGAGGTGGAGCGTTAAGAACCAACCGGGCCGCCGTGTTCTGCACCACCTGCAGTCTGTTGAGGAGGGCATCGTTCGCCGAGATCAGCAAACCGTTACAATAGTCCAGGCGACTCAAGACCATCGCCTAGACTATGGTTTTCCGGGCGGAATCCGGGAGGAGGGGGAAAACTCGGCGCAGCATGCCAATAACATGAAAGCAGGAGCCAGCAGTTTGGCTAACCTGTTCTTTCAGATTGAGATCACGGTCAAGGCGAATCCCCAATTTTTTAACCGTGAGTTTGGGCAGAGGGGAAGGTCCCAGATCTGTTGGTCACCAATCCGGTGTCCATAGGAGGGGAGCTTCTCCCATAAGCATGATCTCCGTTTATTCTACATTGCACTGGAGAAAGTTACTCCGCATCCAGTGCGATATGGCCCTCATTCCGTTAGAGCATGCCAGTTGTATAGAAAATGAGAATTTATTGAAGGGAAAGAGGAGTTGGGTATCATCGGCGTAGGATATGGGAATAAACCCATACATCCTCATAAGGTTGGCCAAAGGAGCAACATAGATGTTGAAAAGAGTAGGGCTCAAACATGAGCCCTGAGGTACTCCCTTGGTCATACCCACCGGTACCGACTGATAAGGGCCTAGGTTGACAGTTTGGAGGCGATTCGACAGGAAACTCTTCATCCATGACAGAGCTGAGCCTCTTAATCCAACTTCCTCCAGTCTTCTGAGCAAGACACTATGGGAGATCGTGTCGAATGCCGCGGATAGGTTCAACAGCACCAGAATCGCTGAATGACCCTTGTCTAGGGTCGTTCTGATGTTATCAATTACTGTAAGAAACACTGATTCGGCGCTGTATTGGGGTCTGAAACCGGACTGGGAATGATCTAAACATCCAGACAGTTCTACATAGTTGGACAAATGGGTGTTCACATATTTCTCCATTACTTTGCTCCAGAATGAAAGAAGCGAGATGGGACGAAGGTTAGAGAGATCTGTCCATGGAATGTTAGATTTCTTGCGATGGGTATAACCTGGGCAAGTTTCATTCCCTTGGGACGTGTCCCTCTGAGAGAGAGAGAGAGAGAGAGATTGATAATGGACTGCACCATGGGGGACAGCTGATTCGCCAAAGAAGGAATCAACTTAGCTGAGATGTGATCCATAGGGGATCCAGATTTTATTCTATGGATCAAGGTTTTAACTTCTGCTAAGGCGATAGAAGGAAAACACTCTAACTTGTTCTGATTTATCACATCCAAGTGGTCCATAGTCATAGGAATCTGTAATAGGTTGTCATCTGCAGTTATTTTCTCGTATATGTGTTTAATCTTCTGGGCAAAGAATACGGCAATATTGTCACACAGTTTCCTTGGATGGAGTCTCCAGACTTTCACAAGCTTTTGGATTAGTGAAGGAATGGAGGATTTGATGTAACGTTTTTGAAGAATTGCCTGCCTGAGTCAGCTGAGACAAAAGGTGCGTTTTACACACTACCCTTATGTTTTTATGGTAGCTGGTCAAGGAAGTACCGTACTTTTCCCTATCCGTCTCGTTATGTGATGAGCGCCATGCTCTTTCAAGCTTCCTGCATAGTTGCTTCTGACTTCCTAAGAGAGGAGTAAATCAGGCAGCTTGAGAACGATTGGGGCGACTCAGAAAGGGTTTGAGCAGCGCAAGATGGTCAATGGCTGTAGTAACCGCTACAATACATTTTGACAGTGCCTCCTCAGTGTGGTCTGATATAATAAATTGCGGCTTCGTGAATTTGCTTTGAAAATTATCTGCTGATACCTTCTACCATTGTCTCCGCAGATGCGGTGCGGGGCGGTTTGAGTGTGAGTTTTAAGTTTATTAAGGTACTGAATGTCAAATTCGATGACAGAATGGTCTGACCAAGTAAGTTGTTGAGGGGGTTTGCACTTGATCTTTGAAGAGTTGGATAAAAGAATATCCAAGGTGTGGCCTGCTATGTGGGTAGGCTCCTCATTAAGCTGACATAAACCTAAGAGAGATAGGTCCGTCAGAAAAGTCTGGACGTCCGGGTTAGAATGACATTCGCTGTGTAGATTGAAGTCTCCTAATAGTAGGAAGTTACTTACCACTTTCACATGGGAAGCAAGACATTCCACCAGTTGTAGGGAGAAATCTAATAGGGGTCCAGGAGGACGGTACACTAATGCCCCTTTCCAGCTATCTTGTTGGGGCAGGTCGATTCTAAAAATCAACATCTCTACAGTCGCATCGCAGCGTTGATCTACAGCAGAGATGTTTATGCTTTCTGTTGGACTTGGCCCTTCTGGCAGGTTCACCCCTGAACTTTTTGCCTGGTGTTATTAAATAATTATAGTGAAGTCTTGGTTTCTGCGCACTTTCACTGTGTCCCAGTGGAAAGTGCGTGCGCACTCTGAGTGCGTGTGGTGAGATAGGCCTGCCCTCCCATAGGAATGCATGGGGAATGTATGTGTCCCTGGTAGTTCCTGATGCGTGGGGTGTGCAGGCTCGAGTCTGGTATGTGCAGACTCGTGTGATTGAATGCTGCACAATTATGCGCACAGCGTGTTTGTGTCTAATATGGAAGTGCCACTTCTAGAAGTGTGCCTGTCTGTGCAGTGAATGTGCTGGCTTGTGATTGGCTGGAGCTGGCTGGTGTGCCAGGCTCCATGGGTCTGCCCCGGTGGTGAGTGTTGCGATTAGCATGTGTGATGTGAGGGAGTGGTGCACCTGGGACCTGAATAGGGCTGGGCTTTCCCCACACAATGCTTGCTCCGCCCCCTGTGGTGCGTCTAATGTCCCTAGCCTGGCCAGTGAAAGGAAAGAGTGGTTGAGCACACAACAGTGCTCCAAAATCAGCTGCGACTGGTTTTTCCCCCACCCTGCAACTTTAGACAAAAGAATTTACTGTATAAAAAGGGGCTGTGTCCCCTTACAAAATGTTCTTGTTTCCAACTCTAATCTACCAGGGGCATGCTGCTGCTGGGGTCCAAGGGAAGGCTTGCCTCCCTGGGCCCTGCCCAGCCCCTGGACTACTGCTGTCCTGGACTCTGGAAGGACTTTGTTGCTCTCTGGTTGCCCCTAGCGCTGGAGAGCGCTTTATTTTACACTAGCGCTTGGGAGCACTTTTCTTTTATCCTACTTGTCCGTTTAGCGCTGGGAAGAGCATTATTTCGAACTTGCGCAGGTGCCCACCCTGCGACTTGACCTGTTGCCGATTTATTTTACCCCCAGCGAGTGCCCACCTCGCTTTATTACTTATTTCGTTATGCAGAGTTTCATCTCCATTCCATATGGCACAAATGTCGTCAATGAACCTCACCCATTTTCTTTTATATGGCCAGAGAAATGGTTCTTGTAGATGAATTTGTCTTCAAATAGTCCCCTATATAGTAATGCCTTTTCCGGTGCAAAGGCACATTCCATTGCAGTACCCGGTGTCTGAAAAAAGTATTAATCTTCAAATTTGAAATAATTTTCTTTAGTGCTGTGGCTGTCATTTTCAAAATGAATTTTGTCAACCCTTTGTGGTCTTTGTCTCAACTCTTGATGAAATTCCATAGCTTCCAGGCCCTTCTCTTGGGGGATCTGTGTATACGATGATACCATGTCAAATATGAACATCCATTGTTTACTAGGATTAAATTAGTACCCCACTATTTTATTTGTGAAGTCCATAGTGTCTCTCAAATTAGATGTTACATCATTGATAAATGGTTTGAGAACTGTGTCAATGTATTGAGAGATTGGTTCCAAGATTGCATCGTAGCCAGGAATGATTGGCCATGCCGCGGGGGGGGGGGGGGGGGGGGGGGGAGATTCTTTTCATCTTAATTTATTTTGGGTAAGAAATATATCCCTGGAAATCTTGGATTTGATTTTTTTTTTTGAGAATCTCAAATTCTTTTGGGCCGATGTATTCATTGTCAAATTCCTCTTGTAGGGTTACTGACATATATCCTCTTGAATATCCTTGGTTGGATCAGTTGGTATTTGACAGTAAAATTCTTGATTATAAATCTGCCTTTGTCCTTCTTGCAGGTAATTGTTTTTATGCCCATACAACCACTGCGCCTCCCTTGTTGGCTTGTGTTATCACTATCGTGCTATCCTTTTTAAAACTTATAAGGCCTTTGCTTTGTTTTTTGTTATGTTGTTTTTACAAAGGTTTTATTCTTTTCCAATTGGTTTAAGACAGAGAAAACGACTTGTTCAATTGCTATCACCTCTTTGGGGACAGTGTTTGGCGTTGGGCAGAAAGTTGATTTTCTGCAAAGCCCTGATGTTTCTGCATTACGGTGGTACTCTTTATTAGCAGAAAATTCCTTCAGTCGAAACTTTCTCAAAAATTCTAGTGCTTCTGTTTTTAGGCGCACATAATCGGTGTGCTTCGAGGGGACAAATGGTAGTCCAAATTCCAGTAAAGGTTTTTCTTCATTGGTCAATACCTTAAGTGACAAGTTGATGATTGATGTCTTTATTGGTTCTCGTGAAATAGACATCTTGAGCTCCTTTCCCGTGGTTAATTCTTGTATCTTCTCCAGCTTTTCTATTGACCTCTCACTAAAAAAGAACTGTCTTTGCACATTTTGGTTTGAGGATCCTTCTCTGGTGTCTGATTCTCCAGTGGACTCAGAAGATGAAATTTCTGAGAAGGTAAGAAATTTATTTTTTGATCTTCCCTGGTATTCTGAGAGAGTCCTCCTTGCTTCAGGTCTTGTATAGAAAGCTTATTTGAGGTACAGGTAAACGGTCTCAAGGCAAGGAGGGCTCTCCCAGCCAACAAAAAAGCAGGGAAGATACAAAAGTCAAACATGGGAAATGCGCACAAGACGTCAGGTTTACAAGAACCAATAAGTACATCAATCATCAACTTGTCTTAACGGTCAGACACGCTGGCCTTAGTATAAGAAACACCCGGAGAGCCAAGGCGCTGGGAAAAAACCCTAGAAGTAAGTCTGATATAGTGACACCAAAATGACATAATGAGTACGCAACTGGAACCCGGTAAAGTTATCTGTCCGGGTTCTAGGCAAACTGTTGAGAACCGGAAAGACAATTCAAACACGAGCGCGACAAGGAACGAAAGTAACAATGTAGCCAGTCGAGATAAAAACCTCTTGAGGTGCGTGGAATAACATCAGGCTGAAGAAAGGATCTTGCTAAAATAAAATACAGTAGCACGAAATTGTAACAGAAAAAGAAACAATGTCGCAGTATTTTGAATTTAAGTGCGAGGAAAACAGGCGTGCTGAAAAGAAAAGGGAAATCTAGATGCAAAACGGTTAAGCCGCAGAAAGACCCAAGTAGAAAACGAAGGGCCACTCTTAAATACGCGGAGAAGACAGTTAAGAAGCGAAATGAAAATACAGAAAAAGGATACCTACAATTCACAAGCGCAGAGATTACTCAAGAATTTCCAGCTTCATGCAGCAAATGCGATGAAAAATAAATCAAGAATGACACAAAAATAAAATGCAGCTCATCCACACATGGCCAACACATGTCATTATCTTCCACAGAAATAATTGCAGCAATACCAACCTGATCAACAAACCGTTCTCACAGAAGAGAAAACTAAGCGGAATCTGCAAGAGGTCTCCTCAGTACAGCCAACAAGTGAAACCATAGGGAGAACTAGGTAACCAGTCTCTACTACTCGCAAGACCACTAATCACAGCCCCCAGTTGTCTTGCTTGCCCCTATCACTCTGATTCCAAACTCCCGGTATCTAAGTCAACAACCCTCAGCTTTATTATCTCAAAACACACGAAAAGGTTCGAGAAAGATCTTCCACTGCGCCATTGGAATCTTACCAGAACTGGCCAGGTTCCAAGCATGCATTCCCAGGTCAGGAAGGCGTTCTCACATCCCCTTCTCCAAATCTCGCATCTTGCAGTCTTTATCTTGACGAAGGTCACAAGCCTTCCGGGCACCTTACACAAAAATAATCCTTGAAACAATACTTGAACGTGATTAAGCCAAATAACTTGCAAGCACTGCTGTGTGCGCAGATAAAGCTCAAGCAAGGCTGAGTCAGAAAAAAAGATGACATGAGGCCATGTCAAGCCAATAATATCAACTTCATAATTCCCATCAGTGTACAACACAATGCACAATTGTGCACAGTTGCTGATAGTCACATACTTCATCTCTTAATGTACAACACTGAGCACATGTGTGCATCACTGCCCATAACACTGCAATTTGAGACCAAAAAGTACATTCCACCTCTCTCTCCTTCTCATGCTTTCAAATGCACTTCCCACACGCTCTGTTCTTGGCAAGGCTGTCCTACTCCCTGACCGCTCCCATTGAAAGACTGCAAGGTTACAAGAAAGAAACTCTTAAGAGAAACAGGCATATGCAAGACCGTCGTACACTCAGGCTAGGATAAAATAACACACTAAAGTCAATTAAAATAATGGTAGTCAAAGGTCATCACAGGGTGTCAGACCACAAGAATGCCTCTAGCACTACACCAATCCAAATTATAGACATACAAATAGTCACTTAACTTTCACTCTATTCATTATTTCACAGAACCAACCAGTCCGGGTCCTGATGAGAAAGCAAAAGCAATGAAAGGTACGAAACGCATCATCGACCAGACTTGGGGAGTTTCTCAGTAAAAGTAAAAACCAAATGTAGGAAATCCTGCAAGAGACACTGGTAGCCTACTTAAATATAGTGTGCCTTATAAACCCCATGGGACAATTTGAGCAGGAGGTTCACCTTTAAAAAATAATAATACTAATAATTGAAGCCTCACCACCATGCAGAACATAAGACTGGTATAATTTTAAGTGTATGAAGTTTTGTAAATTTTTGTTTTCTGTATGAAATATTGATTCACTTTTCCTAGATATATTGTGTTTTATGTGATTTATTTGTAAAATAAGAATTATTCAGACAGGGTTGTTAATATTCTATCTAATATGTCGTTTGAAAGATATGTTCAAGTGTTTATGAAGTGTACATTGCAAAGTTTCAAAATAAAGAAAAGTTACGTCCATTAAATTACTTAATCGTTCAGCAAAGTGCTAATTGGATAATTACAGTCTGGATATACTCTATGCATTGAGTACTTTTAGAAAGTGGGCATTTCTCTGTGCTTTGCAGCTTTTGCCAATCCACGTCAACACAGGAAAGGCGGGATGTGACAAGAGGCATCTGCCTCAGTCTGCATACTGACAGCCTTCCTGCGCTGGGAGAGTGGAAGGCAGGGCACACATACATCTGTATAGACTGTGTCCTGCCCTCGCACAAAGTGCTCATTTATCACCTACTGTACGTCTGAAGCCAGGGCTGGAAGTGTTGGGCACTTGTATTGTTTCTTTTGCAGTGCCCCCTCGATCAATGCCATTTTGAGTATGAGACCAGGGGCTCTGACCTCGATTTTTAAAATTTATTTTATTAAGACATCAACAATAAATAAACATCAGGTGAGTGACAGTTTAAACTTTTGCAGGTTTCATAATTACTTTCCATACATCTAAAGATACAATACAGAATAGTGAAAATGGATCAAGGGGACTCGTGCACCTCCTTCATCATCTTGGCGTATCGGGGGCACACAGATATCCCCACGGTAGTGATTCCAAGCCTCCCAAACTTTCCCCCACTTTACAGGACACCCCCTAGCCACATATACTGAGCGTTCTCTAAACATGCACCAATTCAAATCCTCCACCCATTTCTCTACCCGAGGCGACTGGCTTGCTTCCCACAACTGAGCAATATTACGCTTCGCTATCATGCATGCCAATGTCGCCCACTGCTTTCTATGCGTATTCAGATCTGTGGGCTCCCAAACATTCAGGATACACCTGCGGGTCTCCGGCCTTATCTCTACCCCCAGGACCTCCCGCATCTTATCGTGGATCTTCTCCCAGTATGTCTGCACCACTGTACAGTGCCACAAAATATGCATAAACGTTCCAAGTTCCGCATCTCCTCCTGCACTCCCCACCCTCCGAACGACCCATCCGGATCAGACCCGGGTCCGTAACATATGACCTGTGTAAAATCTTTAATTGTTCCAGCCTGAGCCGCATCTGTAGCGCCACCACCCGTGGAGAGGAAACCGCCTCCCGCCAGTCCTCACCATCAAACTCCAGCCCATCCTCATTCCAGCTCGCTTTAATAAGTGCAAGTGGTCCTCCATATTGTTTGAGTTTCTTGTATATTAGAGAGATGGTCTTCTCAGGGAGGTGACAGTCCAACACCCGGTCTTCGAGGGGGGAGGCGTCGGAAAGCAATGTATCTTTGGGAATACGTGTGAGCAGTGCATGGCTAATCTGAAGGTAGTGGTAGTGTTCCCAGTCGTGAAGGTGGTATTGTTGCTAAAGTGACTGAAATGTGTGGACCGTGCCCCCTCCCCCGACGTCTTTAATCTGTGTGATCCCAATGAGGTCCAATTTATCGAAGCCTTTAGACTTCCATTGGCTGTCCAGTTTCTCTGAACTCCACAACGGGGTGGCTAGTGTAAGCCTCCCCTCCCATTTCAGATATCTGTTAGTCGCATGCCACACCTGAACAGCATGCACTGTGGGTTCCGCTAGGGGGAATCGACCAGGCTTGACATAGAGTGCTCTCGTAAAGTCGCCCCCTGGCACTTGCCAGGGGTCCATGGCGTATCCCGGTCTCCGGGGGGGACCGTAAACAGCGTGATTCACAGCGGCCAACTGCGAGGCCTAATAATGTTTTTGTAGGTCCAGTAGTCCTATCCCTCTGTCGTACCAAGGAAGAGTAAGTTTAGTGAACGCGATACAGGGCTTACCGTCCCACAGAAGCTGTCTCTGTAGGGTCTCTATGTCCTTAAAGTAGGTGGCCGGAACCGGGTCCATCGCATTTTGAAGTGCGTACAAAAACTGGGGAAGGGCCAACATTTTCAAAAGCACTGCTCTACCCAGAAGGGAGAGCGGCAGAGCCTTCCAGTGTGCCACATCTCCCCTGAGCCGAGTCATTGGGGGCCCCAGATTGTTAGCAGATCGTTGTTTCGGGATAAGCGTAACATAAATGCTGAGGTATTTAAACGCTACCGGCTCAATCCGTATCGGACACGTATGTGAAACTATTGGCGGGTCTCCCCTAAGAAGTAAAAGAACCGATTTTGACCAATTAATTGCGAAGCCCAAGTATCTCCCAAAAATCGCAAGCACATCTAGGAAGCATATCAGTGAATCCCTCGGATTAGTAAGATAAAGCAAGATATCCGCATATAATGAGATTTTGTCCTCCCAGTCCAGCGTCCAGCGCAGGCCACGAATCGACCGGTCCCTCCGAAACCAAGCCGCGAGCGGCTCCAGGGCCAAGGCAAAAAGGAGCGGGGACAAGGGACAATCCTGCAGAGGGGAAAGCCAGAGGGTTTTCGATTGTTCACGACAACTCTGGCCAGAGGGGCCGCATATAGAAGACGCACCCAGGTAGGCAGGAACCAAAACCCATTTTCCCCAACCCCACAAATAAGTATTGCAATTCAACCCTTTCAAAAGCCATAGTGGCGTCCAAGGACACCAATAGCTCCGGCTCCTGAATTGTGGGGGACCTGCCCAGCACCCCATGCAGTCAGCGCAAATTGAGGGCTGTATTTCGACACGGCATAAAACCAGACTGGTCCACATGTATCAGGGAGTTGATAACTTTGCTTCGCCAAAACCTTAGGCTCAGCATTCAGTAAAGAGATGGGCCTGTAAGACGAACAACTAGTTTTGGTTTTGCCCGCCTTATGAATGACTACAACATTGGCAACCCGCTGATCGTACGGAAGCTCTCCCATCTCGCTGCTCTCCTCATACATAGAGCGGAGGAACGGAGCAAGACAGTTGGCGCTCAAATTATACAGTTCTATGGGAATTCCGTTGGGACCCGCAACCTTCCCTGATTGTACACCCCTTATGGCCTGTGCCACTTTGTCTCAGCCTCCATATACTTCTCCCACTATAGTACTCCTCGAAACTATCTGCCACAACCTGTGGGTCTGTAATTTTACAGGCGTCCTCCCTCAGCAACTCCGGTACCAGCTGCGATGCATACTTTCCCTTTTCAAGCCAGGCTATCAGCTTCCCCGCCTTATCTTCGAGTTCATACATTCTACTCTGTCTCTCCTCATTCTGTGCTTTGGCCTTGTCCCTGGCGAGGCCTCTATACTCATCCTGCCGAAGTTTTAATTGGAGCAGTCCCTCCGGTGTGGCTGCCTGGACTACCTCCCTTTCCAATCTCAACACTTCCTCTTCCGCCTTTTCCAAGTCTGCCATTCGTTCCTTATTCTTCTTGACTATCAGCGTCAAGGCCTCCCCCGAACCACCGTTTTATATGCTGCCCACAGAGTCTGAGCCGATTCCACTGTTTCCTTGTTTTCCTGAAAATACCTGTCTGTGACCTTAATCAATACCTTCTTAGTGGCGGAGTCTTTCAGATACCAAGCGCTATTGGGGGCAACCCTGCCTACATTAAAATAGTCAATCTCCAACCAGAGCCAAACCGGCGTGTGGTCAGAGATGCCTCTCCCTAAAAGCCGCACATCCCGGACAGTGTAAGCCTGAGCCGCTGGCACTAGCATGTAATCTATCTTAGACAGGCTATGGTGTGCGGTGGAGACGTGTGTAGTATATCCCATTCGGATTGCGTACCCTACAACCATCCATCTGCCCCGTCATCTCAAGAAAGTCGGGGAGCCACCGCTTTGCCGGCCGCAGCGCCCGAGCGGGCTGTCGATCTACCTCACCGTCCATTACTGCATAAAAGTCCCCTCCAATCACTAGGAAGCCCAAAGGCAGAGTCAAGAAGATAGAGCCCAATTCACGAAATGGGTCAGACTGCAGACCTGGCTGAACATAAATGTAAACTAAGGTAACCGTCCTCCCCTCCCACTGCCCTGATATTCCAATGTACCTGCTGCGCTTGTCAACCCAAGTAGCCTGAACTGTCAGGGAAAAGGAGTTTTTAACCAAGATACCGACACCCCTTGGCCCTTAAGTAAACCCCGCATGTACCACCAACTTATAGCCTCCTTTATGCAAGGCCATGCAACGATTCCCTATAAGATGTGTCACTTGTAGCAGCACAACATCCGGGGAGTGCATTCGAATAAATTGGCTAACCATCCCTTTCTTAATCTTGTCCCCCCAGGCCATTTACAGTCCAGCCAAGCACACTTATCCTCGATCCCTGTCTAACTTTTGACATTGTGTCGGTATGGAATCAGTACACTCACATCCTTGTCACCTGACGCTAACAAAACCAAACAGAACACAAACAACCCCTTGGACAAAGGAATCGAAAGGACTCCCAACCCCCACCCCCCCCTCCCTGCACCCCTGCTCATGGCTTACACCCAACCCCAACTGGCAGTGTGCCTGTCGCCCCATGAACTAAACTACTGACTAACTAAAAGTAGAAAAGAGGAGGAAGTCAGGACCCCGTGGCCCCCCACCCTTTTGAGAAACCACCCCACTCTGTGTCCGTGTTGCACGTAGTCCTGGGACCAAAATCAACCCAGTACATGTGGATTGGACCCACTACCTGACTTTTTCAAAAGTCCCAGATAGTCTGCGGTCGCCATCATTTCTCTTCCTGCGGTCCGCGACCTCCATCACGGTCCTGCCTCTCTGGTCCGCTCGGGGGACGGCTTTCCAACTAGTCTGAAGCCACCTATGGGATGTCAAAAAACCAGACCCTCCACCCTCAACCGGGCCGGGAACATCATTGCGTATTTTGGTCTTGCATCTCTATGCTTCTTCTTTACTCTGAGGAAACTTGGGCGCTGCTTCTGAACAGCTTGGGTAAAATCCGGGAAAAAAGAAAGAGTGGCGTTTTCATATCAAAGGGGACCTCCCGATCATGAAGCCTGCAGGATAGCGTCTCTGTCCCTAAAGTTTAACACCCTCACAATCATTGGGCGAGGGGGGGGCCCCGGCTTGGGTCTCCCCCCAGCACTCTGTGTGCTCAATCAATCGTGAAGAAGATGACCAGCCCCTTGGACTTTAGATGGTTAAGGGTGATCTCCTCGACGAATAGGTCTGGGGCTGGGCCCTCGGCCTTCTCGGGAACACCAATATTGTGGACAAAATTGCGTCAAGCTCTCCCCTCATATTCGTCCAGCTTCTGATTGGTCAGAGCGCCGAAGGCCTTAAGGTCTTGCACTTCCTGCTTGAGCTGTGCAATGCCATCCGTTAAGCTGGCGGTCTTAATATCCAGAGACTTAACTCTCTCACTCTGATGACGGTCTCCATTTCCTCCAGCTCGTCCTGTGGCGCAAGACTCGAACCGCCTTGGAGAGATCAGCCCGTATGAGATTGACCTCGATGGTGACCGCATCTAACTTGTTGTCCAGCGACTCCATTTTTTGACCCAGGGAGGACTATACACCATCTATCGCCGCCATCATGTCAAGTAGGGTCGGCTCAGCTGCCGGGCCAACAGACTCCCCTCCGATCTATTGAATCCATCTCAAATCTGGCAGAGACCCCCAAGGCATCGTGTACTGGTCAAGTTTGTTGGTCTGGACCTGCCCCGACCCTTTAGAGGTTCTTGACTACTGCCTGTCACCTTCGGATTTTGACGCCATCTCGAATGACTCCTTGATGGACCCCGGGCCACTCCACTCCGCACAGACGCAACAATGGCTCACTAGTCACCCAGCCAGTGGGGGCGGGCAATCAAATAGTGTCCCCACTCTGTTCGGGCCCCAGTATAGGTGGGCAGACAGGCTCAGTCGCAAAGCTGTAGTCCCCAAAAGCAAATCGGACCTCCAAAGTGCAGATCCTCGGTCACGGGGGAAGCACAGTCAGGGAGACGCCATCCCGCATACTTCAAATCGCTGCGTCCAGGACCACCCCGGGTGAGCTGGCGCTTAAGGCCACCAAAGGGTGCTCAGGGGTCTCCGCAATGCCTCACTCCCTGGCGGGGTCAGGTCCGCGCCCCAGATGAAGATTAGTTTTTTCTAAGGGATAGTTCAGAGATTGTTACGGCTGACTTTTTTGACATGTTCAAGTGTTCAGGAGAAATAGTCCAGTAAGGGGGCCCTCCCCCGCTCCGCCAGCTCCCAGCTGCAACTTCTGCGCCACCTCCACTTCTCACACTGATCTTTGTCCACTCGGGAAACAATGACATCGGTGCCCAGCTGGTTTAGCGAGAAAAACAGAAGCGGTTCTCACTCTCAGGGGGCCCCGGCCGCCAACTGCCGTCACTCAGACAGGGCGGGCCCCATAGGAAACAGCTCTTTCTCAGGGGCTGGCATCTCCCAGCACCACCACCTCTAGTGCTGCAGATCGGAGGGCACCCCCATTAGGTCGCAAGGGGGGGGGGGCGCGTCTCATCCCCAATGTTCTCCCGGCCAGGACTATAAAAACGGGCGCCTGTAATTATGCTTGGACACCGGGGGCGCTCAATGTCTTCCTGCGCGCTGCTCTGGACCAGCAGACGCGCTCCCTGGACCACCACTTCTCCTCCTCACTTGAGCCCCCGGACTCGAGTACCCATCACCGCCACCTCCGCAGCCTCTACTCCGCTCACACGTATCTGGGTGGGGGGGGCCCACACCTTTGCTCACCGCACCACCGCTACTCTCCACCAGGCGCTGGCAGCAGTAGGTCCATATCTGGTCTGACCGACGACTTCCAGTCTGCGGCCCGGTGTTGTTGAATTGCGGCCGGCTCCCTCGTTAAATATAGCCCCCGGCTCCAGCCAGCACACAGGCATCACAGGACGAGAGGTGTATCTCCGGGCCCTGATGTCACAGCGGGGCCGGAGTCGCTGGAATGGGCAACGCTCACCTTCATCCTACGAGCAGTGGGGTCAGTGATCAGGAGACGTTGCAGGATATTAGGGATGGGGGACCGGTCCGGAGGAGCTGAGCCTTCAGGCGGCCATCTTTGACCGGCACGTAGCTCCTCCCCCTGACCTCTTGATTTAGAGCATTTTTGGAACTGGGACTTGACTTCTGCCAGAGGCATTGCTTTGCTGCACAAAGGACTCATCTGGACTGCTCTTCTACTGCTGTCCTGCTGCTGCTACTTGCTGGGTGGCATGAAGGACTCACTGTATTTTTTTTACGTATTGCCTAGGCAGCACGCATGCGCTGCTCTAGGGGTGACCTTAAACCATCGGTCTGCTCTTTTTCAGCGCTCGTGCTGGCATCCACCTGGCAGGAGCGAGCAGCGGCACACGCGCTAATTGAAAAAAACCCAGATGTTCCGCGCACCGCTGCTCGCAAATGGCATGCTAGCACAAGCACAATTGTTTAGCACAAGTTATTAAAACTCGCTTTTTTCAATTTGTTGATTTTAGCACAAGTAATTAAAACTTGCTTTTTCTACTTTAATCTGATTCCCTTGTTGAAATACTGATGTCAATCCAGGCCTCTTGGAAACGCATTTGCGAGTTTTGAACCTAAAAGTCCCATTTCACCTTTTCATCCTTAATTGCCGGGGGGTCACCGAAAGACAACAAAATGGTTGATAACAGAAATCGGGCTTCATGACCTCTGTGCTCTCTGATGCATGACCTGTAATTAACCATTGGTGGCCATTCATCACAAGCTCCGACCCCTTGTTCATTAATTTGAAATGATCTAAAAGGTTAATGTCAGTCTTTAGCAATTGCATATTAGTCAGAAATGAAGTACTGTGGTGCCTAGGAAGGACTTTAAAAAAGAAATTTTATTTGAAACACTGATTTGAACTGAGTGACCGCGTCACCCCTCCACCCCGTCTCCGTTCAGCCTCCACCTCCTGTCCCCCCGTGCAGGCAGTCAGCTCTTGCAGTGCTTGGGGGAGAATGCATGGCATATGCCATATATGATCGTCGTTGTATTGGAAACAGCACAGCATGGCTACTGCCTTTAGAATTAACCATGTGAAGTAGCAGGTGAGATCAATTGCTCAGCCCCCTCATCATCTAAGCAAAATTAACAGTAAAAATTGTAGTAAATACACCATCCACGTGTTCCTTGGAGGATGCGAGCAAGACCAGACACAAAACATTTTTGACTGGCGCTTTACGTGCCCTTGGTGGGAAGTAAACCGTGAATGCTTGGTACAAGTATTTTTTTTTTCCGGAGTTTACATAGCGCAAACCTGACCCAAAGGTATTGGGTAGCAGAGCGCTTTACATGAGCACCCGTTTTTTGGCACACAAGGACACTTTCATTTTTGTTAGGCACGGTCGGGGAGATTAAGTGAATTGCCCAGAATCACAGGCTGTTTAGCGTCGTTGCCGAGACTCAAACCTGGTTCCCCAGATTTGAGGTTGACCGCCCTAGCCTTAGGCTACATCCTCTACTTTTGCCATGGTATAATCGAAGCAAATTTCAGAAAGTGGTAATGTGTGATAAGAATGTTTGTGCATATTTGTTGTGTTGCTTTTTGTTGTGGTGATATATTGTGTTGTGTTTTTGGACTGTTGTGCTTTTTTCTTGCATTATTATATAACGTTGTGGTTGCTGTGTTGCATTTTGCGTTGACTGTTTTGTTGTACTCTGTTGTTAGTCAGTCAGTCAATTAGCTTTATTTCGATAAAAAAATATCTTAAAAGCATTACAAGGGAAAACAGTAAAACATCATGATTTAAAAACATTGGCTAAGAATTAGGATAAAAAATAGCTTTCCAATAAATTAGATAAAAAATGGTTGTAATACAGGGCCGCAATTAAACAATGGTTTTTAGCCTCTTAAGTCTAATTGACCATGCCCAGCCCAAATATTTAGCCATACCACAGACAAACAGCGGACGGGTATCAGACATTAGTATTCGTAAAGCGTCTTTGTAGTGTCTGGTAGCCAGCCCTCTACATAATGGTTCTAACCACATAGATCTTCGAGATTTGTAGGCCGGGCATTCAAATAAAAAGTGGGCAATAGACTCCACTCTCGATGTACAAAATATGCAAAAAGGAGTAGTTTGCCCCGGAATTTTCCATCGGGCCGACAGTTCTCTTAGGGGAAGAAGACCCACCCTAAACCTGAAGTACAGGGCTCTATCAAAGGGCTTTGAAATAAAGTCCAGGTAGGGTTCATATAAAGGTGCATCCTTAGTTTTGAGGAACTCCTTAGTGGTTCTGCATTCCTTGGGATTGGGGTTTGATTTGTTGGCTACCCACTACCAGTATATAGTCTTGAGGGCAGCTTTCGGGGGGGCACATCTGGAAGACCAAGCGTCTGCAAGACCCAAATCACCAAGCAGAGTTTTGACATTACTAAGCCACCCTATTTTGGACCAGCCCGGCATACCCAGTATTTCTGACAGTCCTTCTGCATAACTAACAGGTTCAGGCACCCTCCATAGGCGAGCCCATAATAGTAGCGGTCGGAGATGGGCCTGGTCACTAATCGATCGGCAGCCCATATCCAACAACAGGGGTAACGTTGTTGTGCTCTGAGGGAGGGACATCAGCTCCTTCCAAAATTTGTTTTCAGAGCAGGAGAGGAGATTGATCTTGGAAAAACCCCAAAGTTCAGCCCCATATAGCGCTGCACTGACTCCTCTTGCTTTATAAATGTCTAGAACAGGGGCAATAGGTTTAAAGGAGGACGAGCGCTGCTCTTTAAGAAGTGACCCAACAACCCTTTTATGGCCCAACAACAGTTTTTGGAGGTGAGGGCTCCACTGCATAGAGTCAGCCAAGCGGATGCCCAGGTAGTCAAATTCCCTGACTCTTTCCAGGGGGACACAGTTCAATACAGGGGGTTGGCCAAGCTTTCTCGGTGGATTCAATACCAGGTTCTTAGTTTTATCGGTATTAATCCTAAGCCCCCTACTGGTGCAGAAGATCTGGAAATTATCCAAAAGGCACTGTAGGCCCATGGGTGACTTTAGATGAGGAGGGTATCATCGGCGAATAGGAGGGTTGGTATTTTCTTACCCGCCAGGGACGGAGCGTCAGATGGTTTGCTCAGAAGGTGCTCCACCACTCCATTCACATACAATGAGAGCAGAGTGGGGGCAAGGACACATCCCTGGTGGAACTCCCTATTCACAGTAATTTTTTCGGTCTTTTGGCCCTGGGTACCCCACCTCACCTGGGCAAAATTCCCAGTATGCAACTTCACCAACAAGGACAAAATATAGCCCGGCATCCCCAGATAAGAAAGTACCGCCCATAGGCGGTCACGGGGTACTAAGTCAAAGGCAGTCTTTAAATCAATAAAAGCGAGATAGAGACTGCCCTTGCCTAGCACTACCACCTTCCAGTATATGATCATTAGTCTGAAGACCTGCTCAATGGTGCCAGTGCCTGTCCTAAACCCTGCTTGGAACTCCGAGAGGATGCTATTTTCAACCTCCCACTGGAGCACTCTCCCTAGAATCACCTTCCCAGCAACCTTCTGAGTAGAATCTATAAGGCTTATGGGCCGGTAATTTGCTGGGTCCTCCCGACAGCCCTTTTTAAAAATCGGGACGACCTCAGCCCCCTTCCAGGAATCCGGGATCGCCATGCCATCAAGATTAAAGTTGAGCAAAGATGAAATAAGCATTCCCCATTCCTTGGGATTCAGGTGAAGCAAGTCCCCCGGTATCCCATCAGGGCCTGCTGCCTTATTTGGCACTAAGGATTTGATCACATCTTCCACCTCCCCATCTGTAAAGTGGATGGCGGCACTCACCAGAGTTGCCCAAAAATGGTAATGGAGGCAACCCTTGCCCATCATTTATATTGGTAGAATAGAGGAGGGAGAAGTGACCAAACCATGTTTGTCCAGTAATGTTGCACGTAATAATACTGCTATCAGGCCTATTCCTAGTCTTAATCAGATTCCAGAAGCCTCTTGGGTCCCTCCCTGCGCTGGCCACCTTTAGGTCACACCAAAATTGGTCATCCCAATCCTTTTTTGCTTCATTAATAGACAGGTCTATAATCTTTCCTAGCAACCTGGATCAGTTGTTGATCTTTCGATTTAACAGCCTTCACCAGGGCTGTTTTCATATGTCAGCACTTTTTGGTAAACCAACCTGTGGTGCCCTTCGGTTTCTTGGGCACCCTTGCATGGGAGTCTCTGCTTGCTTTTATAAATAGGTTGCCCAGGGTTTTAATAGTATTGCAAAAGAGCCCAAGGACCTCTGGAGATTCCTGGGGGAGAACATCCAGCTTAGACAGGGCTGCCGCCATCGTGGCCCCTATGTTTTGTATCTTCCCCTCGTCCAAGCCAACCGTACGCCAATTGAGTGACCTTCCCTCCCTTCCAGGTGGAATTTTCTGATGTTAATTTTAATGGGGAAACGGGTACATCGTCTAAGAGTGGCCACAGGGAGTCTATGCTCAATGATAGCGGATTGTGATCGCTATCTGCCGTGGGCAAGACTTCCATGTCACGCAAATGTCTCCAGAGTCCAAAGTCGAGTAAAATGTAATCTATCCTTGAGGAGTGGTCTACCCTGTTGTATGTGTGGGCACCAGAAGGGTCCGATGGTGTTCTGCCCTTAAGCCGAATTCCAGTGTTAAGGTGTTCAACTGGATGGACCTCTGGAACCATCTCTTGATGGGCGGGATTGTCAGGGCAGGAATACCCCTTCTTACATCCTCATCGGAAGTCCCCAGGATGTCCTCAGCCGCAAGGGGCTCAAAAGTACAATTGAAATCCCCCCGACCAGGACATACGGACTCTTGTGACACTTGCTAAGTTCTTCTTCGTGCCTCTAACATACATGTTAAATAGCTCCATGGTCTGTCCTTTTCGAGGGCTCCTGACAGACAATCTAAGTAGATCGGGTGAGTTAGATATTAAATGTCTGATGCTATAGCCCAAGGAGATACTAATCCAAATAAGAAGGCCTCCAAAAGGACGGCCTTTCCCATAGTGGGCAGGGGTTGCCGGGGCAAAGTATGTAGCATAACCGACCTTGTGGCGGGGTTCCACGCTCCAGGTCTCTTGGAAGATACAAATCTCAAAAGTCTCGATGAATAGATTCCAGTCGGGAACATCTAGTTTCTTAGAGATCCCCGCTAGATTCCAAATGAGGATCCTCACCTCATTGTTCATATTTACTACCTCTTCGGGGAGCAATGCTTCGGTCGGTCTGGGCCCAGCACCAGTCTCTCTAGCACTAGCCTCCCTCAACTCTGTCCTAGACGTATTCTCAGGAACCGAAGTTCCTTGAGCAAGATTAAGCCATTCAGTAGTTCCGCCCTCCAAGGCCTCTGTTGGCTCTCTAGGCTTGGGCAGAGCTATAGCCATTTGCAAGCGTTTAGTGGGAAAAGGCAGACCATGTCACCAGCCATAGCCCGACCTATTTGGTGGACAGCCTCCCCTTATCATGTGGCGTTGGTGAAGAACAAAATCATCATGGGGGTGGAACCTGTTACCTCTCCAACCCCTTGGTTTAAAACTAGCATTAGGGTGGGACACAGTGAAAGTTTGGAAATGACTAAGTTCATATGTGCCAATTCCCAAGTTCTCTGGATCGTACTGTAGATTGCAGATGTAACTAGCAACCCTGGGGTCCCTAAAATTAACCAGGATGCAGTCTCCTGTTGATTCCATTGCCCTATTCCCAACCCTACCAATTCTTCTCACATGGAGGACCTGTCCATCAAGGGAACTAGGTAGAGGCCTGTTCTTGTTTAGCCAAAACATTGTTTTGTTTTTAAGTTCGTAGTATGATTCTAGGATGCCAGGCCTACAAGGTGGAACCCCAGTAAGCACAACCACGTAAGGCTGGCATGCGGGAGGTAGGTTGATATGGGGGAGATCGTAAGTACTCTTATTGGCTAGGTTAGACGTTTGAAGTGGTTCGGCTGGTTTGCCATTTAGGACCACACTATTGCCCGTGTCAATATTGGAAATCTTACTCTGGGCAGGCGGACTTTGGCAGCAATTTTTGGACCCGTTATCCATAGTGTGGGGTTTGAACGTTAGCATAACAAACTCCGCCTTGGGTAGCAGTACTAGGCCCCTTAACCATAGTATGGGGTTTACCTGACTGAACGTTGGTAAGACTAATCCACCTGCGGAAGCAGTATTGGTACATGATTTAGGCCACATCACTTCCTTCATTACTGGATGCCCCCTTGTCTCTGGAGAGGTCACATCTAGCTGGATATTATTTGGTGTTTCTGAACCCCCCTCCCTGATCTTGGTATGTAATTTGATAAGGGATTTAAATGAAAAGAAGTTATCAAGGGTGGATTGCTCAAATCGGTCGAGTCTCTCGGTCAAGACCTTCACCCTCTCAAGGACTGGGAGTATGAGGGATTTCAATAATTTCTCAATTTGGGGAATGGAGGGCATTTGGTCCAGATTGGCCAGTAAAGGACTGGGCATTTGCTTATTACTCTCTGGGGCACTCGATGTACAAGTTACATTGCGATCAGATAGGGGAATCCCTAGCTTAGAGACATTGGTGTTGTTAGTTATAGTCCCACCCGACCCTATTGGGTTCAAACTTCTTAGTGTATTTTACCTTGAATTTCTTGGACAGTTTCAGATGGCCAACCCGTCGGTAATCCATAACTTTTTTCCGTTTAGTAGGTAATAATCTCTGTATACTACTAATCTCTACCTCGGGTTGCTCCAAACATGATTTTGGGGATATAGAATTACTAGTGAGATCTTGGATTGCTACAGATGGGGACAAAGGTGCGCTCAAAGTTGCAGCTGACATCAAGGTTAAACTAGAGTTAAGGGCATTAAGCCTATCCAAACTAGCCCTTATCGCTCCTATTTTTGTTAGATCGGGTCCAGGGGGTACCTCAGTATTCAACTCAATTGCTTGTACAGGGGAAACTACCAAACCCACGGGACCCAAGGAAGAGCGTTTATGGAACTCATGTGAGAGGCGTCCCTCAGTTATGGCAATTTCTTTCTCGATAACCGAGAAAGCACGGGTAATAAACTGGTACATTGCGCCGATAACTGAGCCTTTCCCTTGCCTGAGCGAGTTGACATTGGCATGGGAAAGCTTGCAAAATGTTCTTAACAATTACCTCAGCAGCACCAAGTTACAGTATCTAACAGTACATGGAAAACAAGAGGATTAGGATGGTGAAAAGTTAGGGGGGTCGATCCGCTGGACTAGCACCAGGGTGCACAAGGGGATTGGAGGTACCACTACCAAAGGTGTACATGGGGGGAGGACAAGCATAACCACAAGGGGTTCTTTAAAGGACCCCAAAGTAGTTCCCACTTAAAAGGGTCCCAGTCCCCCAAGACTAAGAGGCCCTGGCCCCATAAGGGCAAGCGGGACAACATAGGTCCTCCTACTTGTTACCCTTCTGTAAGGAAGCGGGTCACATTGCCCCTAAATACCCCAAGAAGTAATCTGCACCCACTGGTGCTCCAACACCGGGTTTAGTGAGTAGTGTTGGGGGAGGAATTGAGTCCTTGCAATGGGGAGGAGCAAGCAGTTATGACCCTGGTCTCATTAGGAGATCGAGAGATGGTCCAGGAAATCTCTTTGCCTGAGAATACTAAGAAGTACAGGCAGTGGGTGACCATCAATGGAAGGAGGGTGGAGGCTCTGAGAGACACAGGAGCCAATTTGACCGCTGTCGGGTGTCAGTGGGTGTCCGAAGAGCTGGTGATTCCCAATGTACTTTGACCTGTAGTTGCAGCAGACCACTCCTTGCTCCTCTGTAAGGTCGCGCTAGTTCACTTTGAGGGGGGGGGGGGTTCGGGTTCCTTGAAGGTCATTTTAAGTCGGTCCATGCCTGTAGACCATCTGTTGGGGAGTGACCTGGAGAGTTTCCCCCGGAGGGAGGTAGAGGGCCAGGCGCATTTGGAGATGTTGGGTCTGCCTGAGTGGTCTTGTGTGACCACTCTGCCTATGGTAGCCAGTAAAGGTGTTCAAGAGGACCTGGAGCCTGAAACCGTGGCCCAGGTGCCTGCCTTAGAGAGAAGAGGTAGGGGACACGGGAAACAGGCCCACAAAGTTATCCATGGTCCAGGAGGAGGCAAACCTTCAGGGGGATGGATGCCCTGGAGCCTTCGGGTGAGCAAGTAGCTGAACTGGGGGACCTACCTGAGCTGACCGAATTGCAGCAGGAGGGAGGGCCCTCCAGGGAGGAATTCTTTAAGGAGCAGAAAAAGTGCCCTTCTCTTGTTGATTTGTGGCAACCAGCAGCAAACCAGGCAGCAGGTGATCCGTCAGGGTCACACTTGATTTACTGGGAGAACGCTCTCCTATATAGTGAGCCTAAGGTTGCTGAGCCTGGGTCAGCCCATGCGCTGGTGGTACCCCAGAGCTTCAGAGCCTTCCTACTGGGGTTGACTCATGATGTGCCTTTAGCGGGACATTTGGGGCAGGGCAAGACCTTTGAGAGGCTTGTCACCCACTTCTATGGGCCTCTAATGTGCAAGAGTTCTGATACTCATTGCTGGACCTGTCAGACTTGGCAGGCTAGTGGTAAGAGTGGAAGGAAACACAAGGCTCCCCTCCAACCTTTCCCCCTAGTCAGCACCCCCTTTGTAGGGGTGGGCATTGACATTGTGGGGCCTCTGGATCCCAAGACAGCCATGGGCAGCAGGTTCATCACGGTCTTGGTTGACCATGCCACCCGGTACCTGAAAGCCATCCCTCTCCAGACGGTGACAGCTCTGTTGTGGGTTGTGCACTGATGGGGATTTTCTCCTGCGTGGTGTTCCCCAGAGAGGTGGTGTCTGACAGGGGTACTAATTCATATCTAGGTATATGAAGTCTCTGTGGAAGAAGTGAGGTGTAAGTTTACCACTCCTTATCCCCCCCCAGAGTAATGGTCTGGTTGAGAGATTTAACTGGACCCTGAGGGCATGATTATGGGTCCTGAGGAACCCTTGAGATGTAAGTGGGATGTCCTCCTACATTGCCTGCTTTTTTATTACAGAGAGGTGCCACAGAAGTCCTTAGGGTTCAGCCCCGTTGAGCTCCTGTATGGGCACCCTGTAAGAGGATCCTTGAGTTTGGTGAAGGAGGGCTGGGAGAAGGCTCCTAGTAATCCCCCCCCCCCCCTCCCCCACCCGGGTGTATATAGCTACATGCTGGCCTTCAAGAACCAAACTAGGTGTGTCGGGCAACTCGCTCAGGCGAACCTGGAAGTCAGTCAGGAAGGAAGGAATGAATCAGTGGTACAACCAGATTGCCACTCTGGTCGAGTTTCAACCTGGGCAAAAAATTTGGGTGATGGCGCCAGTGGAGCCTTGCGCTCTCCAGGACAAGTGGACTGGGCCTATGAGGTGGTGGAGCCCAGGAGCGAAGTGACCTACCTGGTTGACTTACAGTCTCCTAGGAACCCTTTGAGGGTCCTCCGTGTGAACTGTCTCAAACCCCACTTTGAGAGGTCTGAGGTGACCATGCTCTTGGCTACAGATGGCGGGGCGGATGAGGAGAGTGAACCTCTTCCTGACCTGTCAGCCAAGGAGAAGGATGTGTCAGTGGATGGGGTGAATCTCTCACCTACCCTGACCCCGGAACAGCAGAGGGACTGTCACCAGGTATTAAGTCAGTTCGCCTCCCTGTTCTCCCTGACCCAAGGAGTCACCCATTGGTGCTTCCATGATGTGGACACTGGAGACAGTCTGCCTGTAAAACAAACATTTTACAGAGTGGCTGATAAGGTCAGGGCCAGCATCAAGGAAGAGGTTTCTAAGATGCTGGCGCTAGGGGTGATTGAGCCATCCAGCAGCCCCTGGGCTAGCCCAGTGGTCCGTGTGCCAAAAGCTGCTGCACCTGGTGCCACCCCAGAACTCCGGTTATGTGTGCGTTACTGTGGGCTCCATTAGGTCACCAAGACTGACACCCACCCCATTCCCAGAGCTGATGAGCTTGTGGATCGGCTGGGAGCTGCCCGGTACCTCCGCACATTTGACCTGACGTCTGGGTGCTGGCAGATTGCCTTGACCGAGGGAGCCAAGAAGAGGTCAGCGTTAACGCCAGAGGGGCACTACCAGTTCAGGGTTATGCCCTTTGAGTTGAAGACTGCCCCTGCCACCTTCCAGAGGCTGGTTAACCAGGTACTGAGTGGGTTGGAGAAATTCAGCGCCACCTACCTGGACGACATCGCTGTGTTCAGCTCCAGCTGGGAGAAACATTTGCGACACTCTCTGAAGTGTTGAAGGCCTTGCAGAGGGCAGGGTTCTGTGGTGTACTTGAGACACCAGGTAGGGAGCGGCCAGGTGGCGCCCCTCCAGGCAAAAATTGATACCATTTTGGCTTGGGAACCCCTCAAGACCCAGACAGGAGTGAGGGCATTTTTGTGACTCACAGTTTGTGAAGGGGTATGGCACCATTGTTGCCCTTTTGACAGAACTGACGTCAAAGAAACAGCCCAAGAAGGTGATCTGGACTGATGCCTGCCAGACCGCTTTTGATGCCCTGAAAACTGCCATGTGCACAGCACCTGTGCTCAAGGCGCCTGGTATCGCCAAATAATTTGTAGTGCAGACAGATGCTTCAGAGCATGGTGTGGTAGCAGTACTCTCACAAATGAACGAGGCCCTGGACCAACCCGTAGCTCCTATTAACAGGAGGCTAATTCCCAGGGAACAGAGGCGGAGTGTAATTGAGAGGGAAGCTGTTGCTGTTGTCTGGGCGTTGAAGAAGTTGAGGCTTTACTTGTTTGGGACTTACTTCCTGGTTCAGGCAGACCAAAGACCCCCTCGGATGGTGGATACAGATGAGGGGTGAGAACCCAAAACTGTTGAGGTGGTCCATCTCCCTACAGGGAATGGACTTCACGGTGGAACCCCAACTTGGAACAGAACACGCCAATGCTGATGGTCTGTCAAGATTTTTCCGCCTTAGTCATGAGAACTCCCATAAGGGTGGGTACTCCAATATCCCCCCCCCCCCCACCTTTCGGCTGGAGGGGACACATGTTAGACCTGGCATTTCTTGATGTGATTACCCCTGACTATTTTTGACGCTGTAAGGGATTGCGTTAACTCCCAGAGCCGGTTGCTGTTCCCAGTCCGGCCCTCCCCGTCTGACCGGCCTACCGAGTCCTAAGGCAGGGTGAAACATGAGACACAGACAGGACATTCACTTTACATTTTCTGGCTGTAAACATGGAAATCTACCTTTTTTTACTGTGGAAAAACTTGGTTGCCCAATTGGCGGGTTTTAGACCTTGCTTTTTTTGGTGTGATTACTCCTGACTTTTTGCCTCTAGCGCCTCTATTTTTGATGCTGTAATGGATTGCGTTTGACTGGCTTAAATGCTTTGGGCACATTGCCACTGCTGATCAGTGTCAAATTGCAAGTGCTTCTTGTGTAAAGTGTAACAGTAATTGGTTGTCCATGATTGGTATGTTTGCCTTACTAGTAAAGTCCCTAGTAAAGTGCACTATGTGTGCCAGGGCTGGTAATGTAAATGCTACTAGTGGGCCTTCAGCACGAATTGTGCCACCCACACAAGTAGCCTTACAAGAGGGAACTCAGGCTTGCGACTGCAGTGTCTGCGCACAGTTTGTTAAACTGCTGTGTTGTCCTGGCAAGTGCACCCACTTGCCAGGCCTCCGCCTTGCCTTTCTATGCACATCAAACACCCCTATGGTAAGTCTAACTTACCCCCTGGGCAGGGTGCAGTGTATGTGAAAGGTAGGACATGTACTAATGTGCCTACTATGTCCTGACCGTGAAATACTCTCCATTTCGTTTTTCACTGTTGAAAGGCCATCTTTCCCATAGTATCGAATGGGGAGGCTGTGTAATACGTTTACAACCTATCTTCCCAAAGGCTTAAGATGTAGAGGTGAAGTTTAGTGTGCCCAAACTCACACTTTAATAGCACAACTTTTTGTGAAGGTGTTTTTTGCATTGTGTGTTTAGAAACCACTCTTTTAGAAGTGGCTAGGATTTTGTGTTTTAACATTTCTGTGTGTCTCTGCCTGATTGTGGATTGACTGTCTGGATCTGACAGTGATAGGATCTGGGGAATGTCTTGACCCAGGGGAGGAGGTGAGACAGCAGCAGGCTTACCTGCATGTGGAGTGCAGGGGGAGGAGTATCCCCTAGAGGTGAAGAGGCCTGGGCTGCGGCCATAAAATAATGGCTCAATTTCCTGATTATGGATCCAGACCCCCACCATCAAAGGAAGAAGGTGTCACTGGCAGGGAGACACCCAGAACTGGTTTGAACAGGGGTCAGTGCCCCCCTGAACACAAAGACTTAAAAGACTTTGAGGGGTATATCTGTGAGAGCTGAAACCCCTGAACTTGGGATTGCTCAAGACTGAAAATGATTGAAAATACTTTGTGGTCATGAGGAACCTCTGCCAAGGAAGAAACAGCTGAAGAGACTAAAGGAAAGGACTGACCCTTGCTCTGTGTTCTGGGGCTGGCTTGCAGTTTGCTGGTTTAACCAAAGAGAGGCTAAGGGACTTTGCTGTGACTATGTCCCCCTGCTTGAAAGGACTTTTCTGTGTGCTGTGTCCTGAAGTAACTTGTACCCAAGGGCCAGAGGAGAGCTGGCTCCCTGTTTGTAGGAGAGTAGGGTCTGCTTCCTCTGGTCACGCCTACTTTTTGCTCTGATATACTGGTTTCTCGACTTTAGTGTGGCTGTGGGACTGCTAATCAGACCCACAGCCCAGCTGTTCTCTCTCTAAATTCATACCATGTACTTTAGGTACATACCTAATTGGGTATTGGGTCACCTTTGTGAGCCTCTGTATAGTGTACCATAGGTACCCAGGGCATAGGTGCATCCAAGGCCTACCAGGGGCTGCAGCATGTATTATGCCACCCCTGGTTGGCCATCCACATTGACACAACTGGCTGATCACTCAGCTGGGGCAAGGTCGTGTAATCATCCCTTGCTTAGGTATAGTATCCCTATACCTACCATTACATATAGACCCATATATACCTATAAGTCACTCCTATGGCAGGCCTTGACAATCCTGAAGGCAGAGTGCTTGGTTTTATGTGAGATGGTGCAGCTTTCGGAACCATGTCCTTGTAGCTGTTCTATGATATAGCCATACCATATACTCTTAAGTGCATTATAATCCTCGCGGTTAATGCTAACTTTGGTTTGGCTTTATCAAAACATGTCGTGTAAGGTGTCATACGCTTTGGAATATTACCCCCCCTGCCAGTCCTGGCGGCGGGGGTAGCATTCCACCCTTCTAGAGGGAGAAGACATGTAGTTGTAGCTTTACCTGGTTAAAGTTAAACAGAGCCTCAGCATCACAAAATGGATGCTGCTGCCACAGACACAAGTCTGACCTCCTGCAGCTGGGAGCCCTTCCAGCGAGGAAGGCCTGGACAATAGATTTCCTGCCTTGGGAGGTGCTAGCACCTCCCCAGACAGACTATAGTCTATTGGGGCAGGGTGGATTGAATGAAATGAGACACTGCCTGGGGTACACAAGGTGCTCCATGCATAGCCCGGTTCAAACCAGTTGCTGGGGCACTCCAGCCCCAGCTCTGTCGCGAAACTGGACAAAGGGAAAGGGGTGTAACCACCCCCTTCCCTGGTCCCACCCATAGGAGGGACCTAGCAGGTAATCCAGCCCCTTTAATCAGTATAAAGCTAGGAGATGAGTCTAGAGACTTTAGATTATCCTGAACTGAAACTCTGAAATGAAACTCTGGACCTTCGACCTTCGACATTCTACTGCAACTAGAAGACTGAAGAATCTCCCTTGTGGTCAAGGAGTGACCACCCTGTGCAAATAGGCACCAACTAGTGAATTGCCGGTTTGCTTTGTTGACGATCCCAAAGGATCCTGACGACTCTGCTTCACAGGACTGGACTTCCAGACTTCTCGGACCCCGACCCACACCTCCAGCAAAGCTGAGACCCGTGGCGGACACGAGAGACGTGGGACCGGTAACCTGGCCATTTAGCTCTTTGCTAAACTGTGCAGCTTCTGAGGCGTCCTCGAAGTTGTGCATTTGGGATTGAGAAGCCCAACCCCGAGCCGTTAGTGCACCGAAGCTCAGCCCTCCACACTCCACGAGTGCCGCGTGGGGCCTGCTCTTGCATTTCTCCTAGACTCGTCTTTGCGGTTGCTAGTCCGTTGGCTAGTGGCCATCTTGAAGACACCATTTTGAAACAACGCTGCTTGCCTGGTTGCTCTGGGCTTGCTCTTGCTTTCCTGTAAAGGGGAAGCTCCACAGACCTTGCTGGTCTGTACAAGAAGCCGATTTTTTCACTTCCTGTGTGGGTTGCCTTTGCCAAGGCTTGTTGACTCCCATCTGGGAGCCGACACCGCCAACAGCGAGAGCCTTCGTGGGACCGTCTGTATCCAGCTCCTGGTCGTCGTCGACGCCTCCTGGTCCACGTGGCTGCAGAGACAAGCTTCACTTCTTCACCTGTTTGCAGCTTGACATCGCCTGGTTCCTTCCTGGTTCCTGGTTAGTAACCTAGACTCTGTCCCCTCTGCTTTCAGGTTCTTCACTTCTTCGATCCACCCTTGGATCCGTCCGGACATCTTCCTCCTGGTCGCCTGCAGCATCTTCTTGCAGCTCTCCATAGTATTCGACGACGAAACCCGACACAACTTCACACCTATGCTCCCGGCTTCCCTGGGTGAGGTAACTTGAGTACTCCAGTGCTCCCGTGGGTAATAACTATCCAAGTGTCCTACTTTAACTGGGTTTTCCCGTAGTCCACCAGGAAGTGTCCGAAATCAACTACTTTGTTAACTTTACATTCCCATTGAAAGTCTATGAGAACTCGCGTGTGTGTTTAGACACTGCACACGCATCCTGTGAGACTCCTACTTCCTAACCTGTGGTTGTTCAGTGTAGTCCCAGCGATGCCCTAGGCCTATTCACCTGTTCTGAAGTGGTTCTTATACCACTTACTTAGTATATGGTTCGTGAGGCCCCTAGGGCAGAATTGTATTTGTGCAACTTTTAGTATTCTTATTGGGTCACTTGTGCTGTATCTCGAACTCCGACCTCATAAAGAATGCAGAGGGGTTGTGTTAGTAGTAAATACATATATATTTGATATATACCTTGTGTGGTGTCCTTTCATTTGGTATTCAAGGGGTTATTATTGGTAAAACAATTGGCTTCACATGCTCTCTGAAGTATTAGCCTAAGACTGCTTTGTCCATGCTACCACTAGGATAGCTGGTCTAGAAGGTTGACTTTACAACCATCACCATAAGGGTTGTTTGGACTGATACAGGGTGCCCACTAGAATAGTGGACATCACATATCAGGCCAACTTCTCACACTGTTGTGGAAATTCAGGAACACAAAAGTTTCCAGGTGTCTCTGTGACGCGGTGTGCTTTTTGCAGCCTGAGACCCTCTTAAGAATTGCCCTGTTATTGTGGGCACCTGAAGTCCAAGTGAGTCTCAGCGATGCTGTGTGCGTGTGCTTCTTGCAGCCTGAGACCTTCGTGAGGATTGCCCTGTAATTGTGTGCACCTGGAACTCAAGTGAGTCTCAGCGACTCTGTGTGCATGTGCTTCTTGCAGCATGAGACGTTCGTGAGGATTGCCAAGTGATTGCGCACACCCGAAGCTCAAGTGAGTCTTAGCGACGCTGTGTGTGTGTGCCCTGTTGCAGCCTGAGATCTTCGTTATCGCCACCGGCCCAGACAGGCATCCCCAGAGGAGCTGTGCCGCCGGCCCAAGCCCACTGTTGCCAGAGCGGGACCTCGAACCAACCCCGTCGGAGGAGGGCCTGAGTTCCACTACCCGGAATCCCCAAAGTCGCATTGGAGGCCCAAGTCCCAAGAAGAGGAAAGCGAGTTTGCACTCCCCAGGTAACGTGTGTCGCCAGTTGGGGCGGGGTGCGGGCTTGGAAAGAGACGCTCTCGGCCTCTCCCATTCTTGCATCGCAAGCCTCTGCTTCAGCTCGTACCTTGGCCTGTACTTGCTGAAGGGTCGCTTATTACACTGATTATTGAAGCTGGATATGGAGATGAGATGAAGCTTATGGTGTTCGTGATGGAACTTCTCATGGCTCCACGACTATAAAAAACAAAGATTACTGCTTATATTTTACGTGCTCAGATAGATTGGACTATACTCTTGGTGAATCTTGTACCAAGAATTACATAAAGTGGCAAGCCTATACTTTAACTACTAAAGTGCTGAATACGTTGGTAATTAGCCTTGAGGAAGCCCGCAAAGGGCGAAACGCGCGTCGGCTGTGAAGCACTTTTTTTTAAATGAAATAAAAACTGCATTTTCTTACCAAAGCGACTCTCTTGGATTGAAAAGGAGTGTCTCTGCGAGAATACGAATTGGAGAAAAGTGCTGACTGCACAAGGATAAAAGTGACTTTATGTGATGTGCGCTGGTGTATTTGTTCTTTGTTGAGGTAACATTCTGCAACGCTGTTGGTGGGCAGATAGACCTTTTCTAATGCTTGAGGTGGATGAGCATTTAACACCAATTTGCACTCAATACTCAACATTTGAATCTCATATATAGGTAAATTCTTTTTTAAAAGAAAGGGACATGCTTTGATTTGCAGATCTGGAATAGCAAATCCACCCTCCTGTGATTTTTATTCCATTAATACTGCATTGGATCATCTAGAATTGCTCATTAATACCGCCAGAACCTACAAGGACTGGCTGACCTAATAACCGGCCAGGAGGAATATTACAAATATGCATATGTTGGATTTATATCATGTGGTCTCATCGTATATCTGTTTATATAAACATATACTTGTTTTTCTATGAAACTTGTGTGGAATCCATTTTTATTGTCATCATTCGGTTACTGAGAACGTGCTTGCAAATACTTTACACACTTGCCTTGAAGATAAGCCTGGCTACTCGTGCCAAACTACAGAGGGGGTGAGCAGGGGCAATCTGAGGAGGTGTCCTTCCTTTCCCTGACGTGGAAGCAAGGGTTCCTATTTGGCTTAAGGTACCTACCTCAGCCAACTAGAAACCCACAGGTCTAACAGCGGGTACAGGATTACATGCTCACCCCTCAGCTGTGGTAACTTTTGAACGGTGTGACAAAAGTGGACACGCCAAAGTATCAAACAGTTTGTTACTTTAAGCCTGACATGTTCCCATCTTCCTAATAAGCTAATGTTGCCTTCCTCGTTTTACTTTTGAAAGTGCTCTGTTGAGATGGTGTAAGCCCTTGTGTTTATCAGCGGCAAGGTACTCTGTTTATTGCCTAACCTAGATATTCGCTCAACCTAAACCTGATCACTTCCTTAACATGTTCCTTTACCAGGTCTTGCGTGGTACCTTTTGGGTAGTGTGAATGGTTTGGGAAATGTAGTCAACGTTGCCTTTGTGCACCAGCTACTTTAATTGTAGTAGCTCGGAAGAAAAAACATTACCAGACTTTATTCACCACACACTGCCATAGTTGCCGCAAGCTTAAGGTTAGTCCAGCCACACCAATAAACAAGACCCTAGCCTAGGGCGACATGTGTGAGAACTGTTAACTCTAAAGCAATTTCCTGTAGGTAATACATTTAGGCCAGCCTTATTGGGAAAGCATTGAAGATACAGATTACGTTCTCATAAACAAGGATTTCTATTTCCATTTATCATTTATGCTTAATAAATTTAATGAGGACGCCTGCCTTGGAAAAAGGCTACCATTTTCACAGTTGGGCATGGGTTGCACTTTCGGACGTTGTTATCTTTACCAGATTTCTTTACATCCTCCAGAACAAAAGGCTACCATTTTCACAGTTGGGCATGGGTTGCACTTTCGGACGTTGTTATCTTTACCAGATTTCTTTACATCCTCCAGAACACTTGACATTAAATACTTGTGAAATAGTCAGACACCCTGACATCCCACATGTTTTTATTTTAAAGTTTATAAATTCAAAGAATGTACCAATGATGTAGAACAAGGATTACAAGTAAGTAGTCTATATTTATCATTTATAAACGGTGGCTACTTAACTTCTACAACCCAGTATTGATTTTGCTGCAGCTGTAAGTGTATCTGGTTAATAACCTGTTATAATTGTACCAGTTGCTTTTGTGAGTTAACTATGGTTTTTTCCATAGTGAAATACTACTAAGTGTTGTTACTTTTTAAGTGTCACAAATTCTGTTTAATGAGAGGCCATGCCCTCTTTCTCTTCCACTCCCCCATCCACAGACTAAATCTTTTGTCAACGCACTCCCAAGTGCTGAATCTGCTGTAAGATGTCGTTGACCATATTTAAAAAACGCGTTGTGTTCGATAGTTTATCCCACAATCCATAATCTCTTCTCTTTAAGGATGCTCACCATGTGGGGCTAGAAGTATTTGCAGGTGTGAGAGGATGAATAAAGACAAAGCCAGCAAGTGTATTACAGCCTTTGTTCTGTCAGCACATTACCTCAGCTGCGTGCGTGTGTTAGAACCTGTGTCTCTTGCACCCAACTACTGTTCAGCCGCAAGACCTATATCTCCACTGTTTTATAGTTAATCACCTTCAAAAGCTTTAGCTTGGTCTTCATTGAATCTACGTAATTTTTGTTTATTTCACTGCTATTGAATCTACGTAATTTTTGTTTATTTCACTGCTGTGTACCTTCCAACCTTTATATGCTGATACGCATTATATTGACCTTTTATTCTGCACAGCCATCTATCTGCCCAGATTTATGATATGGTCAATCTGGAAGATATCTCTTGTAATACCATGGTTTATTAAAAATGTCTTGTAGAGCATAACGCAAGATAAAACAAAAAAGGTGATTTTTAGTTCTGACTTCCTATGAAAGTAATTTTGCAGTGTGACGTTTTTTCTTGTGCAGTACCTCCTGGCGTCTGGCGAATTAATCTGGATGTTCCTGAAGAATCTCGCCAGAATCTCTCCTTTGGTACTGCTGATGATCGCTGGTGGGAGCAAAGTGATCTAACCAAACTGATCTTGGCTTCAAACAAACTCCAATGTCTGTCAGAAGATATTAAGTTTCTTCCAGCACTTCTTGTACTTGATGTAAGTACAAGGATTGTAGTCTTGGAACCCAAAGTAAACCTGGATTGTATCCTTGTTTTATCGTTGCCAAAAGTGGTTGCTCTGTGGAATATCTACCCTCCGAGAACCAATTGGAAGAATGCAAGTGACATCTTTGTACTGGCCTGCATTCATTCAGGTTTCTAAAACCTAGGAAGATAGGAACCAATTAATAGAATTGGTAAATCATTGCTAGCCATTATTTAAATTCATGTTGATTAATAAACACATTATCAGTTACTCATTTGTTCTAGTTATATTAATCTGAAATTCAGTGTTTTTGATAAGGATGACAAGTTAGATACTTTGTTTCAGATAAAATCAGTATTGTAAATTTTTAATTTTTAGGTCTGGTTTGACAATGGCGTTGCCTGATTTTGTTGCCAATTCTTTTGAACATAGAGTGTGCTTTTGGTTCTCCTACACATGTATTGCCCTCTTGCCCTCTCACCTCATACTGTTTGTTTTAGCATTCTGCCTTCCGGAAAGTGCTTCCATTGGCATGAATGAGGAACAATTCTATATCTGAAAATTAGACTCCATCTTCACACTGTCAAATTCAGTTGTTAATTTTGTATATCCATTCTATATAAAAACAGCCTGTTAGCAATTTTTCCACAATGATTGGCAGAGACAAAAATACAGGCTTCAACATAAGCATTTGTGCGTGCAACACATAGATGGCATACAAAGTGCACACACCCCAGATACGTTTTCTCCCCCTTTAATAGAGACACCTGAGTCCAGTTTGGTTTCCGCATTGTTTATGTTTTTATTAAAATTACAGTTCAAGACCAATTACTCCATTGGTCTCTATTTCTTTATTGTAAACTTTAAAACTTGTTTATCAACATCACAGTTGTTCAAATATTAATATTCACACGTATGTACATATTCATTCTATTTACAGCCCGTTCTCCAACGGGGCATTGCTTGACCTTCACGCTGTGCCAGCAGGCCACAACCAAGTTAGCCTGCTCTCCTTAATGTAACCGCCCTCCGGTTAACAGAGCCGCAGGTAAATAAACTGCCACCACTTGTAGCACCCAACGTCTTCCAGGGTAGAGCTAGAGAATCCAGGGCCACCAGCAGGCCAACCCCAAATCTCCCGCCAGCCCGGAGCCCATGATGATATTTAAGACCCGTTCTGGGGTAAAAAATGGCACTGACCAAAGGAGTCTCTGTGATACCTCTTGTCCAGGACCCCCCCACAGGACGAGGCGCTTACTGGCGGACTCGACCTCCCCCCCCCCCCCCCCCCCTGCGCTCGAGAGCTTCTGAAATGGCCCCTAACACTGTTTGTATGAAAAGTTCATTGCACGCCTCTGAGAGGTGCACTCCGTCCCTAGCGTACAGTTCGGACCTAGAGGTTTGTATTAATTTATGCCTGATCGTACCAAAGCTCGATTTCTGAAGTATTTCCGCCACTGACTGGTTCAACCTTTTCACCGACTTATTCACAGCCTTCGGGGGCGCACCCCGTGCCCATACCTGCCTCGGAATGACTTCGGACCATAGCAAAATGACATTCGGTAACATATTCTTGATAGCTGCCAGCGCAGTGAACAATGATTCTTTTACACCCCTTCTTCCCGCCGGGATCATGTCATTGCCTCCACAATGCAACACCAGTACGTCTGGGATTGGCATGCCTCTGTTCATGGCTGCCCGCAGGTCGTCGGGGGCGTCGGCTAAATGTTGCGTCCCTACCCCACCAAATGGTGGTCCAACCGTTGGTCCTCCATGCGCCTTTCTATCGAGCAAACTCGTGAAGACCAACCCCGCCCTGCAAATAAAGGAGTGGCCGCACCAACATATTTGGGGTCTTTTGGGTGTGGTACCTAGAACAAGATTTGAAATGAAACAACGGTCAGTACTAACTATGTACAATAAGGGAGGCACGCTACTACACTCAAACTAGTTGCGGACGAACGTAACGCTCGTAACACGCTGACTTCCAGCGCCCTAGCCTCCTAATAGTTTCCTCAGGGAGCCCCAGACCTGCCACTGTAGTAGCCGCCCCAATACGGAATGAGTGAGATGTGAAGTCAGTGGAGTCTACACCTAACCTAGTCCGAGCCAGCTTTACCACCCTTGTGAACTGAAATCTAGTAAGGGGGGAACCGTCCCTATGCAACAAGTCTCTGTCATCGTTCCCCTGCGACCTGATGTGCAAGAACCCCCCTGTCAATCTAACCGGACAGTAAGACACCCCCGCCACACTGCCTAATTGTATCCACGTCCCTTTTCCCAGAGGGTCTGTCTTTGATCTACTTACCCTGACTTTCAAGACGCCCCCTGCCTCAATCAAGTCTCCGCACCGTAAGCCCCCTCCTTGTCCGCCTTAGAAGCCAGCAGCAGTTCCGAGATCCTGAGTGCCCCACAAAACGCTAGTACGTAAGCTACCCTAAACAGCTGGGTTTCGTAAGGGGAAAAACAAATCTTCGGCAGGGTCTCCAGGATGTCTACCAGCCTGGCCACGTCTATGGGCCTTCTTGAATCCTTCGCCCCAGGGGCTAAACGTTCCCATCCCTTCACAGCTCTCCTCACTCTCTGGTCTTTTGTTGGATCTGCCACCCACTTAAGCCAGCGTAGAATGCTAACGCCGACAGTTGCCTCTTCATCATTGCCACTGATTTCCCGCTGTCCCCCTGATACACTATGAAGCCTAACACGCTCAAGGGTGAGAAAACCTCAGCTAAACCTGCCCCTTTTAAGTAATCTTGATAAAACTGCCACAACCTCTCATACATACTCTTAGTCTTGGGGGCCAATGATGCAGTTATCATTTCAGGGGCTGCGGGGCACCAAGCTTCGTCCGTCATCTCTCTGTCTGCTTGCGGCCAATGTGCGCGGAAGTATGCCAACTTAAAACGGGACAAGGTGTCAGCGGCATGGTTGTCTACCCCCGGAACATGTCTTGCAGTAAAATGTACATTGCGCCGCAGGCATTGCAACACTAGTTCTTTCAATAGACGCAGCACCCATGTGCAAGTTGCTCTCTGATTGTTAATCGCCATCACCTCTGACATGCTGTCTGACCAGAAAACAATGCGCCTGTATGCTAGCATTTCCCCCCACAGATGCAGTGCCACTAATATGGGAAACAGTTCTAAGAAAGTAACATTGCGTGTCAGACCCTGCCGTGTCCATTCCTCCGGCCAATACTGCATGCACTACTTGGGACCCAATATTGCCCCGAAGCCTACGCTCCCTGCCGCATCTGTGAATAGTTCAAGGTCTACATTAGAGGAGGCCGGTTTCCGCCATATCACAAACCCATTAAAATTGTCTCGGAAGTCCTTCCAGATGCTAATGTCATTCCTTACCTCGGCTGATAGCCTAACTCTATGGTGTTTTGCGCGGAGCCCCGACATCGCCCTTGCTATGCTCCTAGAGAATGCCCTGCCCATCGGGATGACTCTCAAGGCGAAGTTCAGTTGTCCTAACAAGACTTGCAGCTGATGTAATGTGACCTTCCTTGACCTTAAGCAGTCCTCAATAGCAGCCTTGAAGGCATAAACCTTTGACCTGGGTAGCCTACAAACCCCTTCTCTTGTGTCAATCAATCAATCAATCATCGCATTTATATAGCGCACTACTTACCCAGAGGGTCTCAAGGCGCTGGGGGAGGGGGATCTGCTACTGCTCGAACAACCAGGTCTTGAGTTGCTTCCTGAAGGCGAGGTGGTCCTGGGTCAGGCGGAGGTGGGTGGGGAGGGAGTTCCATGTCTTGGCGGCGAGGTAGGAGAAGGACCGTCCCCCTGTGGTGGCTCTACGGATGCGGGGGGACGGCGGCGAGGGCGTGGCTGGTCGATCGAAGCTGGCGTTTGGGAGCGTAGAAGTTGAGGCGGCTGTTGAGGTATCCTGGGCCTTGGCTGTGTAGGGCTTTGTGTGCGTGGGTGAGGAGACGGAAGGTGATTCTCTTGTTGACCGGGAGCCAGTGCAGGTCTCTCAGGTGTCCGGAGATTTGGCTGCGGCGGGGGATGTCCAGGATGAGTCGTGCTGAGGCGTTCTGGATCCGCTGGAGTTTTTTCTGGAGTTTGGCGGTGGTTCCGGCGTAGAGGGTGTTGCCGTAGTCCAGACAGCTGGTGACGAGGGCCTGGGTGACCGTCTTCCTGGTCTCGGTGGGGATCCACCGGAAGATCTTACGTAGCATGCGCAGGATGTTGAAGCACGACGAGGAGACAGCGTTGACTTGTCTGGTCATGGAGAGGGAGGAGTCCAGGATGAAGCCCAGGTTGCGTGCGTGGTCTGTTGGTTTGGGTGCGCTGCCTAGGGAGGGGGGCCACCAGGAGTCGTTCCAAGCGGCGGGTGAGGATCCCAGGATGAGGACTTCCGTCTTATCTGGGTTCAGTTTGAGGCGGCTGTTCTTCATCCTTTCGGCTACCTCTTTCATCCCTTCGTGAAGGTTGGCTCTGGCGGTGGCGGGGTCGTTGGTAAGGGAGAGGATCAGCTGGGTGTCGTCGGCGTAGGAGATGATGTTGAGGTTGTGCTGGCGTGCGATGTCTGCGAGGGGGCTCATGTAGATGTTGAAGAGGGTTGGACTGAGCGAGGAGCCTTGAGGGACGCCGCAGATGACTTCGGTGGCTTCAGATCTGAACGGAGGGAGGCGGGCTCTCTGTGTCCTTCCGGCGAGGAAGGAGATGATCCACTCCAGTGCCTTCTCCTGGACTCCGACGTTGCTGAGGCGTTGTACTAGGGTACGATGGCAGACAGTGTCTAAGGCCGCGGAGAGGTCGAGGAGGATGAGGGCAGCTGTTTCTCCGTTGTCGAGCAGCGCTTGGATGTCATCGGTGACTGCGATCAGGGCGGTCTCGGTGTTGTGGTTGGCCCGGAAGCCAGACTGCGAGGGGTCGAGGGATCCGTTCGTCTCGAGGAAGGCGGCCAGCTGCTTGTTGACAGTCTTCTCTGTGACTTTTGCAGGAAATGGGAGCAGCGAGATGGGGCGGTAGTTTTTGAGGTCGGTGGGGTCAGCCGATGGCTTCTTGAGTACAGCGCTGAGTTCGGCGTGCTTCCAGCTCTCCGGGAAGGAAGCGGTGTCGAAGGATGTGTTGATGATGTCCCGCAGGTGGGGTGCGATGACAGCGTCGGCCTTGTTGAAGACTTGGTTAGGGCAGGGGTCGGTCGGAGATCCGGAATGGATGGAGTTCATCGTGCGGACGGTGTCTTCGGTGCTGATCGGAGTCCAGGCGCGGAGGGTGGTGGTGGGGGGCGGTGGTTCGGTCGTGGTGTTCGTCGGTTGAGTGCGGAAGCTGTTGTGTATGTCCGCGATCTTGTTGTGGAAGTAGGAGGCGAGGGAGTTGCAGAGGTCTTGCGAAGGGGTGATGTCGTTGTTTCCGGCGTTGGCGTTGGAGAGCTCTTTGACGATGTTGAAGAGTTCTTGGCTGTTGTGTGCGTTGTTGTCCAGTCGTTCCTTGAATGCAGTTTTCTTGGTGGCGCGGATGAGTTGGTGGTGTTTTCGGGTGACGAGCTTGAGGGCAGTCATGTTGTCCGGTGTTGGGTCTCTGCGATTTCAATGCCTAAGAATGTCAGGCAAGTGGTCGGCCCTTCTGTCTTTTCTGCTGCCAATGGAACCCCCAGGGCTTCAGCCAGGTGCTGGAATCCCAGCAGGGCCTTCCTGCATGACTGTGAACCCTGAGGACCGAGGAATAGAAAGTCGTCTAGGTAGTGTACCACTGCATGGGATTTATCCGTTGAAAGGAATTGCTCCACCGCCCATTCTAAAAACCTGGCAAAAGATTTGAATACTGCGCACGCGATTGAACAGCCAATTGGCATGCACAGGTCAATGAAGTAATCTCCCCTGAAGGTGAAACCCAAGAACTTAGTATCCTCCGGATGCACTGGCAGGAGCCTAAATGCAGCCTCGAAATCGGATTCGGCCATTAAGGCCCCTTCACCCAGGTCCTGCAACTTTTCGATTGCAGTGTCAAATGTTGTATAACGGACCGTGCAAAGGTCTGGGTCAAGCTTGTCGTTGACGGATAGGCCTGGGGGGCTCGACAAGTTGTGTATCAGGCGAAATTTCCCTTTCTCTTTTTTAGGCATTAACCCCAGTGGGGAGCAAACCAAATCGGGTATTGGAGGTTGACTGAAGGGACCCGCCACCCTCCCCAGGGCAACTTCTTTCATTATCTTATTTTCTGCTGCTTCCATATTCTGCAGCATTGAGCTCTGGTTGCGCGGGGGGACACTGGTAGGGGTGGCTGAAGACGGGATACGAAAACCGGATATAAAACCATTATATAGGAACTGAGCCTCTTGCAGATTGTCGTAGTTGCTAAGGAGGTGTGTCAGGACAAGCGTCTTAATGGGAGTTGGCAGATTTCTCGGATGGCTGGGGTGGCTTCCCTTTGGCTGGGGTTTGGACCGGCTGCTCTCTTGGTCTTCCTGACTTCTTAAAGCACCTGACCTCTGGGTGAGTCGAGCCCCCACAGTAGGAGCAGCAATGTTTGAACCTACATGTAGCCCCTCTAGGGCACTCATTTTTGTTATACAGCCAGCTGGCCTGTTTTTTTATCTCCTGCCCCCTTGTCGCTACGAAAGGACTGATTGTTTGAAGGGTAAGTAGCCTTGTTTACAGGTGCGGAGAAATAAAACACCACATGCCATACATTAATCTCCCGTTGGTCCCATGCTATCCCGGGGTGCACTGCCTTCATTTGCCTAAACTTGGTGTCATATTGTAACCACCCTGTGCCTGAGAACTCAGAAGCCGCTCCATGTATCAACAATATGTAACTGATTATCTGGGGGGGCCAACGCGGGGTATCTCTCTACCATGATGGCAGCATAAATGGCGAATCCTGTTATCCAATTCTTTATAGACCACTCAACATATACCTTTTTCTGCTTGTACTCGCCTTCCTTGCCTTCCCTAGTCTTACCAGGAACTACACCCGCATTGATGAGATGGAACACGTCAATATATTCCCCTCGTAGAATCTTTTCTTTAGTGTCTTCGGGCACGTGCCATGTGATCTCTGCAGATGGTGATAGTCATGGATGAGGAACCATAGATCAACGGGCTGTAAGCTAATGACGGCTGCCCCGTCGGCACCGGCCCGCCCTGAATCTGATGAATCGCTGGCCCTGCCATATTTGCGGCGGTGTTTGGTGTTTGCCCTTTAGTGGACAAAGTAACTACATTTTGGGCTGGGCCCATAACCCCCGGTCCTACAATTCCCGGGTAAGCTGTGGAAAATACCATTGCGCTAGTAGGGCAATTACTAATTGCCTGCCCGTGTGAGGTTGTCCCTGCTACCCCTGGGGATTGCGCTACCCCCCCCAGACTGTACCCAAACTTGGGCTACTCCGCTACCAGGCTGCGCGACTACAGGAGGCAAAGATGTATGAGCGCAGGGCGCCTCCGCATTAGCAGCAGGCGCCACGCCCGGATGAGGGATATTGTTCTCTTTTGTTGCGTTGGGAATCCAGTCTAATGTCTCGAGCACCTCCTTCTCACCTGAGGATGCTGGTTGGGACTCGGCTGCCCTGGGCCGCTTTTCCCTTAACGCATCTTTGAGCCTTTCTGGCGTGCGCCGCGCCCGCTTGCCTCGCCCCCTCTTTCCTCCTGGGCATCCGCTCTTGCTCCTTCTCCCATTGCTTTTAACGCCCAATCGACGCCTTTCTCCTTTGTGAATTCCAGCTGAGCCCGCCAATTATAACGCTGCAACAAGCCAGTACTTGGCCTTCGATGGATATTCCCCCGCCCTATTGCAGACTAGCTGATTAGTTACTCTTTTCTGCCCCAAATGTTCAGTGTATATTGCGTTTCTAGGTGGGCAGCTTGGTTATTTATTTTTAGAAAGGACACGCGCTCCGTTTCTCACGCAACGCGCAGCGGACCCCTTCCAACTTACGCGCTCCCGCTTTTGCTCCTCTCCAACGCTTTTAGAAACCCCACAACCCGCCGCTCAACCCGCCGCGGTGTTAAAAAAATTCTTATTCTGGATCCGCTTGCTACCGTATACTCCCACATCGTTCGCATGGAACATCTTCCCACACTCTTTCACACTGCGAGGCCCACTCACCTGAACCTGAAGTTGGATGGATTTCACGCACCTTGGTTCTGCTGTGACTTCTTTATGCGACGTCCGACTCCTGGGAGGTCAAGTGGACAAAGAGGGCGTCCTCACGTGAGGCGCTGGCTTTTAAGCTTCACGCTCCAGTCTACTTCCGGTCCCTTCTACCCTATTGGTGACGCGCTTCCTGTTTTTCCCTTCGCTATCCCTTCCGGGTCGTCGACCCGGAAGGGCTTTCCTTACCTTTGTGGCCCTTTGGCTGCCACTAACGGCCCCACGTCCCTTATGTGGGGTGGCGCCTTGCATTTTAAACAGCATTTATGAACGTATGTTTACATGCTAACATATTAAAGTCAGACCTATTAGCATGTTATGTTCTTGTTGTTAAAGTTTCCTGGTATTTGTTACATACTAAGTGGTCTTTCAAAGGTTTTAGAATTCAACAAATGCATCCAGTACGTTTTCCAGGTTGGTTGTTCAAAGAAGATCTACCCTTTTAGTCTGTCCTCTTGAAAAAAAAGTGCTCCTATTGATAAGGGAAACACTAAGACAGCTAGTCTCATTAACAGTTTTAATCAATATCTTATATATTCTTCCACTGCCCCCTTCATTTATTTGTTCCAGTCCAAACATATTTATAGTTTGGGAATTCTATGGGTGGGGAATACAAATCTTTAGACCAACCAGGACATGACTAATTCCGCTCGACTTGACAGGTTCTGATTTCTAGTTAAGAAACTCACTCCTCTTTTTCGCCTCAGGCTGGTTAGGCCCTGTAGCCCTCATTGAAGCAATTCATAAAGGGGTAAGATATTTCTGCACAGCTTTTGGAGAAGCATGTCCATATTTCCGAAGCCTATACTGGTATGTGGTCATAATGCATAGGAGCTAAAGTAAGGCCATCTATGGGACTGCTTATATGGCAATGGTTATGATTTCCCTTTTTGCTGGATTTTGTACTGTCCCTAAAGCAATTAATTTGGAGAGATTCCACCATAAAAGTATGGATTCCGAGGAGACCATGTCCCCTCCAACACAATCCAGTCTTGTTTTTCCTAAAAGGTGAAACATCCTCGGAACGAAGTAGTGGCTATGTAATAATTTATTCGCTTGTTCCTGATCCTTCAGGCATATTGAGACATTTAAAACTTTTCATATTTTTTTGTGGTTAGCTACACTTAACATTTTATCAGAGCCTCCATCCTGTGCCTCGATCATTACTTCTCCATTGTTCTTGGTTTTAATGCAACCTGATTCTCTAATGATTTGTCATTCTACTTTCCATCTAGGTACATGACAATAAACTTTCATCTCTTCCGAAAAGTGTAGGAGAAATTGAAAATCTACAAAGGATTAATTCGAGGTAAGGTTGTAATCCAGCATGTTTCTGTCCTTATTTTAAAGCAATATTTTTGGTCCTGAAACCTATATCTATGAGGCTATGCAAGGTAGTTTATTGTTTGGCTGGTGAAAATCAATCATAAAGTTACTAGGAATAATAGGACAGGTGTTTTGTAGTACACTGTTATGTTTATAAACCAAACATTGTTAATCATCAAAAAAGTGAGTGTACGCCGGGTAAATCTGTGGTAATATAGAAATAGTACAGGACGGAATATTGCTATCTGTTCAAAATTATCTTTATTTTTGAAATTGTCAAGCAACAATCCAACAACCAACTCAACCTTCCCGGTTTTGAATCTAACAAGTATCCAAATTGCGAAGACTTTGCATTCTTCTTCATGGAAAAAATTGTCAATATTTAAAAGGAGGGAGCTGATACCAACTAACATACTCACCACTCTTCATCCATCACAGTCTGCTATTCCTATCGGTCACCCTGAGCATTCCCCCCAAAAATAATGCCTCTTGGCACACATTCACTCCCCTCAAAGAAAGCGACATTCACTACTTTCTTTCTTCCTAGTCTGAACCCTTCCAATCACTTCATCGATCCTTTACCGCCGATGATCTTTAAAGAGATCAAATTGTCTATCCTCCCTTTTTGGACCAAGATCGTAAATGCCTCACTCCTTCCAGGCACTATCCCTGACTGTCTAAAAGTAGGACAGGTAACCCCCTATCCTAAAAAAACACAAGTGCAGATGGCTCAGACTTAAACAATTTCCGTCCAGTCTCCAACATTCTTACTCTGGCGTAGCTTATCGAGAAATGTGTACAGATCCAACTCTACAAGCACATGGATCATTACCAACTTCTAGACCAATACCAGTCTGGTTTCCCCCAAGATTCCAGCCCATAAGCGGCACTCGCACACATAGTGGATGACGTATTATCAATGTTGGATCAGAAGGAAGTGTGCCTTCTTCCCCTCCTTGACTTGTAGTCAGCGTTAGATACTGTGAAATACGAAAATCTTCTAAATCTACTTGCAAAAAGGATGGGGCTATCGAGGGCTGTCCTTCAATGGTTAACTACATTCCTCCACAATTGCACCCAAAGAGTCAAGATCAACCGTTCTCTGTCCAAGCACTTTGTGGTCACCCTGGGAATCCCACAGGGGTCTGCCCTCTCTCCCATTCTCTTCAATGTATTCATGGAACCTTTAGCAGACTCCTTGTCATCCTTCAACATTCATTATCACATGTATGCAGACGACACACAATTGTATGTGAAAATCTCCTCCCCTGAAAATACTTGGAACTGGCTTGCTTTCGACCCTCTAAAACTTAATGCCATCAAAACGGAATTCCTCCTCATTACCCCACCCAAACACAATCTCATGATCGAATTTTGGATGAACCATCTAACTGCCCTCAATTGTACACCTCACTTTGTAGATTCTGCAAGATCTCTGGGAGTTATACTAAGCAAACATCTGCATATGCAGAGCCACATAAGTAATGCCACTAAAGGAGCAAACTACCAGATGAGCATCCTAAGGAAATCAAAAGTCTGCGGTCCAAGCCCTAGTAATCCCCAGGCTCGACTACAGATGTGCCACGCTCCGTGCCCTGCCCAGATACAAGCTGGCCCCTTTATGGGTCTCTCTTAATGCTGCGGCCATGCTCGTCACTTGAACAAAAAGAAACAAACACGTCTCCCCTGATCTGAAACTCCTAAACCCGCTCCCTTATGAAGCACAAATTAATCTAAAAATCATTTTCATGACTCATACAGCCCGAAATTTCAGTACTCCCAGATATTTGACACGAAAGCTGAAATTATCTGGCGGGTATAGATCATCGCGAAGTACCAGATCCCTACTGCTGAAACAACAGATTTTCCGACAAAAGAATACGTGCAGCAGAGCTTTTTACGGTATCGCACCAAAAAATTGGAATTCTCGGCCGAAGGAAATCCGCCTGATTCCTTCTACCGCCTCCATCAAAATAGAAGTGAAAACATTTCTGATGAACAAAGTTTGCCCTTAAATCAAATCCTACCCTAGATCGATTGATCTTAACTGATGTATTCTTATTTTGTTGATCATGACTGCTTCCTTCTGACCTCCTAAGGAGGTCTCATCCTTCAACTTGTTATTCTTCTATAATTGTATTCATGTCGTATCTGCGTTTTATTAGTGTCTTTATTGTTTATTCACTCCCCCCCCCCCCCTCTCCCCCCTGTAAAGTGCTATGATACCCTCACTGGGCATGTTCACGCTATATCATGAGCACATCCAAGGCACAAAGTCAAATAATCCTGGCCCCAGAGAACAATGCAGACAAGTATACATCATCAACAACGTGATTAAAGACATTCCATGAATTTTCTACACTTACTCCTCCATTTAAAAAAGGAAAAAACTCTAAAACAAACATCCAAGCTTTTGGGTTGCTGCAAATACAATAAGGCTTCATTACAGTTCCTTAAACACCAAACATTTTAAAATTGAGGATAAAATATAGCCTACGAAATTTACAAAAAACATAGTGCAGCAGTGATTGTGCAGAGTCCCCATTACAAGGTAAGGTGGTTGTACTAGTTCCCCAATGATAAGCATCTCCTTGAAACCACAACAATCTCCATGCCGTACCTGCCTTGAAACGAAACGGAAGATATATTTCCCAAGTGGTGTGTTTCAGGGCAAGATAGGACGCTGGCTCTGGAGAAGCTAAGGTCACGCTGTAGTCCTTCACTGAGCATTTAAGAAATTCTTGATTCCATCATTGGTTCAGGCACAAAACTCTAAATTTAATTTTAACCAATAGTTTGTCTCAACTAACTATGATGTGTGGTGCAGAAAATAAATCACTCAGTACTATTTCATTGAGAGTCCTGTATGCATAGTTCAGTCAGGGGATAGGGAGACACCTATCAAGTTTAAGGCAATCTAGTATTACCTCCTGGCTCTGTGAACGTCAAGGAGAACAGTGAGGAATCCATGCTCCGTAGTTTGCTGGTCAGCCAAAAGGCTGTATGCTACTTGATGAGCTTTCTGCTGTTTGAATGCCCAGTCTTTGAGCCTCTGTTCAATAGCTGCCTCACTGCGTCAACTTTAATCATTTGGGGAGCTCTGTTGACACTCTGGATCAGATTGAGGTTGAGCCGATAATGGGAGTGAGGGGCAGGCACGGAGTGCAGTGGAACACTATTTTAATGCCGACTGTCCCTTCACATTACCTGTTACAAAATTGCCTAGATAAACTTAAACTAAAACTACTGTAACAGAGAGGGCTAGATACAAGTTATTTAGTATAAGTCTGGCTTCAGGAAGGTTGTGGAAGCTTTTGATACACCACATTCTCCCATATTCCAAGTACTTAGGACTGCATGATTGTGGCTTTTAACCCCTGACACCATTCTGGTTGTGTTGGTCTACACAGCAAACACAGAAAATGATCATGGACACATCAATGGGAAAAGGGAAGATATCAAACCCAGTCATCAGAGGTGGCTTATGACTCTTATAAAAGGTCCAACAGAGGATGTTACTAGCCACAAATAAAATATATTTCCTTAATGAAATCACTTTTGGAACGGAATGGGTATGCAGCCCTGGCTCAACCATCTTGTTCTGAATTTGAGTAGCGGAGTATAAACATCTACTCGAACACTTAATATAAGAGAAGGCGTTACAGCACATCATAGTAGTTGTAACCATACTGAAGTAAGTCACTTGGATGATGCATTGAAAGATAACACGCTAAACATAATGGAAGGTTCTTTAAAGAAATGAAGATCTATTGAATTCATAGAAGCGGAGTCTGGGCTATTCTCTATTCCACTCTACTCCCTCTTCCACAAAAAACATCAAAGGAGGTCTGAAAAGAGCCAGGTCGAACAAAGGATGTCAACATTACAAGCTCCTAAGAAATAGGAGAAAGGGAAGAAGATAGTCACACCCTTCAGCAAAAGAAACATATCTCCCTTATTTCCAATCACCGCAAAAGCATGCCTGCAGGGTCAATACTAAAGAAGCCTGTACTTAGTGAGGGCCAAGGCCTTTCAATGATAAAAAAGTTTGCACTCCACAACAGCAACACAATAAGAGTTATCTCCACAAATAACGAGCTGGCAAAATAACTAGATTGGAAAAATGAAGCCAATGACATTAAGAATGGGAATATGCCTCGCAATCTAAGGCAAACCTATTTGAACCAGTTGTTGTTGAATGGTTGCACAGATTGATGTTGTGGTGGTGCTGTGCGATGTTGTGGTGGCGACGAGTGATGCTGTGGCGTTCAGGGATGCTGTGGTAGCGCATAGTGATGTTGTGGTGCCCCTGAGTGATGCTGTGGTGATGCTGTGGTGATGCGATAGAGTGAGGGCGATAGATAGAGTGAGGGCGATAGCTAGAGTGAGGGCGATAGCTAGAGGGAGGGCGATAGATAGAGGGAGGGCGATAGCTAGAGGGAGGGCGATAGCTAGAGGGAGGGCGATAGCTAGAGGGAGGGCGATAGCTAGAGGGAGGGCGATAGCTAGAGGGAGGGCGATAGCGAGGGAGGGCAATAGCGCGAGGGAGGGCAATAGCTAGAGGGAGGGCGATAGCTAGAGGGAGGGCGATAGCTAGAGGGAGGGCGATAGCTAGAGGGAGGGCGATAGCTAGCTAGAGGGAGGGCGATAGCTAGCTAGAGGGAAGGCGATAGCTAGCTAGAGGATGGGCGATAGATCGAGTGAGGGCGATAGATCGAGTGAGGGTGATAGATCGAGTGAGGGCGATAGATAGTGTAATTATGTGGCGTGTAATTATTTGGCACTGAGCGGTATTTGGAGTGTATGTTGCTTTGAGCGCAGTTTAAATATGTAGCATATAATTATGTAGCACTAAGTGGTATTTGGAGTGTATGTTTCATTGAGTGCAGTGTAATTATGTGGCATGTAATTATGTGGCACTTAGTGGTATTTGGAGTGTATGTTGCGTTGATCGCAGTGTAATTACGTAGCATATAATCATGTGGCACTGAGTGGTATTGTCTGGAGTGTATGTTGTATTCAGTAGAGTGTAATTATGTGGCATGTAATTATGTGGCACTGTGGTATTTGGAGCGTATGTTGTGTTGACCGCAGTGTAATTATGTAGCATATCATTATGTGGCACTGAATGGTATTATGAGAAGTGTATGTTGTATTCAGTAGAGTGTAATTGTGTGTCTTGTAATTATGTGGCACTGAGTGGTATTTGGAGTGTATGTTGCGTTGAGCGCAGTGGAAATTCTGCAGCATATAATTATGTGGCACTGAGTGGTATTGTGTGGAGTGTATGTTGTATTCAGTAGAGTGTAATTGTGTGGCATGTAATTATGTGGCACTGAGTGGTATCGTTTGGAGTGTATGTTGCATTGAGTGCAGTGTAATTGTGTGGCATGTAATTGTGGCACTGAGTGGTATCGTTTGGAGTGTATGTTGCATTGAGTGCAGTGTAATTATGTAGCATATAATTATGTGGCAATGAGTGTGTGAGGGTGCAGAGTGTGTGAGGGTGCAGAGTGTGTGAGGGTGCAGAGTGTGTGAGGGTGCAGAGTGTGTGTGCGCCGTGTGTGTTTCCTAAAGTAGTGTGAGAGCGCAGTGCGTGTTGCCTAAAGTAGTGTGAGAGCGCAGTGTGTGTTGCCTAAAGTAGCATGAGCGCAGTGTGTGTGGCCTAAAGTAGTGTGAGTGCACAGTGTGTAAGTGCGCAGTGTGTGTGGCCTAAAGTAGTGTGAGTGCGCGGGGGTGTGAGTGCGCGGGGGTGTGAGTGCGCGGGGGTGTGAGGGCGCCGTGTGTGTTGCCTAAAGTAGTGTGAGAGCGCAGTGTGTGTTGCCTAAAGTAGTGTGAGAGCGCAGTGTGTGTTGCCTAAAGTAGTTTGAGAGCGCAGTGTGTGTTGCCTAATAGTGTGAGAGCGCAGTGTGTGTGGCCTAAAGTAGTGTGAGTGCGCAGTGTGTAAGTGCGCAGTGTGTGTTGCCTAAAGTAGTGTGAGTTGCGGGGGTGTGAGGGCGCCGTGTATGTTGCCTAAAGTAGTGTGAGAGCGCAGTGTGTGTTGCCTAAAGTAGTTTGAGAGCGCAGTGTGTGTTGCCTAATAGTGTGAGAGCGCAGTGTGTGTGGCCTAAAGTAGTGTGAGTGCGCAGTGTGTAAGTGCACAGTGTGTGTGGCCTAAAGTAGTGTGAGTGTGCGGGGGTGTGAGTGTGCGGGGGTGTGAGTGTGCGGGGGTGTGAGTGTGCGGGGGTGTGAGTGTGCGGGGGTGTGAGTGTGCGGGGGTGTGAGTGCGCGGGGGTGTGAGGGCGCCGTGTGTGTTGCCTAAAGTAGTGTGAGAGCGCAGTGTGTGTTGCCTAAAGTAGTTTGAGAGCGCAGTGTGTGTTGCCTAATAGTGTGAGAGCGCAGTGTGTGTGGCCTAAAGTAGTGTGAGTGCGCAGTGTGTGTTGCCTAAAGTAGTGTGAGTGTGCGGGGGTGTGAGTGTGCGGGGGTGTGAGTGTGCGGGGGTGTGAGTGTGCGGGGGTGTGAGTGTGCGGGGGTGTGAGTGTGCGGGGGTGTGAGTGTGCGGGGGTGTGAGTGCGCGGGGGTGTGAGGGCGCCGTGTGTGTTGCCTAAAGTAGTGTGAGAGCGCAGTGTGTGTTGCCTAAAGTAGTTTGAGAGCGCAGTGTGTGTTGCCTAATAGTGTGAGAGCGCAGTGTGTGTGGCCTAAAGTAGTGTGAGTGCGCAGTGTGTGTTGCCTAAAGTAGTGTGAGTGTGCGGGGGTGTGAGTGTGCGGGGGTGTGAGTGTGCGGGGGTGTGAGTGTGCGGGGGTGTGAGTGTGCGGGGGTGTGAGTGTGCGGGGGTGTGAGTGCGCGGGGGTGTGAGGGCGCCGTGTGTGTTGCCTAAAGTAGTGTGAGAGCGCAGTGTGTGTTGCCTAAAGTAGTTTGAGAGCGCAGTGTGTGTTGCCTAATAGTGTGAGAGCGCAGTGTGTGTGGCCTAAAGTAGTGTGAGTGTGCGGGGGTGTGAGTGTGCGGGGGTGTGAGTGTGCGGGGGTGTGAGTGCGCGGGGGTGTGAGTGCGCGGGGGTGTGAGTGCGCGGGGGTGTGAGTGCGCGGGGGTGTGAGTGCGCCTGGGTGTGAGTGCGCGGGGGTGTGAGTGCGCGGTGTGTGAGTGCGCAGTGCGTGTAAGATAGATAGACAAGTTATATATACACCCAATATGGGCCAATAAATCCCTCATCTCTTTGGAAAGTCTGAACACGTGAACGGGGTATCATCTGATTGGAATTTTAAGAATCTTGGGCAGTTTCTGGATCCTTCTTCCCTTGCAGAGATAAGGAAGAACCTTTACTAAAGGCTTCCAAATTCTCGAACAATCCTCCTTATCCTCTCCTCCTCATGCTCATCTAGAGCACTTAGAAGGAAGAGCATGAGGATGAAGGAGAGGCGTACCTTCTCTTCTGTGTGTGCTTGCCCATAATTGCCACAAATAAAAAAATAAAAGAAAGTGATCCTCGCAGCACAAATGTAATTATTAATACAGCAAAAATGCCATGAAGATGAAGCCAGCGCTTATCTGTTGGCTTTTAAAGAGGCAGAAATGGTGCTCTTATTCCCTTGGAGCAGACATGAAAGTCCGTGGATGTGCGGACTACACCTGCCTTACTATGCATGTATTGCCAAAGTGCGTCGTCCTGCTGAAGCCACTCCCTCCGCTTGCTTGGACCTCGAAATACCGGATTCAGAGTTGGGTGGTAACGGGAATCCTCTGATTTGTGGAATTAGTACTAAATTATCTGTTGGGAGTATTCTCGGCTTCCTTGGAATTCCATGCACAACACTAACTGCTAATTCTTCCTTTTCTTCTCTTCCCCCTCCTTCTTCTAGTTTTTAGATATATTCTATTATTTGAAGTTCTTGAACGAAAAGTAGTTTAGCCAAAACTACTTTTATTAACTCCAATCACTCGTGCAACTCTCTACCAGAGTCAGTTACAATGAATACTTCTTCACAGAGGACTTCTCACTCGTGCCACCAAGCACAGGATTTTCTGTTGGTGTAAAGGTCCTTACAGCATGAAACTGTGCACATTTAATTACAAGTTCAAGTGAAGGGGGACGACAGTGAACAGCTCGCTTCGGAATTCTGCAGCAGCAAAAGAGATCTCCGGCTTCACAGAAAGATTAAATAAATATCACAAATAAATATAAACATGGGGGTTCCTACCAACCCTTCAATAAACCTGGTCCTTTCTCCATTAATCCCAGCCCCATCATGCACATACCTTTCTCTGAGAAGCATCAAACGAGGACAGTGCCTTCTCAGAACACAAAAGTCAATCTCGAAGCCTACATAAAACAAGAATGTACTACCGCCGCCGGCCCGAAAAACGGAAGTTCACGAGCGTGAAGCTGGTTGTGGAGTGGGACTTCCGCCTTCTGCGTGAAGCCCGTGCCCACGGAGTGCCTGGCAGAGAGCAGCAGTGGTGACGCGGGGCTCCTATGCCTGAAGGAGAGCCCCACGGTGGCTGCACACGTAAGGAGGAGCGGCGGAGTCATGAGCGTGACGGAGCCTGCAGCCAGGTGAGTGGGGCTTAGTTGTAGGGGCGGGGGTGTCTGTGTGTATGTGTGCGCGCGCACCAGCGATTGCTGGGGGCGAGGGGGTGGGCATGTGTGTGTGCGTGTGTGTGTGTGTGTGTGTGTGTGTACGCGATTGCGAGAGGCTGACTTGCTCTGGAACTGGGACAGGAGATGTGCACGGCGCGTGCCTGTACTTGCTCGCACACATGCTGAAATCGCTGACGGCCCTGCGCGTGCCCATACCTTGTCCCAGTTCCAGAGCATAACAATATAGGCGGCTGGATGCAGAGCTTCGCGCTGCTTACACCAGCTCGACCTAAAAAGGATCTTGCTTGTGCCTCAAGGTACTGAAGGAGAAACAACTCTTTCTTTATCTGTCTGCTCTCATTCAAGTCTCTTCATTGTCTACACAACCAGTGAAGAACCCCAGTTCTCTGAAAAAATGAGAAGCTATTAAGAAGAAGTTGATACCTCACTAGTTATTTTGCATACGCTTCAGCACTCCTGTCATCAAGCTAATCCAGTGCCTTTTAGAGATACAGGTGTAGCACAGTTGTCTTTTTTTTAAATTAAAAACATATTATCCAAAATTCAAACAATCAAAGTAAAACAAACTAAAATGGCAAGTTCATTATAAAAGCAGAAACACAACTTGTCCACATAGAAAGAGAGATTTGGAATTCAGGTGCAGGAACTAGAACTACAGGTGTCAGACCAACATGACATAGCTCACAATCAAGTCTCCTTATTCTCCATAGATTTAGAGACTCTTAAGCAGGAGGAGCAAGACTACTGAAACCAGATTTGCAGAACAAATCTGTGATTTACGTCCCTACCTGTGACGTGAGTCACCTTCTGATTGAAAGATAAATTCTGTTGTTTACAAAAGAAGATCTGTCTATTTGTTGGGCCCTTTGGGTTCTTTTTTCTCAAGGGGAAAACGCTTCACTCCCAGGACTTAATCTGGTGAACTTTGAGGTTCTTTACCTGGCATGTTTTTCATAGTTACAATCAGCTCAAGATTTTCTAAAGGAATTGCAATCTAAAAGTGAAAAAGACTAAGACTAATGTTCTCTAATGATTGCGTGAAAGCAAGATGGGGTCAGGTGTCTATTAAGCCTCTAATAACTATTATCTGTGAGGCAGGTTTCTTCAGGGTCAGAGGTGGAAGGAATTTCAGGAGGACATGTGGCAGAGGTGAAGAACTATCAGGCTGATGGGATTCAAAGTGTATAAGCAGTGGGGAGGTGAAGGTAGTATGCATAGATAGGAGGAACGGAGGGAAAGTGGAGAACACGAAAAATTCAAAACTGAGTTCTCTAGAGAATGTCAGATGGCAGGCATCGAAATGTATAGATGATCTGAAGATTGCTTCTATCAATATTAATGGCCTTATTAATTCCAAGAAGAAAGATGTTCTAACCAGTCTTGCGAGTTGAAAACCTTTTATTTTTCTAATCTGGGAACCTTCTAATGTACTAATCAAGGAATACCACATAACAAAACAACTGGAAAAAGCTTATTCATCAGCAGCACATGGTGGAGAAGATGGGAAGGGGGAATTCTTCTTCTTAACAGAAATTGTCCAGGATCTACATTTAAAACCGCATGAGACAAACTGGGGTGACTTTAGGTATTTCATTTTAAAAAACAGCTTTTTGCTATTGTATATTGTGGCCCAGTGGAGGACAATCCAAAGATAGTATACTCTTTAATAAGTACCTTGACCTTATTGCAGAGTTTGAATATTATGGGAGGAGACTTTAATTTCCAACAATCAACAATAACAACTGTACCCGAATGCAACACTCTGACTGCACCAGCTTGGCCCCTTCCTTTGACACACAAGAGTGGAGACAGGGCAATAACTTTTGCCCGTGGTCTACACAAAATGGAAAACAATGTTCCACTAATTGGTACCTAGGCTTTGTATTGGCACCACAATTTGAGTATTGTCATCAGAGTGTTGTTCCTGAAGAAAGCCCATGGCACCTATTTAGGACATTTAGATGGGCAGAAACATATCGACCTCCCAATACATGTAGAATAATTTCCCTTCATTTTAGCTGTACTCACTGAAGGCCTTAAAAAAATCTTCTAGTCTGCCAGTAGGTAGTTATAACACATCTACTTTTTGCATTTCACGTTTCCCACACCAGAGGCTCCAGCCCCAGTAAACCACATAGTGGCAGACATTTCCAACTCCAGAGCTCCTTTTTACCTCCGGGCTGTAGCCGTTGTTGATAAAAAATGTCTCTACCAATGTGTGGAGGGGCCCAATACTGAAGCATTCCACCCCTTGGTGTGTAAGCTCTTTTGTCATTTAACATCAAGACTGCACAACAGTATCAAACATTAGATATAGGTGTTAGACGTGGCATCTTTGGTGTGGTTTCCCCTGACGTTTTGCTTCTGCCTCCTTTATTTTTGATGCTGTGCTGGATTTTGTTTTTGCTGGCTTAGATGCTTTGTGCACTTTGTCACTGCTGATCAATTGGTACTCCATGATAGGCATATTTGATTTCCTATTAAGTCCCTAGTAAAGTGCACTGAGTGTGCAAGGGCCTGTAAATAAAATGCTACTAGTGGGCCTGCTAAGTTAAGGAAAACATAGGTCCTAAGCTTAAGCAAAATCAGACCATGATATTATATAGACCACAATATGCTGCTATATATTATTTCCTTGTCCAGCCGGACAGGCAATTTATGAATCAGATCAAATATTGGAAGTTCAGATACATTTAGCAACAAAACATTTCATTGCAGTAAGGCACAGTCCTGTACCGTACTGAAAGGGTATGTGAAAAATAGAAAGAAAGGTAGTAGAGAGAAAAGGTACTTCAGGCAAAGGAAGTGAGCAATCGGGGCACTGTTTTAGAATCGATGTAATCAGTGTTTCCCGGAGTAGCACATACACACATGGACTGGACTGGAAACGAGCATCCTGGGACCGGTTTCTGCTTCATAATCCTCATCAGCCAGGCTATCTTGAATCCTTACTATTGGCTGCCAGGGCCTTCCTCCTGGGATCCGAAGAGGTCTGGCATGCCCATCTGCATGATGTCCTGAACAGCTTCCTCAGCTTCCTCAGCTCCCTAATCTGCCTGATCGAGTCTGGGTTTTTCCTGGGCAGCTTGTGGGGGGAAGTGGGGGTGAAGAGGAAGAAGTTCTCCTCCCCTCCGACGGAAGGCCGGACCCTCCAAGCCTCCCCGCATGTCAAAGCTCTCCTCTCTCCTTTGCTCACACTCAAGCCTGCCCCGGGATGTCAAAAAAGTAAGAGTTAGAATTGAAAATCACTGAAGCCAAGCCGGGAAAAGGAGCATGTATTGCAGGGTGAGTGCCTGGAGCTTCTGCTTGAATACCTTGTAGGAATGCATACATTTCTGGACCGCCCGGGAGAAATCTGGGTAAAGAATGATCTTCATTTTCTGGAAGCTGAGTTCCCAGTGTGCCCTAGCCACCTGGCGTATGGCATCCCTGTCATCGTGGTTAAGGATGCAAACTATCAAGGGGTGGAATAGCTCCCTCAGTAGGGGCCACCGGGCCAGGGACTTATGTGCATGTTCCACCACAATCCAAGTTAATTGGCATGGACTGCAGCAGTCTTCCAGGAGCCACTCTGCGCCAGAGGTCTCCACCCTCTCTGGAAACACAACAAATAAACAACAATCTAAAGCAGTACCTCACCCAATACCCATCTGACTTTGTGAAGACTTCCTCAGATGCAGCCTACCGCGTTGCCCTGCTGAAGGATTTTGACTTCCAGATGGAAGACTAAGTCCCAAGGTAAAACCTACCTCCAGTACTCCATCGAGGTTGCCCTGAAATCGTGCCTAGGTAAATCGCACCAAGGCACCGGTCTACTGCGACCAATGACTACCATTAGTGCTTTGCTCTTTTTGGCACTATTTTCACTTAAAAGTTGAAAAATTCCTATCTTCGGTTCCCCATATTGGATTTTTGTCATTTTGGTGTCATTTTATTTATTAGATTTTACTCTACTCTAGTTTTCTAATTTGGTCTGGGATTTTTATTGTTTGGTGTTTTACAGTTATTGCAGTTTTGCTCCTGCCTAAATACTTTACACAGTGCCCAAATTTAAGCTTGTGTACTCTGTGTTGTAGCTACTAGGGGGTTGAGCTCAGGGTGATTTTGTGACTTTGAGGTTCACCCTGACGAGTTCTTGTTATTCTTTTATGTGGGTAAGTGCCCACCCCAAATAATCCAGTTTCTTACATTATTTAATCAGATTTTCATGATTAATCTTTGTTTCTTTCGTTATTGGCAGTTCGAATACAAAAATTCATCTATGTGAACATATTACGATCACAGAATACAAAAATCAATCAAAATTACAAGCTAACATTAAATTTAAAAAATACATTCAAATCGGTCCATAAAATGCATTAACAGAATTAGCCAGTTTACTAACCTAATTTTAATTGTCTAGTTCTTATGTGTCATACTAATTAAAGATATTTAGAATTTCTAAACACAGCACAACACACATAGTGGTGTGGGGGCATGATGGCATTGTCTTATCCTATTTACAAGCAGAGCATCTTAATCCATTTCTGCCTAGTTTGTTGTATGCAATGCAAAAGAAGAGAAACTGTTCCTCAGTTTCATGCTAATTTCAACAATGGGCATATCTTACATTCAGGATCAGACTTCGACCACATGTTCATAAAAGCGGCTAATGGCAAGACCCCCATTCTAAACTTTATGTACAAGCTTCTCTCTGCGGGGTATAGTATATAATCCATGTATGCTTCAAATCTGTATTCCCACTTCATCGATCATTTAGGAATCACTTAAGAGTTTTTCTCAACAAACCATTACCAGATTTCTGCTTTTATACATCTTAGAATAAATAATTCTAAGTCTTGTACTGTAGTTCCATGGTCAGTGCTTGGAGCTGTGAGGCTCTAGGCTTCAGAGAGATCTACAGAAACTCTTTAGTATGATTCACAACTTAGGTTGGTAAAAGGATAGTTACGGCCTCCAACTGATTCAAGGTCTATCCTGCTAAGGCTGCCACATGACTACAGAAGACCTACTCCAGAAATTGATTTGGTGGTTTGAATGTGCCAGCAGTTAACTCCGACGACAAGCTACTTTAGTCCTGGAAATGTTAGCTGTTATAAAGTTGCTGGGCAAAGATAGCACTTTGTAGAAATGAGATAATCCCCAACTGGATCTGCTTTGAATTAATACATCATACATGTTTTATACACTGAAGCTATGCACTCAAAATCTACTTGAGTTGTTTTGAGGTAAATATGCATGCTTGATCTATTTAATTGTATGTATTATTTCTTCCGACCAATTTGGTGGCGTGTTCTCTTGCATTAGCTGCACAGATAAATAAGGGTCCTGCGAGAATCTTTGGAAATGGTGGTCGGGGAATATCTTTTTCTTTGTTTAAGTATTTATATTGGGCTGCACCTGACAGTAACTTTACATTATTTCATTATAACTTTACTTGTCATTTTTAACTAATTTGCCTTTTAATTTGTCTTTCCTATAGCAATAATATTCTCAAAGAATTACCAGAAGAGATAGGCAAACTTAAACATTTGAAAAGTCTGCTTCTTCAGCATAATCAATTGGAGCAAATTCCTGAAGCGATTGGTGAGCTTCACAGCTTGGAGGAACTTGTAAGTATTGTTTGGTTTACATTTTCTTTTTTGTCTGCTCCTGTCACTTGTTTGTAAATATTTTACACTCCTAGTTCATGCAAGGGTATACTGGTAACATATTGTTGACCCTTCTGAATGTTCAATTGAAGCTAAAGGAATTTTCTATGGAAAGAGGCTCAAATAACAGAATGAAAGTGAACATAATTTCTTTTTAAGAAGTCAGTATTTGGAAGGGGTGTGTTGAGAGCGTCCCTTCCAAATACCTAATTGTCATGGAATGTACTACGGATTTCTGGTTGCAAAACAGTAATACTTTACCACCCGCCTAAAACTTTTGGTCCAATAATATTACAGATTTCCTAATTGTGATTCAGAGAGAATCTCAAGTAAGAAATTGATATTCCTAATGTTTGAACACCTGGCCCATATATGTATTTTCCTATAATGCAAACATCTTTACTTGTGAACTAAGAGAAATGCAGTTGTTAAAATGATTAAAATCAGGATTTCCTTATTTGAAATATTGCCTGACATGACTATTCAAGTCAAGTCAAGCCAAGGACATTTGTATCGCACACAAATCACATCCGAGGAGTCTCATGGCGCTTGCTGACGGCGGAAATGGTTTAATTTACAAAAAGCCAAGTCTTCAGCTTCTTGCGAAAGCGGCTGTGTTTAAGGATAATGCGAAGATGAAGAGGCATTTTAGTCCATGAGGCAGGAGCAAGAAAGGAAAAAGCGCGACCGCCATTTCTGGAGGTGTGTATTCTAAGGGGGCGTTGTAGCCTCAATGTATTTTACTAGCCTATTGCTGTATTGGGTGTGGATTTTCTTTTAGCTCCAATGGGCTGATATTTTTGTAAATGATATTTGGGACATTATATGTTTGTCCAATGATAATTTGGAAGCTATATTCTGGTGTCATACCATACCCTTTCTTTTTATGTGCTGCAAAATGAGTTTATAGAGAATGTACCCAGGTCCAAATCCAATTTTATTCAGCATTACCATAGCAGCACACTGAGCACTAAACAGTATTTCTTAGTTGAATTCACTGCCTCATGCTGATTGCCTCTAGTTTGTACATCTTCAACAAGAAGGAACGAATATTAGATAGAGTTTGCAAACGTTCAGTTAGAAAGAAATGCTTCATACTTTAGTAGGGATGTCATCCATCCTCTGTATAAATACAGAGCCAGTCCTATCTGCACCATTCTGTTTGATGGGTTGAAGCATTCATTAGTGCTGATACCTCCTTTTATCGTGTATCTAGCTCCTTCTATGTGTTTGAATATCCTCACACAAATTGTGTTTAAACATTAGCCTTCAACATAAATGATCACACACTGTTTTACATTCGTTATGTGCGTTCACTTTTCATGAGTTTTTTTTTAATCTGTTTGCGCAGAATAGTCCAATTTCTTTTGTGTGCTGTGGTCGCATACTTTCTGCTTCAACACTGCTCAGCAGCTTGAAGCGAAAACAGTATAATTCCTCTGTCTGGATTATAATGTCGGTTTCCGACAGCAATTCCATGTCGGCCTTTCCAACATGGAAAGGTTGTCGGAAAGCGACATTGGGGGCTCCTAGCAGGGCCCCATAGCCCCTGGTACTCCTTTATTGGGCCTGTGCACTGTGAGGTGCCTGCCACACGTTGCAGGGATGTTCAAAGACATCCATTGTTCATTGAAAGCTTGTCCTTCAGGCCTTTTACGCCCACTGCACAAGCTTCTATTGAACAATGGATGTTTGTGACTGCCCTATGGGAGGTCGCATCGTAATACTTAGGTTGGAACTGTTCAAGTTCAGAAATTTGTATAGCGCACTACTCACCCGGAGGGTCTCGAGGCGCTTGAGGAAGGGTGGATGCGTTACTTGCTGACCTAAGTTTGAACGGTTTTAGTACGCTACGGTGTCAGGCGGACTGAAGTCTGCCTCACATCGTAATAAGGCCTTAAATGTTGTACAGTACAAAGGTATACATGTGATGGTTTGGGATAGGTGCCTGTGGTAAGGCTCCACATTTCATTCTGCAAGAGTTTTCTATTGAAAGGAAGGTTTCTGTGTGACCCACAAAAGCAGGAGTACATGACACTTTGATACAGCTGTCTCAAAGTCTGGGTATACTGCTTAGGTTCCCACAAACTAAACTTCTATGGAATTTATTAATTCACTATCCCTGTACAGTTCTGAAATTTCTTCCAAGTGTATTCTGTGAAATACAATATACTAAGGCCATCACTCATATACCTGAGTCTTAACATGGAGTTTAACCAAAGCACATGTTAGTGTTTTTATAGTTTTAGTTTTTATTATACTAGATTTGGGCATAACTTTGTTCCCAGGTACATTTGATCAAATTCAAACAAAATCCTATCGGCAAAAAATAAAATGTCAACAAGTTACTTTACAGATTTGCATCACACATTTATAGCCTATAAACCGCAATACACATAAAAACTAAATAAGAAAGTTCTAAGACATCATTTGATTTTAATTTCATTTTGCGTGTAGTGGGCAAAACATATTCGTGAACAAACTGACTGCATCAAGTTTATGAAAGAGGTGGTCCAAATGATATCTCTGTGTGGTGGTCAGTGAAGGCTAGCTTATAAAATATGTACACCTTCATATATGTAAATATCCAATTCACTATACATTTAAAAACTTCAAAAAAAGTTAAAATAAGATCTGTAGCATATAATTTAATTTTAAGTGGAAATAACAGGCAGATTCATCTAAACTTCTTGAAAAATTAATTAGGAAAGTGATCTAAATTATCAATCCCTACATTAGTGATGCTAAGCAACACCAAAAGAGATTTGCAAAAACTAGGCCTGAATTATAAATCTTAATATACATCTAAAAAAAACTTCTAAAAAAAATTAATGACAAAAATTAAAGTCTAAAAAAGATTTTTTTTTTGTGGAAATATGAAAAGGGCGTACATTATCAGATAAAACATTATCAAAATCGGAAAGTAACATTTCTGTGTACATAATGCTGGGCAATAAAAAATGTGTTGTCGTTATGTGCCCCGGTTCGGCCCATATAGTGAAGCGCCTCATTTATTATATTTTGCTATTTTTCACAATAACTTTTCTGCAGTGACCTTTTGCACATATTTGCGTGCACAACCATGTTGGATTTGTTTCTCTGAAACTACTTTGTTTACACATATAGATTTGCACAACATTATCACAATGCCTCGAACATCATGTACAGGGCTCTTCTACGCACTATGTACAAATGTCGTTCTATCTTCATCCTTGAGGCGACAGGCCTGTCTACATATCCATAACATCACTAATTGATACGCACATCGCAAGGCTGCTTTCTATTATTAATATAGAGCATCCCAAAAGATTAGCAGAGGAGGCACTTGAGCTGACACCGAGGTCCCTGCATTCTGAGACTTCACAAAAATTGTAAATTGTAAATTGATACTTGTATAGCGCACTACTCACCCGCAAGGGTCTCAAGGCGCTTGTACGAATACCGCTGCTGAACCCGTCCTGGCTTTCCCTGTGAGGCGTCCACTCCTGGGCACCCCCAGGATGAAGGCCAGGCATCCTTAGCGTTGTGGGGGCCGTTGTGGAGATTAAGCAAGCTATTGCCCAGAGTTGGACTCTATGATTAGAATAGGCACCGAGGCGAGAATGATCAGGTCGGTGGAATTTTGTGCCCAAGAACCGCTGAGGCTGGGAATTGAACCCTGGTCCCGGGCGAGACTTCTGCATCAGGGATCTGCCGCTCTAACCATTGAGCCACACTTCTCCACAATGCACCGTTCTGACAGCTCTGTGAGGCGGGTGTCCAGTTTGTTACCAAGACACAGCTCCTACATTCTCTTCCGCCAGGTAATGGGGTTGGATCATCCCATGGGGGGATTCTTGGTTTCACACCTACCCACACTCTATCTACAGTCCTGAGTAGGGTTTGCATAGTAGGAGTAGGTCTGATTACTGCCTTATATCATATGCTTGCATATATTCACTGTTATAGCACCATGGTAGAACTGTATGTACTATTTATTCTTTTGGTGCTTGCAATCACTTTTATCTGCTACTGTCTACTGATTATCGCAGTACATGTATGCTATGTAAGATTAATGTTGGTTCAATAAATATATTGAAAACGCCCCACTGTGTATTCTCTGTATATTTTTCTGAGCACAAATAAGCATGAGTGACTGAGCGAGAGCTTCTGATCTGCTACCACGATCCCTGAGGAGGTCAGGGTTGGCATGTTCTGTAGTTGCCAGAAACCATAAGCTCCCTAGTAGGGTTTGGGTGGGGGAGTTACGGTGGCACTGTGAGCTAGCTGGTCTGTAGGCCAACATTTTCTACGTGGGTGCCCGGAATCAGTCGAGGCACCTCGGTCTAAGTTTGTTGTCCAAACTACATGACAGTCTAGAATACCCTCTTTTACAACTTACATATGTGTTTTTCTTCTTTTTACTTTTTCCTTGCACCCGTAATAATTATTTTAGGGACCCGGTTCAATCTCGTAAAAAAAGATTACTCTGTGTAACCTGTGGTCAAAGTTCCATTCCAAATAGGGTTGCACACATTTTTCTCTGAGTAGAAGTAATGTGTGAGAACTTTCTTTACAGTTACTAGAAACTATTTCCATTTGCCTACAAAGTACAAGCTGAGAGTTCTTGAAAAACAATTTTTAATCTGCTGTCATCATATTTATAAATATTTCCTTCTCCAGTTTAAACAAGGCAAATAATAAACTTTTGCTAAGTGTAAGAGAAAAGCCATTTTCTTTCATGATCTCACTAGCTAAAAATGTCCTCAAGAAATTCTGTTCAAACAGCACCATAGTCCCTCAACGTAATAATTCTGCCATGCCCAATATATGAGCACTGGATAGTCCAAGTTCAAACCTAATAGCGCATTCTGGTGCAGATATATTTAGAGAACACAACCTTTTGAGGATTTTCCCTTCCACTAAATCCATAAAAGCCCAGTTCTTAATACCAGTTGCCTCAACCTTGAGTAGGGGGGATTTTCATTCTGTTTAGCATTAAGACTTATGTAAAATGTGAACGACCATGTGCATTATAATGCTTCATAACCCATTCACATGATCCATCGCTCTCTACGTAATTTTGGCTATGTATGCTTTATCATCTAATGAAGAGCTAAGATCTGCTCCAAATAGGTATACTCTTTCACTGCTTCTAGTGGTTCCCTCCCCACAAACCACTTAAAACGTGTTCTTTTCCGCTTATTTCTACCCATAAACTTTTACTTTCCACTGTATTAATTTCCAACAAATGACTGCCAGAAACCCTCAGTGTTACCTTATCAGTGTCCGATCGAAAATCACTACATCGTTGGCGTAAAGCAAACATGGTAATTTTTTTCTGCCAACTATAGGAGGGGCACCTGCTGAATTAGATAACTCGATAGGCAAATCATAAATATAAAGGAAAAATACTAGACAAGCCAATAGGCAACCCTTTTTTTAAACTATCAATTTAATTTATTTTTGGAGGAGCTCCTTATGCTCCTCCAGAAGCACGTGGCACCAGGTCGAAGAATACAGTTCCATTATTGAACACAAAAGGGGAGGAGGAATTCCTAATGCAATGAGTTTCTTCCACAGTGTGGATCGATTTTTACTTGATCACAATGTACTTTAACAATATTACTTGCATAGTTGCAAAGTTGTCAAGTGTTGAGAATTTTTTCTAAAGCTCGCTTGATGTAAAGGCATGATCGCTCTTTCTATTGGCCTTCCTTGAAGATGTTCTAGTATACTGCTAGCAAAGAGTTTTCCTACTGCATCAAATAATGCTATTTGTCTATAATTCGATGGTGAGAGTTTATCTCCCTTTTTAGGTCGAGCATTCGAGACCTCTAGTATATACTTTAGCATACATACTTTAGTATATACTTTAGTACATACTTATATGTGTATGTACATTGTAGGCTCTGGAGATCGAACCCTAGGACTTGTCTGCTTCCGCTTAGAGCCTTTTGTTTCTGTTCAACCAACTCTATTTAACTGTCTTTATAGAACACGACCAGCAGAGGTTAGTAAAATACCAGAATTGCTTTCTGCTGAGAGACTTTCTCTTTTTAATTTTTCTGGCAACGGCCTCTATTTTTTTCTTGATAGAAAACGACCAGCAGAGGTTAGTAAAATACCAGAATCATTTTAGCATTCTCTAGGTTCCAGTCCATAGAAATTGTCTTCCAAAAGCGCCCGTAGACGACAATATATTTTTCAAATCTTGTATTTTCACTGATATGACCACCGAAGGCCCTGATTTTTTTTAATTAAAAACAGAGCTTTGGACTATACCATTTCCAGCTGAAAGGCAAGAATTCTCTCCATGTGTTCCCATACCAGGCATGTCGCACAGTTTGGTGATTACCTTCTCTCCATGTTAAAGAACAGTAGATGTTTCGGCATCCAGGCTATGTGCTGCACATCTAAATACATATAAGGTCCCAAAATTGCATTGCAAATGCTTGTTATATAAGGGTATTATAATACTTCCTGTCCAAGGTGGAGGAGTAGATCCACTAGTGTAACACAATTTTAAAGACTGGCCACAAGATAGACTATTACTGGGTGTCTCTCTTACAGTTATTGGTATTTCATCGGGCCCATGGCAGCAGAGGATTTTGCTTAAGAAAAGCTATTTATCTTTGTTGCCATTGGTGCACCATAGTCCTGCATTGGCCCTAAAATATTAGCTTATTTGACAAGTGAACCATAATTATTATAAATATTTGCAACATACAGCCCGTAGATGTATTCAATTCCTTAATTTACACTAATGGTCACTAGAAGGGCATCTTGTCTATTTCCTGATGCTTCTGCGATTTCTAGAATCTGCTGCTGTTCTTTAATTTCACAGCCTTTTGCAATGCTATCCACTTATGATCTGCAATTAGTTTCTTACTCAATGCTTTCAGTTTTTTTCCCCCTTTTTTTTCTTCAAGCAGTTGATCATGTTTCCCTTTACTTAGATTAAAATTTAAATTGACATCAAATTAAACTATTACATTTCCTTGACACATACACATCTATATTGGGGTAATTTTTCTACCTTCATTTAATTTTTTCTTACCATCTTATTCATAAATGTTGGAAATTGGGTTACTGGTTGAGGGGGGGACACACTACTCGAGCATCACCCACAATCTCGGTAAGGGGGAAAAACAAGCAAACCACAAATTAACCTGTGCTTAACCCTCTGGTAGCTTGACACAAAGCAGACGGGCTCAACTTAGAGGCTATGTGTAAGGTATTTATGCAGCACTTCAAACAGTAATAAAGTGAAAACACAACACATGAAAAATCCCACACCAATTTGTAAAAATAAACATAAATGTGGAACGATGCTGTCTCTGGAGTGATCATAAAACACAGATTAATTTTGGAATGAAGCATGAATACCATCATTGGTTTACTTTTGAAAAAAATGAGACTACACACTAAGAATGACTGATCATGAGGAAAAATTCCTG